>NC_054826.1:52370018-53570018 GCF_018345385.1 Vulpes lagopus | reverse complement strand
AGCCCCTTATCTCTGTCTGCGGCAGGGGCAGGTCACGACAGCCCAGCCTCTTTATGGCCTCACAGGGAACAAAGGCAAACAAAGACCAAGTGATCCTTCAGGGTCAGGGCGCCTCCCAACAGCAGATGTGCTTCCTTCTGCAGCCCAGGGCCTCAGGGAAGGCCAGACCCTCGGGGCTTCTGCCCCCACGGCCTCCTTCCGTCAGGCCTTTCTACCTTGGCATCCTCACCAGGTGGTCTTGGCTCCAGTTTATAGATGATGACACTGAGCCCAGGGTGGCGGCCCCCGAGCTTCTCTGTCTTCGGTGCTGTGGGTGCCCTTTCATTTCTTTCATTTATTCTCTTCTTTAATTATGACCATTATTCTTCTTTAATAGAAAGAAATGAGCTATATTCTTATTGCTTGGGTAAATGCCATTGCCACCCTCCCCACCCCGGTGATTTCCAGGGGTCGCCACTTTCAGTTCTATTTCTGGTTTGTTCCATGAAGGTGAAAAATCTAATTATGATCAATAATATCATTATTTGAAAATGTATAGACAGACTTACAGAGAAGTAACAAGTGAGTGTAGGGAATATTTTTTAAAAATTCTGAGCCGTTTGAGGGTAAGCTGCAACGAGATGCCCCCCGCCCCTAGACTAGCTTTATCGTGTATTTCTCATAGAGAAGGACATTCTCCTCCTTTTTTTCTTTTCTTTTTTTTTAAAGGATTTTATTTATTTATTCATGAGAGACACACAGAGAGAGGCAGAGGCACAGGCAGAGGGAGAAGCAGGCTCCATGCAGAGGCACAGGCAGAGGGAGAAGCAGGCTCCATGCAGGGAGCCCGACGCGGGACTCGATCCCGGATCTCCGGGGCCACGGCCTGAGCTGAAGGCGGCTCTGAGCCTCTGCGCCCCCGGGGCCGCCCCGACACTGTCCTGCTTGAGCAAGAACACAGCCATGTGACTAAGGTGACCACGCGGATACGTGGCTGCCCTGTGCCTCCCCGGCTCCTCCATCGCGGCCCCGGCGTCCTGGCTTCAGCTCTCATGAATCTGGTCTCTATCCTGGAACGGTTCTCCTGTCCTCTGGACATTCACGCCCGGACATGTTCCGAGACTACAGGCCCGTCTGGTGGCTGCTCGGGATGGGGTCCACCTTTGACAGAAACACGGTGAAAGCCCCGAGGGTTCGTCTTGCCCCCTCTCCCGGGTCCATAAGCTCAATGTGTTGCGTTGGTGATGGGGGTTGCTTTGATCGTGGTCATTAGGGTGGTGTCTTCCTGGCTCCTCTGCCGAAAAGTAAATAATTTTTCCCTCTGTGATTAATGACTATTTTATGGCGAGATGTGCGGGAGCTGTGTAAACATCCTGTTGGTTTTTTTTTTTTTAATTTTTATTTATTTATGATAGTCACAGAGAGAGAGAGAGAGAGAGAGAGAGTGTGAGAGAGGCAGAGACACACACAGACAGAGGGAGAAGCAGGCTCCATGCACCGGGAGCCCGACGTGGGATTCGATCCCAGGTCTCCAGGATTGCGCCCTGGGCCAAAGGCAGGCGCCAAACTGCTGCACCACCCAGGGATCCCAAACATCCTGTTGTTCATCAAACTTTCACCTCATTCATTCAGTTGTTTATATTGGAGGCGACTCGCGGGTTTCCATTTTATTCAGCAGGGCCATTATCTGTTACTCTCCTTATTTACTGTAATACTCACGTTGTCCTAGATTTGGCCGGTTAGGGTCCCCTCCTGCTGGATTCTGGTTGTTTTTAAACAAGCCCCATTGTTCTTAGGGCGGCCTGTTACTTTCTGGCCTCCGAAGATCATTGAGGTGCATGTCCTGCGCTCCCGGTCCCTTGGATTCTTTCCGGAGGCATCTAGAAGCCGAGTATGGGAGCCAGGGGTGCTCATTATGCTCGGCGTCCCTACCCCAGGCCTCTCCCAGTGGGCAGGTAAGGAGAGGCACGCGTGGGGATCTCACAACTGTGTTGATGTGCAATTGAACGAACCCCTTAACTTACAACCCGGTTATGTCCCCACCGTGCCTTAGAAATAACGTAAATCGAAAATGCATCTAATACCCTAACCTATGGAACCTCATGGCTGAGCTGAGCTTCACCAGGCTCGGACAGCTCCTGTCAATCTACGGTTGGGCCCCGTCACGGCGCAGAAAGCCTAGTTCGTGATAAAGTGGTGACTGTTACGCGACTTACTGGACGCTGTACGGAAGACGGTGCAAACCGAGCAGCTGCGCGGGTACCGGGGGCCAGGCCTCGGGATCGCATCGCGAGGGAGGACACTCCTGCGTCTCGCCAGCCCCAGGGACGATCAAATCCAGAACTGCTATTGGTACCGAATGTGTTCGGCGTTCACACGCGTGGAGTCGAAGTTCGTGTCAGGCAGACGCCGCAGGTGAGGCCCATGTGTCTACGGAAAGCCTGCGCCCACGCAACACCTTCGCTGTGACGGGGACCCCGGGCTCGTTCTGCTGTTTTCCCCTCTGGGTTTGTAAGAACCTTCTCCACGGGCGAGGGGCCTGGCGGCGTCACGGTCCGCACATGAGCCGTGGGGCGGGCAGCCCCCTCCCCTCTCGGCCGCCCCAGCCCGTCCATGTCCCTGCACTGGGCTCCGACAGGGCTTCCCGCCCCCACCTGGGCCCTCTCTCTGCCCTGCTGTGACACCCTGTGCCCCCCCCGCCGGGTGCTGTCCTCGAGTGCTTGGCTCTGGGCCCCTGGACCCCTCTCCTGCTGGGTGCGGCCCCCACGTGGTCCCGCACAGCTCCTCTCCTCCCCAGCTCCCTGTCCTCGGCCTCCAGCATCTGCAACCCTGGCCTCCCCCTCACGGGACAACCCCTGCTCAGCTCTACTGATGGCTCCAGGACTGCATTGTCCCCTGAACCGCGGAGGCCCTGGGAAAAAACTTTGGGTACAGATGTGGATATTCAGGAGGGGAGGGGGTGGAAGCTGAGCCGCAGAAGTGCTCCAAAGAGTTTTATTTTGAGCAGCACCCAGGAGATCTTTCCAACCCACATCTCTGGGGAAGTTTATTGTTCAGAATCCCTTTCCCGGGCACCGTTCTGCGGACAGTCACCCAGAGCCATGCTCGGCCGTTGTGCTGGGCTCCTCTGCACCTGGGGAGGCTGCGTGATCCCCTGCTGCCCGCGCTCCCTCTCCCAGGGCCCTGGTTGATGGCAGGAGCCCCAGGAGCCCAGAAGTGGAAGGAGAGAAGTCGGGACGCTTCTGTCCCACCTCCCTTGTCTCCATGCTCGGCCCTGGAGGTCGTGCAGGCCTCAACCGTAGCGGCTCACTGGGGGCCCGTCCTGCACAGGCCCCGGCTCTGCTGACAGGATTCCCCCCTTGCTCCGCTACCAGTAGGGTGGTGGCTGCTTCCCCCATCTCTGGGGGCCTCATCCCATTACCCCTGCCCACACCCCTGGGTTGCTCTTCAGCTAATGTCTCTTCATTGGACTCTCTGGGGTAGGATTCTGCTTCCCTGCCCCATCTGTGACCCATGTGCTACCTTTCGTTTTCTTGCTCCTCCCTTCCTGGAAATTCTATTAATTGGATAAGGGATCATTTGCACTAATCATCTATGTCTCCTGTTTTTGCTCTTAGGTTTTCCATCTTTTTGTGTTTTCGCTCCACATTATGAGACATTTCCCTCCTTTGCCCGCCCCCGCCGCCATCCCTTCCAATAAAATGCTTTTCAACTTCAGCAATCATATATTTAATGCTCAAGGCTTCTTTCCTGCTTTTGAGGTCTCTTGTTTCCTAGCAATCTGCTCTTGTTTTACGAATCCAGCAGCTTCGTTAATCTCTCTCACGCACATGTATGATCTCTTAAAGTTCTGCTCTCTTCCCCGAGCTACTTCAGCTTTATGTGGGGTCGGTCATCTGTCACCTGTCTCCTTGGTGCTGCTGATTTCTTAAGCATGTGGGACTCTCTGGTTCTCTGTTCCTAAGAATGAGAGACCAAGCTGATTTTCCTGGAAAGCTAACATGGCTTTCTTGTGCTCTGCATCTTCCAGGAGCAAAGCAGGCCAGCTGCCCGGGAGCTCTCTGTGGGGGGAACACACTCACAGCTTCCCTTTAGAATGAGCATGAGGGGGAGTGGGACATCTTCTGGGGGCTGGTTGTAAGGGCTCCGTCTGTAAGAATGCGTCCCAAGTGGACGACGAGCTCAGGGAGTCCAGGCGACAGGAGCAACATTTGCACAAACCTGGCGATGTGGATCACAGGGAGAGTCCCTAGCAGCGTAGAGCCTGAGTGGAGAAGGCGTCTGGGGAGACCCCTGGAAGGGTTTAAGGAGAAATAGACTGACTGAGCCTGGGCATGGCCTGTGAGGACTGTAGGACTACCTCAGGTGGGAGCGTGGGTCTGGGGAGCTTTCGGACTAGAGCTGCTGGCGACGGCCCGTGAGCCTGCGGCGCGGGGTGGCACCTGGGAAGGACAACAGCAGCCACGGGGCCAGGCCCGTTTCTCCACTGGGGGCCTCTGGCATCTCGGCTCTTGCTGCTCACAGCAGCCCTCAGGCGCCGCCTTACGTTCTTAGCTCCATTCCGCGAGAACGTGCAGCCGGGGAGTTGGCGCCTGCACCCGGCTCTCAACCACCAGCCCCCCTGGCTCTCGAGGTGGTGACAGCACCAGTGACACGGGCTTGGTTTCAAAGGGCAGCCCCCTGGCCGCAAGAGGCCTGCTGGGGCGCATCAGTCCTTCCTGACACAGCCTTCCTGGCAGCCCTGGGGGAGCCTGAGCGACCAGGAGCCCAGGTGTCTGAGGGATTAGGGTCTGCATTTAGCTCCAAAGTGATTCACATGCAACAGGCTGAGGGGCGGGGGATGGGGGGGTGGGGGGGGGGTGGGGGGTGTTGTCCATCGCGAGGCTGTTTGTCGCAGAGGCTCCAGGTCTAGGAGGCCAGACAAAAGGCCTCCCCTCTCATGGTGCAGGGCCTCCCCGACCTGGCTCGTGGCCCCAGACTGGGGGGGGGGGGGGGGGGGGGAGCACGGTGCCCAGTTTCTAGCTCGGCCTCCGCTTTCTTGGGGCCGCTCCGGCCGCTCCTGCGCTGCTGCCGCCAGAGGGTGCTGTCTGCCTCCCTGGCGGAGGCCAGGCCGGGGAGGGCGCCTGCGGGGCTCCGGGTCCGCAGGGAGGCGCTCCCTCCGGGGCTCAGGGCTGGGGGCTGGGGGGGGGGGGGCGGGGCGCTGCGGTGCTGCAGCAGCTCCGACTTTGCCCGAAGATCGCAGCCTGGCCCTCTGCAACGTGGGCCCCGGGCGAGTCGCTCCACTTCTCTGGGTCTCAGTTTTTTCTCACTGAGAAATGGGATGAGGGCACTTGGCCAGGGCGCGAGGGTGGAGGGAGAGCAGGTGCTTCTCCCACTGCCTGACAGCAGGGCTGGGCTGCCTGAACCATCCGGCTGTTGTGGCTCCGCGCGGGTCTCCAGCCCCTGGGCTTAGGGCCCAGACTCCTGAGGCCTGGGCAGGGTCTCGGCCGAGGGCTGCGGCGACCTCCCGGAAGGACCCAGCAGCCAGGCCCCAAGGCAGCACAGCTGCCCCACGAGGAGGTGGCGAGCAGACAACAGGTGTTGGTAGAGCCCCCGGCGGCGGCGGAGCGGCTTCCAGACAGAAGACATTGTCCACTCTAGGCTCCAGGAAGCCACAGTTCTGATCAAGGTTAACTGCGTGGCCTTCCTCCCTGGTCAGATGCTGCCTCTGTACGTGGACCCCTGGACCGGTGCTTGGGCCTTGGGGGCAGAGGAGCACCTGGGGCCCTGGGGGTGGGGAATGGGTACACAAGGGGTTCGGGTTCGGGTGCCACCTGCCTCTGCCGGGGAGCCTGGGAGGCTGCAGATGTGCTCCACAGCAGAGGGTCCCCAGGGCCCTGGGAGCAGAGGCTCGGGCCTGCAGGCCACCCAGGGCTGCTCGGCTGCCACCTCGGGGCAGTGGCTCAATCTTGGAGTCTCTCGGCTTCTTCAGTGAAGCAGGAGTAAAAATGCCTTCCCCTGGGAGCTGCTGTGATGATGCGATAAGGCGAGAGGGTAGAGCCGCAGATGCCATAAACCGCAGCTGCCCCTGCAGCTCCAGGCCCCTTCCCCAGCGAGTGGCAGCCCCGGGGTCACAGGGGCGCGGGGGGCACCTGGAGCTCACCTGTCCCCGCAGCATCTCACTCCTCGGGGCTCACTTTCTTCCCCCGTTTGCCTTCCCTCCCGGGACCGGGACCCGAGGCGCCGCGAGGCCCACAGCGCATCCCGCCACGAGCTCAGGAGCCGCCCATTTCACGGAGGGGGACGCCGAGGCCCAGGCGGGGAGCAGCGCAGTCCCGGGGGCGCCCTGCGGGGTCCCGGGGGCGGGGCGGGGAGCCCGCGAGCGGGGCCGGAGCTCGGGGTGGGGGCCGGGCGTCCCGGGGCGGCGCGGGCGGGGACGGAGGCGGAGGCGGGGCGGGCGGAGGCGGCGGGGCTGCGCGCAGAGGGCGCCGGCGGCGGAGCGGGTAGGCGGGCCCCTGGGTGCCGGGCGGGGGCCGGGGTGGCGGGGGCGCGGGGAGTGGGAGGGGAGGGGGAGGGGAGGGGAGGGACGAGGTGGTCGGAGCGCGGGGCCTGGGGAGGGGCGGGGCGGGGCGGGTATGGGGGCGCGGAGCCTCCTGGCCCGCCGGGGTCGCGGAGCCCTGGGACCTGGGGAGGGGAGGGGCGGGGCAGCGGGCCGGGGTGGTCGGAGCGCGGGCCTGGGGCGGGGCGGGGCGGGTAAGGGGGCGCGGAGCCTCGTGGCCCGGCCGGTTGCAGAGCCCTGGGACCTGGGGAGACCGGGGCGGGAGGGGAGGGGTGGTGGGAGGGGGCGCCCCAGCCCCGACGGCCCTTCCCAGCAGCTCCCCTGGCCGGTTGCTCTGATGTGTCGTGGTCCTTGGTCTCCCTGGGACGGTGGGGGCCAGGCCGCGGGGAGGCACCAGGGCTCAGGGGCACCGCGGGTCCCCACAGCTATCAGCACCTGCAGAGTCAGGGTCGCACCAGGAGGCCTCACGGGGCATCTCGGGGCAGGTGGGGAGCCGGTCTCGGTGTGAGGGGGGCAGGGGGTGGTCTCTGTGGTCTCTGTGGTCTCTGTGGCCTCTGGCCCCAGCTCAGGGATGTGACCTCCCCGGGCCAGGAGGGACCTGCCTGCACGGGCATCTCTAGCTCCATGGCAGTGGCAGTCGGCCCTCCTCCTGGGGGCCCTCGCTCTGCTGCTGCCCGGGAGCCTAGGGAGCCTCCGAGGTTCCAGGTGGCGCCAGTCAGGAGACGACTGTACGAGTGTCACTGTGTTAGGGACCTGGAGCCCAGGCCTGCCTGGGGAGGCCGAGGGCCTGCGGAGGAGGCTCCGGGAGCTGCCTGGAGGTGGGGTTCTGAGCCGGCAAACTGGGACCACAGGGCAGAGCACTCCACCTGGCCGAGACAGGGTCCCCAGGGGACCTGAGCCACCTGCCAGTGCCCCTGGGCACCCCCTGGACCCCTGGGCTCCGTCAGGCTTTGGCAGGGACCTTGGGAACTCATCTCCCACCTGCCCCTGCCCCAGTCCCCACACATCAGTCAGCTTGTGTCCTGCCTCCGCTTCCCCTCTCAACACCAGTGTGGCAGGGCCCAGGGCGGGACCTCAGAGTCAGGGTGTGGGGCTCCCACTAGCTGTGGGACCTCAAGGTCCTCGCTCTAACTGGGTGTCGCCCTCCCGGAGGGTGTGCTTGGATCAGTGCTCACTGGGGCATCAGGCACCCAGAGTGCAGTGAAGGCTGCTGTCCCTTCTGTTCCCGGGGGTGAGGCGACCCTCCATCCTCCAAGACTCGGCTCCTGCATGCCCTCCCTGGCCTGCGCGTCCAGTCCCCTCCCTGCGCCTCTGGCTGCACCGTCCCCACATGCATCTCCTGGGACATCCAGGGACCAGACTCCAGAGTCTCGTCTGCCCGTCTTCAGGCTGGCAGCCACTGCCCTCTCCTTAGCGCCCCTGGACCCCCCAGCGTCCTGAGGCCTCACCTACAGATGGGGCAGTGAGTGAGGGCAGCGTGGGGCCTGGCACGGTGCCTCACAGGCTGGCTGCGGGCCTGTGGATGGCATGGTCTTCGGCGCAGAGATGCAAGCGGTGGGAGCGTGGGCTTGGCAGCCCTGGGGGAGGGGGTACTGTGCCAGGGTCAGGCGGAGGGCGCCGCAGCGGGGCTGGTGCCCATGTGGGGCTGGGCACGGGCCAGAGGATTGGAGTAGGTGCCTGATGCCCGCTCTGTGCCCTCCCGTACGACCGCCTGAGGAGGCTCTGGGTGAGAGCCGGAGCCGGGCACTCCTCCCGGGGAAGTGCGCGGGATCCTGCAGCTGGGGTGGGTGGGCTGCGGCAGGACAGAAGGGAGCTGATGTCCCACGAGCCCCTCCGCCGTGCCAGGCTGGTCTTGTTGCTGCGTGGGTAGCTCGGCTCCCCGGGGGGTGGCACGGAGAGCTCCTGAACCGGTCCCGGTCTGTTCAGTTGTGGGATCCGTCCAAGGGACTAAGATGGAGACTGAACCTGAAAGGGTGGAGGGGAGGGAGAGCTCCAGGGCCTGCGCTCAGACCCTCTCTGCCCACTTCCTCCCCTGACCCAGGAGGGAACCAGGCCATCCTGTGGGATAAGAATCGCTCCCCGGCCCCTCCCACAGCCAAGGGGACGGAGGCTTAGTGACTTTCCTGAAGTCAGAATTTGAACCCAGGACGAGCTCACGGCCTGCAGCCTCCCCGGGATCGGAGAGGTCTCTCTACTGTTGCCCCAGATGCCAAGGGCGGCTCTCCCTGTGCAACAAAAGATACTGTTCTGAGCCCGGGGACATGGGCCTGCACCTGCTCTTGAGGGAAAGAGCCCAGCAGCAGGTGGCCCACTCCTCCCCCCCATGTGCTCCCACTCCGACCATTCCCTCTTCCCTTCCCTTCCATCCCCTTCCCTTCCCAGGAGAGCTGGCACGAGCGTGGGGAGGTGCAGAAGAAGAGGGACAGAGAATCTCAAGCAGACTCACTGCTGAGCAGCAGCGGGACATGGGGCTCGATCCCAGGACCCCGGGGTCACACCCTGAGCTGGGGGCAGAGGCTCCGCCACGGAGCCCCCAGGCGCCCTCACTCTGACTGTTCGTGACCCTGACCCCGTAAGTCCCCACGGTGGAGTCGGGCTGGATGGTGACGGCCCCCCCAGGCGCTGGTGGCATCTAAGTCTTACCTGTTCCCGCCCTGGTTCTGCTCGGGTGCCGCCCCGGGGTCCTGTGTCCTCCCAGCAGGTCCTGTACCAGAAATGCAGCTTTCCTGCGGACCCGGGGCTCTTGGATTTGGGTCCGTGCCACCTGGCCCCTGGGGTGCACTCCTGGAAGTCCTTGGCCCTTGTGCACACTGGGCCTTTCCGGGCTGGGGGCTTGTGGGGCTCCCCCCGGGGGCCCCCAGCCTGTGCAGGCGCGTGCAGGGGCCCGCTGGCCACTGGGCTCCGTCCTGGTCCCCACCGTGGCTTTCCCGCCTGGTGTCCCCCAGCCCCGGTGCTTTGAAATCGGCCCTTGATCATGAGGGACGCGTATGGGGTCACAGATGGGCTTGACAGGCAGGCACAGGCAGGGGAGGGACGGCGTGCCCGCAACCCGGTCTTTGCACACCTGACGGCCTTCCCTTTGCCGTGTGCCCCTGAGAAACAGGGCTGGCAGCCGGGTTGGGCCTGGGACCAGGGGGTGTCGAGCTCTGAGGTTGGGTTTTACCCCAAAGGGCCAGCGGTGCAGAAAGACTCGAGCCCGCGGTGGCACCTGCTGCCGTCTTGGTGTAGATCAGATGTGACCAGAGAATTGCTGCCCGGTACTCGGCACACAAAACTCTAGTTTCCTTGTCATTAAACAGCCCGGAAGCCTGAGGTCAGAGGGCACTCGTATGACAGATCGTGGCGTCAGACCCGGGTTTGCCACCGAGCCCTGTTCCCCATTAGCTGTGTGACTGTGGGCAAGTGGCTTGACGCGTCTGAGCCTTGGGGTCTCCAGGTCCCAGCAGCCGGGGGACGGTGGCGGCCATGAGCCTCTCTACCTGGCCCCCGCTTCTCTCTGGATTCTGGTAGGAGGCACGATCCCTAAATACCATTTGTTTGCTTTGTAGGCATCGTCACTGACCCTTCTGGAATCTTCTCGCGTGCACCATGAACATCTCTCACTTCCTGGCCTTGCTGCTCCCAGGATCCCCGCAGGGTCAGAACAGGAGCAAATTGAAGGGCGTTCCCTACAACTTCTCTGACCACTGCCAGGATTCTGTGGACCTGATGGTCTTCATTGTCACCTCGTACAGCATCGAGACTGTCGTAGGCATCCTGGGAAACCTCTGCCTGATATGTGTGACCATCAGGCAGAAGGAGAAAGCCAACGTGACCAGCCTGCTCATCGCCAACCTGGCTTTCTCCGACTTCCTCATGTGCCTCATCTGCCAGCCGCTCACGGCCGTATACACCATCATGGACTACTGGGTGTTCGGAGAGGCCCTTTGCAAGGTGTTGGCGTTCATCCAGTGTATGTCGGTGACGGTCTCCATCCTCTCACTTGTGCTCGTGGCCCTGGAGAGGCATCAGCTCATCATCAACCCAACGGGCTGGAAGCCCAGCATCTCCCAGGCCTACCTGGGGATTGTGGTCATCTGGCTCACCGCCTGCTTGCTCTCCCTGCCCTTCCTGGTCAACAGCGTCCTTGAGAATGTCTTTCACAGGAACCACTCCAAGGCCGTGGAGTTTCTGGCGGACAAGCTGGTCTGTACGGAGTCGTGGCCGCGGCACCACTATCGTATCGTCTACACCACCTTGCTGCTGCTCTTCCAGTACTGCATGCCGTTGGCCTTCATCCTGGTCTGCTACGCGCGTGTCTATCGGCACCTGCGGAAGCGGAAGCGGGTATTCCGCAAGGGCACCTACAACTCGCGGGCTTGGCAGATGAAGCGGATCAACGGGATCCTTGTGGCCATGGTGGTTGCCTTCGCCGTGCTCTGGCTGCCCCTGCACGTGTTCAACAGCCTGGAGGACTGGTACCACGAGGCCATCCCCATCTGCTACGGCAACCTCATCTTCCTGGTGTGTCATCTGCTTGCCATGGCCTCGACCTGTGTCAACCCTTTCATCTATGGCTTTCTTAACACCAACTTCAAGAAGGAGGTCAAGGCCCTGGTGCTGACGTGTCAGCAGAGCACCCCCGTGGATGAGTCTGAGCACATGCCCCTGTCCACGGTGCACACGGAGGTCTCCAAAGGGTCTCTGAGGTTCAGTGGCAGGTCTAACCCCATTTAGCCAATGGGGCCGGGGCCTCTCCCTGCCATGTCTGTCGCCGAGCCTCTGCACCCAGCTACATGGGCCGGTCGCATCCTTACCGGCACCGCTTCTGGCATTCAGGCGGCACTCCGTTATTCCTGGCTTTCTGGAGCCCGGAGGGGCCAGCAACGGTTTTGCAACCATTTGCGTTGTGAAGCTTGCCATTCAGACGGTCCAGCCGTCTGTTCCTGGGAGAATTCCGAGTCGCATTCTGCAGGTCGCAGTAGGCCTTACAGCCTGCGTAGGTGCCAGGCCAGAGATGCTCTGCGCGTAGTGGCAGACTTCATTCTAACTCACAAACAGACGCTCAGCCTGGGGCCCAAGGGTTTCGCCTCTGCCAGCAGGACTGTGAGGTCCCTGTGGGGCGAGGGAAGGAGCCCATGGGGTCACAGCTCTGGACCTCGGGCAACCCCTCTCCTCCGGGAGAGGTGATGCTGGTGGGCAGGCTTCGTAGGCCGTGAGGACGTCTCTGACGACAAGATAGAGGCATTACTGTTCCGTGATGGGCACATCCTGAGGCAGAGCATGGACCCCGGTCACCTTGGGTCCTCACGCTCCTCTACAGGGGAAAGTCGGCCCCGGGCAGCAGGATTCCAGGATTCACACTCCCTCCACCTTTCTCTTTCACGGCCTCTGCCACTGTATGTGGAAACGGGCCTACATGTATCTCCCCTTGATAAGGCACCCTGGGGGGCATCTGCACTGTCACAGAGCTTGTGCTCCATCCCGAGGACAGGCCCTGCTGCAGGGACAGGGCCCCTGCCGGTGAACGTGGCACATGCGCCCCTGCCGAGTGCTCAGCTGAGCACAGGTGCGTGGCGGCCCGGTCCAGCACGGGCAGGGCTCTCTGACCTGCCCTTCCTGGCCAACAGGACTTCTCTCGACAAGGCCGCAAGCCCAGGACTCTGTGACCCTCACGGCGTTGACCACTGCCAGGCCGACAGCGCTCAAGGCTGGGACCCCGGCCTCCTTCATTGCACGCTCTGACCGCTAAGCTGACTTGCTCTGGGCAATGTGCATGGTCATCCCAAAGCCTCACCAAGCCTTCCATAGGGGTAGGGGCCGGGGGTTCCTTATTGTGGCTTAATGGGATGCTGGCCGAAAGGAGTAGGGGTCCCCCTTCCTCCAGCCCACTGGGGGCAATGGAGGAAGGGCTACACTGACCATGACTGTCTCCCCCACGGAGGTCATGCCCCAGTCCTCGCTGCTGGGCCAGATCCGAGGACTTGTTGTCATGCAGACCTGTCAGGCAGGCCAGGATCGCATCTGGGCCACTTGTGGCGGGACCCCGGGCTGGCTCTTGCCCTGCAGACCCACCCACGCTCTGGCACAGCGGCCGTGGCTAGACCCACCGTGGCCTGGGGGCCTGGAGGAGTCTCACTCGGAGGCTGACCAAGACCTCGTGCAGCCGACACCCAAGACCAGTGCTCTTGGAGCCACTAGCTCCCTTCCTGGAGCTGTTTGTTTCACCCCAGCCTTTGCTCACATCTCTCATTACGTTCCTCTGTTGACCTTTACCCTGGCTTTTGGGATAGATTTTGAGCCAGCCTATTGGGCACAGCTTGTGGTTGTCCTCTGGTGCCATCGGCTGCTGGCTGCTCCCCGTAAGCCCCTGCCAGCCAAGCCCAGGCCCTGGGCTCATCCCGGCAAGATGTCGTTCTCCGGGCCTCCCAAAGAATTTGGAGGCTTCAGGCCCCTGCAGAGCCTGTGCCATTGTCTGGAGTCGTTGCCTCATTGCCTATTGCAGTGGGGGTGCTTGGGGATAAGGATGCTTTAGGGTGCCTATGTGCTTGAGGACAGGGGAACCAGGCTGGGCATCTGGCATTAGGACTTGGGGTTGTTGGTGAAAACTTTGTTGAGCATCTTCTGTGTTCCCCTCGCCTTGCTCAGGTTGGCACAACCTGCCCGGATGGCTCTTTGCGCTCCCAGGTCCTCATGGCCCTTGGAGTTGTCTGGTTCCCCGGCCCCCTAGGACTTTGTTGCTCAAACTATGCTCAGCAGGCAAGCAGCCTCAGTATCACCTGGCGCTTGTGGCCATGCAGGATCTCAGTTCCCACGTGAGGCCTGTGCGGCCAGAATCCTCAGGTGATTAACATCTCCAAGTCAACGGTGCACACGTTTGAGGGTGAGAAGCTCTGCTCCATCCACGGTGGGATCTCGACGAGTGCCCTGGGAACCCTAGCTCTGGAGATGGGCTTACGGTGGTGCTGCCGAAGAGGTGGCTCGTTGGCCGCGCTTGTTTGTCTCTTCTCCATCTGCACGCGGACGTAATTCTTGTGACGCCTTCTCATTCCTTCAATAAATATTTGCTGAATGACCAGGCTGTGCAGTTACGTCCTTAGTGAATGTGCCCCTCAGATTTCACTGAAAACTGTCACCAGCGGTCTTCCACGATGCTGTGTGTCATTTTTGAGAGCAGATTAAGGATTTAGCAAATGTGCCAGCAAAGCTGCTACCTCCCTCGGGGCAATAGGGCTCCTGGCTCCCAGCTGACGGGCGCGTCCCTGTCCCTGGTCCAGTGATGGGAACAGCCCATCTTCCCCGGAGCCCTGGGGCTCGGGCTGGAGCCACCCACCCACAGAGACCCCCTGGAGACCCTTGGAGCAAAGCATTATGGAACCTGGAGGTGGGAGCATAAATCCTGCCTTACTCCTGCCCTGCCTTTTTCCAGGAATGACATTGGCTCGTTTTTCCCCCATTATAAAGTTAATCACGTTCATTCTTAAACATACCCCAAAACATGCAATAACAAAATAGAAAAAGGGAAATCGTGTCCTGCTACCCAGTGACACTCATTGTTTACATTTTGTGAGTTATTTCTTTAGTTTTTGTATATAGTGTTAGTTTAATTGGAAAAACACGGTTGAACTCCTACTGTAAGTGTGTGCATATTTATGCACGATATTGAGATATATTTTAATATTTTCTTTTGCTTGACCTTGTAAGAATTTTCATTCATTCAACAGATATGTCACATGGCAGGTGCCGGAGATACAGAGGTAAATAAAACAGACTCTGTCCCTATTCTCATAGAGTGTATAGTCCAATGACTAGACCCATCCTACATCCATGATCATCATCTGTTGTGGCGAATGGAGATGTTTCTAGACCTATTATGTGTAGCTCCGTGATGAGCTTCTATGCAAGACAACTTTTTTCTGATTTATTATTTTAAAAAAATATTCTAAGTTGGTTCCACACCCAGTGTGGGGCTTGAGCTCGTGACCTGGAGATCAAGAGTCACACGCTCTACTGACGAGCCAGCCAGGCGCCCACAGAGAACTTTTCCTGTATTTGGAATTATTTCCCTAGAAGAGGAGAAGTGGAGTGGAATTACTGGGTCAAAGGCCGTGGACATTTTTCAAGGCTCCTGACGCGTACTGTGAAACTGACTTCCAAAGAGGCTGGAATGGTTTGTGCTCAGCGGCTTGTGCCTGTTTTGCTGTAGCCCGGCCGCTGTTGAGGGGTCACTGTGAAAGAGCAGACCTCTGCTGTTCGCGACCCTGTCCCGGCTCCCCTCCTGAGCGTCCAGCATCCTCGCTTCTGGGCTCTCCTTTGCCCAGAGCTCCCCCAAAGGCTTGTCTGATCTTGAAGTCTCTGCTGCTCTCCTCCCACGCTCTTTTGTGCTCACCTGTCCATCCAAACAGCTCTTGCCAAGGCCACCAGTGACCTCCCATGTCACCAGATCCCACGGTCAGTTCTCAGTTTTGTCTTTTGTGACCAATTAGCAATGTTTGGCAGCTGGTCAATCAATCCCTTCTCCTCGAGTCTCTTTCTGCATGTGGCTTTTCCGGGACACCCCACTCATGGTTCTGCTGGGCTGTCCTTCTCAGGTTCCTTCTTGGACCTGGTGTCCCTGGTCTCGGAATACTGGCATGTCCCCCTCCCCCCACCCGAGAGACAGGGAGGCCCACCTCTAGTTCCCTAGGTGGCCTCACCCAGCTTCCTGGCTTTCAACATCACTGTTTATGCGTCTAATGCTCTCAGATGTGACTCTCCAGCCTACTCTCAGGTTTGTACATCCAGCTTCCAAAGGAAGCTTCCCAAGGATGCTGAGTTTTTGTTTGCGCCTGTATCCCCGGTGGGAACCACATCACACATTGTAGCTGCTAGGCAAATTATCTGTTAAATAAAGATGTGTTGGAAACCCTCCAAGTGCATAAATACTTAAGGATAACAGGTATAAAGAGTTAAGGATAAGTATAAGTCACCACAGCTGTCCTAGGCCCAGTGGGCACAGCTTTTTTGATACCCAGAGCTTATCCATCACGTCACTGCCAAACGTCTGCACATTTAATCTCCGTGACTAGGGAACAAGCATTTCTCATAGAAAGTTTTATCATTCCTTTTCCTTCACTTACTCTCAGGATGTACCATTTGAGGTCCAATTCCACTTACAGCCCACATTCAACCCTCCAGTGAGTTCTCTAAACTCTGCCTTCAAAATGTATCGAGAATGACGACGTCACATCTTCCCGGGCTCTGCCCCCCGGTCCAGGCCATCACCACCCTCTCTCCAAGATGATTGCGGTGGCCTTGTCTCTGAGGGTCTCACTCGGGCAGAGCAGTCCTTTAAACGCTCTGTTCAGAACCCTTTACTGGCTTTCCGTCACCCTCAGAACCACATCCCTCATCCACGGCCTGCCTGAGTTGGCCATCTGCTTGTCTCTGACCTCACTGGCCACCACCCTTCCCCTCTTCCACCTCCTTCAGCAGCGCTGGCCTCCTGCGGTCTCTCGAGCACTCTCAAATTGCTCTTACTTCAGTCCTTTGTACTTCCTACCCCCGACGACGCTACCCTCTGATATCCACATTTTCACACCCTTGCTCCCTTCACCTTAAGTGAACCTTTTTCAGAAGATTAGTTCCCCAGCCATGCTATGAAAATACAACCTCCTCACCCCGCATGCCTACCTTATGCCATAGGACTCGGCACCCCATGACATGCTTACATGCATTTATTGCTTTGTTGTGGGGTGCCTTATTTCCCCATTAGGATGCAAACCCCATGAAGGCAAGGACCTTGTGTGTTTTATTCACGGTTTGGCTCCTGGAGGACTGTCTGCATAGGGGAGGTGCAAAAGAAGTATCTGAAGAGTGAATACATTTAAAAACTTTTTAAGTTAATCTGAAGGGAGTGATATTTCCCTCTTATTTGTGGGGTGTAGGCATTTGGTTTTATAGGATTTTGGTTCCATGTGTAGTAAAGCTGTTGCTAGCTGGCTGTGTTACCCTCAGAGGCCTCTTCTGCATCTTGGTTTCTGATTCTGCGTCTGTAACACTGGCTACTACGTATTTAGTGCCCCAAACACTGCGCTAGACACGCTATAGGCATTGCCTCTTCAACCCTCAGATTGGGTAGATAAAGAAGTGAATGGAGGGGGAAAACACTTTACCCAGCTTTTCAAAAAGAGCCAGATTTGAAACCGAATCTGATGAATTCCAAAGTCCATGACTTGGAATATTACAGCAGGGAAAATGTTGACCAGATGACCTCCAAGCTGCCTTCTGGCTTTCAGCTAGACAGTTTGAACTTTATGAGTAATGGAGGGACCATGGAAGTCCTTAAGCAGGGGAATGGCATGGCCAGGTTTCATTTAGAGAGATCAGTGTGGCTGAGCTGGCCTGGGTTCCCCTAAAGAGAAGCTGAGGCAGAGGCTTATGGGCTTTTCCTTTATTGGAGAATGAAGTGAGGACATGGGGAGTGAGACGGGGAGGGAAAGAGAGCCAATTCGAAGACGTGTTATTGAACTGGCTGTTTTTCAAAGGCAGCGGATTACTTGATCTTCTGTGTAAGTCTCAGGACAGACTCTCTGGAAGGAGAAAGAAGTAAGAATTTAACCATCAATCCTTGTGTTTCACTCATCAGGGGTTTCCCCCATGGAGTTGTGCATTCTTAGACCTTGAACTCACCTCTCCTGAACAGAGCAGCTCTGGGGAGGGGTGAGAAGGTGTGCGGTGAGTGTATAAGATGATGTGGCACCTGAAGGTCACACCTGCAGGAAGTCGGTCAGAACCTTGCAGAGCTGGGTGCTGCGGTGGCCACTGGACCAGCAGGCGAAGACGAGAGGATCTGAAGGTGGGCATAAGTGATCGACCTCTGATGTGGGGCAGAGCTGGAGGTGGGCTGGCTGATGGTACCGGTTGAATTGTGTCCCCACCCCCAATTCATAATGTTGAAAATTTAACCCCCCAGTACTTCAGAATGTGACCTTACTTGGAAGTAGGGGGCGTGGCAGGTATAGGGTGAGGCCGCACTGGAGGAGGGTGGACCCCTGATCCAACATGACTGATATCCTCATAGAAGGAGGCAATTTGAAGAGAGAGACGCACATACTGTAGATGAAGGAAGAGGTCTGGGTGATGCTTCTACAGGCCAAGGGAGGTCAAAGATTGCCAGCAAACCATCAGAAGCTAGGAGCATCGGACGCGTTCCTCACAGCCTTCAAAGGAACCAACCCAGTTGACACCTTGATTTTGGACTTCCAGCCTCCAGAACATTGCGACAATACATTTCTGTTATTTAAGCCACCTCGTTTGTGATACATTGTTATGGCGACCTAGCTGACCAGTACAGGAGGGGAGTTTGAAGGCAGAAAGACCCAACCATGGGAGCTATTGTGTCCACCAGGTGCTCAGTTCCTCGAGACAGATCCCCAGCTCAACCTGGTTATGACCAAATAGGGATTTATGGATTCATATCATGGGATGGAGCTCTTCCAAAAGAAGTTCTTTGGTTATAGGCTGGATCCAGGGATTCAAACAATGACATCAGGACTCTCCTTCCCTCACCCCTTTGTCTCCACAACTCTAATTCCTTAATTCTACTGGTTTCTTCATGGCCTCATCCTCCTACGTGGACAGGAGGAGGCTCCATAGCTCCCACCATTGCTCCTCATGAGCGCAGGGACAAGGAGCAGAGCTTTCCTCCTGCGCCCAGGCAGAACCCAAGGGAGGCTTCCCATGGCTCAGTCCTGAACAGATGACCGTGGCCAAGTTGCTGCACACCTTCTTTAGCCAGGCCTGGGTCCGGGAACTACCCCTGGGTGGGGGTGGTGGGTCAACTTCACTTGAATCACATGGCTCTGATAGTATTATTATTATCATCATTATCATTATTATGTTTTAAAGACTTACATTCAATGAGGTTAACATAGGTGTATTGCTAGTTTCAGGGGTAGAATGTAGTGATTTGTCAGCTGTGTGTAACACCCACGTGCCCTCCTTCATGCCCATCACCCAATTACCCCACCCCATCCCCCTCCCCTCCAGCGATCCTCAGTTTGTTTCCTGGAATTAAGAGTGTCTTATGGTTTGCCCAAATGAGCATCTGCCTGTTTTCATTTTATTTTATTTTTCCTTCCCTTCCCCTGTTTTGTTTATATTAAATTCCACATAGGAGTGAAATTATATGGTCTTTCTCTGACTGACTTATTTTGCTTAGCATAATATCCTCTAGTTCTATGTCCTTGAAAATGGCAAGATTTCATTCTTTTGGATAGCTGAGTAATATTCCAGCATGTGTGTGTATGTGTGTGTGTGTGTGTGTGTGTGTGTACCACATCTTTATCCATTCATCTGGTGATGGGTATCTGGGCTCTGTCCATAGTTTGGTTATTGTGGACACTGCTGCTATAAACATGGGGGGAAAGGTGCCCCCTTGGGTCATCATGCTTGTATCCTTTGGGTAAATACCTACTAGTGCAATTGCCATGACGTAGGGTAGCTCTATTTTTAACTTTCTGAGGAACCTCCATGCTGTTACCCAGAGTGGCTGCACCAGCCTGCATTCCCACCAACAGGGTTGAGGGCCCCCCTTTCTCTGCATCCTCACCAACATCTGTTGTTTCCTGACTTGTTAATTTTAGCCATCCTGACTGGTGTGAGGTGGGACCTCATTGTGGTTTTGGTGGGAGCATTATTATAGCAGGAGATAGAGGTAGTCTCTCAAAGAAAGTGATGCCAGGCAGGAAAAGAAAACACCAAAGCAGAGGTGGGCTTGGAGAGGAGAGATGCATTGGAAACATATTTAGGTGTCAAGTGGACAGGATGCCTTGGGTGTTGGGGAGAGAAGGAAGATTCTCAGGTTCTGGGCTTGGGAAAGTAGGTGTCAGTTAGTGCATTTAATGAGATGGATCAGAATGACCAGGTGGACCAGATGAGCAGAATTTGGGGGACGGGTAGCTTATCTTAGGACATGTTGTTGATGGCACACTTGGGCATGTAGATGGACGGTCAGGTGCTTAAATCTGGAGCTCTAGGGAAACCTTGGGTCAAGGCCTGACCAATCCATGCGGATGGGGGCCAGATTAGGGTGTGGGCTGATTTGGAGCTGGGCATGGTCCAAAAGAATTCCGGTTGCCTAGAGCTGAATCTGGTGATAGGGCACTGAGGTCAGCAAACATGTTGGGGTCGTAGGACATGGGGTGGGACAGTGTCCCGGTGGACAGGGCAGCATAAGCTGGACATAGGAGCTATTTCCCCAGAGCCGAGCCAGAGACATCAGGCAGGTTGCCCTCACCAGGTGAGTTGTTCTATGGCCTCGCTTCTTTAGAAAATCAAGAACAGCCTCAAGTCAAGCTTCTTGGCAGGAAGCCGGGAGTTGTTCTGTCCTTATCACTTTGCAGGGACCAATAATGCCCGAGAAAATGCTGCAAAGATCTGCAAGTTCCTCAAAGAGGAAATCTTTGATTCCTACAGCGTGTTGAGGGATGTCTGATGGTGGAGGAATGAGCACAGCTCTCGTCTCTGTCTTAAACTGGGTCGTGCTGACTTGGGCAGACAGCCTCTGGTGACAGAGATCTTGGCGTGGCCTCGTCTGGTGGTGGGGCTTCTCCCTACACTGTGTCTTCAAGGGTCTGGTATATTTTGCTAGACCACTGCCAATCCACGGAGGCACACCAGCCTGGGGCCCCGGGGTCTCCAGAAGATACCGGGAAGGGGTTTGCAGAGCAGACTAGGATGCTCTCCTCGCTGACAGCGACCAAGCACTTCCTGCCCCGGGCGGGAGGGATCTGCGGAGAGTTGCTGCACCCGGGCCCTTGGGGTTACGGGCTGCTTAAATGTCACCATTTATTTGGAATGGATTCCCGTCAGACTTCGAGAAGTTTATCAGGGCAATTGTGTATCAGCACAAAGCTCTCTTAAAATACATTTCCTTTCATTCATAAAGGTGTTAATGGGCATTTGATTAGTCTTTGTCTTGACTGCCAAGGAAACCTAGGGAAAGTAGGGCGCACATTCAGAACAAAGAGCTCCAGCCCCGCTGCGCAAACCCCGATAGCCTTATCTCCCTCCCCGGGTAGTGTGTTCTGCAGGGCCAGCAGCCCACTGCCACCTGCGAACGTCCCTTGCAGCCCCTTCTGGGCTTCAGGACCTTAGGGTGTGGGGGCGGGTGGAGGTGCTGCGGAGCCAGGATTTCCCAAGAAGACACCTCCCTTTCCCACTGTTTCCTGACCCACATTTCTTCAACCCAGGTGTCTGGGGCACGGGGAGATTGTACCTCACCTGGGCAGGTGTGAGCCGTGCTGCCAGCTGGCGGGGGGGGGGGCCTCGGTTACGTCCTGGGGAAGGACTACTGGGCTCTCTGATCAGCACGGCTGACAGCTCCGAGGTGGCAGCCTGCACCACTTCCCCCAGGACAGAGCGTCACAACAGTTAAATATGGGGGGGCGGGGCCTGGGGGGCTCAGTTGGGCATCTGCCTCCAGCTCAGGTCGTGATCCCGGGGTCCTGAGATCCCTGCTCAGAGGGGAGTCGGCTTCGCCCTCCGCGCTCCCCTTCTCGCTCTTGCTCACTCTCTGTCAAATAAATAAATAAAATCTAAAAAAAAAAAAAAAAAGAATTAAATATCACAGAGTGTGGGGGGTGGGTGCTTGAGCACCTGTGCAACCTGGACCCGCGCCTGCGCCCAGCAGGGCCTGAGGCCTGAGCCGGGGAAGCGCCCGTGGCCGCCGCCCTCCGATCTCATTCAGGGCGCCCCTTGGCAGGTGGCCCAGCTGGGTGCGCAGCGGGCGGGTGGTTCAAGCCACCCACTTCCCCATGCACACGGGCCGGCCCGTCCCCCCAGGGCCCTTTGGGGCGGGTGGTGAGCGCAGCCGCAGGCAGGTGGTGAGCGCAGCCGCAGGCAGCAGATCCCATGTGTTTGGGGCGGGGGCAGAAGGAGGCCGGGCGGTGTGACTGGTGGGGGGGGGGGGCGCTGGCCACAGGAGGACCGGGATGGCGCGTGGGCTGGGCTTGGGAAGCCCCGTGGCCGCAGCCAGGTGCTGCGGCTGCTGCTGCTGCCCATGGGCTGGCAGGGGGCACAGGTGTCCTGTCCCGGGAGGTGACAGCCGAGCCGGCCCGAGGGGGTTGGAGCTGGGAGCGCGGGGAGCTGGCTGGCGGGGTGCTCAGACCCCGGGGCCATCCCCGGGAGAGGGGCAGGCGCCTCCCTGCTCAGGAGCCCGATGCCGGGGCTTCCCGGGGCTGACTCAGCCGGTGGATCAGCGGCGGGGCCCTGCAGAGCCACTGGCTCGTCCCTGAGCTCGTCTGGGGTCCCGCGGGCCCTGAGCCCCCCGCTACTTCATCCGGGCTCCGCAGCGAAGTTTGGGCCCTGAGGCCACTTCCCCAGCTTTTGGGCTCAGCTTGCTAAGCGAGGCCACTGTGGCCCTAAGCGCTGAGTCCTGGCCCACAGGCACGGGCGGGGGTGACACTCCTGTCCTGACGCGTCCCCAGGGTGGCGGCATGCGCTGCGGGACATGTCCCTGCTCCCTGGGGCCCTGACCCGGCCTGAGCCACGCGGGGTCCAGTGTGCTGGCCAGGGGGTGACGGGCTTGTCGCCATGGCAGCCGTCTTCCCCGTGTGTGGCTCCCGTGTCACCAGCTCACTGAGAAGGGCCTGGAGGTCGCTAACACCGAGCCTCAGCTTCCGCATCCGTCAAATGGGGGCTTCGACTAGAATGTTCTCAGGATTCTGTGCACTTTTGGGAGGGTCCATGATTTCTGTATCCCGTGGGAGACGAGGTACTTCCTCAGGCCTCCCCCCGACCCTGCCAGCCGGAGCGGAGGCCCTCGGCAGGGGCCCCCCCACTCCCCCCACCCCCTCACCCCCCCCAACCCTGGCATCAGGCTCCCAGGACCCGGCGGGGGGTGGCCCTAGGCTCGCTGCATTCACAGCCGGGTTGCCCTGGGCCCGGCAAGTCCACGCGGGAGCTGGGGCCGCGGCTGGGCGGTTACGTCAGTCACTTAGGTCAGCAGTGGCCACCTCAGAGCCGTGCACCAGGCTGGCAAAGGCCAGGCAACAGCATCATCGGTGTGCATTCTCACCGAGCACCGATGGACATGTGGGGAACGAGCCGCAAGTGTCCAAAACATCGAGAAGGCACCGGGATGGCGGCTCGGAGGCCCGGGTCCCGCCGCTGCCCACGTGTCGCCCAGGCTCCAGCCCCGGCCCATGTAGCCTGCGTCCCCTGCGCTCGGGGCTCAGAGCGTCGGCGTCGAGCCGTGGGCCTGGCGGGCAGCCTGTCCCTGAGACTCCGCGACGCTCCTGCCCGCCTGCCCGGGGCTCCACACTGGCCAGTGTCCCAGCCCTGAGCCTGCGGGACCGACAGCCCCAGGCGTGTGCGGATAACTCCCTGAGGAAGCTCGTCTGGGGCTACGGGCATCAGGGCCTCTGGCCATCGGGCCGCGTCCTTCCAAGTGGCCCTGGGCTCCTTCCCCGCAGGCCCTGTCCTTCTGGGACGCGGCCGCAGCTCCCGGGACCTCACAGCCCTCTTAGCTCTTCTCCTCGGAGGCCAAGCTCCTCTGAGAGCATCGTGACCCACGGCCGCCGCCCTCTCGTGCTCTGCCCGCTTCAGCTGTTGGCGTCTCATGCCCGCGGCTGCTGGAGTTGCTGTCCGGAGAGGCCCACGTAGCCTGCTGCCCGCCGCACACTGGCCCCCTCCCCACTCGGCCTTGGCAGCACTTTGCTCTCAGCGCCACATCCCCAGAGACACCCCGCGGCCCCCCACGTCCGCCCAGCCGCTCCCCTAACTCTGGCCCTCGGGTCTCAACCCTTCCCTGGCCCTGCCTGGGCCTCTGCAGCCCACCTGCCGGACTCCCGTGAGCACTTGCGTTGGGTTCCCTTGGCTTCCGCCGCTCCTGCAGGTTGGCGGGCCCCAGACTTCCCGTGCCCGCGGGTGACACCCCCACACCCAAAGGCAAGCCCAAAGCGAGCAGGCCCTTGCCCTGTGCTCCCATTGGGCCTCCTCCACAGCCACCCCGCTGCCCAGCCGCCCAACAGCTCCTGCCCCACGGCTACGGCGAGAAGCTCCCTCAGGGGCACCTCCACGTCCGGCCTTGCCGTCCGGCCTTGCTGTCCGGCGGCTTCCTCGGGCTCCAGGTGCAAATCCGACCCTGCCGCTACCATCTGGTGGTTCCCAGCCCTGCAGGCTGCAGCCCCAGCGCTTCCGTGGCCCCCGGGCCTTTGCCAGCCCACCTCTGGCCGCCTTCCTCACGCTCTTTTCCAGCCTCTGCTCCCTCCACCAACCACTGATTTTCTGTCCCTCAAACATGCCGCCCTTGAGTCCCTGCAAACAGTCCAAGTTCACTCTCCGAGCACTTTCCCCGGGCGCCTGTCTCATTGCCTGTGTGGCCACCGAACGGGTCAGAACGGGTCGGAAGAAAGGACGTCTGTCTGGGTGTCCTCCTGGCTGTGGCCCCTCCGGCCCTGGGTCCCTACCGCTGCGTGGCCAACGCAATGCCTGGCCTGGAGTGAGTGCCACAGAGGACAGACAAAGGAGCCTGGAGGTTCAGGGCTGAGCTCTAAGGGAGGAGGCCGAAGGGCGGACCGGAAGGTTCAGCGGGGCAGCGCAGCTCGTGGAGGCTGCAGTGGTCCCTCGGGCTCAGCCCAGGCGGCTCCCGAGTGGAGCACCCACCCTCGGCCAGGACAGCCCGTCTAGTGTTCGTGTGTAAGTAGCAGGATGGCGTAACGTAGATGGAGCGCGGCGGGAGAGAGCCCTCGGCGGGCGGCCGCGCTCTGCGGGCTCCAGGCACATGGAGCGCCTCCTGCTTATCGCCCCATCACGCTTCCTCCAGCGGCGCCCGGCCGCAGTGTTGACACAGGAATCTACCGCGTGTGTGTTTATCAACAGAGACCAATTAACACACGCATGTGTTCCTGAACAGATATGGAGACTTCCTTATGCAGACAGGGCTGAGCAGACGTTTGGCTCAGAAACACTTGGTTTTTAGAACTATTGAACAAGTAGAGGTGGTGGCTGAGGTGGCGGCGGCTGCACCCCTGTCGGGCGGCCAGGTGCCCAGACCTCTCTGGTGTCTTTTTTTTTGAAAGTCCCCTTTTCTTGAAACGAATGCTGTACAAATGACTTATATTTTTGTCTTTGAACAAAAAAGCCAAGTTTAACTTTGTCTCATGCAAACAAAAATTAGGACGTACAGATAAACCAGACAAAAACCAAACCGTGGATAATGCCCGTTTGCGTGTTAGTTTAGATCCGTATTCCCTTTCGAGTTCTATTTATTGATTCGCACGGGTTTTAAAATGAACTTAGACCAGGCAGTCCTTTTATGATTCTTCCTTTCTATTCTTTTTTGATGTATTTAATTGACTTAATTCTTTTAAGGGACCTAGAGCATATTAATGCTAAGTGAAATAAAAGGGAAAATAAGGGAAATAAGAGTGAAATAAGTGAAGGACGGATACCCATGATTCCATCTGTATGTGGGACCTAAAAAAACAAAACAAGTGGACAGACGACAATAGCAACAACGAAAAAGAGAAGCCGTCTTTACACGTTGGCCAAGGGGAGGGGCTGGGGGTGGGCAACATCATGGGGGGATGGGAGGCGGCAGCGGGCCTACGGGGATCAGTGGGGGGAGCTCAGTCACGGGGACGTGGGCCAAGTGACTGTGGTGCCTTTGGTGGCCGGCGGGGCCCCACCCCACCGATGCTGGCGGTGAGCATCACGTGCTTGTCTGACACGACAGGTCGGCTCTACTTCCATTAAAAAAAGTCTCCCCGGCGGCTTGGATCTGCCTCCCTGGGGGCTTGGAGCGTGTCGGGGTTGCTGAAGCAAACGGGTTCCTTCACGAGTGTGGCCGGATGCACGACAGTCCCTTGCTCATTGATCGGAAAGAGGGGCCTGCGTGCAAGTCATGGGGGTGAGGCTGGAGGAGGCTGGAGCACACGGGGGACCCGAGGGCGATAGGCTTCATGTACCCAGAGGCCTTTCTGGGTTCCGTGTCGTCGGAAGAGGCTGGGTTGGAGGGCGGGGAGGGCCCTTGAGGGGCCCTGAGGGTGCTCGGGGCCCGTTACCCGCTTCCAACCAGCGTGCGGACCCTAGGAGCCCCTGGAGTGGGGTCCTCGTTGTGTCACAGTCCAGGAGGCAGCCTGACCAGAGCCCTGGAGGGAAAGACCACAGTGGCTACAGGGTTGCAGTCATGTTTTTGTTTATTCTCTTTATATTTGTCACATTTCCCAAGGTTTCTACAATAAGCGGCTGTTGCGTCTTTCATCAGAAACGGCTGATTTTAGAAGCCTTCGTGCCTCGGTGGAAAAGACCCTTCCCGGGGCCTCTCAGGGCTCCGGCTCGGCTTCCTTTCTGTCGGGAGAGCCTGGTCCCAGGAATCCCTGCAGGCGCGCTCCCTAAAAGCCAAACGAAGGGTGAACAGCTTGTGCAGCCTCCAGGCTGGGCCGGCAGGGCACCCCCTCTGCAACGGGGCCGAGCCCACCCCTCCCTGGGACGGCTAAGGGGCTCAGAGCCTAGTCCCGGCGCAGCTCTTCCGGCCCAGACGCTGGGCGGCGGGGCCCCAGCCCCCTAGACGTCTGCGAGTGGGTCACCCAGCTTCCTGCCCGCACCCCTGAGGCCGCCAGGCATCCAGGCCTGGCCCGGAGCCCACAGATACACGCACTTTGACGGGCAGGAGCCGCGGCCTCCACAGCCAGCGTGTCTTGTGTCCTGCCGTTGCCACGACACCAGAGTCACAGCCTGCCTCAGTGGTCCCTTGTCTCTGGAGACTTGATATCAGGCTCGCAGGAGGCTGGCTGTGCCCGCTGGTATGGCTGACGTGGTGCTGAGAGCGTGGGGGTCAGGAAGCCAAGGGGTGCAGCAGAGCCGGCCTGCGTGGGGACCCCAGGCTGGGGACACTGGGCGGGGACACTGGGCTGGGGACAAGGGCCGGGCCACAGCTTCCTCAGCTGGGCTGACATTCTGACGTCCCCCCCACCCCGCCTTGCTGTCATTGAGTAGCACTTGAACCCCACAGGGGCTGTGGGCTGGGGGGGCCTGGGGCCAGGGCCCTGTTCTTTTGCAAACCAGCCCCCACGTCTGCTCTTGCCAGGAAGCAGCCCCCCTGCGCCCCCGACCCCCCCGGCCCCCCCCAAGCCTGGCCTGGCTCTTCCAGTGCTGGCAAAGGCTGGAGGCCCCATGGGGGCAGTGCCCGCCTGGAGCCCCTGGTGGTCCCCACCCATGGCCCTCGCTCATCTTGGCTCCTCTGCAAGCATAAGTGGGCCTTGGGGCACTGCTCCCCGTGAGTCCTGGCGCGGGACCCTCCCTTGCATCTCTTCTCTCTGGGGCTCATGTCTCCACAGCCCCCATTCCAGCCCCCCGGCTCTTCCCTTCCTGCGCTCCGTGCCCCCTCCCGCCCCTGGTGGCCCCTGCCCGCAGTGACACCTGCCCCGCACCCTCCGGCCCCCAAGCTGCAGGGCGCAGCCTCCCCGTCACTGCCTCGGGGACCCCCAGATGGCCCGGAGCCCTCTGTCCCACCCTCTTTGCCTCTTGAATTGCCTGGCGCAGCGGTAACCAGCCTTTCAAGGTGTGCACCCCCCCATCCCTGTCCCCGGCGACCCGGTGTCCCTGCGGCTGTCCCCGGGGGCAGTGGACGAGGAGCCGTGCCCTTGCTGCAGAGCCATCCGCGACCTGCTCTGGGGCCTGCTGGTGGCAGAGGAGTGTGTTCGGCAAACGCCAGGATGCCAGCTTATGAATATGCATGATCTCTTTGTGCCCTGGACTTTCTTCTCTTTTTCAGAAGAGATGGATTTGGGGGCGCCCAGGACAGCTGACAAGCCTGGCACTGAGTGTCTGAGGATAGGACCCCCGCTGCCGACCCCTGCCGGGCGCCTGACCACTGCTGGCCTGGCCCTTCACACACACGTTCTTTTTTATTGCGTGAGACGTGGCTGTAACACAACGTAAGATTTGCCATTTTAGCCGTTTCACTGCGTGCAGGTCAGGGACATGTAGCACATCCGTGCTGGCGTGCCGTCCTCGCCACTGTCCCCCAAGAGTTTCTGCGACCCCGTTTCTGCAGCCGCTAACCACCTACACCTCGCTCCCCGCTTCGCCCAGCCCTTCGTCATCTCTACCTTCTGTCTCTACGAGTTTATCTATTTTAAATTAAAAAAAATTTTTTTTTTAAATTTATTCATGATAGTCAGAGAGAGAGAGAGAGAGAGAGAGAGAGAGAGAGGGGCAGAGACACAGGCAGAGGGAGAAGCAGGCCCCATGCACCGGGAGCCCGACATGGGACTCGATCCCGGGTCTCCAGGATCGCGCCCTGGGCCAAAGGCAGGCGCCAAACCGCTGCGCCACCCAGGGATCCCCGAGTTTATCTATTTTAGAGATTTCGCGGAGTCATGAGATCTTCATCAGCTTGGATCTGGCTGGTTTCACTTAGCGTAATATTTATTTTCAAGGTTTATCCATGCGGTCAGCACGTATCAAAACGTCATTCCTTTTTTTAGAGAGAGTGAGCGAGAGTGGGGTGGGGCGGGAGGGAGAGAGACCCCCAAGCAGACCCCCTCTGAGCGCGGAGCCCAGCGCGGGGCTCGATCCCACAATGCGCGATCCTGAGCCCAAGGCAGGAGCCGTGCGGAGCCGGGTGGGCTCCGTGTGGGGCTGCAGCGCCTCTGCGGCAGGTGTCCCACACGCGCCCCGGTTCCGCCTGCGTGGCTCGCAGTCGGGCGGCCGTGACCAGGGCTGCTCTGGATCTCCCCGCGGGGGACTGGAGATGCTGGGCCGTGTGGTGGGCCCACCCGGTCCTCTCGAGGAGCCACCTGTTTTCCAAAGCGGCCGCATCGTCCTACCTTCTCCCTGGCGATGACGTATGAGGGCTCCGAGTTCTCCCCCAACCTCGCCGACCCGTGTTACGTTCCATTTAAAAAATTATGGCCACCTTGGTAGATGTGAGATGGTGTCTCGTCGCGATTTCATTTGCGTCTCCCTCATGACCGGAAGCGGAACATCCTTTCGCGTGCTTATTGGCCATTTATGTGTCATTTCTTTGGAGAAATATGTATGCGAGGTTTGTGGTCATCTTTAAATTTGGGTTTATCTCCTTGCTGCTGGGTTTTAGGGATTCTTTATACGTTCCGGGTATTGAATCTTTATGTACATGATTTTCACATATTTTCTTCCATTCTGTATGTTTTATTACTTTCTCGATGATGTCCTTTGATTCTCCAAGGTTTCTGTGTTTTGATGAAGTGTATTTATTCGTTATTATTATTTTTTTGCTTTTGCTTTTGGTGTCATATTTAAGAATCCGTTGCCAAATCCAAGGTCATAGATTTACCCCTATATTTTCTTCTAAGGGTTTTATAGTCTTGGCTCTGATTTTTTAGGTCTTTGATACATTTAGGTCTTTGATACATTTTGAGTTAATGTCTGTATAGCGTGGGAGGCGGGGCTGCAGCTTCCATCTGTTGCAGGTAGAAATCAAGTTGTCCCAGTGCTGTTGGTTGAAAGATCGTTCTTTCCTCAAAAAGGGACACAGCAGCCTTGTCAAATCAATTGACCATAGAAGCATGGGTTTAATTCTGAGTATTCTCAGTTCTATTTCGTTGGTCTGTGTGTCTATCTTCCTGCTAGTATTGCACCGTTTTGGTTATTGTAGCTTTAGGGTGAGTTTTGAAATCAGGAAATGTGAATCAGACACATTTCTTTTGTTCCTGCGCATATCCCGTGCTGTGACCTGGGCCGGGTGCCCTGCTAACCTCCAGCAACCCCTTGGGCCTCTGGTCCCGCGTGTAAGACAGGCACAGGCCTAGGAAACCTGCTTCGTGTTGCCTTTCCCCAGGCTCCCCTCTGGAGTGTACGTGTGTGTGCGTGTGTGTGCGTGCGCGTAGGGGGAGAACGCAAGTATGCAAACTTGGAGAGTTGAAAATAAAGAGGATTTGTATGAGTTTCCTGGGGCTTATGTAATGAATTAGTACAAATTGGGGCCTAAAACACTCATTCTCTCACAGTTTGGGAGGCCGGAAGTAACAGAGGCCTCTGCAAACAGAGGGCTGCGCGGCTGTCTTCTCCAAAGGCTCTAGGAGGAGGACGTCTTCCTTTACTCGTCCAGCTTCTGGGAGCTCCAGGCGTTCTTTGGTTTGTGGCTGCATCTCTTCCAACTCTGTCCTCACATGGTCTTCTGTACATCGGCATCTTCTCTTCTCTCTCTTACGGGGGTGCTTGTCATTGGATTTAGGGCCCACCAGATAATCCAGGATGATCTCATCTTGAGATCATTAATGACATCTTCAAAGACCTTTTTTCCCAAATAACGTCACATTTATAAGTCACAGGAATAAGGACATGGGCACAACTTTTTGGGGGACATAACTCAACCTACTACAGGACAGTATTGAAAATTATACTGGGACAAAAGACATCATATCAGGACTGTCCCCAGCAAAGCAGGGCTTCTGGCCACCTAGATCAAAGACTCTGGGTTTTACTTATATGAAGGGACTGTTCTTTTCATCCATAAATAGGACAGAAAGCACCCTCCCCCTCACTCCACCCCACCACCCTGCGTCCTTGTGCTAGGCCAGGATCTGGCCCACATGGCCTTCTAAACCTGAGGACTCTTCATACAAAAGTGGCATCTCAATCATTGTCTCTCCACACCACAGAGAGCCCTGATCCCCTTTGTTCCTCCCATCAACAGCTTCCTATCCTCCTAGAAGAGGCACCCTGGGTATCAGGGAATCCATGTGGTTCCCAACCTGTGCCAGATGTGTTCCCTTGGTTTTCCCTAGAAGTTGGGGAAGGGGACCTCCAGATGTTTGTTGATCCTCTCGGCACTCAAGAGAGGGGTAAGAGTTGGGGAAAGGCAGAGAGAGAAGGCACTTTGGAGGCTGAGCAGAGGATCCGGGTTTCAGAGGGAAAGCAGAGAAAGGTTCTAGGGTGCCAGAGGAGATGTTTGGTCTTCTAGAGAAGAAGACGAGAGAGGTCAGGGAAGGTAGATGCTCTGGCAGGATGGGGAGACAGTCCCAGGGTGGAGTGAAATATGGGAGGAGGCACTGGAAAAGGGGACCCAGGAAATCCCAGGAGCATATTTCTCTTTGTCGCATTCTAGTTGCAGGCTGTGTGGTCCTCACATGGCTTTGCAGGGAACTTCTGGCACAATTTTACCTCCAGGGTGCCCTGCTTTGAGAAAAAGGCTCCTTTCGACCAACATTCTGTGATTTGGGCGGTAATAAAAGACTCCTCCTCTCGGCCATGGCGAGTTAGATGGCCGCTGGCTCCGCGCTTCGTAACATCGGACATGCTTGTTCTTTCGGGGCTTGGCGTATGACACAACAAGGCCACCCAGAGTCCATCTTTAGGAACTGAGAATGAATTCTAGGAGAGGAGCTCTCTCTCCTTCTAAATGTGCCTTGAGGGCCAGGTGAGCTTGGGGCTTCTGCACACTATCTTGCTGGCTCATGGAGACAGTGTGGGTGAAACCAAAGCCAAGCCGAGGCCTGCAGAGTCTAGAGGTAGAGCATGAAACTCCGAAGACCTCGCTTGAATTCCTGGGCCCAATCGTACCCAAAATCCTGGTCGTGGGCCTCCTAGTTAGGCAAGCCAACAAGGTGGCTCTAAGTAGCGTGTCTTTCTGGAAAGTTAAGGAGGCCACCAACTCTTTGACCAAGCACCCCTTGAGAGGCAGGGTGAATCCAGGGTGGTCACCGAAGCCAGAGCCCATCGATGGTGTTCCTGGGGGCTCAGTGAGAGGACAGGGCAGAGGTCGGTGCCTGAAGCCTGGAGGACGAGCTGTTTATGACATCTTGATCTCATCTCATGCTCAGCCTTCAGACGTAGGTGTGATGCTTCTATCCCGGGGAGGAGGTGAGGCTGCAGAGGGTGAAGGCCGAGGCCATCCTATAAGCAAGTAGCGAGATCCGGAGTCCACACCTGCCCCCGCCGGAGTCAGCTTCCCTGATCATGAGTCTGACCACTGTGCCCTCACAGCCTCCCATCCCCCAGCCCCAAATGGACTCCTGAATTATTCTGCTGCACAGATCTCATTACCTCTGGGAGCAGGGAGCGTGGCTCCAGCCTCACCCACCTCAGCCGCTAATGAGCGCCCTAATTTGATTGGATCCAAATGAATGTGACGCAAAATTAAAAGATGCCAGAAGACAGTGCCATAAATCGAAGGAGTTGGCTTCAATTTATTATGTTGGAATTCAATTAGAGTTCTCCTCCCATCCTCTCCGAATATTAATCCAGCTGCTGGCTACAGAGCAATAACTAGAAGGGTTATGACTGTTGAATCCCAGCCTCTCTGTCGAGCTCGGGCTCGGATGGAAAACCTCAGCCTGGGCGTGGGGAGGTCAAGGGAGTTCAAGGCCAGCTGCCAAGCCTCCCACCAGCCAGCCAGCATATTTCCTGTTGGGGAAGGGATTCAGAGCAATGTACCCTATTAAAATGGTTTAAAAATTATTTTTAGTGCATAAACACTTCAAAAGACTACATAGAAGGGAGGACTGGAGTCATGGACTTTATCATGTGACAGGCAGCAGGGGACATGATGACACAGAGTCTGGGATCAGCCTGGCCACAGCCTCTGTGCAACTAGGACTCTGTGCCACCATCCTTTCCCCGCCTCGGATCCTCCATTTGTAAAACAAGGCAACTGGACTCCAAAAATAGTTTTGATGGCCCTGGTTTCTGCTATTTTCCTTTTGTTCTCACCTGTCCACCCAGCGCCTGTTCCACCTCCTACTGTCACTCTCTGGCCCATTTGGTCTGTGAATCAGACTTCCTCAGGCTTCCTGGCTAGGCCTTTCTCGCTGGGCATAGGTTGGACTCAGCCATTGGGAGGCTCTGGTTGGAGGGTGAAAGGCTAGAAGAGAGATGGGTCAGGGCTTTGTTCCTCCAAGGCCTCCCTCCGGCTGGCAGCCCCCTCCGCATCTCCAGCTTTCCTGGTAGTGGTGGCCCAGTTGCTTCTTCGTGTCTTCAGCCCATGGGTGGTGACAGCACCCTACAGTCACTGCCTCCATGTTCTCCACTTCCCTTACTTATTCTCCACAGTCTGCCCACCTTTCTTTGGGAGCATTGTCATTAAAATCTCGGATTTGAACCATCCGGGTTGAATTCTACTTCCTGCCATGACTCCAAATAATGCAGATGCTAAATCCACTTTTGATTGACGTTTCCCAAGGGGAGAGGTCCTCCAAGGATAGGGGACCGCAGCTGAAACAAAAGGGGGGCTCCTGGTTTGGGAGCCTGGCATGAAGCCGGGCAAGCCTAAGAGCTTCCAGACAGAACATGGGAGAGGCTGTCCCAAAGGCACTGTCCATCCTCCGGTGGACAGCACAGGGTGACCTGGGAGGACTGGGGAGCTCAGGGGAGGCTGTCTGTCCCAGCCATCGGACAGCAGATGACACCTCAGAAGGATGGAGGAAAGAGGGGGAGACTCTGGACCCCACTCCATCCTTCCCCCAGTTGGATGTGGAAGAGTGAGAGCCCCTGACTGAAGACAAAGGGGATGTGTCCTCAAAGAGCCCGGGAGCGAGGGAGCTCTGCAAAGAGGCTGATGATGGAGGGTTTGTTTGCTCAGAGATAGGGCTCCCAAGGGTACAGTGACAAGGACTTGGAATCAGCCATGGGGGAAGAGCCTGACAGAGAGGAGTCCCAGAGCAGGATGGAGGAAGAGAGGGAGATGGTGGGTGGCCAGGGGCTTGCCTTTGGGATGGTGACCAAAGATTACAGAGATGGGATCAACTATGGTTCTATACGACACCCAGCATCAGTGTAAGTCCATGGCTGGGCCCTGGAGGAGGGTGGAGAGTGAGACTCTGAATGTCTAGGAGCACTGGGTGGGTAAGCAGGGACCCAGAGAGGGACTAGAAGTCAGCATCAAGCCCAGATTGTGGTGTATGAGCATCCTAGGGCTGTGGTCTGGCTGCCTTGGGGTCAGCATGCAGGGCAGGCCAAGTTCTGCCTCAGTGGCTCCCACATCTTGGTCCTAGTGCTGCCCCTTGGGTTGAGGGGAAGCCTGGCAATGATTATTGACTTACTTGGAGTAGGAGCAGCTCCAGGGAGGGATGGCGTCCTTGTCACTGGAGGTGTTCAAGGCTATCTGGGAGCTTGGGTTGATGAAGAAGGAATGCAGATAACCTCTGGAACCTAAGTGACCTTGGGGCTTCAGGGAGCTGTGACCTATGAGTCAGTAGGAAATTCAGGTACAAGGGAGCCAGACCCAGATTCTGGGCGAGTGGAGGTGGGGATCTAGGCCAAGAGTCTGAGCACCAGGTCAGGCCTCAGAGAAGCAAAGGCAGATGGGATCCTGGCCAGCTGCTAAGGTGGCTTCTGGCCATCCCCTGGGGCCAGAGCTGGCAGGGACTGAAGAATGGACAGGCGAGGTCGGTGTTCCGGACAGAGGAGCCACGTGCCTGGGAAGCAGATAAATGGAGAGGGGCAAGTCTTCTTGTGAGAATTATGGCATCTTCCTGTCTCCTGGAGAGAAGGGGATGACAAGAGGTCCATTCACTCATCCATTTGTGATTGGCTTTTAAAAACTAAAGCAGGTAAGGGTGGATTTTTTTCCCCAGACTTAGACCATCAAGTTTTTTTATTGACCTGTGATATAACAAGTCAAACTCCTAGAGGTTCAGCCAAGTAGATAAAAAATAAGGTAGTTTCCTTCCAAAAAGCATAACTCAAATATTAGTTAAGACCATTCCACGTCAAAAAAAAAAAAAAAAAAAAAGATCATACCACATCATAGATCTTTTCCTTACGATTCTAAAATTTCATCTCAAATGGAATCACCATCCTAGATACTGATCGAGTCCTTTTCAAAGCTTAGGTCATTCATCCAAATATTTAAAAATCTTTTGCTCTCGCAGTACATCTGGTCACCAACAAGATGCATTCAATTAGGAACAAATCAAACAGGAGAGAAGGGTTTATGATGAAGGAAAGCAGTGTCCACCTTCTCTCTCCAGCAAACTTCTAAACATTCCCATTTTTAGTGCCTCCCTTGGGTACCTCCGAGACTAGCACGTATATGTACTCTTTTCTTGACTTAGTGTCTGTAGAAAGTTTGTGGATCCCCTACGGTGGAAAACAAGAGATTGCTCCATGTATGTGCCTCTCTTTCCTCCCTTCATTATTCCCCAGGTTTCATAGTTTTCCGCAATTATTTTTAGTTCTTCCATTATTTAGTTTGATAACTTTGCACTCCGTAATTAAGCCTTGATCCTGCATTTTGTCAGCCTCATTCAGGGTAATGGACTGTGGCAGGCATTCCCGTATTTCCCACCCCTCTTTCTTTTGGGAAGGACTCTCCCCTTCTCTCCCGGGGTACGTGCGAGCATGCTCCAGCTCGCCCATCCCGGGCACTCCACCTCCCTGGCCGTGGCAGCTGCCTGAACCCCGAGCCTGGTCCCTGATGTAGGCCATTAAGAATCCAGAAGGTATAATGTTAAGGAAAATACGCCAGTCAGAGAAAGACAAACACCATATCATTTCAGTCATACGTGGAATTTAAGAAACAAAACAAACAAAGAAAAAAAGAGCCAAACTAGAGAACAGACTGGTGGCGACCGGAGAGGAGGTGGGTGGGGTGGACAGTGAAGGAGGTGAAGGGGATTAGGAGGACGCTTAATCATCATGAACACTGAGGAACTTAGAGAATTGTGGAATCACTCCTTTTACACCTGAAAATAATAGGACAATGTATGCTAATTATATTGGAATTTAAAAAAATTAATTAGGAGAAAAGAATCCACCCCTGTACTTTCGCTACTAAAATTGCTTTCTTCTTCTCTGGGATTCCCACTGGTGACGTCCCGTGGGCCACCGCGGGCAGAGATCCTGCCTGAGAAGCCCGGCCCTGAGTTCTGATGACGGCGCCCGGCGGGCCCACCTCTCCTGGTGCCCAGCATCGTGAGCCTGGACCCCTCAGCATTAGCCCCCCATGGCGCAGGGGTGGACACTGCCTCAAGTGTCGGATGAAACAGGAATCGACAGCTCTGCGCCCTGCGTGGTTTCTCTCCAGCTGCTGTAACAAATTACTGAAACTTAGTGGCTGAACACATTGCAAATCTTAGAGTTCTGGAGGTCGGAGGTCTGGAGTGGGTATCCCCGGGCCGGGTCAGGGTGTGCGGGGCTCCAGTGGGGACTCAGGGTTTTGCCGCTTGCACCTTCTGGTGGCTGCCCGCCTCCTTGGTTTGAGGACTTCTCCCTCCACGTCCACCGCCTGCAACGGCAGGGGCCCTGCGGACGCGGCACTGCTCTCACCTCCTCTTCTGCCCCTGTGTCCCCCGGCCAGGGACTGTTCAGGACCCACCGAGACTGTCTAGGACACCCTATTTTGAAGTCAGTTCCTCAGCGGCCTAGGTCCATGTGCCACCCGGAGTTTCCCTTGCCGCTGTCCTATTCTTTCTGCTGCTGCTGCTGGCATGCAAGCTGGGCTGTCCTTTCCAACACTGTCAGTTCTCCAGTTCTCCACTAGCAGCGCCGAGTCTCTGCCCCTCTGACACCAACTCAGTGCCGTTATTTTGCCGACCAGACTTCACATTTTAAATGAAATTTCAGGGGACCCCTGGGTGGCTCAGCTGTGTAGCACCACCTTCAGCCCAGGGCTTGATCCTGGAGACCCCAGGATCGAGTCCCATGTTGGGCTCCCTGCATGAAGCCTGCTTCTCCCTCTGTTCGTGTCTCTGCCTCTCTCTCTCTGTGTGTATCTCATGAATAAATAAATAAAATCTAAAAAAAAAAAAGAAATTTCATATCTTAACCTTCATTAAATACACATTTACTTTTCCTTTTGTTTTTAAATTTAAATAGCCCATTAGGGTATAAAATTCATATATAATAAATGACACATTTTGAAAGCATATAATTTGATGACTGTTAGTGTATATACACCCCCATAAAACCATTGCCACAGTCAAGAAAATGAATGTATATATCTATTTCTCCCCTTATCATACTATAAGAATGCCTGTTTTTCTGGTCTTTTTTAATTTAATTTAATTTTTTAAGATTTTTTTTTTAATTTTTTAAGATTTTAAAAAATTTATTTATGATAGACATAGAGGGAGAGAGAGAGGCAGAGACACAGGCAGAGGGAGAGGCAGGCTCCATGCCGGGAGGCCGATGTGGGACTCAATCCCAAGACTCCAGGATCGTGCCCTGGGCCAAAGGCTGACGCTAAACCACTGAGCCACCCAGGGATCCCTCTTTTTGTTTTTTAATTAAGCATGATTATTTTGAGATTTAATCCATGTACAAAAGCACCTTCTTTTTTATGGCTGATTAGTGTTCCATTGTATGGATATCCCACAATTTTTAAGTTGAGAACACTCTGCGAGAGGTGAATGCTCTTGATGGATGTTGAATTATTCCAGTTTTGTGGACATACAGTTTCATCTCTCTTGGGAAAATACCTAGGGATGAAATGATTAGATCATATAAGTGTATATTTAACCTTTTTTCTTCATAGATGTTCTATGAATTTTGTGTTGCATTGCATCAGAAGGCACATGATTAACTTTCTTTTATCTTTTTAGAATTAATTTTACTTACAAACAATAAAATTCACTTTTGGGGTAGTTATAATTCCTTTTTTTTCCTCTTTTTTTTTTTTTTTTTAAGAGATTTTGCTTATTTAGACAGAGAGCGAGAGAGCGCACAGGTGGGCAGAAGGAGACCCTGGAATCATGACCTGAGCTGAAGGCAGACGCTTCCCCAGCTCTGAAGCACCAAGACTGGGACATGGAGCACTTTCATCACCCGGAAGTTCCCTTGTGCTGCCCCATTGTCTGCAGGACCTCCCCCCGTGCAGCAGTTATCTACTCCCTGGCCCGATAGTTTTGCCTTTTGTTAGCTGCATGGAAGTGAAAGCATGCACTATGTAGTTTGTAGGCTGCTTCTTTCCCTGGGCACGCGATACCTCTGAGGCTCACCTGTGCATGCTCATGGCTCAGTTGCTCATTCCTTTTTAACTGGGTGGAGTTGCAGGTACGGATGTGGCGCATGTTATCCACTTACTCCTGGGAGGATATTAATGCTTCGGTGATTATGGATCCCCTATCATCATCTTCTCTGATCATCTGTATACAGATGAATGGAAGTTTTATTTCCCTGTGGTGAATATCTAGGAGGGGAATTTCTGGGCCCTACAGTAAGTATATGTTGAATTTTATAAGAAACCAAAAATCATTTTCCAGAATGGCTGTGCCATTTTGCACTCCCACTAACAATGTAGGAGAGGTCCAGTTGCCCTACATCCTTACCAGCAACGGCGTCAGATTATTAAGTTTTAGACATTAAGGCCACGTGATTTTAACTTGCTTTTCCCACTGACTAATGAAGTTGAGTATCTTTTCACGTACTTATTTGCCGTCTGTAGGCCTTCTCTTCTATCCAAATCCTTTGTCACTTTTAATTCAGTTTATTTTATAGTTGAGTTTTGAAATTGATTTTTGAGTTGATTTTTATCCTATAATCTTGCTAAAATTTCTTATTAGTTCTGGGATTTCTTTTTGTTTTTATTTGTTTTTTAGGTTCTTTGAAATTTTCTTTTTTTTTTTTTTAAAGATTTATTTATTTATTCATGATAGACATAGAGAGAGAGAGGCAGAGACACAGGAGGAGGTAGAAGCAGGCTCCATGCCGGGAGCCCGACGCGGGACTCGATCCCGGGACTCCAGGATCGCGCCCTGGGCCAAAGGCAGGCGCTAAACCACTGAGCCACCCAGGGATCCCCGGTTCTTTGAAATTTTCTACATGGACGATCATGTTATCTGACATAGAAACAGTTTTATTTCCTCCTTTCCTATCTGCGTTTCTTTTCTTTCCTGAATTATTGCAGTCACAAAAGTTCTAGCACTGTGTTGAATATAGTGCTGAGAATGGACATCTTTGTTTTGTTCTCAGTCTTAGAGGAAAATATTCTGTTGGGTCATTAAATATGATGTTAGTGATGGCTTCTTTTGCAGATAATCTTCATCAGTTTGAGTTAGTTCCCTGTATTCCTAACTTGCTGAGAGCTTTTATTATGAATGACTGTTGGCTTTTGTCAAATGCTCTTTCTGCATGAGTTTGCATGATCCTGTGATTTTTCTTCTTTGGCCTGCTGATGTGATGATTAGCATCAGTGGATTTTCAAATGTTAAACTTGCCTCACATACCTAAACTAAATCCTGCTTGGCTGTGGTGTCTAATTCTTTTTATACGTTATTGGATTGGATTTGCTGATGTTTTGTTGAGGATTTTGGGGTGTGAGTTCAGAAAAGATTTTTTTTTTTCCAGGAGAGATATTAATGTGTTGTTTCTCTTTGTCTCTGTCTGTTTTTTTTTTTTTTCTGTCTGGTTTGTATCTGTGTAATACAAGCCTCATAAAATGAGTCAGAAAGGGTTCCCTCTTCTTCTGTGTCTTGGAAAAGATTGTGTAAAATCGATGTTAATTCTTCCTTAAATGTTTGATAGAACACTCAAAGGAAAACTTCTAGGCATGGAGATTTATTTTACTACAGCTTTTTAATTATTAATCAAATGTGTTTAATTGTTATAAGGCTACTCAGATTTTTTTATTACAAGTTGGCTTAGTTTTTTGTAGTTTCTGGTTTTTGAGGAATTGATTTGTTCTAAGCTTCGCACTTATGCATGTCAAGTTGTTGATACCATTGTTTTATATCTTTTAAATGGCTATTGGGTCTGTACTGACATCTCCTGTTTCATTTTTATTTCCTTCTTCCTGTTTAGCATTATACATTTTTGTTTCCCTTTTGGTACTGTATAAGATATGCTGTAATCTCTGTTTTTTGACATTTTGATATGTTGTATTTTAATTTCCCTTCAGTTCTGTGTATTTTTAAAATTTCTTTAGAGACTTCCTCTTTCACCTATGGGATTATTTAGAAGTGTGTTGTCTAATCTCCAAGTGTTTAAGGATTTTCCTTTTGTCTTTGTTTTTGATTTCTCGTTTGACTCCATTGTGGTTAGATAAAACGCTCTAAGATTTTAATTCCCTTAAGTTTTTTGTTGTTTGTGTTTTTTTAATTTTTAAATTTTATTTATTTATAATAGTCACAGAGAGAGAGAGAGAGAGAGAGAGAGAGAGAGGCAGAGACATAGGCAGAGGGAGAAGCAAGCTCCATGCACCGGGAGCCCGATGTGGGATTCGATCCCGGGTCTCCAGGATCACGCTCTGGGCCAAAGGCAGGCGCTAAACCGCCGTGCCACCCAGGGATCCCTGTTGTTTGTTTTATGGCCCAGGATATGGTCTATCTTGGTGAGCAATCCAGGGACACGTGAAAAAATTGTGTTCTGCTATTGTTGGATGGATTTTTCTATATATGTCAATTAAATCCTGTTGGTTGATGGTGGTGTTTGGATCTTCTGTATCCTTGCTGATTTACTGGGTAGCAGTTCTTTGAGTTTCTGAGACAGATTTTGAAGTCCTCAACTATAATTGTGCATTTGTAGCTTCATCAGTTTTTGCTTCGTGTTTTTGGAGGCTTTGTTGTTTGGCATGTATACATACAGGATTGTTATGTCTTCCTCCCGAATGGGTCCTTTCATCATTTCATAATTTTCCTCTTTGTTTCTAGTAATTTTTCTGTATTAGATATTAACAGGGCCACACCTACTTTCTAAAATTATGTATGCATTGTGTATCTTGTTCTATCATTTTATTTTCAACCTACCTCTGTCCTTGAATTTGAGGTGAGACTTTTTTTGTAAATAGCTAGAGTTGTTTAAATCCCCTCTGCCAATCTCTGTCCTGCTTGCTGCAGTCAGACCATTCACATTAGGGCAATTATTGGTATGTTAGGGATTAAATCTGCCACTTTGTGATTTGCTTTATGTTTGTTTCCTATGATTCCTCTGTTTCTCTTTTTTTGGGTCTTCTCATGGGTTATGGTTTACTTGAATACTGTTTAGGATTCCATATTGATTTATCATGTTTGAGAGTATATCTCTTTGTACAAATTTCATAGTGGTTGCCCTGGACATTAAAGAACACTTGTATATATTATCAAAGTCTGCTAGTATCCAAGCTTTACCACTCTGAGTGAAGTGTTGAAACCCTGCCTGTTTCCAGTTGCTGTCAGGCCTGTTGAGTGTGTGAAAAGAGCCTCTCCCACCTCCCTTGGAATCTTCAATAATATATTTGGCACTGCAGATCCTCCCTCTATTCCTTCTCCCCATACTTTGTGAAATTTCTGTCTTCCAGAACTATGTTGGAAGTTATTAATTTACTTATTAATGGCCCACCTCTCTTTTTGCTTCTGCCTTATGTTTTTTTTTTTCCATTTTGAATTTGCAAGCTTCAATTTCAATGATGTCTTCAGAAAAACAAGAGGTGAAGGATTAAAGGAATAAAAGGCTCCAAGGGCCCTTTTAAAGACATACAGTAGGAAGAGCTTGGACTTTGGCTCTGGGCATACCTGGCAAATCAAGGCTAGCACTGCTCACTTGCTTACTGCGTGGTCTGTCTTTGGGAGGCCTTATCCACCCCATAAAGCTGCCACATCCAACATCATTAAATGCAGTTTATGTATAATGACATGAGTTATATATAGCATACATAACTACTATAAAACACATTCACTAGTTGACATAATGCTACACCTTGTAAGACATTTCATTAATAAGATATTTTTTTGCAGTTTCACTTAAGTATTTCAGAGCTCCCAATAGTTTCCCATGCCTCAAACATTTTTACAGGTCCTGGAAAAGCCCAAAGGCCCTGCATTCTGGGCTGATGATGAGTGAAACAGCCCTGCAGTGTTCTTGGGATGATGGTGGGGGCCGGGGTCATGGAGGGAAGTGTCATCTGGGGTGCTTGCTACAGCAGAGGCAGGACATTGTTCACAGAGATCAGTTTGCTGAGCAGCCTTCAGCAGGGCTGATCCCTCAGAAGCTGCAGCAACTGGCTGGTAAACAGGGTACAGAGGAAAGGCATCTGGGGGACCAGCAGGTGAAACCCTGCCTCTGTTGCCCTCTGGTTGTGTGACTTCAGTCAAGTTATTGCCCAATCTGAGCTTCAAATACTCTAAGGTTCTTTTATCGCTAAAACCACTAGGGTCAGAATGGTCATGGGATTCTGGATGTTGGTTGCTGCCCCTTGTTTAACTCTTTTTCTCAGATATGAGTGGTTGCATGTATTCTCCTCACTGATGTTAAGGCCATGAGGAAACCCAAGCCACTGTACAGGAGTGGGGGATACTTGCCATGGAGGTGCCTTTATCTTACTGACAGAGGGAAGGGATGAGGGGAGATAAGGTGCTGAATTATAGAGACTGAGGCTCACACCCCTTATTCCATTCATCTCCCCTGTGCAATTCCTGAACCACTAAAGCCTTAAACCTCCAGGCTGGCCTGATGCTTGGTGACAGGAGTGAGGGAAACTGAGATATTCCTCGGGGGAAGGGAAAAGAGAGGCCAGCTGGAACCTGCCCAGCCTCCCACCGAGGTGCCTGCAAAGAGCGGGCACCATCGGCAAGTCTTCCCGAGACCCAGCAGGGCAGCCGAGGTGGGCCTAGAAGCTTCTGCCTGTGTGTGTTCTGGGCTGGCCTGGTCGGGGTTTGGAAGGGCTGGTGTGGGAGGACCGCGCCCAAGAAGACAGGACCTCTCTGGGAATGTAGCCAGGCTGCCAGCACTCCGCCCAGGAGAAAGGCCAGGCCAGCCCCGGAGCCACAGGCCAGAGCCTGGGGTGTCAGGTCGCTGTGGCCTGGTGCCCCTGCCCACAAGGGTGGGTCCAAGCCAGGAATTAGTTCTCTTCTGAAAGTGACATCTAGGTGTGGGGTCAGGACGGGACAGGGCAAGACTATTACCCTTGTTATTGTTATATTATTGCTAGTATTGGGGACACACCGTGAGCTTCTTTGTGGTGGGCATTGAACTTGTTTAAAAGATTTTATTTATTTATTCCTGAGAGACACACAGAGAGAGGCAGAGACACAGGCAGAGGGAGAAGCAGGCTCCCTGCAGGGACCCGAGGTGGGACTCGATTCTGGGACCCCGGGGTCATGCCCTGGGTCGAAGGAAGGCGCTCACCTGCCGAGCCCCTGGCGTCCTGTGGGCACTGGACATTAAATGTGAATGACTGGCAACGTCCCTCTCTTCGAGGCTCACATTTCAGGGGGAAACAGACATCCCCTCCCCTAATACACAGAGAAGTACAAAATGTAGTAACTTCCCTGAAGAGAAAAACCACGAGATGGAGAGAAAACAATGATGGTGGGGTTAAGTTAGACGCTGGAAGAGGAAATGAGGGGCACGCGGGTGGCTCAGTTGGTTAACGTGTCCGACTCTTGATTTGGTCATGATCTTGGGGTCTCAGGATCACCCTGGGTCAGGCTCCGGGTCAGTGGGGAGTCTGCTTGGGGTTCTCGCCCTCTGCCCTGCCCCCACTCATGCATGAGCGTGCCCTCTCTCTTTTTCAAAATAAATAAATAAATCTTAAGAAAAGAAAGAAAGAAAGAAAGAAAGAGAAAGAAAGAAAGAAAGAAAGAAAGAAAGAAAGAAAGAAAGAAAGAAAGAAAAGGCAGTGAGGAATGTCTCTGTGGAGGAATGAGGCAGAGGAAGAGAGACTCAGAGGAGTGAAGTCAATCACCCCAGGCCACCTGCTGGGCACAGCAGGGCACTGGGCTGTCCCTCTGCGCTTTGTCCTCCTTATAATGTGTAGCCTCTGGGCCCAAGGTCTGAGCTGGGGCAGAGACCACGGCAGCAGAGCGAGTGGCCCAGTGAAGGTTAAGGGCCCCACGCGGGCCTCCGGCTCAGCCTTTGGAGGAGTAACTCTGAGCCCAGCGTCCTGTCCCCGTCCCCGCTGCCCCGACTTCTCCTGGCTCCACCCACAGGGCTCCCAAGTCAGCCCTGCTTTTCGCCACGGTGACAGAGGAGAGGTCAGGTGGTGTAGGAGGACTTGAGAGCACCCCGGATTCCATGAAGGAGGAGACTGAACAGCGGGGCCGGTGATTTGCCCGATGTCACACCACTGGGCTGCGGGCGCCGGGGGCCCAGGGCTCGTGCATCGCTGTGCCCACCTCCCCTCTCAGCGGACTCGCAGGAACCCGGAGGGCTGCCTTACTAGTGGCGTGGCTTCTTGGGACGTGGGCATGAGGGACGTGTGTGGCCTGCACCAGTGGACGAGCACACGCCTGGCCCGTGGCAAGGTCTCCGGGCGTGGCTGCTGACCTGCCTTCGCCACCTGGTTGGGCCACGAAGTGGGCGCTCAGGGCCCTGCGCGGGGCTGGCATCTGTGGCCGTTTGCTGCGGCGGCGTGTGCCCCTTCCTACCTGCTTGCACTCTCTACACCTGCCACGCATGTGCACATGCACGCACGCGCACACACATGCACACGCACACACACACGCTTTTGGGTTTAGTGAGAAACACCGCCCGCCTGAGACTATTTGTCGGCCTCTTTCTTTCTCATGCTTTAGGAGGAGGCGTCCCCGCGAGCCCCCAGCTGCGATCTCCCACGCAGTGCCGCCTCCGGCCCGCTGTGGACAAAGGGTGATCCGTGACTCAGGACTCTGCTCGCTTGATAACTCAATTCAGTGGCCGGGCCCCATTTGTAAGCAGTGATAGCACACTCTGCAGAAACCCAGAATCCAATTATGCCTAGGCTTGCATCATTTCTTAGCCCTCACTGCCTTCCTCGGCCCCCGGCCATCCATCTTGCCGGCTGAAGGCTCCCGGAGGTCTGCAGGGCAAGCTTCTGACCCTCCGGCAGGGGCCTGGCTGCTCCCTTCATCCCCACAGGAGCCTCGGGTATTGGAACCAAAGCTTGAGGGGACAGGCGCTTCTCGCTCCCTGGGACTGGGACACACAGGGCCGCCCCAAGCTGTCAGCGATCAGGGGCTCTTCATTACCCCCATCCCACACCAGCGGGGTCCTGGGCACTTGCAAAGGCCGCCCACCAGAGAGCCATTTGTGCGAGGCCATGTGGATCACTTACTGGCAGCGAATGTTAAAGCAGAGCCTTAGAAAGTCAGACATGAGGGTTTCAGCAACACAGAAAGCAGACCCCAAAGAGTTTTATCAGTTACACTCATGCAAAAATGCAAATGTGCTATTAGATAAGGGCGGTGCGACTTGGCATCAGGCCATAACCAGAAATTTCTAGATTTTTCTGAGATTCACACTCACTTCCCAAATTCTGGACAAATGAGGATTTTTTTTTCTTGGAAATTTCTGATGGCCTATATTTGTTGCATGGGCTCAGCCTCCTCATTCTATGAGAACTCACTTGTTCCTCTGCACCCCCTCCCCCACCTGCCACTCCCCAGTTCAGCCTCCTTATTTAATAAACTATTTAGATAAGGGATGTCTTTCAACTTGCATTTCAGCTCTAATAGATTGGTAGTGGCTGCTCTAAAAACCGGGTCTAGAAGGATCCTGACCTAACTGAGCACAGAGGGGAAGAATGCCATGTTCAATTAGCAAAGCCTTCCATGTGTGCCAGGGGGGGAGAAGTGGCATGTGTATCATATCATTTGCTATCTTTGCACTGAACCATTCTAAGCTCTGAGAGGGGCCTTGTTTAATAAGGTAAATAGGCCAGGTCCTCAGCTTGTCATGCCGTAGCAGGGATGATGAGCTGGCAAGTGTCCCAGATCAATGGATGGGGCCCTGGTGGAGGCAGATATAAGTATCACTATGCCAGCCTGTTGAAGCACTTGGACTTTGGAGCTGGATGTTCCTCAATACACATCCTGCTTCTGACGCTTAACTGCTGGGTGGCAGTGGACTAGTTATCTAACTGCTCTGAGCCACTGTATCTTCAAATGTAAAACGAAGATAATACATAGCTCACAAGGTCGTTGTGGTCATTAAATGACATCAGATGTTGAAGCATTAGATGTTTACCTTATAATAATGGTTACTCTTATAATTACCATGGGTGGGGAAACACACGTAGTTCTCTAAATTTTGTCTTGAATACAGAAAAGTCTCCATAGAGGGGCCTTGTTTTGAAAAGGCAAACAAGTGGTATATAGACAGCCTTCAGCAGAAGACAGAAACCATTCAAAACAGAGGAGGACATTCTGTTCCTCGGTTAAGGAAACCTGAAATGTGAGATAGAAAAAAAATATTAGGGTCAAAATTCAAAACAACTTTCCTGAAACAAAAGTAGACTTGAATTTATTGGCTGAAAGGAAAATTGATACAGAGTGATCAACACTGAAACAGATGCTAATAAATGAATATTTGACTTCAAAGAAAAAAATTCCAAGGCTATGCAGTGAAAAACCATTCCTCCAAGAGCTAGCTAAAAAAAGAACCCCAAAACCTAAATCAAAAAAACAATAACACAAAAACTCAGACCAAGAAAAGCACTTCAACAGCGGAAGAATAATGACCTCTGAAAATATACAATCTCAAAAAGCAAGGAGAACACTAGTGAAAATGGTCAGAATTAAGTTTCTCAGAGCTCTGGAAATTAGCCAAAAGGTTTCAACATTCTGAGTATAATTTATTCAAGAAAAATGGATGAGTTGTGGTAAGAATAGCCAAATTTTGTGGTGTCTTAACTTGCCTTACTCCCATCCTCCTTTCAAGTCCCGTGGTGCATTTGCAAACCAAAATTCTCACAGCTATGGCAGGGAAAACCAGCAGCCTGGCAGTCACTGGAGAGGACAGAATGGGTTTGGAGCTTTCCAAAAAAACCCCATTCCCAGAGAATTATCACTATTTGATCTGACAGTTCCCTGAAAAAGCCCCCTTCTTAGGGATTATCTTTATTTGACATGGCTCAGTGCTTGCTCTGTGCAAACAGCCATATCCTGAGGGCATTTGTCAAAAACAATCAGCAGCCTGGGGTAGCAATACCAGCTGGGGCTAACAAGAGGCTGATCAAAACTCCTGAAGGGAAGAACTGGGGAATGAAATATTCATAGGGACTTGGAAAAGCACTGGCATATTCCTGGAATTCCAGAAGGCCACATGCATGTGTTGGGTTGTATATACACCCAAGAAAGACCTGTGCAGGGCTTACACCATGATTGACCTTGAGGCTCTCAGCAAGCAGGAAGTAAACACTGAGACAGAGTTGTAAGTTGTTTGCTGGCCTGTTGAAAACATAGCTTAACACACACACACACACACACACACACACACACAAACACACACATTTCATAGCAAAAGTAGGAGGACTTAGTGGTTCAGGTACTAAAAGAAGTCTCTGTCTAATCAGTAGATGACCACTAAACTAACCAGGAGGAAACATCAGTAGCCATATGTGACAAAGAATATTGAATTTAGATAATTAGTCCAGAAAAATCACTAAACAAACAGAAAAGGCATCAGTACAACAATAAGAAAAAGAACCCCGGAAGAAGTTTGTTGTCCAGAGTTGCCACATTATATTATTTAAAAATGCCAATTTTCAAGAAAAAAAATATGAAAGATGCAAAGAAATAATAACAAATGGCCTATTCAAAGGGACAAAAAAAGTATTCATTAGAAACCGCCACTGGGGAAACCCAGACATTCAAATTACTGTTAAAGACTTTTGATCACCTGTTATAAACATCTTTAAAGAACGAAATTATGTCTAAAGAATTAAAGAAAAGTATGATGATATCTCACCAGAGAAATAATAAAGAGATAGAAATTATAGAAAAGAGCTAACTAGAAATTCTGGTTTTGAAAAGTACAATAACTGAAATGAAAAATATACTAGATGGGCTCCAAAGAGATTTAAGCAGGCAGAGGACAGAATTAGTGAAGAGAAGTCGTTTGAAGATAGATCAGTTGAGATTATACAGCCCGAGGAACAGAATAAAGAAAGAAGAAAGTGAACGGAGCTTCAGAGACCTGATACATCGAACCTATCAACAGATGCATAATGGGAGTCCTGGGAGGAGAAGAGAGAAAGATAAAAAAATGGCAGAAAAATATTTGAAGAAATAGTTGTCGTTATGTTTGCAAATTTGTTGAAAAACATTAATCCACACACCTTGCGCTGCAAGTAGGATAAACCCAGAGACCGACATTTAGGTACATCAGAGTCAAACTGTCAAAAGGCAAAGACAATCTTGAAAGTAGCAAGAGAAAAACAACCTATCAAAAGCAAACCTCAATGAGGAGATCAGCTGACTTCTCATTAGAGAAGTGGAGGATGGGATCCCTGGGTGGCGCAGCGGTTCGGCGCCTGCCTTTGGCCCAGGGCGCGATCCTGGAGACCCGGGATCGAATCCCACATCGGGCTCCCGGTGCATGGAGCCTGCTTCTCCCTCTGCCTGTGTCTCTGCCTCTCTCTCTCTCTCTCTCTGTGACTATCATAAATAAATAATAATAATAATAAAAAAAGAGAAGTGGAGGCTGAAGCAGTGGGATGCCACATAGTCAAAGTGCCACAAGACTGTCGATTAAGAACTCTCAGTCTAGCAAAACTATCCTTGAAAAAACAAGAAATTCCCAAATAAACAAAAACTGAGATAATCCATCACTGTCAGACCTTACCTATAAGAAATACTAAAAGGAGTCCTTCAGCTGAAATGAAGGACATTAGATCATAACTTGAATCCACACAAAGAAATAGACTGTTGTAAAGGCAGTTACGCAGGTAAACACAAAAAAGAGTAGTGTGATGAATTTTTGTTACCTTTTTCTTATCCTGTCTGATTTAAGAGACCACTGCATAAATGATAATTATGAAAGTATTGATGGGCTTATAACATATAAAGATGTAATTTGTATGACAATAAAATACCTGAAAGTTGGTTAACATGAGAAAATTAATCAAAGTATATATCACATTAATAGAATAAAGGACAAAACCACATAATCTCAATAGATGCAGAAAAAGTACTTGACAAAGTCCAATATTTTTTCATGATAAAAACACTTAACAAACTAGAAAGAGAAAGGGAGCTTCTGAAACCTGGAAAAGATTATCTGTGAAAAACCATATCCAACATCATATTTAATGGTGGAAGACTGAATGCTTTCCTTCGAAGACCAGGAAGGTGGCCAGGAAATCTGCTCTCATCGATTCTGCTCAACATGGGGCTAGAGATCCAAGACAGGGCAATTGTGCAAATAAGTAAACAAGTGAGTAGATAAACAGAAATAAATTACATCCAGATTATAGAGGAAAAAGTAAAACTATATTCACAGGTATGATCTAAGGCATTCACAAAATAACTATTAGAACTAAAATGTGAGTTTAGCAAGTTTGAAGATATGAAATCAATATAAAAGTTTAATATATTAAAAAAGTTTAATGTATTTGTATACACTAGCAGCAAACAATTCAGATATAAAATTAAGAATATTATTCCATTTTTAACAGCATCAAAAATGCTTAGGACTAAACTTCATAAAAGAAATACAAAATATATATATTGAAAACCACCTGACACTATTAAAATAAAGAAGACCTAAATAAATAGAAAGATATCCTATATTCGTGGATTTGGAAGACTTGATACTGTTAAGATGACATTACTTCCCAATTGGTCTTCAGAGTCAGTGCAATCCCAATCAAAATCTCACCTGCCTTTTTCTTTTATTTCTTTTTTAAGATTTTATTTATTCATTCATGAGACACAGAGAGAGAGAGAGAGGCAGAGACACAGGCAGAGAGAGAAGCAGGCTCCATGCAGGGAGCCCAATGCAGGACTCGATCCTGGGACTCCAGGATCACGCCCTGGGCCACAAGCAGGCACTAAACCACTGAGCCACCCAGGGATCCCCATCACCTACCTTTTTCTTAGGAATTTACAAGCTACTGCTAAAATTCAGATGGAGATGCCAGGCACTCAGAAAAGCCAATATACTCTTAGAGAAGAACGATGTGAGAGGACCCACACTCCCCGATTTCAAAACTTACTACGAAGCTGTAATAATCAAGACCGTGTGTTACTGGAAATGGAATAGAACTGAGTTCTGGAAATAAACCCTTCCACTTGCAGTTAGTTGATTTTTGGCAGGGGCGCATGGACAGTTCAGTGGGGTAAAAAGTCTACCACAAACGATGCTGGACAACTGGATATCCACATGCAAAAGAATGAAGTTGAACCATTATCTCACACTATATACAAAAATTAACTCAAAATGGATCCAAGTTCTGAATGTAAGAAGTAAAACTATAAAGCTATTAAAAGAAATGAAAGGATGGGAGACACCTGGGTGGCTCAGCTGGCTAAACATCTGCCTTTGGTTCAGGTCATGATCTCAGGGTCCTGGTATTGAGTCCAGAGGCTGGCTCTGTGCTGGGTGGGGAGTCTGCTTACCCCTATCCCTGCTCATCCTCTCTATCTCTCAAATAAATAGATAAAATCTTTAAAAAAATAGAAATATATGGGTAAATCTTCATGACTTTGGGCTTGACAAAGGATTCTTACATACGACACCAAAGGCAAGAGCAACAAAAACAAAAAAACCCTAAATACACTAGATATCATCAAAATTAAAAACTTATTCTTCAAAGGCCACTATCAAGAAAGAAAGAAAAAAAAACCAACCCAGGAACAGAAAATATTTGCAAATCATATATGTGATAAGGATCTTATATGCAGAATATAGACAGAAATTTTACAGCTCAATAATAAAAGACAGCTAACAAGTGAAAACATGGGCAGAAAATTTGAACAAACATTTCCCCAGAGAAGACACACATGTGACCAAGAAGCACATGGAAGGACGCCCAAATCAGTAGTTACTAGGTAAAAGCAAATCAACAGTGCAAGATGATAGCACTATGTACCCGCTATGATGGATTTAACAAAAAAGACAAATAATGACACCTGTTTATGAGGATGTAAAAAAATTAGAAATCTCATGTGCTGCCGGTGGGCATATAAAGTGGTGCAGTCACTTTGGAGAACAACCTGGCAGGTCCTGAGGAAAGTAAATGGAGTTATCAAGTGAGTGAGCAATTCCGCTCCCAGTACACACCCAGTAATCTGAACACGTATGTTCACGCAAAGTCGTCCATAGTGGGTTCGTAGGAGCCTCAAAGTAAAACAATCCAGGTGCCCTTCAGCCGACAAGTGGAGACACAGATGTGGCCTTCCCCGGGGTGGGAGGCCTGACAGGGACGATGACAACGCCGCTGATCCCCGAGCTCCACTGAGGGAGGAACTGTCAAGTAGCAGAGGAGACAAATACAAAGGGCTCCTAGGGATGTGAAAAGCATCATGTGTTTAGACCATTTGTCATCACAGGAAGACCACACTTTCCCCAGCGGACTAACAGTGATCAAATTTTGAGAATTTACTGTTAGTGAGAGGATTAGGAGACTGACTGGTTCTTTCCTTTTCCTAAAGAAAAAATCGACACAAATGTCATTTTGGCGGCAATTTGGCAAAATTCATCTCAATTACAATGCCGCATGAACTTTGATCCAGGTGCTGTATTTTAGGAGTCTGTCGTCTGACTGACCTGTAGGAATTCTTACAAGAGGGGCACCTGGGGCTCACGGTGGAGCATCCACCTTCAGCCCAGGCTGTGACCCGGGTTCCTGGATTGAGTCCCGCCTCAGGCTCCTGTGGGGAGCCTGCTTCTCCCTCTGCTTGTGTCTCTGCCCCTCTCTCTCTCTGTCTCTTGTGAATGAATAAATAAAATCTTAAAAAATAAAAATTCCTACAGGAATGTTTATCGTAGTATTATTTCCAAATAACAGAAGACCAAAAACACCCTAAACGTCCACTGAGCAAAGACTTGCACCTACTGGGTGCTCAGTAGTCACATCCCCGGGCACTTAGCAGAGACCTTAGCGTAAGTCCACATAAAAATCTGCACACAAATGTTCATCACAGCTTTCTCTACGATATTCCTATTGATGGATAATGTACATACGACGCAACGCACAATTCTTAATTGTTAAAATTTGATATGTTTTGGCAAGTTCGTGCCTGCCTGTAGCCCCCATTTAATGAGACTTAAAATACTTCTAATACCCTAGAAAGTTCCTCTGTGCCACTTCCAGTTTATCTCTGCCCGTTGGGCCCACCCCAAAATCTCGGGGCCAGCACCAGTCTGATTTCTTTCACTGTGGGTTAGTTTTCATATGCGTGGCGTCCTACCCTACGTGCTCCTTCACATGGGGCTTCCTCGGATCAGGAGCACGTGTCGGAGACTCCTCTGTGTTGTCATGTGCACTGAGGGCCCGTTTCCTTTGTAAAGGCCCGCTAGCATTTCCTGGCATGGATCCAACACAATTTATTTGTTCATTTTCCTGTTGATAGATGCTTGGATTGTTTCACATTTTAAGAATAAAGCTTCTGGGGGCAGCCCCAGTGGCGCAGCGGTTTAGCGCCACCTGCAGCCCAGGGCGTGATCCTGGAGACCCTGGATCGAGTCCCACATCAGGCTCTCTGCATGGAGCCTGCTTCTCCCTCTGCCTGTGTCTCTGCCTCTCTCTCTCTCTCTGTCTCTATGAATAAATAAATAAAATCTTAAAAAAAAAAAAAAGAATAAAGCTTCTGGGCAGCCCGGGAGCTCAGCGGCTTAGCCGCCTGCAGCCCAGGGCGTGATCCTGGAGACCCGGGATCAAGTCCCACGTTGGGCTCCCTGCGTGGGGCCTGCTTCTCCCTCTGCCTGTGTCTCTGTGTCTCTCATATAAATAAATACAATCTTAAAAAAAATAAGAATAAGAGTAAAGCTTCTGTGAACATTGCCGTATAAATCCTTTTGTACGAGGTAAGTTTTCACTCCTTTCAGCCAAAAACCTAAGAATGGAATTGCTGGATTGTACAGTAAGGCATTGCATTTAAATTTATAAGAAGTGACTGAATTTTTTTCTTTTAAAGATGTTATTTATTTAATTTTATTTTTTATTTTTAAAAGATTTTGTTTATTTATTGGAGAGAGAGTGAGAGAGTGAGAGAGACAGGGAAGGGGCAATGGGAGAGAGAATATTCTCCGGGCCCAGTCGGGAGCCTGACACAGGCCTCGATCCCAGGACCCTGGGGGGAAGACCTGAGCCGGAGTCCAGAGCTGGCCCCCAAACTGAGCCCCTGGCACCCACTGAAAGGTTTTCTAAAGCTTTTACATAATTTACTTTGTCACAGCAAAGTGAATGTGTGGCACTTGAGAGAGAGGAGCGAGTGTCCTCGTGCACTTACTGGCACTTGCATGTGTCCCTGGGAGGGCGGGTGCCCGAGGGTGTCCTCCACCCTGTTACCAACTCGTAGAAAGACCCTGTCCTCCAGCTTTATGGAGCCCTAATGGGCACAGGTGAGCAGTGTGTGGACGTGCTGCTCGTCACGCTGCAGTGAGAGGCACTGGGTCACCTGGGTCACCTGGGTCACAGCGTGGTGACTGGTCTCCCGGGCTGGGGCCACCGAACAGCCGCTGCTCGGCAACTTCCAGGTCTGTACCGAGAGCCAGCAGTTAGGGCTGCGAGCGGCGGAGGCCCCAGAACTGAGCCCTCAGCCCCACACCCCGTGCTCTCTGGCCAAGGCCCGAAGGGGTTCTTAGACATTCCAACGTCAAACCACTTGTTCGGGATGCTTTGGGACCTCTTCCTCCAGTCTTGGACTTGTTCATTAATTTTCTTACTGGTGAAGTTTAAAATTTTGATGAACTCTAGTTTTGTTTTGTTTTTGTTTTTGTTTTTGTTTTAAGATTTCATGTATTTATTCACAAGAGACACAGAGTGAGGCTGAGACCCAGGCCGAGGGAGAAGCAGGCACCCTGCAGGGACCCCGGCGTGGGACTCGATCCCGGGACCGGGGTCACGCCCTGGGCTGGAGGTGATGCTTCACCGCTGAGCCCCCGGGCGCCCCCAGATAAGTGTTTTTGAAACCTAATTGGAGAGGCCGGTGGCCCCGCAGAGCACAGACCGGGTGTGCAAGGGAGCTCGGGCTCCCCCACCAATGGTCAGGGGGCCCGGCCCGCCAGCCTCCTCTGCAGGCGGTGGGTCCGGGGGGGCAGTGGGTCCGGGGGGGGGGGCAGTGGGTCGAGGGGGGGGGCAATGCGGGCAGGTAACCCTGCGGCCAGCAGAGGGCACGGCGCCAGCGGGTCCCAGGCCACCCGGCGCCACTTGCAGCTGGGTACGCACTGGGAGGGCCGCAGGGGTGGCCCTGGCTCTGCAGGGGCAGTGAGGGCTCCTCAGTCACACGGCGGGGAGCGCTGCAGCCCTGATGTGCGAGGCCCCAGCCCTTAGAGGCTCCCTGTGTCCCTGGAAGTCCCAGAGCTTGGGGTCTCAGTGTGCCTGCCTGCCTCCCGTGGCTCCTCTGCGCTTTGACTCGCCCACTGGGAGGCTGAGCCCCAGCCCCGGGGCAGCGAGAAGGCGGCTCCGGTTCTGGCCGTGGCTGCTCAACCCACTGGATGGTGGTTGGTGGGGCGGGGGGTCGGACCTGTTGCCTTGGTCATTGCAGCGGTAAGCAGGTGCCCGGCAGGTGCCCGGCAGGTGCCAGGAGTCGAGAGAGGATGCGTCCCCTTCATATGTCCAGGGCCGCTGTCCTTAGGGTGGACAGGAAGGCTTCCCTCTCAGAGTCCAAGAGGCACCCGGCGTCTGGGAAGCAGGTGGTGAGGGCGGCTCCGTTGAAGCAGAAAAGGACTCTGGGAAAGGCCATTGGGCAGCGCCGGGGGCAGACCCGGTCCCAGGTTGGGGGTTCCTTCTACCAGTCAGCCTCGCCAGGAGGAGGCCGGGCCGCGCTTCGGGGATGAGGCACCTGGGGGTGCCTCCCTAATCCGTAGAGAGCCAGGAAACACCGTGCCATCATGGGCCGATGACAGGGGCCCAAGTGGGGAGCACCCAGCTTCTCCTCTTTTGCTGAAATCAAACCGACCAGACCCCAAATTATCTTTAAGAACACAGATGCAGTAAAAAGGAATAAAAAAGGAAAAAAAAATCCCAGAGCCATTGGAAAAGTCCCTTAGGACCACGTCTGTTTTACCAGAAGTGCCAAGAGGTTGTTCCAGCAAACGTGACTTGGAGGTGCCGTGTCCCGGCTTGAGGGTGCCTGGCCACGTCCCTTCGCCCGCGGCCCCAGAGTCCGCTGGTCGCCCCAGGCCACGAGCGCCAACGGCCAGACGGGAGCCAGCTCTGGGGAGGCCACGCACCACGCAGGCCGCTCTGGCCGCGGCCCCGTCGGGACGCGTCTCCCTGAACCCGGGACCCCTGCTCTGCCTGTGGGGCAGAGGTGTCCCACCCCGGGCCAAAGCACAGCCTGCGTGCCGCTGCTCAGGGTCCCCACCGGGCACATCGGTGTAACAGCGGTGTCTCCCCAGCTGCCTCCCCTACCACGTGTCTTGAGGCTCCTGTTTGGCTGCGTCAGGCTAGTTTTGCGGGGGGTTGCTGGGGCCAAGGCTGTGCCCCGAGGGATGGCAGCGCAGAGTCTTGTCTGAGGGCAGAGGGTGACTCAGTGACTTGGCGCCGAAGCCAAGTCCAGGGCAGGACCTCAATTAAAGAAAAGAAGGGAAAAAAAGCACCAGGACGACCCCAAGACCTGGCCAGGGCCACACGGGTTGTCGTGCAGTCTGCAGGGCCCCTGGGGGCCCCACTTCGGCCCCTCCTGCCGCTGCCCTCATGGGGTCAGGACTTCACACCCACTAGCTGCCCTGCTCGTTGATGATCTAACGGCCCCAAATCGTTGACCCTCTTCCCACGGGCAGCTGGGGACCGCGTGTCCTCCCCTGGAGGCTGCTTAGGGTTAGGGTTGGGTTGGGGTTGGGGTTAGGGTTAAGGTTAGGGATAGGGTTTAGGGTTAAGGTTAAGGGTAGGGTTATGGTTACGGTTAGGGTTAGGGGTTAGGGCTTATTGTTAAGGATGGTCTTCGGGTTAGGGTTAGGGTTTAGGGTTGGTTAAGGTTAGGGATAGCATTTAGGGTTAAGGTTAGGGTTAGGGCTAGGTTAGGGTTAGGGTTGAGGGTTAGGGTAGGATTGGGGTTGTGGTTAGGGTTAAGGGTAGGGTTTAGGGTTAGGGTTAAGGTTAGGGATAGCATTTAGGTTTAAGATTAGGGTTAGGTTAGGGTTAGTTTAGGGCTAGGGTTAGGGTTTAGTGTAGGGTTAGGCTTGGGGATGGGCTAAGGGTTAGGCTCTGGGTTAATGTTATAGTTAGGTTAGGGTTAGGGTTAGCTATGCTGGCCTGTTAGGGATTAGGTTATGTTTAGGATTATGGTTATTGTTGCGGTTGAGGTTGGGGTTAGGATTAGGAGTTAGGGTTAGGATTAAGGTTACAGGGGGATCTCTGGATGGCTAGGTGGTTTAGTGGGGCCTTCTGCTCAGGGCATGATCCTGGAGTCCTGGGTTGGGTCCCACCTCAGGCTCCCTGCATGGAGCCTGCTTCTCCCTCTGCCTGTGTTTCTGCCTCTTTGTGTGTGTCTCTCATGAATAAATAAAATAATTTTTAAAAAATATTAAGGTTTGGGATAGGGTTAGGGTTAGGGTTAGGGATTCGTTTTAGGGTTAATTTTGAGGTTAGAGTTAGGGGTTAGGGTTTGGGTTAGGGTTGGGGTTGGTATTCGGGTTAGGGTTAGGGCTAGGTTTAGAATTAAGGTTAGGGATAGGATTTAGGGGTTAGGATTAGGTTCAGGGTTAGGGTTAGGGGTTAGGGGTTAGTGGTTAGGGTTCGTGGTAGCTTTAGGGTTCGCGTTAGGTTTGCGGTTAGGTTTGGGGTTGGGGTTAGGGTTAGTTTAGGGCCGGGAGACCCCACATCTGGACCAGCTGAGGGCAGCCAGCTCCCCACAAGCCACTCCCCTTGAGAGCTAGGTGAGCTACAGGCTGGAAGAGGAGCCCAAGACCCCTGCCTCTGAGAGATCCTAATTTAGCGGCAGGAAGTATCCTTACTTGAGTTATCCTAGGGCGACCGCAGGCTCTGAGCTCAGCGTGTCCTTGCTGGGAAATGCCCACCCATGCACTCAAGGTTGATTCATCCCCCAAAATCTTATCATTGATTTCTTTTATGAACATTGATCAATTTGGTCCTTCCCTGGTCACTGCTAAAATCCCTGAGGCACTTAGAGTCGAATACACAACCTTTATTCTGGAAAGCACCACACAGGCATCTGTGTGTCGGGCACTGGGTCAGAATAAGAGAAGCTGCAGGCTGGTGGAGGGGAGGGAGGGGCAGGGCACCTGCAGGGCCAGTGCAGCCTGGGTGGGGGATGTGCCCTCGGCGGGACAAGGGTTTGCAGCTTTCCTCTGCAGGTGAGACACAGGGCAAATGTACATCCTGCCTCCAGCCTCAGGTTTTGGCGCATGAATGTTGGTGGCCTCCCAGTGGCCCGAGGGCCCGTGCGTCGGCTGCACATGTGTGCACATGTGTGTGCTCTGAAGGCCGCGGTTCTCGCAGCCTCTGGCCGGCCTTTCCGGGACACTTCTCAGCGGAGGTGTGCATGGAGATGCCTCATTCTCCGGGCTTTTCTCTGCAGATCCTGATTTAGTCGATGGGGTGGGGGGCTGCGCAGCTGCGAAACCCGGGCCCAGTGGCCCTGCAGCGGCCAAGCTGGGGGGTGTGGGGGGGAGGCCAGCACGGTGCTCACACCTGGAGCTGCCTCAGAAGCGGGGAGATAGAGGAGTGAAAGGCTAGCTGGGCGCCCCAAGACCCCACCCCCATCCCTGGCCAAGGGTGGGCCGAAGGGCCCCGGGGCTCCAGCTTTTCAGCCCGGGCTCCGCGCTGAGCCCTCAGGCGCTACTGCCCACCAGGTTCAGCAGGGCGTTCCTGTAGTCACCGCTGGTGTCTTCCTGGGGACGGGGACAAGACAGTCACGGGGGTATTTATCAGCTGAGGTTCTTGCTAGGACTCGTTCGTGCTCCCTGGGGAGCGAGGCCGGGCACCTCCTCCTTCCCCGGACGCAGGCCCACCCTGTGTCACTGCAGGACATTCGCCTGTGTCTCTGACTCTCCTCCTAACGACAGGGGAGCTCAATGTAGGAAATGACTCACAGACACCGTCCTGCTCTGGGGCGGGGAAGGCATCTTGGTGGCCCCTGGTTCCACCGGCTGCGCGGGCCTCCCCACGGTCCGTTCAGGCCCTGCGCCTGCCTGGCTGCCCCTTTACTCAACAGCGACTGTCACAGATCAGGGAACCGAGGCAGGAGGCAAGGCACCCAGTGCGGGGCCTGGGTCCGGGTGCACGCACACCCAGAGCACAGCTGTCGCTCACTGCCCCTGCAGCTGGGACAAGTCTCCTGTCACCACCCCAGACTCCGCCTCATCTAACACCCCGCTCTGGCTGCTGCGGCTGGGAGCCTCCTGAGACGTGCTGAGGTGCAGGCAGGGAGGCGCGGGCTCGCCCGCGCAGCTCACGTGGGGGCCACATGGCACCTGTATCCGGGTACGCCTGACCCCGCACGGCCCACGGCGGGACCCCACGTCTCCGGGCCACCCGGCGCCTGAGCTGCGAGGCAGGCCCTGAGAGCGCGGTGCCGGGGTCTGCGCAGCACGGGGGGAGCTCACCGTGTGCGAGGAGCAGGGCAGCGGGGGGCACCGCAGCTGCCGGGGGCGCTCGGTCAGGAGGGCCTGGGCCAGCTCCACATCCTACGTCCTACGTGCCGGGGCACTTCCCACTCATGGGAATCAACGGATCCTTAACTTTCACTCAAATTTGCTGGTACAATCCTTTGGGCCTGAAGTTTCCTGGTAGATTTTTAACCACATTTCAAATTCTTTCCTTCCTTCCTTTCCTTCCCTTTTTTTTTTTTCTATTGACAGAACAATTTCTGTAATACATTAGTTTTGTTTCTGTATTTTTTTTGAAAACCAATTTGTCTATCTTTTAAAATGCATGCCTATAACGTTATAAGTAAGATTTTTAATCAATTTTCCTATTAATTTCTATGCAGGAGTTTTTAATGCAGGTATCGCTGTTGGAAATCATTTTTTTTTTCTCTGACGACATCTACAGAGAGTGGTCTGTACGCAAAGAAAGCACTTGGCCACCTTTGCCACAATTCCAACTAAATGCAGGCAAGGCCTGAAGAAGGTGGGCTTCTTGTATGTGTAGACAGGGGATTCTGTGATTGATTATTGCTCATGCACCAATTAGCCTCCTAAGTCTCTCCCTTTCATGAAGTCTACACCCTGGATGGGTCAAAGTCACCATTTTTGCTCAGTGTGGCTGTTCCTCTGACGTCTGACTGCGGCTCCTTCTAACTGATGCTGAGAAGGTAGAGGAAGCTCCCTGAGGCCCCAGAAGCTATGTATGGTTGAAAAAGATTCCTAACCCTCGGTGGGCCTGGGTGTTGGGGAGCCATCAGTAGCCCGGGCTGGTTTGCGGGGAGCCCTCCTGTCTTTTGGCAAGACTGGCTGGGAAGCCAAAAACGAAACAAAGAATAATTCCACCAGCCTTCACCCCCACCTACCGCAGCTCCATTCTGAACCATATTAAAGTAGAAATACTTAAAAAAAAAAAAGTAGAAATGCCTTTTTTTCTTTAAACATAGTGTGAGCTGCGTGTTTCTTGGAAATACGGTTGACAACAGACATTTCTAGAATAGCTTAGGGATCTGACTTAGCAGCCAGGGAAGACTTGGGACCTACCTCCAGGTGTGGCTTCCCTTAATGAAATAGTCAAGGCCTCATTTGCATTAATGACTAGAAAAGCTATTTCATCTGACTCATCTCCTTAAAATTGTGCTGCTCCGACTACCGAAGCCTGGATGCGAGGGCGCCTGCCTGATTCCTCCCAAACGACTCCCTGTCGCTGGCGTCCAGATGTGGTTTCCTTTGCTAGGGCTCGGGGTGTTCTTTTCAAAGGGGTGCCCGGGAGTCCAGGGCAAAGCCAACCATAGGCGTGAAGCGCCCAGGCCTCCGTGGTCTGGCCTTGTGCCTGCCCTGGCCCCTCGCCCCCCCCCCCCCACCGTACCGACCCCCTTGCCTGTCCCCACACACTGCATGACAACAAATGCAGAATGAGACCCCTACTGGGAAGGGATGGACACAGGTGATGTGGGCTGTGGCCCAGCCCCCGGGTCACCCCGGAGGTAGAATCGGGACCTCGCGGCTCACCTCAATCATGCTGCCAAGGGTCTTGCCGTACATCTTCGTGAACTGACACTTGATGAGATTTAAGTCAATCTCACTCCTCGAAACGATGTTTCTTATCAGGGTCCCATCGCGCGTCCCTGCTCCCTGGATAAGAGGCAGCGGTCAACAGTCACTGCTGGCCTCTCCAGTCCAGTCCCTGCCAACATACAGGTCTGTGCTCTGGGGCAGGCCCTTCCTCGGGGCCGGGGATACGGGAACGGGCCTCTACTTCGGGGGAAGCGCTGAGAAGGCTGCTTCCGTGACTCGGGGATTCCCTTCATTTCTTCTCCCTCCGGCCCACATGTCTGCCCGTACTGGGAGCCAAAGGCCCCAAGGGCAGCGAGTGTGTGTATGTGTATGTGTGTGTGTGTGTGTGTGTGTTTGTAGTGCTTGCACATGGGATTCGAGACGCAGGATGCTCCCTGCTCCAGGAGGAAGACTTCTCCCTAGAGCAGCAACATCGTGAAATTCAGCTTAAGCGGCCAGTTCCCCAGCAACACCTTCCCGCCTTCATCGTCACCTGCTCCCACGGCCCAGCCGTGGGCCCGACGGGCTGGGATGCCCAGCGCTGCCTCTTGGGCCACAGGTGAGCCCGGGCCGGCGCTCCTGGCGTGCACGGAGGAGGAGGGCCGCGTGTGGCAGCCTCCCTCTGCACGTCCGTGCAAAGGGCGCCCTGATGTCCTGGCCGTGTCGACCTGGGCTCACCCAAGGGCATCACATGGTGGCATGAAAAGGAAGCAGGACTGGCCTGGGTTCAAACCGAGGCTCCACCAGGTGCCAGCTGCGTGACCTGGATCACAAGCCTTAGCTGCGCCATCCGTGGGATGGCGGTCATGACACAGGCTTCACAGGGTTGTTAGGAGAGGTCAGTGCACTGCACACCTGTGAAAACACCTGCTCAAATTCACCCGTGGCTTCCCTTCCCTGGACTCAGTTTACCCTCTGCCGATAGAGCGTTCGGCCCAGCAAGGGGCTGGAGTGAGAGGAGACACGCGTGTCACAGTGGTGGCTCTGACCGCCCCAGCTTTGATGTCGGAACCGAGAGGGGAGGAGAACGGGGGGGCACAGAGGACAGAACCGTTACCTTCAGGGCATAGTAGAGCCGCTCGGCGAAGAAGCTGTGGAGGTTCCGCGTGCACTTCACTGGCAAACAGGAAAGCTCTGTCAGTGCTACGGGTTGTGGTGGCACATGTACGTGTTTACTGATTTACCCCTTGCCTCAGATCTTGGGGGGGAGCATCATGCGGTTCCTGGCCTAGTTGTGTATGCACTGCCTGGCTTCGAGAGGCTCTGTCCTGTGTAGGGAGGGCAGGCCAGGAAGCCAGGGGCCCTGGGCACAGGCCAAGGGTGAGCCACGAACGCACGGGGTCTGTAGGGCTGGCCCACCTGGCCCGGCTCTGTCCAGGGCAGCCCCTGGGCCCCAACGCTACAGAGCCAGCTCTGCCCAGAATCCGGCCCTCAGCTCCACAGAGGAACCAGGACTGGTGCCCACAGGCCTCAGGTGCCCTCTGCACGTCACGTGTCAGTAAGGCTCCTCCGTCTGAATTTCCACGTGGCGGCAGAGCCCAGCTCTGGAGCACCGGGGCACCGGCACGTCTGGCCCAGGGAGCCAGCCCGTGTTTGCTTTCGTGGGTGCTGCTTCAGACTCGGCACCTGGGTCTGGGAGATTGGCACTTTACTCAGGGCAGCGGAGAGGGCATGGGCCTTGCCGTTGTTCAGCTCTCCGCTGAGGGCTGTGACCCACTCCCTGACCTGCCTGCCTTGCTCTGCCCTGGCCTGGAACTGAGCGGTGGGCGTCCTCAAGGACAACTGAGGAGCAAGCGCCCCGTGTGGGGCCACCGCGCCCCTTTGCTCTTCCCTGCCTGAAGGTTTATCCAGGAGGTCGTCCAGACCCCACATGGGCTGACTCGCGCTGGGGCAGGGTCCGCACTGAGACGCCCCAGCCCGGACTGGTTTTCATCGCAGCAGTCAAAGCGGCCGGGAACTGTTGAGGTCGCAGTGCACCCACACATGTGTGGAGCTCCCCTGACCGACCCTGAGTGGGGCCAGCCTGGCGTGGGGGTGTGTGCCCTCGCCCTGGTGCCCTAGCCGTGGCTCCATGATGGGAGGGAGCAGAGGAAAAGCCCCTCTGCCCCTGGGCCTCGGCTGTGCATGGACACCTCTCCCTGTGACCACAGCTCTGCACCCTGTGACCTCAGCTCTGCACCTTGGTCTAAGTACACTTGACGTCAGGCTTGAGGGAAGGTGCCCAGCGGCCCCAGTGTCAGATCATCAGGCGTGGAGTCTGGACTGCAACTAGACATCATCATCCCTTCAAAGGGCAACCAAGGCAGAGACTAGGGCCCCTGCTAAGGTCTGGACGGATGATTTTGTTTAGGGCTTAACATCACAACCAAGACGTTCCCTGTGTGGTTGCTGAGGGCGTGTGCAGGCCTGGGGCCAGGCACGATCCTGCCAGTGTGCACATGCCCTCACATACACACCAATGCTCACACTCACGCTGGCACACACACCGCACAGGGGTTATGGGGGCAGGACATGGCACCCTGGAGACAGCAGGGTGGAGCAGTTCCCGTGTCCTGGGCCCAGGAGCTCATGCGTGTGGCCTGGAGGCACGGGCCCCTTGAAGGTGGACATGGGGACCCCCTTGCTACTGTGCCCTGGGCCAGCGCGGAGCCCCGTGGCTGCGGACACCAGGTGTCTGAGCACCGAGCCGTCTCTTACCCACTGTGAGCATGGCCTCCTCCAGGGAGCCATGGGTCTCACTCTTGATGCTGTCCTCAATGCTCTTGCCTGCGATGCTCTCGTATTCCTCAAACACTGTGGGGAGACGCCTCCTCTTAGGGGACCTGCAGATCTCCGTGCACCCAGCACCGCAGACGGAGACTGCACATCCCCGTGCCACCCGCGACCTCCGCCCGGTTCTCAGGGACAGGGTCCAGGCTCCCTGGCGGTGTCCCCCGCTTCCCGGGCCCTGCGGCCAGCCCTGCTGGAGCCTGACGGGCCTCCCCCCTCCCCAGTACCTCTCAGCAGGTGGGTGGCGCTGCGGGTGCACAGGATGGTGATGAATTTCATCTCGTCCGTCCCGTGAATCTTCTCGCCCGCTGCGTACAGATCCTGGCATTGCGGCCACCGCAAGGGGCCACGAAAGAGGGCACGGAGCGGGGGTCAGCGCCCATCCACCCACCCGGCCCTCCTGGCTTGCCCTCCTGGCTTGCTGTCCCCAAGAAATTAGAATCCCTTCTGGAAGTCTGCCCAGAAGCTGCTGGGCCCCTCCCTTGGGGTCCTGCCCTGCCTGGGGCCCCGCCTCCCTGGGACCCGCCTCCCGAGGCCCCGCCCACCCTGAGGCCCCGCCCCTGGGGTACCGCCCCACCGCCTGAGGCCCTGCCCCTCCTGGGGCTCCGCCTCCCTGGGCCCCGCCCTGTCTCCGCTGAGGCCCCTCCTCGCCTGGGGCCCCGCCCCACCGCCTGAGGCCCTGCCCCTCCTGGGGCCCCGCCTCCCTGGGCCCCGCCCTGTCTCCGCTGAGGCCCCTCCTCGCCTGGGGCCCCGCCCCGCCCGAGGCCCCGCCTCTGCTGAGGCTCCGCCTCCCTGGGCCCCGCCCTGCCTCCGCTGAGGCCCCGCCCCGCCTGAGGCCCCGCCCCTCCTGGGGCTCCGCCTCCCTGGGCCCCGCCCTGTCTCCGCTGAGGCCCCTCCTCACCTGGGGCCCCGCCCCACCCGAGGCCCCGCCTCTGCTGAGGCCCCGCCTCCCTGGGCCCTGCCCCGCTGCTCTGGTACCGCCCTGCCCCTGAGCATCTCTAGGCACCGACCAGAACGCTCCCCTCTGGTCCTCAGTGGCCCCACATCCCCGTCCATGGCTGTTCCTGAGCTTCAGTGGACCCCCCCCAGTTGCCCTCCTCCCCATTTCTAGGTCTCCCCAACAGCCGCCCCTTCCTTCTGGAACTCCGCGGGCACAGGTGTCCAGAGAGCTGAGCGGGTCCCAGCCTGGCCTAGTGTCGCATGGAAGCCTTGAGCATCAGCCCCCGGGGTCAGGATGCAGGGGTGCAGCAGGAGGCCCACAGGGCGGAAGCTGCGGGCGTGGTGACTGGCCTCACCTGTGCATCTTGGACAGCCTGTCCCGGGTCCACGAAACCACTCACATCATCCCTGCTGCCCTAGAAACAGAAGCAGCGGCTGCGACCGGCAGGAGGGCGGCGGGGCTGCAGCGCCCTTGGGCCGCAGGGACTTCGCAGGCCGGGTACCCTTCTCCAGGCCGGATTCCTCACCCAGAGGTGACACTAGTGAGCCTCTGGGAGCTGGGGACGCAGGAGCGCGGGAAACCACATGCACCGCCTGGGGCGGGCAGTAGGGGCCTGCTGCCACCAGTGCCTCCTCCCCGTCCTGGGCCATCCCGCAAGGCCGTGCCGGGCAGGGGTGCGAGGCCCCAGCCACACTGACGTGTCCGAGAAGCCAGGCTCTGACTCCCCCCTCCCGAGCCCAGCTGCTGGGGTGGGCCGGACGGGGGCTCCCAGGAAGCCGAGCAGCGCTACCTGCAGCAGGCACACCAGGATCCTCTCCAGGTAGCCACTGGTGTCGGCCTGGATGTCTTCTTCCAGGCTGGACCTGTAGTCTGAGGGGAGATGGGAGCCTGAGGCACAGACGCTCGGTCCTCCCCCCGCCCCGTCTCCCGTGCTTCTCTCCACGGAGGCCTCCTGGTAAGGACGAGTCCCGGGGCGGGGACACCCTGCGCCAAGCCCGACGGCGGTGGCTCCAGCACCTGGTGGTCACTCAGAACGAGGATGCCGCACCACACATGGCCGAGCTCAGAGTACAGGGATAGGTCCACCCGGGCACCTCCTTGGGGGCTGCCTGCGGGCTCTGCTCCACTTGGCGGGGACAGGCTGGCTTCTGCCTGCCTCGCGTCCCGGGGGCGCCAGATCGCAGGCCTGTGGGCCCCCTTCGCCCCTTGCAGCAGGGCCTCCCTGCTCGGCTCCCGGGGCCAGCCGCGCCTGTGGGCCTAAGGAGCTTCGAGAGCATCCGGCACAGGACAGGACGGGACACCCAGCAGGTTCGCAGCGGCCATGTGCAGAAGAGCCTTCCCGGGGAGGCCCAGCGCACGGCTCGCCCCTCGCCGCCTACCAGGCCGCTCCCAGCCGAGGCCCAGCCCTCCCGTACCTGCCTCGTACGCCTTCATTATCTCCCGCAGGTGATTCTTGGTCCGAGAAGCCAGGATTTCAATGATGACCCCCTCTTTGGTGCCCAAGCCCTGTGGATAAACCCTGGTGTGTGGGAGAGCTCCGCCTGCGCTCGCCCGCTGCGTCTGAGGAAGGGCCTCGGGAGGAGGGTCGGTGGGCACTGCGCCCCTGGCCCTCCCGTGGGGCCTCTGCGGAAGCTGCACGCGTGTCTCCAGGGGCGGATCCTAAGGGCGGGCGACGGGAGCTGTGTCTCGGCCCTGCCCCGTGCTGGTGGTCTCCTGCAGGTCACCGGGTCATGCCCCCCTGCTGAACCCAAGCATCCTCATTGTCCTGGGATGAAGAGCAGGCCCCCCCCCCCACAGGACGATGGGAGGTAACAGGTGTGACGGTGCCCAGTGCACCCAGCAAGTGTCCTCTCGGTGGAGACGATGACAGGCCCCGGCCCTGCCTCCCTCGTTATCTGCGGGTGCTAAAGGAGCGGTGGGGGTCGTGGGCAATCTGAGGACCCCCCCACACACACAGATGTCCCATGTCCCGCGCCCCTGCTCCAGCGCTGTCCTGAGAAGTGCTGACCTGGCTCCCTGGTGGCCATGGGATGGCAGACACCCGCCAGTCTGGGTCCAGTGGCAGTCTGGGCAGCAGGCTGCGGGCTCACGGGGCTTGGCCATCCCAAAAGGTGGCTCAAGGGGGCTCGGGGGTCCCACGGCCAGGCCCCTGTAGGGAAGGCATCCCCAGCAGCGACTCCACAGGGCCACAGGGCTTCTGCGCCCCGCCCCCTCAGTTACCTTCATGGCCTCATGCAGCTCCTTGGCCTCGTATCTGTAGGGCGGGTACATGAGCGCCACCATGAGCCTCTCGAACTTGCCGCTCAGCTCCGACTGCAAGGTCTCGGTGAGGTCCTAACGCAGGAAGAAGGAAAGGTAAGGTGCAGGTGCACCCGAGTGGTGGCGGGTCCCAGGGGCTCTGGTGGACTCTGTGGGCTCCCCCGCGGGCCACGGCTGTCATTTCTCGGGCCAGGAACTCAGGCTCTCTGAGCACCAGGACCCTCACCTGCCACGCGGGGATGGTGCCACTCCTGCCCTATACACTGCTAGGGGGGCTGGAGGAGACACGGGCCCCTTGAGCTCTCGGGGCAGCGCTGGGCACATTATAGCCCCACGTGCATCTTTGTGGTTGCTCGCTGTCAAGTCCCAAGGTGGCCACAGGCACCCAGCATGTGCAGGAACAAAGGCGAGCCCGTGTCACCTGGGCCTCCTTCCAGGGGCAGTGTCTCACCAAGAAGCCCGAGGCCATGCCCTGCTGATCTGTACAGTGGAGCCGGGGACCAAGGGCCTCGTCAGATTTGGATTTAAATCCCCACCTTGCTGCTCACAGGTCTGGGATTGTGGCGCTTACCTTAGAACATCGGTTTTCCCTAACGCCGAATAAAGAGAATAATGCACAGTTGGGAAGGTTAAGAGAAAGAAATTACTAAAAAAAAAAATAGTGCATGTGGTGCCTCCTGGAAAGATTGGGCTTCGTTGGTCACCTTCTGGCATTAAATCCCCAAACCAAGGACCTCTGGGTGCCCCTGCACCTGTGCTTAGGTAGGACCCTCGATGCCTGGCTCTATCCTGGGGGTGGAGGGAGGGGAGAGAGAAAAGGGGTCCAGTGGCTGTGCTCCCTGCCTCTGGAGCTGCCTCGAGGCCGAGCAAGCGGACACAAAGGGGGTACAGAGGGGGTCCAGCCGCAGGACAGAGGGGAGCCTGGCCGCACCTCTGCCCCGGAACTGGGAACCATGGGAAAGAGAAGGCCTTCCAGGCTCTGGGAGCAGAGTGAGCAAAGCACAGAGAGGGGGCGACGTAGCTCAAGGATGGGGCTATAGAGGCTGGTGAGAGACGGGGTGGGGGTGGAGCGGAAGAGGGGGTAGGGAGCAGGGAGCCCCGGGTGTGGGGAGCCTTGGGTGTGGAGAGCTAGGGCAGCCAGGATGGAAGGGAGGAGGGGAGAAGGGGGAGGGGGCCAAGGGGGTGCAGGAGCTGGAGGAGGGGGGAGGGGGGCTGAGAGGGAAGGGGGGGCAGAGCAGGGAGGAGGGAGCTGGGGGAGCGGGGAGGGGGTGGGGGACCCACAAGTACCTTAAGCAGATAGAGCACAGGCGGCTGGTGAATTACTGACCTCAGATAAACAACTAGTGTGTGTAGCACCGGGTGCCCCCCAGAGGCCTTGCTCTAGGCGAGGCTCCCCGCTGCAGCCATGCCTCTGCTCCTCCCCCCCCCTCTCCCCTACCTTGCCAAACTGGGCCTTGAAGGACCTGGCGATTTGCTGCCTCTGCATGTTGCTCCTCCTGGTGAGCACATCGATGATGGCCTGCTCGTTGGTCCCTGTGGGGGTGCGAGGCATGAGCTGCGCAGGGGAGGGCAGCCCCACACACTCCCAGCTCCAGAACCTGATGGCTCTCAGCTCTCCTGGGGTGGAGAAGACAGCAGGCACAGGCTCCTCCACCCTCCCCTCCCCTCCCTTCCCCTCCCCTCCTGGCCGCATGTTGGGGGCTGGGGGGGCAGGGGTGGAATCCGAGGACCCTGTGGCCTTCCTTCCGGGCTGCCTGGGACATCCCCCAGGGAGAGACCCCCTCCCTGCAAGCTCCTCTGCTGCGGGAGCAAGTGGGACCCAGGGCCCAGCAGAAGGTTCAAGCTGCCCATTCCCGGAGCACCTGCTTTCTCCCAAAGTGGAGGTGAGAGCTGAGCCCTCCCAGAAGTGGAGGCCGCGGGGGGTTCCTCTAGGAAGGACGCAGCCCTGGCCTCTGCAGGCACGAGCCCGCTGGCCCCGAAGGAGGCCCCAGGGCCCAGTTCAGCCCACAGAACTGCCCACCCCCCACCCCCAGCCCACGGGGCACGGGAGCTGCGAGGCCAGTCTGGGGGCCAGCAGGCTCAGGCCCACGCAGGACGCACGTGCCCACAGACAGCCGGTGCCCCTTCCCCCGACTGGGCAGGCCCAGACTCCCTCCCTCGGCTCCAGCGCGGGGCAGGCTGGGGGTGCCTGCAGGCTTCCAGGGCGGCCCCTACTCGACCCCCCAGAGGGCCTGTGAGGACGCCACCCACCAATGCCCTTCATGGCTGTGTACAGGGCCTCCGCGTCGGGCTCCGGGTTGAAGTGGGGGCTGCCCTTCACTGTAACACCCTCCTGTTCCATCTGCAAAAGAACCCGGGCTCGTTTGGAGGGGGGCACGCGGCTGGCAGAGCAGACCACCAGCCCACCTTGCACCTGCCCTGCACCTGCTGGGGGGCACAAGGCCCGCCCCCTCCCCTGCCTGGTGGCCCTCTCTGACCCTGCACCCCGGACGAAGATCTGCTCGGCAGGCACCCGCTTGTGCTCCTGCTCCTTCAGGGCTGCAGAAGCCGGGGCTTGGGGTGGGGGCCCCGTGTGTCCATCAGCTGCCTCGCCCAAGGCAGGCCTGTCCCGTCAGGGTGGCTGCAGGGGCGTCGTGAGGAAGGTGAGGCAGAGCCGAGCTGCTCCACGCCCACAGCCATCCTGACGGATGGAATCTCAGCTGTCAGCCCCTCACCCCAGCCAGCCCTGGGGGGTCGGGGTGTGCTGACGCTTCAAGGCGGCTGGCACTGTGGCCCCTGAGGCACTGCCCCCACTCCTCTCCTGAGGCCTTTGGTGTCAGGAGGAGGGAAGAGCCAGGAGGAGGCCCTGGGGGGATCAGGGGGAGGGAAGAGCCAGGGGGAGGCCCTGGGGGGCCCAAGGAAGGGCCGTAGTGGTTTATTGGGGTGACAGGCCCAGCAATCAGCACCACTGCACTCCCAGCCACCTAGCTGTCCTCAGGGGGGCCCTACAGCTTTCTGCATCAAGCCTCTTACCAGAGCTGTTCCTGGATCTGTCCTGCTAGGATCCCTGCGGCTGGGGGAGGTTCGGGGGCGGGGGGGTAAGTGGGAGCTCAGGAGGAGAAGGGTGGGGCCCTGGGGAGGGGTGCAGGGGTACCAAGGAGCATGGATGGTGAACATCCAGGGAGGCGGCTTCCGCGGGGTTAGGCAGGCCACACGCACTCTTGGGGTGACTCAGGCCTGGTAGGGGAGCTCCTCTGAGTGAGGGTCCCCTGAGAGCCCATAGCCTGCCTGGCCTGCTGCAGGGTGCTGCTCCCCTCTGGGCTCCGGGGCTGCTGTGTCCCCTCTGCGGGGGCTCCTCCGTCTCTAGGCTTGCACCGGCCGGAACCACAACCCCGTGCCCCTGCCCCTGCCACTGCTCCCACCCTGGGGTGTGGGCTCCGGATCGGTGGCCTCTCCCAGTTGGTGCCATGTGGGGGCAAGCACTGCCACCCCCACCCCCAGGCTCCTCTGGGGAAGGACAGCCCCCCCAGACCGCAGCGCACGGGGTGAGTCAGGACAGGCTTCTGTAGCTGAGCACGCTGCTTCGAGAGAGAGCAGACAGGCCGGGAAGAGGGGCAAGTTGGAGGTGAGGCTGCCTCCTCCCGGGAAGCGGGTGCTAGCAAGAAGCAGGGAGCCAGCACCCCAGCTGGGCGTCCCGGGGCCAGTGCAAGTCCGCAGGCTCACGGGGGACAGAGCGTCAGGATTAGAAGGAACTGGAGGACGCCCTGGAAGCTGGGAAACAAGCTAACCGAAGCGCCTGGGCCCTGCCCGGATCCGGACCCCTGACCCGGGCCGGCCGCAGGGCACTTTAGCCCCGGGCCCCTAGAACCTCGAAGGTGAAAGTGAACGATCCTCCTCAAGTGAGTGTCGTGGAGAGAGGGATGGTGGAGGAGTGCGGAGACGAGACGGGTGTCAAAGGAGCCTCAGAGATACCCCGTGGGAAGGAGCTCAGTCCTGGCTTGTTTCCCTACTCCCTCTCCCCTATTCATTGCTCCATTTGCCCCCCACCCACTCACCTACTTTCCCAGCTACCCACCCCCCAGTCCACTCATCCGTTCACCCAGTCATCCATTCTGCACCCACTCAATGGCCACACCCACCCACCCATCCGTTTATTCATTCATTTAATCACCATGTCCATCCTTCTATCCATCCATCACCCACCCACCATCCATCCGTCCACCCCCACCCACCCACCCACCATCCACGCATCCTTCAAGCCCTGATGAGATCCTGAAAGCACGCCCCATCTGGGGGGGGGGTCTATAGGGATATTCCTTTTGACTAACAGAGGAGAAACTCTATAACTCTTCCTTTGAGTCTCGAATGTCTGGTAACAAATTTCCCATCTCGATTCTTAGTGCCCGTGTCTCAGCCGGCAGCGTTGGAAAGGGGTCCCCGTGCGCATTCCAGCCAGAAGAGCCCATTCGGTCTCCCGCTGCCGGTTGTGTGCACCCTGTGCTGTCCCCTTGCTTGTGTGGCCTGAGCTGCCCGACCACTGCCTGAGTCGCTCCTTCCTGCCAGGCCAGGGGTGCCGTGCTCACGCCCTGACAGCAGCCATGTCGGTGGGCAGCGGAGCGTGAGCGTGACTGCCCAGGAGCTGGGCGTGGGGTGCTGGGGGGGCGCGGCTGCTGAGAGGCGCTGCTGGCTCCTGCTCAGGGCCTGACTCACCAGCTGCCTCCTCCTGCTACCGCCACCGGGCTGGTGACTCAGGCCCTCCCCGACGTGGGCCTCGGCACTGGCACCACCGTGGGGCCTTTGTCTCACCCGAAGCTGGCGCTGCCTGAGGGAGCCTTGTGACCCGCTGCCCCGAGAAGCCTCAGCCTCTCCCCAGCCCGGAGCTTCGGGGAACAAGAGGTATAACTCCGGAAGCAGAGCCCCAGCATCTGTGGTGGGCTGTGGGCCCCAGGCGCCCCGAAGCGCCCGCAGTAGGGGGTCGGCCTGGGCCCTGGGCCTGCGTGGGCGTGTCCAGACAGGGGCGTAACCCTGGAAAGGTGACTCAGCTCTGCCTGTGACTGTCAGGTTGGGGAGCAGCCACACCTTGGCCTTTTCCGGACATGAGGCCACCCGGGGACCCTGAGCAGACTCGGTCTCTGTAAAGGAGGCACAGACTGGCCCAGCCGACAACTCGCGCCCAGGCCCTCGTCCCCAGGCCCTCGTCCCCTTCCCGGTGGAGCCGTGGGCTGCCCCCATGCCCCGGGGTGGGGCTTTCAGTCCTGGCACCAGCTCAAGGACCTCCAGTGGCCCTGCTGCTCTGAGGGGAAAGCCCAAGCCCCTCAGGCTTTAGGACACGCTTGTTCGCCTGCTCCTTGGGGCCTCTCTCCGGCTCCCCCACCCCCCCTCTGTGCCTCCACTACTGTTCCCTCTACGGGGGAACCGTCTGCCTGGGTCTCCTCTGACACACGCGTGTGCACACAGACCCCCCACATGCATGAGTGCCTCAAACACAACCCCTGCCTGCCTGGCTCTGCCTCTGGGCCCAGCCCTTGGCCCCCAGCCCCCCTCCTGACCCCCCTCAGCCTACCCCCCAACCCCTGGCCCCCACGGCCCCCCACCAGGCTCCCCCAGCCCTCCGCAGTCTCCCCATCTCCCCCCACCCCCCAGCCCCTCTCTAGGCCCCCCTAGCCTCCCCATCCCCTTGCCCCTCACCCCCCCTTCAGCCTCCCCTCCAGCCCCTAGCCCCCAGGCTCCCCTCTCCCTTCATCCGCCCGCCCCTCTGTCCCCTCTGTCTGGTGTGGTGTCCCGTGCTGGGCGATGGTGACTGAGCGCACCCCTCCCCAGCCCCCCAGGAGCCCCACCCTCGGCCACTTGCTCCCCACTCACCCAGGCTTTCCACCAGGCCATCCTGCTGCCTCCCAATGGATTGCCTGTCCCCAGGGATGCGGAGCTGGGGGCGGCCTTCCCTCTCTCCAGAGTCCGCAGGACTGGCCCAGGCTGTCCTTTGAGGGGGGTGGCAGGCGAGCAGCTGCGGCCCCACCCAGCCCCGCCCTGCCCCCCCCCTCCCCACCCCGCACCTCCCAGCACCTCCCGGGCCTGGAATGTGCCGCCTCTGCCAGGGCGTGGGCTGGGCTGTTCTGTGGACGGGAAATCACAGTCCCAGCCTTGGGACCCACAAGGCCCACAGAGCTCGCTGGCCGCGTGTCCGTCTCTGCTGGGGCCTCCCTAGGGAAGAAGGACAGCAGGCCCGCCAGCAGCAGGGGAGCCCCCGCCCGGCCCAGCCGCCCGAGCCCCCCCCCCACCGTCCTTGTCGGCCTCAAGCCCTGGGGGCAGGTGCAGTCCCTGCGCTGCAGGGACACACGCCCTGTGCCCCAATTCCTGACCCCAGTTCCTGCAACCCCACCGCCCCGGGGGGACCCTGCCGCCCAGGGGAGGCCCAGCTCCCAGGGAAGGGGATGATTGTTCCCTGTCTGGAGCTGGCCCTCCCTGGGTCCCCTGACCAGAATGTTCCATGGCCACTCTCTCTACCCGCTCTCAGCCGGGCGGCCCTGGGCCCCCACCCTGCGGAGCCTCCCCCGGGGCCTCTGGGAGCCCTGCTGCCCTGAGGGAAGGGCCAGGGAACTTTTCAGAGCAACTCACGTCCCTTGAGGCACAAGCCCCTGGCCTACCGACCCTCAGTCTCCACCCCACTCTCCGCTCGGTCTCCAGGCTGCTCCTCTGATGTGCGGGCGGGGGTACACGCGCTGGGGGGTCGGGGGCACCCAGAGGGTGGCTATGCACAGCGCTGCACGATGCCACCGGCAGGGACGGTCGGGCCTGCGGAGGGGGCTGCCCCTGGCTCTGGGGGCCCAGAATCCCCATCGTCCGCGGGTAGGATGAGGTGCCCCTGCAAGTGGGGCTGGACAGGGCTTTAGCTGTCCAGCCCGGGTGCACGTGCCTGCGCTGCGGCGAGCGTGCGTGTGTAGGGAGCAGGTCCTGGGGAGGAGCAGGCCCCGGGGAGAAGCAAGTCCCCAGGGAGAAGCAGGTCCCAGGAGGATCAGGTCCTGGGAGGAGCAGGCCCCCTGGGGGAGGACCTGCATGCTCGGCCCAGAGCGGAGCCCGGAGAGCCAGGCCGGACGTGGGGACCAGTACTGGCCATAGGGATCGGTGCAGACCCACCTGGCCCTCCGAGGGCAACCGATGGAGGGGTGCTCCGTGCACAGTGACCCAGGGGGCCCCCAACAGGACCAGGCCCCAACAGCGCTTGCGCTGTTTTCCCGGCCGTCCTGAGCTCCCGCAGCCAGGACCTCACCTTCCGTCCCAAGCCAACCTCTGGCTGCCTTTCTGGGACCCCCAGCACCCTTGCCATCCCTTCGAGTCTTGTTAGTGCCCCCAAGTGGCCCCCAGAACTCCTTCTTGGGCTCTCTGTGCCCCCCACTCCTCATCAGAGGCCCTGAACCATGGCTGCCCTCGGAAGTCACTTGGGCACCTCCCACCCCAGAGAGGACACCCTGGGGCCCCCACCTGCTCCTGCAGGGTCCCTGGGTCATCCATTGGGCCCCATGTACCCGGGGATCTGACATCCTGTGTCGTCCCCAGGTCCACTCTGGAGCCTGTCACCTGCCCACTTGTGCCCACTTGTGCCCGCTGTGCCCCTATGACTACTTCCCCCTCCTGAGGGCCTTTCCTCAGCCCTGGGGACATGTGCCCTCTCCCCCACCCCCGGTCTGAGCGCCCCCTACCCTGGGTCACTCGGCTAGCCATGGCCCTGGTGTCAGCAGGCGAGGCAGGAAGAAGCTGCCGGGAGCCACCCTGAGCCCAGCGGAGTGAGCCCCGGCCTGGGCACGACGGGAGGGTCAGGGCCGCATGGGGGGTGGGGAGTGGTGGTGGTGGTGACTGCTCTGCTGCACCGGCAGCCCGACCCCCCGCACTCGGGCTGACAGTGTCCCGTCCCCACCAGCCACAAGGCTTCCAGAGGCGGGCCCGGTTCTGGGGGTGCCCGCGTCTAGCCCAGCTGAGCTGGATTTCTCAGGGGCTACGATCTTCCGGTGGAGCGCCAGGGGCCAGCCGCAGAGCACGCTCCTGGCAGAGGGTGACGGGAGCTTCTGTGCCAACACTCTACTGAGGGGGGTGTGGGAGGGCGTGGGAGGGAGCCAGGTAGCGGGGGCGCCCAGGGGCCAGGGCGCGGGTGTGAGGGCAACCGGAGCAGAGGGGGCCTCATCTGGAAGGTGGGGTGGGCCAAGGAGGGCAATTCTAGGGCAGGGGTGCTGAGCGAGCTGAGTGCTCTGGGAAGTGAGGAGGAGGAGGAGGAGGAGAGAAGAGGCAGGGGAGAAGGGAGGGGAGGCCAGCTCCTGGGAAAGCGGGTGGGGAGTGGGAGCTAGGGCACATGCGTGGGGCCAACATTAGCTGGGGGGAACCCACACCCCGCCCACAGGGCTGTGATGGTTACTGCAAGGGCAGAGGACGGCAGGTGGAGGGGTTGCTGGCCTGTCAGCAGGAGGGCAGTGTGCCCCAGGAGCGAGGTCAGGGGAAGTCGGGGGCTGCCAGCAGCGCCACGGTGAAGGCCTGCGGGTCCCCGGCCACGCTCCCCCAGCCAGGCCTCAGGGCAGGCACGGGGCTGCTCTGGCCAGCTGAGCACAGACCCAGGGACTCAGCCTGTTCCATCCAGAAGGCTGGTTCTCCGTCCTTGATCAGCCTCCTCCATCCTTCCAGAACCTTCTGGAGAGTCTGCTGACTCTCACTCTTAGCAGACCACTGGTTGGGTTTCCCTCTGGGTGCCTGCACCCCACCGCCCCGCCTGGTGGGTCAGCAGGCGTGGCTTTGTTCCCCCATGGGTTGGCGTTCAGGGCCTTCACTGCAGCCTTTGACCACTGGGGATGAAGGAACGAGCTGCAGTGGCTGCAGCTTCTCATTCTTTCCTCGTTTATTAATTTCCCACTTCTGGTTTCCATCTCGGTCAGCAGGACCAGCATCTGCAGATCCGTCTCTCCGATTACTCCATTTTTTTTCCGCTTCAATTATGTCAAGTCACATTACATTTCTAATTTAATGCTGTTTTAAAAACTTTGATCTTTAAACTCTGCCATTTTCATAATTAGTTGTTCTTGTCCTTGTAGTTTTTGTTTCTTTTTAAATTTTGCTTGAACATTTCACACACTCTGATTTTAATTTCCTTTTTAGGCTGCTTTATTATCTCTACTTTCTGGGCTCTGAGTCTCTGTTTCTCTCATCTGTGGGCTCTCTTTGGGTAGAAACCTAGGACTTTTTTTCCCCTTTGAGCTCATCTTCGCAGGAAATGTTTTCGACGAGGCCCCCAGGACCCTGGGCGGGGGGTGGGGGGAGGTGTCCCCAGGGGGACAGGATTATGTTGGTTTTGCTGGAACCTGGTGGATTCTGTTTGTTAGATCCAGATGGACTTTAATGGCAGCGTCTCAGGTCATATTTTCCCTGCCATGCCCACCACACTGCTGACCCAGGACCCTAACTTCCCACAGGAGCCTGGGCCACATGGCCTCTCTCCGTGTCCCGCTCGGGCCGGGGATGAAGATGGGGAGCATGGCCCATCGCGGTGACACAGAAGGGAGTAGAGCCGGTCCTCTGCGCACCTGCACACCGAGGCCTTCAGCTCGTCGGGCCCAGACTCTTGACTCAAAAATCTCACGCTCGGGCGTTCAAGCCACTCACTGCAGTGAGTTGACTTAACGTCAAGTTTCCTCTTCTTTCTCCTCCTCTTCTTACATCTAGGGCAATTAGGAAATGCCTTTTCTTATTGTTTTGTCTGGAATTTGTGTTAAAAGTCATGCTAGGCACCGAGGCTTCAGAGGAGGCGGGTGGGTGTGAACTTGTGTGGGCGCCCAGCCTGCGGGGCATGCATGTACCCCCCCCACCCCGGGAGCCTCCAGAAGGCCAGGACAGGCACAGGAGAGGCAAACACCTGGTTCCATCCATTGGGGTCAGAAGGTTCCCCCAAGCGTGTGATGCAGAAACGGGGCCAGAGAAGTGCAGCCTATAGGAGTGAGACGACTTGGGTGCTGGGCCCTGGGCCTGGGCTGGAAGGAATGACTGTGGGTGAGAGGCCCCCACGGGATTAAAACCAAGAGGCGGGAGTAATAAGTCAGTAAGCTGGGTGCTGGCGAGAGGGAGGTGACAGCCTGGGGCCGGGGAGGCAGCTGGCCTGGGCAGGGAGGCGACAGTGCTGGGCGGGCCAAGCCTGGGGCTGGGGTGTGTGGGGGCAGCAGCAGCCCGTGGCGCGAAGTCCTGGGGGGCACAGGGCAGACGGGTGCTGAGGTGGGGGCCCGGGTCGGGGCGGCGGCGGCTCCCGACACGGGCGGGCCTGGCACTTGCGGGCCCCAGCCCGGTCCACTCCTCTAACGGGAGCCTTGGGGGGGGTCACGCGTGTCTGCGCGAGGCCTGGGGCTTGGAGGTGCGCCGAGGGGTCAGGGCACTGCAGGCCCCTCCCCTCCAAGTACTCTGCCCTTTCTCCACGTTCCCAAGACATATCTGTAGAATAGGGCGAAGTCGCGTCACCGTTGCCAGGTGACAGTGACACACGATGGGCGTGCAGTCAACTGCGTGGTGACCCTGAGCTCTCCGTGGCTCTACGGAGACTGAAGTTTTAAACCGGGTTCTTAAATGGGGCTGGTGGCTGACTGTGAGCTGTGAGCGCCATCTCCTGGAACAGCCTCCTGCCACACCGGCCGCTGACCTGTACCCGCCTTGTCATTCGGCACCGGGCACCTGAGGCCCAGGCTACCAGGCAGCGGGAAGCCTGCAAGGACTGCCCATCCCCCGCCAGTGCCTGCTGTGCCCTGGGTGCCCAGGGGCCTCACGCACTGAGCCCCTGCCTGCCCGGAGTGGGCGCCCGCCTGGCCCCTGCGACAGTGGGCCTGCCCTGAACCTCCGCCCCTCATGACCGCAGCCTCTGCTGGGAGCCGGATCGCGTCCTGGGGATGCCCACCCAGCACCCGTGGCCGCGGGAAGGAAGGGTGAAGGTTCCGATTTCCAGTTCCAAGGAACTGCGTGTTTGCACGGAGAATCCAGGTCACCTTGGGGCTCACGGGCTGCACGCGATACCAGGCACTGTGTCCGTCATGGGAGCCCCCAGATTCCCACAGGAGCTGAGGCCCCCACGGTCTTCAGCTCATTTGTCAAAGAGAAGGAGGAGTCCCCGAGGTCCCTTCCTGATCTGGCCATCGGACCTGAGCAGTCTGGTCCGCACCCGGCCCTGCCTCAAATTCCTAGAAAGCTGTCATGCCCAGCTGCCCCTTGGGAGCCCTCGCCATGCATGTGCCCGTGCGTGTGCATGGGTGTGTGTTGTGTGCGCGGGTCACTACACACATCACCACGTGCAGCCTCCACACAGCCTTGTCTCTGCAGAGGTGAGAGTGACCTGCCTGTGGTCACCTGGCTTGTCCCTGCCGTGGCGTCTTCACGGGGCCGTGTCCTCCAGAAGCCAGCCCTTGGAAGGGGACACCCGGGAGCGTCAGCTGCACCCCCGTCAGGCACCCGCCTTGGCACGTGGCTCTAAGGGGATCGCATAGTTAGGTGAGCTCCCTGGGGGGTCCCAACATGACTGGTGTCCTCCCACCGACACGGGACTCACGATGTGCAGGCAGGAGACCGTGGTCGCGTTAGACAATGTGGCCTGGGTGGAGGCAGTGGCAGGTGCGGCCCTGAGGGTTGGGCCCCTTCTTGGGGCATCAGGGAGCGGAGGACGGTGGGAGCAGCGGTAGGAGCGGAGGGTGCCGGGCACCCAGGCACAGCTGCAGGCGGCGGGCCCCGGCTCAGCTCCGCTCACTCCCGCTCACTCCCACGCCGGCAGGGGTCGCAGGGATGGAGCCCGCACAGTGCCAGGCCGTCGGGCGGGCTGCCTCGGCACTTGAGGCCGGAGGGCAGAGCTGGCTGGGGGCACGTTCCCATGGGCCCGTGCTGCCGGGGACCCCTGGTTGCAGAGGCACCTCCTTGGGCCCAGGCAGGCACGTCCACTCTGTGCCAACAAGACCTGCGTCCGTGACTCCAAGTGTCATCCAGGGAATGTCTGAGCTTTGCATCCTTCGCTCGGAGACAAGAGGGATGTCACCCTTGCTTCTGTGGGCGGCCCCCCATGCCTCGGGCCGGAGGCGGAGCCCCGGGAGCCGTGGCAGGTGCAGCGCTAGGCGGGCCTCGCTCCGTTGGGGGGGGTTGAGACCCTGGGCAGGGCTCAGGGAACGGGGCTCATGGGTCGGGGTCGGGGCTCAGGGCGCGGGCCGGGCGGCCCCCGTCGGCTCAGGGACGAGCAAGCACCGACGGGCCTTGTTCCCGCGGCCACGAGGCCGAGGCTGGCGGCGTCCACCATGAATGCGCCTGGCTTCCGTGAGGTCCTGATCCCGGCCCCGGTCCGCCCGGCCACAGCTGCCCACCGGCAGCGGAACCCAGCAGCCGCCCTTGGCCCGGGCCCGCCGTGGCTCTAATTCCCTCTCTGTCCGCACACGCAGCGGCTCCCCGCTTGTCCCACACCGCGGCTGCGGCCGGCGTCTCCCCGGGCCTCCGAGGCCCCGCAGTGGGGCCGCCGTGGACGCCGCGTCTGTGGGCTCAGGGGCGTGTGGCCTGCAGACCCTGCCCCTGGGGTCCCTGCCCCACCCCTTCCCGCCCCCTGGGGTCCCCGCCCCACCCCTAGGATATCCCCACCCCGGGTGTCCCCATCCCTGGGTGGCCCACCCCCAGGAGGGCAGCCCGCCCCCAGGGGTTCCCCCCCCCCAGTCTCACTCCACCCCACCCCCCGCGGGCCCCCTCTGCGTCCACGTCCTGCATCTCGAGGTGCGGGAGCCCCCGGCCCGGAGCCTGGCGTCAGTACCCAGGGCAGCCTGAGAGCAGCCTGCGGAGAACGGACGCGCTGCCGGAGCCCCCAGGTGGCGAGGGCCACTCGGCTCCGTCCTGTCCTGCCGGGCAGCGGACACACACCAGGCGGCGGCGGGGACCATGGGGGGGGGCACCGCCGGCAGCTGCAGGGTCTCGGGCTCCGCAGGGCCGCCCTGACGGCCACCCCCCCCCCCACGCACACACCAACCTTACCAGAAAACCTTTTATTTCTTAAAGAACGACGGTCAACCCCCAAACAGACGACAAACCCCAGCCTGACATAGTGACCTACACTCATCTCCAGGAATTCCACCCAGAACTGGAACCGGAACTGCGACCAGCCAGGATGGGAGGGTGAAGGCTGAGGGACTTTCATTTCCTGTCAACAGGGGGTAGGAGGGCTGTTGGGACCGCAGGGGCAGCTCTACAGACTCAGCGACACCTCAGGGTGTCTGCAAGGAGTCGCCGCCCGGCAGCTGCAGAGCTTTCCATGCCGGTCTCTGTCTAGGGCACATTCAGGGTGTGGAACACCCACCCTGGACACCTGAGAACATGCCGTGAAGGAGGGGAGACTAGTCAAACTCTGCATAACGTTAGAGAAGGAGACAGCATCGTATTCATATTTCAGAGACGTTGGGGGCTTTTTTTTTTTTTTTCCAAGAGTAGGATCTGGCCCCCACCCCTGGCGTCACAGGCCGTGGGGCTGGGGGAGCCGTGTCCCTGCAGCAGCAGTACAGACAGCGGAGCGATGCTCTGCAGGCAACAGGCTTGTGCAGAGCAGCAACTAATTCCAGCTCCGCTGACTGTAAACCAAGACTCAATACAGGTGTCTAATTTAGTGCACAAAGGGCTCTTAATAATCTTGGGGTTTTGGTGCGTCGGAGGCTGGGCTACGGGGGCGGGAGTGACAGAGCGGTTCCGCAGAGGGCGCGGGGCGGGGGCAGCATCCTGGAGGGCAGCCTGGAGCAGATACGGGGGGCGGGCTGGTACCGAGAGCAGCAGCTGCTGAGGGGGAAGCACTCCTGGGGGGCCGGGAGGCAGATCCTGGGGCCACAGGGCAGGCGCCTGCAGGGCTGGAGGCTGAAGTTGAAGCACCGGCGCTGCGGGAAGAGGAGACACTGTCACTGAGCAGCTGCTGTCAATGCACTTGCCAGCAGGCTGGGCCACGGTGCTCCTCATACAGTAGCCTCGACGGGTGTGGGCAGGCCTGCTGGTCCCCCCAGTCCCCACACAGGGTGGGTGCACCGGGTGCATCTGTAAACCTGTCCCGCGCTCTCTCACCTGGAGTATCGGCTGGGGGCCGGGTGAGTCACGAAGGGCACAGGCCGCTGTGGCCCCAACTGATGCTTGGAAGAACCCCGACAAGCCCTTCAGAACAGCCGGGCTTTCCCTCCCAGGGAGCAACACGACCAGAGCATCGTACCTCAAAGCCCTGGGCCTCGGGTCATAAGGAACCCGGGGCGCCTCCAGCCCAGCGGTGCACCCCCTAGGACGTGGAGCCAACGACAGGCCCAGAGGGATCAGGACCCCGCGCAGGGACACCCCCGGCAGGACAGCGAGGCCGAGGGCTTGGCCGCCTGTCACTCCCTGAGCAGCCTCCACGGAGCCTCAAGGACACACACTTGGTCTTTTCTAAGCAAGTGTTCCTGCTTTTACTTGCTCATCGCAGAGCGCCCGGGGCCACACGGCCCACAGCACGGTGAGCACCCTGGGGAGTCCCCACTGTCTGCGTCCAGCAAGTCGCTGGATCGTTTATCCACAACTTCACCTCTACTCCGCCACCGGCCATCCGGGCCGCCCCGCTTCCTCTCCCCCAGGGCTCCTCAGCTTCAGGTCAGTGCCACGGGACTCACTGGGACCCCCAAAAGGCCACTCTTGCTAGTCCCCACGGCTGGTGCTCTGGAGCACCGGCTCCGCACTGCACTTGCTGCTGTTACACGAGGAATGCGCATCTGTCCCCGCACAAGCTCCGGCCTGTGTGTGTGCGGCCTTGTGAGCTGTGGATGTGGTCGGGGGAGCCACTGGCATTGCCATCCCAGTGATCGCTGGAGACCCTCACACAGCCCCTGGGCTGCACAGGGGTCAAGGTCAGCCTGCCTGCAGGGGTGGAGCCCTGCCCAGCGTCCTCACACGCCCCTCCCTGGGGAGCCCCTGAGGCACAGTGGCAGGAGGCTCCTCCCCGTGGATGCATCATAAGGCCCCTCTGTGTCCGGCCCTGTTTCATCCTGAGGTCTGTGATCAGCTTATTCTGAGAGTAAGATACTGATGCGGAGAACTGTTCGCACGTCTAACACACTGCACAGTGGACACACATACACTCCCCGTGCTTCTCTATCGTCTGGACCTTGTAACACAGGAGTGGGAGCACCGACTGCTGTGAGCACCCAGGTCATTCAGGGCCCTGCCTCCCCCTCCACAGCACAACACACCGAGTCCCTCAAAGTCAGAAGCTCGCAGTGCGGAGCCCGGCACTGGCCTGGACGGCTCAAGGGCACCAGCTCTCCTGCGTCGGCAGATACCCAAACACGGGCTCCGAGCCACAGACTCATCGTGCCGCGGTCACGGGCAAAGAGCAAACACGCCCCTGCCCATGGGAGCACCCCTGGGCCCGCTCACCTTGCTCCTGGGCTGACACCACAGCAACGGCATCTGATTGCAGCACTGAACAAAGTCACACAAGGTGTCCAGTTTCCCCTGAAAAGCAGATGTGGCCGTGAGGGAGCTCCAAGGCACGGGGTGCCCTGCAGAGGCGTGGAGACTCCCTGGAGTGACACCCCGGAGCACCCTGGCCGTGGGCACACGCTGAAGTTGCCCCACAGCCCCCACGGGGGGCAGGGCCTGGGGCCAGCATCGCTGCCTGTCACAGACGACCCTGGGACCTGGAGCACGTGCCCCTCATACTGGGCACCCGGGTCTCCCCAGCCCTGTGCTCAGGGCCACCTGCTGGGCCGGGAGCCCCCTCAAGGACGGGGCCCTGGCAGGTCCCGGCGTAAGGACCTCTCCTTCAGGCCCCGACCTGCGGGAGGCCCTGGTCCCCCCACCTCACTGGGCCCCGAGGACAACGTTGTCAGCTCCGTCCTCACCCTGCGCAGCAGACGCCCGCTCACAGGTGCCGCTGGCATTTCTGGGTACTTTTAATAGGGGTGGGCTGCAGCCAGCCGCCCACATCTGCAAACCCCGGGCTGCCAAAGGGGGGACCCTGGGCCCCAGGATCGTGACGCCCTTTGCCCTCTGGTGCAAGGGATCAGGTCAGTGCCCAGAAAGGTCGTCTCCCCCCGAAACCACAGTTCATGGGATGCATGACCTGGCTGTACCCCATCCCTCAGCGTAGCCTGGGGGTCACAGCACCCTCCCCAGGGCCCCTCTCACCTCTATCCGTCTCATCCCACCTCCTTGGCAAGCACAAGGGACAATAAATGTGGGGCAAGGTGGTGGTACACATCTGCCCATGGGCTCCTAGGAGGAGAAAGCACATTTTACCCCTTGGTGGGCAGCTTCCTGGTACAGACACAGGGTATCTGTTGCCCCAGCACCTGTCAAACACTCGTGACTCAAAACGGGGTGAGGGAACTTGCAAGGACCAATGAGCAGCAGCCTGCAGATGACAGTGTTTTCAATGGGGCAACAAGCAAACTGCTTTGGTTTGCAGACACGGCTTCTGCTGCCCTTGGTAGAGAAGCCTGGTCGGGCCTGCAGGTGCGGAGGGCTGTTGGGGGAATGTGCAGGGCACCAGGCTGCACCCACCTGACCCAGGCAGCTCCATTCTCAGCAGGTGACACTGCACCCTGTCCTTGAACCGCCCCGGGCAGGGAGGCCTGTGTCCTACCAGCTCTGAGGCTCAGGTGCCCTACTCAGGACGCGGTGTCCCCACCCAACTACTTCTCCTGGGGCTGGCCTGGGCCCCTGCCTGGGGATCCACCACCTGTTCCCCTGCCCCTGCTCTGTGCCCACCTGGGCGGGGCCTGCCTCACAGCTGGATGCCAGGTAACACACCCTCCAACCTCCCACCTGTGGTCCCTGACATCCAACCCCAGCCAAGCCCATCTCCTGCCAGGGGACAGGGGTGGAGATCAAGGAAATGAAGCCCAACATACACCAGAGCCAAAGGGGGGATCTGGTCCTGAGGCCAGAGGCTCTTTTCCCAAAAACTCACATGAGACCTGGGGCAGCAGCGCCCCACACTGTCCTCGGGGAAGTGACAAAGCCCCGTTTCTTTGGGTCACTGCACCTGCTGCCGCAGACTACCTCCAGTGTGGGTTCAGGGGTGCAGGCCCCGGAGCAGCCACGCCGCTGACTGGGGAAGGGCTAGGGTCCTCGAGTCCTCCCCAGGGCCCCTGCCCCGCCCCCCCGGGTAGGGCTCCCCTCTGCTGCCCTCTCTGCAGGTAGCTGGGAGGTGGCGGGGCTGGGGCGCAGGGTCCCACAGGCAACAGGAGCCCCTGGGCAGAGGTCGGCGTGGGTGCCAGGCACGCTGACCATCAGGCCCAACGGCAGACTTACCCTTTGTATTATCTGCACTGCTGGTAGCTCCTTGCAAGGCTGGAATGTCAAAGAGACAGGAGCGCGGGCTGGGGGCGTGCGGGGCCGGCTCCACGTCACACAGGAGCCCTGCTCAGCAGCGGGGGGCACAGCAGGGGCTCCGGGGAGCCCTCTGCCACCCTGTGCCTGCGGGTCTCGGCCCAGCCGCTGCACCGCCCTGAGCCTCAGGCTCCCGGGGCATCAGGGGGCAGGACCTGCTGGAGGTTGGGCTGGGAGACGCGCCCTGGGGCGCCTGGTCCTTCCCGGCAGAGGCACCCCAGCCAGTGGTTAGGTCAGCAGCTTGTCCATCACGGGAGATGGGAGCTCTCGCCCGCTCCCCCTCCTCCCACCCACAGCCCTCCTCCTCCCCGGCCTCCCCTGTGGTATGGCAGCACCCACGCCCTCTCCGTGCCCCCACACCCCTCACAGCAGGGGGACTGCCTTGTCCTGCTGCTGTGCTCTGTCCTCGCCTCCCTCTGCCGCTTCTCCCCTTGCACCTGCTCTGGCCCCAGGCCTGGCAAACCCAGCAGCCAGGTGTCTGCCCCGCTCCCTGCCGGGGCCACTGCCTGTCCTCTGCTGGGGCTCTGCTTGCCACGCCCCTGCAGGTAACCTTTTTGCCTTCCAGCCCCAGGTACCAATAGCAGGGCAGACACCAGGCGGTGAGCTCCTGGGGGCCCGGCCAGGGGCAGCCGCAGTCCTGTCTTGGGTGCCCAGCACGGGGCCCGCACCCTGGCCCTTAGTGATGGCTGAGGAAGACGAGCCGGACCCAGGGGACACAGGCAGAGACCCCGTGGGTGTCCGGGGCTCAGTGCCTCAGAGGCCAGGGATCCTCTTGGCCAGCAGGACCCCCCTCGGGGCCCTCAGTGCCTCCCGTAGGACCCGGCCCCTTCCCTCAGCACCAGAGGCCTCCTCTGGAGCTTGGGGCCCGAGTCCTCCCAAAGCCGGGCTGCTGGGAGGCCTCCCTGGGGCCCGGGCCCTGCAGTGGCTTCTCCCCAGCAGCCAGGGCAGCTCACAGGCACTTGCAGAGACACGCAGGAGGCAGGTTGAGCCTTAAATGGGGGCGGAGTCTCCGCTTTGGAATAGAAGCCAGTCTGTGCCTCTGTATGCTCGTGTGATGACCTGGGAGCTGAGGGGAACCTGCCCACAGGCATCTTGGGGTGGGGGTGGGGTGAGGGGCTGAGTCCTGGAGCTGTTGGCATTGTCCCAGGAGATGGCCTTGTGCCCCAAATGACACTCACCTTTTTGCAGCAATGTCGCCAGCAGCACCAGATAAGGAACGGCAGTAAAAGCAGGGCCAGCAGGAGCAGAGCCAGGCACAGAGGATTGACATTTGGCATATTTGAGGTGGCAGGCGGTGTGGGAAGATCGATGTGCGGAGTTGGTATTGGAGGAATAACAGTTGGCACTTCCACCGGCACATCCTACAGACAACACAGGTGTCAGAGAGCCGGGGTGGGTGTGACTGGCTTGGGGGCGCAAGCCCTGTACCCTGCAGTCACCTCCCGCCTGCCTGCCCCAGTGGCCTCAGGTTTCCCCACCTGCAGAGAGCACAGAGCACCAGGAGGCTGGGCTGGACCCTGAGGCACCCTGGCAGCTCTGAGCCACAGATGGCCCTGCTGGCCCCACTCAGAGGCTGGGCCCTGCAGCCTGACAGGGGATCCAGGGCCTCTGTGCTGTGACAAGGACAGTCCTCCCCACGTGCCTCGGCTGACGGCAGCATGGCCCTGCCCGGAGCCAAGTTGTCTGCTTTCCCAGGACCAGGGAGCGAGTGGGGAGCGCGTCTGAGCCCCGGGGATGGGGCGGCTGAGGGGAGGCAGGGTAGGGCCCGTGGGGCTGCGGGGAACTGTGGCTCCTCCTGAGTCCCCCGGGCATGTGCCTGCTGAGGGCGGGCTCTGGGGGCGGGTGGCTCTGAGGGGCAGGTGTGGGCACCGTGCAGACTCAGGGGCCTGTCCGCACTGCCGGGACCCTCCCAGGCCGGCACTGGACACTTTGTGGTGGCAATAGGGCATGGCCGCCCTCCTCCCAGGCACGGTCTTCCCTACTGACACTGTCACCCACGTCCCGCTGCCCTGCCCCCGTGCCCACATGACCTGCCGCTCCGAGGAGCGGGCACCTGGAGCGGCACCTTCCTTTCCATGGGCCTGTCCCTGAGCAGAGCCCCCGGCCCTCCACGCAGTCCTGGGGCTGCCCCCCGCGGCAGGACAGCAGGGGCCTTCAGAGGGGGAGGCTGAGGCCCTCTGCCAAACGACCGGGGGTGCCCCACACAGGCCTGGGCTCGGGGCCGTCAGCAGATGCCCACACGCCCTGGAAACACACCCGGGCTGCACAGGCCCGCGGCTGGCCCCCCCACAGACCTCTGCCTGGGGCCTGGGCCTGCAGTGCCCCAGTGTCCCCCAGGTCCTGGACTCGGCCCCTCACACACAGTGCCCAGCCGGGATGTAGGGTGGGGCCCCGAGCTCCCCGGCACTAGCCTGGGCCAGGGCAGGTGGCTTGGGGGGGCAAGCAGGTGTCACAGCCTCAGCACCACCTCTAGAGTCTGCTCGGAGCTCTGACCGTCCCCTTCCTGTGCCCCCAGGACCCTTGGTTCACAGAGTGTCTGCAGGCCCTGCACAGGGGGTGCGTGTAGGGAGCTCTCGTGGGGTACTCTAGGGCAGCTCCAGCCTGTGTGTGGGGACAGCTTGCTGACAAAGCGCTGAGGGCCCTGGGCGGCCTGCACCAACCACTCCCCCAGGTCCTGGGTCGTGAGCCCTGCTGACTCCCCGGGTGTGTGCTCCTGCAGCGTGCCCCTCTGAACAGCCCAGGAGGGAGGCTGCAGCCTTACCCTGGCAGTCACACAGTTCTTGCTGGTGATGTTAGCATTGCTCTTGATGAAGTTGATGCCGTTATTCAGGCTAACTTCAACTAAGACCGCCCTATAGAACAGAAGTTTCGGAAAGTGACAAACAACCCAGAGAGGCAGTTCTTGCACTTGAGCCCAAGCCACGGCCCACAGCTCCTCTCAGTGTAGTGACTTTGGTCGTTAGGCATTGGGGTCCCCAGGGAGAACCTGGCAGGGGAAGTGGGGGTCAACCTGTACAGTGAACCCTGACCAGGCATGAGGAGCCCTGTGTGGGGTCTGATGCCCTCGAGGCCATGCACTAAGTCTCCAGGGGTAGTGGCCTGGTGTCACCTGATTCCTCTCCGTTTACAGAATTGTTGGCTTAGCTGCAAACAGCTATGTGGAACAGGGGTATGGTCCCCGGGCGCATCAGTCTTTTATCTGCGCTCCTCAGGGGAGGCCGGGGCACAGCAGATCCCTGAGCACGTCGTGTGACCAACAAGACAGTGTGGGAGAGGCCCTGAGCCTCAGGACAGGGACACGTGCTACCTCCAGAGGGGCCTCCACCCTCCACCTACTTCAGGGCAACGATGGTGAGGCCGACTTGAGTACTTACTCATCTGGATTGTCTATTGTTACTCCCGGGCACATCACCGTGGTGTCGTCCATAGTGATCGCTTTTTTATCTACGAGAAAATCAGGAGGGAATACTCAGTGGGTGCAGCCGTCCCCCTCCTCCCAGAGCTCACTCTCTGGTGCACACCGGCTCTCTTCCTGCCCTTCACCCCCTCCCGCCCCCCGCGCACCAGGCCCCGGGCAGTGCTCCGGTTGGAAGGGAAAGGGCCCGCTCCCAAGGACCTCGCCTGGGAAGGCCTGGAGAGAGAGGGACTGTGAGATAAGCAAGAACAAAAGAGTGACAAGTGCAGAGTGACAAGTTCTGCCACAGCAAGAAGTCTTGGGAGGCCCCAAGAGGAGAAGAAGAGGCTGACCCCACAGAGATGCCGACCTACAATGACGTGCCTACAATGACGTAAGCAGCTCTGGCTTGACCAGAGGGCTCTGAACACCATGTACTGGGGTCCAATGGCCACGGGGCTGGGCAGCACACACGGGGGCCCCAGCCCCACCTCTGGGGAGGGCCACATGCCCTCCACGCTGAGGGCACATCTGCCTGCCACTCGTGGCTTCCTCAGGCCACCCGGCCAGCACCAGAATCCCGGGGCCAGGGCCTGGCAGCTGGCGCCCTCTCTCAACCCCGGGACCGTGCAGACCCTCCTGGGAAGCCCTGTGCGCCTGGCCCCAAGGGAGCCCCGGGCCTGGGGTCCTTGCCGCTCAGGGCAGGAGGAGCACACAGCTCTGGGGCACGGGGGGCAGCCAGAGGCCCCTGGCAGGGGTGAAGCCCTGCTCCAGGAGACTGTGGTGCTACTGGGGGCTGAGGACCGCCCAGCTTCGGGTTCAGGTGGCCAGGTTCCCAGCAGGGGGCCCTGGCACTGCGCACACACCCTATGCTCACCATGTCCACAGTGAGGGGGCAGTAGGGCTCCGGAGGCCGGGCGGCTGGGGGAGGCAGCCCCCCGGGGGGGGGCATGTGTCACATGCAGGCACCAAGGGAGCTGCTTACCATAGAATTTCTTATCCGTGAAAATGAATCTACAAATAACTTCCTCCGGGTTCCTTGCGTTATTAAAACCTCTTCCAGAAACCATCAGTTCATAGTTTTCTGTAAAGGCAACGATCAAACCTCTGGGTGAGGTGAGACTGAGGATCCTCGGCTCACATAACACAGGACCCCCAAGTGGAACTGAGGGGTGTCTGTGAATAAGCACACGAGTCCAAACAAGATGTGTTTTTTCCCCAGGGCCGGATCCTCACCGGGTGCCACCAAGATCCACTCTGAGCACCGAGGGAGCCCCAGGTTCCTGGGAGACTCACACTCACCCCTGACACTTGGAGCCCATTAAAGGCTCCCAACCTCCTCTGTTTATGCTATGATCTGGGACCCCACAAAGGAATCCCCTGGGGACAGAGAAGTCCTGTCTCAGCCGCAGTTCTGGAAGTCTGCCGAGGATTACACTTCCCCTGTGCCCCCGCCCCCCAGGCCGCAAGGACCCTCACCCCCCCACCTGGCATTAGGGAAGTGCTTCCCCTCCACATGGATGCACGACATCCTGGGGTTGCCAGCAGCCCCCGGGGCTGAAGCCAACAGCAGGGAGGCCAGAGAGGACCACTTAGGGCCTGGCCCAGAGCCAGCAGGTGACGGAGGAGTTTCCCGGGAGCCCCGGGCAGTCAGCTCCCACCTTGGCTGCAGCTCCCAGCCGGCCCAGTACGTCCCCGCGGTTCACTCCGCCCTCGCTCAGTGACTCCCCGGGCTGCACAGCAGCAGGGCCTTGCAGGGCCGCCGGCCTCAGGGCTTTGTGCCGCCTGCGGACCAAGGCGGGGTTCCGAGTCGTCTGCCTGCTGCCCGGACTTCAGGCCTTCTCCCTCCCCCCCTTCCAAGATCAGGGGTGAAGGTCCCAGAAAAGTGGCTTCTAGAACAGGAACACCTGCCATCCCAGGGTCTGTGTTGTTTGGCTTCAACCTGGGGGCTCCCTGGGGGCCAGCGCCCCCCTTAGGCAGCCCCCTCCCCGCAGCCCATCACGCGGGGTCTGCTGTGACACAGCCGTCCTGCGATCTGCTCATTGCGCCAACTGGCCCGCAAGGACCACTGAGGAAACCGACCGTGCAGGCCGGGCTGGACGTCCCTCAGGATGCTAGCACAGCACGCCCCGCACGCACACGTCCTACACGCACAGCACGCCTTGCTAGCACAGCACGCCCCGCACGCACACGTCCTACACGCACAGCACGTCCCCACGCACAGCAGCCTTGCAAGCACAGCACGCCCCGCACGCACACGTCCTACGCGCACAGCACGTCCCCACGCACAGCAGCCTTGCAAGCACAGCACGCCCCGCACGCACACGTCCTACGCGCACAGCACGTCCCCACGCACAGCAGCCTTGCAAGCACAGCACGCCCCGCACGCACACGTCCTACGCGCACAGCACGTCCCCACGCACAGCAGCCTTGCAAGCACAGCACGCCCCGCAACGCACACGTCCTACACGCACAGCACGTCCCCACGCACAGCACGCCTCGCACGCACACGTCCTACACGCACAGCACGCCTCGCACGCACACGTCCTACACGCACAGCACGTCCCCACGCACAGCACGCCTTGCAAGCACAGCACGCCCCGCACGCACACGTCCTACGCGCACAGCACGTCCCCACGCACAGCAGCCTTGCAAGCACAGCACGCCTCGCACGCACACGTCCTACGCGCACAGCACGTCCCCACGCACAGCACGCCTTGCTAGCACAGCACGCCCCGCAACGCACACGTCCTACACGCACAGCACGCCTTGCAAGCACAGCACGCCCCGCACGCACACGTCCTACACGCACAGCACGTCCCCACGCACAGCACGCCTTGCAAGCACAGCACGCCCCGCACGCACACGTCCTACACGCACAGCACGCCTTGCAAGCACAGCACGCCCCGCACGCACACGTCCTACGCGCACAGCACGTCCCCACGCACAGCAGCCTTGCAAGCACAGCACGCCCCGCACGCACACGTCCTACACGCACAGCACGTCCCCACGCACAGCAGCCTTGCAAGCACAGCACGCCCCGCACGCACACGTCCTACACGCACAGCACGCCTTGCTAGCACAGCACGCCCCGCACGCACACGTCCTACACGCACAGCACGTCCCCCGCACAGCACGCCTTGCTAGCACAGCACGCCCCGCAACGCACACGTCCTACACGCACAGCACGCCTTGCTAGCACAGCACGCCCCGCACGCACACGTCCTACGCGCACAGCACGTCCCCACGCACAGCAGCCTTGCAAGCACAGCACGCCCCGCACGCACACGTCCTACGCGCACAGCACGTCCCCACGCACAGCAGCCTTGCAAGCACAGCACGCCCCGCACGCACACGTCCTACGCGCACAGCACGTCCCCACGCACAGCAGCCTTGCAAGCACAGCACGCCCCGCAACGCACACGTCCTACACGCACAGCACGCCTTGCTAGCACAGCACGCCCCGCACGCACACGTCCTACGCGCACAGCACGTCCCCACGCACAGCACGCCTTGCAAGCACAGCACGCCTCGCACGCACACGTCCTACGCGCACAGCACGTCCCCACGCACAGCAGCCTTGCAAGCACAGCACGCCCCGCACGCACACGTCCTACGCGCACAGCACGTCCCCACGCACAGCACGCCTCGCACGCACACGTCCTACGCGCACAGCACGTCCCCACGCACAGCAGCCTTGCAAGCACAGCACGCCCCGCACGCACACGTCCTACGCGCACAGCACGTCCCCACGCACAGCACGCCTTGCAAGCACAGCACGCCCCGCACGCACACGTCCTACGCGCACAGCACGTCCCCACGCACAGCACGCCCCGCACGCACACGTCCTACACGCACAGCACGTCCCCACGCACAGCAGCCTTGCAAGCACAGCACGCCCCGCACGCACACGTCCTACGCGCACAGCACGTCCCCACGCACAGCACGCCTTGCTAGCACAGCACGCCCCGCAACGCACACGTCCTACACGCACAGCACGCCTTGCAAGCACAGCACGCCCCGCACGCACACGTCCTACACGCACAGCACGTCCCCACGCACAGCACGCCTTGCTAGCACAGCACGCCCCGCACGCACACGTCCTACGCGCACAGCACGTCCCCACGCACAGCACGCCTCGCACGCACACGTCCTACACGCACAGCACGTCCCCACGCACAGCAGCCTTGCAAGCACAGCACGCCCCGCACGCACACGTCCTACACGCACAGCACGCCTTGCTAGCACAGCACGCCCCGCACGCACACGTCCTACACGCACAGCACGTCCCCACGCACAGCACGCCTTGCTAGCACAGCACGCCTTGCAAGCACAGCACGCCTCGCACGCACACGTCCTACGCGCACAGCACGTCCCCACGCACAGCACGCCTTGCAAGCACAGCACGCCTCGCACGCACACGTCCTACGCGCACAGCACGTCCCCACGCACAGCACGCCTCGCACGCACACGTCCTACACGCACAGCACGCCCTGCACGCACGGCACGCCCCGCACGCACACGTCCTACACGCACAGCACGCACCGCACGCACGCGTCCTACGTGCACAGCACGTCCCCACGCACAGCATGCCTTGCACAGCACAACCCCGCACGCACACGTCCCCACGCACAGCACGCCTTGCTAGCACAGCACGCCCCGCACGCACACGTCCTACACGCACAGCACGCACACCACGCCGCCTATGCACAGCACGTCCCCACGCACAGCATGCCTTGCAAGCACAACACGCACAGCACGCCTCGCACGCACACGTCCTATGCGCACAGCACGTCCCCACGCACAGCACGCCTTGCAAGCACAGCACGCCTCGCACGCACACGTCCTACGCGCACAGCACGTCCCCACGCACAGCACGCCTTGCAAGCACAGCACGCCCCGCACGCACACGTCCTACGCGCACAGCACGTCCCCACGCACAGCACGCCTTGCAAGCACAGCACGCCCCGCACGCACACGTCCTACGCACACAGCACGTCCCCACGCACAGCACGCCTTGCAAGCACAGCACGCCCCGCACGCACACGTCCTACACGCACAGCACGTCCCCACGCACAGCACGCCTTGCAAGCACAGCACGCCCCGCACGCACACGTCCTACGCGCACAGCACGTCCCCACGCACAGCACGCCTTGCAAGCACAGCACGCCCCGCACGCACACGTCCTACGCACACAGCACGTCCCCACGCACAGCACGCCTTGCAAGCACAGCACGCCCCGCACGCACACGTCCTACACGCACAGCACGTCCCCACGCACAGCACGCCTTGCAAGCACAGCGCGCCTCGCACGCCCCGCACGCACACGTCCTACACGCCTCGCACGCCCCGCGTGCACCACACCCCCGGGGCTTGTGGCTACAGCTCTTACGTCCGGCACAGAAAGTGGAAGGCTCCAAATTTGTGATTTCAATACAAGACTTAGCTGTGAGCTGCAAGAGGGGGGGGGGCGGCTGGTGAGGGGCCGCGGGCCGCGCCCCGGGCCCCCCTGCCCTCCCCTCCCTCGTCCCGCACTCACGGGCTCCACGATGTCTTGTAGCCCCTTGAAGCCGTTGTCCACCCCGAACACGTGATCTGGGCTGTCCGCGATGCTCAGCAGCTGCGACACAGCGGCCAGGGCTGCAGGGTGCAGGGGTCCCCGCCCCGGGGGCGCCCACCCCACGCCGGCCTCTGCCCCCCGCCCGCCCTGCCCGGTCACGGGCGCCACGGCCCCCCTAAGTTACCTGGTCCCTGCGATAGTCCATTACACCGATGGAGTAAATCGTTGCCCCCAGTTGCCGGGACCTCTCGGCCTGATGGGAAGGAAGCGCTGAGCACAGGTCTCGGCGGGGTGCGAGCGGGTGGGGCGCGGGGCCAGCCGGGCGAGCTCACCTCTATCTTGGTCTCCTCGTAGGGCTCCGGCATCAGGGTCCCGTCGGTCAGGGCGATGATCATGCTCGGAAACTTCTTGTCTGCGGAGGCGGCAGGGGGCATCCTGGTCAGCGAGGCCCCCGGGGCGACCCCACAGGCTGCCCCGCCCCCCAGTCCTGTAGCCCAGAGGCCGCCCCAGGGGCCCGCCAGCAGGACGCCCGGAGGGTCAGGAGGCTGCAGCCAGGACTTGCGTGACCCGGGGCAACACTCAGCCCTTCCCTGGCCCTGCCTCCTGAACCGGCACCTGACCAGACGTGCAACCGTGGCCCGCACGGTGACCCCAGCCACGTCCCTGGACAGGCATCAGCCTCTCAGGTGAGCAAAGGGACGGACAGCCAGACTCGACTGTACCAGATGCCCGCAGTGCAGTGGGAAGCCCGGCCCTGGCTCCGGCTCCGGCTTGGGGCAGCACCTGCGGGAAGTCCTGCCGGGTCTGCAGGCCCAGGGGTCCACTCCTTTCCCCACCTTTCCCCACCAGGTCCTCCTTTCCTGGCAAGGGCTGCCACCCCACAGTCCAGATGAACACGGTTCTGGGCAGAGCGCGGCCTCGTCCAGTGTTGGAGACACAGTCATGGGACGACGTGTGCCAAGGGGAAGGGACTGAAGGGAAAAGGGACCAGGGCCAGAGATGTGATCACATAGTGTGGGCAGCAAGAGGGAAACCCAGCACTTTTTTTCAAAAACTGGAATTTTGTCTGCTCCAGGTTCCCCAGCTCTTCCTTTCTTGGCGAGGCAGCCAAGGGTAGGTCACGCACTTCATGGTTACCAAGAACTGAGGAGGTACGTGCCCAGTCCCAGGGCGTTCTGGGGGGGGGGGGGGGTGGGGGGTTTCCATCCTTGCTGCACAGAGGAGAAAGCCGGGGCCCAGAGAGGACAGCACCCTGCTCCGTGGCTCAGTGCCAGGAAGGGACCCATGAGGGCCGCCTCAGACCTCGCTGGCCTGGGCCTGGCTCTGTCCCTGCACCTGCCCACAGTGAAGTCACCAGGCAGCTCACCTCCAGAGTTTACCTCTTCGATCTGCTCGTTTACCTGCAAGGAAACAAAGCGGCGTTGGGGGAGGCCAGTGAGAGGACCCAGGAATGCTGTAAGGACGCCACGAAGCACAGGTCCTCAGACCCCGGGACCTGGTACCTTTATGAATCCTTCCTGCATGTGTGTGGCTCCCGTAGGCACTATGTTCTGGAGCTCAGCAAGACCATCGCGGATTTTATTTCTGAAAAAATCAGAAAAGGGCTTGAGGTATGATTTCGGGTGGCCCCAAGCCATCCCGGAGCCGCTGGGCCCTGTATTGTCCTGTCTGGCTGAAAAAGGACACAGGCCCAGTAGTCTGGTCATGACCTTCTGCCCTTGACACTGACAGGACCTGCTCAGGCCTCCTCTCTCCTCCATCTGGTGAACAGCTGGAGGGATGCTACTCTGTTGGTTCATGGCCATGACCTGGGTTTCCCTGCACTCCTTACTCTCTCAGGCACCCCTGGGCCCAGCCCTGCCTGCCCGTGGTGAACGTGGGGCACACTCACAGGCCTGCCACTGGGAATCTGCACTCACGGGATAACTGGCTGGGCTGCTAGAACCCACCAGGTGCCCAAGGAGTCACACTATCCTCTAACAGGTGAGGCCGAGTTTGGGGACAGTCATCCTGTTGTTATTCGTGCCCTGCCCTGTCTTCCCCTGCCACGGACTCCTGACGTGGACCCGGTCCCTTCCCTTTCTGGATTGCAAGCTGCTTAGTGAGAGTACTAGGGCTCCTGAGTTCATGTGCTCCTGAAGAAAAGGCCCAGTGCTGGGGAAGTGGCCCTGAGGGCTGTCCCTGCAGGTGGAAGAGCAGTGACTCCAGGCTGTGGCTGGCCTCTGGTCAGGCAGCTGCTGCTAAGGCAGGTTTCAGAGGTGGGACTGGGCACAGGATGGGCAGGGGGCTTAGGTTCCAGCCAATCCCCGGTGACCAGCTGAGCTGGCCCAGTAAGGCGAGGACTGTGTGCCCCCCAAGAAGGCTTCTCACCGTGGGGACTGGAGATGTGCTGAGAGCCCCAGCCCCGCCTGGGTTGTGAGGCCTGGGAGCCATGGCCAGTGGGGGCCGATTCAGGTGCTGGCTGCCCAGCAGAGCCCTCTCCCTGCTCCTTGCTCACCCCATGCTCGAAGGTTATGCCCCCAAGGACGGGGAACTCTCCGCTCTTCCCAGTGTCTGGCCCATGAGCCCCAGGCCAGGTGTTGTTCTTGCCCAATAGGCTCCCTCCAGGGAGCACTGTCTTTCCAGCCCTGCTCCCAGCACTGCACATGGAAGGGGCCCCAGGTTCTGTGTCCTTGGTGGTCCCTCTTCCTCTTTAATACCCATCTCAGCCCTGGGGCCACTCCATCTCTGCCCTGTGGTCACCCTCCTGCCAGCAGCCCTGGGGCTTCCTAGCCCCTCTGCTGTCTGGCTTCTCTCCATGGTGCTGACAGGGCTGCTGGGCCCCCAGGACCGCCACATCCGGCCCTAAGGGTTCTTGTTTACTAAACCTTGTTTAGTACTTCACTCTCTGAATTGGGTTCTAGTAATTTGTGTGCCTCAAGAATTTCCACTCCCTTCACCAGCTACCCAAAAGCTCTATATCTTTCCCACTTTCAGGCTTTTGGGCAAACTGCTGGGCCCATCATGGCCCATCTAGGATGTGGGCAGGTCATGCCTTCCTCAGGCCTGGTGTTCAGGACCCACTCATGGGCTTCCTTCTCTCAGAACCACTGAGGAACCAAGATCCCCTTCACTGAGACCATCAGTACCTTGATGCTGCTCATTCTTTCCTCCCTGGTTATGACTTCGTCTCACTGGCGACCTCATTGGCTCAGGGCAGAGAGTGACACGTAATAGCAGGTGCTAAATGCAGGTCACTGTTAGTAAGGGAACCCCACACCTGCTCCATACATTTTGGGGAGTCCTCACAGCTAGCTTGTTCCGAGAACAGGTAAGAATGCAGAGAGAAGGACTCAAGACAGGTAAAAGGCAGAGCTTAGGGAGCAGAAATGACCTAGTGGCCCAGGTTGGCCCATGTGAGAACAGCCAGGGGTCAGAGAGGGCTGGCGAGCCAGAGCTGGGGGTCAGGGTGCACAGTGAGGGGAGCCCAGGCCAGCCCAGCCTGCACTCCAGTGGGCTCCCCACTGCGGTTTCAGGGATCCCACTAGCTCCCTGGCGTTTTCTTGTAGTCTCGCCCACTGGCCTGCCTTGGGGGTCAGAGTATCACTTACTTATCTGACGTAAGTTTCAGGAGCGTGTGGCCATCTGTGGAGTAAGTGACGAAGGAAATCCGCACATTTGGGCTGGGGAGAAAACACGTGCTTTTGAGAAGTCGTAGTAACAAGTTCAGCATGATGTCAGTGAGTAATCAGGGAGGGGGCACATGACAGTTCCCCTGTCCCCACCCTAACTCTACTCCTTTGGAGCTGATTTCCCAAACACCAGACCTTCCTATAACTTTAGTGAGGAATTCAGAGGCCTGTAAGACATCTGGCTTTTCTGGAAGAGTGTGCCAGAGGAGCATCTGAATCCACCCTTACACTCGCAGCACCCCAGTAGTGACTGTCTGTCTGCCTGTCTCTTTCTCTGTGTGCATGTGTGTGCACACACATGCCCACGCGGGTGCTCACTCAGACAGCTGCATGCACAAGGAGACAGACCAACATCTACACACGCCCACAGGAGGAGCTCCCACCTGGCCTTTCTTCCGTAACATTCTTTGGAACTTCACTGTCCTTCCTTCCTTGCCTGCCTTCCTCACCCCAACTCTTCTTTCAAAGAAATGATTTTCCCTCTTGGCAGCCATTCATCTATATTCCCTTCCTTTCCTGCTCCTGGCTATTGTCTTCTGGTCTGCTGACCCTCATTATCCTGGGCTAAATTGGTACCATAGGTCCCTAGCTGAGCTCCCTACTGCTCTGGCTCTTGTTCCCACTCATTTTACCCACTTTTGTTGGATTTTTCTTCTTGCACAACTTGTTCGTGTCAGACCCTTAAACAAGAATCATCTGTAGCTCCTTAGTGCTCATAGCAGGAAATCTAGGCCCCATGGCCTGGCATTATGAGCTGTAATGGCCGTAGCTCCAAGCTGACATGCCCAGCCTCATCTCCTAGCCCTCCCTTGAGGTAACCCTACTCTGCAGCCAAACAGACCCTTCGTTCCCTAAGAAGCCTCCTTGATGGTTCCTGTCCCCCTGTCTTTCCCACCCATGGAAACCTACTTAACATTGCCACATCTTCTGGGAAGCCATCCTGAATTAAAATTCTTCCTTTTCCTTTAAGCTCATCATATACATTCTTTGCCTTTTTTTTTTTTTGTCCCTGACACCAGCTGTTTAATTACCATGCTACTTGTTTGCCTGTTTCCTAATCTGTTTGGTCCTCAGGGCATATTACTATGTCCCTATAAGATGGCCTGACTCTCAGGCAGAAGCCACATAAAGCTGCTGACACCCTTGGAATCACTGTGATGTGGCCTTTCCTGCTTCAGAACTTCACTTTGGGCTCTGTGTTCCCAGCTGGAGGGACTCCCATGCCCACCGAGTCTAAACAGGTTCCGTACTGGGTCTGGCAGAAGAGAACACTCTATTAACACAGAGAAGCCATACTTTTCAAACTTATTGACCAAATCTTCCACAAGGTTGTAAATGTCCATCCAGTTGTTGTCCACACTGCCTGACCTGAAAATGAAGAAACATGAGTCAGAGAGAGGAGTTATATCTGTCATGTAGGAATAGTTTCTGCCTTCTCTGGCTTTGGGCAGGCCCTTTAGCAAGCTCCTCACCCACGTGGTTGATGCCCGCCACACACCCTCAGTGACCTCAGGGGTGACTTTCATCAGTGTGAGTCCTGGGAAGGTTGTCTAGTGACACCTGTGTACTTGGGACTGAGGGACTTCCAAGGATGAGGGACTTCTGGTGGCAAACCAGGATGTTTGGTCATGCTCAGCGGGGGCTGTTGGACAAATGAAGGAGGGTGCATTGGTTGTCAAAGCCAATTTTGATTTGACTGGCTCTCTTGGTTGTTCATTGTCTCCCAGGTGTCTGCCCCTTGAAGGTGTGTGTGATTGGGTGGGAAGCAGAAGCACATCTCCACAAAATGCTCCTGGCTTTCCCTTTCTGTCATTCCTTCTGCTTCCTCTAGGCTACATCTAAAACTGTCAGTAGATGGTAAGGAAACTAAAAATAGATGTTTCTAATTATGTCAGGATTGTCATTCATGGAGCATATATATACCAGGCCCTTTACATCCATGGTTTCCAATTCCAGAACAACTCTATGATACCGGCAGTATTCCCACTTTCCAGGTGAGACTCTCAGGTCCATGGCATTTGCCATGATTTCAATAGTTCAAATCCATCAACCCATATCTAGCTTCAAAACCCATGCTCTACTCATTGCACTAGGCAGGTCAGGATGACGCTGGTTGAGGTGGACAACTGCCGTGTAGGAAAGTACTAGGCTCTGACAACACACAATGCAGACTTTCTTTCAGAAGCTTTCATGCTAAAGTGAAAGGCAATTTCCTTAATGGCAACCCTGTCTACTCTCCTCATTACTTTTCTCTCCTGTTTTCCCCCTGAGTGAAGAGGATTTTCCAAAGAAGATTGATAGGAAACAAAGGTCTTCAACTCACTCCAGAGAAGTTTCCAATTTGTGATGATTTTGAAGGAAGGCTTATAGACTCTAGAATATAGCTCAACATGAGTGCACCTGGGCACTGGAAAATTCTACAGAGACCCACAGTTCCCTAGGAAGGAGGCAGTATGGAACAGCAACTGTGTGGGCTTCCAGCACACAGAACTCCAATCATGTTCTACTGTCTCACTCTTAAATGAGATGCAGAAGATCAGCAGACATTTGACGAATCTCTGTCTTTGAAGCTTGAGGACAAAACACCCTAGTGATATAAATTACTGGGAGAATGGAAGGCATCAGGAATAATTACATAAGGGAGCTCAGCTTTAAGAAAGCCAGATTCTCTTGAAAGAACTTAATAGAGAATGAGTAAACCTCAAACAGCAAAAAACAGCATCAGTACTAGCATGGTATTAGAAGCAGGGTCTTAATCCCAGAAGAAAAATCTACAATTTCAGATAAAAAAACAAGGCCCAGCTACTTGCTGCCTATCAGGCACTCATTCAGCTTTAAAGACACATGTATGTTCAATGTAAAGGGATTGAAGATACTCTATGCAAGTGGAAACCAAACAAACTGTATAGTTATATCAGACAAAATAGACTTTAAGCCAAAAATGGTAACAGAGTCAAAGAAAGTTATATAATGATAAAAGGGTCAATATGTAAAAAGTGTATAAAAATCATAAGTATATATGTACCCAACATATGAGCAGCTAAATATGTTAAGTAATACTAACAGATCTGAAGGGAGAAAAGAGAACACTACAATGATAGCAGGCAACTTTAATACCTCAGTTCTAGCAATGGATAGATCATCTAGACAAAAAATCCACAAAGAAACTTTGGAATTGAACCACACTATGGCCAAATGGCTTTAAAAGACCTATTAGAACATTTTATTCAACTGTTGCAGAATGCACATCCTTTGCAAGTCCACACAGATTATTCTCCAGGATAGATCCTATGATAGGACACAAAACAAGTCCTAGCAAACTTAAAGAAGATTTAAATCAGAGCAGCTATCTTTTCCAATGACATGAAATAAAAAACAAGAGGAAACTTGGAAAATCTACATATATGTGGAAATTAAACATACTTTTGCATGGCCAATGGGTCAAGGAAGATAAGAATGTGAAAAAACACCAAATGGGGAAACGTGAACCCTTAAAGCTAATGGAAATGGAAACAAACAGCGAAACCTATAGAATGCTGCAGAAGCAGTTCTGAGAGGAAAATGTGCAATGAGAAATGCACATATTAAGGAATTAGCAAAATATCAAAATATTTTACTTTACCTGTCAAGGAACTGGGGATAAAAAGAACATATGAAGCCCAAAGTTAGCAGAAGAAACAAAATAATAAGGTGCTGAAGTAAATTAAATTAGGATGAAAAGAGGAGACTTGCAACTGCTACCCCAGAAATAAATTCATAAACTACTCTTAATAATTATATATCAACATTATTAGATAACCTAGAGCAAATGGATGAATTCCTAGAAACACACAACCTGCCCAAACAAACATGAAGAAGCATAAAATCTGAATAGACCTATCGACCTGAATAGCCTCAGTAAAGAGATTGAAACAGTAATCACAAATCTCCCAAAAGAGAAAAGCCTAGGACTAGCTGGTTTTTCATAGGTTAATGTGATCAAATATTTAATGAAGAGTTAACACCAATCCCCCCCCAAACTCCTCCAGTCTCATTTTATGATGCCTGCATTTACTCTAATATCAAAACCAGACTAATGCTACAAGTACAGATCAATATCCCATATGAGCATGGATGCAAAAGCCCTCAACAAAAAAATCTAGCAAACTGAATTTAGCAGCACGTTAAAAGACTTATATTCCATGACCAAGTAGGATTTAGGGTTTATTTCCACAAGGGAAACCTGGTTGTTCAGTGCAAAAAAAAAAAAACAACAACAACAACAACAATGTAATTAACAGAATAGAATTAATAGATCAAAAAACAAACGACACTATCATTCCAATTGACATAGAAAAAGCATTTGATAAAATCCAACATAATTCCTTCATAAAAACACTCTTTTTAGGAATAGGAAAAAAGCCTATGATACACATAATAGGGGCCATATATGAAAAACTCACAGCTAACATCTCAGTGGTGAAAGACTGAGTTTTCCCTAAGATCAAAAGTAATACCAAAATGCCAAGTTTCATCATTTCAATTCAATGGAATATTGGAAGTTCTAGGCAGATCAATTAGATAAGGAAAAGAAAAATATCCAAATTGAAAAGGAAAATATAAAATGGTTTCTGTTTTTTGGTGATGTGATCTTACATGTAAAAAACACCATAGATTCCACATACAAAAAAACTGGCTAAGAAAAGGATTCAGCAAGGTTGCAGGATGCAAAATTAACATATAATAACCAGTTACATTTTGATATACACTAACCACGAACATTCCAAAAAGGAAATTATGAAAACAAATCCATTTACAAATTATCAAACAGAACAAAATACTTATGAATAAATTTAACCAAAGAGGCAGAAGACTAGTATACTGAAAACCGTAATCCATGCTGGGAGCAATTTAAAAAGACACGAATCGGGGATCCCTGGGTGGCGCAGTGGTTTGGCGCTTGCCTTTGGCCCAGGGCGCGATCCTGGAGACCCGGGATCGAGTCCCACATCAGGCTCCCGGTGCATGGAGCCTGTTTCTCCCTCTGCCTGTGTCTCTGCCTCTCTCTCTGTCTCTCTGTGACTATCATAAATAAATAAAAATTAAAAAAAAAATAAATAAAAAGACACAAATCATTGGAAGGACATCACATATTCATATGGAATCTTAAAAGACATCAAATAGTTAAAAAAAAAAAAAGTCTTGGGGTTACTGGGTGGCTCGGTGGGTTAAGTGCCCAGCTCTTGGTTTGGCTTGGTCATGACCTCAGAGTCCTGGGATGGAGCCCTGCAGGCTCTGCCCTCAACTGGGATATTTCCAAATAAGGAAAAATCTTTTTTAAAAATCTTGGATAAAAACAAAGTTTGTGGACTCATATTTCCTGGTTTCAAAGATTTATTACAAAGCTATAATAATCAAAATAGTGTAGTGCTGGCACAAGGACAGACACATAGATTAATGAAATAGAATAAAGAGAACAAATAAACCCTCATATATATGTTCAATTGATTTTTGACAAGGATGCTAACTAAGATTATTCAATGTGGGAAAGGACGCTATTTTCAACAAATGGTGCTAGGAAAACTGGATGTCCACACGCGAAATAATGTAGTTGGGCTCTTGCCTTACCGCCTATACAAAAATTAACCCAAATGAATATAAAAAACCTAAATGTAAGAGCTAAAAATATTAAACGTTTAGAAGAAAATACAGAGGAAAAGCTTCATGATGTTAGATTTGGTAATAGTATTTTGGATATCACACCGAAAAATAGGCAATAAAAGAGAAAAATAGCTAATCCAGACATTGAAATTAAAGACTTTTGTGCAAAGGATACTATCCAAAAAATGAAAAGAAAACCCACACAATGAGAGGGAACATTGGCAAGTCATATATCTGAAAAGGGATTGATATCTAGAGCATACTAGGAATTCCACAACTCAACATAAAAATCAAACAATTCAAAAACGGGCAAAGGACTTCAACAGGGCATTTCTCCAAAGAAAATATACAAACAAAAGATAGTGGAGGGGTAGTGGGCGCTAGTTTGTCTGGTCCCTCAAATACCCAGTTATCTGACCATTCTGAAAACCCAATAAATCAATCAGAGATCTGAGAAAAGAAATGCTGCGAGTCTATAAGTAGCAAAGTGACCACCTCTTGGAATGTAGGAGGTGCAAGGGCCTGAATCCGGGGAAATACAGCTGAAGACCGCGAGCGGGGCAAGCTACCGCCAAGCACTCCAAGCAGCAGAGTGCAAAATCGCAACCTTGAGAAGTTGGCTGCAGTGGGGAGCAGGCTTAAGCACCCTGGCTTAGAGGGCTCGGGTGCTCAGGTGGTGACTTGGGGCAGAATCCCAGGTGTGACAGTGCAGTCTCAGGATCCCTGAGGTCACAAGAAGAACAGGCTGGCTGAGTGCAGCACAGTCCCCGGTGTCCACGTGGGGGAAGCTGGCAAGGGACAGTGAGTCTCAGGGCCGGTTTCCTGCTCTGTGATCCTTAGCCTGCAAACCACTGCATGGCTGTGTAGCCACTCTCCTGGGAAGGGTCCTGCAAAAGGCAGAAGTGAGGCAATACCCTCCCCCGTCCCCCAGGGAGGAACGACGTGAGTCTGAGCTGCGGGAGTCTAAAAACTTTGGAGTTTTGAACTCAGTCCCACGCCTGAGATAAAAATGCTCAGTCATAGGCCAGGTGAATACAGAGTTGTGACAGAAACCAGGGGGACAAGAGTGATTCCTTCTCACTGAAGACTGGGAGGAGTGGACTTTCAGCTTCTGGGGTAGAGAGCAGGGCCCATCAGTGCTAAAAGCCTTCATGGAGCAAAGCAGTGTCACAGTGGAGTCCAATGCTGCTTACCCAGAGCCCCAGCGCCCACGCACTGGACGTGCATCTTCACCAAGGCAAGAGCACTTGAGACTCAGTGCAGCAGGCCCCTCCCCCGAAGACCCGCACAAACAACTGGCTTGCACCAAGTTTATGGATCACAGAGTCCTGCAAAGCTTCAGCTCTGGAGGAAAACACTGTATAGCATTCTTGATATATTTTTAAAAGATTTTATTTATTCAAGAGAGACACAGAGAGAGAGAGGCAGAGACACAGGCAGAGGGAGAAGCAGACTCCCTATGGGGAACCTGATGTGGGACTCAATCCCAGGACCCCAGGATCACACCCTGAGCCGAAGGCAGACACTCAACCATGGAGCCACCCAGACGTCCCATTCTTGGCATTTTTATTCTTTAGTCTTTCAGTATTATTTTTTTCTGGTTACTTTATTTTTTCAATTAAAAAATTCTTTTAAAATTATTTATATAATAAAATTATTTATATAATTATAAAATTATTTATGTAATTTTAAAAGATATTTTGAAATTTCTTTGTATCTTTCCACTGTATTTTACTTTATATATATAAACATATATATATAAAATTTATATATGTTATTCTTTCTTTCTTATTTTGGGATCTAGTTTCTTTTAACAAGCAGACAAAGACACACCGAGGATCTCATTTTGTTTGTTTTGTCTTTTTTTTTTCTGTTGTTATTGTTTTCTTTCTTCTTTCTTCTTTTCTGGACAAATGAAGTGGAGAAATTCACCCCAAAAGAAAGAACAGGAGCAGCCCCAGTGGCGCAGCAGTTTAGCACCCCCTGCAGCCCAGGGCATGATCCTGGAGATCCTGGATCAAGTCTCATGTCAGGCTCTCTGTATGATGCCTGCTTCTCCCTCTGCCTGTGTGTCTGCCTCTCTCTCTCTCTCTCACTCACTCTCTCTGTCTCTATGAATAAATAAATACAATCTTTAAAACAACAACAACCACAACAAAAAACCCAAAAGAACAGGAGGTAGGACTCACTACTGGGGATTTAATCAAGACATAAGTAAGATGTCTGAACTAGAATTTAATACAATGATTCTAAAGATATGAGCTGGGCTTGAAAAAGCATAGAAGACACTATGGAATCCCTTGCTGTAGAAATCAAAGAACTAAAATTTAGTCAGGCCAAAATTAAACATGCTATTACCAAGATACAGTCCCAAGGGGAGGCTATAAAATGAGAATGAATGAAGCAGAAGGAAGAATCAGTGATACAGAAGATAAAATTATGGAAAGTAAGGAAGCTAAAAAGAAGAGAGAAGAAACATACTGTTAGATCATGAAGGGAAACTTCCCACGAAGGGAAATTCCAGAAGGCAAATTAATATCTGCATAATAGGAATCCCAGAAGATGAGGAGAGGAGAGAGAGGCAGAAGGTTTATTTGAACAAATTCTAGCTGAGAACTTCCATAATCCGGGGGAGGAAACAGGCAATCAAGTCCAGGAGGCACAGAGAACTTCCCTCAAAATCAACAGAAATATGTCAACACCCTGACATATAATAGTGCAATTTGCAAATTCAAAGATAAAGAGAAAATCCTGAAGCAGCTGGGGACAAGAGGTCCTTAACCTACAAGGGCAGACACATAAGGCTGGCAGTGGACCTGTCCACAGACACCTGGCAGGCAGAAAGAACCAGCGTGATACATTCAAGGTGCTAAATGAGAAAAACATGCAGCCAAGAATACTGTATCCAGGAAGGCTGTCATTCAGAATAGAAGAAGAGGTAAAGAGTTTCTAGGACAAACAAAAACTAAAGGAATCTGTGGACACTAAACTAGCCCTGTTAAGGAATATTAAAGGGAATCCCTTGGGTGGAGAGAGCCCCAAAATAACAAAGACCAGTAAGGAACAGAGACAGTCTACAGGAACAGCGACTTACAGGTAATCCAATAAATTAATATCTTTCACTAATTAATCTGAAGGTAAATGGACTAAATACTCCAAGAGACAATACCAGAATGGATTAAAAAATTAAGACTCATCAATATGCTTATGAGAGACTCATGTTTTTTTTTAATATTTTATTTATTCATGAGAGACACACAAAGAGAGGCAGAGACCCAGGCAGAGGGAGAAGCAGGCTCCCTGTGGGGAGCCCATGCAGGTCTCGATCCCAGGACCCCAGGGTCATGCCCTGAGCAGAAGGCAGACACTCAACCACTGAGCCACCCAGGTGCCCCAAGAGACTTATTTTAGACCCAAGACACCTCCAGATTGAAAGTGAGGGGGTGGAGAACCATTTATTATCATGCTCATGAACATCAAAAGAAAGACGGGGCAGTAATCCTCATGTCACACAAACTAGATTTTAAACCAAAGATTGTAATAAGGGATGAAGAAGGACACTATACCATAGTAAAGGGTTCTATCCAAGAAGAAGATCTAGAAATTGTAAATATTTATGCTCCTAACTTGGGAGGAGCCAAATATATAAACCAATTAACAACAAAATTAAAGAAACTCATTGGTAATAGTACAATAACAGTAGAGGACTACAACACCCCACTCACAGAAATGGACAGATTGAGCAGATCAACAAGGAAACAAGGGCTTTGAATGACACACTGGACCAGATGGACTTCACAGAGATGTTGACAGCATTCTCTCCTAAAGAAACAGAATACATTCTTCTCAGGTGCACATGGAACATTCTCCAGGAGAGATCACATACTGGGTCACAAATCAGGTCTCAACTGGTACCAAGTTTGGAATTATTTCCTGAATATTTTCAGAGCACAATGTCATAGGACTTGAATTCAACCACAAGACAAAAATTGGAAGGACCACAAATACATGCAGGTTAAAGAACATTGTACTGGAGAATGAACGAGTCAACCAGGAAATTAAAGGAGAATTGAAAAAATACATGGGGCAAATAAAAATGAAAACACGAGAGTTCAAAACCTTTGGGATGCAGCAAATGTGGTCCTATGAGGGAAGTATACAGCAATACAGGCCTTCCTCAAGAAAACAAAAAAGTCTCAAATACACGACCTAAACTTACACATAGAAGCTGAAAAAAGAATAGCAAATAAAGCCTGAACCCAGCAGGAGAAGATAAATAATATCAGAGAGAGTGACAAACCATGAGAGACTCCTAACTCTGGGAAACGAACAAGGGATAGTGGAAGGGGAGGTGGGCGGGGGGATGAGGTGACGGGCACTGAGGGGGGCACTTGAGGGGATGAGCACTGGGTGTTATACTGTATGTTTGTAAATGGAACTCCAATAAAAATATATTTTAAAAAGATTAGGGCAGAAATCAATGATATAGAAAAAAAAAAACAGATCAACCAAACCAGGAGCTGTTTCTTTGAAAGAATTAACAAGATAGATAAACTCTTAGTCAAACTTCTCAAAAAGAAAAGAGAAAGAACCCAAATAAATAAAAATCATGAATGAAAGCAAAGAGATCACTACCAACATTGAAGAAATATGATTACAAGAGAAAATTATGAACAATCATATGCCAACAAACTGGCAGTGTGGGAGAAATGGATGCATTGCTAAAAACACGTCAACTACCCAAACTGAAACAGGAAGAAAAAGAGAAAACCTGAACAGACCCATAACCAGCAAGGATATTGAATCAGTCATCAAAAATCTCTTTTTACCCCCAACCCTAATGCCTAAGAAGTCACATCCCCCTGGACTGTGTCAAATATCATTGAGGAAGACCTGCCCAGAACAACTCCGAAGTCCCTCCACAGGACAGTGAGGAGGGACTTACTCCAGTGGCAGGGGGGCTCCCAGCTCTGTCGGCTCTGCTGGAAGCTGGTGGCTGGGCACACATCTCCCTAGTCATCAGCCTCCATGGAGTATAAGAAAAATCCGAGGTGTTGTAGCCTGGGGGGCTATAAGCGGGGCACCCGGGAAGCCTGAGTCCTGTCACCCCCACCCCCCTGGGGCTACTCCAACTGACCTCCAGACCCCATCCCCTTCCCAGGAGATTGCAAATGCAAAGGTCTTCCCTACTCTACATTCTGGGGTGGTTTTGAGGATGAGGGAAGTGCAGTGGAAGGGCTCTGGAAGCCAAATACGCTTCAGTCACACCCACAGTCACACCACGGATAGTACTGACCCCGTAAAGTTCATTCCCAACCCAACAGACAAGTGGGAAATGGCACCAGGTCAACGTCTCCGATCTTTCCAAGCATGGCTGTCGACCCCCTCCCTTCTTTGAGGGGCACAAGGTGCCTAGCGCACAGCCTGGCTCCCCAGGATGACACCTGTCAGACCCAGCTGTCCCAAAGCACACACAAGCTGAGACACGGTGTCCAGGTGGTTGAGGAAAGAAGCAAAAGCCTTGGAGGGAAAGCCAAGGACTTTCTAAGCAGTGCCGCTCTGAGCCCCCTGAGGCGACAGGGCATCTCCCTGGCACCCAGCACAAAGAGAGTCTGCTCCAGGGAAAAGCACCACAGCAGAGGACCACGCAGACACAAACCCAGCAAGTTTCTAATAACTGCCCAGAAGGAGCTCCTGGCCATCACCTGCCCCTCTCCCTGCTTAAGGGGCGTGCAGAGGGTCTTATCTTGGGTTTGATCAAGACTGTCCCCACCTCCCCTTTTCCAGAGGCTGGGGTCTCCTTGAGCCCCTTCATGTAAGCAGTAACATGACAGCAGAGGACCACACAGCAGGAGCTGAGATCCAGGCAGCTCGTGGAACCGCCCAGGGCAGCTCTCCACCGGCAGCGCCTCCATCTCCTCGAGGCGCCCGCGGGGCACAGGGCCAGGCCTTGTCACAGGACGCACTGAGAGCCACCCACGAACCCATGGCGCCTTTTTTTCTTTTCCAAAAGAAAAATGCCCGAGAACCAGTTTGCGGAGCTCTCCCACCCCGGGAACAGGGGGCTGCAGAGGTTCCTTGGGGGTGCCAAGGCCGCGCCCTCCGCTCCCCAGGCCTGGCGTTGGTTGGGCAGAGCCTGCCCCCCCCCCCCCGGGCCGGGCGGGCACTCACTTGTCCAGGATGAAGTACAGGTCGTACTCGCTGTGGCAGGGCTTCCCCGGCTCCTCCTCGCCGTGGCCCCTGGGAGCCGAGTGGCTCGGGCCCCGCCGGTGGTGCGGTGCCTTCTCGTGCGTGTGCAGGTGGTAGCGGTGGCCCTTGTCCCTCTGCGCCGGGCCGTGCAGGTCGCCCGAGCCGCCCCGGACCGTGGGGTGCAGGCTCCTGGCTCTGAGCGGCGGGGGCGGCAGCACGAGCAGCAGCAGGAGCGCGGGGCCCGGCACCCCCAGGCTGCAGCTCCCCATCCCAGGCGCGCAGCAGCCGCCTCCGCGCAGCCCTCCCGCGGGGCCTCCGCCCCTCCAGCCCTTCCCAGGCGCCCTTCGACTCCACCTGCTACCTGCCCTCGGGCGCAAGAGGCAAGCGGCTGGCTCTGGGGCGATGGCCCCACTACCTGCGCGGCCTCTCCCCGCGCCCCGGGGCAGAAGGCCTTGTGTGATGAGCAGGAGGGTTGGCATGGTGACTTTGTGACCTGTAGCTCTGCTCAGTGTCCTGCCTGCCCACAGCCCCAGGCGGGAGTCCTGGCATCTCTGGACGGGCGGCAAGATGAGGCCGCCTTTTGTCCCTTATCCCAACCCCCCCCAGGTGGCCATTAATCCTCGAGACCCCGCCTGTTTATAACTCGAAGCAGGCCGCTGAGGTGGCTTAGATGAGGACGTCCCTGTAGATGAGGAGGTCAAGAACTATGTAGCTCCAGAATGGTAATGGTCATCTGTGGGAACACTGAAGTCATTCATGGGCATGGAAGCATCTAGAAGGTCTAGAAGGTTCGTGTAAGCATTCCAAAGTCCTTTGTGAATGGGGGATATTCCGGTTACCTCCTGCTGTGTAACAAGCCACTCGGACAGGTGACATAGAAGAGAATCGTTTCCTCTGTGTGCAGGTTCTGTGGATCAGACTCGCAGAGAGGGCCGAGTGGGGAGGGCTTGTCCCTGTTTCACGGAAAACACAGAAAACCCACTTGCTCTTTCATATAAATTTTGGAAGTAGCACATCCTCTTCGCTTCCCGCAAAGGACTACTACTTCTGTCTTCTCCTTCCCCTCCCCCTCCTCCTTCTACAGCTTCTTCTTATCCTCCTCCTCCTCCTTTTCCTCCTCTTCCTCCTTGTTCTCCTTCTCCTCCTACTCCTCCTTCTCCTCTTCCTCCTCCTCCTTCTCCCCTCCTTCTCCACCCTTCTTTTTCTTTATCTTCTTCTCCAACTCCTCCAACTCCTCCTCCTTCTTCTCCACCATCTTCTCCTCCCCCTCCTCCTCCTTCTTCTTTTTCATCTCCTTTTCTTCTTCTTTCCCTCAACTCCTCCTCCTCCTCCTTCTTCTTGATGAACCTCTTACATTTTATGTAGATCATAGGCTTATGATTTTCCTAAATTGATTCTAGTGATCACACCCTCAGCCCTTGATAACAGTAAGAGCTGAGATTGCTATGGGCTATACTTTCAACATGTCCATTGTTCCTCATTTGTCCAATTTTGAATTCATATTGGCATTTGTCATTTGTTTTAGTTGTCTGATTTTATGAAAAGTCCCTCAAACTATATGATCACAGTAACATTAAATATATAGATACCCTTGGTTGGATTTGAATCTGCCATCTGGACTACCAAAATCAACGAACCTGGCAATGTCTCTATTTACACCTTTTCCAGTGCCTTCCATATGAATTTCCCTATGAAGATCTTAACTTTTTTGTCAAGTGCCTTCCCTAAATATCTTTTGTTTCTTTTGTTATTGGAAATGGCATTTAAAAATTAATGCTTTCAAACTTTATTGGTGTTGTGGACAGTTATATTAATTTATTGATTATTCATACAACCTGCTAAGCTCCCTCATTCTGAAATATATATCTTTTGGTTTTTATAGAAACCAAAACCAGAAACCAAAAACATTGCTCTGACTAGTTCTCCAATGACATGTTGACTGGAACCTGTGATGGAGGCATTCTTGACTTTAAAAAGAATACTTCTAATGTATCACTATTAAGAATAATATTGATGGAAGGCTTTTGGTAGAAATTCTGTATCAGATTAGAGTATTTCCTATTGGCTACAAATTTTGAATAAGTGATGAATTTTTTATATATTTTTTTGCATATTTTGTGATGAATATATATTTTTCACCAGTAATCTATTAGTATGATGTATTGCATTAGTGCATGTGAAACTAATTTTAACATTTAACAGACAAAACCTATCCTGGCCTTGGTAATTTTTAAAAGTACTGCTGGATTGAGTTTACTATTAGCTTAGATTTTTTTTTACCTACCATGAAAAATTGGCTTATAATTTCCTATTTTTGTCCTGTTCTGATCTGATTTTGATATTATGTAATACTAGCTTTATAAAATGCACTTGGGAGTGTTTTTACTTTATTTTCTCTTGGAAAGACTTTGAATATGATCACAATAATCTACCCCTTGAATATTTGGTGTGATATCATCTATGCTTGTTTTTTTGTGATGTTGATAAACTACTGATATAATTTATTTAATATATACTGAATGTTGTGGACCGAATTCTGCCCCTTGCCCTCATTTATATTTTGAAGTCCTAATGCTAATGTGACTGTAATTGGAGATATGGTCTTTAAGAAGGTGGCTGAGATTAATTGATATCATTACATGTGGACTCTAATCCCATAGAACAGGTGTCCTCGGGATCCCTGGGTGGCGCAGTGGTTTGGCGCCTGCCTTTGGCCCAGGGCGCGATCCTGGAGACCCGGGATCGAATCCCACGTCGGGCTTCCGGTGCATGGAGCCTGCTTCTCCCTCTGCCTATGTCTCTGCCTCTCTCTCTCTCTCTCTGTGACTATCATAAATAAATAAAAATTAAAAAAATAAAAATAAAAAAAGAACAGGTGTCCTCATAAGAAATCTTAGAGCTCTTTTTTTCACAGACACACAGAGAATGGGACCATGTGAGGACATACCAAGAAAGTGGCCACCTATAATCCTGGAAGAGAATCCACATCAGAAGGCAGCCCTGATTGCACTTTGATCTTAGTCTTCCAGCCTGTAGACTGAGAAAATAAATTTCTGTTGTTAAAGCCACTCAGCCTGTGGTACTTAGTTACAGCGACCAAAGCAGACCAGCATACTGTGCTATTTTAGTGTTTCTATTTCTTTATTATTATTTATTTTTAAAAGATTTTATTTACTCATTCATGAGAGACACACAGAGAGAGGCAGAGACACAGGCAGAGGGAGAAGCAGGCTCCCTGCAGGGATCATGACCAGGATCATGATCGGAGCCAAAAGCAGATGCTTCACCACTGAGCCACCCAGGTACCCCTCTATTTCTTTCATAAATCATTTTGGGTGTCATATATAGTGGTATAAAGTTGTTCAGAATATACTTGATTTTTATATTTCTGCTCTGTCTGTACTAATCTTTATAATTTCTACTGTAACTTAGTCTTTTCTTACTGTATGCATTCACAACAGGGACGATTTTCACCCTCCTGAGGGTGAAAATTAGTCTTAACTTTTTAAAAGTATGAAGCACAACACAAAAAGAGATATAGAATATATCTCCATTATCGTTGTTGTTGTTGTTACTATTATTTCGCCTTTTATTTAATCCAATTTATGTTAAAAAAAAAACAGGCATTTTGTAGACTTTCCCACATTTCAGATTTGGTCAATTGTTTTCTAATCATCTCATTACCTTTTATACTATCATCAAGTTTCCCGTAGGCCAGTAGTTAGAAGCTAGAAGCTTGGTGAATTTTTGGTTCATTTTGGTATTGTTGATATTATTTTTCCTGCATTACATGTGGAGACATATGTTGATAGTTGCACTTTTACTGATGCTAAGATCCCATTAGTCAATGGGATCAGGTTTGTGAGTCTGTTACACTGTTAAATCCTCTAGCATTTCAACTCATGATTAAATCCTCTGACATTTTATCTGATGGTTAAAACTACTATAGATATCTGAATCTATAATTTCAATAAGAGTTGCAAAATAGTTATTTCAAATTTTATTTTTTCTTCTGCATTTATTAACCAAGATTCTTTTTCCCAGTTTTATTTAGATGTAATCGACATACAACATTGTATAAGTTTAATGCCTACAGCATAATAATTTGATACAGTGTTGAAATGGTTACCACAATAAATGTAGTGGACATTCATCATCTAATGTAGATACAAAAAAGAAAAAGAAACAAAGTTTTTCCTGTGGTGAGAGTTCTTAGAATCTACTGTCCTAAACACTTTCAAATATACAGTAAAGCAGTGTCGTGCTTACACTTCTGTTACTTGTTTATTTTATAAACAAGTGCCTCCTCCCATTCCTGCCTCTGGTAACCACAAACATGATCTCTTCTTCTATGTTTTTAACTTTTTTTTTTTTTTTAGATTTCACATATAAGTGAGACCATACAATATTTGTATGTCTCTGATTTATTTCACTTACCGTAATGCTCTCAGGTTTCATTCATGTTGTTGCAAATGGCAGGATTTCCTTTTTCTGGATGAATAATATTCCATTTTATACATATGCCACAACTAGTTCATTCATTCAGCACTTGGTGGCCACTAGGTTGTTTGCATGTCGTGGTTACTGTAAATAATGGAGTAATACACATGGGGGTGCAGATATCTCTTCCACATATATATTCCCAGAACTGGGATTGCTGGATCATATAGTTCTATTTTAAAATTTTGGGGGAAACTTATATTGGCTCCCAAATTACAATCCCACCAATAGTGCATAAATGTTCACCTTTTTCCACATCTTTACCAGCACTTGTTACCTCTTATTTTTTTGATGATAACTATTCTAACAGGCATGAGTGAAACATTATTGTGATTGTGATTGAATTTCCCTTTTGATTAGTGATGTTCATCACCTATCATGTACTTGTTGGCAATTTATATATTTTATATGGAAAAATGTTTAGATCCTTTGTTCATTTTTTGAATTAGAGTATTTGTTTCTTTGCTATTGAGTTATGCGTTCTTTATATATATTTGGGGGCATTTTAACAATATTAATTCTTCCAATCTATGAACTTGGGATACATTTCCATTTATTTGTGTCTTCTTAAATTTCTTTCATTAATATCTTTAAATTTTCAGTATAGAGATCTTTTGCCTGTTTATTAAATTTATTCCGAGGTATCTTGTTTTGATATTACTGCAAATGGGATTACTTTATTTACTTCTTTTTGGATAATGTGTGGTTAAATGCTTCTTATCAGACATATGGACATTTGCAAAATTTTTTCCCATTCTGTAGGTTTTTTCATTTTGTTGATTGTTTCTTTTGCTCTTTGGAAGCCTTTGATTCTGATATACTCCAACTCATTTATTTTTGCTTTTGTTGCTTGTGCTTTAGATGTCATATCCAAAAAATCATCAGCAAGGCTAATGTCAAGAAGACTTTTCCTATGTTTTCTTCTAGGAACTTTATGATTTAAAGTCTTATATTTAAATTTTTAATCCATTTTGAGTTAATTCTTGTGAGGGTTATTAGATAAGATAGGGGTGTACTTTCATCCTTTTACATGTGAATCCTATTTTCCCAGCACCTTTTATTGAAGAGATCATCATTTTCCCATTGAGTATGCTGAGCTCCCTTGTCAAATATTAGCTGCCTGAATATTCATGGGTTTATTTCTAGGCTTTTGATTCTGTTCCACTGGTCTGTGTCTCTGTTTTTATAGTAGTAGTACCATACTGTTTTGATCGCTATAGCTTTCATAATACACCTTAAAATCAGGAAGTGTGATGCTTCTCTCTTTGCTCTTCTTTCTCAGGATTGTTTTGGTTACTTGGAGTCTTTTGTAGTTCTGTATAAGTTTTAAGATTATGTTTTATATTCTTGTAAAAATGCCATTGTAATATTAATAGGTATTGCATTGAATTTATAGATGGCTTTCGGTAGTATGGATATGTCAATAGTATTAATTCTTCCAACCCATGATCATAGTTCCTTTCCATTTATTTGTCTTTAATTTCTTTCATTAATGTCTTTAAGTTTTCAATGTAGAGATCTTTTATTTCCTTGGTTAAATTTTCCTAAGTATTTCATTGTTTTGATGCTATTGTAAGGGGATTGCTTTATTTATTTTTGGGTAATTTGTTGTTAAATACTTGCATTCATATAGAAATGCTATTTTGTATATGTTAATTTTGTACTCTGCAACTTTACTTTGAATTTTGTATTCAAAATTAGATATAATAGTTTTAAGTGGAGTCATTGGGATTTCCTATATACAAATTATCTCATCTGCAAATGGAGTCAATTTTACTTCTTCTCTTCCAATTCTGATGCATTTTTCCTCCTTACCTTATTGCTCTGTCTGGCTAGGACTTCTAGTGCTGTGTTGAGTTGGAGTGGTGGGAGTGGATATTCTTCTCTTTTCTGATCTTAAAGGAAAATATTTCAACCTTTCCTAGTGAGTATGATAGCTATGGGTTTGTCCTATGTGGCCTTTATAACGCTGAAGTATGTTCCTTCTCTACCTAATTTGTTAAGAATTTTTATAATGAGTAAGTTTGAATTTTGTCAAGTGCTTTCTCTTCATCTGTTGAGATGGTCATATGATTTTTCATTCTATTAATGTGATATATCACATTTATTTATTTCTGGGTGGTGAACCCATTCTTGCATGTTGTGGACAAATGACACTTGATCATGATTAATGATCCTTTTAATGTGCTGCTGAATTTGATTTGCTAGTATTTTATTGAGAATTTTGAATCGGGGACGCCTGGGTGGCTCAGTGGTTGGGCACCTGCCGTTGGCTCTGGTTGTGATCCCGGGATCTGGGATCGGGTCCCTTATCGTGCTCCCTGCAAGGAGCCTGCTTCTCCCTTTGCCTATGTCTCTGCCTCTCTCTCTGTCTGTGTCTCTCATGAATAAATAAATAAATAATTTTTTAACAAGAGAATTTTGAATCTATATTTGCATCAAGGATATTGATTTGTAGTTTTCCTTCTTGGTAGTATCCATTCTGGCTTTGGTATGAGGGTAATGCTGGCCTCATAAAATGAGTCTCTGAGTATTTTCTCCTCTTTGATTTTTTTTTTTTGGGGGGGGAGATTTGGAGAAAGATTTGGCATTAAATTCTTTTTAAAAATTTAGTAAAATTCACCAGTGAAGCCATCTGGTTCTGGGCTTTTCTTCATTGGGAAATTTTTGATTACTGATTCAGTCTGCTTATTAGTAATTGGTCTGTTCAGCTTTTCTATTTTTTTTTTCTGAGTTAATCTTGGTAGGTTATATGTTTCTAAGAATTTTTCCATTTCTTCTAGGTTGTACAGTTTGTTGGTATGTATTTATTCATAGTGGACTCTTATGGTCCTTTGTACTTCTGTGGTATCAGTTACAATGTTTCCTTTTTCATATATGATTTTTTTTATTTGGTCCTCTTTTTTTTCCTTGGTTAGTCTAGCTATAGGTTTTTCAGTTTATCTTTTCAAAGAACCAACTCCTAGTTATGGTAATTTTTCTATTGTTTTCCTGTTTTCTATTTCATTTATTTCTGTTCCAATCTTTATTATTTTTTTTTCTGCTGCTAACTTTGGGCTCAGTTTGTTCCTCTCTTTTTAGTTCCTTAAAGTGCAGAGTTAGGTCATGTATTTGAGATCTTTCTTGTTTTGTAAAGTAGGCATTTATTGCTGTGAACTTCCTAGAATTGTTTTTGCTGCATCCCAAAAGTTTTGGCTTGTTGTGTTTCCATTTTCACTTATCTCAACATACTTTTAAGTTCCTCTTTTAAGGTCTTCTTTGATCTATTATTCAGGACATTGTTTAATTTCTATGTATTTGTGAGTTTTCTGGTTTTCCTCCTTTTATTGATTTTTTAGTTTCTTGCCATCGTGGTGAGAGAAGATACTTGGTATGATTATAGTCTTCTTGCATTTGCTAAAATTTGCTTTGTGGCCTAAAACATGGTCTATTCTAGAAAAAGTTTCATGGGCTCTTGAGAAGAATTGAATTCTGCTCTTTTCAGATAGAATGTTGTATATATATCCGTTAGGTCCGGTCTATAGTGTTCAAATCCACTGTTTACATATTGATTCTGTCTTGATTTATCCACTATTGGGAGCGGGATATTAAATTCCCCAAAGTATTTTTGTATTGATGTTCACTTTTCATTTTAGTTCTGTTAATTTTTGCTTTATACACTTAGGTGATCCGAAGTTGGGTGCCTAAATATTTACAATTGTTGTATTTTCTTGATGGACTGATCCCTCGTTATATAATGACCTCTGTTTCTTTTTTACCGTTTTTGGTTTAAAGTCTATTTTGTCTCATTTAAGTATAGCTACCTTTGTTGTTGTTATTGTTGTTTAAAAAAATATTTTATTTATTCATGAGAGACACAGAGAGAGAGAGGCAGAGACGTAGGCAGAGGGAGAAGTAGGCTCCATACAGAGAGCCCGATGCAGGACTCAATCCCAGGATCCTGGGATCATGCCGAGTTGAAAGCAGATGCTCAACCACTGAGCCACCCAGGTGCCCAATCTGCCAACAGTCTTAAAGAGGTTTTCTCCTATGTAACTTCTTTTCTCTAGCTGCTTTCAAAATTCTTTGTCTTTGATTTCTACAATTTAATTATAATGTGTCTCAGTGTATCCCTACTCAGATTTAACCTGTTTAGGGTCCTTTGTATTTCATGGATCTGGATGTACACTACTCTTCCCAGATTTGAGAATCTTGTGGCCATTATTGCTTTAAATATACTTTCTGTCCCCTTCTCATTCTCTTTTCATGCTGGAATTACCATAGTGCAGATATGGGATTTCCTTACTCTTTTCCATTCTTTTTGACTTTTGCTCCACTGACTGGATAATTTCAAATGTCCTGGCTTCTGGACCATTGAATGAGTCTTCTTTTGAAGCTCCCTATTGAATTTTTCATTTCAGTCATTGTAGTTTTTTTTTTTTTCATTGTAGTTTTCAATGCAAGGGTTTTTGTTGGATTTCTTTTGATATTTTCTATTTCTTTGTTGAATTTATCATTTTGTTCATACATTGTTGCCTTAAGCTTAGTCATCTCTCTGTGTGTTCTTGCAGTTTACTTCTTTAACAAGATTATCCTGAATTCATCTGACACTTATAATTCTCCATTTCTTTAGGATAGGTTATTAGAGTTATATATATATTTGTTTCCTTTGGTGATGTCATGTTTACCTGATTTTTTTGTGTGTGTGATTCTTCATTTTTTATGTTGATATCTGCATGTTGGAGTAAATGATCTCCTTTTCCAGACTTTACTGGTTCACTTCAGCAGAGGTAGTTCTTCAACAGACAGTGCAGTTCAGGTTTCTGAATGTGTCTGCTGTCATGTCCTTAGACAGGTGAGGCTTGTTATCAGAGTCTATTTTAGGGCAGGGCCGCTGACTGAGCTCTGAGGTCAGGCATTTTTTGTAGTGGCTGAGAACCATGGGCTTAGTTATCTCCCCACATGAAACTGTAGAACAGGGCTGCAGTTGCCTGGGTTCTCTAGTCAGGCTCACTGGAGGATTGGGACTGACACTATATGCTGTAGTAGGTGGGGCTGTGAATCAGTTTCCCTGTCCTGATGTGGCAGCAGAATAGGTCTAGGGTCAGCATGGCTCATTGTTTGGGGATATGAAGCAGGAAAGACTATGCACTGAATTCCATGGCCAGACAGGGTCACTGGGGTCTTGCTCTGTAGATGGGGAGAACCATGGGCTGTGTTCTCTGCTGAAGTGTCACCGTTGCCATGGCTGCTGGGGGGCTTCTGTGGTCTCCTGTGTGCCCATTAGGTTCCATGGAAGGGGAGGCTGAACGCTATATGAACAGGTGGGGCTGTGGATGAATTTCCTTGCCTGGGCAGAGCCACAGAACCAGCTACAAGACTATAAGGCTTTATTTGTGCTCTTTGCTCAATTCAACCCACACCAGAAGTTCCTTGGGCAAAAGGTGTCACTAGCTTTCCTTTGCAGATGACCAGCTGTGCACACCAGAGCATCTGTTCAAGTGTTGCTGGTCTGTGCAGTTTCCTGAGGGTTCAGCTAGGCTTTCTGGTTAAGTGGGCAAGGAGCTATGGGTGGGCTGGGGCTTAGCAGTGGGTGGGGCTATGAATGAGTGAATGAACTGGCTGGGCAGACTAGGAGAGGCAGCTCCAAGCAGTCTTGCAGATATTCATGGTCAGGCTTTCTGGTCAGGAGGGGCCTGGAGCCTCACTCAGCAGAGTGTGTTGGGTGGGGTTGGGGACTATGAATTAGTTCCCTAAGCAGAGCATGAGAACTAGGCTCCCAGGCCAGAAGAACTCTTTGTGGTCTTAAATCAAGCGTCAACTTGCTCCCCAAAGTTTGCTGACCAAATGGTGCCTCTGGCTATTCTCTGCAGATGATCAGGTCTGTTTGCCGTACTCTCTGCTCAAGTGTTGTTGGCTGTGCAGCTTCCAAGTGTTCTAGATAGGGTTTCTGGAGCTACTCTCAGCTCCCATGCCTGGGTGGGAGCAGACCAGGCTCTCAGGCCACACAGAACATCTACTGAATGACTGAAGTCATTTATTGAATGATTGACTCAGGGCTGGTTTTCCTTTCAGTTCCTCCAGGATTTTCTCGTCCTTAATCTTATTTGCTCTGCATCCCTGGCTCAGTGCAAGCACCAACCCACATTCCTGACTGCAGTTGCACCAACAATTTCAGTTATGTGAGACTTTACTTCCCTATTTATCTTCCTTCACTAAAGGGGAAAAGGTTTTTCAAGCTTTGGTACAAACTTAGCCTAATCAGAAAGCATTCCATTTAATTTCCAGCATTTCTACCTTCTGCAGTCCAACCCTCCAAGGGTAGTTAAGCTCCCTGATACCTATGAATTGTGAGGTCACAGACCTGCCATTTCATATCTGAGTGAAATGGCTTGGGGAGGGCAAGGAGGCAGGACAGCTCCAGAGCCTTGGAATAGGTAATAATGAAATGGGGTCCAGGATGGTTCATTCCTCACAATGCAGCACTTCCTAGGTTGGTCGCTAGAACCCTGCTTTGTAGCCCAGGAGGGTTGGACCCTAAGGGAGAAGTACCCCTATGATAGGGAAGACCAGAATGGTCAGATACCCCATCAACTTGGGGAGCTCAGCTTTAGAGTTTCAAAAATCATCATTTCATGATCCTGTGACCTAGGGCTCATGAAAGGTTGGAGAGTCTGGGATTGAAATCAGGTCCTTTCAATAGGAAGACCACGAAGTGGTACTGAGAGATGTCTGTGTGACTCTGAGGGCTGTCTTGCTGGGCTCACACTGAAAAGATCCAAGGAGGACAAGAGAACCCTTCTCAGGGCACACACAGCAGAGTGACGAGGACGAGCAGATGGTGTCAGGGGGTGAGAGCCCAGAATGAACTGAGGCTATTGAGGAGCACGGAGGGACAGCAAAGGGTCCCTTAAACAGGCACAGGAGCAAGGAGAACAAGGGCTGCATAGATCCATGAAACGTCATGAGTGTATCCTCCAGGTGCAAAGGCAGTAGGTCCACATAGGAGGAAGGAGAGGGGCAGCACCGAGCAGCTGTGTTCTTGACCTAGAAGGCACTGGCCAGGGCATGACCCGACCCTGGAGATGACATCACGTACCCACACAGGCCATCTGAGAGGTGGATCACAGGAGAGGTGCATGAAGCCTGGAGCTGGATGAGACTCAGAGTCTGACGTTGACCCTGGGAAAGGCCCGTGAGTCCTTTGACAGGAAGAGATGAGCATCTGGGGCTGGCATGGGCTCCTTGGGGACAGGCCACATCTGGCCACATCATTTTCTTCTCCTTCTTCTCATTATCACTATTAAATATTGATCATCAGATTTCTTCCTCCTTCTGTTTCCATTATTAAGACTTAGATAATACCATGGGTAGAGCTAGAAGTTGGATGGATATCTAAAACTGCAATTGGAAGAATCCAGACCCACAGCAGTCTCAAGAATCTGGAAGGCAGTGCTGTGTTTTGGCATTTGGAAGTTTGAGGGTGAATGCACATGTAACTTCCCTCCTGTAGTTACTGTAAAAATTGTGTGCAATAAAGTGTGTTAAGCCTCTGGCATGTAGCCATTTACACAGTCAATAAATGGGGACTTCTGTCCCCCTTCAGGGCCATCTGGTAGAGGAAACATCATTATTCCCATCTTTTCGATGAGGAAACAAGCATTGGGAGGTTAAATAACTTGCCCAAGAGATTAAGTAACAGCCAGGGAGTAGGGAAAGAGGTTGTATTCATATTTCAAAGATGTTTTGCGCTTTTTCCAAAGAGTAAAATTTGGCCCAAAGCACACACACCCAAGCCCTTCACGACCCATCGATGAAGAGCAAGCTGTGGGGAGTGGGAGGCATCCATGTCTGCATCCAGAGGACACCAGGTGCGTTGTCCTGGCGGGAGCAGTATGGATATATCTCATATAGTAGAGTCACAGCCTGCAGTGGGGGTTCACTAGGATGAAGTTGAAGCACAGACACTGTCGGGAAGAGGAGAGACAGAAGGTCACTGAAAAGGCTTCGGAGATGGAAGCCGAAAGCGTTGGTGCCCTCGGCCAAGAGGGTTCAGTCTCACGACCCCTCAGGACTGACATGGTAGGACTTGTTGATACCCTCCCTCTCCCCGGGTGCTGGCCTCAGGCATGGCTGCCGCTTCAAGACCCAGTTCAGGTGCGGGAGCGTGCCCTGCCTCCCCCAGGCAACCCCAGGGCTCTGACGCTGGGCTCCCTCTGTTCTGGTTTTGAACATGTCTGCTCCCCACTGGCCTGGGAGCCTCAGAAGCCAGAGCGAAGCCTGACAGCCACAGCACACGAGCCTTGCCCAGAGCCTTTTGGCAACTGCGTGCTGAAGGACCGAGTCCCGACCACAACCCTGAGGCCAGGCTCTGGGCCCCCAGGACAGGGGCAGCTGGAAGCACCTCGGATGGGCGATGGGCTGTGCACGCAGCAGCAAACATGAACCCCTTGGTTTGCGAAGAGAACAATCCAGATGCTTCGGGACAGGAACGTCTGGCCCTGGGGCACAGTAAAACCACCCCTTCCCCCCCGCCGGGCCCGGAACAGCTGAGGACTCACGGCGGAGCGGGCCTGGGCACACTGGCCATCCGACAGCATGTCTGGCCCCTCTAGCTCCTGGAAATGCACATAGTGGTAAGGAAGGGCCTGCATCTTCCCCAGGCAGTACACCTGAGAGGAGGGACACTGTATCGGCCTCTCCCAGACCCCCACTCCCTTCCAGGGAACAGTTCTTGTAGGACCACAGGGTCTGCCTCTAATTCAAACGAACTTACTGGCACAGCAAGGAGGCCACACCTTTAGGGACACTGAGGGGGTAAAGCCCCTGGGCTGGCCCTTCCTTGGTGTGGTCCTTGCACACCCCACACACCATGTCCACCTGCAGCTCCAGGTCCCCATGAGCTTCTGCTCATTATGTGATGGGAAGGGTGCAGCAGAGCAGGGGTGCTGGGCTTGCACATCGATGGATGCAGGGGCCAGGAGCAGAGAGCACTGGGAATGTGCACATCCAGATGTGAAAATGGCAGGAGAGGGACTGTCCCAGCTGGACCCTCCAGAAGAAGCACGGTCCTGGTGGGAACTGGGAACTGGATGTCTGCTCAGGAGGACTTCCAGCCTCCAGAACTGGGAGGACTCCAGGACTGAAACCTGCTGTCTGTGACACGTTAGAGCAGCCACGGGGAAGGACAGGCCCAACACCGACGGACAGTAATCACGGAGCCATTCAAACCCTGGAGGAAGAGCAGACCTGGCGAGAGCACAAGCGTGTTCAGGCTCCGGGTTCCTGACAAGTGTTCAGCACCACGCACGCCATTCCCCTGCCAGCCCTGGTGCTGTCGTGCGTGTTCCCTGAGTGACTCAGGCTGTGAGGACGGTCTGCCTGAGGGAGGAGGTGGGCAGGCTCAGGAGGCCGGGGAGGCAGTGCCTGTCCCAGCACAGCCACCTCCTGCCTGAGGGGCCCTGAGCGGGCTGTGCCCCTCAGGGTCAAGTGGGGGGCACAGAGGGTAAGGAGGGCGCCCAGGCCCCCAGGCCCCGTCAGGGGCTCCTGCTCTGCTTAGGATGAGCGGAGGGACGTCAGGCAGCCCTCGGGGCTGCACCTGCTCTCCTGTCGCCTCCGCCTCTGTCATGACTGCTCAGACTATGTTCTGCCATCAGCAAACAAACGTCCCCGTCCCTGCCCCAGGGAGCCCTGGGCCGACTCCGGGGCTGGACGGCAGGGCCCTGGCTGCGCTCTGGAGGCTGTGAGGGCCCCCCAGGCAGGACCCGGAGTGCTGCCCCCCTCCAATGGGGGTCTTGGGGCAGTGACCTTGGGAAGGTGGCTCAGCGCCCTGCCCTCACTGGCTGGGTGACCCTCCCTCATCCTCCAGTGCCTCAGGCCTCCCTCTACCTCTTGTCTGTCCTCTGCCCCGCATGGGCGTTGCTGGGGGGGTTTGGGGCACAGGGCAGGTGTGGTGCTCAACTGACCACTGGGGCTGCAGTCCTGGGAAGAGGCTCCCGGAGAACAACGGGAACAGGCTTCCGTGCAGACCTGGCCAGGACCGAGAACCCTGCTAAGACCCAGAGCCGGAGCCCCGTCCCCACGGGAGCCCTGGCACACCTGACACCAGACCACAGCCCTGCTGGGGGCCGCGTGCCTGTGCTATGTCTCCTCAGCGGTGCCTCGAGCCCCCCAGGCCTGCCTGGGACCCCTAAATGCAGCCTCACGGGAGACCCTGGGAACCCCCACGACCTTAGGCAGCTGGCCCAGTCTGAGCCAAGGGTCTGAGCACAGGGAAGCCAGGCGGGCCAGGAGCAGGCGCTTCACGGGCCTAGGCCTGAGCCTGTGGTGGTTTTGGGGTAACCGTCATGAGGTCGTGAGTGCCGACCTGATGGGGGCAGGGTGGTGAGAAGGGAGGAGCCAGACCCCAGGGTGCAAGGCCTGCTGTGCCAGTCCCAGGCTCTGTGCCCCGGGGCAGGTCACTAGGCCTCTCTGGGCCTGGCTACCCTCTCAGCTAAACGGGCATATTGGGAGAAGCTGCATGTGGAGTCGTCGGCAGGACTACATAGGGAAAGTGCAGGAAGCCCTCGAGTGGCGGCTGGGCGCAGGAGAACCCAGACCAAGTAGCCATCACTGCCCCCAATTCCAGGGGCACCTGTGACAAGCTGGCTCTCCCTACCGTCCCCGGCTGTGACACGGCAGGGACACGACTACCTGGTAGCAGCATGTGAGGGCCGCGTGTCCTGCAGGAGGCCCGGTGGAGTGAGCCGCCCAGGGGGTCTCGGGTGGGAGCAGCCAGCAGATCCCAGGCAGGGGATGCTCACCAGAGGGACGCCAATGGGGGCCAGGGGAGCTCACTGGCCAGATGCCCTCTTGGGCTTCTCTGACGTAAATGGGAGGCTCTGGGCCTCACCACCCCTAAGAAAGCGCCCGTTGCCATGGGGATGACCAGCAAGAAAATGCAGGTGCGGAGCCCGGGACTGGCCTGGACGGCTCACGGGCACCACCTCTCCTGCGTCAGCAGATGCCCAGACACGGGCTCCGAGCCACAGACCCATGGTGCCGCTGTCACAGGCAAAGAGCAAATATGCCCCTGCCCGTGGGAGCACCCCTGGGCCCGCTCACCTTGCTCCTGGGCTGACACCACAGCAACGGCATCTGATTGCAGCACTGAACAAAGTCACACAAGGTGTCCAGTTTGCCCTGAAAAGCAGACGTGGCTGTGAGGGAGCTCCAAGGCACGGGGTGCCCTGCAGAGGCGTGGAGACTCCCTGGCGTGACGCCCCGGAGCACCCTGGCCGCGGGCACACGCTGAGGTCGCCCCACAGCCCCCACAGGGGGCAGGGCCTGGGGCCAGCATCGCTGCCTGTCACAGACGACCCTGGGACCTGGAGCACGTGCCCCTCATCCTGGGCACCCGGGCCTCCCCAGCCCTGTGCTCAGGGCCCCCTGCAGGGCCAGGAGCCCCCTCAAGGACGGGGCCCTGGCAGGTCCCAGCGTAAGGACCTCTCCTTCAGGCCCTGACCTCCGGGAGGCCCTGGTCCCCCCACCTCACTGGGCCCCGAGGACAACGTCGTCAGCTCTGTCCTCACCCTGCACAGCAGACTCCCGCTCACAGGTGCCGCTGGCATTTCTGGGTACTTTTAATAGGGGAACGACCTTGCTCAGGATTTTCCTATAAAACTGTCTCTGACCCGTGGGAGCCTGTTTATGACCGGGCTTGTGTTTGCTCATCCCCCTCTGGCCACTGAAACCGCGGCCACTGTGGGAGCCGATGACGGATGACGCCCCCAAGAGCCCAGGACTGGTGGGCTGCAGCCAGCCGCCCACATCTGCAAACCCGGGGCTGCCCAAAGGGGGACCCTGGGCCCCAGGATTGTGACGCCCTTTGCCCTCTGGTGCAAGGGATCAGGTAAGTGCCCAGAAAGGTCGTCTCCCCCAAAACCACGGTTCATGGGATGCATGACCTGGCTGTACCCCATCCCTCAGCCTAGCCTGGGGGTCACAGCACCCTCCCCAGGGCCCCTCTCACCTCTATCCGTCTCATGTTGTTCTCCTGGAACCTACAAGAGGGGAGGGTCAGCCTGGTACATGTGTGTGTACACATGTTGGAGTCCTAGAAAGAGAAAGCACACTTTGCTTTGTTAGGGAGCTCCAGGGTATGGACACCCGACACCTGTCGTTAGCACCTGTCAGTGCCCACTCAGCAAATGCAGAGGGCTGTCCGGGGCACGTACAGAGCACCGGGCTGCATCCACCTGACCCAGGCAGCTCCATTCTCAGCAGGTGACACTGCACCCTGTCCTTGAACCGCCCCGGGCAGGGAGGCCTGTGTCCTACCAGCTCTGAGGCTCAGGTGCCCTACTCAGGACGCGGTGTCCCCACCCAACTACTTCTCCTGGGGCTGGCCTGGGCCCCTGCCTGGGGATCTACCGCCTGTTCCCCTGCCCCTGCTCTGTGCTCACCTGGGCGGGGCCTGCCTCACAGCTGGATGCCAGGTAACACACCCTCCAACCTCCCACCTGTGGTCCCTGACATCCAACCCCAGCCAAGCCCATCTCCTGCCAGGGGACAGGGGTGGAGATCAAGGAAATGAAGCCCAACATACACCAGAGCCAAAGGGGGGATCTGGTCCTGAGGCCAGAGGCTCTTTTCCCAAAAACTCACATGAGACCTGGGGCAGCAGCGCCCCACACTGTCCTCGGGGAAGTGACAAAGCCCCGTTTCTTTGGGTCACTGCACCTGCTGCCGCAGACTACCTCCAGTGTGGGTTCAGGGGTGCAGGCCCCGGAGCAGCCACGCCGCTGACTGGGGAAGGGCTAGGGTCCTCGAGTCCTCCCCAGGGCCCCTGCCCCCCCCCCGGGTAGGGCTCCCCTCTGCTGCCCTCTCTGCAGGTAGCTGGGAGGTGGCGGGGCTGGGGCGCAGGGTCCCACAGGCAGCAGGAGCCCCTGGGCAGAGGTCGGCGTGGGTGCCAGGCACGCTGACCATCAGGCCCAACGGCAGACTTACCCTTTGTATTATCTGCACTGCTGGTAGCTCCTTGCAAGGCTGGAATGTCAAAGAGACAGGAGCGCGGGCTGGGGGCGTGCGGGGCCGGCTCCACGTCACACAGGAGCCCTGCTCAGCAGCGGGGGGCACAGCAGGGGCTCCGGGGAGCCCTCTGCCACCCTGTGCCTGCGGGTCTCGGCCCAGCCGCTGCACTGCCCTGAGCCTCAGGCTCCCGGGGCATCAGGGGGCGGGACCTGCTGGAGGTTGGGCTGGGAGACGCGCCCTGGGGCGCCTGGTCCTTCCCGGCAGAGGCACCCCAGCCAGTGGTTAGGTCAGCAGCTTGTCCATCACGGGAGATGGGAGCTCTCGCCCGCTCCCCCTCCTCCCACCCGCAGCCCTCCTCCTCCCCGGCCTCCCCTGTGGGATGGCAGCGCCCACGCCCTCTCTGTGCCCCCACACCCCTCACAGCAGGGGGACTGCCTTGTCCTGCTGCTGTGCTCTGTCCTCGCCTCCCTCTGCCGCTTCTCCCCTTGCACCTGCTCTGGCCCCGGGCCTGGCAAACCCAGCAGCCAGGTGTCTGCCCCGCTCCCCGCCGGGGCCACTGCCTGTCCTCTGCTGGGGCTCTGCTTGCCACGCCCCTGCAGGTAACCTTTTTGCCTTCCAGCCCCAGGTACCAATAGCAGGGCAGACACCAGGCGGTGAGCTCTTGGGGGCCCGGCCAGGGGCAGCCGCAGTCCTGTCTTGGGTGCCCAGCACGGGGCCCGCACCCTGGCCCTTAGTGATGGCTGAGGAAGATGAGCCGGACCCAGGGGACGCAGGCAGAGACCCCGTGGGTGTCTGGGGCTCAGTGCCTCAGAGGCCAGGGATCCTCTTGGCCAGCAGGACCCCCCCTCAGGGCCCTCAGTGCCTCCCGTAGGACCCGGCCCCTTCCCTCAGCACCAGAGGCCTCCTCTGGAGCTTGGGGCCCGAGTCCTCCCAAAACCGGGCTGCTGGGAGGCCTCCCTGGGGCCCGGGCCCTGCAGTGGCTTCTCCCCAGCAGCCAGGGCAGCTCACAGGCACTTGCAGAGACACGCAGGAGGCAGGTTGAGCCTTAGATGGGGGCGGAGTCTCTGCTTTGGAATAGAAGTGAGTCTGCTCACGTGATGACCTGGGAGCTGATGGGAACCTGCCCATGGGTGGATCTCAGAGTGGGGGGCCCGGGTCCCTGTGGTCTGGGAAGGGCCTGTGTCACACGCTGTGCGGGCAGGGCCCACTTACCCTCAGGCAGCAGTAGAAGCAGCAGAGTACCAGAACGATCACACCCAAGGTTAGGATCACCAGTGCATATACGACAGAATTGTCAAGGGTAAGCTCCTCTGCGACAACCATGGGCACTGTGGTTACAATGACCTTCGGTGTGGTTTTTGGTCTGATGCCTGCGGGCCCCAAGTGATGTGGAAGGATGTCTGTGTTCGCCGTGCTCTCCTGTTTGACAACTGAGGTGGTCCGCATGGTGGTCAGGGGGTCCGTGGTAGTCTGCGGGGTCTCTGCGGTGGTTACTGTAGTCTCTGCTGTGACAACTGTGAGCACCGTGGTCTGGCTGGTTGTCTACATCTTGTAACGGATCATCCTGTAACAAAAGCTCACATGTCAGAGACGAGGGTGGGCAGGAGTGGCCTCCTCCCGAGTGTGTCCCCAGGGACTCCATGCCAGGCCTCCCCGCCTGCCTGCCCCAGTGGCCTCAGGTTTCCCCACCTGCAGAGAGCACAGAGCACCAGGAGGCTGGGCTGGACCCTGAGGCACCCTGGCAGCCCTGAGCCACAGATGGCCCCACTAGCCCTGCTCAGAGACTGGGCCCCGCAGCCTGACAAGGGATCAGGGCCCCTGTGCTGTGACAAGGCCAGTCCTCCCCGCGTGCCTCAGCTGACGGCAGCGTGGCCCTGCCCGGAGCCAAGTGATCTGCTTTCCCAGGTCCAGGGAGCGAGTGGGGAGCACATCTGAGCCCTGGGGATGGGGTGGCTGAGGGGAGGCAGGGTCGGGCCCGTGGGGCTGCGGGGAACTGTGGCTCCTCCTGAGTCCCCTGGGCATGTGCCTGCCAAGGGCGGAATCCGGCGGGGGGGGGGTGTCTCTGAGGGGCAGGTGCGGGCACCATGCAGACTTGGTCAGGGGCCTGCTGGCGCTGCCGGGACCCTCCCGGGCCGGCACTGGACGCTTTGTGGTGGCAATAGGGCACGGCTGCCCCTCCTCCCAGGCACGGTCTTCCCCACTGATGCTGTCGCCCACGTCCCGCTGCCCTACCCCCGTGCCCACATGACCTGCCGCTCCGAGGATCGGGCACCTGGAGCGGCACCTTCCTTTCCATGGGCCTGTCCCTGAGCAGAGCCCCCAGCCCTCCACGCAGTCCTGGGGCTGCCCCCCGCGGCAGGACAGCAGGGGCCTTCAGAGATCAGGACAGGTGGCTCAGAGGGACAGCCGAGGAGCATGAGAAAGCTGCAGAGGCGGGGAGGCTGAGGCCCTCTGCCAAACGACCGGGGGTGCCCCACACAGGCCTGGGCTCGGGGCTGTCAGCAGATGCCCACACGCCCTGGAAACACACCCGGGCTGCACAGGCCCGCGGCTGGCCCCCACACAGACATCTGCCTGGGGCCTGGGCCTGCAGTGCCCCAGTGTCCCCCAGGTCCTGGACTCGGCCCCTCACACACAGCGCCCAGCCGGGATGCAGGGTGGGGCCCCGAGCTCCCCGGCACTAGCCTGGGCCAGGGCAGGTGGCCAGGGGGGCAAGCAGGTGTCACAGCCTCAGCACCACCTCTAGAGTCTGCTCGGAGCTCTGACCGTCCCCTTCCTGTGCCCCCAGGACCCTTGGTTCACAGAGTGTCTGCAGGGCCTACACAGGGGGTGTGCATGGGGAGCTCTTGTGGGGCGCTCCAGTGCAGCTCCAGCCTGTGTGTGGGGACAGCTTGCTGACAAAGCGCTGAGGGCCCTGGGCGGCCTGCACCAACCACTCCCCCAGGTCCTGGGTCGTGAGCCCTGCTGACTCCCCGGGTGTGTGCTCCTGCAGCGTGGTCCTCTGAACAGCCCAGGAGGGAGGCTGAGCCCCACCAGGGCACTCACACAGAAAATCGCAGTGATCTTGAGATTGCTTTCATAGGTCTTGCCATTGTCCAGGCTGTAATCACTCTGGAGCGCCCTAAGATACAGAAAGGTCAGGTGGTGAACTCACCTGGATAGGCGAGTTACCCTTGTACATGGCTTAAACTAGAGCCACAGTTCTTCTCAGTACATTACCCTTGTACGTGGCTAAAACTAGAGCCACAGTTCTTCCCAGTATAATGAGTTTGATCCACAGGTATTGGGGCCACCAGGGAGCACACGGCCTGGTTCGGGGGGCTGAACCTATGCATTGCAAGGTCAACCTCTAGGTGAAGGCTGAGCAGGCATGAGGAGCGCTGATGGGGTCAGAGATCTTCACTGTCATGGGCCAAGTGCCCAGGAAGGGCGGCTTGGTGTCCCCATCCTGCCGCTTCTCTATTTATAGAGTATGCTGTTTATCTTTGAAAGGCTGCCTGGAGCAAAGGTACAGCCCTGGGGCACCTTCTCCCAAATTCTATCCTCCTTAGGAACATCTGGGTCATAGGGAATCTCTGATCACCTCTGGGGAAACACCTCGGGCAGAAGCTGCGCCTGCCAGGGCCCTCCCACAAATAGACACATGCTGACCTCAGCACCCACGTTCTGTACATCTCAGGATGGTAAAAAGAAAATAAAAAATTGCTCATCTGTTCGCAACCTTGGGCACTTACTCTCCATCCTTCTGAAATTCGTGTCTTGGGCAAAATATATTGTTTTGAATTATACGGTAGGGTTTTTTTTTTCTAAAAGAGAATCAGGAGGGAACACTGTCAGGGGGTGCAGCCATCCCCCTCCTCCCCTCCTGCCAGCTCCTGGGAGCAGAGCTCACTCTCCCGCAGGCACACACCGGCTCTCTTCCTGCCTTCCCCGCCCCCTGCACACCAGGCCTGGGGAAGTGCTCCGGTTGGAAGGGAAAGGACAGCCGAGGGCCACTCCCAAGGACCTCGCCTGGGAGGGCCTGGAGGGAGAGGGACCGAGACATAAGCAAGAACAAAAGAATCGCAGAGTGACAAGTGCTGCCACAGCAAGAAGCCCTGGTAGGCCCTGAGAGGGGAAGGGGAGGCCGACCCCACGAAGACGCTGACCTGCAATGATGTGCTGGCCGCAGGCAGCTCTGCCTTGACCAGAGGGCCCTGAACACCATGTACTGGGGTCCAACAGCCGCGGGGGGGGGCTAACTGGGGGAGCTGGGCAGCACACACAGGGGCCCCAGCCCCGCCTCTGGGGAGGGCACATCTGCCTGCCGCTCGTGGCTTCCTCAGGCCACCCGGCCAGCACGCCGGGCACCCGTGGGGAGCGGCTCCCAGTCGCCTGCTCACATAGGCCATGTGGCTCAGGTCGCTCAATGCCACCCAGGCCCCATGTCACAGGAGAGAAAAGACGGCCGAGAGCAGGATCCCCATGTGGTGGAAGTCACCCCGGGACATGGGCCTGTGCCAGGATCCCGGGGCCCTAGCCTGGCAGCTGGCGCCCTCTCTCAACCCTGGGACCGTGCAGACCCTCCTGGGAAGCCCCGTGCACCTGGCCCCGAGGGAGCCCCCGGCCTGGGGTCCTTGCTGCTCAGGCAGGAGGGGCACGCAGCTCTGGGGCACAGGTGGCAGTCAGAGCCCCCTGGCAGGGGTGAAGCCCTGCTCCAGGAGGCTGTGGTGCTGCTGGGGGCTGAGGACCGCCCAGCTTTGGGTCCAGGTGTCCAGGTTCCCAGGAGGGGGCCCTGGCACTGCGCACACAGCCCTATGCTCACCATGTCCACAGTGAGGGAACAGTAGGGCTCCGGAGGCCTGGCGGCTGGGGAAGGGCAGCCCGGGGGGAGGCAGCCCCAGGGGAGGAGGCACGTGTCATGTGGAGGCACCAAGGGGGCTGCTTACCATAGACACTGTTGTCTTTCAACTTATATCTGCAAAGAATTTCATCCTTCCTGCTTTGATAGGAACTGGGTATTCTGTACCGAACACTGTAGTCTTCTGAAAAGGCAACATTCAAGGGTACGTGTGACACAGGGCTGAGGTTGCCTTCCCTCGGTCTGCAGGAATAGCAGGTCACGCCAAGCCCCATTCCCCAGGGACTTCAAATGAAGAAGCAACCCTGTCAAACCAATGTGAGGGACGCTGCGGGTCCCGATCCTCTCCCGCTGTCCCTGAGGGTCCACTGAGTGCTCAGGGCCCTGCGCTTTCAGGAGGCTCCGCGTCTCCATCTCCGCTTTATCTCCTACCTAGGGGCATGCCAGCCCTGCGCTTCTCTGCCCAGTGCCCACAGACTTCCTGAGGGGTGCAGGCAGGGTGCTCCGTGGGGTCTCCCACAGGAACGAGAGAAGAACCAGGACCTCGGGGCTGCAGACAGCCCTGTCCCAGGCCTGAGCAGCTCTCCGGACCTGGTGCCTAAATGGCTTTCTGATGCCTGGGGTTTCCTCCTTTTCCTGTCTCCCTCTCTGCCTGGCAGGCTGGAGACCCCAGGGCAGGGAGGCAAGGAGCCCAGGACCCCCCAGAGGAATCCCCTGGGGACAGAGAAGTCCTGTCTCTGCCGCGGTTCGGGAAGTCTGCCGAGGATTACGCTTCCCCTGTCCCCCGCCCCCCAGGCTGCAAGGACCCTCACCCCCCCACCCAGGGTTAGGAAAGTGCTTCCCCTCCACATGGACACACGACATACTGGGGTCGCCAGCAGCCCCCGGGGCTGAAGCCAACAGCAGGGAGGCCAGACAGGGCCGCTTAGGGCCTGGCCCAGAGCCAGCAGGTGACGGAGGGGTTTTCCGGGGAGCCCTGGGCAGTCAGCCCCCACCTCAGCCGCCGCTCCCAGCCAGCCCAGTATGTCCCCGCGGTTCACTCCACCCTCGCTCAGTGACTCTCAAGGCCGCACAGCAGAAGGGCCTTGCAGGGCTGCCCGCCTCCGGGCTTTGTGCCGCCTGCGGACCAGGGCGGGGTTCCGAGTTGTCTGCCTGCTGCCCGGAATTCAGGCCTTCCCCCCCATTCCAAGCTCAGGGGTGAACGTTGCAGTCTGTGTACGTGTCCTAAGGACCCAGAGTAGCGGCTTCTGGGACCACGGGAACACCTGCCATCCCAGGGTCTGTGTTGTTTGGCTTCAGCCTGGGGGCTCCCTGGGGGCCAGCGCCCCCCTTAGGCAGCCCCCTCCCCGCAGCCCATCACACGGGGTCTGATGTGACACAGCCGTCCTGCGCCCTGCTCATGGTGCCAGCTGGCCCCCAATGGCCACTGAGGGAACCGGCCGTGCAGGCTGGGCTGGACGTCCCTCAGGGACACGTCCTGTCCCCCACGCGGAGCCCACACCGCGCCGCTGCTCTGAGCCTGACGGTGCCAGGCTGCATGCTCACTGCTCACCCATCAGGCCCCTGCCCCGCGACACAGGCCCTGTCAGGCCACGGAGCACTTGGGCTTGTCCCCTGTGAACCCTCTGGCCCGCCCAGCTAGGCCACCTGGGCACGCCTGCTGCCTCCGGCCCACAGAAGCCTCATTTACAAGCTGCATTCCGGCACGTTCTCTCCCTGCAAGGCCAACAGGCACGCTCACACCCCCTGTGTGCTTAGACGTGGGCAGAGAGGGGAAATTGGGCGGTGGCGTGTGGGGACACCGGGCTCCAGAGCAGGAAACAGGGCAGAGGCTTCCCGCCCAGCGAGCGGGCACGAGGGAGCAGACGTGGGCAGCTCCGTGCCAGCCTGAGGCGTGGACCACGGCGTGCAGCCCAAACTGCACCACCCAGTAGCTGAGCATCTCCCGTGGGCCCACGTCCACTTCCCTTCATCTTCCAGGTCCCACGAGCTCGGCGTCACTCGCCCAGTTACGGGGACGGAGCCGAGGCCAAGAGAGGGCAGGTGGCTTCCCCTGCACTCTGGGCAGGATCTCGGGGGCCCAGTGCAGCTCCCACCTGCGCCCCCCGTGCCCCTGTTCCAGGTATGAGCTGCTCCCCCGAAGCTCTGTAGGGAGGAGCCCCCTCTGATCCCCGACAGGGTCCTCAGCTCCACAGCCAGGGAGTCCTGAGCCACAGTGCCCTGAGGGGACCTGGCTACTGGCAGCCTCCTGGGGAAGGTGGGCCAGTGTGCTTGTGGCAGCTTGTGGCAGCATGTGACTGGGGAGGTGGGGGGTGGCCGCTGAGGGCAGGGCTGCCGACGGCCTGGGACACCCAGGGCCTGTGCCCCTCGGGGAGCTCGCACCCTGCCCACCGTCTGCCCGGGTGCCTCCTTCCTACGGTGTGTGCCCCGCGGCCCTTGGGGCCCTGCACAGTCGTCACCCCAGCTCTGCAGCCACGCCATCTGTGCCCAGGCAGTGCCGCTTTCACGGGGTCCTGTCACTGGGAAGACTCGGTGCACGGAAGGAAGGCAGGGTGAGGTTCCAGATTTTGAGCAGAAGGGATGCGGTGGTCAAGGGATTCCCTCTGCGTGGGGGCTGCTCCTGCCCCCGCAGCCTCCCCAGTTCTCCACTAGGAATGGGCCCAGGAAGACAGCGAAGCCCAGGACGGACCCTCACGGCCCGTGGGAGCCGGATCCCCCCGGGGCTGCTGCACTGCTCGGTGGCTGGAGGGCCCATGGCCCCGGCAGGGAGGCTGACCCCCCAGGATGAGAGCTTTCTCTTGGGGGAGGAGGCGCCTGGGGAGAGGAGCTGCAGAGGCGCAGCTCCCCGAGGAGGCCGCAGGCAGCGGAGCAGTGGGGACGGCAACCTGCCCACCAGGCCCCCGACGAGGGCCCCAAGGGGAGTGACTGCCCTGGGTGGACCCGGGGGCTGCTCGGCCCTGTCCTCAGAGCCTGAGCCGCAGGGTGTTTGCCGCCTGCCATAGCCACAGGTGGGAGACAGTCGGGACACCAAGCAGAGACGCGGATGAAGGACGTGAGCTCCATCTGCATGACGGAACGTGTGCAACAGCCGCAGGAGGGTGCGTCCCTCACAATCCCGTTCATGGACGGACAGCCCTGAGAAGCAGGCTGGGACAGCTGCGTGCATGACCGTCATCACTGCCTCTGGGAGGATCTGTGGTCCTCAGCAGGGCTGCGCCTCGGGGAGCCTCCTCACGGGGCAGTGGAGGGACAGCAGCTGAGCACACTGGCTGCAGGGGTGTCCCCGACCCCACAGCGGGGCCTGCGTCCCCCCTGCAGGTTCCTCCTGCCCTCACAGCCTGCACCCGCTCCACCCCTAGGGTCCCCCGCCGCCCTCGGGACCTGCCCACTGGATCTCAGAGGAGAGCCTCCTCTGCCCCGTGTCCTCCTAGGTGCCGCCCCGGATGGGCCCTGCTGCTGGGCTGCTTGACACCCTCGCTCGGGGCCAGTCCCCTGCAGGACAAGGAGGGACTGGGTGCCAGCGACTTCCGGCCTCAGGGAGGGAGAAAGCCCAAGCACACCCCGCACACGCCCAGGGGGAGGACTCTCCCAGCCACTGAATCCAATGCATCAACCAAACACAGTGCTCATCCCACAGGAGCCCGTTAAAGACGTGGTTTTACACAGCGAACTAGCCTATGGAGGGACAATCAGGACTTCTGCCTTCAGGTAGCAGGAGAAAAACAAGTTGAATGATGCTTTAGTGTTGATTTTTTGGAAGCCACTGTAACAGTCTGTGTTTTCATGGGGGTTGGAGTCACACACGTGGGCTCTACTTTGACAGAACTCATGAAATGATACACTTACTTTTGTCATATTTTGGAAAAATAACTCAATATACATTGGTCCCTAGTTCAAATACACAGATGAAGGGTGTGGTGAAGTGCACTGATACCTATAATCTACTTTGAAACGAAACAAAATTAAGGATGGACTGATGGAGAGAGGTGGAATGAGAGAGAGAGCTAGTGCCCTGGACACATCAATGACAAAAAACCTGGTCAGATAGTAAATATTAGCTGCACAATCCAGGTAGTGGGTCAGGGGTGTCCGCTGTACACTTGCTTCTGCTTTGCTGTAGGCTTGGAAATTCCTTCACAAAAGGCTTGGAAAATATCAAGAACCGAAGAATAAAAATACAGGGCAAGTCCCCAGGTGGGCACACAAGCACATGCACACGCACCATGTCATTCTGTCTCTAACACTGACTCTAACTCTTACCTTTTAAACACACGAAGTAAGTCGTCTCACTTGTAACTTTTGTACAGGAATTTCCCACGAGCTGGAGAAGAGAAGGGTGGCAGGTCAGAGACAGGGAGGGGGTGGTGTGAAAGGAGCTGCCCTCCCCCCCTTCTCATACTGAGCCTGCGCTCACTGAGTTAAGCATGCGGTTCAGAGACAGGAACCGCTCTGCCTCGTACACTTGAGATGGTGTCTGAACAATATTCCTCAGCTACAAAGGAGATGAGGTGAGGTGGGCCACAGCCAGAGGGTAAGTAAGAAATCCACATCCCAACAGACAGTTTCTCGTCTCATGCGGTGTTAGATTCCGAGGGCCAGCCCCCACCCTTAGGGAAGTTGGAAATCCCTTCCACCTGCACCTCTGCTGTGTAGGCCTTAAAAGTGTGTTATTCATTTCCAGAGTGGCTATCTGTAGCCAACAGGGGCGGGTTAGCATCATCGGGCAACCCTGGGAATAATGCCGTTGAGAGCTTTTCTCATCTAGGCTTACAGGGGGCACCTGGTTACCTGCTCCAAATTACCTCCTCTTTCTTATAGTCCTTGTAAGCCACAAAATACAGTGTGCTCTTCATCCTCACAGCCTTGTTGACCTGAGAGAAATAAGGCTTTCACTATAAAATACCCGAGTACATGCAGTGAAATGCTAGTAATTATGGGCTGGACTCACTTCGAAATTAATCATTGGTAGTGACGTGGATGGTATCGGAGCCGTGGTCACAGTAATAATCAGGTTGGAAGTACTTGGGCCTGCAGAGGCGGCAGGGGGCATCCTGATCAGCGAGGCCCCCGGGGCGACCCCACAGGCTGCCCCGCCCCCCAGTCCTGTAGCCCAGAGGCCGCCCCAGGGGCCCGCCAGCAGGACGCCCGGAGGGTCAGGAGGCTGCAGCCAGGACTTGCGTGACCCGGGGCAACACTCAGCCCTTCCCTGGCCCTGCCTCCTGAACCGGCACCTGACCAGACGTGCAACCGTGGCCCGCACGGTGACCCCAGCCACGTCCCTGGACAGGCGTCAGCCTCTCAGGTGAGCAAAGGGACGGACAGCCAGACTCGACTGTACCAGATGCCCGCAGTGCAGTGGGAAGCCCGGCCCTGGCTCCGGCTCCGGCTTGGGGCAGCACCTGCGGGAAGTCCTGCCGGGTCTGCAGGCCCAGGGGTCCACTCCTTTCCCCACCTTTCCCCACCAGGTCCTCCTTTCCTGGCAAGGGCTGCCACCCCACAGTCCAGATGAACACGGTTCTGGGCAGAGCGCGGCCTCGTCCAGTGTTGGAGACACAGTCATGGGACGACGTGTGCCAAGGGGAAGGGACTGAAGGGAAAAGGGACCAGGGCCAGAGATGTGATCACATAGTGTGGGCAGCAAGAGGGAAACCCAGCACTTTTTTTCAAAAACTGGAATTTTGTCTGCTCCAGGTTCCCCAGCTCTTCCTTTCTTGGCGAGGCAGCCAAGGGTAGGTCACGCACTTCACGGTTACCAAGAACTGAGGAGGTACGTGCCCAGTCCCAGGGCGTTCTGGGGGGGGGGGGGGGTTTCCATCCTTGCTGCACAGAGGAGAAAGCCGGGGCCCAGAGAGGACAGCACCCTGCTCCGTGGCTCAGTGCCAGGAAGGGACCCATGAGGGCCGCCTCAGACCTCGCTGGCCTGGGCCTGGCTCTGTCCCCACACCTGCCCACAGTGAAGTCACCAGGCAGCTCACCTCCAGAGTTTACCTCTTCGATCTGCTCGTTTACCTGCAAGGAAACAAAGCGGCGTTGGGGGAGGCCAGTGAGAGGACCCAGGAATGCTGTAAGGACGCCACGAAGCACAGGTCCTCAGACCCCGGGACCTGGTACCTTTATGAATCCTTCCTGCATATGTGTGGCTCCCGTAGGCACTATATTCTGGAGCTCAGCAAGACCATCGCGGATTTTATTTCTGAAAAAATCAGAAAAGGGCTTGAGGTATAATTTTGGGTGATATTAAAAGCAGCCCCAAGCTGTCCTGGAGCCACTGGGGCCCCATGGAAGGGGCTCCAGGCTCCTTGTCCCCAGTGGTCCCTCTTCCTCTTTAATACCCATCTCATCCCTGGGGCCACTCCATCTCTGCCCTGTTGTCACCCTCCTGCCAGCAGCCTGGGGGCTTCCTAGCCCCTGTGCTGTCTGGCTTCTCTGGCATCCAGAACCAAGCCCTCTTCCCAGCCTACTCTCTCTCTCAGCAGAAAGGGCTGAGACAGCACCAAGCAAAGACCCAGCTCTGGTCCCACGTTCTGCAGACCCTCCCGAGTCACACTTGTATCAGGTAACACTGTCCCCCCCCCCCCCCCAGATGCTCTCCGCATGCCAGGGCCCATTTGGGACATCAGCCACAGGCCTCCTGAACAACTAGGCAGTGGGGCACATCTGGGAAGGCCCAATCCCAGGCTGAGCCTCACTCGAGTCAAGATCCTGTGGGTTTCTCAGGAGCTGGCAGCTTTCAGGGCTCTGATCTGACCATGAGCTCTCTTCCCAGCTGTACATCCTGCCCCATCCCCAATTTCACATGCTTTCCACTCTCCGGGCACCACTGCCACTCCTGAGTCCTCACTTGTGGAGGAGGTCATTATGTTCACTCTCCAGAGAGGACTGGGAGGCCCTTCCTGAGCCCCCCCCCCAACAGCTTCTCACATCTGGGCCCCGAGCCCCCCTCCTTGGAGAAGGCAGAGGTCTCCCCCTCCCCAGGAAGCAGTTCCTCCCCCAGAGCCCCCTGCCTGGCAGCCTTGCAGCTCTCTGCCACCTGCCAGTCTCCCTCCCAGCGGACTTGTTTCCTGCCACTGCAGACTCACTCAGGTCTCTCTGGCCTGGACACAAATCACACACAGGCACAGATGCACACCTCCACTAGAGCCTGGCACCCAGCCCCTACCCCGCGTGTCCTGGAGTCCGACTGTGCTGTCTCCGTGCACTGACATCGCTACTGCTGCTGCTCCTGGCTTCTCTCCATGGTGCTGAAAGGGGTGCTGGGCTGCAAGGATGGCCACATCCAGCCCTAAGGGTGCTCAACCTCATTTAGGACTTCACCCTCTGATTTGGGGTCTAGTAATGTGTGCTCTTGAAAATCTAACCTCCTTGGTACTCAGAGACTCCATACCTTCTCACCTGCAGGCTTTTGGGCAAACTGTTGTGTCCACCATGGACCCTGTGGATGTGGGTATATCATGCCTTTCTCCAGCACCCTATCCCACCTTGGTGTTCAGGACCCAGTCATGGGCTCTCCTGTCTCAGACCCACCAAGGAAGGAAGCAAGATCCCTTTCACCTAGACCATTAACACTTCAAAGGCATTCATCCCTTCCTCCTTGGTTATGATTCTATGTCCCTGTTATCCCCCACTGTCCCAGGGCAGAAAATAAATCAGGAGAGCAGGTGTCCAACATGGATTGGTGTTCATAAGGAATCTTCATGAGTGCCCTACACTTTCCAGGGAGCCCTCACAGCCAGTCTGTTCTATGAACAAGGAAGTGTGCAGATAGAAGGGACTCGGGATAGATGCAGAAGAAGCCTTACAGGAGTGGAGATTGTCTGGCTGTGCAGGGTTGGCCTTGTTAGTGCAGCCACGGGGCAGAGAGGGCTGGTGAACTGGAGCTGGGGGTCAGGGTGCACAATGAGGGGAGTCCAGACCTGCCTAGCCTGCCCTCCAGTGGGCTTCCCAGGGAACCTCTTAGTTTCCTGGCTTTCCCCAAGGCCTGGCCCTCCAGGATCAAATAAGAACTTACTTGTCTGAGGTGAGTTTCACGAGTGCGCGGCCCTCTGTGGAGTAGGTGATGAAAGACACCCTCAGTTTTGGGCTGGGGAGGAAGCATTTGCTTGTGAGAAGCCACTGAAACAGGCTCCAAATGAAACCAAAGAAGTTCAATAAAAACGGGTTCAATGCAACCAGGCAGGGCATCTATGCCCATTTCTATGCATCCCTCCACAGTTCTTTTTTTTTTCTTTTTTTTCTTTTTTTTCACAGTTCTTCTCCTCTGTGGCCCATTCTCCAAATCCCAGAAGTTTTCCTAAATTTGGTGCAAGATTCAGATGCCTGTTAGTTGTGCGGCCTTCAAGGCAGAGCACCAGAATAGCATCCTGTTCCATCTTTATACTCACAACACCCAAAAGTCACACAACAGACACAAAAACATACATAGGCATACAGATAAGGCTCATGCATGCTACATGCACAAGGAGGTAGACTCATTTAGTACTTCACCCTCTGATTTACTGTTTAGTGCTACTCGTTTAGTACTACACTCCTGCATGAGGGTCTTACAAGTGGCCTCTTTTGTACTATAAAATTCTTTGGACCTTCATCCTTTTCCCTGCTCTGTACCTTTCTTACCTTTCTCTCATCTCCAAGAGATTATTCTTGTTTGACAGCCATTCATGTACATCCCTCCTTTTTTTGCTCTTGGCCTCTGTCTTTTGGTCTCATTACCTCTTAGATAAAATGCTACTGCAGGCCTCTACCTCAGCTCCCTACTGCTCTAGCCTTTTGTTCCAAGACATTTTACTACTATTATCAGATATTTTTCCTTGGAGCACCATCTTGATCAAGTCTGTTCCCTGCTCAAGATCATCTGTAGCTCCTTTTTGCTCACAGCAGGAAATCTGAGCCTTGTGGCCAGGTACTATGGGTCAACATGGCCTTTGCCCGAAGCTGAACTGTCCAGTCTCATCTCCCAGCAATTCCCTGGGTTAATCCTACTCTTCAGCCAAACAGACCACTCGCTCCATAAGAAGTCTCCCTGATGGTTCCTATTACCCTGTCTTTCCATCTGTCAAAGCTTAATTTGCCACATCTTCCTGGCAGCCATCCTTGAATTAAAATTCTTCCTTTTTTTTTTTTTTTTAAGCTTGTCATACAAATCCTTTGTTTTTCTTACTGGTTTTCCTGTTTCCTAATCTGTGAAGTCCTCAAGGGCAGACCATATCCCCAGCATTATGGCCTGACTCTCAGGCAGGAGCCAAAGTTGCCCTGACCCAATGGAAGACTGTGATCTGATCTTCTTTCCTGTTTCAAGACACTGCCCTGGGATCTGTGCTCCTGACCCAAGGGGTGCCCATGCCCACCAAGCCAAAGAACTGTGTACTCTGCCTGGCAGAGGGAAACACAAGCCTACTTTGGGTACTTCTTCACCATTTTTTCCACAAAGGTGTAAATGTCCTTCCAGGAGTCTTTTGCAGTTTCTGACCTGAAAACCAAAATGACATTGATCAGAAGGATTACGTGCCTCCATCAGGGGGGCAGTATTTCTGCCTCCCTACCTCCCACAGTCCCTTTAGCAAGCTCATCCCCAGCCCACATAGCTGATGTCTGCCACACACTCTCGGCAACCTTGCTGGGTCACCTTGGCAGTGACTATCATCAGTGTAAGCAGTGGGGAGGATGACCACACAGACCATTTTTGAGGATGAGGGACTTCTGGTGAGACTCGGATGGTTGGTCATGTTAGCTGGGGCTTCTAGGCAGGGAAGGAAGGAGAATGGAAAAGTCCCCAGTGATTCTGATACATTATTCTCTTGGCCCCTCACTTACCAACACATTAGTGGGAACCCTGTCCTCAGCCACAGAGATGTGTTACTCAGACTATTTTATTTTCTTCTTCCCCATCAGCCTGCAAAGCTGAGCCACTCTGGATACAGAAAACCTTTTCGAGCCCCACTACCACGGGAGGGGCTGGAACAGGCCCAGGATAGTCCTGTTCTGGTGTCATCATGCTTCAACTAGCAAGGAAAGTCACAGCTCCCTTCTGTCCCTACTTTCAGCTTCTCATTCCTATTGGCTTCCACTTTAGTTCCTTTATGCACAGAATCATTCTTCAAAACTTGGGTGAGGTGGTCAATCTCTGTGTTTTTTCTTTCTTTTTAAAAAAATTTTTGTGGTGGATTTATGTTTGTTTCATCTCCTGGTATTCAAGGAAATCTCTGTCTAAATATTAGCAGAAGTTAAGCAGAATGGAAGACAATCCAGTGATCACACCCAACAAGGAATATTCTTTATAAAAGTAGTTTGGAAAAGTCTCAAAACAAATGGATTGCTATACACTTATATAGTAACAAACAAAACCAAAAATGCCTTCAAACAAATGTGGACTTCTGATTTATGGAGTTACATAATAATTCACAACCCAATTATCTACAACAACAAAAAAAATCACAAAACATACAAAGAAATAGGAAAACACTGCTCATTTACAGGAATTATATAAATTTATAGAAACCATCCCTGAAGAACCCAGGCAACACGCTTATTAGAAAAAGACAAAACAATTATTTTAAATATGTGCAGGGGTAAAAATCCAATAAAGTAGGTAAAAAGCCTGAAGAGACATTTTTCTGAAAAAGATATTCAAATGGTCAAGAGTAACGTGACAAGGTGCTCAATCAACATCACTAATCAGGGAAGTTTAAAACAAAATCACAGTGTGATATCACCTTAAATCTATTAAAATAGCTATCATTAGAAAGACCAGAGATAACAAGCACTGGTGATGATGTTGAGAAAATCTCCCTGATAAAGAGAAGCAAATTGGGATAATGTAATCAGGATGAGTTAACCCTCTGGTATCATTCAGACAGCAATCCAATTCTTTGTACAATTAAAAAAGCTGTATGTTATAAATTGAATCTTTATGAGAACATAAATCTGCTCTAGAAGTGATTCAAAGCCCACTTATCTTTTTTCCCCCAAACAATCTCAAGAGAGTAGAGAACTGAGCACTATTGATTCCAGGGCAGAGCTCGAATACTTGTTATCACTGTGTCTTGACATTAGAGTTACAGAATATACCACACTCAGTACTGCATGGATATGCCCTTAAGTATCATCAAAGTTTTAATTGGAATACCATATTTGAGATTACACATAAAATCACTATTCTTGCTTCACTTATGCAAATAATCAAACCAGTTTAATGAGACTAGAATGATTTTGCAAACAACTTAGTCTTACTGTGATTATTTTTGCTAGAAATTGGGGCAATTGTAGAAAGAAAAATTCAAACTCAGTAGAGAATCATAACACACTCTTATGGATATCAGAATCTAGACCTTTTCATTGTTTTTGAGGTGCTGTTATCTACTTACTTGTAAAATGGATCCTAATTTCTTCCATTTTCCTCCAATATCTGTCTACAACTCTCCAAACTAAAGTTTTTTTATTTTCTTTCACCCTTTTGTTTTGAAATTACAAAGATCAAAAACTGTCCTTTTCTAAAGCCCCGTAAACTGAGCTGAATAACTTGATATAAACCTCACAGAAATCAACACAATGGCTCAAACACAAATAAGTCACTCAGAATAATCACTTAAACGCCCCATGACATCACCAGAGACATTCAAATTATACAAGATGCTTTGAGCCCACATCTAGAAGCCTAATGTCTGGAAATCTTCTCAACTGGCTGCTCTCTGGACCCAGAACCATAAGCCAGAACCATGGCTCCAAACATAAGCCATTTTCTTTTGTTTCCATAGAAATGCCTCTTCTTAAATACCCGACTACTCGCACAGTGTAAGTCTAACTTTTGAGTGTCCATCTGCAAAACTATCACTGAGAACGAGACATCATTGTTTAACAGAACTGACCTATTCTCATTACTAAGAGATCGGTTGAATGAATTGTAACGAACTACCAACTCAACTTCTAGACTGACTCTTTTGGAGAAATTTCAAAAATGATGAAGAACATACTTCAATCTCTTGCTATTATCCTCCTGATAGCATGGTAGTCTCCCTGGTGTGCTGTATTCTCTCAAGGGTCTTAAATATATGTCCACAAACATTATCAGTATATCAGATGGTCTCACTGCACTTAGAGAAACAGGAAAAAAGATGAATAGATGAACAGCAAAAATGATTCTTTTAATGTGTCTGACTTCATTACCTTTGAGTTTCACAACAAGAGACGAACAGCTTAACCCTAATGGTAACCAAGAGCGGCACTAATACCCAATTTTAGGTTAGTCTGTCTTGTGTGAGAGGATGACCAAGAAGGGGGAATTATTAAATATTTACACAAAGAGCCATTGGACTGAGGAGGTTCTAATGCTTTGAAAGCCTGCATATGCACCAATTACAAATAGCCAATTAAGCTTTCCCAATTAAGGTAACTGCTTAAACTATAATCATTCAAATAAGTTATTTGATTTGTTTCCACGTCTTCTCTATATAAACCTTGACACTGGATCCTGTCAGTGGAGTATTCCTAACAACTGAGGTTTCTGTGTTTCCTAATTCAAATCCATGTGTGCTCAAATTCTTAAAAATTATAAAGTGCTTCAGTTTATTTTTTAACACCAGGGAAAGCAGCTGTGAGCTCCTCTCCCATCCCCAATGTGCCCACAGTGACAATGTCCAGTTCCAATGTCCTTAGAATGAATGAATCTTGAAGCTCTGCTTCTCTCCTCCTCAGGCCTTCTTTCCACATCCATACCACACATGTGGGAGCTGCCTTGGGGTCTCTCTGCTCATTCTCCTGTCAGGGGGCACATCTGCCCTGGGCTCCTGTCAGTTTTCTCCAAGCCCCTCAGGCCTCCTGGGACATCCTAGGACCTTCTCCTTTTAATTCCACTCACGATCCTCCCCCTTTGTAATGCACCTACCCAAGGTAGCCCTACCAAAGGCTACTTCAAAAGCACAGATTTGATCCATCCCCCCTCTGATTAAAGTCTTTCTTTTGGGGCTCCCCCGGAGCCCTTGAGGTCACGAACACACTTCCTACATGGGCCTAAGTCCCCATCATGAACCTGTTCCCTTCCTTCTTCCTCCTCCTCTACCCCTCTCCCTCCTCATACTCTGGGATCATCTGAGGGTCTCACACTCCAGCCCTTACACAGGCCACTCCCTCAGCCTGGAGCTCTCTGGCCCTCAAAGGGAGTCAATCATGGGGAATGGCAAGGCTTACTAATTTCATCCAATTCAACCTAATGAATCTAATGAATAAGGTGGAAGTGAACCACTCAAGACCCTTCTGCAAATAACAGGCTGTGTTTGCCTCCAAGACCACCACAGGGATTCTCAGGGACCCACCCAGCCTTGGGAGTCTTTGGAATGGGCTTTGGAGGAAGACATTCCAGGGTTTCAATTCCTGTTCCATGTCTTCCCGTCTGATGGCTTTAGGGGTCATTCCTGGCCCTGAGTGGCCTCCCTCCCTCATCTGTGATAGGAGTAATAACATTTACCTACAGTGGAGAGGAAGACTCAGTGATGAAGCTGCTTTCCCCTCTTACCTTTGTCCCCAGTTTAGAACCACACTTGAGCTCCCCCATCCAATTTGTCTGGATTCTTCAAGATAGATCTAGAGCTGGCCACTCAGCACCTCCACCCCTACCCCACTGGTCCACAACACCATCATCTCCCTGGATCGCTGCACCAGGCCCAGCTCTGCTCTCCCTGAAGGGTCTGCCCTTGGGCCCTTCAACTGTAATTCTTGTAAAATAAGATCCAACTACTTATCCACCCCTGCTCAGTAACACCCACTGTACAATCTCACCATCAGCCTATCAGCCCAGCCTTCTCTGAACACCTCTTAAAATGGAACCCTTCTTGTCCCTGCCACTTCATACTCTTCTTAGGAGAGAGGAGAGAGTAATCTCCCATTGTCTAATGTTTTGCAGAAAACTAGCTTGATTGATATTGAGCAAATCACTAGCCTCAGTTTCATTACCCTATAATAGGGAATAAATTCCACTTTCCCAAGCTTTGAGGGGCTTAAGTATTCAATACATTGCTGGTATGTAGAAAGTGCTCAATATTATTTCATGTGCCCCACCTGTGCCCAGAGCCTTTTCCGGCTGGGTTGTGCCCACACTGGGACTAACAGCAGATACAATGTGTGTGGCTGGGGCATTATAGCAGGATGGAGGCAGAGGGAGCCGTGGATTCACTGCCATTCTCTGCAAAGACTCAGAGTCTGTCAGCTTCCCATATTGTCTTTTACCCCCAACCCTAAAGCCTAAGAAAGAAATCAACGTCTCCTCTAGATCGATGAGGTAAGACCTGCCTGGAACAACTCCGAAGTCCCTCCACAGGACAGTGAGGAGGGACTTACTCCAGTGGCAGGGGGGCTCCCAGCTCTGTCGGCTCTGCTGGAAGCTGGTGGCTGGGCACATATCTCCCTAGTCATCAGCCTCCATGGAGCATAAGAAAAATCCGAGGTGTTGTAGCCTGGGGGGCTATAAGCGGGGCACCCGGGAAGCCTGAGTCCTGTCACCCCCACCCCCCTGGGGCTACTCCAACTGACCTCCAGACCCCATCCCCTTCCCAGGAGATTGCAAATGCAAAGGTCTTCCCTACTCTACATTCTGGGGTGGTTTTGAGGATGAGGGAAGTGCAGTGGAAGGGCTCTGGAAGCCAAATACGCTTCAGTCACACCCACAGTCACACCACGGATAGTACTGACCCCGTAAAGTTCATTCCCAACCCAACAGACAAGTGGGAAATGGCACCAGGTCAACGTCTCCGATCTTTCCAAGCATGGCTGTCGACCCCCTCCCTTCTTTGAGGGGCACAAGGTGCCTAGCGCACAGCCTGGCTCCCCAGGATGACACCTGTCAGACCCAGCTGTCCCAAAGCACACACAAGCTGAGACACGGTGTCCAGGTGGTTGAGGAAAGAAGCAAAAGCCTTGGAGGGAAAGCCAAGGACTTTCTAAGCAGTGCCGCTCTGAGCCCCCTGAGGCGACAGGGCATCTCCCTGGCACCCAGCACAAAGAGAGTCTGCTCCAGGGAAAAGCACCACAGCAGAGGACCACACAGACACAAACCCAGCGGGTTTCTAATAACCGCCCAGAAGGAGCTCCTGGCCATCACCTGCCCCTCTCCCTGCTTAAGGGGCGTGCAGAGGGTCTTATCTTGGGTTTGATCAAGACTGTCCCCACCTCCCCTTTTCCAGAGGCTGAGGTCTCCTTGAGCCCCTTCATGTAAGCAGTGACCCTGGGGTCAAAAGTGCCCTGAGGGGCACCCCAGAGTCAGGGTGGGAGGGCTGCTCTCGTGTCCAGGATGAAGTAGAGATCAAAGGCACCCTCGCAGGTTTTCAGCTTCTCTGTCTTGCTCCTATAGTGCCTGGTGCCCTGATGGAAGTTTTTCCAGGCTGGGAGGCGGTGTAGGAAGCTCCCTGTGCTCAGCAGTGGAGGTGGCAGCAGCAGGAGCAGCAGCAGAGGGAGTGCAGGGGCTGGTACCCAGAGACTGCTGCTTCTCACTTTCTCAGCTACTCCTGAGGTCCTACTCTCTCCTGGCGAAGGGATGGGATTAGTGCTGGCCATGCTTGGCCACCACAGGCCTCTGTCTCTTCCACTGTCTCCCCCAACCCCTGTGCCCTGGGGCCCTGTCCCCTCCAGCCCTTCCTCCACGTGCTACCTGCCCTTGGGGCGCAAGAGGCAAGCGGCTGGCTCTGGGGTGATGGCCCCACTACCTGCGCGGCCTCTCCCCGCGCCCCGGGGCAGAAGGCCTTGTGTGATGAGCAGTGGGGTTGGCATGGTGACTTTGTGACCTGCAGCTCTGCTCCGTGTCCTGCCTGCCTACAGCCCCAGGCGGGAGTCCTGGCATCTCTGGATGGGCGGCAAGATGAGGCCGCCTTTTGTCCCTTATCCCAACCCCCCCAGGTGGCCATTAATCCTCAAGACCCCGCCTGTTTATAACTCGAAGCAGGCCGCTGAGGTGGCTTAGATGAGGATGTCCCTGTGGATGAGGAGGTCAAGAACTATGTAGCTCCAGGGATCCCTGGGTTGCGCAGCGGTTTGGCGCCTGCCGTTGGCCCGGGGCGCGATCCTGGAGACCTGGGATCGAGTCCCACATCAGGCTCCCGGTGCATGGAGCCTGCTTCTCCCTCCGCCTGTGTCTCTGCCTCTCTCTCTCTCTCTGTGACTATCATAAATAAGTAAAAATTAAAAAAAAAAAAAAAAAGAACTATGTAGCTCCAGAATGGTAATGGTCATCCGTGGGAACACTGAAGTCATTCATGGGCATGGAAGGATCTAGAAGGTCTAGAAGGTTCATGTAAGCATTCCAAAGTCCTTTGTGAATGGGGGACATTCCAGTTACCTCCTGCTTTGTAATAAGCCACCCAGACAGGTGACATAGAAGAGAATCCTTTCCTCTGTGCGCAGGTTCTGTGGATTAGACTCGCAGAGAGGGCCGAGTGGGGAGGGCTTGTCCCTGCTTCGCGGAAAAACACAGGCATAGACAATTCTGGGCCAAAAGTGATTGCAAAAAGTCAGTATGTGAAGTAAAAAGCATTTAGAAATCCAATAAGTGATTTGTTTTATTTTCTTCACTTTTTGTATGCACAAGAGTGAATATACACTAAAAATCCTAAGCTTAAAACAAATTTTTCAATACTTATTACATAAAAATTACAAGTGATAAAAAGCTTTGTGTTGGAGGTTTTGTTTTCTTTGTTGGAGTGGTATTTAAAAGGACATGGAATATCTTAAACAATATTTGGAGTTGATAAGATTGGTATGCAGCTGTCAGCATAGTAGCTTCTCCTTTTCACATCCTTCAGGACACTTGGTATTGTCACATTTTGCATACTTATCTATTCAGTAGACATCTCATCGGTCTTATTCACATTTCCATAATTTCTGGTGGAATTGGTTTTCTGTTCAGGAGATTTTTGGTCATTCACTTTTGTTTGTGAAGCTTTTGTTCTTACCTGTATCCATTTTCTAATCCGTGTTTGTGCTTCTTATATCGATTCTTTAGCATTGCTTATACGTTTGGGGTACTGATACTTTATCAATTGTTGCAAGTATTTTCTTTTGGCCTATGGTTTGTTTTTCACTTTTAAGATTGGTAGGATTTTGTATTTCATTTAAGTAATTCTTCACTGTTAAGGTGAGACACATTTGATCTTAAGAGTTTTAAAGATTCTATGTCACAATGAAGTCTGATTTAATTGTAATTAGTAAGTATGATTTGTGCCAGGGATTTTACTTCATGTTTTCCCACATATATGTTTTACCACCATCCTTTTTTCTTTTTAAGATTTTATGTATTTGTTCATGAGAGACCCAGAAAGAGGCAGAAACACAGGCAGAGGGAGAAGCAGGCTCCCTGTGGGAGACTCAATCCCAGGACCCTGGGGTCATGCCCTGAGCCAAAGGCAGATGCTCAACCACTGAGCCACCCAGGTGCCCCTACACCATCCTTTTCGATCTGCTGACTACTCTATCTTCTTCTGAATGATTTGCAAGTCACCTCTCATGTGTTGCAAGTCCCATGTAGGTGTGGATATGGTTCTGTGCTCTCTCATCCATTCCATTTATCCATCTATTGGTTTATATTGATAGTGTCAACACCACACTTATTTCTTATAGTATGGATGACTATTATTTTTCCTTGCTGTCCTTTCCTCTCGTAGGGAAGGACTGTGCTTCCCTGTCACATTCACGGAGGGCTTGGACTTGCGTTCATCGGATGCTAACTACATGTGCTACCTCTGGACGGAAACTTTAAGAATCCAGGTATTTCAGATGGACCCAACAGCCTGGTGCCTGAGCAACTGTGTTGTCAAGTGCCCTCTTGGGAACCTGTGGGGGGGGGGGGGGATGTGTATATGTGGGAAAGTGAGAAATATGGATGGAAAATAAAGTTTGTGCTTTTAAGCTGTTCAGATGGGGGAAGGCTGTTACCAGAAGATAACTTAGCCAAATTTGATACACATGGCATCGGTTACTTAATCTAACATATAGAGTTCTGCAGCAGGCCCTAGAGGGGCAGCATAAATCAGATATACAGATACATTTGAAAGGATTTGAAACTGCCATCTAGCCTCCCCTATTGGTGAACATGCCAATGTCTCCATTTATTTGTTTTTTTTTTTTAAATGCCTTTCATATAAATTTCCCTATGAAGATCTTAAGCTGTTTTGCCAAGTACTTTTCCTATACGTTACATATACATACATACATGTATTTAACACATGTATACATATATACACATATATTTACATGCATATGTATAGCTGCTATTATAAATGGCATTTAAAAAAATAAAGTCCTTAAACTGCTAATTGGTATTGTGCACACATTTATTAATTTATTGATTATTCACCTAACTTGCTAAGCTCCCTTTATTTTTTTTATTTTTATGCTCCCTTACTTTAAAATACATCTGCAGAGCTGTTTTGGTTTCTATAAAAACCAAAACCCAAAAAGCATTGGGCTGACTAGTTCTCCAATGACATGACTGGAAACTTTGATTGGAGGCATTCTTAATTTTAGAAAGAATACTTCTAAAACAACACCATTAAGAATGATATTTATTGAAGGCTTTTTGTGGACATCTTCTAACAAATTAGGCAGTTTCACTATTCTTCTTTGCTACAAATTATGACTGAATATACATTAAATTATCTAAATTCTTTTTCTCATATTTTGTGAATATAATTTTTCTCCAGTAATTTATTAATATGGTTACTTACATTAATGTGAGTAAAAGCAATTTTAATATTTCATAAATAAACCCAACTTGGCCACGATAATTTTTGTAAACACTGCTGGATTGACTTTACTATCAGTTTAGAATTTGTTTTTATCTATGAACATGAGTGAGGCTGAGCTGTAATTACCTATTTCTGTGGTGTCTTTAACTGGTATTATATCAGGTAATAATAACCTCAGAATACATGCTTGGCAGGTTGTTACTTTCTTTCCTCTTGGAAATACTTTCAACATGATCCCAATAATCTGCTCCGTGTATATTTGGTATGATATCATCTGTGCCTGGTATTTTCTGTGTCAGAATTTTTTAAGCTACCAATATCATTTATTTAATGTTTCCTGAACATTATGGACTGAATTGTGTCCACAGACCTCAATTCATATCATGAAGCTCTAACATTTCATGTGACTGTCTTTGGAATAGGCCCTATAAGGAAGGAGGTGATTCAGGTTAAAGGAGGTCCTAAGAATGTGGCCCTCATCCTCCAGGTCTTGTGTCATAAGAGGAGGAACTTTTCTGTGGTACTTTGTTATGGCAATCTGAGCAGACAAACACACTGGATTATATTATGCTTGTATTTCTCTTATCAGATTTAGGGACCATATTTTTCTAGGAAGTTGGGCCATTTGTTTCCATGTGTTGGTATAAGCGTGTTCAGACTATGTCTGAATTTTGTGTTTCTGTTCTCTCTGTAGTTGTATCTTTTTTTTTTTATCTTTTTAAAAAGATTTTATCCATTCATGAGAGAGAGAGAGGCAGAGACCCAGGCAGAGGGAGAAGCAGGCTTTATGCAGGGAGCCTGACGTGGGACTCCATCCCAGGTTTCCAGGATCACACCCTGGGCTAAAGGCAGGTGCTAAACCGCTGAGCCACCCGGGCTGCCCCCAGTCAGATCTTTTAAATTACTAATATTACTCGTTTCTTTTCTTATTCTATGCATTCATAACAGGGAGCATATTGCCCCAAGGGGGGTGAAATTTAGTCTTTCAGTTTATAATTCTAAAACATATATAAATTCTTGGTACTAAAATTTCATGGAGGGGGAGAGTCTATAAGGACAAAAATTTTTTAAGACCTCTTGGGGAAGAGGCACCTACCTCGGTGGCTCAGTGGTTGAGCGTCTGCCTTGGGCACAGGGCGTGACCCCGGGTGTCCCGGGATGGAGTCCCGCAAGGGGCTCCCTGCAGGGATCCTGCTTCTCCTTCCGCTTCTCTCTCTGGGTCTCATGAATAAATACATAAAATCTTTTTTTTTTAAATTTTTATTTATTTACGATAGTCACAGAGAGAGAGAGAGAGAAGAGACAGAGGCAGAGGGAAAAGCAGGCCCCATGCACCGGGAGCCCGACGTGGGACTCGATCCCCGGTCTCCAGGATTGCGCCCTGGGCCAAAGGCAGGTGCTAAACCGCTACGCCACCCAGGGATCCCTACGTAAAATATTTCTTTCAAAAAAAAGGTTCTGGGGGGGGGCAGTTATAATAATAAAAAAATTGGGAAGCACAGTCTTGTTTTACAATCAAATTCATTAGAATATTATCTATGTTAACCGTCTCTTCAAATAACTTTTGGCTTTATTTCACTATTTTTTTGTATTTCTCTAAAATACCCTCCCTTTCATTCTCTTTGGGTTTAATTCTACTCTTTTTCAAATACTCCTAGGTCAGCCGTGAACTCGTGTATCTTCGCCGTGTTCCCCCTCCCCCCCCACCCCCCCCCAAATACCCACCTCCGGCCCCAGATTCTCGTCTCCGCCTCTGGCCCTGGGGCTCCACACACGCTCGCGGGGATTTGGGGTCTCACGTCACGGTCACCAGAGGGCTTGTCTGCGGACGGACCCTCCCCAGGTTCGAAGTTCCAACGTCCGTCCTGCGTCGGCCCCCCCCCCCGCCCCTCCCCCCTCACACTTACTAGACGCTGCGAGGCCTGAGGAGAAGCAGGGCTGCCCCGCCCCCAGGACCGCGCCCCACCCTCTCAGGGCGCCCAGAGCGCGGGGTCGCAGGGAGGAGCCGGCTCCGTGCGCCGGCCGCGCTCCCCGACGTGACCCGACGTGACCTGTCAGGCCGCCTCAGGCGAGCCCCCAGAAGCCCCCGCCCCGGCCCTCCAGCCCCGGCCCGTCCCACCGTCCGCTGGGCGGGCCCGGAGCGCTGGCGCGGAGCCCCCGGGACGTGGAGGTGACGGCACTCACCGCGCCGGCCTCAGGGGCGGAGTTCGGCGGGCGGCGCCCCGACGGCCGGTCGCGGCGTCCCAGGGGCGGTGAGGGGGAAGCGGCGGCGGCCCCCGCGGCCCCGAGGCCCCGGCGCAGCCCTCGGTCGGGGCTCTTCTCTGAGCCGGGCGGCCGCCCCGGGACGCTCCCGTCAGCCCGGCTGGGCGAGGCTCGGCGCCAGGGCGCGGCGGGCGGGGTGCGGAGCCGAGCGCGGGGCGCCCACCCGAGCCCTCACGGCCGCCGCGGCCCGCGGGCCCCGCACCCAGGGGTGGTGGAGGCGGCTGCCCGGGGCCCCGCCACGGAGGCGGTGCTGAGCCGTCCGAGGGCGGGGCGGGGGCGGGGGCGGGGCCGAGCCGTGCGGGGGCGGGGCGGGGGCGGGGCGGGGGCGGCCCCGGGTCTCGCGCTCGGGGTCCCGACACGCGTGTGGCGCCGCGCGGCCGGAGCGGTGGGGCGGCCCGCGCGTGAGCAGCAGCCGGCGCCGCGGGAGAGCGCAGGTGAGGCGGTCCTCCCGGGCCGGGCGAGGGGCGCGAGGGGCGCGAGGCGCGCGAGGCGCATGAGGGGCGCGAGGCGCGCGAGGCCGCGGACCCTCCCGGTGGGTGCGCGGTGCCGCCCGCCCGCCGTCGCCCCGCTGCGCCCGTGCTCCGAGCCCTGCCTTCTGCCTCCGCCCTTTGTCCCCTCCGCCGTCGGGCTCACTTTCCCGTCTCTGCCTGTGCGTCGCTCGCCCCCCTTCACCCCGCCCCGCGCTCCCCGCCCCAGGAATTCCTTTATTACCTTGCTGTGTCTCCCCGGGGGCGACTTTCGGCTGGGCCCTAGGGTGCGCGCCGCCCTCGCCCGCCCTCGCCCGCCCTCCGTCCCCCTCGGGGCAGTGGGGCCGCGTCCTCGCCCGGCGGGTCGCGTGCACCGCGTGGGCGGCCGCAGCCGGTTCTGGGGGAAACAGGGGCGCTCTGCTTGTGCATGGCGGAGACCTGGGGCGAGCTGGCGGAGGACGCGCGGTTAGAGAGGCAGGAACCGTTTCCCTGACGTTTGCCTGCGGTAATAGGTACAGACAGCGGCCGGGACGCTAAGTCATGCGGAAACGCTGGGGGCGCGGGGCGCACCGGCCTCTGCGGAAGTCGTGTCGGGCCGTGCGGGTGGGGGGTGGGGGGTGGGGGTGGGGGCGGTGCGAGCGGGCGGGGGTGGGGGTGGGGGTGGGGGTGGGAACACAACAGGGACGTCAGGGCTTTGCATGGCAGGCCGTTGAGAGTTCAAAGGTGAAATTAACTGTATATTTTCAAAATATGTACTTGTCAGTGCCGCTGATGAGCAGAAATTAAGTTACATAATCATGCTGAATCACACAGGCGTCTTTATAGCAATTACTGTGGCATTTAAAATTCATGTTTTTGTATCCACTAGATAAGACGGCAGTTGAAAATGTGCCCATCTTAGTATCAAAGATCGTCTTAGAGACATACTAAGTAACGAAATCTAGGAAAAACGAATCTGACTCATCTGGGGGAATAAAGCAGAAGTATTGTATAGGGAAGCAGCATTGTGCTTCTCGTTAAAAATGTAATTTTGTCAGAGACATGACTTCATTCTTTTATGATGTTTTATGATATGTAGCTCTATGCTCAAACACATGCACACACACCACAAAAATATGAAAAAAACCTTTTTATTTTTAAAGGTATTAATTACCACCTAACAGAAGCTTTTTTAAAAAGATTTATTTATTTATTCATTCATTCATTCGTTCATTCGTGAGAAACACAGAGAGAGAGGGGCAGAGACACAGGCAGAGGGAGAAGCAGGCTCCATGCAGGGAGCCCGATGTGGGACTCGATCCCAGGTCTCCAGGATCACGCCCTGGGCTACAGGCCTCGCTAAATCGCTGAGCCACCGGGGCTGCCCCAGAAGCTTTTTTAAATGAGTAATTTAGCCTTTTAGTTTACTATGGCTTTTAATGGTATTTCAGTTCATTTGACTTCTCAGTTGTTATGGAAAAGGAAACGTGACATTACATAAATCGCACAAGAGGAAAACAAAAATGAAATATGATGGAAGAGGATTGTAGTCTGTTTACTGAAAGAACTTTTTTTGTTTTAAATCAAGAACGTTGGGCAAATTCTTAAGTATATGCACAGAACTTTGATTTGGGAAACTGTTTTCTGCCTTGAAGAGTCAAATTGACTTCAGTCATTGTACCACTGCTTTCCAGTGTACCAGAATTCTGGAGAGGTGGGATGAAAGGGATGCTTTGCAAATGATTTGAGACCATCATGTCTGCTTTGCTTAGCAGATTCGTTTTGAGAAATCCAGGAAATTACTTTTTTTAAAAAACAAAATGACAATAAAAAGATTTTTTTCAAGCTTTTGTGTTGAGCTGTAATGCTTTTAAATTTCTTCTCTTTCTTTTGGTAGGGTGTATCTCTCCTTTCTAGTAGATGATGCTATTATTGGCATCAGGTAAAGTCTGGCTGAACAGTTTTATATACAAGTCACAGACTTTCCCCCGAAGGATGCCACTAGGATTGGTCTACAAGGCCAAGATGTGTTAGGTTTCCAGCTGACCTCATTATGGGCCTGCTGTCTGGCTGCATCCTGGGAATCCTGCATGTGGTTTTACTTGAACACAGCAGGCATCACTGCTAATGGGGTGTAGGCAGAGCTGGACATAGAGCCTGTAGGGATTGGCTAGGAAGCTCTCCTCTCTCCCAGCATCGTGGCATCACCAGCCACCCTCCAGGAAAGCCTGGATAGCTCTCCGGTTTTCACTTTTCTCAGGGTTCCAGAGAGCTAGGAGGATGCATGCATATTTCCCTTCTCAGAAAAGTCTAAGACCTCACGATCCATATGTAGAAGGGGTGGATGGATAATTATCCTCTGGAACCATCCAGAATGGTCTGAGAAGTGACTCCGAGGTCTAGAGAGACCAAAGGATTAGTGCACAGGAGGTATGATCTGCTCTTGTTTTACCTAAATAGGAAGGCAGACTCAGAAAGGCACTAGCTGGTAGTGTAAATGGTACCCCGGAATAAGATCCAGTTCCTGGATGAGGTGCAGCTTTGAAAGGCTGGAGGCTGGCAGCTGACAGATTAGAGACTACCTTCACATACCCTAGGAAAAGAAGGTCGTCCAGTTGTTTGCTGAAAGCTCTGTCTTGTGTGACTGAAGGGGGAAGAAGGAAAATGTGCAGGCCATTTGGTCACTCATTAAACACTACTATGCACAGGTTTCTGGGAACACATGAGTAGGGGAAAGGCAGCCAGAAGGTTGACTCTCACTCTTTGCACTAGTATGATAATAATCAATTAATGCTACCTAACATTTATTGAGCCAGGCTCTTTCCCACTTTAGATACATTAATTCATCTAATTTTTACCAACCACCAATGTATTAGGCCCCAAGGTGATCCTTTTTTAGAAAGGGTCATTTTTAAGATGAGAAGATAGGCAGAGAGGACCAGCACCTTGCCTACGGTCACAGGATTGGTAAGAGCAGAGTTGGGTTTGATCAAGGCATCTGACATGAGAGCCTCTAGGTGATATAAGGCCTGATGATTCCAAGGCACGGCCTGGGTGTAGCATCAACAGGAAAGTGCCATGGAAGAGTGTCGCCCGTTCTCCCCGGCGAAGGGATGATCGGGGCCTGTACTCAGTGCCTTGGAAATGGGTAATAAAGACACATGTGTTTGCAACACTGTGAGGTGGGTGAGGCTTCATCTCCAATAATGTAGCCCTTCCTGTGTCAGTCAGCAGCATCCTCACTGGTGGCCCAGGAAGTTGACAGCCTGAGAAAGAAGTATCCCCCCATGGTAGGAAAGGCTGGATGTGGTGAGACACCATGGCGGCTTGGGGAGCTCAGATTCAGGTTTCAGAGATAGCCATTTCTACTCCCATGATCTAAGGACTCAGAAATGTTGGAGAGTCTGGTATTGAAATCAGGTCCTTTCAATAGGAAAGACCACGAGGTGGTACTGAGAGATGTCTGTGTGACTCCGAGGGCTGTCTTGCTGGGCTCACACTGAAAAGATCCACGGAGGACAAGAGAACCCTTCTCAGGGCACACACAGCAGAGTGACGAGGACGAGCAGATGGTGTCAGTGGGTGAGAGCCCAGAATGAACTGAGGCTATTGAGGAGCACAGAAGGACAGCAAAGGGTCCCTTAAACAGGCACGGGAGCAAGGAGAACAAGGGCTGCATAGATCCATGGAACGTCCTGAGTGTATCCTCCAGGTGCAAAGGCAGTGGTAGGTCCACATAGGAGGAAGGAGAGGGGCAGCACTGAGCAGCTGTGCGTGTGGTCTCCTGACCCAGAACGCATTGGCCAGGGCATGACCCGACCCCGGAGATGCCATCACGTACCCGCACAGGCCATCTGAGAGGTGGATCACAGGAGAGGTGCATGAAGCCTGGAGCTGGATGAGACCTAGAGTCTGACATTGACCCTGGGAAAGGCCAGTGAGTCCTTCGACAGGAAGGGATGGGCATCTGGGGCTGGCACGGGCTCCCCGGGGACAGGCCACGTCAGGCCCCATCATTTTCCACTTTGAGAGGCTTCCATCTGGCAGTGTCGTAGAGTGGACCGGTTAGCTGGAGCCTCAGACAGGGTGTTTGTTATAGGACATTGTGTGCATTTGCCTGAGTGACCTTAGGCCAGCTGTGCTGACGCGTGAGAGACAGGTGACCTTCAGGGGGTTGGTCATGCCCATGGTCCTCAGCCAATGTAGGACCCTTGTCTTCTCCTTTTCTTCTTCTCCTCCTCTTCCTAATCCTCCTCCTCCTTGTTATTATTATATTTCCTTTTCTCTTCCTTCCTGTTGGTCCCATTGTTATTATTAAGATTTGAATAATACAATTGATGGTGCATGAAGTTGGGTGGTTAACGTAATATAATAGTTGGCAGGGTCCAGACCCACAGTGGTACATGAGGCTGGAAGGCAGCGTTGCACTTAGCAACGTGGCAACGTGACATTTGGCAGGTTGGTGATGAAGAGACCAGGCAGGTTGGCCCTTGGGTTGGATCGTGCGGCTTCCTTTGTGTGGTTTCTGTGAAAATTCCATGCAATAAGGTGCATGAAGCCTCTGGCCTCGCGGGCCTGGGTGCACTGGCAGAGTCAGGAAGCGGTCCCTTCCGCTCTTATATGATGGTAGTAAATATGTTATCCTGCAGTAGGGTGCTATGTTCCAAACTTGAATGCTGAAAGCAGAGTGTTCATCTGTGGCTCAGGGCGCTCCGGACATTGCTGATGACTGGGTGTACGTGGCTGCAGTTGGCAGAGGTGCCTGACTGTGAAGGCCCCCAGTGGGCCTGTCTGTTGAGGGGTGCCGCACACAGCAGGGCCCAAGGACAGCAGCATGGGCGCCCCCCAGGCTTGGGAAGGACGTTGTGTGGTTCTAAAATGTCATCTAGAGTCTGAGACACAGCTGGGGAGAAAGAGATGGATTGGGGTGGAAGGCGTGTGTATAAGTATTTGAGGGTATGTGTGTGTGTTGGTGTATGTGTATTTGAGTGTGTGTGAGTGTGCACGTGAGGGCGGGAGTATATCTGAGTGTGTGTGTGGTTTCTGTGTGCACATGAGGGTGTGAGTATATTTGAACGTGTGTGAAGGTGTGTGTGTGTACGTGAGGGTGGGAGTGTACCTGAGTGTGTGTGAGTGTGTGTGTGCATGTGAGGGTGTGAGTGTATCTGAATGTGTGAAGGTGTGTGCATGTGAGGGCAGGAACGTACCTGAGTGTGTGTGTAAAGGTGTGAGTGTGTACGAGGGCAGGAGTGTACCTGAATGTGTGTGTGAGTGTGAGTGTGTGCGTGAAGGTAGGGACATACCTGAGTGTGTGTGTGAGCGTGCATTGTGAGGGCGGGAGTGTACGTGTGTGAAGGTATCAGTGTGCGTATGAGGGTGGGAGCATCCCTGGGTGTGTGAGTGGGTGTGAGCATGCAGTGAGGGCGGGAAGGGCAGCAGAGGCGCCTGTGCCCTGGGCCGCCCTGGGAGGTGACCGGGCCCGGCCTGGCGCATAGGGGAGGGCGGCACGGGCTCGGGGGGGACCGGGTCACTGCAGGGGCAGGGGCAGGGGCAGGGCTGGGTCCCTAAGCTCTGCTGCCCAGGCCACCCTCTGCCAATGAGCTGGGCCAGGCCGCTTGGAGAGGCTGCGCCCCTAGAGGTGCCGCTGGGACCCGAGCTCACCGCGGGAATCCAGGAGGGCCCCGGGTGGTCCACGCGGGCGTGCTTTGGGGCCACCCTGTTGAGGCGCATGCCAGTTGCGCCCCGAGCCGCGGAGGCCGTCGGGCAGGGTGGTTAGCTTCCAGAACCCGCGTTGTCCCCTGTGAGACGGTGGTGACCCTGTGCTCCCGGCGGTGAAGGTGGATGGAGGCCCCGCGTGGGCACCTGGCCGAGGGAAGGCCCCTGCGGCGCCTTGGGCCCCCGATGCTCCTGCGCCACAAGCCCGGTCGTCCTCACGCGGGGGAGTTGGCCGCCCGTGGTCAGGCCCTCGTGGCCCGAGGGTGCCACCGTGACACTCGGGGGAGGCAGGTGCAGCCTCAGCTGCTTGCCCGCCGTGGGGGGGGGACTTAGAGCCGGTGTCCTGGTCTCAAGCACCAGCTGGAAGAGGGCAGAGGAAAGCCCCCCCGCGGTGCCCCCAGCCCCCCCGCAGTGCCCCTCACAAAGGCCACGAGCCTCGTGCGCCTCCGGGCCAAGTGCAGGCTGGTGTCCCCGAGCAGGCCCAGCAGGCGGGCCCGCGCACGCTGACAAGTGCGCAGAGCAGGGAGCGCGTTCATGTCCAGAGGACCCAGGGGACGGCTCTGGCGAGTGCACATGGGGCAGGCGTCGGCCCGGGGCAGGGCCCAGAGGGCGGGAGGGGCTGCCCCCGGGAGCAGCAGGGGGCCACAGGCGGCCCAGACCCACCTGGCAGGCCCGAGCGTGTGTTGTGCAGCCTTCACGCGCTGGCCACCTATGCCCAGGAGCTCCAGGGCCAGGTGGGCAGCGCCCAGCACGTCTGATGCTGTGGAAGGAACAGGGGTGGCCGAGCCGCGACACCGCTCTGAGCATAGACGAAAGCTTTCCTTTCGTAAACGCGGGCCACACACGTTAGGGACGCCGCCTGGTGGGAGCCACTGGGTGGGCACCTCGGGCGCCCGCAGACACAGCGGCTGCTGCCTGCATGCTGGCGGGGCAGGGGCTGCCAGGCCGCGGCCCTGGTGGCAGCGTGACGTGGTCGGGGCCTGCCCTGACAGGGCACAGGAGGTGAAGGGGGGGCCGCGCTCTGAGGCCGGGGTGGGGGTGCTGCAGGCCCCTTGGCTGCACCCTGCAGAGATGAGGCGCGCGTCTCACTGCTGTTGCTTCCTCTCTGTGTAGAGTCCTGCGGCCCAAGTGGGGCTGGCCCAGCCTACAGGGGACCCAACCTCCGGCTCCTGCCCGGGGCGGGCGCCCCGCGACCCCGAGCCCTGAAGCCCGACGGCCGTTGGAGCACCCTCCTCGTCAGCTGGCGCCCACCCTGCCTGTCGGCATGGCTGCTGGGAAGGGCACCCCACGGAGCGCTTCGGCTGACGACAGGTGGCGGCTGAGTGAAGCTGAGCCGGGCAGGGGCAGCAAGCCGGTGTTGCTGGAGAAAACCAACCACCTGCGCCCTGAGGCCACCACGGGCAATGGAGGGCAGGACGAGGCTCATGCTGACCTGCTGCTGCCAGCAACACCGGGAAAACTCGGACTGGGGGGTCCCATGGCCCGGGCGTGCTGCGAACAGGGGCCGAGCGCCTTCACGGAGGTGCCTCGGCTCAAGAAGAGGCTGGAGGGTGTGCAGGCCCAGGAAAGGGGGCATGTAAACCCCACAGACCATCCTGGTCCCCGGCAGCTGCTCCGGGACCTCCCCAGGAGTCCAGCTGGCAGCAAGGGCTCCGTGTGGCCTTGCGGAGCCCCAGGGGAGCAGAGGAGCGCCTTCTGCACTCCAGCCAGGTGTCCGGCAGGGGGCCCTTCGCCAGCCTCTGTCTTCCAGGCAGGCGGGCCCACGGGTGCCCTCGGGGAGCTGCTGGGACTCATCAACACGGTGGACGTCCCCGGTTGGGGTCAACTTTCGAATCCTAAGCTTCTGGTGGGTGATTTCTGGGGCCTGCAAACGTTGCCACAGAATGCTCCGGTGTGCAGTGCTTTCTTGGGCGCCCCCACGCTGTGGCTGAAGCGAGCCCCGGCCCGGACGCCCGTGGCCTCCTCGTCCTCTTCTGCAGCCTCCCGGGCCCTGCTGCCGCCCACATTCACCTCCCTGGGCCTGTCCACCCAGAACTGGTGTGCGAAGTGCAACCTGTCCTTTCGTCTGACCTCCGACCTGGTCTTCCACATGCGGTCCCACCACAAAAAGGAGCGTGCAAGCCCCGACCCCAGTTCTAAGAAGCTGAGAGAAGAGGCCCTCACGTGTCCCATTTGCCATGAATACTTCCGGGAGCGCCACCATCTCTCTCGGCACATGACCTCTCACAGTTAGCCGTTGGCTGAGGAGCAAAGCCACGGGCGCAGTGACGCAGAGCTGGCTCGCCGGTGCTGCCTCTGAGGGGGTGGCCAGAGTGGTCACCGCTGGGGGTCGAGGATGGGCACCTTGGCCATCGTTTGAGGAAGCCCTTGGCGAGTGTGTGTTTAGACGGGAATAAAGTCATGAAATAAAGTGACACAGTTTGCTAAGCCGGGGCACCGGGCCTGCGAGGCACAGGGTGGAGGGCCTGCTCCTGTCACCGTCCTGCGTGCTCTGTGTGGGGCCGGGTTGGGCACAGTGTGGGCTTTGCAGGCAGGCAAACCTAGATTCAGATATTTCACGTTAGCCCTCCCTTGCACACGTTGCTTTGACCCTTTGAGCCCTGACTTTTTATGTGTAAATGGAGATGGTGACACCTGTGTCTTAGGGATGTCGTCAGGGTTGTGTGGGCAGGTGAGTGGAAAATAGCCAGCATGGCACCTGGCGCGGTGTGATCACCGAGTCACCGGTGTTTATTACTGTCCCGATTAGTCAGTGTGGGGCCTCGGGCACAGAGCCCAGGCTGTGGCTGGGAAGGAGCTGGAGGGGGCATCTCAGAGCCCGCACCCCCACCTCTTCTTTCCACCTCCTGCATCACCTGGTCCGGGTGGCAGCGGGTCCCAGCCGGCCCACCCTATGCCCACCCCGCTGACTCCCGCACCCCTCATCTGCCTCCACCCAGAGCCAGCCATTTATTCACTCAATTATTGACCTCACCGGGCATCCCTGCTGTGGCAGGCTCAGGGCCAGGCCCTGGGGGAGGCCCATGGTCCTGTTCAGACCTGTGGGGGTGCTAGGCTCGGGGGAGCAGGCTCACATCCACCTGGGGGAGGGGGGTGCTCCCGCAGGCCTCCAGGAGTAGGGGCAGGGGCGGATCATCAGAGTCCAGGCGGTGCTGGGAGGAGGGGACAGAGCTGCAGATGCCCTGGAAGGGACAGAGCTGCAGAGGCTCTAGGAGGGGACAGAGCTGCAGACGCCCCGGGAGGGGACAGAGCTGCAGATGCCCCGGGAGGGGACAGAGCTGCAGATGCCCTGGGAGGGGACAGAGCTGCTGATGCTGCAAGGCCGTGTGAGAAAGGAGTGAAACAGGCCCTTTGAGGTGGAGTCGGAGGAAGGCCTCCAAGGACAGCTGTTTGGCCCAGAGCGCTGGAAGGCTCTGGAAGGCTGGTTCCCAGAGGCACTTGAGGAATACTGTGCTGCAGGGCGGCAGCAGCGGGGGTGGGGGGGTGGGGGGTGGGAAGCTGCAAGAGAGGAGAGGAAGCCAGCCAGAGGAGCCTTTGCATCTGGAAGGAGGCAATGTGTTCCCTGCAGGCACCCATACCTCCGCTCTCGCAGGGAGGTTTGCAGCCCCCACCCCCGAGGGAGACAGGAACGCTCTGTAGGATGGCCCCTGTCCCCACAGAAGGGCAGAAGCTGCGCGGGCCTCCTTCCCCTCCCCTCTCGCCCCATGTTTCTGCAGCAGAAGCTACGCTCCGTGAGGTTAAGTGTCAAGATCACAGGTTCAGGAGAAGCAGTGCACGGATCAGTCCCAGGACCCCCCGACTCTGAGCTCCCCTCTTCCCGGCCCGCCGTGCATCTGCTCAGACGTTCTCACGTGGCACCCTGGGTGGTTTAAAAGATGGGACTTTAGGTCCGGGCATCGACCTCTTCTAAAATTTCACCTCGCGCCCTACATACGCCCCCACATTTCCCACCACCTTTTCCTGGAACACTTTGCCACCAGCTGGCTCGCTACGCGAGTTACTGACTCGTCTCCCTTACTGTGTCTCTCCCATTGCCAGGGAGTCAGCTCCAGGAGGGCCTTGGGCCGTTTGGTTCACTGCCGGGTCCCAGCAGGAAGAACAACGTAGGAACGTAGGAGGTGTTCGGCGCACACACATCGCAGTCTCACCCGAGTCAGCTGGGCAGCGTCAGCCTCCTCGGGCTCATCGGATTGGCCCGTATTTCTGAGGCCGCCTCGAAAGGCACACGTGCACGATGCTCAGAATTAAATTCCAAATAGAAGGGGCTCTAGGGTTCTCGCGTGTCCTCTCACTTTACAGCGGCGAGCAGCGGGGTCCGCTGACTAGCTGAGCTGCGGAATCGTGCAGGACAGTTGGCGGTGAGGTCGAGGCCAGCCCCCCCCCCCCACACGTCAGCCTGAGCACCCTCCCTGCCCCCGCCCCCCCCCCCCCCCCCCCCCCGTGGCGTCGGCGAGCACTGGCCTTGGCCACATGCAGAATCACTTCTAGCGGCGACCCCAGCGTCTTCAAGCAAGGGAGATGTTTTGAAAAACATTAAAGTTAGCCGAATAAAAGTTATGAAGAAGTGAATGGAACGGCTTCCCCCAATTCAACTTTAGAAGACGGAGCTCATTTTGATGAAAACGGATGGACATGCCCGTCGCTTTGCAGCCATTTAAATCGACAAACTCCAAGAAGATGACTAGCGGAGTGATGACATGAACGTGGCGGCTCCTGCTTGTCAGCAGCTCGGCTTCCCAAAGTCCCTTTGACGGTCAAACCCTGTCTCATCCCTTCCCGAGTCGTCACTGTTAATCATGGCTTTGCCCAGGCTCCCCCTGCCACCTTCCAGACCGGTTAGGAGTTGGCTGGTGATGTTGCCACAAAGCATCACATCAGCAGGTGAGGGTTTTCCTCTTTGATTCTGGGGTGAGAATGAGCACGTTCCTTAAACTCTTTATATCTAATTGAATCTGCTCTGCACCTCGATCCTGTTTCTAGTGAGATACAGTCTGTCATTTTCAAATAGCCCCTGTCTTGGAAGCTCACAGAAAGTTCCCCAATCTGCCCCCCTGCCGAGGATGTAGACTCCCTGAGCATCCCGCAGTCCCCATGCTGAACTGTTGGCTTCAGTCTCCTCCACCTCTTCCAGGATCTCGGGCCTCGGCGCTTTTCTGGCCTCGTCGTCATTACGCACATCCCGCAGAAACCACTGAGTCAGTGAACAGAAATGCTTGGCTAATTTCTTGCAGTAGGCGAGGGAAAATACCCCCTAGGGGCTGGGAAAAGCAATGTGTATCTTAATCTCCCAAGCAGCAGCCCTTCAGTCAAGTTTTATGAGTGCCCAAAAATGTGCAAATGAGGCTAAAATAAGATGTCCCGGATTCAGGTCCATTTTGGTTCTCAATTTTAACCAAAGGCTGCTTTCATCTGGAGGCTGAGATCCTAGATTTCAACTTCCGGCCAGTTCTTGAATCTTAGACCTTCAAGACCGGGTATCCTACTCAAGTGACCCTATAGTTAGATTAGTGAACCCCAGTGGAGTCCACCGGGCTTCAGGGAGGGGAGGACAGAGGACAGAGGGTGGGTCTGGCACCCGGAACTCTTGCGTCCTGGGTGAAGACAGGCCCGTCAGTGCCAGGCTGAGCGCAGGCCCCCAGAGGAGCTAGAAACCAGGGCCCTGTGCGAAATTTTGATTCCCTTGGTCTTTGAAAACTCTTGGCCAGAACAGCAGGGACTTCAGGCAGCGACGGGGCTGGGGACAGCGGAGTGAGCGCCCGAGAGCCCCGGCTCTGTCGTGCATCCAGACTTGGAGAGGCCGGGTGCTGGGCCTGGACGCTGGCCTCCCACAATCCGCCCTGTCCTGGGCACAGCAGGAGAACCCCCCGCGGGAGGGTGGGTCCTGCTCCTTGGAGGAGCACCTTGCTGGGTCTTCCCTTTCCTGGGAGGTGCTGGTGCCCCCTGTGGGCAGCAGGCCTCCCCTGCAGGCCACATCTCTCCGACCCGGGTTTGCATTCCCCCATGAACTGCATAACTTAGTTTTTGTCTTGTGTTTGCAGTGGAAGTCATGAGAGAGGACTAAAACCCATATAGTAAGAGGTGAATCCCATAGGAAAAAGGTTTTATTTATTTTATTTTGTAAATATTTATTTATTCATGAGAGACCCAGAGAGAGAGAGAGGCAGAGACACAGGCAGAGGGAGAAGCAGGCTCCATGCAGGGAGCCCGACGTGGGACTCGATTCCAGGACCCCTGGGTCACGCCCTGGGCTGAAGGCGGCGCTAAACTGCTGAGCCACCGGGGTGGGCTGCCCTGTTTTATTTTATTTTTTTAAATAAATTATCCCCCAATGTGTTTTGATTTGTGTCACGTCCTAGGAGAGAAATTTCAGGAACCAGTTTTTTTTTTTTTTTTTTTTAGGAACCAGTTTTGCGCCAGGGTTGGGGAGGCAGTGAATTCTGGGAGGAGGGTTGGGGTTCCTTAACCCTAACATCTTCCTCCGCCAGCTAGTGTTTTCCTGGGGCAGGAGACAGGAAGCCGGTGGCCTCCCGGACCCGCGCTATTCTAAGCTGCTCGGATTAGCAAGCTATTTTCACGGCCCGCAGGAGGGAAGGAGGGCCTCAGGCCAGGTGGCCACTAATCCTACAGGACCCAGGAGGAAAGAGGCGGGCGCCCTCCAGTGGGAATCTCCGAGGCAGGCTTCTTGGCCCACAAGTGTGATCTGGGTTGCATCCTTTTTTTTTTTTTCTGAGCCCGTCCTCTCATTGCCTTCAACCTGTGGGGATAATCCAGGGCCTGAGGGCATGCAGCCTGGCCCTCGGCTGTGTGTTGGCTGCAGACAGACGCAGAGATGCAGCAAGCTGGAGGGGAAGATGGGAGAAGGGCCGGGTCCTCCCCTCTGATGCCCAGTATGGTCCCTGGCCCCTGCTGGACTTCTTCGGCCACCTGTCCAGCACGCAGCCTGATGGTGGAGGGTCGGCCTGTCTGAGGGCTGGGGTTACCTTGGGATATGGGGAGGATGGTGGGTGCCCTGTGGGGGCTGGTTCTCAAGCAGGGGGAGACCTGAGAAGGTTGCATGGCAGACAAGTAAAATTTCACCTCGTGCCCTACATACGCCCCCACAGGGTGGGCCCCAGAAGCAGGGTGGGAGGCTGTGGTGGGGATTAAGGAACCAAGCCAGGCCCCAGAAGAAGGGAGGGGGAGTGGCCGGTGGGCCCAGAGCAGAGTGCTGTTAGCGCAGACAAGTCCTCTTGGACGCGGGGTGGGGATGGACAGCAGGAGCCTGGGCTAGCTCTCAGATGTCTGCTCTGATCTCAGAGGGAGGTATGGCTGCGTACAAGACGAAGGATAGGAGCAGGCCTGGCCGGGCCCGGTGGGAGAGGTGGAGGTGATGAGCTCCTCCTGGAACATCATGGGCTCAAGGGCCCTATACTTTTTTTGCGGGGGTGGGGGGGCCTATACTTTTGTAACAGAGGCTGCTGGGCGGCTGTGGGGCACCCGGCTCTGCCCCTGAAGGGACGCCCGCTGGGATCTTGTCTCCCCCCACCCCCCTCCCGTCTTCTGTCTCCAAGCAGGTAACAGTGCAAGATAACTGGCTCAGGAGCACTGACCCTTTCTTTTTTGGTCTACTTCTCCCACTTCAGCCCTCTTCCCAGACCAGGCCCAGGGCCTCTTCATGATACGGTACAAACAGCAGGGTCTTTGGAGGCAGGTAGATGTGGGTTCAAAGTTCACCCGTGCCCTAACCCAGCTGTACTAGGCAGTGATGTTTAAAAAAAAAAAAAGTTTGTTGTAAAAAAATGTAGTATGTGGTTGAGGGAAGCAGGAAAGGACGTCTTGAGAGGAGCCTGGAGTGCACAGCATTGGGTTGGCAGGCTGGGGGCTCAGGCTGGACCGTGGGCGGGGAAAGGGAGCTGCGGCGGGACCTCAGCCATGGTGGCAAGGCCTCTGGAGGGTGCTGCAGCTGCTGCTGAGTGGGGCGGCTACGCTGCCCTCACGCTGGGCATCCGGCCCTTCCTGCTGCCCAGCTCTCACTTGCTTAAACATGTGAAATGTTTTGCACATTGGCCCGGGAGGACCTCGTGCCCGTGCCCTGCTGCTGTGGAGCTGGGAATGCGACCTTCCGAGCGTCCAGCCGGATGGTGGACAAATGGAGTCAGATGACGTGGGCCGGGCGCCGGATTAGCTTGTCTAGTCTAAGGAGTAAATGGCTTGGCCTTCCCCCCGGGGCAGGTTCAAGCCCAAGCCTGGGCTCCCAGACACCTCCCTGCTCTTGGTGAGTCTGTTTCCCACGGGTTCATGCGGGCAGTGACTCCCTGAACATTCACAGGGGGAACACGTGTTGGGTGACCTGGAGGAGGACAAGCGTCCACTGTGCTAACTCTGGGACCTCCTGTGAATTACTGAGCTTAACTGTCAGCTGCCTCCCGTGGAGACGGCAAGACCCACCGAAGGCTGTGCCATCTGCAGACCCCACAGTCCCTGGCCTGACACCTTCAACAAAATACAGTCAAATGTCAGTCATGCAAATCAAGGGAACCCGGATGCTATTGAAGGAGAACCCACGGGGAAAACAAGCAATCACTAGTGGTCATGGAGGTATGGTTAGGGACTCAGAACTTGATTTGATTTACTCCATTTTTGGAATAATGATGGCCGCATTTGAAAATTATGGTACAAGCTTATTATAAGGACTTAAGAAAAAGAGAAAGGTATAAAGAAAGTTAAAATATCAGCCCTAAAGAAAATTAAAAATAAATAAAATAAAATATCAGCCCTGATTGTACCACCAAGAGGAACCATTGTTTGATTTAGACGCTCAGGTAACTGAGTGTGGGGAGGGGCGGGGAAGAGGAGGGAGCACAGAGAACCCCTAGACTGTGTGCCCGCATGGTGCCCCACCTCTGCCTGGATGTTAGGTCCAGTCGGGAAAGGTGGGATCCCAGCATCCCGGGTATGCAGCCTGCCGCTCAAGTCCTCTCGTGCACTCAGTCTCAAACGCAGCAGAAGGGAAGGGGCCGGGGTGCTGGCCGTTGTCCCGTTGAGACGGGGCTGGTTCAAGGTTTTCCAGGTGGTGAATCCTTCGCTATCCCTGGCGACCCAGGGTCTGCTCGGACCTACAACTCTGTGGGACCCGGGGAGGTGGCTGGTGACGAGAGGGTTAGTGGTGAGGTTAGCTTGGGGTTCCGGGGGGAAGTGGGCGGTGGCAGCTACAGGTTGGACTTGGGCGGCGTGGCCTGGTGTCCTCACCGAGACATCCTGGAGCTCGGCCCTCAGAGCCCTGACGGGGGCTGGGGGTGTCCCCACTGCACATCCCCCCGTGACCTTGGGGGGTCCCGGGTATCTCTCACTTCTGGGTCGCTGCTGGAAATCAGCAGAGGAAGGTGGCTGGGTGCCCAGGGCCAGCCGGGGGCCTCATTCCTCCAGGTGGCCCTCGAGCCCTCATCTCCTTTTGGGGCCTGCTTGGTCCTGGAGGAGGAGGTCTTGGGCTCTGCAGGCTTCTCAGTCGGCTGGGAGCATCTGGTGGCCAGGGCAGCCACGGGTGCACTGGTCAGGAAGGGCAGGTACCCAGGTCCGCGCTCCCCCTAGCCTGCTGTGCTGGGTCCCAGGGCCGTGTGGTGCCAGAGATCGCTTTTGGGTGAGAACAAGGCCACGGAGGAACCCGCGAAGGGAAGACAGACTTGCTGTACAGAGCTGGACCGGGAGGGTTCTGGGTGAGACGAGGCCTGTCTTCGGGTGTCTAACGGCTGCCGCCTGGAGGTGCTGTGCTAAGTGGCCGGCACCCGAGACGAGGGCAAGCGGGGAGCGGGGCGGCCACCACCCCTGGGAAGCATGATGGGGCCAGAAAGGCTCCCAGGGCAGGAAGTGGAGGAGGCGCAGCGGCAGGGGGGGGCTCCCTGGCCTCTGGGCCGCACGGTCCACATGGACCCAGCAGCGGCAGGTGCCTGTGAGCGGGCGTGTGCGGGCGAGGGGGGCACGCGGCACGTGCAGCCCACACGACACGTCTCAAGGCTCCTGCAAAAGCGTCTCATTCCTGGTGACTTTAATGCGGCTGCAGTGACGCTACTGTGCAGAGAGGAGCTGAAAGGAATCACACGATCGCAATAAATTTTGCCCGTTTCTTTTTACTACCAGGAGATGTGAAGTGTGGTGCGTGTGCCAGGGTGTGCAGCTCACAGTGCAATGCGGTGGCTGGAGCTGCTGGGGGCCCGGGCTTGGCAGCTAAGAAGCGGGAGTGGGGGCTCGACTTTGCCGCCCTGAGAGCTCCCGTGGAGGGGGTGCCTCCGTGGGGTGGGCTCCCCATACCTGGCGCTCAGGGACATTGGCGGTGGCTGAGGGACCTCGGATGGACCCAGGCGTGCCTCCCGCCCCCCGCCTGGCGGAGCCCAGCAGGCCCCTGACCTGCCCCTGGCCTCAGGCAGGAACCCGGGCCAGGACCGCCGCCCGCCTGGTGTGTCGCCGGGAGGTCCCGGGCGCCCTGGGGCTCCTCCGGGCTCTGCGCGCGAGGTGCTGCAGCACCTCCTTGGCCCTGGCAAGCGCTGCGTCGGCAGGCACAGCCATGTCTGGCACGACGCCCACCCCCTCCCAGGAGCCGCCGTCCGCGGCCCCCACCGAGCGGGCCGTGGGGATGGTGATGTACAGGTGGGTGTCGTCCACGTGGTAGGTCTGCGGTGGCTGGCAGCCCCCGCTGGTCACCTCCCCAACGACCAGCGCCCGGCCCAGTCTCTTCATGATGTAGGTGAACTCCTCGGCGGCGCCGGCCGTCAGCGCACTCGTCAGAATGGCCACGCTCTTCTTGGAGCCATAGCGCTCACCTGCAAGACACAGGGCCCTTCAAGCCAGCTGGCAGTCCCCGGGGCCCCCGCATCCCCGTGCTGCCTGGACCCGCACAGAGGAGGGCCCGCGGCTCCGTCCCGTGGCCCCGCGTCCGCAGGCAGCCGCCCCTCCAAGCCCCTGGCCCATGGCCGTGAAGCGAGGACATGGATGCGAGCCTGGGGAGGAGACGTGCTTCCTCCACGGGGGATGAGAGTGCCTGCCCTGGCCGTGCACGTTGCACAAATGCAGCGCGAGCTGGAGCCGGGGCCACAGAGGTTGCCCGAGGTGTTCTCGCCGTCATGTCAAACAAGTGAAAAGAAACAGAGGAGATGAACCCTAATAAAGTTCTATGTAACTCAATACATCCCAAAAAAAGTCTATCTGAAAAATATAATCAATAAAATCTTTGAGATATTTTATATCTTTACTTTTCCGTGGAAAAGTCTTCAAAGTCTGGTGTGCACATTCCACGTGTCACATCTCCATTTGCAGGAGCCGCATCTCAGTGCTCAGTGGCCATGCGCGGCTCGCAAGGTAGACCTCGCCGTCCTAGGGCCCCGTGGTCCGCAGGCTTGGGTCTGTTTGTAACTCTGGGTTTTGAGTGTGTGTTTGAATTTACAATTCACCTGGTCCTGATTTTTATTTGCATTTTGCGATAGTTCTGAACGAATGTCTTGGAAGCTCCCCTCCGATCCTCGTGCAGGAGGGACGGGCACAAGTGATTTTCTGGTCACACGCACCTCCCGCTGTTGGTCTCCTGGCCCTAGTCTGATGCAAGTGTGGGTTCCTTGGCTCATCAGGCAGGGCAAGGGTGTCGGAGAGAGCCCGTCACCCACATCGAGCCATGAGAGTGCGGGGTTGCACCTGCCCCTCTGGCCACCGCCCTGGCCCACGGCACACGCCATCAACACCCGAACTTCCTTGCTGCGGGGACCTCAGGCAGGATGTGCGTTAGAAGCCCTGTGGGATGTGCGATGGGCGGGGGTCCTTCTGGTTCTGCATTTGTCCCTTAGGCTGAGGGTTGCAGGGCGAGAATGGAGGACACTTTGGTTTTAGACAAACCAGTGTTCAAATTCCGGCTCCTTCACATATCCGTCGGGTGATGTTAGCTAAGATCCTCAACCTAATTAAGACTCCCTTTTCTCTAGAAAATAAGCGTAACGGTAGCACTTTGCAGGGATTTAGGATCGTATGCAAAGTGCACAGCGTCGGACGGGCACTTGATGTTCCACTTACCAGGTTTTTCCCTGCACCCAAGCTATTGTTCATTCCTCTCCCCGATTTTCCAGAAGCTTCTAGAATGAGAACAGGAAAGGGGAAGGCTTCTGCACATACCTGCGAGCCGGGAGTGGGTCCAGAGCTCACTGACAGAGTCATTGGGCCGGCTGTAGATCTTGTCCAGCAGAACTGGGGGCCCTTCATCGAAGAAGTAGGAGCATAGGGCAGAGATGGAGGAGGTGGGGCCACCGATGTTGAACCTTCGGGGAGAGAAGTGGGACCGCTGGGGGCGGGGGCTGACGGGGCGGCCCCGTGTTCCCCCGGGAGCCTGGAGCTTTGCCCGCAGTGCCCCGTCCTAATGCCCCGTCGCCGTCCCACAGGTTCCCTTGTTGGCATTTCCCAGAGTTCAAGTCTCCTTGCGGTCAAGTTTGTGTAGAAAATGTCGAGGGTCATACATGCCCCCCCTCTTTTTTAAAGATTTTTATTTATTTATTCATGATAGACACAGAGAAAGAGAGAGAGAGAGAGAGGCAGAGACACAGGCAGAGGGAGCAGTAGGCTCCATGCAGGGAGCCCAATGCGGGACTCGATCCCGTGACCCCGGGGTCACGCCCTGGGCCCAAGGTGGCGCTAACCGCTGAGCCACCCAGGCATCCCCAATACCTGCCCCTTCTGATCGCGGTTAATACATTATGCAATGCCCACTGTATGCATTACACTGGGGGCTCTGACCGGCCCTGCGGTCCCGACACTGGCGATGGATTTCCCTCGCCTATGACCGTGGCTGCTGTCCTGCCCCCTGCCGCCTTCCCCAGCTGCATTCTCCATGATCCCACAAACCACTGGGCATGTTCCCTGGGGCAACCTCCCCAGAGCCTCAGGCCTGGGGAACCACGTTGGGCAGGAGCAGAGGGCAGGGGACAGCCCCGCTCGGGGGACGCCATGCCCGTCTCATCTGGAAACAAGAAGCGGGCTGGTGATGTGTTAGGAGTGTCTTCTGGTTGGTGGCCCAGGGTGGCTCCGCAGGGTGTAGGGCCTGCGGCCTCAGCCTCTGAACCCTTAAACCTCAGGTTGGAAGGGTTTTTTAAGCAAAGCCCACCTGAAGGCTGGGCCACTTCCTCTTTTACCAGGACTGCCACACAGTCAACAGAAGGGCACTGAGCATGAGCGTCGTCGGCACGTCCAGTAAAAGTGTTTGAAGGATAAAGCCTTCAGGGGTTCCTGCAGGAGCCCACAAACACGGGCCCTGGACACGCACATGGCCACGTGCACACGCGTGCACACGCACACGCAGAGCACCCCGAGGTCCCTCCTCAGGGAGAACAAGCCTCTGAGATCTGGGGCCCCTGGTCCCAACAAGAACTGTGGCTGAGCAGCCTCGCTCCTGCAGCTGGGTTGGGGTTCCACCCCGTGCCCTGGCGGGTGCCCCAGGAGCATCACGGAGGCCTGGGCCTGGTCCCCACGGGGCGGACGTGGTGGGGAACCTGCTTCCACTCCCTCTAGGAGGAAGCATCCCTCCAACAGTCATTTTGTGATGCAAAGAATTCTCTTTGCAACAATTGTGGCTGATTTGGAGATTGTGCCCGGGACTTGGGCTTTGTGCTTCTCCTGACCCAGGCGGTCCTGGGCTGATTTTGTGTGATATGAGAGGCACAACTGGATGTGGTGGCCTGGCTGTCCCAGCCACGGTGGGTCATCGGAATCACCCGGATGAGGCGTCAAGGGCACAGGTGACTAGGTGTCCCCCCTCCCCCGGCTCTGGGTTCAGTGGGTGGTGTGGGGGCCCAGGCTCTGCTCTCGAGGTCTCCCCATTGCTCTCCTGGGCCCTCTGTCTAGGCAAGTCTGGGAGCCAATAAGTAGCCCAGTGATGGAGGTAACCCTGCAATCATCAGAGGAGCTTGGGAAGCCCCCCTGCCGGGACTCCCTCCTCCGGCGAAGCCAGACCCCAGGCCCAGACACCTCCGTCCCCCCGACTCTGACCTCATGTCGATAATCATGGCATCCGTGTGCACGATCTTCTTCCAAACGTGCTCCACCAGCAGCTCTGACACCTGGGTGAGCAGCTCGCAGTCCCCAAACATGTCGAACCTCAGGTAGCCGACGTTGTCCTCAAATACGTTAGTGTGAAAGGAGAACTTGATGAGGTCCTCGAAGACTTCAGGGGAGGGAATCTGCAAGAGCAGGGCAGGGGCTGCGGGGCTCTGCTCAGCCCTGGCGCAGGTTCACCCCGCGTCCTCTACCTGAGAGACGCTGGGGAGCGAAGCCTGGCAGGGGCCCGGGCGGGCGGGCGGCTTCTGGGAGGTCACTTGGGATGTGGCTCGAGGTTGGTAGGCTGCGGCTGGCGGGCCCCCTGCAGAGGGTGCCCACCCGCGAGGCCCAGGCGCGGCCTCCACTCTGACCCCCACCCCAACCCCGCCCCCGGCAGGTGCTTCCTGGTGTCTCTGGGTTTGTCCTCCTCTCCTCCCAGGGCAGCGGGGACCCTGGGTCTTCCGCAGGGCTTCGGCCGCGAGCTGCGCACCTGCAGCCCCAAGCATCTCCGCAGGGCATCCCCTCAGTGAGGAGACCAGAGAGACCGGGTCCCTTCCCAGGGTCGCACAGCCAGGAAGTGGTGGCGCCAGAAGCCAAATCCGCAGGTGACTCCGGGGCGTGGGCCTGACCACACGGGGAGGGGACGAGGCCTGGCTCGGAAGCCCGGCCCTGTGAGCTTGGCGCGGTGCTGGCACGAATGGGGCTCCGCGTGCCCGGGGCCTCCTCCTGGCTGCACCATACGCGGGGGGGACGCGGGCTCTGCGGGCGGTGTGCGGGGAGCCCGGCCTCCAGGGCCTGCCGCTCACACCCCGGGTCTCTCTGTGTCAGGGTCCACGTCCCCATGAGGCCAGCAGCTGCTCAGTTCCGTCCGCGGGTGGCGGCTCTGGGTCCTTCCCCACGCGTTAGGGCCCCACGGGCTCCGTGGGGGCAGCGGCCTCCGTAATGCAGCCGCCTGCCCGCTCCCCTCCTGCCTTAACCCTCTCCCTGCTCCCTCTCTCCCCTACTGGGGAGGCCACAGCTCCCCCAGCCCCCCAGCGTGAGCTGCCTGCACCCAGACCTGCCCTGCCGCTCCTGGTCCTGACCGAGCGGTGACCTGCTAGAGGGCAGACTGCGAGCCGAGATGCCCTGGATGCTGCTTTTCGATGAAGCTCGGGGCTTGTAGCTGGTGGGGTGCTCAGGGCACCCTCAGCTTGTCTGGCCACTGGTCTGGGTGCTCTGGGTGGTCAACCTCCCAGCCGCAAACCCCTCAACCTCGGTTTACCCTCTCAGTGCCCCCCGAGGGCTCTGCTGCTTTAAACGCGTGACCCTCAGCAACATCACTCAGCTTCCCGCCCAGCTGAGCCTCGCTCAGACGGTGCCCACGGGGCCCCAGACGCGGAGAATCTCGCGCTGCGGGATTCTGGGGACTGCGCCCTCGTGCCCCTGGGCACGTCTGAGTTGGGCTCCACACCCGTGAGGCCACCCCTGGGGCAGGCGGGGGCTGGCGGGAACTCAAGCTGGGGTGGGAACGCAAGGCCGGGGTGACAGGATGACAGGAGGGAAAGATGCAGCAGGGAGAACTGGGACCCCGCACAGGTCCAGCACCGTGCTCAGGGCCCTGCCCGCGTGGACGGGGCCAGCCACCCCGGGACCGCGTATCTCACCTGCATGGGCACGATCCCGGGGATGCGGTCCTTGGCATCCTCGGGGATGTGGGCCGTCTTCAGGTGCGGGTCTCCGGACAGCATCTGCAGGTCGGCTGCCAGCATCTCCGCCAGCGCGCCCTCGGAGGTCACCCGGGAGTAACGGCTCTGCAGGCGGCTCAGCTTAGCCGCCACCTTGGCCCCCAGCTCCGGGGAGGCGTAGTTGTCGGCCACCAGCTTGCCCGTGGTCTGCAGCACGGTGGGCACCTTGGCTCGCAGGGCCACTATGTCCCGGGCGGTGGACAGGGCCTCACTCATGGGCACGGCGATGTCGGGCTCCACCCCGGCCAGGTCCCAGGCCTCGCCCGTGCTGGCGCTCAGGGCCATCTGCGTGGGCATGGAGGCATACAGGGGGCTGCTGCCCACCTGGTAGATGCCCACCGAGAGTGCCCCCCCGGCCGTGGGTTCCCCGATGACCGTGGCCCGCTGCAGGTCCTGCATGGTGTGGGCAAAAGCCTCGGCCGCCGACCCGCTGATGTGGCTCATGAGGATGTAGACGTCCTTGTGGGGGCCGTAGCGTCGACCCGCCACCTGCGGCAGGGTCCACACCTCCGTGACCCTCGAGGTGGCCCGGTCAAAGACGGAGTAGAGGTGCTGGCGGGGCTCCGCCTCGAAGAAGTAGGAGCAGAGCAGCGGCACCGCCGTGGAGTAGCTCCCGGGGTTGAAGCGCAGGTCGACGACCAGTGCGGCTGTGTCCACCAGCCCCTGCCACACCAGCTGCACCAGCTGCGGCCCGATGGCCTTGACCGTCTCCAGCTCCGCCATGGCGTCAAAGCGCAGGTAGCCCAGCCGGCCGGGCAGCACCTCGGTTTTGAACAGGGCTTCGATGAGGTAGGACACCTCCTCTGGGGAGGGCACGACAGGGGGCGGGGGGGGCGCCTCCTCGGCCACCATCTCCCCGGGGCTGTGGAACACGAGCAGGCGGTGGTCCCCCGACATCTCCTGCAGGTCGGCCGTGAGCTGCGAGGCCAGGGACTCCAGGTCCACCGCCGTGCGGTAGGCCCCCCGTGCCAGCTTGGCCCGCAGCAGGGCGCTGGTCTGTCCAACCACCTCGGGCCGCGCGTAGTGAGCCTCCACCAGGTGCCCTGTGCCCTCCACCAAGGCCTCCAGGCTGCGGTGGAACTCCAGCACCTCCTGGGCCCTGTCCAGGGCCTCCTCCGCCAGCACGATGGCGTCGGGCACCACGCCGCCCCCCAGCCAGCATTCGCCGTGGTTGTCGATGAAGGTGAGCACGGGCACGGTGAGCACCAGGTCGCCCTCCGGCGTCTCCAGCAGCGGCACCGTGCGCGTGTGCAGCAGGCTGCCCGCCGTGATCTCACCCACCAGCGTGGCCCAGCCCAGCGACTGCAGGAGGAAGGCCAGCTCCTCGGCGGCCGTGGCCGTGCGGTGGCTGGTGAGCAGATACACCCCGCGCTGGGTGGGGTAGCGCCGGCCTGGCAGCTCCACGCGGCTGAAGTGCTCCTGTGTGATGTTGGTGCGCCGGTCGTAGGTGGTGAAGAGGCGCACGGCGCCACCGTCGGGGCCCTGGAAGTAGGAGAGGAGCAGGGGCACGGCCGAGGACGGCCCCCCGGGGTTCTGGCGCAGGTCCACGATGAGGTGCTCTGTGTCCTGCAGTGGCTCCCACACCTGGCGTGCCACGTACGGGCTCAGCACCTCCAGCACCGGGGCGGCCGCGAAGCTGTCGAAGCGGAGGTAGCCCACATTGCCCGGCAGCACGGATGTTTGGAACATGGAGTCCACCAGGGCCCGGCGGCCAGCCTCGTCGTCTGGCACCGTGGGCACCGCCTCCGGCGGGTCGTCGTCCCCCGCCTCGGGCCCCAAAGGACCCTCCCTGGGCCTCACAGCCCGCACCAGGAGCCTGGGGTCCTCGGACACAGTCTGCAGACCAGCGTTGAGCTTGGTGACCAGGTCCTCCCTAGAGACCACGGCGGAGAAGTCCATGCTGGCCAGGTGGTGCAGCAGGGCGGGCACGCGGTCCACCAGTGTGTAGTAGGCCTGCAGGGCCTCCTGCAGGCGCCGTACCACGCCGGGCAGGGCGCGGCGCAGGGTCAGGATGGCCAGGGCTTTCTCCAGGGCCTGCTCGGCCGGCGTCCCCACACAGGGCAGTACCCCGCTGCCCTCCCACGTCTGGCTGCCCCCTCCCAGGGGCCCCAGGGACCTGGACACGGGCACGGTGAGGAAGAAGTCGGACTGGCCTATCCTCAGCTTCTGGAGGTCCAGGGCCCCCCCGACAGTCCGCTCGCCCACCACAATGGCCCGGCGCATCTGCTTGAGGATGTAAGTGACGTCCTCCGCCACACCGCCCGTGTGGCCGCTGGTGAGGACCACCACGTCCTTGTCAGCGCTGTACCTTTCCCCCAGGACCTGGGGCAGGGTCCAGATCTCAGTGGTGGTGTTGGAGGGGCGGTCGTAGATGGTATCCACGTGCAGAACCGTGTTCCCTGGGTGCAGGTAGGAGACGACGTAGGGGATGCCAGAAATGTGGCCGCCCGTGCAGTGCCGGAGGTCCAGCACCAGGGCAGAGGTGCCCATGAGCTTCCTCCAGATGCTGGCCACAAGGAAGCTGCCCAGCTTGTCCACCACCTCCTGGCCGGGGATGTCATCCACGCGCAGGTAGCCCACGTTGCCCTCCAGCACCTCGTGGCGGATGCCCTTCTGCAGGCGGGCAAGCAGTTCCTCCCGGGTGAGGTTGGTGAGGGCCGGGACTTGCCGGGGAGTCTCGAGGGTGCTGGGCTCGTACGAGATGACCAGGCGAGGGTCGTTCAAGGAGCTCTGCACCCCGGTGGTCAGTACGTGGGCCAGAGTCTGGGGGTCCGAGACGGCTAGGATCTCACGGCTCTTGATGGCCTGCTCGATGGCTTCCTGCATCCCCATCAGGTTCTCTGGGAAGCAGTAGTTGTCCAGGAGGACCTTGGCCATGTCCAGCACCAGGCCGGGCTGGAACAAGTGCGTGGGGCCAGCCAGGCCGCAGAGCAGCGTGCACAAGATCAGGGCCCATTCCCTCGTCATGGGGACCCACAAGGAGAGCTGGCTCCTGCACGGGTGCTCCCTTGACTGTGCGCAAGGCCACGGCCACTGCCCGTGTGGCCGCCTTCCTCCCTCGTCCTTCTCAGCGGGTGGACAGAAGGTCTGGGGCTAAACGCGGGAGTTGGGGTGCGGCTTGCAGCTCCAGTAAGCCTTTAATCCCGTCTAATTCAAGCACGTCAGCCCCGGGTACCGGGGAGCAGGGGCCACAGCGGTTTGACCCAGAAGGCGCGTGGATCTTGCCGAGCTGTGCCACCTCGGTGCACGGCCACCTGGAAAACTGCTGTGGACTCGGAGTTTCCGCCCCATGCCAGGCATTGGGCTCCGTGCTTCACAGGGTGACAGTGTGCACCAGAGCCTTGCAGACAGAGCTGCTGACCTGCCGCAAATAGCGTTTTCCCCACCGTGCGGGGTGAGCCACATCCCTGGAAGGAGCTAGAACTCACTGGGGGCCTGGCTCTGTGACCCTCGGCTCCGTGGCCTTAGGGACGTGTCCCACTATCGCGTAGATTGCTGGGAAGTTCTCCGTGGTGGATGATCTCTGCCGAGTAGCTGGGGGAGGAGAGCTCAGGAGCTAGTGGGTGGGGACGGGGGACGGGACAGAGGAGCAGTTCGGGGGTGGCGGGCTGCAGTCCGCTCAGGCAGTGCCGAGGCTGAGGGTGCGGGGCCACCCACTTCAGGGCTTGAGGTTGCTTTCTGGGTGTTGCTGAATCCGGGGAACTGTTGTGCACCCTCTCCCCACCCCCTGCCCCCAGCTTTCAAACAGCAGGAATACAATGTCTGGACCTCGGCGCCGTGTACGGTGAGTGGGAGGGGTGCCCGCCTTCCTGACACCACGGGGTCAGGCCTTCTGGGTCCCCTGAGGTTGTCCCTGCCACCTAACCAGGGTCCCTGCTCCTGGCTACGGAGGAGGCCCGTGGCCCACGGCTTACAGGGGAGTGGCTGCGGGCCCGGCACCCAGGCCGGTGCAGGTGAACGGCTGGACTCTCAGGCTCTCTCCAGCTCCTGGTCCCTCGCGTGGAAGTGCGGTGGGTTCTGCTTGCCGTGGACTTGCGCAGAGCCCCAGAAAACCTGCCGTGGAGCCCAGGGTCCGGGACCCCTGCGGGGGCGGGAGGTGTTCCCGGGGTCGGGGGCCGTCTGGGCAGCCCGGAGAACCACAATCTGCTCTCTGGGAATCATTATCTGGGGATGTTTACCAAGTGGTTTATGAAGGCCAAAGAGGTCAATTAGCTAAAACAAACATATTTTTAGCTCATTAGGATTTGTTTAATGCCCAAGTGACATATGGTCCCATCACTCCACTGTTTGCAGCCAATGAGGTGAGCCTGATTTATCACAGCAAGAAGGCCTCCTTAGTCTTCACTGGGAAGACCGGGCCTCTGCCCTGCCTTTCCTGGGGAGTCACACGTCGGATTTGCCGTCCTGGGCCTTCTCTGTCATGGCCTGGGCTCAGGCAAAGTCTCCCGACCAGGAAGGCCAGAGGATAAAGATGACCAGGAAAAAGTCCTTCTTTGGGGAAAGCACTTCTTCTGGACTTGTCTTAAAATGTGGTGTCAGGATGGGCTGCCTGGAGCCATTGCTGGGCCCCGATTTGTGGGGTTGGGTGGCCCAGAGCCCTGAAGAGGACGTGGAAGACAGAATGGGGCCCGTCGTAAGTCACTCGGGGGGGGCAGACTCCGTGCCTGCAAGGAGACTTGATGTGTCCTCCTGTGGGTGTGGCCGGAGGCCTGTGGGAGAAAATTCTGTCCCAGAGTTCTCCAAACTGTCCAGGAGCCAGGGATATTTTGGTCCCCACGTGAGGGGGAGCGTAAGCACTGGGCAGTGGCTAAGGAGAGCATGCCCCAGGTAGGTCCACAGTGCAAGCCAGGAGGGGAGGAGCTCTACCCCTTCCTATCCAGCCCCTGCTAGCTGGGGGCCGAGGGGGTCACGGAGCACCCCCTGTGATCTCCGGGTGGATTTTGGAGTTGGGATGAAGTCAGAGGCCCTGTGTTCCCACCATTGGCACAAACAGCTACGTGAGCAGATGTCAAGAGTGCAGGCTTGGGAGCCCCACATCTCCCTGGTATCCTGCTGCTTCCTGGGTAGAGACCCGGATGAAGTAACATGACTGCTCTGTGCCTTGGCTTCCTCAGAAGGTAAATGGGAAAAGGGAAAGCATCACAGTGTTGTTGCAACAGTGTTGGCAGGTGTAACAAAGAAGCTGACAATGGAGTAGGAGTTGGTGAGAGGCAGCCTGTGATCAGAACTCCCCTGTGGGGGTGGGGAGAGATTCCCCGGCAGGCAGGGGTTGTCCTCGAGGCCCTGGTATAGGGAACACTGCTGAGGCCCCAAACCTTCCATGGGCTTCTCTGTGTCTGGAGAGTTTGTATACCCGAGGGAAGCCCCGGCCTGGTGTTCACTCCAGAGTACAACCTGCAGAGAACCAAGCATCAGATTAAAAGGGGGACCAAGCACGGAGGGTGTGCTACTGGAACGATCTGCGGAACATGCCTGGGGCCCAGGCAACCCAGGAAAGAGCCAGTCGCCTGCTGCAATACAGACTCACTTTTTTGCTGTGAGCAGAGACCTTGTCTCTCTAGCCGTCCATCCATCCATCATCTATCCATCCATCCATCCTCCATCCATCTCTCCATCCATCCATCCTCCATCCATCCATCCATCTATCCATCCATCCATCCATCCATCCATCCCCCATCCATCCATCTATCCATCCATCCATCCATCCATCCACCATCTATCCATCCATCCATCCATCCACCATCCATCCGTCCATCCGTCCATTGTTTAATATTTGCCTTTCCCTCAATGTTCTTTATGGACATTTTCAAGCAGTACAGCAAATATCCACGTCCTTAGATTCTAACATTGGCATTCATTACCTTTCCTTATCTCACCTCTGTCTCTCCTACTCTTGCTCTAACCTCAAACCAATATATTTTTTGGATGCATTTCAAAACAAGCAGAATCCTGTCTTATTTGATTTTAATCCTTTTTCTTAATAATAAGACTAAAACATACTCATTTTTATATCTTTTTCCAAAGCCATTCCAACCCAGCCAATAATGTACACTGTACATACATAAATAATGTTTAATGTATAGCTGTCCTCATCTCTCTCTGTGTTCTTACATGAAAGCACATATGTAGGAGGTGCATTGTCTATACCCATCCGCCATCCATCCATCCATCCATCCATCATCTATCCATCCATCCATCCATCCATCCACCCATCCACTCATCCATCCATCCATCTGTCCATCCATCCAATGTCATCTATATACACATAGTGTCCATACTGTGTATACATGGTAATTTGTCTTTTGTTTGACTTACTTAAACATACAGCAGAAACACCCTCAGTGTTGCAGTACATGAAGTTCATCCTTTTAATGGCTGCGTTGTAGTCCTTGATAATTTACTGATCTGTTCTCCTAGTGAGAGATATTTTAATTGTTTCTGTTTTTGCCTCTATACACAATATTGTTATAAATGTTCTCAAACATGGGTTCTTAAGGACTAGTGCTTCTTGTTTCTGTCAATTCCCAAAACTGGGCTCACTGAATCAAAGAGTATGTGCACTTACTTCTTTTCTTCATCATATTTTCAGTAACTTTTAAATTATCCAACAAATGTGTATTTTTTCTGTTTTCTTTTAAACAACTTAATTGATATATAACTGACATACACTGAACTGCTCATATTTGAAGTGTACAATATGGTGAGTTTTGACATGTGTATTCACCTATGGAACTACCATCTAGATCAAGATAATGTATATTACCCTCACCCGCAACATTTTCTCGTGCTTCTTTGTTACCCAATCCCCTTTTTATCTTCATCTCTCGGCAAACACTGATTTGCCTTCTGTCACCAGTGGATTACTACTCATTTTTCAGAATTTTAAAAGGAATTACATGTGTATTTTTTTTTCTCCTTATCTTCCCTTACTCAGCATAGTGACTTTGAAACTTATCTATGTTGTTGAGGGCACCATTATTTTATTTATTTCATTGCTGGGTAGTATTCCATGGTATAGATATACCACAATCTGTTATCCACTCATGGATTGATGGACCTTCAGCTTGCTTCCATATAGAACTGTTACAAATGCAGCTGCAGTCAGTGTTTTAAGTTTTAAGTATAAGTCTCTGCCTGGATATATGGTTTTATTTTCAGTAGGACAGAAATGCATGTTTAGCATTTTAACAAATAGCCAGTTTTCTGAAACCTAAACATATATCAGCAGCGTATGAGACTTCCAATTCCTCTACATCAATGGCAACAATTGGTATGTAGGGTCAGACTTTTATTTTTATATTTATTTATTTATTTATTTGCCCCATTTTTAAATTAGGTAATTTGTCAAAAAAAATTAGATCATTTGTCCTTAATTATTGAGTTATAAGGGTTCTCTGTATGTTCTAGGTACAAGTCCCTTATCAAATACATGATTTACAAATACTCCCTCCTATTCTGTGGGATATCTTTTCACTTTCTTGATGGCATCCTTTGAATTGTAAATTTTTTTAAAAATTTGGGGCACCTTGGTGGCTCTATTTTTTAAGTGTCCAACTCTTGGTTTCAGCTCAGGTTATGATCTCAGAATCTTGAGGTTGAGTCCCAGGTCGGGCTCTGCACTGGGCATGGAACCTACTTAAGATGCTCTGTCTCCTTCTCCCTCTGCCCCTTCCTGCCTCCCTGATCAAATGGGCTCTCTCCCTCTTAATTTTTTTTTAAATTTTGATGATGCCCAGTTTACCTAGTTTTTCTTTTGTTGTTCTTGCTTTTGGTGTCATACCTAAAATCCTTTGCCAAACCCAAGTCATGAAAACTTATCTCTCTATTTTTTCTTTAAGAGGTTTATAGTTTTACCTTCTATATGTAGGTCTTTGATCCATTCTGATTTAATCTTTGTGTATGATGTGAGGTAGGGGTACAACGTCATTCTTTTGCTTGTAGAAATCTGGTAGTCCCAGTACTTTCTCCTTTGATCTTCAGAAGTGGACCCAAGGAACAAAATATAGAGATAGATAGGTAATAAAGATGATTTATTTTTTTTATAATTTTTTTTTTATTAATTCATGAGAGACACAAAGAGCGAGATTGAGGCAGAGACACAGGCAGAGGGAGAAGCAGGCCCCATGCAGGGAGCCTGACGTGGGACTCGATCCCAGGACCCCGGGGTCATGGCCTGGGCCAAAGGCAGGCACCAAACCGCTGAGCCCCCCAGGGACCCCAAAGATGATTTATTTTTAAGAAATTGGCTGGCTTGCACAATTGTATGGGATCACAAGTCTGGAATTTGTAGTACCAGCCCCAGCAGGCTAGAAACTGAGGCAGCGTTTCTACGTTGCTGTCTTGAGGCAGAATTTCTTCTTTGGGAAACCTCAGTCTTTCCTCGTCAGGCCTTCAACTCATTGCATGAGGCCTACCCACATTATAGAGGATAATCTGCTTTACCTAAAGTCAACTGACAATAGATGTTAATCACATCCTTAGATATCTTCACAGCAACATCTAGACTAGTGTTTGAGCAAACAGCTTGGCCCCAAGCTTTCTTGACATAAAAATTAACCGCCACAGGTGATGCTATTCCCATCTTATAGGTGAAGAAACTGGGTCCTGGAGAAGTCAGAGTTCTTCTCCAAGGGCACAGTAAGTAGCCAAGTGAAAACTGTACTGAAAACTAGCTCCAAAAAGGTATTCAGTCCCCACATCTACACGAGGCCTTTCCTTTTGTTCTGAGAACACCCAAGGCTCAGAGGACACTTGAGTATTCTACAAGCAGGTTCCAGAAAAAATAGTTTAATTGACCACAAATATATGCTGCAAATGACTTGAATTTCTCTAAAATACAAATTCCGCATCCTATTGCCCCTGCATTTTTATCTCACTAGACGTGAAGTTAGACGCAGACTTTCTTGGCCCACTTGCCCCAGATGTCCCAAATGGCTTGGGCTCGCTCGTCTCTGTGCCCTGCCGAGGCCTCCGAGGACCGCGCTTGAGTTAGAAGGGCCTTTTCTCTTTGGGGTTCCTGTGAGAGTTTGTTCCATCACCTTCTATCCTCAGCTTTCCCCCGGAAGCGGCAATTCAGTGTTTGGCCCAGAACATGGGTGAGGCTAACTCATGAGGATGGTCTGTGCTGGCCTTTGTGTGTGTGTGTGTGTACATGACTGTGCCTGTGTGTACACATGGATATGTGTGTACATCTGTGTGCTCACATTTGCGCCTGGATAATCCAGAGTATGGTCCTCCCCTCCAAATCCTTCATCACATCTTTAGCCACTAAGGGGATAGTGCCCCTCTGTGTCCCCTAGGGCCACACTCAGAGTCTAGGGATTAGGTCATGGCCATGTTTTGGGGTCTGCACCCACCACAGGGCTGAGCTAGGCTTGAGATCCTATTAGATGAGGCCAACAGCCCTTACACCCTGTGTCAAGGCGTCTCACTGAAGTCCCGGGTCTTCTCTAAAGGACCCTCTGCTTTCCATCCTCCATCGGCCCTGCTGCTGCAGTCTCCTTGGCGATGCCACCTGCCTCCTCTAAATCCCACGTCTTTCTCCATTTTATTTAAATCTCTCCCAACAAATGATACTTACTGTAAACAAAGAGAGAGGGAAAGACAAAAAACAATCAGAGGCAGAACACGGGAAGTGAATGTAAAGCAGCTCACATTCGGCCTTAATGGCAGCGCGGTTTCATAAGGACGAGCTCATGGATGCCCGCCGCTGGAAGGTATTTCTGCAGGTCCGATGAGCACATTCATCATCTGAAGACAGGGTGCTCGATGGGGCTTCATGAGACTATCAGTGTTAGGGACGCGTACCCCTGGGTGCTCTGGCGGGCAGGGAGCTTTTAATGTGGGAACCGCCGTGGGGGGCTGGGAGCTGGCTCCTCTGCTGTGTCTGCATTTTCAGACCCGCGCAGCCACCACGCCGTGCACACTCATCCACATCCGCGGAGGCCCGGGAACACCCCGGACAGATGGCGTCGGCTGTTGCCACTCCCTGGGCTTCGGGCAGGCGGGTAGCCCCAGAGCCCCGCCCTCAGGGCCGCTGGACGGGTCTGGGCTTTGGCTGGTTGGCTGGGACCTGCGCTTGCTGCCGCTCATCGCAGCTGTCCTGCTGCCCGCTGTTGTGGGCACGGATCTGTCAGGAGCTTCCAGGTGACGCTCTTCCCGCTGACGCTGCTTCCGTTTCCAGGAGTGGAAGTCTCGGTCGAATATAGGGCCTTGCCATGTCCTTTAAGTACCTCGTGATGGGAGCGAGCTGCGGCCCGAGGCGACCCTGCCAGCCCGTCGGTGTGTGACAGTTTCCCCTGGTGGCCCTGAGACGTGGCACTGCTCGGTCATGGGGTCCTTGCAGGCCTCCTGTTCCGCGTGCCAGGCCCTAGGCGGCTGCCTGGCCGGAGCCTTGTCCAGCTGCGGAGCAGAGTCCGGCACCCACGCGGAGGGGCCTGAGGGCTCCAGGAGGCGCCTGGGTGGCCTCCGGACACGGGCACGGCCCTGGGGCCCTGGGACAGCCACGGAGCTCATGCACTCGCCGCCCAGCTCTGAGCTCCAGGGTACGCTGCACCTCCATGTCCTATCTTAACCCCCCCAAACCAACATGCACAACCTCAGTTTATTCACTGTGTATGCGTCCTTTCTTCATTGTTCTTGTTTTTTTTTTTTAAAATGACAGAAGAAAAAAAAAGACCTTTACAGATAAAGCAAGATTTTTTTTTATATTCCTCACCTTTCTGCTATTTGCCGTGTATCCTAGTCCTTTTATAAACTAGTGTGTCAGCGTGACCCTCGATGGGTTTTTATTGGAGTGACTCGCATCGCTATGCTGCATATCTGACTCTGCCACTTGCTTTCTTCACTCAGCCTTGTATTTTTGATTTCTAACCATACTGGTCATCAACTAGTTGGCCTTTTGATTGCTCTCATCACTTCACCATACGCACGGGCCCTCTTTTTGTTAACTATTCTCCACCGATGGATATTCGGTCTGTCGCAGGTCAGGTTCCTGGAGAACCAGAATGAGCCGGACTGGCTGCGGTAGGCACCCCGGGGCTGCACCTGTCAGGGAGGCGAGGATGTTGGACAGAGAGAGAAGTCCAGTGTGGTACAGCTGTCACCAGGACCTCAGCCAACCTCAAGGGAGGCTCTGCAGAGGCGACGGCCCTTGAAGAGTCACCCCAAGTTGGGGGCGCCTGGATGGCTCCGTCGGTTGAGTGGTTGAGTGTTCAACCCTTGATCTCAGGCTCAGGTCTTGATCGTATGATCGTGAGCTTGAGCTGCACATGTGCAGCATGGAGCCTACTTTTAAAAAAAGAGTTACCCCAAATTGAAGCGCGGCGCCAGGCCTTCATACCGTGCACAGTCACTGGATGGAGGATGCCCCTGAGGAGGGAATATAACCTGGATGAGTCATTCCTTACAGGCACGTCTTTCCACTCCTGGGACGATCCTGAAGGGGGTTCCGGGTGGCACCCGACACCCAGCCCAGGTCTCACCAGGGTCTCATAGTTGCCTTGTGCAGCACTTGCTCTGAGCCCTCATGTGTAGCTGTCTGTAGAATGGGTATGAAGGAGAGGAGTGTCCAGAGCTCTCCAGTCTCTTGGATGCAGCTGAACTGCCCTCCAGGGTGACCGATATCATGGGCAGGCCCCCCTTACCCCCCACCATGCCCGTGGGCTCTAGAGCCACATGGCTTCATGTCTGCAAATCTAACGAGTATAGGATGGAACCTCATGGTCGTTTCCATTTGCTTTTCTGTGATTACAAACGAGGCCAAGCGCAAACACCTGCAGGTGGTTGATCCTCTCTTTGACCCCCTACTTTGTCCCCGAGGAGAAGCCGGACTATCCTGTCCTAGTGCTTCTTTTCCTCTCCTCCTGCCTTTTTTTCAGTTTGCCTGGAAGACGGGCCCCTCCTCCGAGATTTCTTGCAGTTTCACAAGTTGCCAATGTATTGGAAAGTCCCGCCAATTTTGCTGATCTTTGGCGGAAGGCAGGCGCTAAACTGCTGAGCCACCCGGGCTGCCCAATTTTGCTGATCTTTGGGTCAAAGGCATGTAGGCGTGTGTGTTCGTGCACGACTCTGTGACGTGTACACGTGTGTGGTGTGTTATGTGTGCTGTGTGTGTACGTGTGCGTGTATATTGGGCAGTCTTGGGGGCCATAGGGCAGGTGTGAGCCTGGCGCTGTCACTCCTGATCGGGCCCTTCTTGAATTCAAATCTGACTGTGCGCCTGGGTGGTTAAGCACCTGACTGTGGCTCAGGTCATGATCCCGGGGTCCTGGGTCAAGCCCTACCTACACTGGGCTCCCCCGTGGGGTCCTGCATGGAGCCCCACGTCAGGGAGTCTGCTCGTCCCTCTCCCTCCGTCCCTCCCCCTGCTGGCGCTCTCTGTCTCTCAAATAAATACATTAAATCTTAAAAAAAAAAATCTGAGTGGTTTAGAGCACAACCAGGGGCTAGCCCTCGGGCTGACCTGAGACTACGCAGTCCTTAGAGTCTTCCCCTCCACCCTCCAAACAGTCCTCCCGCCGGCTGTCTGCTGCTGCTCCCCTGACTTCTGGAGAAAGGGCTCTTCTTCTTTCGCACTGTGATCCAGGCCCAGGAAGGAAGAGGAAGGGGGCTGACCACAGCTCATCCCATTATTCTCCCATTGTTCATTTTAGAGAGTTTCTTGTTTTTCACTATGAAAAGCAACGTTCATGGGCAGCCTGGGTGGCTCAGCGGTTTAGCGCCACCTTCGGCCCAGGGTGTGATCCTGGAGACCCAGGATTGATTCCCCACATCGGGCTCCCTGCATGGAGCCTGCTTCTCCCTCTGCCTGGGTCTCTGCCTCTCTCTGTGTATATCTCTCATGAATAAATAAAATCTTCAAAAAAAAAGAAAAAAGAAAAAAAGAAAAAGAAAAGCAACGTTCAGCAAACATCAAGATTTCTCCGTATTTAATATATTTCTTCCGGCGGAGACTCAGAGCCAGTACTGCTACGTCAGCAGTAGGAGCATCTGTGGCAGAACTTTCTCGTTCGATCAGAACTCCTTCGATGGACAGCAGCAGCCGCCCTTCCCCGGAGCCCCAGAGTGCCAGGCACGGGGCTGGACGCGCTTCCGCCCCCTCCCAGCTCCTACTCTCTTTCCTGCCCTGCGTGCCCCTGCTTTCCCAATCCTGCCCTCTCTTGGTTCCCTTTGTACTCACGGTGGAACTTAGTGCCCTTGCCAGGGGGAAACCGACAGGCTTCCCAGCCCCTCCCGTGTTTTTAGCTCTGCCCATCACGTGCGGCAGCGCAGAGCAGCCCACACCGGCCTCGAGGGCTCTTCCTGCCTCCGAAGTGGGGAACGGAGAAGGGCAGTGAGTGCTCGCGTGCTGTGGGGTCCGCGTGGCAGCACAGTTGGTCAGCACGGGCCTGGCAGGGGGAGGGGGGCACTCGGGAGCACAGCCGCCTCTTGGGTTCCTCCTGGAGGTGACCTTCAGGGCTTCTTCCCAGGTGGGTACATGTGGGCCTGGTACTTGCTAGGCCGGCCCTGGCTTCTAGTCTTGTTATGGGAGGTGCTTTCCTGGCCGCGAGTCAGGTGGCCGCCGGGACGGACCCCAGAGAGGAGGTGTCTCCAGCCCCATGAGGAGACATAGAGCGTGTTCCAACTCATGCGTGACACCGAGGACCGATGTCAAAACCTGAGAGGACCAAGCATCACGCGTGCGTCTGCGATGCCCACGTGTGGGGAGCTGGTGTACAAAGCCTGGAGTTTGCAAAGCAGCCAAAACGGGGCTGGGAGAGGCATGATGGGTAGGCAGATCCCGAGGCCAGGACCCCGGCCGGCGCAGGGTCAGCAGGTCTGGGGGGCGAGGCAGGCCTGGCTCCCTTCGGGGGCGTCAGAGCGTCAGCAGGCTCACCCGGTGGAGGGGCTCTGGTCGAGGCCCCAGGCCCATGGTTGAGGACCGAACCTAGGGAGGTGGTTCAAGATCAGTTTGACCGGTGCACAGTCGTCAGCACGGACATTGTCAAGGAGGAGAACCTGGTACCTCTGATCTCCGGGATTTTGTTAAAAAAGGCGGCAGAGGCACATCTGGCTACTGCAGACCTACCTGCCCTTGAGCCCCTGGCCCTCCGGTCATGCTGTCCACACCGGCTGCGGCACAGGGCCTGTGCCCCGTACTCCTCCGTGTGCCCCGGGAGACCGCGCGCCACCCCACACGGCACCCAGCGCGGGCCCTTCCTTGGCAGCAGGATCCCCGTGGCTTGTCCAGCTTCTAGGATTCTATCAAAACGGGGAAAGAGGCATCCCTGGTTTGCTGTGTCCCTGCATCTTCTCTCTCCAGGGCCAGCTGTGTGCAGGGGGGTCTCGTGCTTGGGTCCCCCACGGTAGGTTTGCATGGGATCCGCGTGGGCCCCCGAGGCCGGGGTGGTGCCAGCCCTTCGTGGGGGACGGCATGCAGTCAGGGCGGGGTGGCCCGGGGTGGCCACTGCCCTGAGGCTACAGGGCTCCGTCCTTTTCATGTGAGCAGGCTCTGGGGTCACGGACGGGCTGGCCGCTGATGGAGGCTGCTCCCCACCATCTGCAGGTTGGGGGTTTGTGCGGGAGGAATCCTGGCAGCCGTCAGGGGGAGGAGGGGGTCGCTAAAACGGCGGTGACCACTGGGACTTGGGAGTTGCCCAGGGCAGGGGAGGAAGAGGAGGTGCTTGTGCCACAGCTGTGGCCCGTGGTCTGTCCTTGGGGTCCTGGGGGCCACGGGGTCACCCTGGGGCTTCTAGGACGTGAACCACCTGTTGCTCCCATTGCCTGCTCGGCTCTAACTGCCCGCCGCTCCGGGTCTTGGTGACCACGGCCCAGCACTGACGCAGGCCGACAAGGGGGCCACCTGCCGCTGCCCTGAGCACCCGGCGGGTGAAGATCCCACAGAGCAGGGCCGGTTGGGGGCACCACCGGAGAGCGTAGCCTGTGTCCTTGCCACGACCCTGATCCTTCGTGAGGGAGGTCGTCGGGACAGAGAGCGTGGGGTTAGCCCCGCGGCCGGGGGTCAAAACCCGGGTCCAGCCCTCCCGGCTGAGCTCTGAGCCAAGGCCGAAGCCTCCAGAAACCTCCACCTCCTCTTCATTTGCAAAAGTCAGGATAGAAACGTCTTTTATTCTGTGGCTGTCGTGTGAGCTCCGGAGTGCACGTCCCAGGCCCAGCCGGCGCTCGGGGACCCCCGCCTCTCCCCGGGGCTGGCCCCACAGTCCCCCCACTCCACCCCCTCGTTGTCGCTTCCTGCTGGGGGCTTCCTGCCCGGCATCTCTGAGCCCCTCTGTCCTCCCGCTCTGCGCCCGGGGGGCGGGTGACATGAGGAGCAGGGGACAACCCCCCCCCCACCCCCACCCCGTTGCAAGTGCGGTAGTAGAAGCGGAGGGCTCAGTACCGCGTCGGGAGACAAGCTCTGCTGGGGTGATCCCCCAGAAACATCCGCGGGGACATGGATGCCACGCAGCACCTGGGGGCGCTCCCCGCAGATTCTTTTCCCAGCACGTGGTCCAGGCCCCATTGCCCTGAACCTGGGCCCTGAGTGTGACCAGGCTGCAGGCTCCCAGGCCTCGTCCCCGGAGGACCTGGTGGTGTGGGTGGCTCGCGAGCAGAGGCAGGCAGGTCCCCACGCCAAGCCCACAACAGCCACAGGACAGAAGCACGGTCGTGCTCCTCAGGGTGGGGAGGTCAGGGCCAGGCTGCGGGGGAGGCTGAGGGGTGCCACCGGAGCCGGGCCTTCAGGGAAGGTGACTGGGCTGCGGTGGAGCGGGGCCTGAGGGCAGGCCGAGGACCGAGGGAGCCGGGCTGGGGCGGGGCTGGAGCGGGGCGGCTCTGGCTCTGACCTCTGGGCCCGCGGGCACCACGCAGGCCCTTCCGTGGACATCTCCCGCACCCCCCCCCCGCCCCCCGCAACGGAGATGCTGCCCCCTGCATCCGCCTGCAGCTCTGTCCCCAGGGAGGGGAAGGCCCGGGGGCAGGGGTGGCCTGGGCGCGGCGTCTGGCGGCCATCAGGCCTCTGATCAGGGGAGTCCACTGCTGACACACTCGACTTCATTTCCGAGTGAAGCTTTGATGCAGACACAGGATTGTGCCGCCGGGACTAAGAGGCATTCCTCATCCGGCCTCACCAGGAGTTAGTATTTTCTACAATTCAGTAGTTAATTGTATTTAAATTAATGAATTTGAATTCTGTTAAAGCTCTCTGTTGGTTCCCTGTAAACTAACATAAATCTGTTTTTTTTTTTTTTTAATATGCTGGGAGCTTCCACCCGCAGGGAAGGCCGGGTGGTGGGGTCTGCGATGGGCTCTGCTCCGGCCGTGGCCCTAAGGGCTCCCAGGAAACCCCGTCCTCCCCGGGGTCAGCGGGCCGAGTCCGGTCCTGGGGCCGGGGCCGTGCAGCTCAGGGAAGCCGGCGGGGGCGGCGGGGGCCGGGAAGGCCGGCTGGGCGAGGGGCGGCTCCGCCCCCCCCCCCCCTCGAGTTCGTGTCACCAGGACTAAAAGCAGGGACATCGCAGCCACTGAGGCAAGAGCACATTTATTCCGACCAACTCCAATCCAGGCCCTGGGGTGTCGTGCTGGTGAGCTGCTTGGGCCGCGTACACCCGGGGACCCCGTGCTGGGCAGTGGCCTGCACCGCCGGCTGAATGCACTGTCCCACGGCCCCGGCCCCCCCACCCCCTGCCGTGTGTACGCAGCCTCGGGCGCCTGTCGTGCACTCTGTCCCTCCTGCAGCTGCTCTGGGGGATGGTTGCCCGGGGACTCGAGGCGCATCTGAGAAAGCCCTGGGCCCCTGGTGCAGCCCGGCGCCTGTCAGAACGTGCTGGACGCTCCAGCGGCCTGGCCAGCCTGGTGGGCACTGGCTGGGGCTCAGTGCAGCTCGGTCCCGCTCCCCGCCTCCAGCGTCTAATTTTCTTTAGCTGCAAGGTGACCTGATACCCTTTGATGGGGTACCTAAGAGGGTCCTGGGTCCCGGGGGATGACGGATCTGTGCAGACCGAGGGTTGGACCCCATCTCCGTGGCCGGTGTGGCTTGAAATGCCTGCGTTTTGGTTGCTCGTGAGCCCCACCTCACCGGGTTGCAGGGAGGCTTGAAACGAGGGGTGTAGAGCACGTGGCTCTCAGGGCCCGCACCCCCTGAGTTGTGGGAATGTGCCCCATCCTTCCCACCTCCTTTAAGCCCCACCAATCTCTGCACCTCATCTGCCTAGCCCCCTGCCTCGTTTCTGCTATTTTCTGCTAACTCTGGATTGCTTCCCTCTCGGCCTCTTTTCTCGTCTCACCCCTTGCACCCCAACGATCCTTCTGGGCTCTCCTCCTCTCCCCCGCCCCGGCCCCAGCCCCGGCCACTGCTGTCCCCTGCGAATGGGCCCAGTGGTGGACGCCTGGGGTGGGCAGGCCCTTGCCTCCCGGACGTGGCTGCCCCCTTCCCTCCTTCAGGCTGGCATGCCCAGAGGGAAACGGGGCCCATCCACCCTGTCCCCCCCGCCCGAGGCCGGCACTACCTGCACCCACACTCTGCCACACTCATCCCTTCGTAGTGGTACTTGAGAGTGGGGACCCCCATGTCATCCTTGTAGAGGATGGAGATGGGGCTCAGTTTGGTGGGCACGCAGCAGGCCTTGCCCACCTTCATGGGGAATTTGAGATGCACCAGAGTCTGCACGATGGCGTGTTTTGTTGGGGTCATGTCGTCAGCCAAGGGAAAGAAGCAGCCGCCTTTACATTCGTAAGCGTCGTACTCCTTGGGTGCAATGATCCAGCTGTCCCAGCCGATGTCCTCGAAGTTCACCCGCAGGGAGGTCTTCTGACAGTGGTTGTTGGCTCCGGCACTTCTCTTCCGTCTGGCTAACGAGGACCCTGTGGTCGTGTGACCTTCCCCGCCCCCCTCGGCCTTGCGGTCACCCGCCCCTGCTGGACCGTTCTTGGACCACTTCGTGAGCACGCTGTCCTGTTCATGGCCGATCATCTCCCTGAGCTCCAGCCTGGTCTCCTTGGTCCCATTGCTGCGGTCGTTGGAGAAGACGACAAAGAAGGGCAGGTTTTTGGAGCCCGGGGGGACACTGATATCCAGCTTGTCGCAGCCCTTCCTGTGACTCTCCACAGTCACTTCCAGTTTGTTTTTGCTCTTGGCGGAGTCTGCTCTGACCCACCGCTTCACAGCGCTGGACACCTCGAAGGTCTCCCAGCCCTCATCCAAGATGTCCTGGGACACGAGGAATGTCTTGGTGCCTGCGGAAGCATCCCAGGCATCTGCTCCATCCAGAACATCATAAATAGCCATGTTGCCTCTCAGCTCACGAGAAGCGGCTCCGTGACCTTGGCAGGAGACGTAGAGTCGAAGCTCGGCCCTGGTGATCTGCTCGTGCCTAGGAATGGAGATGTTGAAGAGCAAGATATGCTTCTGGAAGGGGAAGTCCTCTGTGGCCATGATGGAGACAGCATCTGAAATGCAAGGGCACAGTCAAGGTCACCTTTCATGACACCAAAGCTGAGACTCGTGACTTGGGTCAAAGGGCATCCAGGATGCCACTGACCAACTCTATCAAATCTTTATTTGGTTTCACTTAGGCCCTTTGTGTAGAAGGATTTAAAAGACATTTAGGATCTTCCAGAAAACCAGAGGCAGGAGGTGCCTTGCATTGGAGTTGACAGGTCCGCCCTTCAGGGAACACCTACTAGGTGCCCAGCATCGCACTAGGAGCTCTGCATTCCCTGTGTCACTTTGCTCTCCGCATGGGCCCTGGGATGGTCTAATTATTTCCACTTTTACAGATGTGGAGACTGGCATTTGGGCTGTTTAACTGCCAAGTGCGCACATCCTGTTAAGCTCCTCACATTAAAAGAAAGTACCAAAAAAAAAAAAAAAAAAGAAAGTACCAAATAAGCAGTGCAGCAAAGCATACTGTCAGCCTCAGAGTGGGAATCGCAAGCGTGTGACGTGGGAGGAGCCGCCCTGGGAGGGGATGGCAAATTTCCAGCATTAACACAATGTTAAAAATCTCAGCAATTTAAACAGCATAGAAATTATTCAGAACTCTAATTTCCAAGCAAAGTGAAACTGAATTTTTTTTTTATTGGGGGAAAAAAATGAAAGAGATTTGCCTCACCTGCTTTGTCACGTTAGTCATCAATGGGGTATACCCTGTAGCTACCCAAGTGTCTCAGTTTCCAACTTCTCCTAGCTGGCACGCAGCCACCAGCACGTCTCTGTGATGCCACGGCTCGGTCACAGCGTGAGGGGAGCCTGCGTGCTGCTGTGAGATCCGGCAGCGTCTGGCAGACCAAGGTGCTAGTCTGGACTCTGTCCCTTCCCAGGCTTGTGACCTCGAGAAGTGCTGAGTGGCTCTGAGCCTCAGTTGCCTCATCTGTGGAATGGGGCTCATCCTCCCCGCCTTCCAGGGTTGGTGGGAGGCTCCCCCAAGGTGGCACATGAAACTTACTGACACTGCCCCTGGCTCACAGCTGACGCTCGGCCAGTGCTTCTGTGTCCTCCTCAGACCCTCCTTCCCAACCTGCACGCCCCTCAGAGCGCATGGCCCCGCACCCGGTGTGCGTGTACCATTCTAGCTCCTGTAGAATGGATGGGAACAGCGAACGGGGCCCATGAGCAGGAGTGGTCTCCTGTGCCATGCTTGGAAAATTGCTGGGGGGCCATGTCACACGTCCACAAAACGTTACCCTCCCTGCCTGAGCCGCGCTTAGACCGTCTGCGAGGGAAGCATAATTGGCCTCCACAGCGGCGTGGGCCGCGGGCAGAGCTGGGTTGAGCCAGGAGGCCTGTGCTGGGGACATGGTCAGTGCTGGGCAGGGGAGGGGATGCTCATGGACGTGGCTCCAAATGCTGGACCCCCGGACCATGGGATGGTGATGCGGTCCAGCCGGGGAGGCACGCCTTCTCCCGAAGAACAGGCTACAGAGCTGGAGACTTGCTGGCAGCATCTGGGTGATCCGTAAACCACATTTTTTTAAATCAAGCTAATATTTTAAAAATCAGCAAGTTCACATCCAATCTAGAGTTTTCTCCTTCTTCTGGGGAATCAGAAAACTCAGGACTGCCGGGCTTGCACCACGACCATGACGGGGCATGTGCTTCGCAGGCGCGGCAAGTCGGGGAGCTGTGGTGCTCGGCCAGGCCTATTAGGGGTTTGCAGGTGTCAAGCCTGTGGGAGGGAGGCCCCTGTGCCCGGGCGCTCAGAGAGGCAGTGGTGGCCAGGGCCGAGCTTTGTGGGCCCGCAGGGCCTGCGTCACAAGGCAGCTGCCGAACCACCTTCTGACCTGGGCAAGCTCCCCCTGTATCTGCCGCCTTGGCCGTGTCCTGCGAACTGAGTCCGTGTTTGCTACCTCCTGGCCCTCTCCGATGGGGTAGATCAATTTATGTGTAGAAGATGACAGGCTTGTCCTCTAAAATCTCTGTCTCGGAAAAAATGCTCAGAAGTGTAGACGCTTTGTGATGGGAGAGAAACAGACCTTCTTCCAAGGTCCAAAAACACACCAATTGGTTGAAAGCTGGGTAGGCTGTCTGTGTTCAAGTGGGGAGGCGACCGCCCCAACCTCCTCCCCGGAGCCGCCGGGGGACAAAGCCCGGCCCGCAGCGCCAAGCTCACCCATGCATTGCATCTCACTGAGCTCCTTCAAAGGCCCCTTGCGAGCCCCCCGTGGGCCCTCCTGCCCCCAGCGCCCCGGTACCTTCCACGCTGAAGCTGCGCACCACGTTGGAGGCGGGCGCGGCCGCCTTGTCGCTGGCGTAGCGGTGGTACAGGTCGAGCATGTACTGCGGCGGCTCCGCGCGGGCCCGGGGCTGGGCCGGGACGCCGCTCAGGTTGAGGCCGCGCAGGAGGTCCCGCTGCACCGCCTGCGGCAGCGCCCTGAGGTCCCGCGGCTCCCCGGGCGCCCCCTGCGAGCCCGGCCGCCGGCGCCCCTCGAGCGGCCGCCCCCGCGCCCCGCAGCCCAGCAGCCACAGGGCGCACAGGGCGCGCAGGGCCCCGCCGACCGCCCGGCCGCACATCCTGGGACGTGCTCGCCCTGCACAGGACACTGCGGGCAGCGGCCGCGCGGCGGGCAGGGCGCGGGGGCGGGGGCGGGGCCGCCGGGCCTGCGGGGGGCTCCCCAGCCTGAGCCCGGGTTCACCGCCCTGGCCCGTGGCCTCCTCCTCCCGGCGGCCTCCTCCTCCCCGCGGCCTCTGGCCCCGCCAGGCCTCCTCCCCCCAGGCCTCCTCCCGCCCCCTGCGGCTGCTCCAGGAGCCCGGGGGTGCACCGCCCCAGCCCGGGGCCTCCTCCCCCCAAGTCCGCCCCCCGCGGCCTCCTCCTCTCAGGCCTCCTCCCCTCGCGGCCTCCTCCTGCTCCCCGCAGCCTCCTCCTCCCCGTGGCCTCCTCCCCTCGCGGCCTCCTCCCGCCCCCTGCGACTGCTCGGGGACCCCGGGGTGCACCGCCCCGGCCCGTGGCCTCCGCCCCCTGCGCCCCCCTCCCCGCGGCCTCCATCCCCCCTTCCTGCGGCCTCCGCCCCCCACGGCCTCCACCCCCTGTGCCCTCCTTCCCGTGACCCCATGCGGCCTCCACCCCCCTCCCCTTGGCCTCCATCCCCCTTCCCACGGCCACCAACCGCTTCTCCGTGGCCTCCGCGCCCCACAGGGCCTCCGCCCCCCTTCCCGCGGCCACCTCCCCCCTGCGTTCCCCACCCAGTGGTCCCCCATGGCCTCCGCCTCCCTCCCCGCAGCCTCTGCCCCCTGCGCCCCCCTTCCCGCGACCTCTTCCCCCTCCCCGCGGCCTCCTCCCGCTGCGCCCCCCTCCCCGTGGACCCCCGTGGTCCCCCACAGCCTCCACCCCCTGCGCCCCCCTCCCCGTGGCCCCCCCACAGCCTCCACCCCCTCCCCGCGGCCACCGACCCCCTCCCCGCGGCCGCGTCCCCGCGGCCTCCCGCTCGCTCCTACCGGCCTCGACCTCCCGCCCTTATCTGAGGCTGCCCGCTAATGAAGGCTCTGTAAACATCTGAGAAGCCCACAGGGCCTGTGGGAAGGGCGCGGCCGCTGCGGAGAATCTGAACTTCCCGGTGGGGTTATCGCCCCCTAATTAGGATCCTCTGTCCTTTCCTTGCCAGCTCAGCCCAGAACACTGGAGGCGGGTGCACATGCTCCTTGAGGCTGCGCAAATGAGGAATCCAGGAAACGGACAAGACCAAGAAGTCCTCCAAGTACAGAAACCACACAAATCTCTCAGAAGACCGAGGCCTGGGAGGTGGGGTCCCCCAGGGTCAGTAGGAGGCCCTGGCCCTGGGGAGCAAACCTAGGCTGGGTGTGTGGCTGCAGAGCTACCCGTGCTGCCCCTCAGCCAGGTGAGCCCTGAACTCGAGACCCCAGAGCAAGGCAGCATCTAGTGAGGTGATGGAGGCTTTGGAGTCGCTGAGAGGAGGGTTCACACCCGGCTCCCTCGTCTGCAGCCCACGAGTGTCACCTCACCTTTTTGAGCCTCGAGTTTACGAGAGACATGTGGGAAATCTAGGACGACCATGTGCTGAACATCATGGCAGTCGCTGCCACCTGGGCCCAGCCGGTGGTCACACGCTCCCCGTCTGCTCTAGGGACGCCGTACCCTCCCTGACACCTGCTGCCCAGGCCCCAGGAGAGCTCTGGCCCTGGGCTGGGGCTGGGCGTCCCTGCTTGTGTCACTGGGAGGCTGCTGGGGCCACACTCCACACCCCGAGGAAGTGTACAATCTGGGGAGAAGAAGGGGAACGGGGCAGCCCTGACACCGGCACGTGCCCGGGTGCTGTCCCCCCGCCCCGGGAGGTGGACCAGCTGCAGCCAGGAGGACTCTGTGGGCCCTCAGGATCTGAGTTATTGTGAGGGCGTCATGCCCACACTGGTCTCTGTCCATTCCCATTATGTGTGGGTTTGAGGTTAAAAAACTGGGGATGGTCACAAATCTCTCAGGAGGGGTAGCCCCAAGTCAAGCAGCTTCAGGAAGCTGTAGGAGGGGCAGGCAGGACAGCAGGTGGCGGCGGGGTCCCAGGGTGTGGCCAGCGTCCCCCACCCGCCACGGGGGCAGGGTGAAACCCAAGCTCCAGAGCTGCCGGCCTGGACGGAACTTGCTGTCCCCATCCCGAGGGGACACTGTTAGGGGAGGCTGGACGGGAAAGGGGGCAGCTTCAGAAGTGCCGCTCGCAGAGGGGGCGGAAGCATGCTGGGCATTGAGCCAGCTTAGTGTGAGAGCTCGGGGCAGGGAAGGAGAAGGGTGCAAGGCTGGAGATGCCGCTGCCGCTGCCGCGCACAGGGAGGGCCTGGGGGGGCCAGGAGAGCCGCAGGCGGAAACAGGCCAAGGGCCGCGCAAGGGTGGCCTAAATGTGGTCAGGGCAGAGGGGCTGCCTCCTGATGTGTTCTTAAGAGCCCCGTAGGTCTCTTTTCTGATTACAACAGTAGAGTACAGTGAGGGTAACTCAGGAAATGCGAAACATGTTGAAGAAGGAAGTAAAAATAGCCTCTGGTCTCAGTGCCCAGTGAGGCCCATGGTCCATATTCTGAAAGGCAGTGGGCTACGTACCAAGGTAACGTAGCAAGGCTCATGCATATGGCCTCTATTTTACTTATTTTCCTAAGACGGTTCGTCAGAAGAGGAACGTCTAGGGCAGCGTATGCAAGCATCCTCAAAGCTCTTGGTACGCACAGCAAGTTGCTTTCCAGAAATGCTCTTTTAACATCCCCTCCCACGAGCAGGGTCCAAGCGCCAGTCCAAGCGGCGGTGCTCTCTAGTCTAGGAATTTGATGAACAAACATATCAATTTGCTTTGCCCGCTGAGGGGACTGCTCGTGTTCCGAGGAGCCACCGCCCAGGATCGGGGCCTCTGCGCTCTGAAAGGTGCAGCCGCCTCCGACCCCCTCGTGGTCCAGGCTGTGCTCGGGACACACACCTGGGGCCCCGCGGGGTGCCCAGGGTGGGAGGGGGGGCCCGCAGACGCCGGGCTGCCGCACGATCGCTGGGCGCTGGCCTGGGCCTGGTGCGGAGGCGCTGAGCGGGTGCCCGTGCTGCCCGTGTCCGTGTGGCGCCCGCGCTCTCCTCTCCACTTCTGTAACCGGAGCAGCGCTGCCCTCCTGCCGCGGAGCCCGGCCTCCCGGGCTTCCCCTTGCCATGCCTCACGCTCCTCCCTGCCTGCCTCCCGCTGGCCAGGCCCTCCCGCCTCAGTGTCTGCGTAGACTCCCCTCCGGCGTCTCTGGGTTCTCGGACACCTGGGTCTCCTGCCACCCAGGACGCGGGCCCTAGGGCCACGTGGGCCGTTGGTTCGGGCGGCACGTCCTGCTGCCGTTGGACAAGCCTGGAGAGTGGGCCCTGTGTTCACGGTGGATCTGAGGCCCGGCTTCCCTGGGCAGGCCTCCTCGCTCATCTCTGTGCATGTCCCCTGGCTCCTCAGCGGCCCGGTATGTGAGACCGGGTGGCCCTGCCCAGGGGCTGCGGACCCAGCGCAGCCCCCGTCTGGCTCAAGGCCCCGGCTGGCGCTGCCGCGCTGCAGACACCATCATCGCGAGCACACGCCATGGGGACACAGTGGGATGCGCAGGAGCGGGCCTCGGAGCGAAGGGCACCTGCTGAGTGCTCAGCCAGCAGCAGCAGCCGGCCCAGGGTGTGCCCAGCCGGCAGCACGTTTGCTGGAGCAGTGGTTCTTCGAGTGTGGCTCCCGGCCCTGCCGCAAAGCTCCCAAAAGCTGGTTATGGAGGCAGGGTCTTGGTCTGGGTCGGTGGCTCTAGAGGCGAGACCCAGCAGCCTGCACCAGCCCCACATCGGCTCCTGGCACACACCCCGGTCTGCACGTTGGACTCGATAAAAAAGGAAATCCGTAGGAGGCTTCCAGGAGGTGAGTACGTGTGTGCTGCCCACCACGCTACTGGGCATGCGGTAGCTGCTACGTGACTGGGTGGACAGGCGCACGCAGCGGCGTTTAGAGCGGGGTCAGCCCTGAGAGGGAAGGAGAAGAGCTGCAAAGCTGTGGCGAGCGGCATTCTCTCTAGGAGTAGAAGAGAGCAAAGGAATAAAGCAAGTCTCAGGGGCATCAGTCAACCTGAATTTCCGGCTTTTGCTAAAGGAAACCTCCTTGAAGGGCCGGCCCTGCCCTGCTGCCCTTCCCACCAGAGTGCAGCCCCTCGTGCACTTTGCTCGGGAGAGAACCTGCATCGCCTTCACGCCGCCGGCCGAGCCCGCTCTCCCACCCTGGGGGCGTCGGCTCCATCCCTCTCCCCCGGAGCCCCTCCTCACGCTCTCCCACTCCCACTCCCACTCCAGGCTTCTGCCGGCTCGTGCAGCCTGGCCCTGCAGCCCGGCCCTGCATCTATCTGACCACCGAAGAGGCGTTGGGTACAGGCTACAGCTCGTGTGGCATTTTATGAGCAACTTAGACTCACAAGGCACCTGTTGCAGTGCCTCAGGCCGGACCCTTGGGGGCACCTGGAGTCCATCTCCCCACTTGTAGAATAAAGGCCATTTCAGAAGTTTCCCCAAGTTTCTAGCTCTCTGGAACTGTCCATATTTGTCACATGAGTTATCTTTGAGGCCCTGCCCTTTCAGAGGATATAAACGTCCAAGAATAGGGCTCAGAGGCAGGCCGCCACCCTGCTCCCTCTGACACAGATGAAGCCTGGTGACCGCAGGGACCCACGCGCATCTAGGCTGCATGCTCGAGCCTTTTGTGTCTGGGCCGATGTGACGCTGGTGTTTGGCTTTTAAGACGAAACAAAAATTGTTTCATACAAACGTTTCTTTCCAAACCTTGCTTCACTCCCAGGCCATCCAGTGTCACTGGGAAAATCCTAATAGGCTGGTGGTGGGGGTCACTGTGCAGGAGGCTGGGGGCAGCACCAGCCACATGGTCCTGGAGTAAGGCGGCCGCAGGCGTCAAAGCTGACATTGCCCGTGGCCCTGGTGAGGTGCCGTGGCTGTGCTGCCCATCCCGAGCCTGCTCTTCTGTAGCAGCAATTGCACAGCTAAGTTGCAAGGTGGCTGTGAGGCTAATAAAGACGCCGTATCTAGGGGCGTCCGGGGCTCCGCGATGGAGTATCTGCCTTCGTCCCGGGGTCTTTGGTTGGGCTTAATCCTATGTATCTTGGTGTTCTTGGTGCTAATACACTTGGGATGGGACTGAGTCCTCAGTTTCTCTTCCTGCTGCCTCGTTACTGGTGCATAGAAATGCAAGAGATTTCTGCAAGTTTTCAATTTGTATCCTTTACTGAATTTATCAGTTTTTGATGGAGATTTTTGGGTTGAGGATGATATTCTGGGTTTCTCATCTAAGGTTTTTAATGTGAGGTATATTCCCTCTAAACTTAACCTGTTGAGGGTTTTCACCATGACTGGATGTTGTGTTTTATCAATGCTTTTACTGCATCTGTTGAAATGGTCAGTTGGTGGGATGCCCGGGGGGCTCAGTAGTTGAGCATCTGCCTTCGGCCCAGGGCGTGACCCCGGGGTCCTGGAATCAAGTCCCACGTGGGGCTCCCTGCATGGAGCCTGCTTCTCCTTCTGCCTGTGTCTCTGCCTCTCTCTCTGTGTCTCTCATGAATAAATAAATGAAATAATTAAAAAAAAAAGATGCTGTGTCTAAACTGCACGACACTTCATAAAAGTGAGCGTCACTGACACCAGCTCTTGCTGCACACTCCATGGTCATCACCGGCACAGGCGTGGACCCCGCGCGGCTGGACGTGGGTGGGCTCCCAGGCTGCCCCCATCCGTGTCAACCAGCAGTGAAGCCCCTCAGAAGCCATAGGCTTGTGTGATGACTCCGATCTTCCAGAAATCGCACATTGGGGAAGGAACGAGACGGAACCTGCTCAGGACACCTGATTTCATCAAGAAATGGAAAGGGAGCCGTGGATGAGAAAAAACCGAGGGGGACAAGGTTAAAGGAAGAATGTGCACTGAGAGGAAGGGAACTGGGAGCCTTATCGAGTCGCCCTGGTTTTGCTCATTTTGCTGTTAACTTGTGTCGCGTCCCGGCGCATGGAGGGCATGACGCAGCCGGCGGGCTTCGGCGCAGGTGGGGGGAGGCCAGCTGCATGCAGTGGCAGAGGCTGCAGGCCCTGCAGGCGGACACCCAGTGCCTGGGCCCAGCCTTGCCACCTGCTCGCCGCCGGCCTATGCGCCCAGGCCCGTGGAGCGTGGGGGGAGATGCAGACCGCCCCCCCTGCAGCAAGCAGGCGGCCTACGGGAGACCGGGCCCCTCTGTCTGCCCACCTGGAGCAGCCTGGCGAGGAGCCGCTGGGCTGGGCTGACCCTGAGACCTCACTAGACTCCGGGCTCCCTCAGAGCTGGGGCCTGGGGCGCTGGCGTGGTGGCCCCTACCGCTGCCGCCGGCCTTCCGGTGTCTGCTGGGAGCACCTGCCGTGCCCTGGCCCTGCTCGCCATCTCAGGAGCCGACTGAGCACGGCCGTGGGGCGGCTCTGCTCCTCCTGACCCCTCGGAGGTGGCTCTGGCTCCTCGGCCTCCTCCAGGGGAGGCCGGTGGCCGCAGCTCTCGGGGCCCAGCTGAGGACTCGGATGCCTGCCTGAGCGGCCCGGCGTCTCCCATCCAGGACCGTCAGCTTGGGGCAAGGGACCCGCGTCCGGGAGGCTCCTCCGGGGAGGGGCGGCTGGTGGGGAGTGGGAACCGCGCCTCAGGGGACACCCCGTCTGCGTCTCACTCAGGCCCTCGCTCCAAGCAGGACGGGAAGAGGCCTGTCCCTGGGCACCGCGGCCGATCCCCCACGTGTCCGGCACTGCGGTCGCTCATGGCCCCCCCGAAGCTGAGGGTGTGAGGAAGCTCCGCGGGACGACTGAGCCTGCCCGGGGGCCTGTCCTGCCCGAGGAGCCCCGGTGGCACCCATGGGCAGCACCTGTGGGGTGGCACCTGTGCACCTGTGCAGCAGCAGCCGTGGGGTGGAGCGGGCGTGCAGGAAGCGGGAAGCCTTAGGAGTAGCTGGTTTCCGGAACCGAGGACAGACAAGCCCAGGGGCTCCGCTCCCCAAGCGTGCGGTGCCCTCGCGGCCACCAGGTCATGTTTGTTGGGATCTGTGCATATTTGGGGACTAGGTCATGTTTGTCGGGATCTGTGCATATTTGGGGATGGCTGACATTCAGTTTCTCAGGTACCGCTGTACCTTTAATTTATTAGCTTTGTATAAAAACACACAACGTACACAATCTACAGTATGGAAAGTATAATTTACAAAAATATAAAAATCTCGGTTACTTTTTAGTATTCCAACGTATCACTGCCTGTGTTATTTCAATAAACATGTTTGAACAACGCACCCCTAACCAGCCTGATGACCTCTGTGCGGAACGGTGTCCACGCCCTCCCCTTTGCTTTGAAATAAAATATATATTAAGAGAAAGCAACCAGAACCGGTCACACGTGCACCATGCGTATGAAAGCTCTTGCCGCCGTTTGGAAGTTCGCGCTGCGCTTGGGCACCAGGGTCCTCCATCCCTCGTGTGGCCCCGGGTGTTCTCCACTGATGCTTTACACGGGGGTTCTTTCCTGCGGAGAGAGCAGGAGCCTGCAGTTCTGGAACCTTCCTCCCCAGTCACGAGACAATGCTCATGGAAGCCAACACAGTGGCCACGTTGGGCTCTGGGGTCCTGTGAGCGGAGGCGTGGATGGCGGGCGGCCCCCAGGTGGGGCTGACTCCTGGGTTCCTTCGGGGGATTCCAAGTGGCGAGCAGGGGCTGAGTCATCAGCAACTGTCTCCCCAGAATGCGCCATGGGGGACAGACCTTGTGGGACTGGCAGGGGTGCCGGCGAGCTGCGCCCTGCATATGCAGCCGCCCCCTCCTGAGGCCCTCACCCTGGAGGCCCAAGCCCTGCCTGCCAAGTGCGGGGCGGGCGAGGTTTCCTTCCACCCCGGAGCGGCTGGTCCTACCGGCAGGCGCAGGTCTCCACGGACATGTTGGGGTACACCTTCAGAACCACATCACGGTTCTCATCCAGGAAGAGGACCCCGAGAGAGTTCATCTTGTCAGGGACGCAGCACGGCTCCGGGATGCCGGGGACGATGCCCACGGCCCTGACGATGCTCTGGATGGTGGCGTGGTTGGACGGGCGGACGACCTGCAGGCGGGAGGAGCACAGTTACCCGGCGCTCTGCCCTCACCCAGCCATGGGCCACCTGCGTGGGCTCGACGGGGCCTCAGGACAGGTGCTGACCCAGAAGGTGAGAGTCCAGGGCGGGCATCGGGGCCTCTGAGCGCGCGCTGCACGCCAGCCATCCTGCCCCTGGGCCTCGGGAGGGAAGTTGCGGCCCTACATGGCGCTGGCCACTTGGGGGCACCTGCGCCTCGCTCATCCCCAGAGGGTGAGGCGGTCGGTGGCTCTGCTGGGGCCACGGCTGCCCAATTTTCACAGCCACCTCCTATGCCTCCTTCGTGAGTGTGTCCTCAGCCCTGGGGAAGGCCCAAAGGTTTGGGCCCCGCACAGTGGGGGCCGAATGGACGTTCCTGAGGGCCTGCCTCACCTCCCCACCCCGTCTACCAGGCGTGGGGGTGGGATTACCTTAATTGTACAGGCGAAGAAGCAGGAGCTTCAAATGTCTGAGGAGCTGGACCAAGACCCCGACTTAGGGAGCAGCCAAAGTCACAGGCCATGCAGCCTTCCTTGCCTCCCCAGGCACCGTGCGCACCCGGGAGCTGGGTCCAGCCTCAAGCACAGAGAAGGACCTTCTCTGGCACAGGGAGCGGGACAGGGCCCGGGGGCGCCCACTTCCACACGGTGTGCTGGAGGCCCCCGCGGGGCGGGTGGGGGCACGGCAGGGGCCCGGGGCAAGGTCTGGTTTGTGGTGCAGGCCTCGGGGAAGGCGTGGGGCTCAGCGGACGGTAAGGTGGGCGCTGGCTCACCCAGGCTGCCCGCAGCGGCCCACTCTCTCTGCATGTGCAGGAAGAGCCCTTTAATTCCCAAACAGCTTCCTGCCCCGCTGGGAAATCCCAGACGACTGATTTATTTACATTCAAATTGGATTTATGCACAGATTTCAGTTTCTCAAAGGGGAAGGAATGACCTGGAACTGACGGAGGAGCTAAGTCCCCCCCCCCAAAGTGAGCACTCTGTGGGGAGGGCCGACCCCAGCTGGCAGCCAGCCCGCCTGCCCACAGCCCAGAGATGGGTGAATGGAGCCTTGACCCAGCCTGGGGGGGGGGGCCTGCCAACCCAGGGCCACGAGGGGACAACACTGCCACCCGCGGGGACCGTGCACACTCAGGCTCTGTGAGCACTGGAGGCCCTGAGGGGCCCTGCCCTGTGTGCCAAGCAGGGGGTGGTGAGGGGCGAGGGGCCCACAGGAAGCCCCCGAAGCCAGGTCTGTGCTGCTCACAGCCTCCAGCACCCTGAGGGCCAGGCCAGGAAGGGAAGGAGACCTTGGCTTCAGAGGCCTGCGCTGCCTCGGGGGGCGGGACGGCGTGTATGCAGCACACACCCAAGGGTGGACCCTCCCCGAGAAGACACGTTCTGATTTAAAGTTCGAACTCAGGGCGCCTGTGGGGCCAGCGGTGGAGCATCTGCCTTCAGCTCAGACCATGATCCCGGGGTCCCAGGATCGAGTCCCACATCGGGCTCCTCACAGGGAGCCTGCTTCTCCTCCCTCTACCTGTGTCTCTCCCTCTCTCTCTGTGTCTCTCATGAATAAATAAATAAAATCTTAAAAAAGTAAATAAAACTGAAAACTCAACTAGGTCGGCCCTTTCAGAAGCACAGTGAAGCCACGTCTGCCCGCGGGTTGTACCTGCAACAGCTGCCGCCCGCATGTGCACCTGCCCCCCACCTGGAGGCAATGGCAGGGGCTGCCCCACACATGTGCACCTGTCCCCCACCTGGAGGGGTCGGCAGGGGCTGCCCCACATACGTGCACCTGCCCTCCCACCTGGAGGACGGCAGGCGTCCTCAGCCCCAGGGCCCAGCGGGCAGGAGGTCACAGAGCAGGGCCCTCGGGAGGCACCTACCTTGGGCATGGGGAACTCGCACTCCCCCGCGCAGTAGTAGGCATCGAAGGACTTGGGCAAGACGATCCATTCGTTCCAGCCGATGTCAGCGAAGTCCACCCTGAGGTACCTGCGGGAGCAGACCCTGGGCTCGGCCCACTGCCTCCTCCGGGCTTTCCGCATGGTCTGCTCATCGAAGTCCAGCACCCGCGAGGCAGCCGGCGCGTCGGGGCCCTTCCTCCTGCGCTCCCGGCGCCCGGGCCGCGGCTTGAGCGCCCCAAGGGGGCCGCGCCACAGCTCGTGCCGGGGCCGCGGGGGCTGCCGCGCGGGGGGCACGCGCCCTGGCCTCTCGTGCAGCCCCGGCAGCTCGTTGTCTTGCAGCGGCCCGGGGGCCTGCGAGGCCCGACGCACGCGTGGGTCGGCCGAGCCATTGTCGGCGGCGTGGGGCTCCGGGTCGGCCGCCGGGAGGGGGTCGTACCTCTGCAGTGTCCCTGCCACGCTGTTGGGCTCGGCAATGGCCAGGTCGTCGGCGTAGACCAGCAGGTAGGGCAAGGGTGCACTTGGCCCCGCCGCGCCCGGGGCGCCCCCCGCGGGGTCCAGCTGTGCCCACAAGAGCAGCTCGCCGGCCTGCCGCGCGGCCCGCACGATGGGCGAGATGTCCCGGGCCTGCCACAGGCCGCGCAGCGGGGGCGCCAGGGCCAGGGCCCCGCGGAGCAGCCCCTGTGCGGCCGTGTTCTGCGCGATGCTGCGGAAGAGCAGGTGGCGTCGGGCGGGCGGCCCGGGGGGCGGGAGGTGGCAGAACGTGCTCCTCACCCGCTGCCTGCAGGGCTCCTCGCGCGCCCGGGGCCAGTGGGGCTCCATGTACAAGTGGAAGGTGGCCGAGAGGATCACCTCCGAGTCCTGCAGGGAAGTCAGGTTGAAGACGTACGCGGGCCTCTGGTCCACCGTGTCTGTGAGGGCGGGAGGGACACAGTGGGTTAGGGCCCTGGGTCGGGACGGAGGGGGCGCCCAGCGGGAGGCCTCCAGGAGGCCCGCCAGGCTCACCTCTCCTCCTGTGATCCTCCCCGGAGGCCTAGGGGGCGCCCTGACTTATCCCCAAGGAGCAGGTGAGGAACTGAGGTGGGTCAGGAGGGTAGGGAGATGGGGATCCTGCATCCCATTGCAGGAAGGAAGAGGTAGGAGCCGCGGCCCAGGCCCTCCCTCCCTACTGCTCAGGGACAGGCGCCAGCCTCAGGACACCTCTACTCAGGAGAGGAGGTGGAATCGGATTCGGGGGCAAGCCCTGGGCGGGCCTCCTGCTTGTGCCCAGCCCTCCCTCCCACCCACTTCAAACAGGCTCATTCTTCCAAATGTGGTGATTGGCGTGGGGCACCCCGGCTCCCTGCGCTCCGAGTCCTTCTGGGGGTAACCCGGACCGGAGGGCACAGCTGTCTGGGCATCTGCTTCTGGTTTTGCCCAAGGGCTGGGAAAGCTCATTTCACAAAGAGAGAGTGCCATCCAGGTTCCATGGGGCCACTCGACAGATCTGCAAGGACCCGCTGGCTCTCCAGAGGCCAGGATCAGGTTAAGATCGGGATCGGGGTAAGGCGGGATGGGGTAAAGCCCAGGATCAGGGTAAGGCCGGGATCGGGGGTGAGGCCGGGATCGGGGTGAGGCCGGGAGCCGTCTTAACACCGGGTGCCTGGCTCAGGAGCGCTTGGGCCTCCCCCTGGGCCATCCTCCTGCCTGCCTCTGCCAGGTGCTCCCCGGAGCCACGGGCAGACGTCCTCATCCCTCATCCGTGGCCTGGGAGCCAGGCAGCCAAGTCCTCGGGGGCTTGCGCTGGAGGAGGCGTCCGCGGGGTGGCGCAGGCTTCCAGGAGCCCGGGGAGGATTGGCACGGGCTGCCCAAGCTGTGGGGGGATGGAGCCCGAGGCGGGGCACCGTGCGCAGGCAGGACCCTGGGCCCACGGGGTCTCAGCCTCCGTGACACCTGCACCCACGGAACCGGCTGAGACTTGGTTGTCCTTTGTTGTTGTTTTTCAACCAAAATACTCAGTTTAGGGTCATTTCCTTCCCTTGGGAGGAAGGCATAACCCGCATACGTGCTACATGCTCCACCCGTGGGGCAGCGTGGGCTGGAGGGACATGTGCACGTGGCTCCACAGACTCCGCGGGCCTTGGTGCCTGGGGCTCAGGTTCTGTACCTCTGCCGCCCTCCCCCGGAGATGCTCACTCTAGGGTCTGGCACAGGGGGGCCGAGGGATTTGGGTTTTAAGCAGCGTCACAAACAGTTCTGCCCATCAGGCACGTTGGTGTAGGTCTGGGGCATAAGCCGCCAATAGCGCAGCCCCCCGTCCTCCAGGCTGCCCAGGCCCTGGGGAGCCAGACCCCAGGCTGCAGCCCGACCATGCTCGGCGGCCTCGGGTGCACAGTGGGGTCTTGCGTCACCTGACTGCAGGACTCGGTACAGGACACGCAGCATGCCAGGCACGGAGGAGGAGCCCCACCCCCCACTCAAGCTCCACACATGCCCAATTCCACAGAGAGGAGTGCAGAGGCCATTTGTCTCTGGAGCGAGATGGAGCTTCACAAGGGGGTTCAGACTTGCCTCAAGCCACCAGCTGGCCCAGGGCAGGGCCTGGGCGTGCACCCGTCTGTCTGACCCCAAGGCCGTGCCCCCGTGTGCCCTGCTGGAAGGCCCCTGCCTCCTACAGGATAGCAGATGTAACAGAGGCCACGCTCTGTGAAGTCATCATTTGGGCGTTTTGGGGTTCTAACTCCGAGGAAGAAGAGACTAACTTTATCTAGATGAGCTCTTCTTTCCTGGGAGTTCTGAAATCTGAGAATCCGAACTGAGTCCACTTTGTGGGCACTCAGCCTCCTTCCCGAAAGTGGTAGGGGGCTACGGGGGTGCGGGGAGAGGTCCCCTGGGCACCCTGCTGGCCTGGGGGAACAGGACTCAAGCCAAAGGGAGACTTGTCCCTTCACCATGGCCCTAGAATCAGCCATCAGGGTGGCCAAAGTGAGAACGTGGGTCAGAAGATTCCGGCACCAAGGTAGGCTGGAGGAAGGGAGCCGTGGGCCCCGGAGGTGCTGCAGGGAAGGAGCCGAGGGCATGGGTATGAGGTGCTCATCGCGGGCCCTGGGGGAGACCCGGCCTGCATCACTTGCCAGCCGTGGAGCCAGAGGCAGATGGCAGCCTCTCTGTGCTCAGGTTCCACATCTGTAAGCGGGGCAGGGTGTTTGTAGGCACCTCCTACAGTTGTGTGATCATCTCTGCGGGGCTCGTATGGTGCCTGGCACCCAACACGCGCTCAGAATGTAGCAGCCTTGTGGTGTCACCAGCCTCCACCCACGCGCTTGCGCTTTCTTCTCCCCCAGCTTGTGCACTTTTCTGGGCAGGTCCAAGAGTCCACGCCTCTTTGTGTCCTCTGGGCTCACGGCACCTGCCACCTAATGAGGGGCTCAGGAAATCCTCGGGGAACCAAATGCCGGTGACCTCTGGCACTGCTGGCAGACAGCTGCGTACTGTGTGGCCATGGAAACCTGAAGACAGAAGCTCGGAGACATTCAGCCGCTTGCCCGACTTCATCCAGGTCGGTGGGGGAGCTTAGATTTAAACACAGGTTGTTTGGGACGTGGAGCAGGTCTCATCTGAAGCCCCAGGCTCAGAAGATTGCTCCATCTAGGCGTAATAGGGAACGTGACACCTCGAGGGGGCGGAGGCAGGGTGGCTAAAGCAAGAGCAACAGCATCTAATAAATCACCGACACCTGGGCCAGGCACTGTCCTAAGCACCCGGTATGTCTCAGTTCATCCCAAAGCCCCACAAGGAAGGGAGTGTTACCAGCTGCCTTCCAGACGTGAAAACAAACAAGCAATGGCAGGTGAGTCACGGACAGGTTTAGCCCCTGGTCACACTCAGCACTGGGACCTCAGCAGCCTGGCCAGCGCTTGCATCTGAGCTAGGCTGCCTGGTGGCCGCAAGGAATGTGGCTCCAATGGCCCCAGGGCCCAGCCACTGAGGCTGCAGAGACCACTGTTGTGCCAGGGGATGGCCTGGGGCCCCCGGCCCGGAGCAAAGGCCCCCACATCAGAGCCTCGTCCACAGGTGAGGGGTGGGAAACCAGACGGCCCGGCCTACGCCAAGCCAGGCACAAAGCCACGTCCTCCCACGGAGCGTTCACCTGTCCGCCTTGTGCTCAGAAGCTCCTGTCCGGGGACCTGGAGCCTGGACCCACACCTGGTCAAGTGGTTCCAAAGAATGTGCTGGATCGTCCGACAGTCCAGACTCCCCGGATCATCCGGATCTCTCAGAGAATCGTCTGCTCTACCGTCTGTGTCCTAAGTCCTGGGCTTAGCTCCGAGGGAGGTGGGGAGAGGATGCTGGCGGGGGAGCGGCACTGGCTGGGCAGATGCGGGGTGCCAGTGAAAGCCCCCCCCCCCAGCCTTCGTTTTCATCTCTGTCAAGTGGGAGGGCTGGATGGGAGGTGCCGTCCTCCGTCCTTTCCAGGGTAACATCCTACGAGTCACTGGTACTTGCGTTGCCCTGCTCTACGCAGACGGGAAGATAGGACGGAGCGCGTCCATGCCGGGGCTGCAGGCGGTGGGTGTGCAGCAGCACTGACCCTGCTGGCCCTGCTCTCCTCAGCGACAAGGCTCTGGGGACCGGGTTAATGGCAAGGTCCAGGGCACACCTATATGGCCTTAAATGCCTTGCATTTCCATGGGAATAACCCGCAACGCACCAACACCTCATCTGGTTAGTGCTGGGCTCTGGGCAACCCTGCGGGAAAGGTGCCGCACACCTGCCCACCTGTCGATGAGTGCAGTCAAGTCCACGGGGCTTTAGTGACTTGCCCAAGGTCCTGATCATGCCGGATGATTCCTGAGTGGCTTAATTTAATAATGTTGCTCCAGAAGCGGACCCAATGTGATAAATAAAAAGCACCAGGGAGGACGGACTTAGGTCCACTTGGCGTGGAGCCCGGGAATGGTACCGAGTGGTCTGCTTGGTGGAGGAGGGACAGGCCCCCTGGGGCAGGTGTTCCCAGGACAGTCACACAGGCCAGCTTCCGGGTCTGGCTTTGAGGCCGCAGGTGTAACCTGGCTCACCGGCCATCCGCGGGCAGCCGACCTGACCCAGCCTGTCTGTCGGGCCTGCTTCTCTCCACCGCAGGGGGGTCCGTCCCTGGAGACCGACAGCGTTTCTCCTGCTGGACGGCCTTCTCCCCCACGAGCGCTGCTGTGGACCTCTCCCCACACTTTCTGGGATGGGTCCTGTGACATGAGCGGTCTCCATGGCAACAGGGTTTTCCCACCACCCTTGCCACCAGGCCCCCCGTCCTCGCTGCTTGCCCAGGGCCTGGGCTGGCAGATAGCTGAGGCTACAGCAGGGTACTCTGTCCCTGACTTCTGTCCAGCATCATCCAAGGTGTGACAACAGGGGGAAGGGTCTGTCCGGGTGGGGCGAGGGTGGGAGGGAAGTAGGATGCCCATCTCTCCCCCACCCAAGCTTCTGGACCCTTCCCCAAACCCCCGAGGACTGAACCTTTCATGTTAGTGCCTTTCCAGCCTCAGCTGTGTGTGCCCAAGACCAGGCACCCCAGGCCCTCCTGGGTTCACTGTCCAGCCTCGGAGCCCACTGGGGGCCCGGCCAGAGGTAGCCGCCCCTGACAGGCCCACCTGAGGATGCCCACCTGAGCTCCCGCTCCAGCCTAACAGCCCAAGGACCGGTGGTTAGGGTCCTGAGCTCCCCGGGACCGGGGCCTCCCCCTAGGTCTGTGTGCAGCAGCCTCCCCGCCTCCCCTTGGCCGCCCCAGGGGCAGGAGCTCCTCGCCCCTGCCTGAGCGCTGGGGGCTCCGCACAGTGGAGGAACGAATGAATGAGTGAAGGAGTGAGTGGGCGGGGGGGGGGGGTGGCGTGTACTCACCCAGCCGGGCCCTGAAGCTGCGGACGGTGTTGCCCCCTCCGGGCCTCGCGCCCCTGCGGCCGTACTTGTCGTAGAGCCGGAGCATGTGCGCGGCCGCCGCGTCCGGGGCGCCCAGGCCCAGAGCCGAGGCCGCGTCCCCGAGGGCGCCCCGGGGGGTCCTGGCGGCCGCAGGGCGGGCGGCGGGGGCGGGCGGCGCGGGCTCCGGGGGGTCCCCGCCCGCACCCCGGAGCAGCAGCAGCAGCAGCGGGAGCAGCGGGAGCAGCGGCCGCGGGGGCGGGGGCGGCCGTGTGCGCCCCGGGGTCCGGCTCGTCCGCGCGGGGCCGCGGCCCATGGTCGGCGGCGGGAGGGGCACGGGGAGCGGAGCGCGGGGAACCGGTGCAGGGAGCTCAGGGGGCGGGCGCGGGTGCACGGAGCGGGGAGCCGGTGCAGGGAGCTCAGGGGGCGGGCGCGGGTGCAGGGAGCAGGGAGCGGAGCGCGGGTGCAGGGCGCGGGTGCAAGGGGGGTGGTGCGGGGAGCGGGGCGGGCGCGGGGAGCCCGGGGGGCGGGTGCGGGGAGTTCAGGGCTCAGAGCGGGGAGCCCAGGGCCTGGAGCGGGTATGGGGAGCGGAGCGCGGGTGCAGGGAGCGCAGGGCGCGGAGCGGGTGCAGGGAGCCCAGGGCCTGGAGCGGGTGCAGGGAGCCCGGGGCGTGGAGCCGGGAGCTCAGGGCGCGGAGCGGGGAGCCCAGGGCCTGGAGCGGGGAGCCCGGTGCGCGGAGCGGGTGCAGGGAGCCCAGGGCGCGGAGCGGGGAGCCCAGGGCCTGGAGCGGGTGCAGGGAGCCCAGGGCGCGCGCCTCCGAGCCCCGCGGAGCCGAGCCGAGCCCGCGCCGACGCCCCAGCGGACTCCGCAGCCAAAGTTGGCGTCCGTGGCGGGCTCGGCGGTTCGGGGGCGGGGCGGGGGCGGCGGGGGCGGCGGGGCGGGGGCGGGGCGGGCGGCGGCGGCCTGGGCCCGGCTGTGCCCCCGGAGCGCGGGGCGGGTGACCCGGGGGGTGGGGGGGGGCTGGGGGCCCTCGGAGCCGCAGGGCGCCCGCTCCCCGTGAGGACCCGAAGGGGATGCGCCCAGGCCAACCGCCGAGCAAGGGGAACCGCCAACCCCGAGCCCCGCCACCCCTGGCCGCTGAGCAGGACCAGCATTAAGACTCGGAATTAGCGCCTTAACCGGCCCCGCGCTTGGCCACGACGCCTCCAGTGGTGCAGGACGCGCTCGGGAGCCGCGGTGGGACCTGCAGCCGCTCTCCCTGGAGAACGGCGGCCTCAGCGACTTTGCAGAGGGTTTCCATGGCATCAGGATAGAGGAGACCGCGGGCCCTCCGGAGGCCTCACAGCAAGGCGAGGGTGGGGGCCCCTGGCCGCCCCCCCCAGTGGCCTGGGGCAGAAGGGCCCAGGGCTTGCCTCTAGGGCACTGTCCTTTCCGCAGTGTGTGTGTGTGTGGGGGGGGGTCGCCCAGCGTGCATGGGGCAGACTTACAATTTCATTCTCAACAACCTGTGAGCGACACTTAGCATTTCCTAGCATGAGCAGTGCAGGCGACCAACCAAGGTGGTATCTGCACCGCGAATTAATCAAAAGGCAGGTCTGCGGCTACGCCGCCAGGTCACTTCTCACCATATGCAGAGAGCTGTGCTTTAATGTAACTGCCTTTCTTGGTACCCTTGTGTATTAAAAAAAAAAAAATACCTTTGAAAAGGGGTCCCTGGGCTTCATCAGCCTGAGGAAGGGGTCCAAGGCCCACACCAAATATTTACAAATCCTTGTGAGGGAAGGAGAGGACCTCTTCAAGCCCATGTTTTCCCAGAACTATCTAGGATGCTGCCTAGGGTGTATTTCAAAGGACTGTTTGCAAACTTGTGAACACCCTGTTCCCTCTACTTGGGAACGTTGGGCCCCGTGAGCCAGAATCGTTACTTTTCTTGGAGGGCTCACAATGACATAATTGAAAAATTGCTGGAAAAAGCTTCCGTCGGTGTTGTCAAACGCGGCCTGTTTGTAATTCTTCTTAAACCTCACAGTGACTATGGTACTAGAGGCTCTCCTATGGAAAGCCCCTGAACCTCAGGCCTGTAGCTTTTGGAGAACTACAGAGAAGCGTTTTATTTACTTTGATAATTGTCTCACGTGGCATCCAACTAGCTCCCGTTTGTTCTGCAGAAGAACTTCCTAAACTGCTTGCCTGGAGGTGAGATGATCACGTCACAGTCAGACTCGGTGGATCTGTCCTTAGAAGTGATCCACACCGACTTTTATGGCTGCCTCCCCCACCCCCGCCCCTCCTGCTCCAAGTGCCCCTCACTTCCCCTCTTCCCTCCTCTCCCCTTCTCCCCCAGAATGCCTCTGACCTGTACCGGCTGGGGGTAACCTCTGCTCATGGGTAGTTTTGTCTCTGCTGGGGCCATACACAATCGAGGCCTGTGAAAAGGAGGGTTAGTCTGCAGGAGGCCGGGACAAGCTGGGCTATTCGGGATCTGTGTCCATTAAAGCCTTCTTGCTCTCCTTAACTCATTCCCCCTCCATTCAAGCCAGCCTGAGGGTCAGGCTTTAGCCAGCCCTAAAACCTGTAGGGTACAGATTCCCTGAATTGTTGGGAAAGAATTAAGGCATCAGCCAGGGACGGCTAATATTTCTTGCCTCATTTTATTGCTGAACAGCGGGACTGTAAAGTCTTGAACACTGGAACACTATGGCCCCCTTTCATGTAGCCGAGATGATGGGATAAAAATGTGTTTGGTGAAGCAATTCAGATTACCACCGGGTCACATCCTCGCTGGCTCTCAGCACGGCCTGCAAACGGCATCGCCGAGACAAGAAACAATTGCTGTGCAATTCAGCTCATGCAGAACAGTGTTTCTAGCGTGGAAACGAGGCTAATTGTAGAGCTTGCCAATGAGAATGTTTTGTTTTTAATAGCTCAGGCTGCAGCTCAGAGTAAGAGTTGGGATGGCGGACTGTGGATTCAAGTCCCGAGAGCTGGGATTTCCGACCGTTTCCTCCTAGAAGGATCGGGGCCCTGGGAGTCGCGTACACTATTCTTATCAGGAGCACTGGGGTCTTGGGCTTGCCAGCTGGGATGAGACAGCCCCCTCCATGGAGGTGAGAGGTTGTGTGGGGGCCCTTTGTCCTCCGGGTCTCCCTGCCGTGCCCTCTGGTATCCTCATGCTCGGAAAACCCTGAGGAAGAAGTGCAGAAGCTCGGGAGGCAGGAAGCCCCACACTCGGACGGTGCGGGAAGCAAGCTCGTTGGGTCTCCTCCGAACCTCCCCCCAAATAAACACCCAGTGAAAATGCTCTGAGCCACTGTTCCACGGTATCGCCCAGTGAGCTGGGGCGAGAGTCCGATTTCGCGCGCACTAGGTCTGCCGCCTGCCCCGTCGCCTCTTCAGAGCCCTAGCAGCCCTTGCGTTTGCACGAGAAGCTGACTCCTAAGCCCTGCTTCCAGTCCAGTGCTTGGAAGTGAGAGTCTGTGGGACCCTTTGCAGTCCCCTGGGACTGGGTCTGTGTGCCCATTTTCACCACTACATAGCTCTGCGGCCCTCATCGAGCTGCTTGAGCTCCCTGGGCCTCAGTTTCTTCGACTCTAAAATGGGGACAGGAGAACGATGCTCCGAAGGGCATTAGTATGGGTTTAGCGTGAGGTGGTAGTAAGTCGCCCTGATCCTCGTTACTACTCTTTTGGCTTCCTGTGTGTTCCCAAGAGATCGCAGCCTGTATAAAGTGGACCCAGACTTGGGGAGATTTGGGTGGGAGGTTCCGGCCCACCTTGCTCTGCGGAGGAAATGCATTTCTCGGTGCACAGAGCCAAGAGCTAAGGAGAAAAGGAAAGGAAGGAGAATAGAGAATATTTCCACAGTTAAGAAGTCCTAGACCTCTACCGGTGGCGTCTCTGGGTCCCTGTCCGCAGACCCGGGGGGATGACGGGCAGCCCTTCACCCAGACTTCCAAAACTCCTGGCCCTCAAGGACAAAAGAGCTGTGAGCGGGTCCCCGTTCCCATTTGGGGTATGAGCTGTGAAAAAGCAGCTGAAGGGTTTGCAGGGGCGCTCGAGACAAGAATCCCCGGGGCCTCCCCAGGCCGCCGGGCCCGAGCGTAATAAATCTGCGAAATAACAAGCACAAAGGACTTTATAATCAATGACAGATTTTATTTTTGCTCTGGCAAAATCCATCCGCGGAGCTAACCTTTTATAGGGAAATAACTACCCACTTTGCGACTCCTCCTCGGCCCATATTCTCTTTCTCAAAGTTGGGGAAAGCTCGGAGCATCAAAGTCAGCCCCTCCGAGAGCTGTGGCAGGAGAAAGCTCGGCTTCCCGGGCGGGAACCCAACCCTCCCGTGACTTCCTAGGGTGGCTAGGGCCATTCATTTCTGTTTTGCTAAAATACCCGTGACATGTGAATAAACCAGGATTACAGAACATTGTCTCGGTCAGTAATCTGAGCCGGCCTGGGCTCCAGTCTGATGAAATATGGTGCTCTCTGAGCAAACATGGGAATTGGTGCTCCTTCTCGTCAGGGCTGAACAGTGGGACTATTTAGAACTGACGCATGAATGCGGCCCTGTGGGGAGTGCTGGCCTGCGGGGCCGCCCGGGGGAGGGGGCTGTGGTGCCTTGGCCAGAGCTAGGCGGTTAGGAGACTCCGCAGGGCACCAGCCAGAGACACTCGCTCCTTAGGAGCCCTTCGGGGCTGCCTGTTGCTTACAACCCCAAACTGGCCTTCTTAGAGCCTGTGCAGGAGGGACAGAGCCTTCCATCCTGTCCTGGTGTCCGAGCCTGTGGCCCGGACGACTGCCCCTGCTCCGTCCCCCTGGACCTCTCCAGTCTCTGTCCCCACCGGTTCTCTTGTGCTCTGGATTCAGAAGGACCCGCATTCTCCCAATACAACTGCCAGCCTCTTCTGGTAGCGCTTCCCTGCAGTCATGCGGTGCCCCAGCACCCAGCACCCAGCACCCCCGCGCGACCCAGCGCTCATTCCCCAGCTGCCAGGGTGGCGGCCTGCTGCAGGCTCGCGGCTGAGAACGCCCCCAGGAGCCACCTCACCCACGCTGTGCCCCCTCAGGACGGTCTCATGCAGCCACTGGGCCCTGGAGGACTGAAGACCTGAGCTAGCGCCAGAGCAGGACAGCTCTAAAGGCTCCTTGGCTCCAGGACCTGCCATGGGCTCTTCCGGGGGCCCCATCACGGCCGCACCACGTTCATCTTCCCCGTCCGATGAATCCCGGTTTCCATGAGTACGTTCCCGTAAACGTCTGCATACACATTGTGGTCGTGGGTTCTGCTTCCTGAGACCCAGGGCCTGTGATGGCTCGTGCAGGAGAGATGTGAAACCGCGGGCTCGAAAGTGGCCTCCCGGGCTGAGTCGTCCACTTCCCCGTGGCCTGAGGACCCCCCCCCACCGACGGGGGTAGCTAGAGTCCAGATGGCCCTTGGCGTGCGGAGCGCTGAACCCTTGAGGGTCAATAGCTCAGATATTGAGGGTTCAGGGAAAGTTATCATCGTAAAGACAATGGAAATGGTTGGCCCCTGCTGTGTGAAGCGGATTCAGGGGAGATAGATCACGGACTGTCCAGGGCGATCAATCGCTCATTTAAGCCAAAATCAGAGAGTGTAAAGAGAGAGAGTGTAAGTGTAAATCAGAGAGCCTTCCCGGCAGCATGTAAAGAACCCCTTGTAGCTGGTGCCGTTGAGGATCCAGCTCAGGACTTAAACATGAAGGTAGCAGACTCAAGTGATGGTTGGATTTTCAATCCCAGCAAGTCTGTCATGCCAAAGTCAGGGTCCTGGTTGGGAAGAAGTGGGACCCTGAGACTGGGACTGGGGCGTCTTGGCCAATGCACTGGAAACCCTTAAAACTCTATACCTGCTTGCATGCTCTGGGCCCACACTTGCTTGAGGAAGATGCAGATATAACAGGTGCCCCTTTTGCAACCTCCCCATACGTCCCTTCCTGGCTGCTGGGTGAATACTGGGGTCAAGTCACCATGAAGCTCAGCCAGTGGAGGGCTGTGACCACCAACAGGGAAAGGTACTGTAGACTGCAGTGTTTTAGGACAGGGTCACCATGCAGCAGCAGAACATGCTTGGGACCGGGTCCTGGAGGGCGCTGCACCAAGGAGGGGGATGTAGGTTGGATAGGGGAGTGCCTTTCAGTACAGAAGCACTGTCCCGTGCTACAGGACTTACACCCGGCAAGGGCCCCGCTAGATGGGCTCACATGCTCGCCGGTTGGCTCTTGGATGTGAAGGGCGTGCGCTCAATGACATACCAGTGACAAATCGCCATGGTGAATGATGAGTCTGACAGGGCCTGGCCCAGCCCAGCTCACTGGGCCCACAGTCGCGTGCAGCAGCCGCCCACCCAAACCTCGAGCTGCGGTTGCGCTGAGCATCCCTGGGGGCTGCCACAATCTCCACGCTGGTTTCTTAATCTGTGGGCAAAGGACCCGGTGGTGGGGACGGCAGGTGGAGGCTTGAGCTCATGCCCTCACTCCTGCTCTGGCCAGATTAAAAAAATCAAAATCAGTATCATGCCCCAAAAGGAAGGGCAAAGGTCAGTATCAGCCGGGTGAACATGAAGGACAATGCTTCCCGAGACCGGTCCCCACAGGACCGCACAGAGGTGGACAAGGACACAAACCCCTTCCAGGGGAGGGGGGGTGGGGGGGTGCTTCTCCACAGGGCCGCATCGCAGGCTTCCCTTCCCTTCCCAGTCCCTCCTGGGGACCCGTGGGGACGGACTGGGAAGGGCACCACCCTTCACAGATGGTCCTGTGCTGTCTCAGGGCACAGAGGCTGTGCTGGGTGCCCAGCTCCCGGGGCTCCCTGCCCAGCTCCAACGGCAGGCAGGGCTCACAGCATGACATGGGCACGGTGGTCTCCACGGGGGAGCCCAGCAGAGGTGCCAGCTGAGCAGAGAAGGATCTAGAATGTGTAACAGGGGAGGAGAAGGAGGAGCATCAGGGGTCCTGAGCCCCGGTCACCTTCATACCCTTTGGACCTCCCTCTTTTGAGGTCTCCCGGGACCCGAGACCAAGCAAGATCCTGGGAGCGGCTCCCAGGGAGGGGGCCTGGCAGGGAGCAGGGCACAGGGGCTGCTGGGGCGGCGTCAGGGCCCCCAGGACCCCGAATGCTACGGCCCCTGCCCCCCGGGGACCTGCTGCGCACGTCACGCCCCGTTCCCCAGGGCTCCCGGCACCCCACGAGCCTGCTGCCCTGGAGGCCAGTTCGTCCTGGGCCCTGGGTGGCTGCACAGAATGCTGTCACCTCGGGTCACACTCGTGAAGTCGACTAACGGGGTCGCCCGGCCTCGGCTCTGCAGGAAGAGACGCCCCTTCCGCCCGTGAAACACGTCTCGCCAGGTGGAGCGACCTGCCACCTGTGTGGCTCCGTGGCTGGCCGGCTCGGGCCCCACGCCCTGTCCTACCCCTGACCGAAGCCAGCACCCGGCGGGGACCACGGCACCGCATGTGGGCTTGCCTTTCATAACCTCACCCCTTGAGGCACCCTAGGCTCTCAGGGTGGTGCACGCAATTCCCGTGGTTGGCTTCCCTATATGGCACAGCTAAAGGGATTTCTGTAGGGAGCCAGGGCCCTAAATCACTTGACGCTGAGATCACTGAGGGGGGGAGATCACCCCGAGTGGGCCTGCCTTAATCAGGCGAAAGCCCTTTCCAAGAAGGCGAGGGCCTGGGGCGCCTGGGGCTCCTCGAGCCTCTGACTCTTGCTCTTTGGCTCCAGGCATGATCTCAGGGTCCCCTCTGGCCTTACCCTTCCCACTCCCCTCCTCCTCGTGTCAGAGTTGACCCCGTGACTCTCCTGTTTATGAAACCTTACTTGCTCCCCTCGCCCCTGGCGTAAGAGGCCCTGTCAGGCTAGTCCCCCCAACTATCCTCCACGCCCTCTAGGCCCCCTGGTTTTCTTCTCACTCGTCTTATACCCTCCACTCTCCCGAGCAAGACTTCCCTTGGCCTAACACGTCCCCGTATTCCAGACCTGCCTGTGCAATCTTCTCCCACCTTCGACGTCCAGGGTCAAGTTCCACGTCGCCCCTGAAGCCCTCCTGAGTCCCCCCGAGCCTCTCAGGCCCCTTCTTGACCTTCAGAATGGGGCTTGCCCCATAAGCCTCCTGCACCTGGCCTGACTGCGTACCCTGGGGGCTCCTGGGGAGACAGCGGTGCTGAGAGCCTGTCCTACGGAGGTGCTCTTTGCTGCGGGGCTGCGGGAGGGGAGGGGGACCCAGAGGCCTGGGGTGACTTCTACAGTCACTCACAGCTCCTTGCCTCTCCTCTGAGCCCCTGAGCGGTAGGCAGGAAGGAGGAAGAGTAAGGGAGGGAGTTTATCAGCTCCGCATGTGGGTGGTTTCCTCTGGTTCTAGAAGGGTTGCTCGTCCTGCTTCCTGGGAACTGACGGGAACCAGAGTCAAGCTAGCACAGCTGGGAAGGAGGGGTTGACGGCTCAGATAACCAGACAGCGCAGAACAGTGCGGCCAGGTTTTGGGAAAAAGCCCCAGACGCCCATGTTGCTAGCACCCCCCTCCCTCCCTCCCTCCCATCCTCCCATCCTCCCATCCTTCATTCCTTCCGATCTAAAATAAAAACAGCCTTAATGTTAACTGGTTATACAATTACTATTTGGCTATTTAAAAAAACAAAACAAAACAAAACAAAAAAAAACGAGAACTCCGTGTAAGGTGACCCTGCTAACATTCTGGTTACCACCTGCACACAGGTAGGCACATTGTTTTCTCCATAAGGCTCCAGGTGGTAAACATTTTAGGCTTTGTGGGCCACGTGATGTGCTCTGCCCGTGAGAGCGTGACGGACAATATATAAATGAATGAGCAGGGCCGTGTGCCAATAAAACTTTATTTGTATAAATAAATGATGGCCCGGATCTGGCCCGTGGGCTGTAGTTTGCCAGCGCCCGGCGCGGACGTTTTCACATAGCCGCTCATTCTGTCCCGTCGGAATAGTGGGGGTGGGTGGGAGGGCCGCGGTCTCCTCCACAGCTTGTGGCCGGTGAGGAAAGCCATGGCTCCCGAGCAGCCCCACTGGAGAATCGTGGTGGAGGACTCAGACGGGGCTCGTGGCCAACCTGGGAGCAATCTTGAGAGACCTGCAGGTGGAGTTACCTGGCTGCGACCGGGTGGTGGAGCCATGTCTTGCATGAAAGTATGGAAAATGCAGTGGAGACGCGGAAGGTCATGGCCGTCCCATACCTCCTGTGTCCCGGACACCAGTCAGCCCGTGGGGGACCAGGCTTGGTTGTGGCTATGGCATGACTTAAAGAATCCAGATGTGTTTTACTGGCCGAGTCCCATTAGCTATGTTTGCCTACGTAGGGGTTCGTCGGCCCCCTGGCTGCTCGCACCTTTGCAAGTGCACGTTGGGCTGGAGGACGTTTCTCCCGGTCGGCGCTCTCTTGTCCAGATGGACTCAGAACATCGGTCTCCTGGGTCCTCCCTGATTTCTTCTCGACGTTTCCTCCTTTCCCCGTGGCCCTTCTTCTAGTCCCGCTTCCCGCCTTTGATTGGTCAGGTTCCAGGGCGTGAGCAAGCTCCTGCCCCGCCAGAACCCCCTATGGCCAGAGATGAGCTCTGTAACCCTCCTGTTCCTGACCCTAATGGCGAGCCCCCAACCTCCAAGCCTGCCTGTGGAGCCAGCGCAGGCCCTGCGGTGAGGGCGTCTGTCCTGGCCCAGGCAGGCGGTGCTGTGGGTGGAGGCCGGTGCTGGAACCCCTTGCACGTTAGAGTCCCAGGGACACCTGCGCCCTGTCGGCCCCCTGGCTGCCCGGGGTCCCCGTGCGCAGCTCACTTCTGGGGCCAGCCCACCTGAGTGCGACCCCCGCTCAGGCCTTCCCGGTCCGGCTGACTGCTCTCCCTTCTCGGCTCCACTCACCCCCGGCCTCAGCTTCGACCTCCTGTGCATCGCTTACCTCCTGGCCCCGGAAGCACCCCCCCCCCTCGAGCTGGGGAACAGGGAACGGGGGCACTGGCCCTGCCGAGGCACTGGCTTCCATTTGCTCCTGAAAGGCCTGCACTGAGCCAGGTGGAGGTGGGGAAGGTACAAGAGAAGGTACAAGAAGGTACAAGAGCCCCCCCCAAGGGTGGGGGGGCTTCTGTTTTTCTTTTTATTTAAAGTCAGTCAGGCCTGTGCTGCAGAGCAGCCTTAGTCTCGGAGGTAGCTTGCAGGAATTCATTTGCCGCATCCCTTGGGCAGGCAGAGGGCAGGGTCCTGGGAGCCTGGGGCTGGGGGGCTGCAGGGCCACAAGCCATCCAGCCAGGTTGCTCCAGCCCCCCAGGGCCCCAGGGCCTCAGGACAAGCAGGGGTCCCACCCCCGGGGTCTCAGGACAAGCAGGGGTCCTGCCCCTGAGTAAGTGGGGAGTGACTGGAATTCTGGTGGCCTTGGCCTCCCCCTACGACTGACGCCAACAGCTCGCAGTTTTCTCCCCAACATGGGGGCGATGGCACCGCAGCCAGGTCAGCTCTGGAGGCAGAGGCGGGAAGGCAGGATGGGACTGAAGGCCAGGCCTCCCGGTTCGGGTCTGGGTTGGGGTCTGGGTTGGGGTCTGGGTTCGGGTCTGGGTTCGGGTCTGACCCTACCTCACGCTGCCTGCGTCGCCTGACCAGGTCCCTCCCTTTCAGAGCCTCAGCTCCCAGTGGTGAGAAGGCAATGGTAACGCTGCCCCTTCCCCCGGCAGCAGGATGGTGGGTGCTCCCTCGAGGCTCCTTCCCTAGCAGAGGGGACTCGCACTCCAGACTCTCAGCACCACCAGGGACAGCTGTCCCCGCACCGTGATCCGTGCCCCCCCCCCCCCCCCGAGCGGCTGCACCTGCGGTGTCCCTCCCAGTCATCTACCCCCTTACTCGGGGCAGAGTCGGGTCCCAGACCCACCACCTGAACTCTGGGGCCCTCGGGAGGTTTCAGGCAGCAGGTGGGCTTGTTTCTACATGGGACCCATGGGTCTGAGATCGCGGAGCAGGAAGGAGGAATGGGTGTCCTTCCTTTATGTGTCTTTTTTTTTAAAGATTGTATTTATTTATTCATGAGAGACCCAGAGAGAGAGGCAGAGACACAGGCAGAGGGAGCAGCAGGCTCCATGCAGGGAGCCGGATACGGGACTCGATCTCGGGACCTCGGGGTCACGCCCTGGGCTGAAGGCAGGTGCTCAACAGCTGAGCCCCCCCAGGAGCCCCCTTTACGTGGAGGGAAGGAAGGAGTAGGCGGTCCCCTGGCTGGCAGCCCATGACAGAACTTACAGGGCGGGAGTGGGGCTCTCTGAGCTCCGCAGAGCCCGGTGGTTCTAGAAGGACTTCACCATCCACAGGTGACATAGGAGCTCCAGGGCTGCTCCCTGGGTCGTCTTTCTGCTTGATCCCATTCACGGGGACGTTGGCCCTCGGCTCCCAGGGTGCCGACGGGAGGGTGCATCTTGGACCCGCCTCGCCCCAAGCTCCAGCGTCCCCCTGTGAGGGAAGCCAGGGTGCAGCATGAAGCTGCCGCCAGACTGTGGCTCCAGAGATCTGTGGCCTGTGGGGCGCATCCCTCTGCCAAATCTCCAACTGTCCTCCTTGGAAATGAGGCCTGGGGGGGGGGGGGGGAGAGGGGCGGGGGGGAGGTGATCAGCAGGGGGTTTTATAGCTAATCACTGTGCTGATGGCTCCCAATCCCTTAAGAGACAGACGGACGCTCTTTGGGGACGGCGATATTATTCTTGCACAAGCCTGCGGGTCCAGAAACACACCCAAGGGAAGGACAAAAACATCCTCCTTTAGTGGGGACAACAGGAAGATAACAGCGGTGGTGAAGGAACCAAAGGAGCGAGCCAAGTCCCGCCGTGCACCAGTCACGGTGTCACTGCCCCAACACAGCATTCGGGGGCTCTGGGACGTACCTGGCAGTGGGTCTCTCTGGCCTGGGCCACACCCGCGGGAAGAGCGAGGAGATCGTTCCCTCCGTGACCACCAGCACGAGGGGACGGATGTGGGGTTGGGGGTGAGGGCACCCCTAAGCCTACCACCTGGGTCCACCCAGCAGGGGCTGTGTCCACAGTCCCCCGGGTCGGTAGCCGGCCCCCCACCTGCCGCCACACGGGGGCTGAGCCTCCCCCTAAGGATGGTCGGGCTCCTCTGGGGCCTTGTGGAGACTCCTGACGGGGGGGGGGGGGGGGGGGGGGGGGGGGGGGGGGGCTGGGGGCGCTCTGGCCAACAGCCACACTGCGGGACTAGTACTTTTGTCCTCAGGAGACTTCCTGTGGTTTACGAGTCTTCAGGTTCCATCAAACCCCATCAGAGTGGACTAGTACTTTTGTCCTCAGGAGACTTCCTGTGGTTTACGAGTCTTCAGGTTCCATCAAACCCCATCAGAGTGGAAGCTTCTCTGTTACGGCTCATGGGGCAAAGGCCTGGCAGGGCTGCTCATTTGCTTTAAGCCTGGACTTTCTCTGCAAAACATCAACATAACTATCAGACACATCCACCCGTTGGAGGCACTTTGGAAAATACCAGAAAGAAAAAAATAATAATTATCTTTCCTATTACAGAGTTTGATAGCATTCCACCCTCGACTTTTCCTGTTTGTGTTTTTGTCCTTTTATACGGCTACAATTATGCAATTGTACACGTTCATAACATTATGGCCTTTTCTTTCTTTCTTTCTTTCTTTCTTTCTTTCTTTCTTTCTTTCTTTCTTTCTTTCTTCTTTCTTTCTTTCTTTCTTTCTCTTTCTCTCTTTCTTTCTCTTTCTTTCTTTCCCTTTCTTTCTTTCCTTTCTTTCTTTCTCTCTTTCCCTTTCTTTCCCTTTCTTTCTTTCTTTCTTTCTTTCTTTCTTTCTCTCTTTCTTTCTTTCTGTCTTCTTTCTTTCTTTCTTTCTTTCTTTCTTTCTTTCCTTTCTTTCTTTCTCTCTTTCTCTCTTTCCCTTTCTTTCTTTCTTTCTTTCTTCTTTCTTTCTTTCTTTCTTTATTTTTTCTTTCCTTTCTTTCTTTCTCTCTTTCTCTCTTTCCCTTTCTTTTTCTTTCTTTCTTTCTTTCTTTCTTTCTTTCTTTCTTTCTTTCTTTCTTTTTCTTTCTTTCTTTCTTTCTTTCTTTCTTTCTTTCTTTCTTTCCCTTTCTTTTTTTTTCTTTCTTTCTTTCTTTCTTTCTTTCTTTCTTTCTTTCCCTTTCTTTTTTTTCTTTCTTTCTTTCTTTCTTTCTTTCTTTCTTTCTTTCTTCTTTCTTTCTCTTTCCTTTTTTCTTTCTTTCTTTCTTTCTTTCTTTCTTTCTTTCTTTCTTTCTTTCTTTCTTTCTTTCTTTCAACAAATGTTCCCTAAATATTTTAACTAGTGGCTGAGAACATGTTGGTTAACTAACCCATTTGCAGCTTTGGCTGTTGTAAATAATAGTGCGGTGACCATCTTTGGGTATTTTAATTTTTAAACCTGGGATCGATTCTCTAGAGTCAGCTCCCAGGGTGGGGCTGTGACGTCACAGCGTGAACACCTCTGGGTTCTTCGTCCACCGTGGGAAAGGTCAACCTTAGGATCCCACCTGTGTGGACAGGTGGGATGAGGACAGTCCTCTGTTCCTTAAACTCTTGTCCCTCTGTCCAGGGCCAGCCAAGCAGCCCGAGTCTGACCGGGAAGTGCTCCCCAAGCCCCTCCGGCCCTCTGCCTTTCCCCATTCCCTCCGTTCTCCCCCATTGTCCACACCCCTGGGAAGCCGTGGTCTTCAGAAGCCTCGAAGGGCCTGGGCTGTATTTGGGGAGTGTTGGATGACTGCTCCTGCCGTCCGGGACGCGCCGTGGAAAGGCCTGGAGTGCCGACACACGTGACAGGCACTGCCTCCCTGCGTGGCCCCACAGTAACCGAGCGACTAACCCGGGTGCCTTCCTGTCTCTTCAACGTTCAAGCCAGGGGTCCCAGGTTCAAAGGCTTATGTCTGACTCATCTTTCCCATTCCCCGAAGGCAAGTGCAATTTGCAAACATGGAACACACGTGTCCCCCCCAACAGAAGCCCGTCCCTCGGGCTGGTCTGGCCCAGGTCCAGGCAGGGCCGGCCACGGCCACACCCAGGCCAGCACAGTGGCTGGCCCCGCCTGGAAAGTCCCCTTCCGATGGCCTCAGCCTCCCCATCCACACCAGGCCCTGCATTTTCCACTCTTGGCTTTCATTTTCCTTTGTGTTTGGGCTCAGGAAGGAGGGGAGTCTGGTCTGGGAGCTTCCAGCGGCCTGAGGGGCACGGTCAGGACCCCGAGGTCACTGGGGCCTGGGAAGGGACGCGTAGAGCGAATTTTACAAAGGAAGATGCATTTTTCAGGAGAGAAGAAGTTTGCAAAGCAACTTCTTAACTCCGCAAATGCGCACGGGGAGGTGGCGCTGGGCCCAGCCCTTAGGATCCCAGAAGCAGGTGGTGGCTGGGCCCTCTGGGCACCACGGGGACAGCCCGGCTCCCTTCAGGAGTGTGTGCGCCTCTGAACCGGGCGTTGGGGGCCCTCACGGAACAGCACAGAGCGTTCTGGGCTCACGGCAGCCACTCCGGTGTCTCCAGGGACAGAGCCTACGGCCTCGCTGAGCCGCTTGCTGCACCGGGCGCTGGTCTGCCCCTTTCATGTACCTAGGAGTAAGGAAGGCATAACGGACCAACACGTCCTCCCTCATGGAGGGGCATCACATGCGTCCCAGGGTCACCTGCTGGCCACCGGCCCAGCCAGAGGAACCAGCAGAGTGAGGCTAGAACTTTCTTCACTGCTGTGACTCCATCACTCGTCGACTCTTTTCAATGGACCTGCATTCCTCCCCGTTTCCACAAGGCTTGGTTCCTACCTGTCTACCCTCCTAGGGACAAGCTCCGCGTGGCAATTCCCTCTGACAGTATGGTGTGGACAGCTGAGGAGCTCTCAGATGAGCCGGCCCTTTCAGGAGCTGCTGGCACCCCTGCTCTGGGCACGCAGGTCTGCAGACACCATTGCTATGTGGGGCTGTGGGGCCGTGGGGGGCTGTGCGGCCATGGGGGGCCGTGGGGGACCATGGGGGGCCGCATGGGGCCGTGGGGGGCCTGTGGGGCTGCGTGGGCCCGTGGGGGGCCATGTGGGGCCGTGGGGGCCGTGTGGGGCTGCATGGGGCTGTGGGGGGGCCGTGTGAGGCCGCATGGGGCTGCATGGGGCCGTGGGGCTGAGTGAGGCCGTGAGGGGGCCTGTGGGGCCATGTGGGGCTGTGGGGGACCGCGTGGGGGCCATAGGGGGGCCTGTAGGGCCATCGGGGGCCATGGGGGGCCACGTGGGGGGCCATGGGGGGCTTGTGGGGCTGTCGGGGGCCATAGGGCCGTGGGGGGTCATGGGGCCGCAGCCCAGCCCACTCTTAGATCCAGCTCACACTCCCAGCCCTTGCTGTGTGCGGCCTGGCAGCGAAGCCCAGAGAAAACACGACAAGCTCCTCGATGTATCTCGGCTCATTTCTTCTTGGTTGTGTTTTGCAGACTGTCTCTGGGCCCGGGCCTTGGCGTGGAGCTTCCAGAGCTGCATGCGCCCCGTGACCAGGGGGCAAGGGCCCTCACGGGGGGAGGAGAGTGTCCCACAGCCCTGACTCCCTGATAGCTCACTGCAGCAGTGCCCAGGGGCACCATCCTCTACTTATCGGGAACAAATTCCAAGTTTTAAAGAAATACAAGCAGATTAAGTCAAACCAAAACTTCCCCTCAAAACTCCAAGCCTTCACAGAGAACCCTGCCAAGGGCTTTCTCTGGGGTTGCCCTAGGCTCGCGCATTGCTTGGAGCCCCCCCACCCCCGCCCCCTGCAGCCCTGCGGCCCAACAGCCCGCTTTTCCGTCCCACTAATGGGCTTTCTCCCGGGCGTCCTGCGTGCCGCCTCCCCGGGCCCCTGCAGCGTGGCATCCTTGCCTCCACCCCACACACGGGAAAGTGCTGTCGCGGACGGTGTCCTCGGCCCGTGGACGAAGCCGTAGACAGGGTTTGTGCAGGAGCCAGTGCTGTTGCTCGAGGCCGTGGCTTCATTTGCGGCCCAGGCCACCCGATGGAGGTAGATGCCGAGCCACAGGCCACGCAGCGGGCGGCCTCATGCATGTTCCTCCCAGTCCTGGCGGGCAAAGGCCGAGCATGAGCCGTGAGGCCTGCCTGATGCAGAAATGCCCCTGCAAAGTGAAGACTTGCCTCAAGCCCCGCTCTTCACCACCCTTTACCTTTTTCCTGCTCAGTCCTTACAGCAAAGGTCGTCTCCCCAACCCAATGGGTACAGCTCAGACCCGGAGGCTCTTTGGTTTGGAGACGCACCGGCAGTGGACGGGGAGCCCGAGCTTAACCGCTGGCCTTTGAGTGTAGGTTCTCTCCCACGACTGCCTGTGAAGGCTGCTGATGGCCCATTGCTATTGCCCAGGGAAACCGGGGTTACCTGCGGACCCCATTCTGTGCACTCTTGTCTTTATGTCCTTTGTGAGCAGCGGAGAGCTTTAACTTTGGATCATCATCTGTGCCGTGTGCTTGGTGGCTTGGCCAGTGGGCTCCTGAGCCGGTGCCCAGAAGGACAGGCTGTCTTTGCCTGTGACGGAAGGGGGTTCTGGGGAGGGACCCCAAGGCAGCAGCCATTTGAACAGCTTTCACTGGTTATGGAAACTGCTGGACCATTCGCGTATCCTTCAAACCCTCACTCAAACCTGCCAGACCCTGGCTGCTATGGCAGATCTTGACTTTCGGCACCGCAGGATGGGGACATGATGAGGCCACAGGGACACAGGTTCCTAAACAAGCTGTGTCAGCAAGGCCTTGGTCTACCAGCAGATGATAGCGGACAGGAGCCCCTGGGGCTGGGGTTGGAGGCACTGCCTGCCAAGGAGCCACCAGGACGGCTTCACTGAGGGGGACACACACAGGACAGGAGCAGAGCGGAGTGGGTATCACCCCGGCTGGAGACGCCACCTCACACGACGGCCTCTTTCCTGAGTTTATCGCCCCTTTACTCGCAGATGAGAGCAAGAGGAAATACGATAGGCCGGTCGTTTTGCATCTATCCCTCGTTATGAGTTGAATTGTGTCCCTCAAAAATTCATATATTGACGTCCTAACCCTTAGGAGCAAAGAATGTGACCTTATCCATCTGGAAATATCAGATGTAATTAGTTCAGAGGAAGCTTTGGGCCACTAATCCGATATGCTGTTCTCATAAGAGAGAAGTCTGGAGACAGATACACACAGAGAGAGAAAACCCTAAAGGAAAATGAAACTGAGGAGTGGGGTTGTCTGCAAGCCGACGCTGTCAAAGACGGAGAACAACGCACCAAAAGCCACAGGACAGGTACGTCACATGTCATTCCTTCAGAAGGAGCCCAACCTGCTGCCTCCTTGATCTTGACGTTCTAGTCTCCTGAGGTCAAGCCAAGGGCCTCTGTCTGGCTCAGGCCTCCTCTGGGGAAGCCAAAGCAATGAGTTTCTGTTCGTCGAGCCCCCAGTTTGTGGCCCTGCAAGCTGAATACCCGTGCCATTTAGGGGCTACCCCAGTCCCGTGGAAAAGATGGTAACGCACCCACTTGGTAGAAGAGGAAAACAAGGCTCAGAGAAGTGACTTACCTGAAGATCCTCAGAGGTGGGATTTGAACCCACACCCATGTCACACCCAAACCCACTGCATCGACTCGAGGGTTATTTCCTCTCCGGCTTTGTGTGAGCGTCCCCGGGGAAATCAGGGAAGAGCTAGACCATTGCTTCATGACACTGCCTTCTGCAGATTCTTCTGAGAGGCAAAGCTACCCACTGGGAACAGGAGCTGTCGGCCCCTTTTCAGGAAGCCAGCCCCTGCACAAGCCAGTTCCACCAGCCACCCGGACAAAATGTTCATCCCATTCGGGCCTCCCCCAGATGGAGCTGTGCTCCTGCCTCAGGACATGCCTGGGGTGGACGTCCCCTTCCGACGGCAGCAGTGCTGCGACGCGGGTGCACGGATGCCCCAATCGTGCGCGGTTCATGAGCTTCATCCACTTGGTCCTGTTACGGGCGTGCACGTCTTTTCATCTCTGCAAAATGGAATGGTAAGCGAGGCTAAAGCTCTGAAGAATTTTTATTGGCCCCGCCTGTCATTTACTTTGGCTTCGTAAATCAAGGAGACGTCAGGTTGCAAAATAAAGGCAGCCCCCCAGTGACGTTCCATCAGGATGTGCTGCGGGCGCCGCATATTGTGCTACGGGGTCAAGCACACATCTCAGCTGTCCATGGTTCTGTCCACTGCACAGGGGCCCTCTTTCCAGTTAGTTTCACTCCTCTGACGCACATTCGGGGCTGGGGCGGTTCTTAACGAGGTAACCATTACTCTTTTCAGGGTTTTCCCCATTAGCTTGACCTAGACTCAAAAGGAATTTTTTTTTTTTTAAAAAAAGCAATTTTTCTGAGGCCATAGGATAAAACCAGGCACCCCATCAGCGGCTTCCACATTCCCCGGCATGAAGGCCTGGGACACAGCGGAAGGTCTGACCCGTGCCTGCCTAGCAGCCGGCAGGTTCCCCTTGACGCAGGACAATGTTGATGCCCTCCTGATGATTCACCCCTAAGAGGATATTCCTGACGACTTCCGTTACTTTCTGCTCACTCTCTCTCTCAGGTAGATAAAATCTTTTTTTTTTAAAAGATGAATAAAAAAACACTGTATAATATTTTAAAACATGAAGGATAAAGAGAAAATCACGAGCACGGAGAGAGAAAACAGAAACACCTATAAATGACTAAAAATCCGACTGGTGTTTCATTAACAGAGATTGTTGGAAATCTGCAAAAAGTAAAACATGCTCATCTTATAATATTACTTGTTACGAAGGCGTAGGAGTAAAATATGATTCTTGTTTTGACGAGAAATTGAGTCTTATTGTGTAGAGTATATACATACTGTATGGAATGTTTTGCAATTGCTTTTTCTTTTTTTTTTTTTCACTGAATAAACCAAGGAAAGTTCTAGATCAGTATATATTATTAACGCATTTGAATTCCTTCTGTGTTTTCCATATTTTGTCTAACCATGCCCCTCTTGGGGCTATTTAGGTTGTCTACAGTTTTTGACTCTTGTCCATAATCCAGCTATTAACATCTCTGTGTTTTGTTCAAGCATTTCTATAGGATAAATACTTAGAATTAACATTTCTGAGTAGAGGACATTCCCACTTCAAGTCCTGAGAGATGCCACTCACTTTCCAATCAAAGCCATACTTGTAAACAAACAAAAAAAAAGCCATACTTGGTTTTCCCCAATGCCCTGCAAGGGAGCCTGACTTCCCAACTATTACACCTTCAATATTATGTGCCATTTATATTCTTTGCTAAACTGAAGGGCAAAAACCATATTTTGTTGTTTTAATCTGCAGTTATTTGGTTATTAAGGAAATTGATCCTCTTACATGTTTATCAGCCTTCCCTCCTCTATGATGTGCACTTAACAACGTGTCCCTTCCTTTGTCTATTGGATTGTTTTAGATTTTTGTGCACTTTTTAGTTAGTCCTTTATTTTCAAAATAATATTTCTGGTTTCATGTCTTGCTTACACAAGCCTGTCTTTGACTCAAGATTAGAAAACCAAGTCTATGTTCTTGGTTGCGACCAAGAGAAACCAACTTTCTCTAACTTAAGCAGCAAAGACATTCACTAGAAGGATACCAGGCATCTTAGTGAAAGGATGGGGGGTTTGAAAACAAGTGTTGGGAAAAAGAAGTCAGATTAGAGGGAGGCCAGGGAACCAAGAACATGGCAAAATGGGACTGGGGGGCAATGGGGTACTGTGGGGACCGTCTGGGGCCCTCGTGCCCTTGCTCCAGGAGGCCGGCCGCCAACGGGCTGTTCCTTGGTTCTGCTCCCATCGCCTGCACTTGGCCCGGGGCCTTGGTGCTGCCAGGCCCCCGTTACCACTTTCCACCACCTCGCTCTCCGCCGCTCCCGCACGGTCGCGCCCACTACTCCCAGTACCTGTCACCACCGCCTCCGCCGCTGCAAGGAGTCCCCAACTGCCCCGGATTCTGGGCTGTACTGGTGTCCGATTCGGCGTTGACGGCAGGAGTCCTCAGTTGTCCATTCACACACGTCAACCGCCAGGAGTCAGGGACAACAGTCCAACATTTGGGTTGACTGGGGGAGGATCGGTACCTTATTACGTCTTCCCACCCAGGAACATGGTGTGTGTGAAAATCTGCCGCGTTTCCAACAATCTCTGCTAATGAGACGCCAGTTGGATTTTTAGTCATTTTTTAAAAAATATTTTATTTATTTATTCATAGAGACACAGAGAGAGAGAGAGGCAGAGACCCAGGCAGAGGGAGAAGCAGGCTCCATGCAGGGAGCCTGATGTGGGACTCGATCCCGGGTCTCCAGGATCACACCCTGGGCTAAACCGCTGAGCCACCCGGGCTGCCCGGATTTTTAGTCATTTATAGGCGTTTCTGTTTTCTCTCTCCGTGCTCGTGATTTTCTCTTTATCCTTCATGTTTTTAAAATGTTATATGGCGTTTTTTTATTCATCTTTAAAAATATATTTTATTTATCTATCTGAGAGAGTGAGCAAGAGAGAGAGCACACGAGCAAGAGCAGAGAGAGAGAGGCAGAGGGAGAAGCAGGCTCTCCGCTGAGCAGGGAGCCCGGCGGGGGCTCCACCCCAGGACCCGGGGTCATGACCTGAGCCCAAGGCAAACACTCAACCACTGAGCCACCGGGTGCCCCTTTTTCCATTCACCCTAATAGGATATATGGCCATTCTAATATGGGGTTCCTTGTCCTGCTTGTCTGTTCTTCCAGTTTTCCTTGAATTTATCCTTGGGTTCATCTGCTGATGACGGGATGGGGCACGCTGGCACACATTTAAAGTGCCCAAGAAGATGTCTTGTTTCCAGACCACATTATGGCTGTACCGTCTTCCTGAATTTGTGAGGGTGCTAATGAGGATTTTTAAAAGTTTGTTTTGTTCACCGAAGTATCTGCATGGCCACCAAGCCTATTGTACCATCTGCCTGTCTGCCCTTATGGCCCTCGTGTTGCTGACTTGTGTCGTCTGCCTGTTTAAAGACTGGATGGTTCATCCGACGTAGGTGAGTGGCCCTTCCTCCGGGAGGCTTCTTCTCTGATTGAAGCGGCTGCTCCGGGGCCTGGGACCGGTGGCGGTCTCCCCCCGCCCCACAAGCGGTAGAGTAGGTGTTCAGGCTAAGCCATGGCTGAGCCACGTGAGTTCAGTCGCGTTGAGGTCAGGAAGCGGCAAGTGGCCCCTGGGCTCACCTATCCGCCCTCCGTCCGCTCCGGCTGACCGGCTGACCGGGGAGAGCCTGGCTGCGGAGGGGAGGCTCCATTTCTCGGGGCGGGGGGGAGCTGACAAATGGCTTCCTCTGAGTTCCCACTATCTGCTGGTGATTTTCCATTTCCATCTCCGGCCTGCGCCAGTAATAACATTTCACACTCGTCTGACACCTTTTCTCCTCTGAGCTCCCAGCGCTTTACAAGCACACGCTTACTATTATTGCCCTCTGAATTTCGATGGAAAAGCTGAGAGTCACAAGATCAAAGCTGCCAGAGCGGGGTGGGGGGTGGGGCGTAAGGGCTCCCAGAGAGCGCCCCGGCCCTGGGGGAAGGGGACTGGAGCCTTTAAGGGGGTCCTTGGAGCGGTGGCCTAGGGCAAGGCTTGCAGCAGCAGCTCCCTCCTCCTCCAGCTCGAAGCTGGTACATTTGTCCTTTGCAAGCGATAGCAGAAGGGAACAGGGATTCGCTGGGAGGAAAGGTGGGCCGCTGCTTTGTGGGGGTTTCTGGGGATGACAAGACTCATGGAAGCCGCGGGGTGTCGGCGTGCGTCGTGCTGCCGTGTGGCCCAGACAGTAGAACAAGATGCAACTGCGGAGGCTCTGTGGGGCAAGGCCTTGGAGACACCCCGAACTGCCCGGAGCGGGATGGGGGCCTATCCTCAGCTCGCCGCGTGCACATGTCAGTACATGGCCCCACAGGCGGACGTGCAGCCACCTCCCGCCCCCCAGACATCTGCGTCGGGAGAGCTGGTGCTCGTGCTGTCCCTCCCCAGGTACAAGTGCGAGGGCCAAGCCCTGCCCCCCGGGGCGTGCTGCGTCCAGCGGGGTCTGCGAGCTGCTCAGCACCCGGCCGTCTTCCCTTGGGCAAGCCTTCGTCCAGGCTTGCTCTCCCCTCTTCTGCAGGCGGCCACGGGGGTCTAGCGACAAGGAACACCTGTAACCACGTGTTTTCAGCAGCCAAGCAAGGCCCCGTTGACTCAAGTGTCTGCTGAGCTGGAGCTGAGTCAGCAGTGAGCAGAGGGGGTGAGGCGTGAGCTGTGTCGGGGGCTGGAAACCTGCCCTCGTTGACCTGGGAACACATCAATGTCAGGAAGGATTCACGGAACCGAGAGGGTGGTGCTCACCTGGCCAGGGAACACCTGAGAACCAGCCATCCCTACCCTACAGGTGGGAGGAAGCAGGCAGCTGGGGCACGCATGCCGTGTGCATGCATGCATGCATGTGTGTGTGCAGGCGTGTGTGCACACACTGGCAAAGCACACAATGCTGAGCACATCCAGGTAGGTCTCCCAGCCCCTCGCACAGGGAGAGTGGGGGTGAAGAGCCCGGCTGGGAGTGGAACTGGGATTTGAACCCAGGCGTCCTTGGCCCTGATGCTCTTCCTGTCTAGTAACACTGCCGGCCCGAAGCGAAGCGCCACAAGCAGCCCACGGCCCTGATCCGACAGGCTTGGAGTCTCTCTGGTTGGCAGGGCCCCCAGGCCCAGCCTCTTTCCCAGGGGCTGGCGGCCCCGCGAGTCCCGGGCAGCCTGGACCCCCCCGCCCCGCCCCTGCAGACATTGGAGCTCTGGGCCGGGGCCCAGGCCCAGCAGGGCAGCCCTTGTCCTGCCCGCCGTTTGCGATCTGCCCATTCACGGCCGCCGTGAGCGGGCCCCGGGCATCCTTCCCCGACCACCCAGTCGGCCCCGCTGCCTGGAAGCAGAGCCCGCCAGCCCAGGCCCCCGGCCCCTCCGCTCACGGGGCCGCTCCCGCCTCCGCCGGCCTCCTGCTCTGTGGCTGGCCCGGCCTGGCCAGCCCGGGGGATGCCGGAGCCCAGAAACAGCAGGGCCGGAGTGTCCCCCACGAGCCACAAAGGGAGAGTCACAAATCAAAGGGGTCTGAGAGGACAAAGCTGTCACAGCAGCCCCTCACGGAGCCGGATCTCCAAATAACGCCGGCCCCGGCTGCATGCGGGGACACCTTGGTGGCCAGCTGGCTGCTCTGGGCCGGACAGGGAGGTACGGGCTCTGTGGGGTGGCTTCACGCTTCATGCCCTCGGGGGTGCCAGAGGGGGACTGGGGGCAGGAAAAGACCACAGCGAGGCTCGTCTGCCTCTCCCTGAGGACACGGTGTGGCTTCCGGCCCCGGGACCAAGCAGGTGAGGCCGGCTCAGAGCTCGAGGTCGCCGTCCAAGCGGCCGTGGCCCTGGCCGCGGGCTCACCCCTTCCAGGGGAGTCGAGGCGCTGGAATGTGTGAGCAGCTTGTCCGCTACGAGGCCTGTACCAGCTTGCACACCTAGGGCTCGCAGTCAGGGGTTCGGGGTCCCTCACTGTGCCCCCTTCCTCCCTCCCCTCAAGCCTGATGAGCAGGGATGGGGTACATGGGGCGTGCCTGTGTGTGCCATCATCCCCCCCTCCTCCCGATTTAAATATTTCCCCAACATCGCTCTTCCCTATCACCACATCGTCCTGAAATCTCGTTCCTTCCTTCCAGCACTTTTACTTCCTTTTACTTTTTACCTCAAAGCCACGGCTTGTGTGTCCATGAATATGAAATGACCCGGATGGCAAAACACATGGTTCTAATCGTGCTTTTGTTACTGACTCCTTTCTCCTTCTAGGCCTCATTTCCTCACTGCTGGGATGATGAGGTGATCTCAGAGCCACGTTCTGATCTAAAATTTCAGGGGGGCCAGAGGATGGCCACTAGGGAACTGGACGTTAATTAAGAGAACATGTTTAATCTTGGGAAGGAGGCAACAAAGGGTTAATGTAAGGGAGGGTAAGAACGCCCTCCTCGACGTGGGGCAGGGAGCCCCAACACAGGGGCCAGAACCTGCCTTGGACACAGGGGCCAGGACCTGCCTTGACCTTCCCCCGCAGCCCGAGGCCACCTGTCTCCAGCCACGAAAGCAGCGAGCAGGTGGGGGTGTGCATCACAAGGCCCCGTTCACACCTGGCCCTCTCCGCGTCCACGTAGCTCCTGTCCACACAGCTGACAGGTGACACTCAAGTCGTGTTGCACAATGAACAAGGCATACAGTTCAGCAGTGCTCTGTGTGGCTCTGATGCTCCACGACCATCTGTTTTCTCTAGCTTCGAAGGTCTTTCATTACCCCATAAAACACCCCATATTCACTGGTAATGGCTCTCCACGCGCCCTCCTCCTGGCCCCTGGCAATGTCTGATCCGTTCTCCGTCCCTGCAGATCCCCTGCTCTGGATGGATCATAACAACGGAAATGCACGACATGTGACCTTCTGTGTCTGGTTTCCTTCACTCGGCAAGTTGTCTACGGGGTTTACCCCCATTGTACCGCGGATCGGTGCTTCGTTTCTTTTTTATGGCTGAGTACTATTCTAGGGTCTGCATAAACCATAATTTGTTCACTTTATCCGTTTATAGCGTGTAGGTGGTTCCCACCGTCCGGCTGTTGTGAATGACGGTGCTTCAAACCTTCATGTGCAAGGTTCTGTGTGGACACATGTTCCCGTTTGTCTTGAGGATGAGCCTGAGAGTGGAACTGCTGGGCTGTATGGTAATTCCCTCATTCCGCTCCTTGAGGCACTGCCACAGAGTTCCCCGAAGCAGCTGCACCATGTAACACCCCCTCGGCCGCGATGGGTGTTCCAGCTCGCCACATCCTTGCCAACGCTCGTGATCATCTGACTTTTTGATTATAGTCAACCCAGCGGGTGTGAAGTGGGGTCTCATTGTGGCTCTGATTTGCATTTCCCTAATGACTAGCGATGTCAAATACCTTCCATGTATTATTGGCCGCTCGCATATCCACCTCAGAAGAATGTCTACTCAGCTCCTTTGTCTGTTTTTAAATTGTTATTATTTTATTTATTTATTTATTTATTTATTTATTTATTTATTTATTTATAATAAATTTATTTTTTATTGGTGTTCAATTTGCCAACTTACAGAATAACACCCAGTGCTCATCCCGTCAAGTGTCCCCCTCAGTGCCCGTCACCCAGTCACCCCACCCCCCGCCCTCCTCCCCTTCCACCACCCCTGGTTCATTTCCCAGAGTTAGGAGTCTTCATATTCTGTCTCCCTTTCTGATATTTCCCACACACTTCTTCTCCCTTCCCTTATATTCCCTTTCACTATTATTTATATTCCCCAAATGAATGAGACCATATAATGTTTGTCCTTCTCTGATTGACTTACTTCACTCAGCATAATACCCTCCAGTTCCATCCACGTCGAAGCAAATGGTGGGTATTTGTCATTTTTAAAATTATTTCATTGTACGAGTTCTTTGTATATTTCCATACTAGACCTTTTTCAGATAAATACTTTGTGAATATTTTCTTCCATAGGTTGTCCTTTCACATTCTTGATTTATGTCCCTTGATACAGAAAAGTTTTAAAGTTTTAATGAAGTCCAATTAACCCAATTTTTTGGCTTATGCTTTTTTTTAAAGATTTTTATTTATTTATTAATGAGAGATACACAGAGAGAGAGAGAGAGAGAGAGAGAGAGAGAGAGGCAGAGACATAGGTGGAGGGAGAAGCAGGCTCCACGCAGGGAGCCCGATGTGGGACTCGATCCCGGGTCTCCAGGATCACGCCCTGGGCTGCAGGGGGCGCTAAACCGCTGAGCCACCTGGGCTGCCCTTGGCTTATGCTTTTGATGCCATTTCAAAGAATCCTTTGCCAAATCTAAGAGTTTGGTGATTTTTCCCTATGTTATTTTCTAAGAATGTAAATAAGCTTTAGTTCTTAGAGTCAGCCCATTTATTGATTTTTAATTAGTTTTTGTACATGATTTAAGTCTGGGTCCAAATTCATCCTTTTGCATGTGGTTATCAGGATGTTCCACTCAAGTGGGTGTCTGAATGAGAAAGAGAGTTTGGGGCAGCCCCAGTGGCTCAGCGGTTTAGCGCCGCCTGTGGCCCAGGAAATGATCCTGGGGTCCCGAGTTCAAGTTCTGCGTCGGGCTCCCTGCATGGAGCCTGCTTCTCCCTCTGCCTGTGTCTCTGCCTCTCTCTCTGTGTCTCTCATGAATAAATAAATAAAATCTTTAAAAAAAAAGAAAAAAGAAAGAGAGCTTGCAAACTAATTTCTCTACTAGAGTTCTTATGTATTTTTTTATTTGGGTAAACATAAATGTCCAAATAAAAGTACATGTAAGCCACCTCACAGTTTTGTACTTGTTTTTGAGAAAGTGTGTGTGTGCACACAGACTTCGGGGGGTAGGGCAGGGGACGGGGAGGGAGAGAACCCCAAGCAGGCTGCACACTCAGCACAGAGCGCCACTCAGGGCTCGATCCCAAGACCCCGGGATCATGACCTGAGCCGACACCAAGAGTCAGACGCTTAAACCCACGGGGCCTCCACGTGCCCTGACACTTCACATTTTTTTCAAGTCCAAGCTGTCATGCAAATTAGACTAGACAAGGTACGTAATACCCCTGCAGCACAGTCAGTGGGATCTGATGGGGGCAGTTCTAGTTTAGGGGACAGAAATTATCAGCCTTTAAGCAGGAAAAGAATGATGAGAATCTATCCTTTCAGGGGAGCTTCACCTGCCTGTGCTGTTTCTCCAAAGCTGCATCGTATCTCGTCTCACATTCACCGCGGGTGCGCTGGTGGCATCTTCCCTATTGCTGGGCTAGTGGGGTGACCGGGGCTGCCCCGAGATGGCCCTTGCCCTGGGAAGGCAGGGACCCCGCAGCATCCCCCAGAGACCACAGTGCCTTGCATCAGACTGCGGGGTGTCTCCCAGTGACGGAGGCTGGTTCTCGAATCTCTGCACACCCACGCGGCTGGGTGGCAGCAGCAGAGCTGTCCTGGGAGTGAGTCCTCAGGGGTCCTCAGGGGCAGGACGCTGGGGGGTCCACACTGAGCTGAGTCACTACCGAGGCAGCACCGTTGGGGTGATGGTCCCCCCGCTGGACTCCAGCTCCTCACCGGGCAGCAGTATGACTGCCCCTGCGCTTGCCCTTGGCTTATCACCCAGAACCAGAGGCTCTGCTCTCCCCATAGCGTCCTTCCTTCCCCTCAGGGAAGCTTCTCAGCTGCTCAGGCTGCACTCGCGGCCCTCAGGGCCAACCACTGCTCTGGCCTGGCCCCACCGGCCCCTCCCGTGCACCCCCGGTGCCCACGCCTTCTGGGGCTTCCCTCTGGGCGGCCGTCCCGCTCTTGCCATTCCCTCTATTGATCCTTCCTTTCTGGTTTCTGCTCCACCCTACCTCCTTACACCCAGTTCCTCCCCCCACCCCATCCACCCATCTCCCATTGCTGTGTCCACTCTTTCTCCCTTTTCTGACCAAATTCCTTGTTTCCTGGCCTTGCACTCACATGCCTCCTCTGCTCGTGGCTTCCACCCCTGCTGGGGTGCCGGCCGTAGCCCTGCGAGGGGAGCGAGCACCCTGCCGAGCGCACCCCAGGGCACCCTCCGTCCGCTGCCTTTTCTGCCATTTTCACCAGGATGCTCTGCTCCTGCCAGGTCTCTCTGTGCTCCTGGTCAGCTCCTTCCCCATTTCCCTGGCACCTGCCCTTGGGGTCCCCTCCCTCCTGCACTCTCAGGCCTGGGTGGCTGCGGGTGCAGGTGCACGTCCCCCAGCACGCTGGGCGTCCCCCCCCAGGCCAGGTGGGGGGCTGCTGCCTCTGCCGGGAGCGCCCTGAACACTTGGCCTCTGGGTCCGGGGAGGGGGGACCCTCTGAAGAGCAAAATTCTAGTGAGACCTTGACACCGTGCAGCCAGTGGGGCAGCAGCATGGGAGCCGCCGGGCAGCCTGTCCGGTGCCAGGGTCCCAGCCCAGCCGGGGCCCGAACCCCCATGCGGACCTTGACAGGGCCTGGCAGGTCCTCTCGCACAGCGGAGCACAGGGGCTGCGGGGCAGCCGAGGGCAAAGCCGAGGGGACTTCCAGAACTCGGTTTCTTCAGATGCTGGGCCTCCCAGTCGAGGCTTGGTTTCCAAAAGGAGTTTGACGGAAGGAGCCCTGTATGTTTTTCTGACAGGGTGGAAGCTTGTGCTCCGAAAACAGAAGAGATTCTTGTTTGAACATAAATCTAGCCCAGCTTTGCAGGCTACCAAGGGGAATCATATTAAAGGGGAAAACAGTAGCAGCGCAGATGCCTGGCGGTGCTGGAGGCGGGGGGTCACAGGCTTGAAGGTTCCCATCCTCTGCTTGGGGCCCCGCCTGGGCCTGCTAGTGACCTGGGGGACAGATGAGGAGGGATCTCCCCCAAGGCCTGGAGGCACCCCTAAACTCCAGGGAAGGACGGAGCCCCCGGTGTGGCCTCCTCCCTGGCCCTCCTCACTCTGGCCTCAGGGCCGGCAGCCACCCCAGCGGGGCCGCAGAGCTCAGCACATGGCTCTGCATGACCAGAGTCCACTTTGGCTCCTGAGCCGCCTCCCGGGGCCAAAAACAGTGGTCCCTCCTGCTGCACATTAACAGGGTGGTTGGGGCTTGGCTGGCACCTGGCCCTGTCGCCAGCCCTGCCTCCGTCACCAGCACCCCCGGGCCCTGCACACAAGGCCCAGGCTGTTCGCAGGAAACCAGAGCCTCGCTGTGGGGCCAGCGCGCTCTGAGCCCACGCTCCGAGCAGGGATGACGGCGATGGAGAAGTGAGCTTGCGACAGCCCACGGCGACTTGAGCAGCCTGAAGGATGAGGCTCCTGCCAGCGCCATGGAAGGCGGGCTCCAGGCGCCAGAAGATCCCCCGGCCACAGCCCCAAGGCCTCTTCGCCCTGTGCACACTGGTCCCTGGTAGGTGGCCTTTCCCCCTTCCGACTGGACACCTGTCACTCACCTTGAGTCCAGATCCCAGCTGCCCCTCAGCCCCCCTGTGTGCCCAGCACCTGGGCCCCGGGCTCTGGGACGGGATCCGCACTCTGGGTCCTGCCTGCAGTTACCGGGCCGCCGCGGGGGCTCTGAGACCTACTGCCAGGCCCACTTCAGGGAGGCCTCGCTCCTGCCCGCTGCTGTTGGCGGGTGGCCGGGCTGCTTTCTCGCCTTGCCGCTCTGCTGGCCCAGGTGGTGCCCACTGGGCCCACTCAGAGGCTCTACTCCAGCTCCTGGGCCCGGCGGACGCTGGGCCACGTCAGCATCACGTCAGCCTGCCTGGCTTCTCCCCACGCAATTCCGCGCACCGGCTGCAGCCAGACCTCTCCGGTCCGAGCGCCCACTTCAACGTGCTGTGCATTGAAGTGCCCTCCTGGGTCCCGAGGAGGCTGGGAACATGGCAACATGGCGTGTGACAGTCTAGCCGTCGGCCCCTCCCTGTGTGGCAGGAGCTAAGGCCCCTTCCCGGAGGACACAGAACCCCACGTCTGCCTGAGCTGGTGCCTTGCACAGGTGAGGTGCAGTCACCCCTAGCAGCCTGTGGAGTCCCACAGCACCTCTGGGATCCCCTTTTATAGGTGACGCCACAGGCCACAAGACAAGGTGGTTCTCCAAAGGCCTCCCGGGGCCGAGGACAGCGGCCAGGATTTGGACCCAGCACACACACAGACACATCTATACCGTGTGTCTAAGGCTCCGTGGTGAGTCACTCAGGGGCCAAAAGTCAATCCAGGCCGTGCCCCCCTAGATGAGACATGTCCGCAGCACATGGAGGGGCATCCTCAGGGCCGTGGGCCTGCGTGCAGGAAGCCGTGCCCAGCTCCCCATCTGGCCTGTTTCATTTGTCCTGGGCAGTTCCCAGGACCACAGCCTTACGCATGGAAACGAGGGGGTAGAGGGAGCACCGCCACTCAGTGTGGAAAGCCGACCCACAACACGCGGCAGGGGCATCGCCGGCAGAGAGGCTGAATCCGCGTGGGGCACCGGGTCCTCGCACAGACGCCCTCATGCACATGTGCAAGGTCCTGCGGCCTGGAGCCTCCCTCAGACTCCTCCTCTGAAAATGGGGAGTGCTCCCCCCTCCCTAAGGAGGCTGGGGACACCAGCTCCCCCTGGAGCCGCAGTCCTACCAACTATTACGATGCTGAGACGCTGGGAAGAGCAGGAGGGCGGCGCTCTGGTCTGCAGAGTCACTGTTGGTCTGTAGATTTCCAAGCCTCTTGGCTGGGGCCTCATCGGTCCCACCCTCCCCCACCGCTGCAGTGCCAGGAGGACCCACGACGGTCCCGAGAGGCATGGCATGGCCCCACAACCCCGGTGGGGTGCCTGGGCCTCTGAGGGGCCGCTCAGCAGCCGCAGCTGGGCTGTGGGACCCCAGCCTGGCCTTGGTGTGTCCGCGACGGGGGGGCCTGGGCAGGGCACTCCGGGCGGGAGGGGAGGCGACAGACCCCGGAGGATGCGGCCACCCTGCCCAGTCCCCGAGGCCGGCAAGGACGGCAAGGATGCAGGCGTCTGAGCGTCGCCTGCTCCCCGCAACACTTTCTTGCGTCCCCAGTGGCTCCCCCGGTTCCGGCCCCCTCCCTGCACCTGCTCCTTGCAGCCTCGGGCGCGGGCCGCGGGGAGGACGTGGGCCGTCTGCTGCTTGCGCCCCCGGCGCCCCCACATCCTGGCCCGGCCCAAGGCGGCAGGGGCCTGCCTTCCAGGGAGGTGGACGTGCTGGGCCACCCGGGCTGCGGAGGCAGCGGCAGCAGCTCCAGTGGCTTGTTGCAGGGTCAGGCGGCCGGGCTGGCCTCAAGCGGGAGAGGCAGCAAGGGCCGCAGAACCTCATGGAGGGCCACAGGCCCCTGTGGATGGTGACAGGAGCACTCACTGTCCTCCAGGTGCAAGGGGAGGAATTAGGGCCCTGCAATCCAGAATGTGGGCTTGGAGGAGTCAGGACCTGGATTCACACTCCAGCCGCATAGATGGTCCTCCGAGCCCCGGCCCCCAGGGTCCAGCTGGAGGGGGGCATTTGTCTCCCAGGGCCACGTAGAGTATCCTGTGCCACACAACAGATGACCCTTCACTAAAATATCTGAGCCTCGTGTGTAAAGTCACGAGGAAGCCGTGGATTATTCCCGGTGGGCAGCAGGCTCACCTTGGACCCTATGACGGAGCCCGAGGTATCACGATACCCATTTGACAGGTGGGGCAAGCCAAGGAAGAGGTAGGTATCATTTGCCCCGAATCCCACAGTTAGCAAGAGGCAAGGCCAGCTTTGGAGCTCTGATTATTTAACCCAGAGTCTGGGCTGCTATTCGCTGCCTTTACGTGACCTCAAGAGGTTGTGGATCTACGGACTCGTATCCGGGAGGCTGGTATGACCGAGTCTCTAGAGGGTGAGTCTTCGAGGGCGAGCTTGTTTCCTGTGGACGCAGCCACCATGGAGCGTTCGAGAGGAATGAGGAGGTACAGCCTTAGTCCCTCCCCCGTGCCAGCTGCACCCTGTCCCCCAACGCCAGGTAGCTTCTAACCAAGGTACGTACAATAACGTTATGATACCACAGAAATAACAAGGCAGGCCTAGGGAAATGGAAGTAGGGGCAGAGAAGCAAGACTCACTAATCACACGCATTTATCAACCGACCTGAGAGGACTGACTCAGGAGCTCTAACTGGGCCTCGGGTTTCACTCTGAGCTCCGGCGCAGATGAGAACTTTCTTGGTTACGTAATCCTCAGGGTCACACAGAGCCCACCAGTTGCTCCAGAAACCCGAGGTTTCCACAGTAGAGCTTGGCGATGCTCTTCTTGTGTGCTGCTTACATAGGGGCTTCTAGAACTTTCCAACCTCGAACACAGCGATAGGCCTCCTTGGCCCCCCCAGAGGCATTGCCTCCATGGACGCCGAGGCCTCTAACTGCTGCAGAGGGACAGGCCCGTCCCTGGAACACACCCAGACGGCCGCTCAGTTCTGTCGAAACTTTGTCACTGGATTGGGGACGTTATCCCGTGGGGGATACCCATCAGGAAGGCTGTTTGGCTTCCAGGCAATGACTGCGTATGGATCCCATTTTCCAGAGACATGACAGCTCCGTGGACACCCACACAGAAGCAGGCAGGGGATCCTGACGCTGAACTTGGCTGCGAAGGGCCAGGAGGTGGGCTCTGGGGCACGAGGGACCAATGGTTGGGACGGTGATGCTGCTGAAGAACCAGATCATATGTCCCCTTGCTGCAAACATTTTCTCAACAACTTGTACTTAGCTGTGTGCCAGGGGGTGGGTCCACTTAACCTTTCTCGGGGTGATGCCACAAAAATATCCCTCTGAAATGCAAGTCTGTTTATTCCAGCCTCCAGAGAGTGTTCCAAGTTTAATGCCTGCCCGGGTCCTGTCCCCTGTCCCGCCCTGCCCCAGGGGGGCCTCCAGGATCCCGAGAGAGTGAGGGGCTACCTGGGCTCTTTGCTTGAGGAATTTCTCCAACTTTCACTCTCAAATTACAAGTGTGAGCAGGGAGGGCAGGAAATAATTCCTGAGCACCCGCTGTGTTTTGGAGAGGTGACCAGCCATCCCAGTTTGCCGGGGATGGACCGGTGTCCTGGGACTCTGAAGCTGGGACCACCCAGGAGCCATCACTCCCCCAGCAACCCTGCCTGGCCCAAACCTGTCATTTCACATTGCTGACAAGAAAGCAGGGCTCAAAGAGGCCATCTGAGCCACCTGTGGTCCCCAAGGTCATGTTCTTTTCACTAATGCATGTTGTCATTCTAGGGGGATGGGGAGACATTCAAATCCTACTAAGAAGATGGATCTACGTTCCCTGGGAACTCCCAGCTTTCCTGGGCTGTTTCATTTGCTGGTGGGGAGGATTTTCTCTTCCTTGACTCCCTGTTTCTGTGGAGAGGAAACCCCCCCAATGACACCCTGGGCCCACCCTTCTCCTGGGGCTCAGACTGTCCTCAGACTCCATGTTCTGTGCCACACGGGATTGGGGGAGAAGCGTCTAGGGGCAGGTCCATTTTACTACACAACTAAGGTCATCGTCTCCAATCTCCAGGAACAGAGGTGATGTTTGGGCAAACTTTGGTGTGACTCACATGCTTATCTCCCAATGGATGTGTAAGAGAAGGACCCCAACACTTAGGGTTGTGTTGTTTTTCATCTGTCCTGAGACCTCTGGGAAGATTCGTGTGTACAAACCTTTGCAGTGTGTCCCAGGGGTCCCATGGAGACCACAACCTCCTTCCTCAGAAGACGGGAGCCCAGTGTAGGAGCTGGTGCGGATCCTGTGAGAAGCCCAGGAAGATGACTCTGAGCCAGGGCATTGGGGCCAAATCGTCCTGCTGGTCCCAGAAATAGGAAGGTATTGAGAACCTACAGGGTCACTCCAGAATGCAAGCACTTTAGCAACTTCCTCCGGAGAAATGCCACGCGCGGTGCAGGAGGGCTCTGTATCTTCCCCGCTCCCAGACAGCCTGCCCTCTGTCCCTGGCTGCAGCCAGAAAGAACTCTGTGTCCATGCCCTTCCCTCCTCCTCCTTCCTCCTGGAGGATCCTGAAATCAAAGAGGACCTCCCACCGGCTTGCACTGATCCTGACTGGCACCCAGGCTGCCCAGCTTTACATTTTCTATTTTCAGAGGGCTTAGGTTAATCTGAAAGTCCTGCTAGAGACCACCCACCTGCCTTAAACAAACAGCTCACCTTTCAGCCCAGAGCCAAGCTCACTGCCTGGGGTGTTTGATAGGCCTGGTGGGTAATTAGTCCTTAGGGCAGACATCAGAGCCAAAAAGCTGGGTCGGTGGAGTCATTTCTTCTGAAAGCCATTGCCTTGGCCACACTCCTGGCTCCTGGAGAGTGAAGGTCAAAGCTGAGGAGGCAAGAGGAGGTGATAGTACCACCGACTCCTGGTTGGAGGATGATGTGCAGAACCAGACCACGGAGCCACACACGGGCATCCTCATTCTTCTCTGCTCCAAGATGCTCCTGGGGCAGGGGCTTGGGGGTGAACGTCAGCAGGAGCCCAGAGTTTGCTTACAAGTCTTCAGGAGCTTCTCTTGATTATAATCTAAAGAGGAAGTCACCACCTCAGGCTAGGGGTGGCATGTACTATAGAAAGACACTTAAACTGTAGAAAGACACTTAAACAGAGAGAGACCCCGGGGGGCTTTCAGAAAAGTGGGGAGTGATGGCAAGGAACAGCGAGGACAAACCACAATAGGAAAATGATAAAGCAGTTCAGACTCTAGGGCTTGGGCGGAGGAACCAGAGAGCTCAGATGCCTGCAGGTCTATGAAGAGCTGTTTCGATGAGATATTCCACATTAAAGCTTGGTGGCGGGATCCCTGGGTGGCGCAGCGGTTTGGCGCCTGCCTTTGGCCCAGGGCGCGATCCTGGAGACCCGGGATCGAATCCCACGTCGGGCTCCCGGTGCATGGGGCCTGCTTCTCCCTCTGCCTGTGTCTCTGCCTCTCTCTCTCTCTCTGTGACTATCATAAATAAATAAAAATTAAAAAAAAAAAAAAATTTAAAGCTTGGTGGCTTCCACAACGATTTACTATCTCTTCGATTTCTGCTCCGGGTTGACTGGGCTCAGCTGGGTGGTTCTTCTTTGGGGTGTCTCATGCCTTGCAGTCAGAGGGTGGCTATGCAGGAGTGTCTGAGGGCTCAGCTAGGCTGGACATCCAGGATGACTCGCTAACTTGGCCAGCTGTTGTCGTGGGCTGGGAGCTCAGCTGGGATTGTCACACCTACATGTGGCCTCTCCACGTGGCATCGAAGTGAGTAGCTAAGAGGGCATCCCCAAAGCAAGTGTTCCCAGTGGCCCAGCTGGGAGCTGGCATAGCTTCTGAAGCCCTTGAGTATTACCTCTGCTCAGGTGAGTCTGAGGCCAGCTGTAGACGTGGGGAGTAGCATGTGCCCACAGGGAGGTAAGGGCAAGATGGTGACAGCTGGAATCCATCGGCTCCTGGACCTCCAGGTAGGACATGGAAGGTGGGTATGAGGGGTTTCTCCAGGTCCTGTCTAGTGTTGCTGTTGGCCACAGAGATAATGGTGACGATACTTCACGTATGCACTGTACAAAGCATTTCTCGCATCAGTGTGGTTTGCCAAAGAGTACGCAAGAGGTTAGTAAGAAGCACCGTAGTCTTGGATCTATCCACATTGAAGAAGCTCAAAGCCTACTCATCCTGGCAGGAGATGCCCTCACTGGGTTAAGGGTCCTCTTGCCCCAGCCTTTCCAGTGCTGTCAAGCCCGGTGGCTTCTTTCCGTGCCTCCTGGGCAGCAGGACCACTCCTCCATTCTGACCTGGCTCGCTGGCTCCTGATTGAACGCCCGGCGAGCTGGCTTTACTTCCTTACGGCTCAGCTTTTCCATCCTTAGTGAGAAACTGGAGTTAGGACTGGAAAGCAAGGGGAGGAGTCACAGAGAGCAAAGCCTCCCCGGGTGGTGCACAGTGGGCTCTGGGAATTGCCAAGGGGGCAGGCAAGGCCGCCCTTTCCAGCTGGCCCCACTGGCCCCTTCCTGGCCATCGCTGAGTTGCTCCTTTCTATGCTGCTGGCCCAAAGGGAGCCCAGATCAAGGGCTAGCTGCCGATCAGATGCCAGCCCAGGGCAAGCTCTGAATGTTCTGTTGCATGTGGAGCCTACAAACTGCGCCAGTCTTTAGACAGTTGACGTGTGAAAAATAACAGTGCCAAGATGCACTTAAATCATTTAGGCATGTGTGTGTGTATGTGTGCGTGTGCGTGTGCGTGTTTAATGAGTTGGTTGATATTTTAAAACAGACTGATAGACTGTTTGATGATCATTCCTGCTCATGTCCCCACCCTGTTCCCTCCAGGTCTTAACCATCTGGGGTTGGCCTTGGCTAATTGTGCAGTAAACACAGGTGAGGGCCATCAGTGACACTGGCTGGCAGTCACTGAATGTGACAGCCAGTCTGGAAATCATGAGCCCAAAGGCCCGCAGTATTGATGGCTGACTCCTCAATGTCACACACTACTAGTACTTTCTGGGACTCTGGCCTTGAAACTCCAGAGAACGTGATGCTCCCACCCATGAGGGACCACACCGTGCCCATACTCATGGTGAGCTGGGGGGCAGGAGGTGCTTCATCCGTGGAATACGTTAGTGTGTCTTCCAAAAGGGCCAGGCATGGGGTAGACATTTTTACCGGCCACAGAATGAGGAGGAGAAAATGGACCGCATACAGAGAATGAATCTCTGAAATATGACTTTCCTCCCCAAAGACACAGCCCAGGAAATGCTACCCCCCAGTTGCCAGCATCAATGCCGAGGTGCAGCCTTGGCCCAGTGCCGGCAGCAATAAAATATAAAATTATACAAAGACCAGATCGACAGACGGGGAGAGCCAGGGCTGCGGTGTGTTCCAGACTGGCCTGGAGGATTCTGTCGGGCACCAATCCCTATAGCCTCCTTCCTTGCCCGCTGATGACCAGATTTCCTCAGTGACGTCTCTCTGTGCCTGGGACGGGCAGCAGCAGGGCATGTCCCAGCTCCAGAGTGAGGAATTGGAGACTCAGCCAGGTGGCAGATGGCAGGGTCCCAGCTGTTGCTCACGTCGTAGTGTGCAGACAGGGAAGCTGCAGCCGGAAGCTGCAAGCCCAGAGGGACTGTGAGCTCTTAGGCTCTCTCAGGTCAAGAGGCAAATGTGGGAAGTGCTGGTATCTATGGTGCTCCACATCTGGGGAATATTTTAAAGCTACTGGGGGGCAGGGGTGACAGCTCCCCTTACCCTGATCCGTGGCAGTGGTCTGAGTGTCTGCAGAAAGAGGGTCCTCCCGTGGCTCCTTAGGCTGATGTTCCAGTCAACTATTTCCGTATAATAAACCACTCCAAAACTTAGAAAAAAACCATTTTGTCAGCTCTCTCATGATTCTGTGAGTTGACTGGGCTCAGCAGGATGGGTGTCTCTTTTATTCACGGATGTCATTGGGGCTGGAGTCAAATGAAGACTATCCTGAGCTGGACGTCCACGATGGTGCTTCCACCCTTGGGCCTGGTGCCAGGCTGGGATGGCTGGGGCCCCTTGGAGTCGACTGGGATCTTTCCCTGTACATGGTCCCTTCGTGGGGCTGGCACGGCGTCCTCATGTCACGGTGGCTTCATAGTTGGGCTTCTTCCGTGTGCCAGGTTCCTCCCCATAGCATGCACTCCAAGAGACCGGGGCCGGAGCCTGGAGGCTGCTCATCACCGAGGGTGGGGACTCACACTGTCCCCTCTATTGTATTTCACTGCTTACATTGGGCTAGCCCAGATTCCACAAGGGAGTGGATCCGATGATGCTGTATTGAGATGCCTGATTTACTGGGGTGTCTTTGGAGACCAGCTGTCATGGGTAGAAAGAGAGGGAGTAGGATATGGAATATTGGGAAATTTTTATTCCTTCTTACGGCCAATGAGGGTGTCACCTGATTTACTACCTCTGACTGACAGGTGGGACTTCTGGAATCCTGAAGGTTCTGGAACCATTGTCTGGGCAGACTCCTTGGTCAACCCCTTCTCTCTATATCCTGAAATGCTCCTCAGACAACTCTGTTCCTGTTTCCATGTGTCCTGCTACTCGTTTCCATAAAACTTCGTATTGATCCTTGGCTCTTCATCTTTTGTGGCATTTTCTCTTCAATTGCTTTCCTTGTCCCTTGCCTCTCATCTGCCTTCTCAATCCATGGAACATGTGGTTGCCAGGATATTTGTCATCAGATGCTGCTCTTAGCTTCACTTTCTCATCCATATATGGAATACAATTCATATAAGCACAAAACTAACTCATTTTAAAGCTTACAATTTGGAGGTTCTTAGTATATTCACAAAGTTGTATAACCATTACTCCTACCTAATTCCAGAATATTTTCATCACACCTCCCCTCAAATCCCATATCCATTGGTAGTTACTTTCTATTCTCCCATCCCCCTAGCCAAGGCCAATCACTAATGTACTTTCTGTCTCTGTGGACTTGCCTATTCTGGAAATTTCCTAGAAGTGGAATCAACACATGGCTTTCTGTGACCGGCTTCTTTCACTTTGTATGTTTCCAGGGTTCACCCATGTTGTAACATGTATCACTACATCATTCTCTTTTTATGGTTGAATCATATTCCGTCGTATTGACAGACCACATGTTGTTTATCCATCCAGTCATTAACACATACTTGGGTTGCTTCCACTTTCTAGCTGTTTTGAATAATACTATTGTGATCATTCATATGCGAGTATTTGGGTCGACATATGTTTTCATTTCATTGAGTATATACCTAGAAGTAGAATTTGCTGGCTCAGGTGGTGATTCTATGTTTAACTTTTTGAGTTTACTGCCAGTCTGTTTTCCAAGATGGCTGCACCTTTGTACATTCCCGCCAGCAAAGTAAGAGTCCAACTTCTCTACAGACTAACACTCGTTCTCTTTTGTCTTTTTGATTCTAGACATCTCAGAGAGTGTGAAGCACTATCATATAGTGGGATTTATTGCATTTAAGAAAGGGAAACAAAAAGATATAAGTACAATCGGTCCAAATATGAACAGCTTTGGGATTATGAGGGCAGAGTTGCAGTCTAAATGCTCGACGGGGAGCAAACTGGCCTGTAGGCATCATCAGGTCCAAAGGGTCTTTGATGGCTCAGGGCTGAGCGTGAGGGCTCAGAATCAGGTCTTTCCCAACCTTATAGCACGGACTCCCTTCGAGAAAGCCAGAGTCCCAATCTCTTTTCATAGAACCAACTGACCACCATTCTCATTGCTGTGGCGAGCACCTAGCCCACTCAGAACTTGACATTTTGTAGAGGCAGGGGCCTCACCTATGCATTGGAGCCAAAAACTAAAAAACAAGGCAAGATGCTATGTGAACTGGCCGACGTGGTAGGACCAGCCAAATCAGCGCACTGCCCTCGAGGCAAGCATCCTGGGTTCACCTGGACTCCTCTTGGGCTCCGCCGGCCCATCACAAAGGTAAGCATGTGGGGCTGTTGACCTTTAAGCTCCCTCTCAGCGTCTGAAAGAAGGAAACCAATATTCCTTGTCTATTTTGGTTTTCTAGGACGGGCATAACACAGTTCCACAAACTGGTGGTCGTGATGGTTAAAACAACGGAAATTTATCCTTTCACGGTTCTGGAGACCAGCAGTCCAAAACCAAAGCTCCCGCAGGGCTGTGCTCTCTCTCCTGGCTTCTGGTGGGTCCCAGCAGTCCTTGGTGTTGCCCAGCTTGCAATGACCTGTGTAACTCCTATCTCTGCCTCCGTTGTCACACGGTATGGTTTTCATCTTTCTGTGTCTGCCCTTCGCTCTGTGTGTCTGTCTCTGTGTGCTTCTCCTCTTAGAGGGACACCGGTCGTGTGGGATTCAGGGCCCACCTTCCTCCAGTATAGCTTCGTCTTAACTCCTATTTTAATTACATTTGCTAAGACTCAACAAACTCCAACAAAGCTCACATTCACAGTGTCTAAGAGTTAGGACTTCAACATATCTTTTTAGAGGACACAGTTCAATCCACAATATTGCCCATGGCCCAGTTTTTCTTACCATACTTTCTATGCTGCTTTGGGTCCATCACAAATGCTTTTTCCCCCCTATTCCTCCCAACCTCATCATAATTCCCTAGTTGGGTTCCTTCAGACTCCCACCATGGTGGTGTCTTTCTCAAAGCCCTAATGGCAAAAGCCATAGACTTGGCTGTTGTCTTACACCTGGCCCTAAGTTAGGCCTCTCCCTGAAGTTCAGCAACATGGACAATCTTTGGATAGTCTCTTATTATCCTCAACTTCAGAAAGCCTGCCGTCCTTCCTTGCACTGACCCTGGCTTTTCATCAGGTGGAGAGATGTGGAGCTACCTGTAGAAAAGTGTGCACCTGGTTCTGTGATTCGCATGGGGGTATTCCGCAGCCGCCAGCAGCAGCAGTCTGCCTGAGACCTTGTTATTAATGTAGTTTCTCAACCCACCCCAACCCTACTGGACCAGATACTCAGAGGAGGGCTCAGCATTCTGTGTCCTAATAAGTCTTCCTGGCAATCTGAGTGCACACTACAGTTTGAGAGCCATTGGCACAGAGAAGCACATTAGATTTCTTGGAGGAGAGAAGGTGCATCGCTGGATCAGCAGGGACGCAGGTAGCAACCGTCCCTTCCACTTAGCAACCGAAGTGGCATTACCCTTTTCTTAGAAGAGACAAAACGAGTCCCCCCGCCTTTTTTTTAATTGTAAATAATACTCATTATAGACAATTTAGAAAACACAGGACATTTAAAAATAGTTCTTGTTAGTACCACAACTCTAACATTAAAAGAGTATTTCTTTCCCTTTTTTTTTTTTTTTTATGCAACCTTTTATTCTTACGTAGTTGCTGCTGAGATTAACGGCTCTATTTTGCGTGTTTCACTTTTATATCCTTAGGGTCTTTGATCCCAGATTCCACTTTAATGGTCTCATAATCTTCCATGATGTGTGTGCCAATCTGGGGGCTTAAGGGCATGTGTCCGGGGCCGTAGGAGGAGCGTTCAGCTTCTGGTCACAGCTCTTATAACTCACACCTCCACGCAGAGACCCTGGAGCATGAAGCCTCTATTAGGATAAGTGTTTCTTACATTCCCGCCAGTGGGAGCAGGGAGTGGAGCTGCACACATGGAGCTGACGCGGGTGCCACACTCCTGCTCCAGGCAAGGACACCCCGGCCTGCAGCACTACTCACCCTCCGAGTATTTCTCAGAGGAGAGTGACCGTCCCTGGAGAGGGCCTGGCTTTTTATTTCATTGGTAGCTGGTGAGGCCGCACCCTCCCTTCTTGCTCATTTGTGTCTTTTGCAAAAGCACATGGTTCAGTTTGTGCCTTAGCAGGTGCTCCACGGCCGGCCCACCTCTGCGGCGCCTCAGGGGCCCTCGCCGGTCTTGGGGGGGGGGGTCCCCACCCCTGCGGGATCTGAGGACGCTGACTTTGAGCTGCCCTTTCCAGGTGGCATCTCGGCTCTGAGTGGAGAACTGTGGCAGCGGCGGAAGGCCCCCCGGACCACTTCCATCTTCTCATGCAGGAGGTCTTTCTGGGCTTCAGGGCCCCCCAGTGGCTTCTCTGGAGCACCCCCAACCCTGCCCCGGGTGCAGGCCTGCCCGGCCAGTCCACCCGGGAAGCCCATCTGCCCTGAGGAGGCAGGAAGCCAAGGTGATCACATTATCAGTTAAAGGCCCCATCGAGCCCTGCCCTGAGGCCCGCACAGAGAAACGTTTTCTTGGGCAAACTGAATTATTGCATCAGAAGAAAAAACATGTTCTCATATTAGTCTTGGGGAGGTAGCAAGAGTCAGTAAGGCTTCCTGTAATTTTCGTTACCAGTAATGGCATTTTCCACCATCCTGAATTCACTGGGTTATTTTTATTCTTTATACATTCCTTCTCTAAATGCAGCATGATCTATCAAGGGCAGGCTTGATAGCAGTTTCTATAAATTCAAGGAATTGTCAGAGATTTTGTAAAGTTACCGAATCCACACCTCAACCCTCTGGCAGCAGAGCCATGGCTAGGTCTTTTTTTTTTTTTTTAAGATTTTATTTATTTATTCACGAGAGATAGAGAGAGGCAGAGACCCAGGCCGAGGAAGAAGCAGTTTCCCTGATGCAGGACTCGATCCCAGGGCCCCAGGGTCACGCCTGGAGCCCAAGGCAGAGGATCAACCACGGAGCCCCCGAGGCATCCCCATGGCTACGTCTTCATGGCTAGAAACTTCACCATTGGGTCAAGATTTCCAGAGAAATGACTTCTGCTGTGTCCCATAGAAAGAGCCATTCTATGGTCTAGACATCCGAGTCGGGGCCTCCCGAGAGCTGACTGCTGCCCTATGGAATAACAGCTGCAATGGAAGGCTGCCTTTCACGCCGTCACGGGGCTCCTGATCCGGGTTGGGTACGGAAATCACCGGGGAAGCTTTGGATCCTCCTGCCCATGTTGCCCAGATCACCTAAATCCACCCGGGATGGAGCCAGATGTGAAGCCAGAGCGGAGACCACAGCTCTGTCTCTAATGATTTGTCAAACGCCTTACCTGGAAAGGACACCAGGAAAAGAAAGGACTTCAAAGCTTCATCCCCACCCCGTCCGATATTAGAATTACCTGGAAGGATGAAGCAACCTGTCAATGTCCGGCCCATCCTCACAGGTTGTGACTGAATTGGCCTGAGGCTTGGCTACTTTTTGAGAAGTTCCAGGGCTTTCTGTCCAGGATTGAGGGTCATCCAGTTGGTCCTTTATGAGCCTTCTTTGGCCTCAGACCATCAGGAGAACCAGAGGCTGCTCTAAGAAACATCCACATGTGCGCCAGACCCGCTTTGCAAGGGGCTTACAGATGCCTTGAGGTCCATCTAGAGACTCCAGGTGTTCATGGAAACTGATTTACTTCCACCAGCTCATTTAAGAAACAGAAAGCAAATACCTAAGAGATCCAGTGACTTGCCCAGGACCAGGACTCAGTGACAGCAGCACATCAGGAATCCTGAGTCAAGCTGTCATTCCATGCTGGTTACTCAGAAAGATGAGGTCTCATGGCTTCATATGGTGGCTGAGATGTGGGCCCCAGAACGTACCCACAGCCTACTTCCTGCAACTTACGAATGGTCATTTATATGCAAAAAACGAGGTCTTTCTGGATGTGTTCAGGTTAAGGATCTTGAGTTGAAGAGATGATCCTGGATTATCCCCATGGGCTCTAAATTCAGACACAAGTGTCTGCTAGAGGGAGACAAGGAGAGATTTTTACAGAGAGAGAGAAGATGACATGAAGGCTGGGCAGAAAGATAACTGGAGATGCTGGCCTTGAAGATTGGAGTGGTGTGGCCACAAACCAAGGAGTGCCAGCAGCAAAGAACAAATATTCGCCTCGAGCTTCTAGAAGGTCTGGTGACACCTTGCTTTTGGACTTCTAGCTTCCAGAACTATGAGAGAATAAATATCTGTTGTGTTAGGCCACCAGGTATTGGGAAAGTGTTACAGCAGCCACGGGGAACTCATGTACTGAGAAAATGCAACTTTAGGATTCTGACGTGGAATTTGGAGTCCATGTCTAGATGACTAGTCCAAATTCTGACCCACATTTTCCTGGGGTACCGGCTCAGGCATGTAAGTCATAGTCCATGTGTGGGGGTCAGATCTTTCCACAGAGCCCTCCAGAGTCGAGTTCTGGCCCTCTTGTTGCTTGCTCAGCCTTCGGGGAATCTACCTGCCTGGGCGCCGCAGACACGTGGCCCCTGCAGGCTGAAGGGAATGGGAGTTGCCTCGTATTCCTTCTTCTAGCTGAGCTCAGGCCCAGTGACGCCTTGCCCAGGTCCGGCTAGAAGAGGGAGTGCTTCGTGGGTCCTCCTCTACCCTCCACCTCCTTCACTATAGCCTCAGCCTCACCAGGACTCCCCTTCTGACCAAACACACATGTTGGATCTGCCCGTTAAGAACAATTGGAATTTCATCCTCCAGAGCACAGTTGAAACATCCTTTTTTCTGAAAGCTTCCTTGACCTCCCAGTCTAGGTCACTGGGTCAGTTGGGGTCCCAGCAGGAAACAGATGGTATATTTAAATGGGGTAATTTGATGAGGGTTCAATGAAGGGACTGACTACAAGGTGTAGGCCGGGGTTAGGGGAGGCCTTCAGGGGTGGGGTGGTCCCCTGAGGCAATGGGGCTAAATTACTGGGTGGGGATCCCTATCTCTCTACCCACAGAAGCAGGGCAAGAGCGGTTCTCAGAACCCAGATGCCCCCTGCAGGCAGAGCCTTCTGTGTGACCAGCTTGGGCCTGCAGCGGGCCCCCTTCCCACCTCCTTCCACCCTTTGGTCTCCCTGGGTGCACCCATGGGTGAACCCAGCGTAGGCTACAGATACTGCAGGGACTCAGGTCTGCACACCTCACCCGTGGGCCTTGTGTGTCTGTGTGACTGTGTGACGACTGCCTGTCTTACCTCAGCTGCATGGGAGCTCGTTGAGGAAGGGACTGTGCCCTTGTCCTGCTTGCTGTGGGGCCCTGGAGCGTCCCTGCCACTTACCAGATATCTGCTGACTGACGTCGGTGCTGCACAGACAGGTGAGCGTTGGGCCAACCTGGAAGACATCCCCAAGGAACCCAGCAGGTTTTCGCAGCACCTTTCTTCCTCAGTCCTCTCTCATCTCTTCATATACCTCGGGAGGGCCTAGATGAGAAGTCCCCGGGGCAAGCTCTGCCTCAGGCCCAGCTCCCATCAGCACAGCATGCTCACCCCCATGATGCTTCATGCTGATAGGCCATCCACATGTCTTGAGCTTTCCCCAAACATGTGGCCACTCTCCTGAGATATTTTGGTTCTTCCCCTGCTAATTCCTCTTATGTCACCTGCTGTGGGCTGAATGTGTGTCCCCAGAATCTGTATTTTGAAGTGCTGACCCCACTGTGATACTACTTGGAGTAGGGCCTTCGGGAGATGACTGGGTTTCGATGAGGTCACCGGGGTACAGTCCCTATTGTGGGAGTAGTGTTGACATAAGGAGACAAAGAGACCAGAGTCCCCCTCCCCCTCAAGTCTCTCTCCACCATCTGAGGACTCCGCAAGAAGGAGGATGTTTGTGAGCCAGGACAAGAGCTCTCATCAGAACCCGGCCATGCCAGCACCCTCATTTCAGACTTCCCAGTCTCCACAACTGTGAGAAATAAATGTCTCTTGTTTAAGCCACCTGGCCTGTGGTATTTTGTTAAAGCAGCCCGAGCTAAGAGCCTCTGGCACCTGCTATATGTCCCTGGCCTCCCTGGGCCTAGTGCCTGACTCTACTTGGGATGTTTCTCTCCTGCCCCATGTGGTCACCTTCCTATGAGGGATTGGTGTCCCTGCCTGGTGGTGACAGTGTCCCTGCCTGGAAAGGACACTGAGTGACCGGAGGAATGGCTCTGGCTTAGCAAATGTTCGCCTTGGAGTGAGAAGTCTGCAATGCAAGGGAAAGACTCCTCCGTCCATGGGGGAAGCTGCAGGCCCTCAAAACCATCGCTTCCCGTGGAGGGGCGACAGGCCCACCAAGTGATACAAAAGAAGCAGCCTTGGCTCCAGCTCAGTGGGCTAGCCTGGAGCTGTGCGAGGGATGGGAGGGGAGTAGCCTCAGGGGCCTCGCACCTGACCCCCGACCCTGGGCAGAGAGCCAGGGGCCATGTGTCACCGTGAGGCAGGGGCAATCAGGGGGAAGCAAGGACATGAGCTGGACCCCAGGAGGACCAGGCCCCTTCCTGGACTCAGCAAAGATGCTGGCCGAAGCCCTGCAGAGAAGCCGTGTCTGCCGAGACCAACAGACAGGCTCCCCGCAGACTGGACTCGAAGGGACCTGGACTCGATGACCTGGAAGCCCTGGCTTCCCGTAGGTCCCTGACATTCTCCGTCGTCTCCAGCCTCCTCTGCTTTGACTCTAGCAAACAATAGCCTCAAAGTCTCCTAACCCGGTGTCCTCAACCCTGGCTACCCACGGAAGTCACCCAGGGACCTCTAAGAAAAGATGCTAATCCTGGGACCCCTCCCCCCGAGGCTGGGGTGGGACTGGGGGGTTTGCCCGTTTTCAAGCCTCATCTGGGGATTTAGGTGCGTAGCTGGGGTTGAGAACCACTAGTCCAAGGGATGTCTAAAGGGAGAAGTGAGCTCTCTCTGGGCATGTCCCAGTCTATTAGGTGAAAATGCTCTTCCAGATCCGTTCTTTCCACCTGGAAAGCAAGGTACCATCCTGCTCATTTTATGTTTGTGTTTTTCAAATCAATGGTCTTCTTTTCTTTTTTTCTTTTTTTCTTTTTTTTTTTTTCAATGGTCTTCTGTAGAAGTGAGTGCTGGTAGCTCAGGGAGGAACAAAGGCTGAGCGCTGGCTTCTCTTCTCTTGAACCTCGGCCTGTGAAAGCAGGCGGGATGTCTGCAGGGTCACTCAGCTGGGCTTGGAGGGAGGCTCGGATGGCACCCATGAGAGCTTTAGAAAAAAGTCGCCGTGAGATATTAAATGTCATCACTTTCAAATTGCCATGGTTGTGTACATACATAACTTGGAATACTTTTAAAAGCCACTTGAGAGATCATCTGAAGACGTGTGGACAGAGTATTAGGCCCAGACATGCCCATCGGGAACCACTGGCTTCTCCAGCAAGAAGGCGGAGGTTATACAGTGGAGCAGAAACTTGGACACGGGGAGGTTATGCCTAATGTCAAGCCAGAGAAGCAGAAGATCCAGACAGAAAATGGCAAAAGTGTCATCTCAACTGTGTAACAGGCAAGGAAACAGGCCACACTTTTCCAGTATCGAAGTCCTTCAAACATCAGCTGGCAGCGTCACGCGGGAATTGCTACTTTCTTTTCCCTGTGCTTTTGTATTTCCTAGATTATACATCAGGCACATATTATTTTCATACCGGAAAAGCAATTCTCCTTGAAGGTAAGATTTCTATATTTGGCAAATAAGAAGGGTATCTGGTTACATTTGGGTTTTAGGCAAGCTTCAAACCCTCCGTACAAGTACATCCCAAATATTGCATGGGCCACATGTATACTAAAAAAAAAAAAAATTACTACTTACCGGTAATCAAATTTAACTAGGCATCCTTTACATTTATCTGGCAACACTACCTGAAGGAGAAGGTGAGAGGCCCAGGCTGAGAGGGGGGATTTCCAGCAAGGGCCCTGAGAGCTCCCAGGGCACCCTGCCCAGGGCGGTGGAGGGCAACTGTCCAGACAACGGTGGCCCTCTCTCCCACACGCTCCTCCAACTCCTGTGATTGAAACTTTCCTTGTTTCCTAGACTTTCCCTCTCTCTCCTCCATCTCCCCTCACCCCTCCCGCCCCCGCCCCCCCTGCCACTAACTCTGCAAGCTGCAAAGATGGCTTCTAGAATCTTCTAATTCTGTTAGAGTCCCTCACTTGCTCCAGGACCTCAGGCAAGTCACTAGAACTCCCTGTACTTCAGAGTTCTCACCTCCAAAGCAAGAACAATCCAGACTCAGGAGCTTGGCTTTCAGTGGAAAAAATCTTTCCCCCTGGGGTCATGGGATTCCCAGATGGGTTATAGTGGGTTACAGCGAATGCTTCTTCCAGAGAGTCTTTGCCCCCCCATCTAGGGCTTTAATTATTTATGAATGATCCTAATTAAGACACACAAAACTGTGTTCATTATGTCATTGGATCTCTGGCTTGATTTCTTGCCAATCTTACCTTGGCAAGAAGGTAACCCTTGTCTAAAGGGAGCCAAGCTCAAGACCTTTAAGGAAAACCCCTACATACATCCAGGGGTACTTCTTTCTCAGTGAAATCCTTAGACTGAGACTTGTTGCAAGCAAATTGCTTCTCGTCTTTCTTATTTCTCTTAGCCCCTTCAAGGTCATTCACCAAACCAAATCCTGAAACTTTCTGGGAAATCTAGAAAATTAAGTGAAACAAGAGCACCGTAGAAACCCAAGAATATATTAAATGGTCTGGCACAAATTAATGAAAACCTCTTTGCTTGTAAAAGAAAAGATTCAGTTCATTCAAACAAGGAAAGCTCTGTGGAGGAAGCATACATTTTCCATTTGAGACCAACACCTCCAAATGCCATGAGTAGTGAGAACCACGTGAACACATGCTGTCTACACATGTGGGGTGAGGGCCGAGTCCTCTCATGCATGGTGAGAGACAGAGGGTCATTTTTGCTTTCAGATCAAGGAAACAGGCACCAAGTGGTCCAGTGACTTGCCCAGAGTCACTCAGCGAGTAGCTGTGATTTTGGACTTTTGGACCTGCCCGCCAACTCTGACCCCCTTTCCTTTACATGAATTTGCCTCCTGTGGTGGGGGGTGGAGGCCAGTGTCTCCCAAACCTAAAGAAGGAAGGTTACTTCAAAGTTTGGAACTGACCCCACGAAGCTGTGGTTGGCCATGGACATCTTCAGGGCCTGCCTTTGAGCTTACCCCCACTGCTGTGCAGGAGCCCCCGAAGACTTCTCATCATCTTCATGGTCCTCCTTGGGCCCCCCTCTCCATTTCATCCAATTACAATTTCTTTTTATGCTTCTGGATAGGGAACAGTGGAAAGATCATGGATCCCAATCAACAAATAAACTGTCTTTGAATCCTCTTCACGGGCTACTGGCTTGGGGCAATTTATTTTACTTCCAGAACCTGATCTCCTCATCTGCAAAGTGGGTACATTAACCTGTCTCTCCCAGGACTGCTGGAAAGTTTAATCAAACGCTGATGATGCTGAGTGCTGCCTCCTGTTTCACTACAGCTGCTATCCCCACCTCCTCCCAACCCTAAAATTTTCCAGATCAGTCAGCGTCCTGCATGCATGGGGGACAGAGGGTGTGGACGAAAGCTGGCCCAGCATCCCTCTCTGGGCACTACGTAATGTGCCTAGTCCTGAGAATCAGCCTTGAGTGCAACTGTGTCTAGGGTAGAACAATGTGCAAGGGCCTTTGGTCTCTCCCTCGGGTCGGCAGAGAGTCAGGAAGGGGAGAAGTGCCCTTCGTACAAGCAGATTAGGTCCAACAACCAAGCACCCACTGCCTGGTGCTCAAATAACTATCGGGAAGTTCTTGGGAAAGTGAGATCCTGGTGACAACCTCAGGTGACAGATTCCCAGGGTCCAGGGAGGAGTGTACAGGAGCTTCAAACTATTTCCAGCCCAAGCCAGAAGGAAGTGCCCATGCCAGGCATCCCAGCGCTGGCCAGGCTCCAAGGCCGTCCACAGCCCTCTGCCAAAGACTGAAGTCATGGCCACCTCCTCTTCCAAGGCCTGCTCTGTGGCTGTGCCAGGAGTTGGGCATTAGCTCCCTTTCACTTATTGGAGAGGATGAATTATGTTGGGGCCATGCTAGCCATCATTTAGGGATTATTTTTGGAGACAGAAAACCCTTTAGCAGCAGGCATTGGAGGTTCACACAGTAACTATGAGAGTGAGACTCTTGGATGGTCCAAGCAGACCTGCCAAGGGGAGGCCGTCATCAGATGGCACCCTGGGGACCGCGTTCACAGACTCACCTTTGGAACATGCCACGGCTAGCGTGCCGTCACTCCAGCCAGCATGGAGCCTGCTCTGTTAGGACAGGACGCACCCTCATTTACGTTGGGGTGGTGCTCAGGGGTGGACTAATGGAAGGAAATGGGGCAGGATCCAGAAACACCTCCCTGCCCCACTCATGTTATCTCATCGCACAAGGGACCCAGTGTCAGGAGACTGAGCACCTGACCCTGATGTTTCAGAAGTCCAGTTCTTTTTCCGTCCTTTGCTGCAAAGTGCTGTCTGGCCCCTGGACTCCTTTGGCTAGTTCCCATGTGCCTTGTGTTTTTCCATCTTCCTGATCACGGCCGTAGCTGCAGTCTTTAAACCTACTCAGAGGCCGCTGCCCACCTTGTCTCTACCCTGCTCTCATCGCATTGGGGTACTCTCGTGGGAGGTGCTGAGGGCTTCTGAAGACCCCTAGGGAGGCTTCCTTGTAAACTGAAGAGCAGACCTTTAATCTTTTCAACCTCCAATGAGTTTTAACATTCGAAGGGCCTTAGAGACAACCTAAGCCAGTGACCGTCTAACTTTTTCAGCTGAACCCACAATGAGAATTACATTATTTGTCTGTATAAGTTTGCTAGGGCTTCTGTTACAAAATACCAGACTGTGAGCTTTAGCTACAGAAATTTATGTCTTACAGTTCTGGAGGCGAGTGTAAGAGATCACAGTGTCAACAGGTTTGGTTTCTCTGAGGCGTCTTTCTTTGGCTTCCAGATGGCTGCCTTCACCCATGTCCTCACACGGTCTTCTCTCTGTGTGCTCCTGGTGCCTTTCTGTGCTTCCAAATTTTCTCCTTTTACAAAGACACTAGTCAGGTTGGGTGAAGGCCCACCCTGATGGCCACATTTGACTTACTCACCCCTTTTATCTCCAAAATACAGTCGCATTCTGAAGCACTAGCTGTTGGGCTTCAACATCTGGATTTTGAGAGGACACAATTTAGTCCATAACGATGTCAAAATTCAGTACACCAAGATAAGTTTTGTATGAAATGTGTTTTATAAGAAACCACACTTACACTTACTGTATGTGAAGCAATTTAATATTTGCTATCCTATTCTGTTTAAAAATAGGATTTTATTCTATTAAAAAAATGCTACTTAAGACCCACCAAAATGATTCCACAACCCACTAATGGCTGCAATCCACAGTGTTTCAAACTGTGGTCAAGGCCAAACACTGTAAGGATTTATTTCAACACTGATCTAAGGAGATATGCAAACACTGATCAGAGCCAAAGCCCTTATCTTAATAACAAGGGAGCTGAGATCCTGAGTGGTTTTGAGCAGACCTGGCCAGGGAATGTTGGTTATGTCTATGGCCCGGGCTGGGAACCTAGGGATTTGGGCTTCATCCAGAAAGGAGAATGACAAGGCAAAGTCAGGATAGAAGTTGATTGAGAATACGTCTGAGACAGGGTCAAAAAAATAAACCAAATCAAGGGTCAAAATGAACCAGATCCGCTCTCATTCAAAAAGCGAATGAATGGCAGAGAGGATACCACCCAATCCCAACACACACCTGGTGCCCAAAAGGGACAGAGCCTGGACAGATGCCGGGATTAAAAGATAAGTCGGGGATACGTGGCACGAGAGCATCCTAAAGAAAGTCAAACTCACCTATAGTGGGGGCTGGCTAAGGCAGAGAGATAATTCAATCATTTGCTTATATAGACACTGTTTTTTGATAGAATGTACAGTTATTCCTTTGGAACAGGGTAAAAATTCTTTAGCATGGCATTTGAGATGCAAGACCTTTTGATGTCTTCCTCCAATTTAAATATTTACAGCGTTCTCACTTGCCATTTGCAGTCCCCACCACTACTACCACATGCATAGGCATATGTGCCTAACATGATTGTAATAATGCCAGGTGGATGGTTCTCTGCAGTTGTTTATAACAAAAAATAATTGCAAGCAATATCCTACATAAAAGAGTATAAACTACTTTTTAAATAATAATTGCAAAAACAAATCATACCTTTAAAAATATGCAAAAAGAATAACTGTGCAGTTGAAACAAGAAAAATAAAATCTACCCCTCAGCTTCAGAAACAGATGCATTAGAACCCCCGTGTGCCCCTCCCCAGACACACTTCACCTACTTCCTCCCAGCAATGGTCATCCTGAATATTGTCTGAACCATATTTCACTCTTCTGTATAGTTTTCAGGATAACATCTGATAACACCCTGCTCAAGAGACTGCTGCAGGAGCACGGCAGCATCTTTGGCTTCAGCGTGTCCCACACCACAAGGGACCCGTGGCCTGGAGAAGAGAATGGCAAAGATTACTACTTCGTCACCAGGGAGGTGATGCAGCGGGACATCGCTGCAGGCGACTTCATCGAGCACGCCGAGTTCTCGGGGAACCTGTATGGGACCAGCAAAGCAGCCGTGCGGGCCGTGCAGGCCATGAACCACATATGCGTGCTAGACGTGGACCTGCAAGGCGTGTGTAACATTGAGAAGACTGACCTGCGGCCCATCTACATCTTCGTGCAGCCACCCTCACTGGATGTCCTGGAGCAGCGGCTGCGCCAGTGCAACACAGAGACAGAGGAGAGCCTGGCCAAGCGGCTGGCTGCCGCCCAGGTGGACATGGAGAGCAGCAAGGAGCAGGGCCTGTTTGACCTGGTCATCATCAACGACAATCTGGAGAAGGCTTATTGGGCCCTGGAGGAGGCGCTATCAGAGGAAATCAAGAAGGCTCAGAGGACCAGATGCTCCTGAGAAGAAATGCCGGTGGTGTCCTCCCTGGTGGGGGTGCTGCCCGCCTCTCCTGCTCAGGCTGCCACGGCTGGTGGACCCTGGCCTCTCCCCATCTCCTGGGAGCTGGGATGGCCTCCAACAAAAAATTGCTGGGTTAAAAAAAAATTCCATCTTAAAAATAATAAAAATTCCATATTATAATTGCATATTGCTGGTGTTTAGACATGCAGCTGACTCTTGTGCATGGATTTATTTAATCCAACAAGCACAATAACTTCTTTTATTAACTTTAAATTTTTAAAATTTAATATTATTAAATTTAAAATTTTTGCATTTTGCAGATAGTCTTATAAATAGACATCTTATAAATAAAGACAGCTGTGATAGCTGCTTTCTAGTACCTTCAACTTTTATTTCTTTTTCTCTTATTGAAGCGGATAAGGCCTTTGCTAGATCACTGAATAGCAGGCATTCTTGTCATTTTTTCTGACCTTAAAAAGAATGCCTTAAACACCTTTACATATAATTTGTTGTAGGTTTTGTTAGGTGCTCATTAGCAGGTCAAGAATTCTTGTTCCTCTCCTTCGTTGTTCCTTACAAGTTTTGTTTCATTTTGTCTTGTTTGTAAATCGTGAATGGATGTCAAATTGTATGAAAGAGATGTTTGCTTCTATAAACATGAGTATTTGATTTTTCCTCTTCATGGCTTTTCATGTGTGACCTTGAGTCTTTCATCTGCTGATACGGCGAATTACATTAACTGTTGGAAAACTGAACCAATTCTGCATTCTTGGGATTATCTCAAAGTGATCGTGATGTGCGACTCTTTACCCATTTTGCTTTAAACTATTTTACATTCTCTATAGCATTCTGTTTAGAATTTTCCATTTCTATTTATAAAGGAAATGAGCTGTAGCTTTATGCTCTTCCCATTTCTTGTCAGTCTTAGTATCAAATATCAGGGGGCCTCACAAAATAAGCTCGTACGTGCTTTCACCTTTTCAATTCTCTGGAATGAGGTACAATGATCTGATCTTTGATGGTCGGTAGAAGGCAATCCAAGGCCATTTGGGTCTATTGTTTCCTTGGTGGAGAAATTCTGGTATCTAGTAAGGTTTCCCATTTTCACCTTGAAGAATTTTTGAATAACTTGTATTTTTGTAAATATATATCATTTCCTCATTTTTGCCATGAAAGTACTTACGACATTTCTTTTCATTTAATTTCTGCAATATTTAGTTCTTTCCCACCAATTTTAATGTACTTTACCTCTTTTCCTTGATTAATATTGCCCAGAGTACTTCATTGACATTTTCAAATAATTTATTTAAATTTTGCCTATCCTCTTTATATTTGTTTTTATGTCATTAATTTCTGTCCTTGTATTTGTTTTCTTCTGTTTATATTCTTTGCTGTTATGTATCTAATTTCATATTTTGGATGCTTAATTTTGTGCTTTCTCTGCTGTAAATATTTTTATTATATTCATTTATGAATATTTTCTCACTTTTATTTTTATTTTCTTCCCATGAATATTTAGAAACGTGTCTTTATATAATTTAAAAAATATTTTACCTTATCTGTTTTGCTACTTATTTCTAACTTATGTTGTGGTCAGAGTATATGGTCTGTATGATAGAAGTTTTTTGAGGGTAGCTTTATGACCATATGAGGTTAGATTTTATAAATGTTTCCTATGTGAGAAAAGTGTATATTTTCCATTTGTAAGGTGTGATAGCTATTCCTTGTTTCAAATACTTGGAGATGCTGTGTTAAAATATTCCTTTAATAAGGTAGGTCTATCAGTTTTTCCTTGTTCTGGCAATTCTTATTTTATATACATATTTGCAGTTGCTATTAGTAGTACTTAAGTTTAGAATTTTCCTCTCAGTTTCTTCTTTCCCTAATTCATTTTATCTTATCCCATCTTTTTAAAAATATTTTATTTATTTATTGACACAGAGAGAGCTTGATAGAGAGAGAGAGAGAGAGAGTACAAGCAAGGGGAGTAGCAGGCAGATGCAGAGGGAGAAGCAGACTCCCTAGTACCCCTGATGTGGGACTCGATCCCGGGGCCCCGGGATCACGACCTGAACCAAAGGCAGATGCTCAACCACTGAGCCACCCAGGAGTCCCTGATCTCTGGTATTTCTAAATCATTCTGTAGATTCTAACTTCTGTGATAGCTCAGCACTACATTTGACAAGATGTTTCTTATACCTATTTTTTATCTGTTTCCATGATGAGATTCATTCAAGGGATAGATATGACCACACCCTGCTCTAGCAGGGACTAAGATTGTGAAAGCCCCAGAGAGGCTTCTGGGTCCCTAAATATCTCCAGGCTGGGATCAGGCTGAGAAAGCTATTCAGCTGCAAAAATAGCCATTTCTTATAGAAAAGGGAGGACCTCAGAAGGTGGGTTCCCGAGCTTGGGAGAACAGTGAATTAAAAGTCACTTCCAAGGAAAAGAGCTAGTCCTTCATCAGGAAATGATCCTGCAACCCAGACAGGCCACAAGAGCCCAGCTGGATGTTCATCTCTGTGACGTGCCTCTGCTTCATCCTCTTCTGGGTGGAAGGGTCTATCGAGTTATCCTGCTTTGTCTCATCCTTGTGTCTTGGGGTGGGGATGGGAGCAACCAACTTGTCTTTTTAGTTTGCAGGTCGCTGGGCTTGATTTGACAATAAGACCCTGGCTTTTGAAAGGCCTGATTCCGTAATGAGAGGAGACTTTTGGGGGTAGGAATGAGGACATTTTGCCAGAGGCCCCTGCTCTGGGCTTGGGAATGCCCCTGACTGCAGACTGGTTCCACTCCCTGGAACAGCTGAGGGTTGTTCTCGGGGGCTCCTGGAACTGCTCCCAATTTGTTTCACATCAAAAGACAATGATTGCTGGAAAGAGATGTCCTTCCTGGGTTTCCTTTTCTTAACATTAAATACAATGAACAATGAACAAAGTGTTAAATATAATTAAATATAAATATCCATAGTATTATATCATTTTTAATAGCTGAACAAAATATTTTTGAGTGGTTACCAGAGTCAGATTGTCTATTTAATTTAAAATATCCATGTCCCTCTTCATATAGACCATAAACATCCATGCCCCCTTCACATAAATAAATGTCCGTGCCCATTTGCACATAAACAGTTATTAGAGGTGTTCATAAATCCATAAATATGGATTAAAATGAAAGTCACATGGATGGAACTGGAGGGTATTATGCTGAGTGAAATAAGTCAATCGGAGAAGGACAAACATTATATGGTCTCATTCATTTGGGGAATATAAATAATAGTGAAAGGGAATAGAAGGGAAAGGAGAAGAAATGGGCGGGAAATATCAGACAAGGAGACAGAACATGAAGACTCCTAACTCTGGGAAACAAACCAGGGGTGGTGGAAGGGGAGGGGGACGGGTGGGGGTGGGGGTGAATGGGTGACGGGCACTGAGGGGGGCACTTGACAGGATGAGCACTGGGTGTTGTTCTGTATGTTGGCAAATTGAACACCAATAAGAAATTTATTATTAAAAAATAAAAATAATAAATAAAATGAAAGTCAGTGTGGGTTCAGAGGGTTGAAATAATAAGATGAATCATGGACTGTCCATTGCAAGGTCCCATACATTTAGGAACTCAGAGGTGTTTATGAGGTTCCAAGCAGCCCATAAGAAGAGGAAAACATGATCATGTGACATGATTTACAGTATCCTCAGTATAATCCATGACAACTGCCCAGGAGATGTATTTCAGCTTAAGCTGCCAAGACTTGGGACTCCTGCCCCTGTGACCGCACATTGAGCACTCACTGTTCAGGGCAGGGGACAGGTCTTTTACCAATGTCCTCACAGGGCCAGCAAATAGGAATTTTCCTGGTTGTCTTCAGTTTACTTCGTCTGGTCCTGGGCTGTAAACCCAAACTGAGTGGCTTAAATAACAGAAATGCATCATTCCTCAGTCCTGGAGGCCAACAGTCCAAGATCGTTGTACAGGAAAAGTTGCTTCCAGGTCTCCTTCTTTGGCTTGCAAGCGGCCATCTTCATGTTCATGTTCACATGACTCTTTGCCCATATACATATCTGTCTCTAAATATCCCCTCTTTCTAAGGACACCAGTCACATTGGATTAGGGCCCATTCTATTGACTTTACCTTAACTGGATGACCTCTGTAAAGTCCCTACCCAAATAACATATATTTAATAATATAAATAAATAACAACAACAACATATACATTTTGGGGGACACAATTCAACCCATAACACCATTGTATCTCCAGTTCCTAACAGTGGCAGGCACAAAAGCAACCTAAAAGAATATTTGGAGACTTAATGAAGATATAAATTGAGACCTTATCAATAGACAGAGTGTGTTCAAGGCCCAAGACTTTTATGTTATAGCAGTAATTCTAGGCTGGAAAATCTAAAATAGGTCTTACCTAATGCTCATGTTAGTCATAAAAGCTTTAGTAAAGCTTAGCAAAGGATGTCTCACTTTAAGTTATGTGACTTCCTGTTGAACACTCCAAGATAAACCAGTTATAAAAAGTGCCTCTAACTAAATGAATGAGTTGAACCTACTCAGGGTCATTATCCAAACACACTTAAATGTGAGAGGAAACCTTCCAAAAGTGATGACTTGAGCTTCCAATGGCTGATCTTGATCTGACACTAATGAGATGTCTGGTTAGCTCTCTGACCTCCTGGCTTCCAAAAGAGCATGCCCGTTCCAAGAGACTCAGTTGGACCATTAATTCTGAGAGGTGGATGCTAGGGAGGCATTCTTCATTTCCTTCCTCGTCCCCCAAAATGGTTGTGGGTTTTTTTTTTTTGGTTGTTTTTTTGGTATTTTTTTTTCTGATTAAAATGGTAAGGTATTGTGAAGCAGATGTCTAACAATTCTGAAAGTTAAAAAGAAAAAAATGTATTACAATTAAGGTATATGTAATGCCAAACACCATCGATATACATATATACATTTTGTATGTGATATTTATATTCAGTCAAATGAGATCAGGTAAGACACACTGTTTTTATCACTTGAATTTTGAATTTAATAAAGCACGGCCATGATCCCACCCAGAGCTACTGAACATGCTGGAGCCGAAGGATACCGCTGTAGGATGTGGCTTGCCCCAGTGCTCCAGCTCTTTGCTGAAGGACATACCTCATTTCTAGTTTTTTGCTACTATAAATACCATTTAATAAAATTCCAGATGTACATATTTGTATAACTACTGGGTTGTATCTCAATGTGAAACAACTAGAAGTAGAACTGCCTTGTCAAAATGAGTGCATTTTATCCTAAAGATTTTTTAAAAATATCCTTTGGAAATCCTGGGCCCATCCTTGCTTTCACTGATAGAGCATAAAATTGTGTTTACTCACATCGTAGATCACATTGCATGTTATTCTTTTAAAAGGTTCTCAGTTTGGGACGCCTGGGTGGCTCACCGGTTTAGCACCGCCTTCAGCCCAGGGTGAGATCCCGGATTCCCCAGATCTCGTCCCACATCGGGCTCCCTGCAGGGAGCCTGCTTCTCCTCTGCCTGTGTTTCTGCCTCTCTCTCTCTCTGTGTCTCTCATGAATAAAGAAATAAAATCTTTAAAAATAAATAAATAAAATGTTCTCAGTCTGATGGACAGATCTGATACCTCATTGCTATAATAATTTAAATTTTTTGATAACAGGGTCTCTTTGTTGATCACTTGCATTTTTTTCTTGAGTTTCTTTCCGATTCCTTTATTATTAAACATCTTGAAGTTGTTTTTAATTTTCTGTTATTATTAGTAGTATTAGAGAGAGCACTTTGCGTATGTAAGTTTTCCTCTTTGGGCATTATTTCTTTCAGACACAGTTCTCTGCACATGAAATTTCTGGGTTAAAGGAAATGATTTTTCTTGTGGTTTTTAATGTCAAGTGACTTTCAAACGAATTAATAAGTTTGTTTTAGACTATTTATATCAGCTTTATCACCACCTGTTTGATTTTAGACATGAAGGTGCAAAAAAAAAAAAAATCCCATAACTGTTTATTTCTGTTCTGACTTATTTGTTTCCTTACAAAATGTATATTTTTGTGTTCTCCACTGACCTATTTTGAAATTTTAATTTTCCAATTTGGGATGTATGTATATATATATATGTATATATATATATATATATATATATTTCCTTTTGCTTTATATTCTGAAAGATTTCTCCCCCTTTATTTTCAAGAATGCCTAATGAACTTGTTATGTTGACAAATATTTCTGTAATCTCTCAGAAGTCTTTACTGTTTATTATTCTCCTTTCATGATACCCTCTTCTTGCTTTAGGTATATGTTATTTTTTCAATTTTTGTTGCTTCTTAACAAGTTTTTTCATTTTAATCTTTATCTATTTATTTGTACTTAAAATTTTAAATTATTTTGATTTCAGAAGAAGCAGGTTGATATATCAATGCTATTACTTGATGCTAGCTTGTCCATGTCTTGCATGTCTGGTGGGTCCTGAACTATCTGCAGGTTCCATACTAAGCAGATAGTTTCTGAAAGCATGGTGGAAGAGAGAAATTGGTGGATCAGTGCCCACTTTATAGTTCCCATGATCCCGTTTCTACTTTCTTTTGCTATTGTAACATCTGTTTTCAGAGAAGCCAAGATTACTGTATTAGTTAGGGTCTGCATTTTGCCACAAATAACAAAACCCCCTCAAGACCAGCATAAGCATATTTCAGTTTTGTTTTTTCCCTCATGTGCCAGACCCTGATTCAGTGGCTTGGGACTGACAGGACCATGGTGTCTGAAATCTTGTGGCCTTTCCTAATTGGAAACAGACAATGTTATTTTCTGAGAGGGAGGAAGAAGACGAGACAAGGAAGAAGATGCAGCACAGAGCAGAAGCAAAACTTGCCAGAAAGCCCCTGCAGACATCAGCTTTCATCTCATTGGCCTTTGAAAACATGCTTTTCCCAGCATCCCAATAGCTAGAGGTGATCATGTGACATCACAGCTATGGCAGATGCTGTCAGCTTCTTGTCTGTTGTCCATTCTTAGCTTCTTTCTTACTAATAATCCTTGGATTGTTCCTTAGTCTAGTTTTGTGGGATTTTTTTCAGGTGGACTTTTGGGGCATTTAGGGGAGGCCCATGAATTACCTTATTTTAAACCCCCCTAGACTTGAGCACACAGACTGTTCACAGTTCTTGGAATTTGGTTGGCTGCCAGTCAAGAACTTAGTAAAACATAAATACTACTTCTTCAATACTTACCATATGCCAAGCATTTTCCCAAATGCTTAACGTATATTAACACATTTTATCCCACCACTGCCTTGTGAGATAGATACTATTATGATACTCACTTAACTGATGAGGAAATTAAAGCGTACGGTGGTTAAGCAACTTGCCCAAAGCCACACAGCCAGAGAGAGAAGCAGGGAACTGGGATTTGAAGGCAGGCAGCCTGCATCTGAGCTTGCACTCTACTGAACTGGATCGGTAAGCCACAAGTGACTTTCATCGTCAAATCTTAATTATATGATGAGAAGGGATAATAATAATAAAAAAAAACCATGCAACTATTTGAGGCCTAACACTTTAAAAGGAAAGATGACAGGGGATCCCTGGGTGGCGCAGCGGTTTAGCGCCTGCCTTTGGCCCAGGGCGCGATCCTGGAGACCCGGGATTGAATCCCACGTCGGGCTCCCGGTGCATGGAGCCTGCTTCTCCCTCTGCCTGTGTCTCTGCCTCTCTCTCTCTCTCTATGTGTGACTATCATAAATAAAACTTAAAAAAAAAAGATTAAAAAAAAAGGAAAGATGACAGATGTTTGAAGCAAGGGAGTTAAGGAAATCTTTGTGCTGAAGACTGTAAATGCCTCATTTCTCATCAGTGTAGATGAGGTTAAAAATGTAACCATCTTCTTCCTCATTCATTCTGTGTTTGTGGAAACTTCACGGTGATCAAAGCTGTCTTGGGGCAAAGTGTGAGCCCTCCTGTAAACGGAGCTTCTGTGAGGAGTGCTGTCTTTCCTCACCAGCCCAGGGCTGTCGACATGGTGCCTGGGGAGTGTTGTTTGATTCTTCTTTGAAGAGATATGTTCATTGTGCAATCACCATAGCATGGCCTGGTGAGAAGACAAAAGCTCAAAAAGCTCAGGACCCAGTTTCAAACTCACTGGAACCTGTGAGATCTCGGTGTCTACATCTACAAAATAAGAGTAGTTTGGATTCTCTGAAAAGAACTAGTTTAGGGACGCCTAGGTGGCTCAGCGGTTGAGCATCTGACTTCGGTTCGGGGTCTGATCCCGGGATCCAGGATCGGGTCCTGCATTGGGCTCCCAGCAGGGAGCCTGCTTCTCCATCTGCCTGTGTCTCTCTCACTGTATCTCTCATGAATAATTAAATAAAATCTTAAAAAAAAAAAGAACTAGTTTGTAAAATCAGAAGATTCTGTGTAGAATCAGATTTGCTTTGTTTGCAGACACAATGGTGCTGATGGTGCTGGCTTTTCTCACAAAGGAGATGTCTTTGGTCTTTGCACGGAACCAAGGTGGCAACTCTAGAAGACTATAATTTCATTTCAGATCTGGGGGACTCTCCTGGGCTCTCTCCACACTTAGCAATTCAGATGATTTCTTTCTTTCAGCCTCTCTATCTCAACACCCATCTGTTGCAGATGATGGAAGAGTCAGAAGGTCAAGCATCTGTAGTTAATTGCTTTGGGCCAGAGTGACACATCATTTTAATTCACATTTCTTTGGTAAGAACTAATGGTATGGTCATCATCACTTCAATAAATAGGACTTATACTCCTCTGCAAAAGTGAAAGTAGAGGAGAACTAGATATTTATGAACATTAGCTGTATTGACCATATAGACCAAGCTCTCTTCATTAGATTAAGAACTCGTCTGAAAAAAAAAAAAAAAAAAACTCGTCTGGCTAATTGCTAAGCATCTATCTATCTTTGGGTTAACCAGATTCAGGATTATGGAGTGTTGGCAAGGAACAAACTTGAAGGCTGCTAGTCCTATTCATCCTAAGTCAGGATCCTTGGGATCAATCCTAATGACCATCAAATGAATTCTCCCCATCTCATGAACTGGAAAATTATATGTTGAGACAACTCATTGGAAGTTTCTTCCTTGCTCTGCATCTTTTTTTCTGGTACTACCAGTCCCCAGGATTAGTTTTCTATCTTTACAAGGAGCTGGTTCTGTCTACAAACCCCCCAAGACCCTTCAAATGCCTGAGGTCATCAACATATCTCCCTCCAATCTGGGTACATAGTTTCATTTTCCTCAACCACCCTTACATGACCTCCAATCTTACACTGTCCTGATCACCACTCTGTGTATCACCTGCTTTTCATGTGAAGCTCAGAAGCAAGCACCATTTCCCTATAGTCTGACCACTGCCAAATAAAGGTTATTACTGCTCCTTTCTGGTCTCTACATGATTCTAGAAATATCACCTAAGATAACATCAGTTTTCTCAACAGCCATGTCACACTCTGGGCTTATATTCCATTTGGACTTACTTGGAATCGAGGCTTAAGACTTACTCCTTTTTCCAGGATTCTGTAATGGTGTATAGACAAAAACAGATGAAAACAAAAGTGAACAATCTTTATTAGTGGTTGGGCATGCATCCCAAAATTGACAAAAGGCAGGCGTCTTTGACTGAAACTGGAATAGAGAATTCATTTTGATTTGCCAATGCTAAAGGTGACCTCAGTCCTTTCCATCCTATACTGAAGACAACTGGGAAATAGTGTAAGGCTGACTTAACTCATTCATTTGAGGGTGAAGAAGCTAGAACACACATGGGTGTACACACACACACACACACACACACACACACACAAGCAAGATGCCAAAGTGTGGTTACAGGAGACAAGTCCTGGGCCCTGACCATCTATGAGGTGAGAAAGAAGAGAGATTTTTGGATCTTCTTTTGGCCATGGAGCAGGCTTTTTTAAAAAAATGGGTAAAAGATGGGCGGCCCCGATGGCTTAGCAGTTTAGTGCCGCCTTCACCCCAGGGCGTGATCCTGGAGACCCGGATCGAGTCCCACGTCAGGCTCCCCACATGGAGCCTGCTTCTCCATCTGCCTGTGTCTCTGCCTCTCTCTCTCTCTCTCTCTCTGTTTCTAATAAATAGATAAATTTTTTAAAAATGGGTGAAAGAGACAAAGTGACCTTGTCTAATAAAGGCTCTCCGTTAATACACTTGATTTCATCTTGACTTCAGACCATTCCTCTATTTAATAAAATCATTTTGGATCATGATTTGATGATTCACCAGAGTAACTCCCTCCCTGGACTTTGCATTATTTGCTTCTGTGTTATCCAAGTTATTTAGCAGGAAAAGGACAGTTATAGAGAAATAAGACACACATCTTAATGTTTCTAGCTAGGTTAATACTCCTTGAGTGTCATTTTAGCCATGGATTCCATGGCATGTAATGCAAGGGGGAAAATAGTCTTTGCATATGTTCTGATAAAAGTTAATCAATAGAAAAGTCCACCCTGAGAGGAAATAAAGTTGGTTTGTCATGATTTGTTCTTAGTGAGCTACGTTGGCTCACCTTCTTTCCCAGGTGCTTCACTTTCTTTTATTTAATGGCTTCACTTAGAAACTTCCTAAGAAGCAGTGTCCTATCTTTCAGAACCTATTATTTTCTTTATCGTGAGCATCATTTATCCACCCACTTCTTCACTTAGCTTTAATAGACTCTAAACTTTAAGGGGGTTCTTGTGCAAGGAGAAGTGTACTTACACTTTTAGATCTTAGATTTAATAAAAAAGATTATTAATCTTAGTATTTTAACAATAATATGGTATTGTAACAAACAATATATTATATATTTTAACAATCAACATTTTCTCTAACTGTACTTTTCTAAAATAATCTTTCATAATTACAAAAGTGATTAAAATATGAAACATTTCCTAATATGTATACATGTATTTAACCAAACTTTCCAAATATTCAACTAAAAGTACAGGTCCAATATATAAGATTCTCTTCAATGTCTTAAATGCTTTGTGGTAGAGGCTTATAAGTAGTCGCCCATATCTGAGTCCTCTCTTTTCCTGCATGTAAGGGAGGATTTCCTGACCTCTGCAGTATGGCATGAAATTTTGGCTGATTCTGGCTAATGAGATGAGAACAGAAATTAAATGTGTCTCTTTTGGGCCAAAAATACTAACTTTCCAAAAGAAGACCCCTCAATATCCGTTTGCCCAATCTCAATGTATTAGTTATCTATTACAACATAACAAATCACCCCCAACATTTAGTGGCTTAATACAGCAAACATTTATTACCTTGGAGTTTCTGTGGCTCAGGAATTCAGAAATAGCTTAGCCAGATGATTCAGGCTCAGGGCCTCTCCTGAAGTGATGGCCAAGGTGGCTGACAGGGCTGCGGTCACCTGAAGGCTCGACTTAGGCTGAAGGATCTGCTCCTAGAGTGATTCACTTACGTGATTGTTGGCATGAGACCTCAATTTCATGATGACCGTTGGAAGAAGGCCTTAGTTTCTAGCCTTTTGGGCCTTTCTATAGGACCACTTGAAGGTCCTCACCACATGGTAACTGGCTTTCTTCAGAATGAACAATCCACGAAAGAATAAGGAGGAAGTCACAATGCCTTTTATGATCTAGTCTCAGAAACTGCATGTCATTACCCCTGCAACATCATATTCATTAAAAGCCAGTTACCCAGTGTATTCCACACTTACAAGAGGGAAATTAGTGTCCACTTTTTGAAGGGAAAGTATAAAAGAATTTGTGGTCACATTTTGAAAGCACCACACTCAGTGATGGAAGAGGCTGCATGTTGCAGATGATGTAACTACATGCTGTGGAGCCTCTCTTTTAGCCTGGCTCCCTGAGTGACTTGGTGGAGCAGAGGGCCCTTTGCTGAACTAAGATTAATATGAAGCATGAGAAAGAGTAAATCATTGGGATTTTAAGATTATTTTGCGTAACCTGGGCTATCCCGACTAGTAGTCATTTTAAGACATAAACGTTACCAAAGAGATAGTAATTCATTTGTAAAACTGGTGGCACAATTTCAAATTCCCTACATTGACATAGTGTTTATCTGTACTTGTAATATTCCAAAAGTTTCATCTTTCACACTCACATGGGACTTCAGTAATTCTATCAGATACTAAGTAAGTTTAGCAGACCCCAAAGTAAGTGCACACATACCATTTCAGAATAGAAGAGGTCACAGATTCTGATCTAGGACAAGTTTGTCTAGTCCAGAGTGACCCAAACAAAATTACTGCCTGAGTTCCTCTGGATAATGAAGTTCTTTTTGTTATGTCCGTACTTTAAAGCCACTGTTTTCTCAAAATCTAAATTCAAAGATTTCGTTTTTTGAAACTTGGTGTCCTTCCCAGAAATGATGTATTTCTAAAAGTTTCTTATGGTTAGCAAAACCTAACCTATTGTCCTGTCATTATGATAAATTGGCCGACTCTATTAATATTAACTGGAAACTTATGTATGCCTTATCAATATTGCATTATAATTAGTAGGGTCATCTTGAGGTTCCATGTACTGGGAGTTGAAAGATGAAGTATGTACAATGTTCAGCTAATTAATCATTTAAGCGTACTCTGTGGGATTCTCTGTTTCATTAATTTCTGCGTAAGACCACAAAAGCAATCAATTTCTTAATTTTTCTTCCACCTGCTTATTCAATGACACAGTACCCATGGTTGAGGGATTATTTCAGTTTATTTATAGCTCCCTGTTTATTCTTATTAATGGAAATGGTGAGAAATAGAACTCTCTACTTTGCAAATAGATGTATGCCTCATAGAATAAATACAATACACTCTCCTACTTATTAAAAGTAATACAATTAAACATCTTCATACATGCATTCTTCTTTTGCACACACTATATTAACTGTCTTCTTTTGAATACTATTATGATTTCATGGTCCTCCACAAAATCAATTAGTTTCAGGCAATCTTCATGATTATTTTCTTCTTCTTAATCAGCTTGGTTGATGGGCTTTCTTCAAACTGCTCTCTGGTCCATTTTATAGCAAACTTACTGTCACTTTTTGAAAGCAAACTTATTTATTGGCATTAAAAACATCTTGCCTACTTATTAATACTTATCTTACTCCTGGATTTGAGAATAAGAGTCCTGACTCCTTTTGGTGGTACATAGTATTGAAGACCCAAGTCTGAACCCCGGGGCACACGGGAGCTATGGCAGGCTCTGCAGCTACTCTCCTGGATTCCTTCTCGCCTTCCTCCTTATGAGAACTCTGGTTGCCTCCAGGCGGCAGTGTGCTCAGTAGATATATTGACCATCACAGACGCTTGCAGCTGAGGATGGCCCAGCCTGGCCTGGTCTGGGCCACCATTATCTCCTGCTTGGATGATTATGGTAGACATATGTTTCCTCCTTGCTCCCAACCTCAATTTTTCTCACAATGTACAGATTAATACTCTCACAATGCGATCTGGGTCACATCACTCTTCTGCCAAGACTATCCGATGGCCTCCATCCAACAAAGTAAAAGCAACCCCTATAGAGTGGCCTCCAAAGGCTCTCACCATCTCGCCTACCTTCTTGCCCATCATTTTCCTTCTTGCTCACTTGTATCCAGAACAACTGTTTTGTTTTTGTTTTTTATTTTTTTTTAAACTGCTGGTCTTTAACAGCTAAGCACATCCAGGCCACAGGAATTTCATATTTGCCATCCCTCTGAAGGGAAATGCTCTTCTCTCATTGTTTCTGTAGCTGCCCACCCTCTCTAAAAAGGACCTCCCCCTTCTTCATCCTTTGCTTAGCCTAAGCCTGCTCTGTTTTCCTTTATAGAACATATCACCATTGTTCATTTTTGCTCTCCCAAGGTAAATGTTAAGCCTCGAGATGATGAGGACATTCCCTGCCCTATCCCCAACTCTGAGGACAAATAATAACCCAATGCAGTGCATGTCTTCCATAAAAATTTGTGGAGTGAATGAATACATTAAGTAGATGAATAAAGATATGTCTCTCGGGGTAGTGGTGTTTCAGGCATGCACTGCATACTAAGTAGCACACAGAGCAATGCTCTCACGCTGTAATCCAGGTCGTCGTGCTGCCAAGGCTCTGCAATGGCCTCCATTTCTACTAAGTAAGAGTGACATCCATCCAGAGGCCTCCCAAGCCATGAGTGATCTGAATAGTAAAAGCATCCCTTCAACATAAAAAGCAATTGAATTCTACTTCTAATTTCCCCCAAGTATCCACTTTACTGTTCTTCAGCAAAACAGCATCATAGAGGGAAAACCTTCCCAAGTCCTGTGGGATTCACACCCCTGAGGCACAGCTGTTCCATATTGACTAAGCTTGGTGCCCCCTACCCTGCTCCAGGCCTCACGTCCCTTCCTCACATCACTGTATGCCTTGCCTTGTGCATCTCTTGGAGTACGCCACCCCTGTGTGGTGGTCTTGTGAGCTCTGGTGCCCCCCAGAAGGACCACCAGTATGGAGAATGACCCACAGGCTGTGCTAGTCCTTCTGTGTTCTGGCCTTGGACTCCTTCTGTAGAGGTCCAGGGAACTCAGCATGACCCATGGGCACAAGTAAGAATGATGTCAGCTTGGTGGTTCTTTCTTTCATTTTGTCCCACAACTAACCGGAAGGGGCTGTTATTCTAGTTCAGTATTAGAAAGAGCTGCCCGACAAAGAGTCCTAATGGAATAGATTTTCAGAGACAGTGAATTCCCTCTCTCAGCAAGTATCCAAGCACAGGCTGAAGGCCCAGGTGAAGCATTGCTTTAGAAGGTCTACCAAGAGCTGGCCCATGGATGCTCCATCAGCTTCCCACGCTGCACGCCAGTCCCATCTCTGAACTCTCTCCTGCACTCCACTGGCTAAGTTAAAGGGCAGCACCGTCCCTTGAGAAAACCCAGAAAAGCCAAGGCCTGCTTAATGACACGAGCTCTCCCATAAGCCAGAGACCCTCTCATGTGTTCGCGGCCTCATCTGCAGACAGCCGCGGAGGGAAGGAGAGCCGCGTACCCCGATCACATTACATCAGCGGCACAGGATGCATTAGGGGTTAGGCTGCTCTCCAAACCAATAAAATGAGTTTGATCTTTCCATCGTTTCTCAAGAATGCCTCCCTCCCCGTGGCTTATTCTAGAGGATTGATATTTAAAAGTTATTTTTGGCATTTGTTGATATACATTCCTTCCAGATGTTACCCAAAGGTCCCAGGCCAGTTTAAATGGCATGGGAGGCTCGAGCAAGTCGTGCGACTTTGAATAGAGTCTAAATTGGCGGCAAAGCTACACCGTGTCTTGAACAAGGTTTTATTTGCTGAAAGCAGCAAAGGCAGTTTTAGCTTGTCCTCAACTCTCTACTGGCCAAAAATATTATTTACATTTAAAGAAAAATAATCAACTGCTTTTTTTGGTGCTCACACTAATTTTCCCTCTGTTTAGACTGGGGTCATTGTGGCTCTGTTTTTAGCTGGCCTCAACATCCCCAGCCTTGTGGCCTCCTCTCTCATTAAAGAGTTAGGACCAGTGGCATTTTCAATTTCTTTAAACGTGTTCAATAAACAAGCAAAATGTCAACATGCAGCATTCTGTTTATTCTGAGATATTCTCTGTTCCTCCCTTCATATTATATGCCTTTAAGGAAATTATCTCCACTTCCCCGCCCCCGCCACCAGCTTTCCAATCTGACATTCATTCCAACTGGATGGGATGGAGATCCCGAGTTGAAAAACAGTGTCTCTTTTAGCTTGTCCAAATTCCTACAGAAATGAACAAAGTGGAACCTGGGAGTTCTTGGCTGGAAGGGATTTGTTGATGGAGATTAGGACCTAATGTTCTTCTTTCGGTTTTCAAACTTGAGATCAAGAAACAGTCTAATTCTGGAAACTACCCCGTAGAAAAGATGGAAGAAATAATTTCTTTGTCACAGGGTCTGGGATGTCATATTTTAAATATGCGCAGGGATATGTGCTGGCAAAAGAATTTCGTTTTAACATATTTTTGGAGCCATAAATGAGCTCAGCTACATAAATCGACTGGTGCCTGCCTTCTTTCTTGTGCTGAAAACCTGATTTTGGAGATGGAGGGTGGGAGGTGGGGGTTCATTCTCCAGAGGGAAAGAGAAGAAACCTTCGGTTGAGTGTACACGTTTGAATTTCTCTTCTGTGCACTTTGTGGCAGATAGGGCTCCTGGAGACAGGTGTGACGATCTCCGCTGCCCCGAATGGCCTCTGCACTGTGACTTTGTCACCCTCCCGGGGGCAGGCAGGGTCCGTGCCCCCTCCTCTGGAGTAAGGTGGACTTCTGAAACAAATAGAAAAAAGGAAACCAGAAGGCAGTGCAGCGTCCTTGCTTTCCACTGGGACGTGGGCGCTGGGAGATCCCAGCCACGTGTTCTGAGTCTGCCCAGCGTGCAGCTGCCATTGTGCGGGGAGCCCAGGGCTCATGGGGAGGCCGCTCGCGGGCCAAGTGAGGCCATCGGTGCCTCCCGCCTCCTGCCGTCAGGTCACCCCCACGTGGCGGAGGCTTCCCAGCAGAGGTCGGTGACCCCCCAAGGAGGGGACAAGCCTTTGTGCTGCCTGGGGACCGGCTCCCAGACCCACAGCATCCGCGGGCGTGATCCAGTGTTTGTCCTCCGCTGCTGCGTCTGTGACAGTTTGTTACCCGGCAAAGACACCCAGAGCGCCTGCTTCATCCGGCCCCACAGCAAGCCCTGAACGCCCTGGCGCCGGTCCCCGGGGGGGGGGGGGGGGGGGGGGGGGGCGGGGCGCGGACACCGTGGCCGTGGAGACCATGATAGGGACCAGACACGTGGACAGGTGTGGAGGGGCAGCCCTGCAGGTGGAACCCGCCAGATGCCAGGGGAGCTCAGGGCTTGGGGCGAGGGAGCAGCAGGCGCCAACCTCACGCGGGGAACCCCAGGAGGCCTTGAAGGCCGAGACGTTGCGCTGCTTGTGAGCAGGACTTGGTCGGCAGCAGCACGCAGAGGGGGCAGGGGAGGCGCGGGCTGCTACTGGCCCTGAGTCAGGGAAGCCTCGGGCTGGGCCCAGAACTGGCCTTTCTCTGGTTGGCGCCCAGCGTACACGGGGACAGGGAGCTCGCAGGAAGCAAGTGGTGGCCTTGGGCTCCCAGGGGCAGGGTAGTAGGCCACGGAGGTGATGCTCGGCGGGGGCGGGGGGTGCAGAAGGGCAAGAGCAGAGGGACGTGCCCTGCTTTGCCCCACGGAGCCTGTGCCAGGGGAGCACAGCCCACGCTGCAGTCCGTTTTCTGATCTGCTGGGAGCGTGACATGCCAGCAACTCCTGGGCAGGCCCCTGGGTGCACCACATGGTCTCCAGCTGTCACTTCCCGGGGACCTTGGTGGGGGCCTCCCTGACACTCCGGCCCTGGGCACCCGTGGGTCCGCCTCCCACAGCCCAGTGGAGCCTGGAGCAGCCTCTCCAACGGCGGCCTCGGCTCCTCCGCTTCGACCTCCGGGCGCCCAGGCCTGACACTCGTCCTGCAAAGGGCCGACCCCTGCTTCCGCGTGAGAAACCCAGCCGAGCTGTGGGTTTCCATTCGCAGAGGGATGGCGAGCAAGCCCATGTCCCGGGGCACCGTCAGGCGGGGGGCGGGGATCCTGGGCCCCACCCGACCCTCAGGGCCCGTGCTGCCTCAGTGGCTCGTGCTGGAGGCTGAGGCCGGCAGGAGACGGGGACAGGGACGGAGACAGGGACACGGTGCGGGCGGTGAGCAGGGCCTGCTCCCATCATGTGGCCGCGGGGACCCATCCCAGGCCTGTCACCTGCACCCCGCAGCTGGCCTGCCAGGCGGAGGCGGGCGCCAGACTTGGAAGCCACGTCCACCTCGGGCTGGGCACCTGCCTGCGGCCCGGGGCCTCGGAACCAGCAGCCTTGTCCCTCCCTGGGACTCCTGTGATGGCCCCTGGGGAGACCCCCCTCCAGGCTTCTCTTCCCAGCCAGCACCTGCCAGGCCATGCGTCAGTCACTTCGCAGGCTGAGACTAAGGCCCCTTCCTGGAGGGCGGCACCCGGGGCCAGTGGGGAGGCCGGTGTGGGGGCCGTTGTTGAAAGGGCGTGGAGCTGCGCTTGGGATGCCAGGAGGGATCTGGGGATGAGCGGACGTGGCTGCCGTTGAACCGGGCAGCTACAAGTGGTGAAAATGGTAAGGCTTGCCGTGTCCTTCCCCCGCATGCCTCCCCTAAGAGAGCAGGCCTCGCCGGCAGCACCTGGCGCTCGCGACCTTTGCAGTCAGGCCCCCCGACCCTCATCGCCATCACCCGCCCGTCTGTCCGTCTGTCTGTCAGTCCTGCCGGGCTCACCCACACCCCATTACACTGGGAGCTCCATTGCCTCAGGCTTCCTTACACACACGTACACCCCACACTATTTCTGCTTCTTTTTATTGTTCAGGTTGTTCCTCTGCCTGGAATTCTCTGGAAGCCCCCCTTTCCTAACTTCTGGAGGACTCGCCCTGTCCTCAGCCGGCCGTGGGGTGCTCCCCACCCTGGACTCTGACTCGTCTGGGCCCACCCTGCTGAGGACGCTGAGGACCAGGTCTTGTCTCCCCACCGGGGGGGAAGCACCCCTCTTCTCCCCTGTGACTCCAGCTCCTGGTGGCAGGTGCAGCCCACATCCCGCAGGCCACCCAGGAGGCTTCGTGAGGGGCTGTGGGCAAGGCGGGCCTTGGGCCATGACCTAGAGTGTCGCCTGGAAGCAGAGGTCTCCGAGGGGCCCCTTTCCGCTCTGGCAATGAGGCCGCCCCCTCTGGGAAGGACGTCGCACGGGCCGTGAGCAGAGCTCTGGGCCAGGTGTGGACCAGGCTGGGGGCTGACGGGGATGGAAGGGATGGTGAGGTGCACCCTGCCCAGGCCGGTCCCAGCCGGAGCCGCCGCCTACAGGGAGCCCGGGGAGCCGAAGCTGCGCCCACTGCCTTGCCAGGTAGCCCACCCGGCCCCCACCCCGCCTCCTTCCGTGAACCTCCATGGAGATAGCACAGGGGCCTGAGGGCGTGAGTCGTGGAGCCAGGCCTCACAGCAGGGACACAGGCTCCAGCTCCATCAAGCAAGTTGCTTGACCTCTCTGTGCCTCAGTCTCAACCACAGAGTGCAGATAATAGTCATCACAGCTGCTGCGCCCCGGGAACCCCACAGGAACCTGCATGCAGCCCCTCCCGGTGTCCTGACCGCTGAGCTCCTGGCACGCCACGCACAGCTGCCGGACAGTTCTGATTACCACTCTGTGGGTGAGGGACCAGAGAAGCCATGTGACCTGCCAGCCTGGGACCAAGCCAAGTCACCCTTGCCTCGGGGTCCCTCAGCTGACTTCTCAGGGCCCGGAGCCTAGCACCAGCGGGCAGCCTGCCTGCTCTGGGCACGGCGGTGGGGGGGCGGCTGCAGGGCTGGGGGCTGGGTGGGCCTGGGGGGCTGCAGAGCTGAGTGGTGCCTGGGGAGAGGTCTGGGGGGCTGCAGGATGGAGGACGGGCCAGGGGTGGGCCTGGGGGGGCTGCAGGGCTGGGGGCTGGGTGGGTCTGGGGAGCTGCAGGGGCAGGGGGTGGGCCCCGCGAGTGCCCTCCCCTCCCAGGGCGGGCCACTGGCTGGCCAAGCAGCACTGGGGGAGGCGAGCCCACTGAGAGCCAGAAGATAAACATATTAACTGAACTTTCCATCTGTCATTTCAGAGAGTCATTTACTGCCTAGCTGTGGTTGGAAAAATTAAGTCCTTGTAATTTAGAGTCAACATTTCTCGCGGAATCACGTTAGACGAGTTGGCGGGGTTCGCAGCCTCTCCGCAGAGCCGCCTGCAATCAAAACAAGCTTGGGGCAGCGAGCTGTCGGCATCCCTAACCCCGCCTGAGGCCTGGGCTGCACCCTGGCTACAGGGCAGGCCTGGGGGGATAGCGCCGGGACCCCTCAGGCCTGCGAGGGTGGACCTCGGCCCCTTCCCCCGCCCCCTCTGCCTCGTGCAAAACAAGGTTTGCCCACACCTGGTGGCCTGGGGCTGCCGGAAGCAAATGCAGTGGACCGCGGGCTTCCACGGTGGGGATTTACTGTCCGAGGGTTCCGGAGCTAGAGGTTCAAGGCCAAGACAGGGCGGTTTCCCCCGAGGTGTCTCCCCCTGGCTTGTAGATGGCCACCTTCTCCCTGTGTCTTGGCCTGGTCTCCCCTCCGTGTGCATCTGCGTCCTAATCTCCTCTTCTTGCATAGACACCAGTCAGGTTGGATTAGGCCCACCCCACCTGAATGACCTCATTTTAGGGTAATCGCCTCCAAATGTAGCCTCATTCTGAGGTAGGAGGGGTTAGTGAGGGCTTCAACGTAGGGATTTGGGGTGGAGGGTTGACGTCTTGTGACCATAACATCCTGTAACATCCCAGATCAGTTCATTTTCACCCGGCCCAGGACCGACGGGGGCTGTGGTTCCACTTTGCAGAGGATGTGGAAAGGCAGGCGGCAGCCCCAGCTCCCACGGCCGGCAGGACACGTGCTGGGCCAGGGGGTAGAATTTCACCCGTGGGTTTTGCATCTCAGCACAGCCGTGTCCACCCCGCGGCCCCGGGCTGGCATGAGCCAGGAGCCACGCGGACTCCGCAGACCCCACAAAGGCTGCCGCACAGAATGCCAGGGAGGCTGGCTTCAGCTTAGCACAGAGCCCCGGCAGCGAAGGAGGTGAAGGCTCTGGGCATCTTGCCCCGGGGGCAGTGAGGCTGAGGCCCCCGCTGGAGGGGGGCGGTGATGTCTACTCCTGCTGGAGCCACAGATGTCTCAGCTCGGCGGCCTTCCCCAGAGATTCCCTGCTCCATCTGGTTTCACGAGGTAGGCCTCTGAGGTCTGCCAGGTGCCGGCTCCTTTAGTTTTTAAAAGATGCTAAAGCACAGCAGGCTGCCCCAGAATCAGGGAGGCTCAGCCCTAGACCTCAGGCAGCACAGTGGTTATTTTAGGACCAGTCCAATCTCCTCCATTTGAGATGGGGAAACTGAGGCTTTAAGTACAGCCCTGATTCATCGGACCTCAGCCGTGGCTCAGGCTCTGTCTTTGGTGCGGCCATGTGGCCTGCTGCTAACGGGGCCACCTTTGCCTCGGCAATCTGGCAAAGGCTGTCGTGACTGTGTGGGTGAGACAGGAGGGGAAGAGGAGGGGCATCCTCTCAAGTCTCCCTGGATGCTGCTTCCTGTTCCCCGAGCAAAGCTGAGCGACCACAGGCACGGATCTGCAGCGGGGTGACCGGGAACAAAAGGTGAGGGGAGCACCTTGGCAATGTGTGAAGATCTAGAAAGCTAACTTCTTGAAGGGACCTCACTCCATCCAGCTGCCACCTTCTGTGGAACTGGAACCTGCGGGACGCCTGGGTGGCTCAGCGGTGCAGCATCTGCTTTTGGCTCAGGCTGTGACCCCGGGGTCCCGGGATCACGTCCTGCATCGGGCCCCCAGCATGGAGCCTGCTTCTCCCTCTCCCTGTGTCTCTGCCTCTCTCTGTGTGTCTCTCATGAATAAATAAATAAAATCTAAAAAAAAAAAAAAAAACTGGAAACTGAGCCTCAGACTTGCCCAGACCAATAGCTAGCCAGAAGTCAAAACTGGAACCCAAGACCCCCAGCTCCAACCAGCGCAGTCCCTGGGACTCAAAGTCACCTTTCAGGTTCCCACAGGGGTTCCCAGAGGCCAGGGAAGAGGGTGGGCCAACATCCCTGAGCAATGGCCCATGGAAACTTCTGGATAGAGATCAGAGAGTCTGTTTTCAAAGAGCAGGGTGTGGAGGAAGTTCTCTGACACCCTCCTGTCATCAACTGGCCCCACATATGTCTGCTGTCGCTTCCCCACCCCTCGGCCCCCCTGACCAGTGAGAAGAAAACATTAGTGTGAGAGCCGCCGGGGTCCGAGGGCGGGTGGCCCTCCGTGCGGGGTGGTCCTCCTCTGTGGGCCTTCGCTGCCACAGGGCTGCCCTGGTCCCCTTGTGCTTCCTCAGGAAACTGCACGGAGAAGGAAGGGGTGCTCAGGGACATCTTCCCTCTGACCGTGGGCCTGGCACGTGATGAACCCTCCTGGCAAATGCGGCTCTTCCTGTCCCGTTGGCTCCCTCCCGCCCCCTGAGGCAGCCCCCACTGTGGGAGTGAGGATGGCCTCCACGGTCCTGTCCCTGCCCTCCCGCCTTCTAGAATTCATATTATAATTTCATTGAATGTGGGCAGGACCGTGAACGTGATGCCATATGGCTCCAGTGCGTAGGTCACGTTATATGGCAGGACGGACTGTACAGGTAGGATTAAGGTCCCTAATAGGCTGCCTTTGATGGAATAAGAACGGGGATCATCCCGGGCGGGCCTGACCGCACCAGGTGAGCCTTAGGAAGGAAGACAGGCAGCAGCAGGCCTCTCCCCGGCCCGCGAGACCGTGGAGGGGCCCACGGCGAGGATTAGGCGATCGCTAGGGGCTGTGAGTAGCCTCTGGTTCACAGCCCCGGGGATGTGGGGACCTCGACGCCTGCACCAGAGGGTTCCAAATGAGCCCCAGACAAGATGCAGATGGCCAACACCCTGATTTCAGCCTGGTGAGACCCTGGGCGGAGGAACCCTACAACCTGTGCCCAGACCCTTGACCCCAGGAAGCTGGGAGACATCAGTGCTGCTTTAAGCCCCTAAGCTGGGGTAAGTAGGCAGCAGTCCAAACCTGGGGTTCCCTCTCACGGGCTTCTACCGAGAAATCTCTCCACGCCTATGAAGTAAGGCTGAGCTAAGGCCGGCACCTCAGTGCTGCCTCAGTATACCCCAGCTTACGCACCCTTACGTCTACAGCATATAGTTATGGTTATGGGATGGAGGTGGGAGTAATGAGAGAGGCGGGAGAGGGAGAGAGAGAGAAGGAGAGAGAGAGGCTCCCGCAGCTTTCCCAGGCATTGTGCTTTTGCTACAGCACGCATCGTCATCTTGCTTCTTTTTCACTTATTCATTTATTTTTGTCCTCAATAACCAAAATATGGAAGGAGCCCAGATGTCCGTCAACAGGTGAATGGATAAAGAAGATGTGGGTCTATCCACACAATGGAATATTAATCATCCAAAAGAACGAAATCTTGCCATTTTTACAACGATGCGGATGGAACTAGAGGGTGTGATGCTAAGTGAAATAAGGCAGTCGGAGAAAGACAAACACCATATAATTTCACTTATTTGTGGAATTTAAGAACAAAAGAGATGAACATGATGGGGGAAGGGAAGGAAAAATAAAATAAGATAAAGACAAAGAGAGAGGCAAACCGTAGGAGACTCAACTCTAGGAAGCAAACTGAGGGTCTCTGGAGGGCAGGGGAGTGGGGGGACGGGGTCACTGGGGGATGGGCCTCAAGGGCGGCACGTGATGTCATGAGCACTGAGTGTTACATGCACCTGATGAATCACTGACATCTACCCCTGAAACTAATAATACATATATGTTAATTAATTGGATTTAAATTTAAAAAGAGAAAAAAATTCATTTATTTTTAAACGGTATTTGCTAATAGTGCCAAGAATAAAGCAAAACTCAGCGAATTGATCTTCACAGCCTCTGATTAGAACTTTTTGTCTGGAACATGGAGCTTCCCTGCAGACCGGGTTATTCTGGAGAGAGAGCCCATGTGGGCCTGGACCCTATGCAGCCCCATGCTGGTCGCGGCCTCAGGCTGTGGAGGTAGAAAAGGGTGCACACTCTGTAAACTGCCCAAGGATGAACAATCTTATAGATGGTAAATATCTCCATTCTGCAGTTGAAAACCAAACGGAAGGGGATCCCAGGGTGGTTCAGCGGTTTGACGCCTGCCTTTGGCCCAGGGCGTGACCCCGGGGTCCCGGGATCGAGTCCCGCATCGGGCTCCCTGCAGGGAGCCTGCTTCTCCCTCCTCCTGTGTCTCTGCCTCTCTCTCTCTCTATGTCTATCATAAATAAATAAATATTAAAAAAAAAAAAGAAAAAGAAAAAGAAAGAAAACCAAAAGGAGAGGGGAGGGAAATCATTTCCTATGGTTTCTGGAACGAGGTGTCTGATATTGCCTTTCTCAGGTGATGGTCAAAGCAGTGAGGGTGACACTGGACCATCAGCACCAAGATTTCCTGGTGACTCTTGGGTTCCTAGGAGGCCCTGGTGGAGGCCCAGGTGCTGCACGGAGGCAGCAGACCCTCTTCTGCTTGCCAGCATAGGGAAGGCTGACCTTCCAGGGGGAGACAGGGCCACCTGACTAGTTCTACGCCCCACGGTGTGGGTGGAAAAGCTGCGTGTTGGCTCGAGGATGGAGCATTTAGTCGTGCAGAGCAGCTGGCAGTTCCCAGCCCTCTCCACGGCCCTCCAGGCGGTAGAGGCCATCAGCCTGCATTCCAGGCGAGGACAGTGAGGAGCAGAGTCCCTTGTCACCTCGCTGTGGATGTGTGACTTGAATGAAGAATCAAGCTGTGTCGTTGGAAGCCATGAGGTGCAATGGCTGGTTGTCACTGAAGCAAGGCTTCCCTCATACTGACTGATGGAGCCTGTCAGGGCCGCGTGGCACAGCCATTCCCCCTGCCACCCACGTGATGACTGGGCACAATGACCTGAACCATGCAGCAGCGCCGCCTTGAGGGGGTTACCTGGGGTTAGAGCATCCTGGACAGCTAGATGCTTTGGTTAATAGAAGAATATCAAAACGTATTACAATTCTGAAGGGATTTCATTTTTTCTTGCACGCAGATGTAAACATTATGGAAGAATTCTGTTTCCCAGTTTTTCACTCATTTTAAACGTTTCTTTCTGTTGTTACAGATTTGTAAGCATCGTTTATAATGACCGGATAAATATTTCACAGTGGATGATGAAAGAACTGACTTAATCATCACCCCCTGGGCTGGGACATTTCGATTGTTTGCAGTTTTACACCAGCATAAGTACCACTGCAATAAACATCTTTGTGCATAAAGCTTGTTTTCTGTTTAATATTATTTACTTTGGCTGAGTTCCCAGAAATGAAATACCTGGGCATAAATGTCATGAAACCTTACCTTTTTTAAACATTCATTTTTAAAGTAAAGCATTCATCCACCCTGATGCCACAGGCTGGCCAGTCCAGTGAAAGTAGCACGCTCTTTCCTTAACGAGGAAAATGGAGTCAGGCCTTGGCCATCACCCTGTCTGTGGGTTAACTCTCCAGGACCACAGTGGTGTGAGCCAAGCCCCACAAGGCCAAGCCAGCCTGGGGGGTCTGACCAAGGATCGAGGCCCCAAACTTCAGCCCAGCTCTGGCTGCGGCCTGGGCCGTGACATTCCTGAGGGTCCCACCACCATCCCCTCCAAACACCCATTGCATCCGCCAGCCCCTAGGGCCTACCATAGCCCTCGTCTTCCGCCCTATGGACCCCATGTCCCCTGCATCCCCAGAGCCAATATTCCCTTTCTAGACTCCCAGAAATGGGTCCCAGTCATTGCTTGTCTGTCCCAGGAGTAATGCCTGCCTCTCTCTGGGGTCTTATGGGCTGGAGTATGGGAGGGATCGTCTCCATACTCATGCAAAACACCTTGCTTGAGCTATATGGCAGGATCCCTGGGGTCTAGCTTGTTCTCGCCACCTTTCTGTAACCCATGGACCTAGCTTATATCCTTGGGGGCCTGAGAGATGTACAGGTGGCTTCTCCCGTTAGGTACCAAACCTAACCCATGACCCAGGCAAGCCTTTCTCTTCTTAGGGGTGAAAAGACACCCTTCCTTGACCAAACCAAGCTGTAGTTGAGTTCCTGTGTGCCTCCATCTGGACTTGGTCTCATCCTCAGGCTGCTCAGAGCAAAGATTCTTGCTCAATCAGTTTATCAAGAATTCCTGCGCCCCCACCCCCACCCCAATGTCCAGCCAAGTTCTTCTTAGCAGTTTTCTATCCTCTCCCTCACCCTGCCTGATGGCTATAAACTCCCACTTATCCCTGTTTGCCTTTGCAGTTGAGTTCGCGTCTGCCCCTTATGGCAGTAATCTTGAGTGAGGTCCTCCTGCCCTATTTAACAAGTATCAGAATAATCTGTCTTTGATGAGGAACATTCCTGGCCATCAAGAACACCCTCACTAGAAGTGAATGGGCATCAGGGAGCCTTCAGCCTTGTGGGATGGCTGCCAGCCTCACCCACCAGGTGTGTCCTGCCCACACAGGGCACCAGCACTGGCCACCTTGCCATGCCCTCCACCCTGGCGATGCTACCCTGGCCCAGTCACATACACACACACGCCTGGGGCATCAGGAGATGGCCAGAGCTCTTCTGGGCCATGGGACCTTCGGCATCTCTCTGGACATCTCTGCTGTGGAATTTCTGTGCCATATTCCTCCAACCACTGGAGAAGTGAGAAACCCTCCTCAAGGGCTATTCTGAGTGTCTTCCCGGAAGAGCCAAGAAACCCACACCACACTATGGGGCATCCCTGCTTCACCTCCACCCCACGGCATGTCCTTTGAGGTCAGTTCATTCATTCACTTGCCCTACATTTATTGAATCGCTCCTGTATCATCTTGTCTTAAGTCATCCGTGGGGATTTGGTATCTTCGGAGGGCTTTTTCCCCTTTCATGTTTTGTCCTATTGCATTTATTCAGCAAGGACTTTTGATCAGCTGAGTATTTGTGAGGTCCTGGCCCGCCACTGCGAGGCTGCCCTCTGGTAGCTCCCGGCCTCAGAGGGAAGTCTGCACGGAGCACACGGACAGGGACGATGTCTGTCTGGCCTCATCGCCCAAGGTCGCTCTGGTCCCCAGGCAGAAAGTGAAACCATTAGATGGGTGCTCCTTTGTGTCTCTACGATGCCCGACATTTAAAGTTGAGATAATTCGTAAAGTGTGACTAACAACAAATCTTAGTATGTTTCCCACTTCCTTCCCCACCTCCCATCTTCTTTCTCCTTCCCCTTCTTTTCTTCCTTCCTGGAAATTTCTTTAGGTCTTTTCGACTCTGGCTACTTCCTCTCCATTGTAACCCGAAAGGAAGATGGGGTTCCAGATGCCCCAGCAGCAATTAAAATGACACAGCCATTATCCAGAGTCTCCAGGGGGGAAAGCCTGACCTTGGGGGTTGGTCCCCCATGGAGCCTCTGCCTTGTCCTGTGAGGAAACACCCACCTCGCTGCCTTTCCTTGGGCCCTAGAGCCCAGAGACGCTGTGCCTCTGACTGTCGGCACCAGTTTCTGCCTTAACAGCCAACACCAATGTCTAATCTTCTATTATTAACTCAGTTGGTTCTTTAAACTGATTCACGTATATTGCCTAAATAAATAAAATTCAGAAAGAAACTTTATACCATAAGTGTAAATATTAATATTGACACTTGCCATAAATAGAAGAAAAGTGTATTAGAAAGACAATGAAAATAAAATAAGTTTATTAAATTCTGGGAAGATACTAGATCGCCAAGTTTTTCAGACAGAAACTGTTCTATATTTATTACAAAGGGAAATTAGTATGTGTCAGAGCCGTGTTGCAGACAGACTTTTATGGATCCAAAGAGAACTGGAAAGAGAGTAACATTCACATTACAAAATTCACTGTCACTTTATTCACGCATTTATTAGATATTTATTGGGTGCCTGAGTGGATGGTCCTTGGGACTAAGGACATAGCATTAAATATAAGATAAAGGTTTTTTCTCCATGGGGCTCATAACCTAGCAGGGAAGACAGACAAGGAACAAGTAAATAGATGAAAAACATCTCATTGTAAGAGGAAAATAAAGCAAAGAAACAGAACAGAGGCGGTCGTGGAAATCTGAGGTGGGGTGTGTTTTGCGGCAGGGGAGGTGTCATAGGTCAAAATTCTGTTCGGGGCATGTCGCGTTCTGGACGCATATTTCCAAAGAGGTGCCCAGACAATGATTTGAACGATGCTGACGTGAGGAGGTTGGGGCAGAAATGCTCCACGGAGGAAGGATACCTGCCTCGATGACGTCTGCAGCCACAGGCCCGAATGGGATTTCCCAGGGGGGGAGCATCACTAGGTGCCAGAGCCCTTGCGCCTCCCTGTTACGGGGTCAGGAAGCGGGGAGGCCCAGCAGGGTGACGGAGGGAGGTGGCCCACTGCAGCCTCGGGCTCCACGGAGGCCCACAGCGGGACGGCAGGCGCGGGTGCCCGGCGAGCAGTGGGCGTCAACACCGGTGGGCACCCACCACGGCGTGTCAAAGGTCAGGGGTAGGGAGTGAGGAAAGGTGCTGGTGCCCTGGGACTCACGGGTGGAACTGCATCTGTAACATCCCATGAACCACCTGAGCCCAAGCTGCGGAGAACACAGCCTAAATGCTTGCTCTGGGAAACTCTAGCCCCACGGAGCCGCTCTCCTCCAGCCCTGAGACCGCGGCCCCCGGAGGCCTGTCCTTCCCCGAGGGGCCCCCGTGTCGGCTGGGCCTGGGGAGCGGGTGCCAGGCTGCGGGCCCCCCCTCCTTCCAGAGCCCCACCATGGCCCCTCCTGTGGGCACAGACCTTTATTGATCTTGACTCACGCCATCCAAGGAAAGCTTGGCTGCAGATCTTTCTGGTCCAGTCACAAGGACGTGGGGTTGGGCAACAGGGAAGGAAACGGGATTTTTAAAAATCTGTCCTTAAGAAAATGAGTCTTTGTAAGCGCGTTGCTGCGAGCCTGGGCCCGGGCTCCTTGTCACGGCGGCTGGCGGCGCCTCCAGGCCAAGCGCTAGGCCCATAGGGGCCGCAGTGACACGGAGAAGCCCTTGCCTTCCTGTGCTTCTCTGTCTTCCTGATAGAGCAGTTGGGCTGCCCCAGACCAGACGGGAGTCTTCTCCGGCCTCCTCCCACGGCCTGCCCGCGCCCTGGGACCTGGGCCACAGTGCTAGAAAGCCTGCACTAACCTGCATGGAGACCTCGGGGCAGTTTGAATTGTGATGTCGTGGGAAGGAAAAGGCAGAAACGGTTACTGAGAATGGGATTCTGCAGGGTCTGCAGGCGGCATCTCCTTCGTGTTCACTGACACCCCATTCCGCGAACGGGAAAGTCGGGCTTAGGAATGAAGCAACTTACCAAAGACAATGGTGTGACCACGAGTGTGCACCCTCTCATAAATGGTTTCTTTTTTCTTTTCTAAGATTTTAAGTATTTATTTGCAAGAAAGAGCACATGAGCAGGGGCAGGGGCAGAAGCAGAGGAAGAGGAGAAGCGGGCTCCCGGCTGAGCAGGGGGCCCAACTTGGGGCTCAATCCCAAGACCCTGGGATCATGACCTGACCTGGTCAAGACACTTAACCGACTGAGCCACCTGGGCGCACCTCATAAATGGTTTCTTCTGGTGGTTTCTAGCCCGTCCGACTTATTGGCAGCCAGCAGAGATTTCCACACCTCACTATGAGACTGCATAGTGATGTGAGGTGTGGGCACAGAGGTCACACCCTGGCCGTCTGGCTCACACCGGGGGTGCGGTTCCTGCTGGTAGCAGTGGGGCCCTTTGCATCAGGGAAGGTGAGTGCCCTCAGTCTGCATGCAGGCCCCAGCTCCCTTCCCACCATGCCTTCCCCCCACAGGCTGCCCCTCACTCCTGCACCTGTAAGCCCACCTGGCCCGTGGGCTCTGGCTTTGTAGCCCTTTGGAGAGCTCTACCCATCCCATATCCTTTCTCTCATGAGATGCTTAGGACAGTCCCGGGTCTTCAGGACCATAAGCCCCCTTTCTCTAGATAAAGAAGCAGAGGCCCAGAGAGGTTCAGTCACTTGTCCCAGGACGCAAAGACAAGACGCAAACCTAGGCCTCAATGCCTTAGATGGCTCCGCATGGCTCTGCTTTGTGAGCTGGGGAGACCTCTGCCTTTACTCCTTTCAAACACATGGCAGAGAAGAGCCCTTGAGACCTCAGCCAGCCAGCTCACAGGGCTACAGAGCTCTACTCGCCCACCGATGGCAGCCCCACCGCCATCTCCATGTATTATTGTTAATTAAGCACTTGGCGTATATTCTCCCAATCACCCTGAAGAGATTGATGTTGCTGTACCCATTTTACAGAGGAAGAAGCCGAGGTGAACGTGTTTGCCCAAGGTGGCATGGCTAGTAGGTGGCAGGTGCAGGATGCACATGCAGATCTGTCTGGCTCCAAGACCCCCAGTTGAGTACTGTACCCTGTCCTGCAGGCCCCAAGGCCTGGGCAGAGGCGACAGCAGTTCCCAGCACATGCATTTGGCTTGGCGATGCACGTGCTGCCTTCTGTGTGTAAACACTGGCTGTCAGCTGCACCACCAAGGAGGGGACCTGGCCAGAGCCGGAGCAGCACGTTCCATGCTCTTCCTGCAACGTTCTGCTGGAAAGATGTGGATTTGATCTCCCTCCTCCTTTCCTTCCCCAGTTCATGGCTCTCCCTCCAGAAGGACCGCGTTTCCTTCCGTTCTTCTTCCTGACACTAACTGATTTGGGAGTCAGAATTCCAAGCCCCAGTCATGTTCCTCTGCACTGAACCAAAATAGCTATGGACGTGACGTGTTGACGGTGTGGGGACTGCTCCAAGCTCTCAGCTCTGGAGACCGTCGTGTCGCTCTTCCCGATGCCTCGAAACCAGAAGGCAAGGTCGCCAGTCCTCTGCCACGGCCTCCAGAGATCACCCACAGTGGGTGAGAGCCCCTTGGCAGTGTCAGATTTTGCCTTAAGGTGGTGAAGGCCCGAGGGGAGCTGCAGTGAGTGAGCATGAAATGCACACAGGCTGAGTGTACCGGCCTCAGCCCCTCTAAGCACAGCTCTGCGTCTGCGTAGGATGAGGGCACTTTCTCTGAGCTGGGCTTCCGCTCCAGCCTTATGGCTTCAGCATTACAGACCCAGCGTGAACCTTCTGAGACGCCAACTCGTTTACTCTTGGCAAGGCTCGGCTTCCTCTCTCCACAGAAATGAAAGCGTGGAAGGCTTGTAAAGCAGACCCCAACAGCATCGTGTGTATCTACGCACTCTTCACATCCAGCATTTGGACGAGCTGCACGGAGATGGATCAGAAACACATGGAGTGGCTTTTCTTTAAAGTGTGCCGTGGGCCTCTGGAACGAAGGGGAAAGAGCTTGGCATGGTCCACTGGGGAGTCACAGATTTCTGAGCACTTGAAGCATCAGGGAATGCTCCCCAGGCAGGAGATCCTTTGGCCGACTTCCCCTGGCTCTCATTTTCCTCCCAGTGGGACCTGTTAAGGGGGAAAGGAAATGAGGGATGGGAGAAGTCACAAGCAGGTAGGGAGAAGGTCCTCAGGGAGGTGGGCCGTGAGCCTGGGGATTAAAAATCCGTGTGGATGATCCCAGGGGTTTGGGACAAAGCTCCAGGGTTTCTCGAAATCTGTGTCTGTAAACAGGTTCTGTTGTCTTCTTCCTCAGTGATCCAGGCAGCTTTCCTTCTGAGCTGGCTGCTGGTCTCACAAATGAGTGTGCACATCATTTGGAAACTATTCACATCCCGGAGTGGCCAGAGCACGGAGGGTGATTGGAACCATGCGGCCGGTTTCCGAGCGGCCTAACACACAGGTCGTGCTGTCAGGGGCTATTACTCGGCTGATGTTTGAAAGCCTGATCTGTTACTTTCCACCTGTTTACTTTTAAAACAAAGCCCCATTGACTAAGTGAATTCTATTTTGAAGACCTCAAATGAGACTTGGAGATCGAGTCGGCTCTCGACATCCAGCCAAGACCAGATCCCGTAAGTTCAAAGTTGAGGCCATCTGGGCTAGAGCAGGCCAGAGGGATCGCACAGTGTGTAGAAAGCACGGTGAGGACGAGCTCTGACTCTGAGGCCCTCACCGACCCACCGCAGCCCCGACAGCCCCGCACCGAGGCCCCTGCTCGAGCCACAGTCACCTGAGCTGATCTGTCCACACGTCAGAGCCCGGCTCCAGGCGCTAGGTCCCCTCAGGATGGGCCGGTGCTGGGGGCGGGGGGAGGGGGTGCGTGCAGGCCGGGGCAGAGCAGAGTTGCGGCATCCGACTGGCCTGGGAGTCGAGCTTGGCCCAGTCTTGCAGCGTCGGGAGAACCAGTGGCTCCCGTACCCCACGCTGCTCTCTGCGGGGTGCAGCGCCCCAGGAGCAGCTCCGCTCTGCTGCCCTCGATCCTGGGTCGGAGGCCTGGGGGACTTCCCTCCCCGAGCCCGTGGGTCGAGCATTGGAGCTCTTTCTCTGTGTCCCCTGGCTGGACCCTCACCGCCCGCAGGCTGCACCCACTGTCCTGACATTGCCTTGAGCTCCCTTGTTGGGCCTACGGTAGGGAGGGAGCATAGGGACCGCGGGTCTGGGACTGAGGACCAGAAGGCTGTGGGCCATCCCATCCACTCTCTGTTGGCTCTGCACCATTGACTAGAGCCAGGCGGGGCCCCCAGAGGACAGGGGGTGACCCAGCCATGCTGCACGGTGTGTCCTAGTGACTCGTGTTTGCATCTCTGCCTCCCCGCAGGGTGTGGCTGCTCTTAAACGTGTGGGTTCCCGTCCTTTCTGTTTTATAATAAACACGTAGCCCTTTAGTAATTAAGATTAAAGGTCTAACAAAAGGACAACGGAAGACACAAGACCAGACCAGACAGGAAGGACAGATGCACCGCATGGCAGTGGAGTGAGGGGCTGAAGTGCTGGGGTCGGGAGAGGCCTAGGGAAGGAGGGTGAGGGGGGGCTGCTCAGGCCACCTGCACACCCGCAGACACAGGACCGTTGGTCCCCGACTGCGGGGAGGCCCGGGGAGGGGAGGCCAGCAACGGGGAGGACAAGAGGAAGCCGGGGCAGCTGCGCTTTGGTCGGAGTGGAGTCGGAGAAGGTATCTCAGTGAGGGCCAGACCCAGGGGCCGCGTTCGCGTATCAGAGCCTCTTTAGGGGGTGTGGAAACAGGCTGGGTCGGGAGATGGCTTCCTCGGGGTTCGTGTCTACCCCGCTGCCTGAGGCCCGCAGTGAAGCCCGCCTGGCCCACGGGCAGTGTCTGCGTGAGGGGCAGCCGCGCGGTGGCCCCATGCACCTGCTGCCCCAGCTCATAGCCCCCCCACCAGGGACGGCCCTGGGGCCCTCAGTGGGCCATCAATCTTCATCACGCTGGGCATTGTCTTCCAGAGGGCGGCAGGCCTTGGAGGGCTGTTTGATCCAGGCGCTGTGACCCGGGGGTATCTAAGAATAAAGGCTAATTGACCGTAGGAAAATCAAACAGATACCGTCCTGGTACTGGGGCTGCGCCCGTCACACGCCACCTCGGCCTGGACAATGACGCTGAGTGGGCCTCGCGGCCCCTCCCTCCAGTGCAGCTATCGGGCGGACGGTTGCCTCTTCCGGGGCCTTGTCACGGCAGAGCAGTGGGACGAGGGATGGAGAGGCGCCGAGGACCTGGGCACAGGCTCTCCCGGCCGTGAGGCCCCTTCCTACTGGTCCCGCTCAGGTGGCCACTCGGTCCCATCACTCGGGAGATTTTGTCATCAGAATAAAAACAGCACAGCTAGAAGGCGCTCCAAGGCAGGGCCACGGCTGCGTATTTGGCAGCACCCTATGTGTATAGAAATTGAGCCCTGGGGTCTCCTGGGGGCTCAGTCGGTTGAGCATCTGACCCTCGATTTCGGCTCAGATCATGATCTCGGTGGTGGGATGGAGCCCTCCATTGGGCTCTGTCCTCGGTGTGGAGTCTGCTTGTGTCTTTGCTTCTTCCTCCCCTATGACCATCCCCACTTTAAAATAATTTTATTTATAAAAAAGAACAAATTGGCAAGGTGCTTTCTCCTACATCATGTAGTGACTTTCCACTGGGCTGGGACCAATGATTCAGAGGTGAAGACTCAGATCCCAAGTAGCGCAATGTCACTGTCAGGGTGTGTGCGTGTGTGCGTGTGTGTGCAAGCATGTAGGGGACACTTCACAGTCAGGGAAACTGAGGCATCAGCTGCTTAAGACTAAACAGTTAAAGCAGAGATTTGAATCCAGGCAATGGACTTGGGCCCTTGCGAGCGCCATCACTAGGATGGGTCAGATCTTGAAGGACACGAACACCCGGCCTCATCGAGTTGTCACCAGCCACTGCCGGGGCAGCTGGGCAGCGCCCAGTGTGTGTCCGTGCTGCGGCGTCACAACCGTGCTGCTCTTACCCCTGGGACAGGGAGGGGACCATTCCAGGCCCCAGGGCTCTAATGGCAGTGTGTCTTGAGGAGGGTGTGTGTGACCCTTGGGAAAGCCCTGCCTTCACACGTTCCGCCTGGCTTCCCAAGAGGCTTTCCTTGTGGAGGGGTGCCACTAGCTTGATTTTCAAAGCGCACACCTGATGAGGTCACGTCCCGCCCGCAGCTCGCAGGCCCCCCAGTGAAGGTGAGTCATGTCAGGACCTTGTGTGACTTTCACTCCACTGCTGTCCCTTCAGCACGTGCTCTCTGACAGCTGCCGCCCCCAGCAGCAGGGAAGGAGCAGTGAATAGAACTAAACCAACCAAGGGAAGGGTTTGGGGTTAGAGCCAACTCCAAGGGAAGCACAGAAAAGACACCGCAGTAACTGGTCCCTGTGTGTGTGACTTGTCAGGTGCCGTACCGAGAACTTCCTGTCCTCTCCAGGGGCAGAGGGTCCCTACCTGTCTACCCACCACGGGTCGAAACAGCAATTCTCATGCAGGGCTTGAGACAACACTGATTTCGGGGGCCCTACCTGGATGTTGATGCTGGTTGGGGGTACACAGGGAGAAGTACTGCTCCGGAGCACACTCTCAGGAGAGTAGCATCAGAGGGGCCTGGGGGCCCCAGGCAGAGCTGCCTTGGAAGGAGAAAGAGGAAACGAAAAGATGCACAGACTGCCGGTGCACACGGACACCCGGGTCAGGTGTGACCTCCATCCTGGGAAATGCAGCCTCCGGCCCTCCAGCTGTGCCTGAGTATTTCCAGGGAAAGGGTCGCTGAACAGCCATGAATGGAGTTTGTATTTTGCAGGATCTCCAATGAGAAGGGGGCCACAGAGTGTCCTTGGTGCGAAGGGCAAGGAAGGAGCAAGGAGTGACTGTCTGTGGGCTGCCCCCTTTGGCACGAGTAGCACTGCACGCCTGACACACATCATCTCCTTAGCCCTCCTCACGGCCTTGACATTGGTGCTGTGCTCCCCATGTTCCAGATGGGGGAAGGAAGTCTTGGAGAAGTTAGATGACTTGCCCTGCTCGCACACTAGTGAATGGGAGAGCCTTGCTCAGGACTGACCGCCATGGCCTTAGGGCCACACAACGCTAGTCCAACATGGGGAACTAATAGAAACCAGGGGTGGCCACTGTTCTCTTTCAAATGGACAGAAGTTGGGTGCCCTATAGTTTTTTTGTGGAAAAGGATTTGGAACAGGCTGTTATGCTCCAAAACAGGCTCTTTGTATACCAAGTGAGGTGAGAGAGTCCCGGGTCACTGTAGACACTTGCAGGATATTTTTCTGCTCTTTCCCACAAACAATGGCCATGGTCCCTGTACACGTGGCTCCTGAGGCACTGCTGCTAGAGACAGATTGGGTCCCCCTCATTCTTAGGTTGAATCTCCAAGTCTTCATGCGACTGCATTTGGAGATAGGGCCTTTGAGGAGGTGAGAGAGGTTACATGAGATCATAAGTGGGGGAGCCCTAATCAGAATTGGTGTCTGCATAAAAGAGGAAGAAACAAAGTGGACCCTGAAATGTACGGCCATCTAATATTCGATAAAGGAGGAAAGACTATCCATTGGAAGAAAGACAGTCTCTTCAATAAATGGTGCTGGGAAAATTGGACATCCACATGCAGAAGAATGAAACTGGACCACTCTCTTTCACCATACACAAAGATAAACTCAAAATGGATCAGAGATCTAAATGTGAGACAAGATTCCATCAAAATCCTAGAGGAGAACACAGGCAACACCCTTTTTGAACTCGGCCACAGTAACTTCTTGCAAGATACATCCACGAAGGCAAAAGAAACAAAAGCAAAAATGAACTATTGGGACTTCATCAAGATAAGAAGCTTTTGCACAGCAAAGGATACAGTCAACAAAACTAAAAGACAACCTACAGAATGGGAGAAGATATTTGCAAATGACATATCAGATAAAGGGCTAGTTTCCAAAATCTATAAAGAACTTATTAAACTCAACACCAAAGAAACAAACAATCCAATCATGAAATGGGCAAAAGACATGAAGAGAAATCTCACAGAGGAAGACATGGACATGGCCAACATGCACATGAGAAAATGCTCTGCATCACTTGCCATCAGGGAAATACAAATCAAAACCACAATGAGATACCACCTCACACCAGTGAGAATGGGGAAAATTAACAAGGCAGGAAACAACAAATGTTGGAGAGGATGCGGAGAAAAGGGAACCCTCTTACACTGTTGGTGGGAATGTGAACTAGTGCAGCCACTCTGGAAAACTGTGTGGAGGTTCCTCAAAGAGTTAAAAATAGACCTGCCCTACGACCCAGCAATTGCACTGTTGGGGATTTACCCCAAAGATTCAGATGCAATGAAACGTCGGGACACCTGCACCCCGATGTTTCTATCAGCAATGGCCACAATAGCCAAACTGTGGAAGGAGCCTCGGTGTCCATCGAAAGATGAATGGATAAAGAAGATGTGGTTTATGTATACAATGGAATATTACTCAGCAATTAGAAACGACAAATACCCACCATTTGCTTCAACGTGGATGGAACTGGAGGGTATTATGCTGAGTGAAATAAGTCAATCGGAGAAGGACAAACAGTGTCTGTTCTCATTCATTTGGGGAATATGAATAATAGTGAAAGGGAATATAAAGGAAGGGAAAAGAAATGTTGGGAAATATCAGGAAGGGAGACAGAACATAAAGACTCCTAACTCGGGGAAACGAACTAGGGGTGGTGGAAGGGGAGGAGGGCGGGTGTTGGAGGGGAATGGGTGACGGGCACTGAGGTGGACACTTGACGGGATGAGCACTGGGTGTTTTTCTGTATGTTGGTAAATTAAACACCAATAAAAGTTAAAAAAATATATATACATATACTAAAAATATTCTCAAGCCATTAGATTGCATATGTTATGTAAAATTGTACTTTTTTCTTTACATTTAAAATAACTACATTCCAAAATTGCTGCTTATTGATTACTCACTCCTATTAGTCTCATTTTTTTTGTCTTGATATAGTTTCCTAATTAAAAATGTCATGACTTGAAAAAAAAAAAAAAAAAAAGAGGAAGAAACAGCAGATCTCTCTCCCTTCCCCCTCCCTCCTCCCTCTCTCCCTCATCTTCTACCACGAGAGCCATCTGCAAGCCAGGGAGAGTCCTCACCAGAACCCAACCATGCCTGCGCACTCATCCCGGACTTTCCGACTTCTAGAACCGTAAGAAAATACATTTCTATTGCTCAAAGCACTCAGGCTATGGTGTTTGTTGTAGTAGCCTGAGCAGATGGGCACAGGGGCGGTTCACCTGGACGTTGGTCCTTCAGCTTGAGGAGCGGACTAGAAATTGAAGCCATTCAAAGCTTTCAGAATAGCGGGATGGGCTCTGCCCCTGAAACTCCTACTCACCTGTGTTAGCTCTAGCCATGGTCCCGTGTTGTGGGAGAAAGGGAATCCTGTCCTTAAAAGGACTTTACTCCCTGAAAATTTGATTAACAGCCACTTTATCCAAATGTTGTTCTGTTTCTTAGTTGACACACTGCAGGTCAGTGCTTTCCAAGCCAATGTTTTCCAGATGTAACCACGGGACTTTACACATAGCCTAATGTGCAACTGCTTGTCATTCAGGGACAGCATAATCATGGTGCCTCATTGGTGGATTTCACTGACCTTTAATGACCTTTAATTTATTGATGTAACTTGGTTATGGACAAAGTCACATAAGGTCAACAAAGAATTTTGCTTTCGAACCATGGGCCAAGCTTGCAAGACTTGCACCATGAAAGAGGAATCATCTCTTGGCAGAAACTTAATTTTTTCAGCAGTTATTCTAGTTTAAAATAGTTGACTCTCTACTATTTATCTATTATTTATCTATCTATCTATCTATCTATCTATCTATCTATCTATCTATCATCTTCTATCTATGATATTCCCCAAATTGCTAATGAAAAGATGATAAAGAACACAGAGGGAAAATGTTCACAACAACAGTGAGAATAGGAAGAGTATATACCAGGCAACTAAAAAGGGTTGTGCCTGGCTCTGTCATCATCCTAATTTGATCACAAAGAAGAAGAAACAACTGAAGGTCATCTGATTCTTGAGGGAAATCATTAACAAATGTAGGTATGCTGCCAGCAAAACTCCTATGTCCGGCCTCTCCTTACCCTCACTTCCTGTGGCATTTGGCACCGCCTGTTCCCAGCCTGCAGAGGGAGTGGGATGCTCAGTCGTTTACCACTGGAGGTTTGGGATGCTGCTCAGCCAGTTAGCATTTAATGCTCCACTTTTTTTTTTTTTTACAGTATTTGTTGGAATTAACTGTTCTCTCGTCTCTTAAAAAGTGTACTTTAAGAAATCACGTTATTGTCATTTCAGAGGGATTTGGTAAGGGAGCAGACACAAGTGAATATGCATAATTGGAAGCACATTTTCTTATTCCTCTTATGAAAAAACATTACACGAGGATGTCCTACAGAATAATGAAAAGGGACCTAATGAAGACAAGAACATGTATTGCTTTCAGGAAAATGAAGCTATAAATCAGTACTCAGTGCTGGGAAATCTAAGGATGGCAGCTATGTGGCAGGGCTAGAAAGAAACTGCTCAAACCAAAAGGTCCCAAGAAGAATATTTTCAAGAAAAAAGTGGATTTTACAACAGAGAATAGGCTTTTGGGGCCAGACCATTTTTTTTTTAATTTTTATTTATTTATTTATGATAGTCACAGAGATAGAGAGAGAGAGAGGCAGAGACATAGGCAGAGGGAGAAGCAGGCTCCATGCACCGGGAGCCCGACGTGGGATTCGATCCCGGGGTCTCCAGGATCGCGCCCTGGGCCAAAGGCAGGTGCCAAACCGCTGCACCACCCAGGGATCCCGGGGCCAGACCATTTTAGTGCTAAAGTGAAGGCAAAGTATTTTTTTTTTCATGTAACAAGAAAAATATATGTAATAGACACTCCAGGAAAGGTATTAGAAAACCATATGAAGAGCAACAAAATGTTGCATGATTTGGGGCAAATTATAGACTATAAGAAAAGAGAATCTCTTTGACACGGAAAAATTTCATTTGGGAAACACTGGTTTAGTGGTACAAGCTTGTATTCCTTCCCTATAGTCCTAATCACTTACTGGAATGTTGCACAGCAATAATATAAATGTGGTTTATTCCTATTTTTAGAATTAATCTCAAAGGCAAAGCACCAGAGACTAATTACTAGCTTTCATAGATTCTAAGACACATTTTTTTCCCGCATTTTAGCCTCCCTAAAGTTGGGATGTCTATAATGGGCAATCATTAGCAGCATTTATGTATTTATTTACTTTTACTTACTGGAGCATAAAACAATGGTGTGTCCTAGAATTCATGACATGTTCGAGTCGATAAAGCATGATCTATTGACAGAGGAAAAATAAGGAAAAATAGAAGGTTTGAAAGAAGAATAGAAGTGGCAGTGGCTGTGATGGAGAAGGGAGGTGAAGCGCAGGGAAAGGAATGGTTTTGAATCCTTCTACTTGCAAGGTGGAATCACGCAAGGTGTTCTGTAAATAGAGATCAAGAAATAGCTTTGAGCGTATACTAAAATCATAAGGATAAGCTTAGAGAACTGAAGAACTGACTTACTTGTATACAGGGATGAAGTGTAGGTGGAGTAAAATGTGATGTAAGTAATTTAGATTTACTTTTTTTTTTTAATGGGGAGGTGCTGTTGAGAGGTGGCAGGTCAAGAAGAGCTCTGGACATATTATTTAGAGCTATGGGGGTCACTACCAGGAAAAGCAGAATCGGACATTTTTGAAAAGTGATTACTCTTGGAGAACAGGATCAGGAGGGAAGGTGGGGAAAGATTTATTCTATACTTGGAGCATCATTTGGCTCTTTTACCACTAAGTATCTCGCTGGAATAAAATCAAAGCATTAGAAAAAGATATCCTGTCACTGAAAAATAACAGCCAAACTCGTTTGTTAATTACCTTATAGTATCTTCGGGGAGGTGGGCACGTAATTGCCCGATACAGGGAATGCCAGGAATATAAGCACAGGCATTCTCCTCCGTGTACGTGACAGACGCGGTGTCTCACGTGGTCCAAACAGCTAGGTATTATAGCCATGCATTGCTTGAAAGTAGAACCTACTGCTCAAAATTTCCAGGTATAGTTTTTTGTAGACAATCCTCTCTACCTAGGTGGCTTATAAACAAATATCTCTTTAAATAAATCATTCGTAAAAAAAAATAAATAATAAATAAATAAATAAATCATTCGTTTCCCTAAAGATCTGTTTACTACCCTGGAGTGGAGCACCGTTCGAACCCATTTTGGAGTGCTAGAATTTATGGAGATTGATTGGGGTGGCTCACTGATTTCGCCGGCTCTGAACATTCTTAAGACTAAGACTATTGTGACCATTTGATAAAGTGTGATATTAGGGCCTCAATCCCACGTTAAAGTCTGTATTTTCTAGTAGATTCAAAATAATTTTCCACGCAGGATTATGGAACACACAGACCTATGCACACACACTCCTGACTCATTGCTGGGCATCACCATTTTCCCAGGAGGAGGCCAACACTTCCTGTACTCAACTTCTTGCCAAAACTTATGGGGTCTGCATTTAATCAGCAACCGAGAGCCGCTGCCTGTCCTGTAGCTATTGGAGAGGACAGTCTTCAATTTGTCGACATGTGAGAGGGATCATTTCTTGAACGGTCATTCCTCCCAGTGCTGTGAAATCTACATCTCTATCAACTGGCTTAGCGACGAGTCGGGCACAATCACTTTTACTGAATTGCTTTGCTACGTGATGCCACTTAGCCAGCCTGAGAGTTGCCTTATGTAAGAACTGATAAAATTTTCTTCGGACATCAATCATTATTCCACACTACATTCTCTTCAAAAACACTAACAGGCTTAATTCCTATCCTATCTCGATACCAGGAACTGTTGAGATTCGGGTGGGACTTATTCTGCTCCACTGTGTGACCCCCATGAACTGTGGAACACACCAGGTCTCATTCTCATATTGGTGGCAAGAATTCTTAGAGATCAAACTGTTCTTCACCCTTACTGAGTGAAATATCATTACGGTGCATGGTTTTCAGCCTTATTCCCGGATTCACTGTTCTTTCCTTTGCGTCTCTTTCCTCTTTTATTTTTATACCATTTTAATCTATCTTTTGTATCCTTATAAGTCACTCTACACTTCTTACAACAAAAGGGATACATGAATAACTAAAATAACCCCCACTCCAAACCCATAAGGTATTCCTTATGTTCCCATTTCACAGATAAGAATACTAATGACTGGAGACTGAGTCAGCCAAGAAGGTCTAATTTTAAAGTCCATTGGTCTCCATGCCCTTTCTTGTCAGACATGCTGTTTCCCAGGGACTTGAGGAAATTATTAACACAGTGAACACACTGTAGGGGATATTTGTTTACGAGACACTAAAGCCAAGTGACAAGCCTAGTAAGTGCTATGTGTGACCCAGGTCCAGCCATGCTTGTTAGTGAGGCCGTCACCTGGGCCAGGCCTTGTGTGCCCAGCGCTGCCCGTCCTGCTGAGGCCCGAAGAGGAGCCCCACACCCTGCACTGGGCACGGGGGAGTGGACTTCCGTCAGGCAACGGGACCCTGCTGGCCCTTCAGGCTCTCGCTAGGTCCTTCCTCCAGCCCCTCCCTGCTCTCCTCTGCTCAGCCCTAAGCATCCATGTTCTCACGTGGAGTTCCCTATGACTCGGCCAGGCACAGGTCCGCCTGTACACCGATGGGGGGCAAGGGGAGCCGACTCAGGACGCTGCACCTTGCACAAATTCATCTCCCCATGACCCTCAGAGGCGACATGAGGACAGAGCACCAGGACCCGCTTAGCTCCACGGGCCCACATGGACATTTGCTCACAGTCAGTATTCCCCACGCCTTTCCTCTTTGTGCCTTGGAACTAGAGTTCTGAGGCCTTACAGCAGGAGTCAGCACAGGTGCTCTTCTTACTTCTCTCTTAGCCCAGCGCCTGGAGCGTAGTAGGTGCTCAGTGAACACCAGTTCCTTCCTGTTGTTCAGTCCTGATTTGGCCCAAGCAACTCTTGCTCCTCAGTCTTCCCCGTGTGGATTTTGGGGGCTGTGTTGGCTCCTCCTCCCTCTCCTGGCTTTTGCTCTCACACTGGACCTGATAAAAGCTCCAACATGATTTATCAAACACCTCTCTCCTCCAAGCCCGAGACTCTTGGGGATTTTGAAAGGAAACAGGCTCCATGTGCTTCTAATCAGGCTCATCACGTTGTTCTGCTGGAGCTGGGGGATGTGCAGAACACCCTGGAACTAGTTCATGGCTCCGCTTAAAGATGTTTTTCTTAGAAGCAGGAAGTTACGTCCTGCCAAGAAGAAATGAAAATAAAGCCCCCAAGAGTTCACTCGGGGTTCGCTGGGAGCTGTGCAGAGCTGTTGCTGTGAGCTGGGCCGCGCCTGGGAGGAAGTTGAGGTGGAGGGTGCAGGCAGAGTGGACCCTGGCAGGGCACCGTGGGGGCTGAGCAGAGACTCGTGGCCTCCCCGTGGCCCGGGAGCTCCAAGGCAGCCCCTTCCTTCTCTCCTGGGTCACATGCCCGTTCAGCCTTGGTGGCTGCCCCAGCCGTTCCTCTGCATTTCCAGAGAGGCCCAGGGCCATGTGGGAAGGGCTCAGGCAAACTCGGAGTCCAGATCCTGGCTCTCACCTGGTGAACGTGGATCCTCAGACAAATTCCTTCATTCCTTGGGTGACAGATTCACCCTAAGAGCTCCGGGGCTGCTCTCTGCTGCCCACACATCCTTACGTGCTCACCACCGGTCCTGGCCCTCCAGCCAGCTGCAGATGAGGCTTCTTGGTCAAAGTCATTTGCTGGGTGAATGAACCTGAGCAAACACACATCCCAGGAGTGGGAGAGGAGCCCTACAGGCCTTCCTGGGGAGGGGAGGCAGGGACTCCTTCCCTAGGCTGCAGGGAGCAGTGGTGCGGTGCTCCTGGGGTGGGCCGCACAGACTCCGGGCCGGAGCATGGGCCTCCCTTTTCTGGGAATGGCCAGGGGAGCGATTGCTCTTTCTCTTCTTGGCAGACTCATAGAATTTATTTCTACCTTTCTACATTCATTCAGTAAATGCTGAGAGCCTTCCGTTTGCTCAATGAAAAAAAAAAAAAAAAACCTAAGGATTTGGCATAAAGCCCAAACCAGTTCTGTCATTTACTGACTTTGGAATCTTTGAAAACCTATGTAAAAGTCTCAATTCTCTCAACTGTAGAACGGGGGTAAACATCTCTACCTTTTGGGGGTCCTTACATAGATTAAGCAGCACCTGATGTCCACTGCTCCCCAGGAAAACCTCCTGGCTGCTGGATCCACATAGCTCTCTGCACAGACGCCCATCACGGCCCCGATGATTCGTGTTTGCACATTTGTCATCTATGCATGTTTCTGAGCCCCCGGAGGACATTTTATTCCTCCATCTGCCCCAGACTCTAGAAGAATTCCTGCTCAGTCAAGGGCGGGTGGAATGAATAGGAAACTATCCTTATTTAAATAGGATAAACGTGATTATTTTATTTCCCGTCTTGTCCTGAGGAGAGTAACTGGGCTGCCAAGATGGACATGCCAGACCTGTGTGACAATGGTGGGACAAAGGGACTATGGAAACCCTGGCCCTGGGAAGAGGCTCCAGGACTTGGAACTGGGATGAGAGAGAACTATAGACTTCAGCTTTGCCAAAGAAAGTTTTCAACAATTGGAACTATTTGACTCTAGAATTAGCTATCTCGGGAGATGGTGAGGTTCCCAACCCTGAGCATTTTTACAGAAAGCCCTGATGGCTATGTTTTAGAAATATCTTCTGGGTGAGCCATGAGTCATTGAAGATTGGATTGCATTCCAAAGTGTGGTGCACACATGATCAGTGGTATTGGAACTGATTTTACAAAGTACACAGACCAATGTTTTAAAACAAATTCTGTATTTTCAGTTAAATTGTATATATTTTTGTGGTTATTCTCTGCATATGGCAAGTGGGATACCTGTTTTTCATTTATGGAGTAGCAAAGTTTCATTTTACAATAAATATACTAAATATAGTACCACTTATGAATAATCAAAAAATGAAATACTTTGGTGCACATCTAGGAAAATACGTACAGGGCTTGAATCCTGAAAACTAGAAAACATTGATGTAAGAAATAAATGAATAACTAAATGGAGAGACATATCATGGATTAGGGACTCAACATAGTAATGATGTCAGTTAACCCCGAGTTGAAATACAGTTTAATGCCATTTTACCAAATCCTTGGGAAGATTTTTTTATGTAGATACAGCAAAATTATTCTAGAATGTATATGGAAAGACAAAGGAACTTGAATAGCTGGAACAATTTTTAAAAGGAATAATAAAGTGGGAAGGATCAGTCTATCTAATTTTAAGACTTAATACATACCTACAGTGGTCAAGGTTGTGTGGTGTCAGTAGAGAGACAGACACATACATAGATCAATGGAATGGGATAAAGAACTAAGAAATAGATCCATGCCCATTCCTGTGTGATTTTTTGACAAAGGGCAAAGCTATTCAACAAAGGATAGCCTTTCAAACAAATGGTGGTGGAGAAATTAGACACTCATAGGCAAAAAATAATAATAATAATAAACTTAAGTGTAAAACATTGAAACCACAAAACTTAAAAAAAAAAAAATCGTAAGAAAATCTCCAGGAGCTAGGGCTAGATAAAGAGTTCTTAGACTTGGCACAAAAAACATTAACCATAAATTTAAAAATTGATAAATTAGATTTCACAAATATAAAAATATTTGTCCCACAAATGACCCTGTTAAGAGGATTTAAAGATAAGCTGAAAGAAAATACTTGCCAACTGCAGATCCAACAGAGGACTAGTATCTAGAATATACAAAGAACTCTCGAAACTGAGAAATAAAAGATCAAACAACCCAATTAGTAAATGGACAAAAGACACAAAGAGACATTTCACTGAGGAGGATATACAGATACAAACTAGCACATGAAAAAATGTTCTACACCATTAGCCTTTAGGAAATACGCATTAAAATCATGATGCTTTATCACTACATACCTATCGGAATGTCTAAAATAAAAAAAAAAAAAGCTGATAAGCATATGGAGAAACTGGGTCACTGATACCCGGCTGATGGGCATAGAGAATAATGCGGCCACGCTGCAGAGGTACATGTCAGTTTCTTCCAAAACTAAACATGTACCTACCACGCAATCTAGTCACTACTGTCCTGGGCGCTTGTTGCAGGAAATGAAAACTTACCTTTACACGAAAACCTGTACATGGATATCTGCAGCTACTTTATTCTTTTTTTTTTTTTTTTGCAGCTACTTTATTCTTAATAGTAAAAACTGGAAACAATCCAGCTGTCCTTTAGCAGTGATGGTTTGGTGATGGAATATCAAGGAATACCTCTAACTTTTGCTCATAACACGTATCAGTCTGTATGAATCTCCAGAGAGTAATGATGAATCAATAAAGCCAATTTTAAAAGATGGCATACCAAACAATTCCCTTTGTGTGACACTCCAAATTATGACTGAATTACAGAAAAGGAAAACAGATTAGCGGTGGTCAAGGATCAAGGTGAGGATGAGGCAGGCAGGGAATAGGTATGATGATGATGAGGCAACATGAGGGACCCTCATGGTGACGAAAATACTCTGTGTCTTGGCTGCATCAGTGTCAATATTCTGCTGTGATTTTGTTCAGTTTTTCAAGATGTTACCATTGGGGGAAACTGAAGGATATAGAGATCACTCACAGGCACACGTGATCTGCAATTATCTCAAATTAAAAAAATATATATTAAAAACTAGTAAATATACTAAAGTTAAAATGAGTCAATTAAAAAAATAAGTGAAATATTGATGACAAGTGGTGCATAGATAGAGCAAAACTTTCTAAAGCATCACTTGTGTGACTGAGCATGAGAAGCACCCCTCGAGAGGGTGATGTGGGGCATCCGAAGCCAGAAATCCTGGCTTCTGTCCTGCCATCAACACTGAATAGATCACAATGCTGGGCAAGCCATCGAAATCCTCTAAGGTGGGAGTGAGATTTAAGATAGATTTCACCGATTGACTTATTTCACTCAGCATAATACCCTCCAGTTCCATCCACGTCAAAGCAAATGTGGGTATTTGTTGTTCCTAATGGCTGAGGAATATCCCACTGTATACATAGACCACAGCTTCTTTATCCATCATCTTTCGATGGACACTGAGGCTCCTTCCACAGTTTGGCTATTGTGGACATTGCTGCTGTAAACATCGGGGTGCCCCGGCGTAACATTATATGGTCTCATTCATTTGGGGAATATAAAAAATAGTGAAAGGGAATAGAGGGGAAAGGAGAAAAAATGAGTGGGAAATATCAGAAAGGGAGACAGAACATGAGAGACTCCTAACTCTGGGAAACGATCTAGGGGTGGTGGAAGGGGAGGAGGGCTGGGGGGGTGGGGGTGACTGGGTGGTGGGCACTGAGGTGGGTGCTTGACGGGATGAGCACTGGGTGTTATTCTATATGTTGGCAAATTGAACACCAATAAAAAATAAATTTATAAAAAATATGTAAAAAGCCCCCAAAATAAATAAATAAATAAAAATTTTAAAAAAGATAGATTTCAGACTAAGCTGTATCTTAACATAGGAATGAAGATCATCTCATATGCCTGCTTCACAGTATTGTGAGACTCGACTGAGAAACAGTCACTAATAATATCAAAGTCCTGTCTTATTGTGAGAGTTTATGATTTGTGTTAAATTGGAGAGGTAGGTCCTATCAACACTATTTTAGCTACTATCGAAGGTGCTGCATGCAATCCGGGTGGGTGTGGTACCCTCCTTCCTTCTTTCCTTCCTCCCTCTCTCCTTTCCCACCCTCTTCCTTACTTCAGCAAATGCGTATTCAGGGCTTTCTATGTATCCGCTTCATGCTGGAGGCATGAGCTACAAAGCCAAATGAGCATATTCCATGTATTCTAGTGGGGGGAACAGATAAACCCCAAATTACTACATGGGGTGGTAATTTCTATTCTACCAAAGCCCAGAGGAGGTTCCTAATTCATCCTGGTGGGTTAGAAAAGGTTCTTTGGAGAATGGGATGTTAAATTGTATTTTAAAGGTGAGGAAGAAGGAGGAAGTGGAGGAAGGGTGGGGAGTGGAAGAGGAGTGGGCTCCATGGTTCTCATTATCCAGAAGGTTCTCACACTTAGTCACGTGGCAAGAGAGGTTCAAGAGCAGCAAGAGGGGAAGCCCTATTGGGCAAGCAAATCTCTGCATAGGTCACATCTGCGACTCTCCCATTGCCCCGAGCAGGTCCCAAGGCCAGCGGGGCTTCCAGGGCAGTTAGTGTAAGCTCTGTGGCCACACTGGAGCCCACCACAGGAAGGGACCTTGACAAAAACAGCCGCCACCCCGCCATTCACTGGCATCGCTCTGGGGCTCTGGACCCCTCTGCCCCTTACCTGCCACTGGTACCTCTTCTCGGCACTTAGCATTTATCATTTCTAGCTCGATGCAGTTAAATCTCCTCTCCCTTTCAGATTTTCATGCTCCTTTATGTGCTGGAGGACTCCTCTTGCAAGGTCCCCATCTTGCTGAGGTGTTGGCCAGGCTGCAGACTCTCACGGGCCCCGGAGGGCTCTCTCCCGGCTGCTGCTTCTGCTGTCCTCTCTGCGTGTCGGGGCTCCAAGAAGGCCCACAGCCAGGGACCCCGATCTGAGAGGGCACCAACTGATGTCATCTTTATAAGGATTGTGTACCATTTTAAAAACTCTCTCCCCGTCTTCCTACCCCTCTGGTCATGGAGGAAGCATGTCCCTGGTCCTCAACCAGCCTCTTGATGGCTGCAGAGATGGATGTTAGTGGGGTCTGTGACGCAGGCTCAGTGTTCCACTGTTCTCGCCCTGCCCAGCCCGTCCTGAGTGCTCACGGCCCTGCTGGGTACTCCTAGGACTCTAACCCTGAAGGGCTCTGATGGATGGAGCTGAGCTGCAGGTCCTCTCGGTGCCCCCCTCGGCGATGTCCCTGTAAACCTGTGCCTGTGGTACACGACTTCGGTGCGTTTCCTGAGGCCACAACCCCTGTTAAAGAGCACAGGCCGCAGCCCATCCTGCTGAGCCCATTGTCTGCCTGTCTCTCTGCCGGGAGCATGTTCAAACATCGAAAACCCCCTCCTCTCTGCGGTGAGGGCCTGGGGGCTGGGATTCAGCATAAGAAATGTCCACAACACACCAACGGCATGGCTGGTTGTCCTCTCCCAGCTCCCCCGGAGCCCGAGCCTCTGCAAGCGGGGACGGCCCAGCCATCCGGGGCGCTTCTGCACCAGTGCCCCTGCCTCCTGGGAGCCCCCGGGGGCGTACTAGCTCTACAGCAAGGAGATGGTGTCACAACTTCTCCCCCACACACATCCTAATGCTTTTGAGATCCTGGCTTCAAACAACATCAACTCACCAGCAACACCCTCGGCCAGGGGCGTGAAAGCCCCCGGGGCCTGTCACTTGATTGCTGACGTGTGTGATGGCATAGAAAGCTGCTTTTTCTGTAACTTATTTGGAGAGATGAGGAACAGATTTAGCCAAAGTCCTCTGACAGCAACTTAAGAAACTGTGGGATGAAGGATCCCGGATGCTCCCTGATGCTGTTAGCAGCCTCCCTCATGGGTACCAAAATGTGATCTGTGGACAAATGGAGCCTCATTATAACCCAGACTTCTGCCAGAGAGAGTCCTGCAGCCAGCTGGGGCCCAGGGAGGGCTCTGCTGACACGGACCAGATTGCTCTGGAAATCCGAAACTCCGTGCAGGGCTCCCAGCACCAGGATGGCACCCCCAAACCCAGAGAAGTACTGGCCCGTGGGGTGCCCACTCCAGGAGCTTTCCCCTGCAAGCCTCTTTCATGGCGAGCCTCCTGGCCCAGCAGCAAGCAGCGGGCAATTGTGAAAACGCTTTGTGAGCAAGCGGGGAATGTGCCTGGGAGAAAGGGCGATGAAAAGCAGATGAAGGCAGGAGTCGGTGATGGGGCTCCTCCTGGAGAGCATCCCATCCTGGGCAGAGGGGCCGCCAGACTGGGGAGGTCTCTGTGTCTCCTGCACCAGCTCCAGTTTGGCCAGATTCATGGGAAATGTTCCCGCGTGGGGGGAGCATGTCGAGTGCAGGACGGAGAGTTCTGATGCTGGAGCTCACTGCACAAACACTCAACGCCCTTGAGTGCAGATCGCACATCGGTTAGTGCGGGTCACCCAGCTCCTCCCTGGGAGCATCTGCAGTCCAGGACCCAATCAGCCCCACCCATGGGGTGGGGGACTCTTACTTCCAAAGAAGTGGAATAAAGACACCTGGCTCCTCCTTCCCAGAGGGGGCCTTTTGCTCCTCTCCTCACTGTCTTCTGGCAAGCTCTTATTCACTCCTCAAGGCACTTCCCAGGGAACACCTCCTCCAGGAAGCGCCCCTTCCTGGCTCTCCAGACTTTATTGCACTGCATGCGTCACGTGGCATTGGCACAGGTGGTGGAGGTGCTTCCCTGCCAGACTGCACACTCCTTACAGGCAGGCGTGTGCTGGTTCTCTCTGATAAACTGGTGATAAATAAGCATGTGTTCAATCCAAAAATACATATTTTTGCCTCGGTTTTGTTGACTTCAGAATTGTAGAGAGCAATTCATGAGCTTGATATACAAAGTGAAGTCTTGTTGCTTCTAATGTTCACCTTACAAAATAGCACATGTGTACCCACCTCTCACCGTTTCTAAGGTGTATCCTGCCCCCTGAGACCAGATCATCAGCCCTTAAAGACCCACTGAGGCTGGTGCAGCCTCACGTCAGGCTGACTACCTTCCCCCATCTGCCCCGGTGCTGCTCTCCTCTGAGTGTGGTTCTTGCTGCCTCACCCCATTTCTGCAATCCTTAAAGAGTGCCAGGGCTGGGGATATGGGTGCATGGCGGCGCTAGGTGGGGACAGGAGGCCAGGGACGGCTGCCGGGGCCCTCCTACAAGCTCAGCAGAGATTTGGTGGGCCGGACTCCCTGTGTTCAATTCCTCAGGCAGACAGCTGCTTCCGCTTACCCACAGGTGTGCACACACGGACACACCCACACCCACACATGTGCACACAGACACACCCACAACCACGCATGTTCCCAAGGCCTACCCAACAAGACGGGACAGAAGGGATGTCCAGGCTTAGCCACATCCTTTTTTTTTTTTTTTTTTTTTTTTTTTTTTGCCTTTTTCAACTTAGCCACATCCTTTCAAGCCACCTGTGGCCTGTGTGGGACCCAGATAACCAATCCCTCCACGCTGCCTCTCAGTGGCTCAAATTTCCCATCAGGGACCCGGGGTCCTGCAATCCACTCCCTGACATCAAGCCTCGAAGAGAAAAGACTTGGCATCTTGACACCTTCCCATGAGTAATATTGGGAAGAATAACCTTCTCAATGCAAAATGGTGAATATGCGGCATAGGCGCTTATCTGCTTACCCCCAGTTACCCAAAGAGGGTCTTGAAGGTCATTAAACCAAGAGAATAAAGACAGTATGCTCCAACGTAATGGAATGTCTCTGCTCGTAACCTGCAGTGGTCTCACTAGTATAGCTTCACCTCACTGGGCCCTCCGTTTACTCTCACATGTGATGGAGACCTGTGAGGATGACAAGATAGGCCCTGATGGAACATTAGGTGTGACCTTAGCATCACAAAAGGTGTCACTTTATCCTTGCTGTTGACCAGTGACCCAAAGAAGAGAAGCACCGAACGCACGAGTCTCCGCTTACCACGCTGTCTCTGGTTCTCATACATACAGGTTCTAGTCGGAATGCTATGGATTGAGCTGGGTCTCCCTCCCCCACCCAATGTCATATGTTGAAGCCCTAATCCCCAAGGTAACTGTGCCATAGGGCCTTTAAGAAGGGGATAAGGTTAAGTAAAGTCATGAGGGTGGGGCCCTAATCCCGTTCGACCCGTGTCCTTACAAGAAGAGACACCAGAGCGCTCCCTCTCTCTGTGTGCTGCTCTGAGGGAAGGCCCCCTGAGGACACAGCCAGAAGATAGCCTTCTGCAAGCCAAGGAGAGAGGCCTCAGGAGAAACCAGGAGAAACCAGCCCGGCCCGTACCTTGGTCTTGGATTTTTGGCCCCCAGAAGTGCAGAAGAACAGTTTCTCTTGTTCAAGGCACCCAGTCTGTTGCATCCTATTGTGGCCACCCAGCAGGCTAAGCTGAGAATCCGACCTGCTTGTCCGAAGGAGATGATGCCCAAGATGCCCAGTGAAAAAATAGGAGAAAAAGACATGACAGGCAACGGGATTTGTAGGGAATAATATTCCCAGATGTTTAGAGAGGTTTTCTTTTCTTTTTTGTTTTTAAAGATTTTATTTATTTATCCATGATAGACAGAGAGAGAGACAGAGACAAAGAGAGAGAGAGAGAGGCAGAGACCCAGGCAGAGGGAGAAGCAGGCTCCATGCAGGGAGCCCGACATGGAACTCGATCCTGGGGCTCTAGGATCAGGCCCTGGGCTGAAGGTGGCGCCAAACTGCTGAGCCACAAGGGCTACCCTTAGAGATGCTTTCACCTTTGGTTTCAGTCTTTATGGGCTTAGAGAATGGCCATGAACCTAAAATTCATGAAAAAAAAAAAAAAGGGAAATTAGTCAGTCCTTGGCTTTTTTTTTTTTTAGTCCTTGGCTTTTGAATCACAAAATTGATTCATGAATTCACGGGAGTGACAATAGGGTAATAAAAAAGTATTTTTAGGGATCCCTGGGTGGCGCAGCGGTTTGGCACCTGCCTTTGGCCCAGGGCGCGATCCTGGAGACCCGGGATCGAATCCCATGTCAGACTCCCGGTGCATGGAGCCTGCTTCTCCCTCTGCCTGTGTCTCTGCCTCTCTCTCTCTGTGACTATCATAAATAAATAAATAAATAAATAAAAAGTATTTTTATAAATATTTTTAAAGGGGGTCGCTTGGGGGCTCAGTGGTTGAGTGTCTGCCTTCGGCCCAGGGCGTGACCCCGGGGTCCTGGGATCGAGTCCCGCATCAGGTTCCCTACATGGAGCCTGCTTCTCCCTCTGCCTGTGTCTCTGCCTCTCTCTGTCTCTCATGAATAAATAAATAAAATCTTAAAAAAAAAAAAAAACCTGTCTGTAAGGGAGAAGACAGACAAAGCAATTTATATAGTATGTTAGTTGATGAGTGCTACAGAAAAAAAAAGAAAAAAAAAGCAGAACAAAATATGGTGGATCAGGTGAGGCTGAAGGACAGTAAGTTACAACTTAAATTTGACTTGAAAATAAAGATATTTAATATTTTCTAAGAGATCATGAAAGAAGTACTATCCATCGGGGATCCCTGGGTGACTCAGTGGTTTAGCACCTGCCTTCAGCCCAGGGCGTGATCCTGGGGTCCCGGGATCGAATCCCACATCAGGTTCCCTGCATGGAGCCTGCTTCTCCCTCTGCTTGTGTCTCTGCCTCTCTCTCTCTCTCTCTCTCTGTCTGTCTCTCATGAATAAAAAAAATATTTTTTTTAATAAAAAAGAAGTGCTATCAATCAAAACAACAGGCGTTTACAAAATAAAATAAAATAGGTGACTATGAATCAAAAACAAATGTATACAAGAAAAATAATTAGGCATTCATGAAGTGAAAAACATCATCTTTAAAATAAAACAAAACTTAAATCTTAATAGATGGGGTAAAAACTAAATGGCACAAGTTTAATAAAATGGAAGATACTGCTATAAAATTTATGCAGAATGCCACACAGAAATATACAGCGGTCAAAACGGCTAATAAAAATTGAGTAGTTGGGTAAAGCCAAATGTTGGGAGGGAACATCAGAGATTATTAGAGATACAGGTGTGTCACACACAGCTCATGGAAACACATGCTGTATTGGAACTGTTAGAAAAGGCAGTCTTGCACTAATTAAATTAGGCATGTTCCTGGAGGAAGGTAAAGGATATAGATGCATAGATAAAGCAAACTGGTAACACACTGTCTAGGCACGGATAACATTATTCTGCAGCAATTAGAAGTGATGAGCTTGATGAACACACAGCATGGATGGCTCTTACAAAATACAGGTCTCGGCAAGAATGATCTAAGTAACACAATATTTTTCCACACATTAAAAATTCGTGTTCAGGGACCCCTGGGTGGCGCAGCGGTTTGGCGCCTGCCTTTGGCCCAGGGCGTGATCCTGGAGACCCGGGATCGAATCCCACGTCGGGCTCCCGGTGCATGGAGCCTGCTTCTCCCTCTGCCTGTGTCTCTGCCTCTCTCTCTCTGTGTGTGTGTGTGTGTGTGTGTGTGTGTGACTATCATAAATAAATAAAAATTTAAAAAAAAATTAAAAAAAAATTCGTGTTCAGAAAACAATATATGTTTTCAATATCACATGTGGACAAAATGCTACAGATGAAATAGACTGGGCTGGTCTCTCTTGTGGGAGTGTGTGGGGGGGGCGGTCACGTGAAACAGAATAACTGCATGAATAAAACCAGAGAGGGACCTTGTGTGGGCCGAGTAGCATGAAGTGAGTTGTGCGATTACCTTGACCCTCTGCTGAGCCCCATAAAAAGAGAAAAATTAGAAAGGAGAAAGGGAGCATGGATACATGGAAGGGAAGTCAAGATACAGGGAGGGGCATTGAGAATCTCGACATTCATCTAATCCAAATTCCAGAGGTAGAGGGAAAAGAGGTGGGGCAAGGTTTGAAGTGATAACAGGTGAGAATTTTCAAGGGTTAACAAAGGACAGGACGTTCAGGTTGAAAGCACATACTAAGATCAGAACAAACCTACATCTGAATACACATTGTAACCAGTAAATGAAACTTCAGAGATAAAGCTGAAATCTTCAAGTTTACCTAAGACATTGTCCACGAAGGAATCATATCAGCCCCTTCCGACCAGCCACACAGCAAGAGGACACGGAGGATAATCTTTAAAATAGCTGTCAGCCTAGAATTCTGCACCCAGTTAACACCTATTCCAGAGTATTTGAAATAAAGGCATTTTCCAACATATAAGACTAAGGGGTAGTTTACCACTTACTTACCTTCACTGAAAAACTGCTAAATAATGAGTTTGAGCAAGAAAGAAAACAAATCCCAAGAGCAGTGGGATACAGGAAGAAATGGTGATCGAGATAGTTGGGAAACTATGTTGATAGATACAATTAACTCTTTTTTTTTTTACAGATTTTATTTATTTATGAGAGACACACACATAGAAAGGCAGAGACACAGGCAGGGGGAGAAGCAGGCTCCATGCAGGGAGCCCGACACGGGACTCAATCCCGGGACCCCAGGGTCATGAGCCGAAGACAGACACTCAACCACTGAGCCACCCAGGTGTCCCAGAATTAACTCTTGATAGAAAGATCCGTGATCTAAAACATGGATCTAAACTTACGGAAGACAAGGATGCAGGGTGGAAGTGTGCTGTGGGCACTGGAAGCAGTATGTCTGGGATGCAGATAGAGATATTGAATAATTTTAGACACTGCTAGAAAAATATAAATGAGATTTTGCAAGGTGAAAACTCCCTCAGTGGTAACAGGACATATAACTTTCAAAGCAACTAAGTGAGAACAAGTAAGAAAGCATTATTAAGCAGGAAAAGAAAAAAAATGTAGCAAAAAAAACATAGTAAGTGGAACACAGCATTAAATGACAGAAATAATTTTTAAAAATAGGAATAATAATGCATATAAATGAATTAAACTCTCCCACTAGAAAATACAGAAAATTAAATAGGATTTTTCAAATTATAACATAAGCTGCTTACAAAAGATTTGCCTTAAGCTAAACAACCTAGAAAGGTTGCAGATAAAAGTGTGAGTGGGGAGGGATGGGAGTGAGGGTAAAATGAGAGAATCCAGGGTAATACTCCATCAAGGAATTAAGGTCACCACGAGCTTATAGGTACCTAAAATATTGTGTCAATATATGTCAATTAGGTACATACATCATATATATGATAGAGAAATACATGAGATATATATACCCACACACACAATGAATTATAATATGTAACTGAAAAACTAATGGCTATAGTGGGGGATTTTAAGAAACTTTTCTCGGAAACCGGTCAAGGTCAAATAAAGACCTTCTTCCAAGGTCAAGGAGACAAGTCTGCAACCTGGAGGTAGGCTGTGATCACAATACTTCCAAAGCTTTGGGGTTGGCCTCCAAATCTGACTCTTCACTGATCGGGTTAACGCCACTCATCTGTCCACCCATATGTGGCAGGTGCTGTGGCAGGTACCGGAGGCCCGGGCATAGTCAGGGCCCCTCATCTGCCCTCCAGGAGCTCACAGAACCTCAAACAGACAAACTTCTTAGGGTGGAGGATGGCATTCTGGCCTTGTCAGAGCCTAGGGGGCTTAGGTGACACAGGAAAGATTCCTAGAGCAAGAGTCACCTTAGCTAAGCCATGGAGACAGGCAGGGATCAGCCAGGTGGGGAAGGCAGGTAGGGCCACAGGGCAGGGGATGGACTCAGAGGGATTGAGAACATGGTGTGCCAGGCAACTTGTCTGTGTTTCCCAGAACATAGCAGGTGGAGGGGAGGGGAGCAGAGAAGTGAATGGAGGTGGTAACTTGGTCATAAAAAGATGGGTTGCCCTGATGAGCCATCTGGACTGTCCCCTGAAGGTGATGGCCAAGAGCTTCCCCACCCCTCTGGCGGCACTTGGGGAAGAGAGACATTGGGGCCAGCAGACAGACTTCCTTATGGGCTGCTGCACGAGGGGATCGTGTCAATCAAGCAGTTCGAGTTGCCTTGTTTTTTGTTCCCCTCAACCTTCTAGCACCTACATTGTGCTAATCCATGCTTGCCACTCAGGGAATGGAGAAAAATAACACCTGGCCTGTTCTCCGTGGGTTAATAGTTTGGGTGGGGAGATTGGCACATAGGTTAAGCGGTTGCTGTATAAAGCAATAAAAGCTATTGTGGAACTAGTGCAAGGTTTCTGGGACAACTGAAAATGAGCTGATAACTCTCCCTGGGAGAAGCAGAGGGCTTCCTTGGGGAAGCAGCATCATATATGCTGGGTCTGGAAGGATGGCCAGGCTCTGGCAGAGGGACCTTCACGCAAAGGCACAAAGGCATGGCCCTGTCGGGCGGTGGGTGGGGTTATGAGGGTTCAGTGGTGGAGGTGGCTTTGTTGTCCACAGTGTTCATGGGTGTGGAAGTGGAGAGCAAGAGAGGTTAGGCTGCTTGTCAAAGGTTTTGCAGCTTGTGAGGGTGGCCACGATCAGAACCAAGGTCTCCCGACCCAAGCCTTTGCTCCTTTCACTGCTCCAGCTACAGCTTTCTTCACTCATGTCTTAATTTTATTCAAAGAAATGACAACGGATCATGTTTTCTGGAGCGACGCATTTGGGGTGTGTGCATGTGGGTGTGGGTGTGGGTACAAATTTGCCGCGAATGAGTGTGGTTCTGGGTGCTGTGTAAGCCAGATATCCATTAGCTGACGTCTGAAACCATGCCTTTGTGGGTGACAGATGTTTGGATTCAATTATGATGATGGGAAAGTTGATTTTCCTTCCAAGCAAAGAAAGCATTATTTGAGGGTGAAAGGCAGCCATATATAACACTGGTGATGAATATTGTTCACTGTGGAAGCACTCTTTAAAAGTGCCCTGTTTTGAAGAGGGTAATGCATTCAGAAGCTTTTAACCCACTGGATTTAATTGCAACCGAGCGATTAGCCCCCTGTTAGCAAACCTCCAGCTCTCTGCTAATTGCACACACTTGCTCCCAGTTGTGAGTGGAGAATGGCCGTCAGATGCTTGGGCTGCTTACAGCAGAGAAAGGTTTCACATGTGAGCTTCCAGCTGCTGTACAAACAGGAAAGTATCCTCTCGTGGAGAGGATGTCCAGGCTGGGGGAGGAGGGGAAGCACCACAGGGTCATCGTGGACTAGCCCCACGGTCTGGCCTTTGATCAGGAGCCAGACAAATAGCCCCAGGTTACTGAACAAAATGTGACTAATGTGCAGCTCACCTAAAGTTCTTTGAGAGTAAATATTTTTCATTAAACATCTAGAATGATATTTTCATTCATGTTCCGAAGTTGTCCCAAAGGGCTTGACTTGATTTCAACTCTTATTAAAAGTACATTTTGTTCATTTTAACAAATACTCATCGACACATCCTATATGCCAGACACATGTGAGTTGCCCTGTGTTTTTCATCAGAAAGAGCTGTAGGAACGGAACAGAAAAATCTAGCATACAGTCTTTTACTGTCCATCTTGATTGATTGTCCATCAACCAACATTTTAAGAATTAAGAGCAGACTGAAAAAGTTGAGAGAGAAAGAAATGGACCCATAGTCTCTGTCCAGCTTATGGTCCATCCTTCATGCTCTCTGGCAGCTACAGACATGCACTGATACCTTTAGGGCGACCTTGAGCACTGGCCATGGTCCACCCCTGGCTCCTTCTCCTACTTCCTCTCCACTGTCATCCATTTACTCTTCCGACCTCCAACTGTACACAGTGTCTGCTCGTGCCATTCCCCTTGGCTGAGTGCATTTCTCTTCTTAGCCCAGGCCTCCTTCCAGGCAACAATGTGACCTTTGCCTCCCCAATACATAGCATAGATAGGAAGGAATGTTCATGTATATTCTGGGAGCTCCAGGACGGCTATGATATCCAAAGAGTAAATATCCACCATAAAGATTTTGGAATCCGAGTCTCTGGGTTTATAACAAAGGAAGTGCATAAGAAGAGGGTAACTGTATGCCTTTCTCACCTACAGTATGTCAAGCCCTTAACACACATTCTCTCATTTAACTGTCCCAACAACTGTGCAGAATGGGTGCTTTGCCTCCCTCCTTACAGTTGAAACTTGACAAAGTTCACTTGACCAGAATTATCCAACAAAAAATGGTGCGGCAGAGAGTTGACCCTAGGTCCATCTGCCTGCCTCAACTATATCACTTGAGGTCGTGCAGAGGAGGCTGAGACACCAGCTAATGCTCCCTCCTGGGTGTCTGTCTGCCATCTGGAGTAGAAGGGGTCCTCTGTCCTCCCAGTCTGGAGTCACTGCTATGATGGTGGGTGGCCATGCTGTTCACAAGCATCATTCTGTGTACTTGCTCTTGTGGCTGAGACAATGTACCCAGAAGGACGTAGGAAGAGGGTGGCCGAACGTGTTTTCAGCTCCCCTCTACTTTGGGCATTCAGGAAGGAAAAGTCGTTTCCAGATGCTTGGCTGGCTTTCCCAGGCTCCTTGGGCTGCTCTCATCAGGAGGTCAGCCTGAGCCTTCACTAGATCCCAACGGTGCTGCCAGTGCGATCCTTGGAAACTGCACTCTGCCACGATAGCTCACCCTGCCCTGCTGCCAGAGTGACTGGAAGAGAATGTGAAGTGGTCGTCAGTGACCCTGGCTCCTCTGAGCAGAGGGCCAACCTCAAAAGGACCTTGCTAGGAGGTTTCAGAGCATCCTGCCGGCAAAACCATCACCCAGAAAAACAGTTGTGTGAAGGCAGCTCAGAGCATGCTTCTTGGCCTGACCGCCCCAAAGCCGCCCTTGATGCTGGGGAGGAACCTCGTGGCTGGCCAGGTTATATTCTGGAAGCTCAAGGCACAACCTTGTCCAAGGGAGGACCCTGCTCTGAAAGGCAAATTCATTCTGGTGGCAAATCTTTTCAAAGATTAGATGGTTATCAGCTGAACTTGAAATTTGTTGTACACTGACGGGTCACCTTACCAAACCCAGGGTGGAGGAGAGTGTGTCACTCGCCTGGACGAAAGGCCTCCTTCACAGACATCACCCCTGCCCATTTGACAAGGTAACAGAGACCTTGTCACTTGCCCGGTTCACACGTGAGGGATGGGAGACCTCGACTGTGAACTTGAGCCCTCAACTCCTGAGGAACACTCTTTTGGATAACTGGTGCTGTTTCTGGAAAGGAGCAGCGCCTCCCGAGCTCAGGGGGCGGGGGGAGGGGGTGGTGGCGGTGGGTTTATGGGCGTCTCCAACCCCTGTGTGTGTGCGTATGTGTGTGCTTTAGTGTGACTCTGCCCTAGATCCCAGAACCTGTCCTCATTTCAAAATCCCCACCACACAATTGGCACATTCAAAGAGTTTTAGGCTCCAGTAGGGACTTCAAAGGGCTTTACAAAAGTTCTCTTATTTGGTTTATAGGTCTCCAAGGCTTCGTGTATTTTTATTTTTTTTTTTGCACCAAGTGGTGGAGAGTGTAATTAAACATGAACATTAAAATGTCAGGTAGTAATTAGCAAAGAAAAAGGGCCTGTGCTGCCTACCAGGGGTCCTCGTCCTTCAGGGGGGCCAGACTGAGCAGGGCATGGCCCCTAGGAGTTTAGGCTGGGCCCAGACCTCCCAAAGTCCACCATGCCAGCCCGCAAGGGGGGTTGTCAGGGCCCACCATGCTGGGGCCAAGAGATCATTTATTCCCATGCGTGGATGGTTATCACCACACACCTGCTCTGTGTCAGGCCCTGGGCAGGACTCAAGGACAACAGAGGCCGCAGACCTAGCCTCCTATTCTGAGGGACCGACTCAGTGAGGCCTCCCCAGGACTCACTGTAGAACTTAACCAGGATCTCCTAGGACCTTACCAGGACCTATCAGGACTTTACTAGGCCTCACCGGGACCTCACCAGGACCTCACTAGGCCTTAGCAGGCCTTACCAGGCCTCAACAGGATCTCACCAGGCTTTACCAGGCCTCAAAAAGACCTCATCAGGGCCTAGTGAGGCCTCACCAGAACCTCATCAGGTCTTCCCAGGACTCCACCAGGACCTCATGAGGCCTAACCAAGCCTTCCAGGCCTGAACAGGATCTCATCAGGCTTTACCAAGCTTCAACAAGACCTTACTAGGCTTCACCAGGCCTCGCCAGGACCTCATGAGGCCTCATCAGAACCTTGCCAGGCTTCACCAGGACCTCATCAGATCTCACCAGGACCTCACCAAGACCTCACTAGGCCTCACCAGGACCTCACTAGGCCTCACCAGGACCTCACCAAGACCTCACCAGGCCTCACCAGGACCTTATCAGATCTCACCAGGACCTCACTAGGCCTCACCAGGACCTCACTAGGCCTCACCAGGCCTCACCAGGACCTGATCAGGACCACAGTAGGCCTCCTCAGGCCACCCCAGGCCTCTCCAAGGCCATTATGGCCTTGCTGCCCCTTCAGCTTTCCCTCTTGCTGCCCCTCAGACACTGTGCTGCAGCTACCATTCAGTGTCCCCTCCAAGCACATTGGTTCACCTGCTCAGGGTCTTGCTGGAAGGCTTTCCCTCACTCTACCTACCAACTCCTACTGTCTCTCAGGATTTGGCTTAAAAGCCACCTGCTTAGAGAGCCCTTTTCTGACTCATAATCCTCCCCCTACCCCATCTCTTCCTCTCAAGGGCCTGTATATTCGGTTCTTTCCCTACACTTATCACAGCTTGTAAGTCTATTTATCAGTATCTGTTTATTAGTCACCCCTCACCCCGACCCGCCTGCTGCTACCTACCGAGTGAGGCCAGTACATGAAACCAGAAGCCGCTTGTGACCACTTTAGGCTCTGCTATTAGGTTAGCTTGGTCCTGAATGGACGCTGGTCTCTGTCACCCCTGCAGCCGATGGCAGTGGGGTGCTGGGCTCTGTCCTGCCCTTCTGTCCCTGCTACCCTCCTTCACCCAGGCCTCCCCTGTCCCTCTGGAGCATGGCCACGGCCACCCCTGTACCCTCTAGGAGCATTCCCCTCAGCTGCCAAGTCACAGTTCCTAGAGCAGGGCTTGTTTTAGATCCTTTGGTGGCTCATTCTGTGCTGCTACCGCACGGCTAAGACCCTTCTCCCAGCACTTCCTTCCCAGACCATGATTAGATGCCCTGAACATGCCACATCTGTCCCCTACACCTCCACGCCTTTGCCTGAACCCCCTTTCCAAATGCTCCCCTGGGTCTCCCCAGAGCCTGTCTTTCCTGCTTGAAGACAAAGCTCCAACATCATCCATGAGGGCCTGAGTTTCCCTGCTCTCCAGATGGAGCCTCCTCCCTACTCACTGGGCTGAAAGGGGCCGGAGGCCCCGAGGGCAGGCTTGGCCCATCACACTATGGGTTTGATATCTGAGCTTTAGGTTACAGTTCAGACCCTACTTCAGGGGGAAACCAGGCATAACTCAGTGGTTGTGATTCACACCTTCACAAATGTGTGCACAGGTTCCTGTGGTAAGTGTGTGACCCCAACCGCAGCCCGAATGTGTGCCCTCGGGAACCCCGACAGGGAAGGCCTCCCGCAGCAGCTCTCTGCTCCTGTTTCTGTTTCTGACATGAACCAGGAATTCTCACATCTTCTCTGGACTCCCAGAGGTGTATCCGGAGCAGAGGGGGCCTGACTTCCTGTACACGCCATTTCAGAGCACATGTCAGGCACTCCTCTGAGATGGTCAAAGCTGTAGAATCTGAGGACTTAGACAAGACCCCATGAGCCTGACGTTCAGCATTCAGCATGGCCTCCCGTGTTCGGCATGGGGCCTTGGGGTACAGGGGCTCCTGTCCTGATGAAGATCACCTCCTAGTGGGAAAGGGAGGCAGATATTAAATTAAATCAAAGAGGACCTCCCCCCCAAATAAAAAAAGTACAGTTGTGGGAAACGCCCTAACAGAGCATGCCTGTCGTGTACATGTGCACTAACACACTTTAGGACTGCTTCGTCATCAGGGAGACAAAGTATCTGAAGAATGAGATAGAAAACCATGTGAAGAGGAGGAGGAAGAAGAATGGAGTGAGGACACAGCATATGTAAGGCCCTGGGGCAGGTGGGAGTGTGGTGATGACTCAGGAGAGAAAAGGCTTGGGAGGGAAACAGTAAGGGAGGAGGCCAGGGAGGAGGCCGGGCCAGTCCACAAATAGACTCTGGCCAGGGGCAGGGCCTTGTCTCCACCCCACAAGCAATAAGAACCCCAGAAGGGGCTGAGAAAGGAGTAGCCCACTTAGAGTGAGGTGTGGCTGCTACATGGAAAAGGCCTGTGGGCCTCGGACAGGGGGATGGATTGGGGCTAGGAGGGAGGGCGGGCCACGGAGGGAAGTGGGTGAGACACACTGGCCCTGGGATGGGTTGAGCATGGGACTTGGGAGAGCATGCTGCCAAGGGTCTGGGGGTCTCTGACACACCTGTTCATGGATGGTGGTGCCCTCTACTGACCTTAGGAAGCCCCTTCTCCAGCAGGGGCTGTCTCCCACCTGTCCCCCCGCCTCCTACAGGGAAGACCCCTTACCTCTGACTGCCACAGCTTGTTCTCCCATTTCTCAGCTGGCCTCCTGTTCTCTGCCTCCTTCCTCTGTGGGCCACTGACCACCCGGGTTTCCACTTCCCCTTCTGCCTCCAGAGCAGCCTCTTAGCAATCCCACAGGGAGGCAGCTGTCCCTGCTTGGCAGATGCAGAAACTGAGGTCAGCGAGGTTGTGGCCTGACCTCTGCTGGGCCATCCAGCCAAGCAGCAGCAGCTCTGGACTTCCTGTCCCACAATGTGCCACCCTGAGGTGGGGGCCCGACCCCAGTGAGGATAGGGTTTTCTTGCTCTGGACACTGAAGACCCAGCACAGACCCCCCAAGTCTGCTGATTTGGGGACAGAGGTGGTGAATTGGGTCCTGACGTGCTGCAGCCTCAGGGAGGAGGGCTGAGGGCTGGCATCCTGGGCACAGAGGACCAGGCCCGCGCGGGACCCTTGCTGCTTGAGAAGTAAACACGGAATACTGTCTGTTGGGTATTGTTAGAAACGCACGCTGTCACGAGGCGTAAGCAGAGGTGCCGGGTTCACAGCAGCCACGTCCGGGCTGGGCTCTGCTCCATGGCCGGCCCAGTCTCTCGTGGCTCGGGAGCACGAGGAGAAAGTCGTCTGACAGGTGTATAGAGCAGCTCGGGGTGGGGGGGTTGCTGGCATCTTAGGGCCCCTGCTCAGCAGGCAGAGTCCCTGCCCGTGACCTGCTTCTCCTCCTGCTTCAGTGTCGATCATTCACCAGGGGGCTCTCGGTGACGGGCGCGGCAGCCACCTCCTGCACCTGGAGCGTCCGCGGAGGCGTCCGCAAATGAAGTGTGTCAGCTTTCAAATGCACCACATCCTCTCACCCCCAGCCCCCCCACGCTGGTGGCCCCCTTCCCTTGGGGTCTGCCCTGGCTCTGAAGGGCTGGGCCTCCTCTGGCCGGGCCCAGGATCCAAGAGAGGAGGCGGCCGTGGGAGCGCAAACCCCGTGTTCAAGTCCCAGTCCCAGAGCCTTGCACGGCCCCAGGGCCACGTCCCTGGTGTCATCTGTGCCTTGAGATGCCAGTCCCGCCTGCCTAGAGGTGAGGAAGTGGGTGGGTCCCGGGAGCAGAGCCTGTGCATCGGGCAGGATGCATGCGGCAGTCACTGGATTCTCCAACGCTTTCGAGGCGGTGGCCCCGGGCAGCTGTGGGCCCTTCTACCAGTGAGTCCTCCCCACAGCCAGGGAGGTGGCCCTGCGGCAGGTGAGTCGGCTCTGGCCCCGCAGGGCTGCGACAGCATGTGCCACTTTTGGTTTTGCTTTTTTAAGATTTTATTTCTTTATCCATGAGAGACACAGAGAGAGACCCAGGCAGAGGAGAAGCAGGCTCCCCGCGGGGACCCCGAGGCGGGCTCGATCCCGGGAGTGAAGGCAGACGCCAACCGCGGAGCCACCCAGGCGTCCCAATCCTCATGACTTTTGTACAAGGGGGTCCTGCACTTTCATTTTGCACTGAGTCCTACAGACTATGCAGCCAGCGCTGTGCACGGGGCACGGACCATCAGCTCATTCTCCGCGTTGGCAGGCCTGGACACTGAGGTTTGGAGGTGCCCATCAGCTCCGACTGCAAAGAGGAAGATGGATGGGGCCAGCCTGGCTGACGCCTCTTTATTGTGCGTGGAGGTAGCCAAGTGCTGTATCTGAGTTTGGGGAAATTAGTTCCAACAGTTTTCCTTGAATCAATAAACAACCATTCGCCTCCCCAGGAGAGCCCCTTCCAGGGGCTCCTGCCTGCAGCGGGAACGTTTCCTCAGCACCGTCCCACCCTGGACTCTGGCTCGGGGACGGGCCGGGGCTGGGCCTGCCGGGCTCAGGGTCAGGCGGTACCGTGGGCGTCGGGGCAGAGCCAGCCTAGGTCCCAATCGGTGTCCCACCGGGAGCGTTCAAGGTAGGAAAGCTGGTGGTCCCCGTCCCGGCTGCCATCCTGGGGGCCCAGAGCGGCCGCCACACCCGCTCGAGGCTGAGATGGGGCTGCGCCCTCCGTACCACCAGATGCTGGGCAGGGGCTGGTGGGGCCCTGCTCTCTGCCTGCCTCTCACTCCAGGAGGACCCTGCTCCCTCCTACCATCAGAGGCCCCTTCAGGGATGGCTTATGAGAGCGGGTTCGGGCCACCGTGGGCCCATCCGAAGCAGTGGGTTCTGAGCAGGTGCTCCAGAGCGGCCGCTCTACAGGCAGCTCTACCCGCAAGATGGGTCTTCCTTGCTGTGATGCTCCAGAGCGCGTCAGCTCGGCGGCGCTGAGCCACCTTTCCCAGAGCTTGTTTTCAGCCGTGTTTCTGGATAGGGTGCGTCCCGAGACGATTTGTGGGAGGGTGGGAAGTGGTGCAGAGACCCACTGTTGTTGCTGAGGACAGATTCATCCTGAGGGTGTGAAGACACAGCCCAGGCCGCTCCTGACTCCTGGGCCAGGTGTGTGTGCCCAGCCCCACAATGGAGGGCCCAGGACACCCTTGTCACCAGGTCCCAGGACACACACGATGGGCCCAGATTCAGGCCAAGCTCCCACTAGTAGGCTCTGGCCTGCTCGCTGTGCCTCTCCGTGGTGTCCTTCCCTTGCTGACACCTGCTGCCCGGACTGCATCTTGGGCACAGCAGCCTGGCAGAGACCGCCTAGCACCACCACCTCCCTTCACAGGGTCAGGACCTGACCCTGTCCCCTATACCAGACAAAGCATGTATCTCTTACTGGTTCTGTTTCTCTAGGTGAACACTGATGACACACTTCAATCCCATGGCATTCAGGCTCCCCGGAACTTGCACTTGGCCCTAACCTGACTTCTAGGTGTTGGAAGGAGCAAGTGTGTTCTCTCCTCTGCTTCAGACTTGCCGCTGCATTTGCTCTCCTCCAGCCTAGAGACCCTGGGCACCTTCAGATGACCTGCTGAGGAATGTCCGAGCCCTCTCAGAGCTGGCACTCTCATGCCCAGTCCTGTTGTCCTCGTAGAAATATCCAGAGCTGGGCCTGATTGTCCAGCTGAGGCCTTTTTTCTTAAGTCCTTATTGCAGACTCGGAGAAAACAAGTACCAATGACCCCCAGTTCCTGCCTGAATTCACAAGAACTTGCTCTTTCTCCTGACTGCAGGAGAGAGTGGCCCTGGGAGAAACCTAACCCACTCTGGCTGTGTTTGGTTTTCCGCCTGGAGCCTGAATGCCAGGCCAGGCTGGGCTGCCTCTGTCTCGTTATCACTCATCAGGCATCAGGCCTGGCAGGTCATCTGCAAGCCTCAACACCGCACCTTCTGTGGGTTTGGCTGCAAGGGGGCTGGGAGGGCCTGGCAGTGACATTGCTTCACCCTTCCCTTCGCTCCCAGGGTGGACACAGAGTCCCCCAGCTGCTGAGTCTTTGCACCTGGTTCTCTGTAGTTAACTGGCTTCTGAAGCCACTGAACATTCCAGACCTCTCACCTTGCCCCGTGGCTCAGGGCTCTGACAGATGTAAAGAAAAGACCCGAAATGGACCTGTCTGTGCGATATGTTTCTTCACTACTCTCATCCAGGGCCTGGGGTTCTGTCCTGTGGCCTCACTTACCTGCCCAGAGAGATGGTTTGGCCCTCAGTTCATGCATTTTTATGAAAACCATGAGGCAGTGAGATGAATTGTCTGACAACCTGACCTCTGGATTCCCCAAAAGAGCCAACCAAACCCCCCCTAATCTAGGCAGAGGCCGGAGCCGACCTTACCCTCGGTCCATCTAGACTCCTTAGTTTCTGGCCATCGACGTACACTGTCTGCACTTGCTAAGCTCTTGGCACCTTACTCCTGTGATTTCCATGACTCTCATAACCTTGGAACCAGGACCTCTTCCTGGGAACCAATCACAAGGAAACTCAAAAGACATTTTTGGGATCCCAGAAGAGAAAGATGTAGGCCATGGTGGAGAGCATAGAGAGCAAGCACATATATCATGTGTGCCTGTTTAGCCTCACGATGGGCCCCAGCTTAGTCTGGCAGTGCTGCCCCCGGACAGTCTCTGTGGGAACAGTTACAGGATTGGCTTATAAACCAGCATCTAAGATCTGAATGAGTCTGAGAGACTGGACCTCAGAATGGAATCAGCCCTTTTCTGATGTCCCTCGGGCAGCCCGGAAGCAAGCCCAGGAGTCCACGGGGTCATAGCAAGCGCCACTTGGGGCAGCTTCTGGAAGTTCCTGTGGACCCTGTGGGAACCGTGTCCCCCCCGCCCCCCCATGGTTCCAGAGTCTCCTACCCTTTCAGCTGGGGACCTAGGGTCTGGTAGGGCACCGAGCCATGGTCCCCCACAGTCATCTCAGGTCCTCCTAGAATCTGACGGCTCATCTCAGCTGGACCCTGCTGAGCCATCCAGGGGGTTGGCTGGGGTGGCCAGAACAGGGGCTCTGATGCCTCTCCCTTCTCCATCACCTCTCCTGTCCTTTTCTCCTACCTCCCACACCTGAGCCCTCCTGCAAGACTGAGAAAGGCTTGGCCTACACCTGTAGTGCTCCTAACCCCCTTACCATACTTGCTTTGCCCTCCTCCTATGTCCTGAAAAACAATAACAAAAGCAAAGAAACAAATTTTGTCAACTTGTTTTTCTCTCCCACACCAACCAGTGGGCTTCCCTTCATGAAGTCAAGCTCTGGGGGGCTCTCCCCCGTTGCTCATCTTTTAACAGTGTCTGTGGCCAGTGAATGACACCTTTGTCCTTCTGGTAAATGGAGAAGATTGTGGAGGCTGATTTGAGGATGACGGAATCTGCAAGGGTGGTTTATGGATTTACCTGTAGGCATCTTGTCCATACGGGACCCCTCCCCTCCTGTTCTTGCCTTGCTCGTTCCACCACAGTCTCTCAGGAATTGTGGCTTAATGCCCCTGGTGGCCTGGAGCTGCATGCTTATGGGCTCCTGGGTGTGTCCAGGACTCCTAGCCCCACTGACATTCCCTCCCCAGGAGAACCTCCAAGCAGAGAACATGACTCCTAAAGCAATCCTCCCATGAGGTGCTAGGGTTCCAGAAACAACTTACCACATTGCAGAGCAAAGTTTACTCTGTAATCAAAGTTTCAGTAACACAACAGCCTTTCCTACCCCCACACTGCTGAAGCTTAGGATAATAACTCAGTGATTTCTTTAAAAAAGAAAAAAAAAAGTTGTGTTAACATATTTCTTTTATTCCTGGCCGAAAAAAGAAAGGAGAGAAAGAGAAAATACAAATGCAATTTTTACCCAAGCTAAGGAGAACCATGTTTCTCCTCTGGTCAGCAGGATTTCTGGGTTGTGATGTTTGTGGTCCAAGGGCAGGGCCTCAGCAGGGCTGGCCAAGCACTTTCCAGTATCCTTGACTTCAGTGAAAAGAGTACAGTGAGGACCAAGAAATGGCACGGATGAATGCAAACACAGGATTCTGGAACAGCTGGAAGGGCCCAGCACTAGGAAATGAGACCCGGGACCTGCTGAGTCCTGCAACAAGCACACAGCCCTGCCCTCTGTTGTCCCCTCTGTGAGAGGGATCTACAGTCCTTACCAAATCTGACAGCAGATGTGTGGTCTCTCTCCTGTCCCTCTGGGGAGGATGGGGGCCAGGCACCATCCATGTCTTGCTGTCTTTTCCCTGCCACCCACACTCGTGAACCTGGGTACCCAGTCCTCCCCTGGCCGCCCTCCCTTGGCAACAAGAGCCAAGTACCAGCAGGGGCCAGCCTAGAAACCTTGCAGGATCTGCAGAGGGCAGTGAGCTTGTAGGGAAAGGCCTCCCACAGAAAAGAATAGCACAAAGGGCCACTGTTAGCAAGCTTGTGCCATGTGCCAGGCACACACTTTATCCGCACGACAGCCCTGCGAGGCCAGTGTGGAAAATAAGGTCCAGAGAAGCTTGGTCACATGCCCAAGGCATCCAGCCAGGGGCCCAGAGGCCCCTCACACTTCCCAGATGCCTGCTCGGGAGGTAGCAGAAGCCCACCCCGACGGGGTCCTCGGGGACAGTGCGTGTGTGTGATCCTTGCTGCAGACAGCCTGGGCACTCTCCCTCCCCGGAGCCAGAGGCTAGCGGGTGAGAATGGCCTGAGTCCGGGGGCCCCGTTGTCCAGGACTCTGCATCACTGGGACCCCGATTTCTCCAAATCTTGAGCAGGAATCTGCACAGTGTTCTCCAAAGGACCCAGGGTGGCACCAATTCCTTATTCCACGGTTTACCCATCATACAGATGGAGAATGGAGCCCCGGAGAGCTTCAGTGACAGTCAGAGGTCACTGACACGTGAGCGCTAAAGTGTGCACCGAGCCCGTCTCCGTGCAGGGTCCAGAGGCTCCACGGCCCCCACGCCTGCAGAGCTGGCCCTGCCCGCGCACATTCAGCGCCCACCGCGGTGCTTCTGAAGCTTGTAAGGTGTGCTGTCCGCCTGAAAATAAAGAAGAGAAGCACATATATCATGTGATGTACCATGTATGTGTTGTCTATATGTACGACCTCGCGGGCCGGGCCCTGGGGCTGACACAGCACCGCGTGGCCTGGTCGCAGCAGCGGGTGAGTGCGCGGAGAGGGAGCGAGAGGAGGGAGGCGGAGGGAGGGAAGAAAGTCCCTGTAAGACTTGGATTCAGAGTTTCTGGGTGACCGAGCATCTTAGTTGAAATCATCCTGGTCAGGACCCCAATTCAGGAAAGGAAAATCTGAATCAGCCAAAATGTCTGCCAGATACAAACTATCATAAAAGAGGCTTTTAGAAGTTAGAGACACAAAGCCACAGTTACTAAATACTTATGGACTATGCTCCCCTAAGATGCCATCTGGGAAGCTAATGGGGTCTCCGCTCTGGCCTCCGTTTAGCCTTGGCCTCTTGTCTTCCGTGCCTGGTCCATGCACACGATGCGAACCCCGCCGGTCTGTGAAGGCCCCGGTTGTCTTCCGTCTCTGGATCTGCACCCAGGCTGCTCGTTCTGCCCCGATGCCCTCCCCAATCTTAAAAAGCACTGAAAACCTTGTTATTCCCCCCACAATCCAACCTCTGTGTCACCTCTTTTGAGAAGCCTTCCTAGATTTTCAAGGATTGTTAATAATAATAATCATGAATAATAATAATAATAATAACTAACTCACTTTGAGTACTAACCATGGGATAGTCATTAGTATAAGTATTTAACAGGTATTAACTATCTGTCATTCCTGGAACCCCAGAGCCACATGTATCCTTTTTTTTATTTTTTTAAGATTTTATTTATATATTCATGAGAGACACAGAGAGAGGCAGAGACACAGGCAGAGGGAGAAGCAGGCTCCACGCAGGGAGCCCGACATGGGACTCAGTCCCGGGTCTCCAGGATCAGGCCCTGGGCTGAAGGCGGCACTAAATCACTGAGCCTTGGGCTGCCCAAGCCACATGTATCCTATCATATTATTTTATCTCATATTAATTTCCATTTTACTGATGATAAAACTAAGACCCTGAGAAGCCCAGTGGCAGAGTTAAAGACTTCGTGCTGGAGCAACCCTTGCTGAAAAGTTATTAGTGGTGACCAGCTTTCTCCTAGGAGGGAATTATTGCTCTTGTCCCTCCCTAAATGCACAAAAAGAGGTGCTCAACACATATTAGGGGAATAAAAGTGATGAGAATTATGATGGTTTGGTTTCTCTTTATTGATAAATCATTAAATATTTGAGAAGCTTTATGCATGGAATGCATGGAAAATAATATTCCTACAATTTGTACTTTGATAATCTCCAATTTATTTACCGTGTGGCTATATCATACAATTAGGTTTGCTTTGAATATTAAATAAACATCCTTCTAAGTATTTAGTTCATACCACATGTATATGGTATGGTATGGTATAGGCTTACAAATTAAATTACCCTAAACATTTAAATACAGCAAATGTAAGCACTTTTTATAATTCAATAAAAATCGGAAGTCTCGTGTGACAGATTTTCTTTAGAAAAGCTTAAATTCTTTAAGAAATCTTAAAATTAAAAAAAACTTACAAAATCTTATGATTACAAGTTGATCAGTTGTATTAAAAGAATCAGTTACAAAAAAAAAATCCGCAAAACAAACTAATACAAGGATTTAAATGTGTGCTTTCTTATTTCTATTCTCATTTTAGTTTTTCATTCTTACCCTCACTCTGTCCTGGGTATACAGCTGTATGTGTGCAGCAGAGAGCGAGGGTCCACCCTGGGCTGTCTGGGGTTGCTGACCAGGTCACCGACTCAGGGCAGAGACGCAGGCGTTGCTCCGTGGTGAGCCACTTAGGCCCCCTCCCGTCTTGCTCAGGCTCTTTCTCTTAAATTGCACTGTCCTGAGTGTCAGCTGGTGTTGTAGTTTTTATTTCAATAATCAAATATCATTTGTAAAACTCATGAGAACGACAGTCCATAGTATGTACCTATGTTACTTTTTCTGTTGTTCTATCTTCCTGATACTACAACGTTCCTTTCTTTGTCATTTACATTCTGTTACAAAATTTCCTTCAGCATTTCTTTTAAATCAAGTCTGCTGATGACAAACTCATTTATGTTTTTCTTTGTATGAAAAACTCTTTGTTTTGGGGGCACCTGGGGGCTCAGCAGTTGAGTGTCTGCCTTTGGCTCAGGGCATGATCCTAGGATTCTGCGATCAAGTCCCACATCAGGCTTCCTGCATGGAGCCTGCTTCTTCCTCTGCCTGTGTGTGTCTCTGCCTCTCTCTGTGTGTCTTTCCTGAATAAATAAGTAAAATCTTTAAAAGAAAAAAAAAGAAAATATCTTTGTTTTTCCTTCATTCCTGAAGGAATTTTGCTGGATATGGAATTCACAATGGACCTCTTTTGTTTCCACACCCGAAAAATGCTGTGACGCTTTCTTCTGGCTTCCAGGGTTCCAGATGAGAATCCTGATTTAAATCAAATTGGTGGTGTCTATAGAAATTTATTGTTTCTTTCTGCCTGATTCAAGATTTTCCGCTTAATTTTCAAAAGCAATTATGATATGCCTCAGTACAGATTTCTTGGGGTTCATCTTGTTTTGAGTTTGCTCAGCTTTTATAAAGCTGTGCTAACTTTGAAAAACTTTCAAACCAATATTTCTTCAAAGACCTTTGGCCCAATTGTTTCTTCTGAATATTTAGTAATAAGAATATTGGATCTTTCATTAGTGTCCAATGGGTCTCTGAAACTCTGGGTTTTTTTTCTTTCTTCTTTCTTTCTTTCTTTCTTTCTTTCTTTCTTTCTTTCTTTCTTTCTTTCTTCTTTCTTTTTTTTTTATCTGTTGTCAGATTGAGTAAATTCTATTAAACTGTCCTCAAGTTCATTGATTCTACCTTCTATCATTACCACTCTACTACTGAGTTCATCTAGAAAGTTTTTTACTTTTTTAATTTCTGTGACTGTATTTTTCAATTCCATAATGTTTATTTCGTTCCTTTAAATAAGTCCTGTTAGTTTGCTGAGATATTCTGCTATACCACTTATTTCAAGAAATTTCATAATTGATTATGGAAGCATTTTTATGCTGGTTTCTTTGAAATACTTGTTAGATAATTCCAACAATTAATTCTTCTCAATGTCAGGGTCATTTGTCTTTGTCATACAGGTTGTGATTTTCCAGGTTCTCACTATCTTAGATGATTTAGAGCATACCCTGAATGTTTTGACGACCCTAATACTCTTAAATTCTACTTAAATATTTTGTTTTAGCAGGCAGGGTCCCTGTTTATGTTTAGCCCAAAGGCCTGGCCTACTTTGTCATTTGTGGTTCCAATGGTGATATAATTTTCAAGGTTTTTGTGGTAGGATTTTGATTTACTTAGTTTATCTAATTTTTTCTGAGGCTCCCACTGTTTTCTGCTGGTACTACCTGAAGGGGGGGGGAGAAGAAATTTACCCAGACTTGGTAACCTGGTGCCACTCTATGGGTAGAGGAAATCTCTGGACTGCATTTTGGAGACATCTCTCTTACCCATGGTAGATGGAGAGGACTTCCCATTTCGATGCTTACTATGACAGGATCCTCTTGCTGGTGCCACCTTCTACCCCAGTGCCTCTCACTGGGAGAGAAGAATCTTGTGCCTGAGTGGATGAAGAGGCTTCCAGAGTTGGGAGCGTGTGGTTGTGGCATCTCTCTGCTATGGCTGCCAGGCTTTCTGGAAGCTCTTGGAGAAGGAGAATCTTGGGGCCAGTAGGGAAGAAGAATACTTGTTAGCAGGACTTGCCTGGTGTAGTGCCTGGAGGGATCCCCATTTGGAGACAAGCCTATTGGGTTGCCTTCTGCTCTACTCTGCCTGCTGAGAGATACTAAGCCAGGATTTCCTTCTTCTTTTGTATGGGGGGGGTGCCCCTCCTACCGTGGGGCTCCTAAACAGTTTGCCTTCCCCTTCCATGTGTTGAAATTCTCCTTTTGTTCATTATTTTCAGGATTTATTTTTGTCCCTAGTGGGAAAGAGCAAGGAGAAGCAGATCTATGCCATTTTGTCTAGGATAGAATATCTAATGTTCTTTTTGTTATTGATTTTTAGCTGAACTTTATTCTAAAAGAATGCACATGAAATGAAGATTTTTGGAGAGTCAATAATATGGTATCATGTCCAGAAGTAGCCTCCCTTACCAAGAGAAACAAAGGGAAAGCCAGACTCAACACTGAAGTTTATAACACCCTGCTGGTTACAGTAGGGGAAGAAGGAAAGCAGAGCTGGTTATCATGGTGATATGAGGGCGGGAGCATTTATAGGAATGGAAGAGCATTTTTACTGATGAAATCACTATGAAGAGAGAGAAGAACAGAGATTTTTAAATAGTATTTGAAATGATGCTAACTAACAGATGTGAGTATCCCAGGGGCTTGGAATGCTAAAATGACCCTTAAATTTTCCGACCTAGGAGCTTATGAAAGTATACATAAATCTATTGAGAATAAAGCTGCATTCAAGGAATGCTTGTTTTCCAGAGACATGTACAGGGCATTTTTATTGTGCCTCCACACCTACTGTTGAGGTAAGTTCTGACTCCCTTAAGAGAGAGCTAGTTGGAAGCTTCATTCAAGGAATCCTTGTTTCACAGAGTCAAGTATATCACATTTGAATTTGAAACCTCCACATCTACTGTTGAGAGAGGCTCTAACATCATCCTTATGTGAAAGGCTACCTGAAAGCTGCATTCAAGGAGCACTTTTTTCTGAGTTAAGTCTATCGCATTTCCATTCTGCCTCCATACCTACTGTTGAGATGGGTTCTAACTCCCTTATGTCGAGGGAGTTGAAAGCTTCATTCAAGGAACTTTTGTTTCTCAGAGATATATATGTACAGGACATTCTTATAGCCCCCTCCAAACCTACTGTTGAGTTAGCTTCTAACTCCCTCTAGTGGGAGGCTAGACGAATGCTGCACTGAAACACCACTTGTTTCTCAGAGTTAAGGATACGGCATTTCCATTGCACCTCCACACGTCCTCTTGAGATGGGTTCTAACTCATCTTATGTTAGAGGCTAGTTGAAAGCTGCAGTCAAGGAACGCTTTTTTTCTCAGAGTTAGTATCGCATTTCCATTCCACCTCCACACTTGCTGTTGAGATAGGTTCTAACTCTGTGTCACTTTCCCAAATGGCACCATATCAATCTGGGTGGGTGGCCAGCTTTCTGGTGTCACTCACGTGTCCTCAATGTCTTGGAATTCGGAGGCAGACTTGGGGCCTGTGTCAGGACAGAACTCATTCTAGGATTAGGGTTAGGGACCAGGAGCTCAGATGCTCAAATCTGCCGGCATTGGGCAGACATCCCGGCAGGGCTGAGTTGAGGCCACGGCTTAGCGTGAGGGTCAGGTGCATAGCTCGGGTACAGGCTGGCGCTGAACTTGGGACTGGTCTCATTGGGCCCTTCAGATTGTTCGAGCACTGTCTCTGTCACTTTCCCAAATGGCACCATATCAATCTGGATGGGTGGCCAAGCTTTCTGGTGTTGCTCACGTGTCCTCCATCTCTTGGGATTTAGAACCAGGCTCTGGGGTTGGTTCAGGTCAGAACCCAAACTAGTGTTAGGGTTAAGGCCCTGGAGCTTGGAAGGCCCTATCCGCCTCCATGGTGGAAACTTCACCAGAGGGATGAGTTGAGTGCGAGGATCAACGTGAGGCTCAGGCTCACAGCTAATGTGCAGGGGACGCTGAACCTTTGCCTGGGCTCAGGGAGCCCTTTGTCTATCTCAGGCTCCTCCTATCTGCCCCTCATACAAATGGCACTTCTACCACTTGGGGGGTTGGCAACCTTTATGGTGTCGCTCACTAGTCCTCCATCCTTGAAATTCAGACCCTGGTCTTGGGGCACGGTTGGGGGCAGAACCCAAATTAAGGTTAAGGTTTTGGAACAGGAGCTCAGACTATCCTATCTGCCTGCATGGTGGAGACCTCCCAGGAGGCCTGAGTTGAGGGCAAGGATCAGTGTGAGGCTCAGGCTTGGAGCTGATGTGCAGGGGAGTGCTGTATGTTTGCCTGGGCTCAGGGAGCCCTTCGTCTATCTTGGGCTCCTCCTATTGGCCCCTCATACAAATGGCACTTCTGTCCCTGGGTGGTTGGCCGCCCTCTATGATGTCGCTCACTAGTCCCCCCATCCTTTGAAGTTTAGAGCCAGGCCTTGGAGCATGGTTGGGACAGAACCCAAATTAGGGTTAGGGTTAGGGCCCAGTCAGGGTTAGCATTAGGGTTAGAGTTAGTGTTAGGGGTTGGGCTTACAGTTCGGGTTCAGGACTAAAGCATTGCTTACAAAACATAGATTTTGTTTGTTTGTTTGTTTCTTATTGCAAAGAAACTAAGGATTTTTAAGTCTGTTGGTAAACACAGTTAGTGCTTTGTTGATTCGTAAATTTGTCTAAAGAACTCTCATATAAAGGGTTGACATTTGCTTACTACTTTGTTTTCAAGGGAGACTAAGGTTGCTAAAAGTTAAAATTCTGCTAAATGTATATAGACTGATAGGAATGAGGGAAAAATTTGCATGTAGAAAACTAGGAGATATGTTCCAAAGATATAAGGAGTGGAAATGCATTTTTGTTGAAGGTAAAAGAAGGAAATTTTGAAATAATAAGACTAGTTGATTGGAAAAAAATGACATGGTACAAAATCTGGATGCAAAGCTAGGTTTAGGATTAGAGCCCAAGAATTTGGAGGAACCCATCTGCCAGCAGTGAGAACACCTCAATGGAGAGATGAGTTTAAGCTTAGGGTTAGAGGTTAGGGGTCCAGGATTTTGGAGGGTCCCATCTGCCATCATGGGGGAGACCTCCCCACAGGGCTGAAGTGAGGGCTAGGGTTAGCATGAGGCTCAGATGCATGGATGGTGTGTAGGGGTCACTGAACTTCGGACTGGGCTCAGGAAGCCCTTCTGATTTCTCGAGCTCCTGCTATCTGCCCTGCATATAAATGGCACTTTTTCCTCCTGGGCAGTGTCCCAAGCTTTCTGGTATTGCTCAGGTTTCATCAGTCCCTCAGGATTTGGAGCCAGGCTCTGGGGCTGGGTCGTGTCTGAACCCAATCTAGGGTTAGGGTTAGAGCTCAAGAGCTTAGAGGATGGAAATATAGTGATTCAAAGGGTCATCTGCACCCCAGTATTTATCGCAGCAATGTTCACAATAGTCAAAACATGAAAAGAGCCCAGATTTCCATCAACAGATGAATGGAGATATATTTTATGAATATATATATATAATATATTCCATTCCATTCCATTCATATATATATATAATATATTCCATTATATATATATATATATATATATATATATATATATATATATATAATGCAATGTTACTCAGCCATCAAAAAGAATGAAATCTTGTCATTTTCAATGATATGTTTGGAACTAGATTTTATTGTTCTAAGTGAAATAAGTCAGCAGAGAAAAACAAATACTTTATGATTTCACACATATATGGAATATAAGAAATAAAACACATGAACATAGGGAGAGGGATGGAAAAATAAAATAAAATAAAGATAGAAAAGCATATGAGATTCTGAACTCTATGAAAGAAACTAAATGTTGCTGGTGGGCACTGGGTGGGGGCAATGGGTAATGGGTGATGGGCATTAAAGAGGGCACTTAATGTAATGAGCATTGGGTATTATATGCAACTGATGAATATATAAATTCTATCCCTTAAACTAAAATATGTAAACTAAATGGACTTTATAAAAATTTTTTAAAAAGCCAGAGTATATGGGGTTAATATTAGAAAGTGACCATACCTTCCCAAGGAAAGGTTAAGAAAAGACCTGAGAAGACTTTAAATCTACACCTCAGGTTGACCCTTGCCACAGAGAAAACCTATAAGAGCCAAAAAAGAAAAATAGCAACAAAACTCAGCAAATTCTAGGGGGAACAGGAGAATCTGATTTCCAGAATACCACATTGTTAGATCAGTGTCCAGTGTTGTAAGGTGCACAAAAAGAAACAAGAAACTATGGCACATTCAGAGGGGGAAAAAATCAACAGAAAAATAAATAAATAAAACCGTGTCAGGGCACCTGGTTGTCTCAGTTGGTGAAGCTTCCAACTCGTGATCTCAGGGTCATAAGTTGAAGCTCCAAATTGGACTCTATGCTGGGCATGGAGCCTACTTCAAACAAACAGACAAAATAACAACAACAGAAAAAAAAACAGTGTTAGGTGCACTAGACCTGGTGGAAGGTATACTAGACAAAGCTATCTTAAAGATGCTCAAAGAAAAAAAAAAGATGCTCAAAGAGCTAAAGGAAGATATGTATACAGTCTAGAAACTGTGTGAACAAAATGTAAATAGGCAAAGAGACAGGAAACCTATGAAGAACCTGAAAAGAAATTCTGGAGCTGAAAATTCAATAACTGAAATGAAAAATTATCTAGAGAGAGTCATAGATTTGAGTAGGTGGAAGAAAGAATCTGAACTTGAATGTAAAACAATAGAAATTACTAGATCTGAGGAACATAAAGAAAAACAATTAAAGAAGTGTGAACAGAACCTGAGGGACTCATTGGGCACCGTCAAGTAGACCAACATACATATTGTGGGAGTCCCGGGTGGAGGAGAGAGAAAAGGATAGAGGGGATAGTTGAAGAAATAATGATTGAAACCTTCCCAAATATGATGTAGGACATGAATATAAACATTTAAGAAACTCCGTGAACTTTGAGTAAGATAAACTCAAAGAGATTGACACTGAGAATCACTATAAGAAAACTTTCAAAAGACAACAAAAGAATCTTGAAAGCAGCAAGGAAGGAGAGAATTATCACATACAAGGGATATTCAAAAAGATTTTTTAAAAGATTTTATTTATTTATTCATGAGAGAAACAGAGAGAGAGAGGCAGAGACACAGGAAGAGGGAGAAGCAGGCTCCATGCAGGGAGCCCAACATGGGACTCAATCCCAGGTCTCCAGGATCATGCCCTGGGTTGAAGGTGGCACTAAACCACTGAGCCACCTGGGCTTTCCTCAAAAATATTTTTGGCAGATTTCTCATCAGAAATTTTGAAGGCCAGAAAGCAGCGGGTTGATATATTCAAGGTGCTAAAAGAAAAAACCTGTCAATTAAGAGTTCTATATCTGGCAAAACTGTCCTTCAAATGTGAGGGATAATTTAAGACATTCCCAGATAAACAGGAATTGAGGATGTATATAACCACTAGTCTTACCCTACAAGAAATGCTTGAATGACTCCTGCAGGGTATAATGAAGACTAACCTGAAGCCATATGAAAAAATAAAGATCTAGGGACTCCTGGGTGGTTCAGTGGTTGAACATCTGCCTTTGGCTCAGGGTGTGATCCTGGAGTCCTGGGATCGAGTCCCACATCGGGCTTCCCGCAGGGAGCCTGCTTCTCCCTCTGCCTCTGTGTCTCTCATGAATAAATAAATAAAATCTTTAAAAAAAATAGACATCTCAATAAAGGTAAATACATGGGTAATTATAAGAGCTAGTACTATTGCAACAATGGTTTGTAATTCTACTTTTTATTTTGTACATGATTTTTAAAAAGAAATACATCAGAAAACCCTAAATGTCTATGAGTTACTATTATCATAACTTTTGTTTCTAGACAATTTAAAACACTAATGTGCTTAAAGAATTATTAGCTTATATTTGGGGCACACAATGTAGAAAGATGTTATTTCATGACATCAATAACCAAAATGGTGGGGCTCAGTGGTAGAGCATCTGCTTTTGGCTCAGGTCATGATCCTGGGGTCCTGGGATCATATCCCACATTGGACTCCCTGCAGAGAGCCCGCTTCTCCCTCTGACTGTGTCTTTTCCTCTCTCTGTGTGTGTCTCTCATGAATAAATAAATAAAATCTTAAAAGAAAATAACCAAAAGGGGTGAAGACAGAGCTGTAGAGAAGCAGAGTTGTTATATGCAGCTACTGAAGTTAAGCTGATATAAATTCAAATTAGAGTGTTATAATTTTAGGATGTTAAATGTAATCCCCATGGTAACCACAGAGGAAATAGCTACTGAATATATACAAAAAGAAATGAGAAAATAACTTAAAACACTTTACTACAAAAGAATCAAAAATGAAGGAATAGTAATAATATAAGGCAAATAGCAAATTGTTGTTTTAAATGGAAAAATGACAGATGTAAGTCCCTCCTTATCAGTAATTACTTGAAATGTAAAGAGATTAAACTCTCCAGTCAAAAAATAGAGGTAGGCAGAATGAATAAAAATCACATGATCCGGGGATCCTTGGGTGGTGCAGCGGTTTGGCGCCTGCCTTTGGCCCAGGGCGTGATCCTGGAGACCCGAGATCGAATCCCACGTCAGGCTCCTGGTGCATGGAGCCTGCTTCTCCCTCTGCCTGTGTCTCTGCCTCTCTCTCTCTGTGTGACTATCACAAATAAATAAAAATTTTAAAAATAAAATCTTTAAAAATAAAAAATAAAAATAATGTAATATATCACATTAATGAAGAATAAAACACATAATTTTCTCGATGCAATAAAAGCATTTGACAAAATTCAAGACCTATTTATGATAAAAACACTGAAAAAAACTTGGAATAGAGGAAAGCTACCTCAACATATTAAAGGCCAGATACAAAAAGCCCACAGTGAACATCATGCTCAATGGTGAAAGACTGAAAGCTTTTACTGCAAGATCAGGAACAAAACAAGGATGTCCACTCTTGCCACTTCTATTCAACATAGCACTAAAAAGTACTAGCCAGAGCAACCAGGCAAGAAAAAGAAATGCAGAGCATCTGTATAAAAAAAAAAAAAAAAGGTACAGTAATGCGTTTGTGGATGACATGATCTGATATGTAAAAAACACTAAAGCTTCCACAAAGAAAAAATGTGTTGGAACTCATACATGAATTCAGTAAAGATGCGGGATACAAAGTCAACACACAGCTGCTTTACAAAATATTGAGAGTAGCTGATCCTTATGCTCTACTTATTTGGGGCTAATTGCTCTAATGGCAGAAACAAATTATTTGGATAAGAGCAACAGCTTGGGAGGACTTCAGCCTGGTTCAAATCCCGGCTCTAGCACTGATAAGCTCTTTGATTTGGGATAAGTTATTTAGCCTCCAAAAGAGTCCAAGATGGCAGAAGAGTGGAGCCATTAGTTACATTTTGTCCCAGGAATTCATCGAGACAGCTATTAAATGGGTAGGTTTAGGGTTAGGGTTAGAGTTAGGGTTAGGGGTTAGGGTAGGGTTAGGGTTATAGTTGGCATCAGGGTTAGGTATATGGATTAGGGACTAGGGGTTAGCGTTTGGTTTTCAGTTATTGATAGGTCTAGTGTTAGGCTAGATTAAGGTTAAGTTTAAGATTAAGGTTAGGGTTATTGTCTGTATACAAGTAGAGATCGGATCTGCTCATGTGCCTGGCACTGGGACTCCCAGTATATTCAATGGGTTAGTTTTAAGTGTTATAGTTATGTTTTGGGTTAGGGTATGTGCCTGGCATCCATCCATTCAGGGGCCTCTCCAGAGAATCTAACTCCAGGCCTCTGCTGAGGTGAGAATAGACATAGCAGGCATGTCCTGAGCTGAGATAAGGAGGGGATTTGTGGCTCTAAATACTCTATTTGGATTTTCAGTTTCCTTTCTGTTTTTATCTCTTGTGCGCATCCGTTCTATCAATACTAACAATTGTTATTTTAAAGTTTTACTTGAATTCCCATTTGTTGGGAATTCCCAGTATAATATATATGTATTCCCAGTATAATATTCCCAGTATATATTCCCAGTATAATATAATTTCAGGTGTCCACATAGTGATTCAACCATTGGCTACAACGCCTGGTACTTGTCACAGGTGCCCTCCATCATCCCCATCCCCCGATTCCCCATTCCCCCCCACTTTCCTCTGGTATTTATTGGTTTATTCTCTATGGTTAAGACTATGTTTCTTGGTTTCCTTTTCTCATTACCCCCCCCCCACGCCCCTTTGCCAGTTTGTTTGGTTTCTTAAAATCCACATGTGAACGCAATCGTATGGTAATTGTCTTTCTCTGACTGACTTAGTTCATTTACCATCAGTCCTCTCTTCTCCCACGTTGTTGTAAATGGCTTCATTTCATCCATTCTGATGACCGAGTGACGTCGCAGTCTGTATATTTACCCCATCGTCTCTGCCCATTCATCTGTCGATGGACACCTGGGCTGTGTCCACAGTTTGGCTGCTGTTGATGACGCTGCTACAAACATTGGGCTGCATGTCCCCCTTCAAATCTGTACTTCTGTATCCTTGGGGCAAGTACCTCGCTGTGCAATTCCGGAATCGTAGGGTAGCTCTACTTTTAACTTCTTGAGGCCCCTCCACACCGTTCTCCACAGTGGTTGCACCTGTTTGCATTCCCACCAGGAGTATAAGGGGACTCCTCCTTCTCCCCAGACTCACCAACACCTGTTGTTTCTCGTGTTGTTAATTTTAGCCATTCTGACGGCTGTCAGGTGACATCTCATTGTGGTTTGGGTCTGCATTTCCCTGATGATGGGTGATGCTGAGTGACTTTCCGTGTGTTTGGTGGCCATCTGGATGTCCTGTCAGAGACAATGTCCATTCATGTTTTCTGCCCATTTTCAGTTGGTAATTTGTGTTTAGGATGCTGAGATTTATATTTGCTTTATATATTTTGGACACTAACTCTTTATCGGATGTATCGTTTACAAACATCTCTCATTTTGTACGTTGCCTTTTAGCTATGGTTGTTTCCTCCACTGTGCGGAACCTTTTCAACTTGATGAAGTCCCAATAGTTTATTTTTGCTTTTGTTTCCCTCGCCCCAGAGGCATATCTAGAAAGAAGATCTAATGGCCAATGTCAAAGACATTGCTGCCTATCTTTTCTTCTTTTTATGGTTTTAGGTCTCACATTTAGGTCTTTAATCCATTTTGAATTTATTTTTTACATACATGGTGTAAGAAAGTGGTCCTGTTTCATTCTTCTGCATGTAGCTGCCTAGTTTTCCTAACACCATTTGTTGAAGAGACTGTCTTTTTGCCGTTGGATATTCTTTCCTGCTTTGTTGAAGATTAATTGATCATAGAGTTACAGGTGTGTGTCTTGTTCCAGTTTTCCATTCTGTTCTATTGATCTAAGGCTCTCCTTCTTGTGCCCGCACCATACTCTTTGGATCACTAGAGATCTGTAATATAACTTGAAATCTGAAACCCCAGCTTTGGTTTTTTGTTTTTTTTTTTTCAACACTGCTTTGGCTATTTTCAATCTTCCATGGTTTGTTGTTGTTTTGTTAAAGATTTTATTTATTTACTCATGAGAATACACAGAGAAGGGAGAGAGAGAGAGGCAGAGACACAGGTAGAGGGAGAAGCAGGATCCACGCAGGGAGCCCGACATGGGACTTGATCCCGGGTCTCCAGGATCACGCCCTGGGCTGAAGGCCGTGCTAAACTGCTGAGCTCCCCGGGCAGCCCATATTCCATGGTTCTATACAAATTTTAGGATCATTTGTTCCAGTTCTGTGAAAAATACCATTGCTATGTTGATGAGGATCGCATTAAATGTGTAGACTGCTTTGAGCATAATTTGAGAAGAATGGATATTAACTCTTCCTTAGATGTCCAGTGGAATTGCCTCGGAAAGGCCATCTGGTCCTGGACTTTGTTTTTTGGGAGATTTTTGATTGCTGATTCAATTTCTTTGCTGGTTATCTGTCTGTTCCAGTTTCTTATTTCTTCCTTTTTCATTTCTGCTATGTTATTCATTTCTAGGAATTGATCTATTTCTTCCAGGTTCTAAGTTGCTGGCATATAATTTTTCATAATGTTCTCTTATAATCGTTGGTATTTCTGTGGTGTTTGTTATTTCTCTTCTCTCATTTGTGATTTTATTTGAGTCCTGTCTCATCTTTCTTTTTAAAAAAAAATATTTTATTTATTTATTCATGAAAGACACAGAGAGAGAGAGGCGGAGACACAGGCAGAGAGAAAATCAGGCTCCATGCAGGGAGCCTGATGTGGGACTCAATCCCCCAGGACCCCGGGATCCTGACTGGAGCCAAAGCAGATGCTCAACCACCAAGGCACCCAGGTGCCTTGCTGATTCAATACCTTTGCTAGTTACGGGTCTGTTCACATTTTGTATTTCTTCCTATTTCAGTTTTGCTCGTTTGCACATTTCTAGGGATTTGTCCATTTCTTCCAGGTCTCCCAGTTTGTTAGCATATAATCTTTCATAGTATTCCCTTATAATTGTCTTATTTTTCTGGTGTTGATTGTGATCTCTCCTCTCTCATTTGTGATTTTTATTTAGAGAAGGTCCTTTCTCTTTTCTTGTTGATGAGGCTGGCTAGGGCTTGATCCATTTTATTAATTATTTTGAAGAACCGGCTCTTAGTTTCACTATTCCATTCTACTGTTTTGTTGTTTCTGTATTGTCTATTTCTGCTCTCATCTTTATTATTTCCCTTCTGCTACAGGCTTTAGGCTTTGTTGCTGTCCTTTTCCAGCTCCCTTAGGTGTAGGGTTAGGTTGCGTATTGGAGACTTCTTGTTTCTTGAGGTAGGCCTGTATCGCTATGTACTTCCCTCTTAGGAATGCCTTTGCTGCATCCCAGAGGTTTGGAGAAACGTGTTTTCATTTTCATTTGTTTCTATATATTTTCTAAATTTCCTCTTTAATTTCCTGGTTGCTCCATTCATTGGAGGATGTTCATAATCTCCACGTATTTTTGGTCTGTCTAAATTTTTTCTTGCTCTTGACTTTGAGTTTCATAGTGTCGTGGTCTGAAAATGTACATGGTATGATCTCAATCTTCTTGTACCTGTTGAGGGCTGATTTGTGGCCCATGATGTGATCTGTTCTGGAGAGTGTCCCATGTGCACTTGAAAGAAATGTGTATTCTGCTGCTTTAAGATGAAATGTTCTGACTCTATCTGTTGAGTCCCTCTGGTCCAGAGAGTCAAGGCCATTGTTCCTCTGTTGATTTTTGAGTAGATGATCGTAAGTGGGTGTTAAAATCCCCTGTCGTTGTATTATTATCAGTGAGTTTCTGTATGTTTGTTGTTAATTGGTTTCTATATTTAGGTACTCCCATGTCGATGGCATACATAATTACAGTTGTTTGATCTGATAATCAGATAGAGATTGATAGAGTCTTCTTAATTATGAAATAATGCCCTTCTTCATCTCTTCTTACAGTATCTGTTCTTTCTTTTTTTAACTTAAAGATTTTATTTATTTATTCATGAGAGATATACAGAGAGAAGCAGAGGCAGAAACATAGGCAGAGGGAGAGGCAGGCTCCCCAAGAGAAGGCCGATGTGGGACTCGATCCTGGGACCCCGGAATCACACCCTGAGCCGAAGGCATATGCTCAACCACTGAGCCACCAGGTGTCCCCAGTGTTTGGTTTCACATCTAGTTTGATATAAGTATGGGTCCTCCAGCTTTCTTTTTATGTCCATTAGCATGATAGATGATTTTCTATCCCCTGACTTTCAATCTGCTGGTGTCTATAGGTCTAAGGTGAGCGTCTGTAGGCAGCATATACATGGATCTTGGTGTGTTTTTTTTTTTAAGATTGTATTTATTCATGAAAGAGAGAGAGAGAGGCAGAAACCTAGGCAGAGAGAGAAGCAGGCTCCCCACCAGGAGCCCAATGTGGGATTCTATCCCAGACTCCAGGATCACACCCTGAGCCACAGGCAGAGGCTCAACCCCTGAGCCACCCAGGCATCCTGGATCTTGTTTTTTTAATCCACTCTGATATCCTATATCTTTTGATTGGAGCATTTATTCCATCTGCGTTCAGAGTGATTATCGAAAGATATTAATTTAGTGCCTTTGTGTTACTGGTAGAGTTGGTGTTTCTGTCGATGTTCTCTGGTCCTTTCTAGTCTTTGTTGGTTTTGGTCTCTTTTTTTCCCCCATTAGAAGAGCCCCCCTTAAAATTCCTTGCCAGACTGGTTTAGGGGTCATGAACTCCTTTATTTTTTGCCTGTCTGGGAAACTCTTTATCTCTCCTTCCATCCTGAATGACAGCCTTGCTGAAGAAAGAATTCTTGGCTGCATACTTTTCCCATTCAGTATATTGAATATTTCCTTCCACTCCTTTCTGGGCTGCCAAGTGTGTGGACAGATCTGCTGCAAACTGGATTCATCTTCCCTTGTAGGTTAAGGACTCCCCCTGCCCCAACCCCGCCTCTGCCGCTTTCTGGATTCTTTCCTTGTCTGTGTATTTTGTGAATTTGACTACAATGTGCCTTGGCGATGGTCGGCTTCTGTTGAATTTAGTGGGAGTTCTCTGTGCTCTCGTTTTCAGTGTCTGTGTCCTTCCTCAGGTTAGAGAAGTTTACATAATTTGTTCAAATAAAACTTCTGCCCCTTTTTCTCTCTCTTCATCTTCTGAGTCTCCTATGATATGAATGTTATTGTTTTAATAAGTGGCTGAGTTCCCTACATCTGCCTCTGTGGTCCATAACCTTTCTTGTTTTTAAGGCTTCCACTTGGGACTACATCTCAGTTATAGCATTTTTAACGTTGGCCTGACTAGATTTTAGTTCTTTTATTTCTACAGTAAGGTTTTCTCGAGTTTTCTTCTGTGCTCTTTTCCCAGCCCAGCTGCTATCTTTATAATCATTGTTTTAAACTCTAGTCAGACATCATATATGTGTATTGATGAACTTCCTAGCTGTGAGTACCAGGAGGTTTTTTTGGAGGTGAATTTCTCCATCTCATTATTTTATCCAAAAAGAAGGAAGAAAAAGAAAAAAACAAGAAAAACAACAATAACAACAACAGCAACCGCCCCCCCCCAAAAAAAACCCCACTAGATCCTGTGTGTGTTTTGGCCTGCTTGTTAAAAGGATCTAAATTCCAAAATAAGAAAGAAAATCAAAGTACAATGAAAGTAAACAAAAATAAGTAATATATAAGGTATATACATAAAAATTAAAATCAAGCAATTAATAAAAAATAATCGAAGAAAAGAAATGAAAATAAAGCAAGCACAAAGTACAGAGGAAGCTCAACCCCGCTCTCCCTGCGGAGCTCTGCAGCCTCTGCCGTCCTTCCACCTGGCGGCAGCCAGGGGTCGGGGCGGGGTCTTGGGGCGGTGCCACGGCGCTGACGTCAGGTGCACACCTGCCTCGGGTCAGAGGCAGGGTCTGGCCTCCCGCGGGCGGCGCTGTGCTGCCCGGAGCCTCGGCTCTGAGGGCGGGATGCCGGCGGGGGCCCCGGGTCCCCTGGGCCTGTGGCTGAGCATCCCGCCCCCCGGTCTGCAGGGGCCTCCGCAGAGGAGCCCCCGGGCCCCGGCCTCCGCCGCTTCTACAGACGCTGCGTTCACCCTGCCTGCCTCCCAGCTTCTGTTTGTTTTTTGATCTCCGACAAGTGACTGAGTTTCAAACCTCCAAGTTTTAGGGGCTGCCCTGGGGGAGACCCGTGCTCCTCCTGCCCGGAGGGTCTCCTCCCACTTCTGGCCTTTGCTGGCCCGGCCCAGGGACACGGCCCGTGACTGCACATGGGGTTTGCAGTTTATGGCCACACAGGGCAGACAGCTGGCCCTAGTCCTGCGGCTCTCGGCTGGGGTCCCCGTTCCTAGGCCTGGGAACCGTTGGCACCACCATCCTTGGGACCCCGGGGACCCTGAGCCCACCCTGTTGCTCCAGGGGCCACCCCCCACTTCGCCTCCCGAGCACCGTCAAGGCTGGCATGTCCCCCACTCTAGCAGACTTATGAAAGTTCTGACTTTGTGCTCTGCTGCTTCTAATACTGTGCGTAGACCCGTCAGCTGGCTCCCTGCCCCTGTGGGATCTGGGGCTGTGTCTCTCCCAGACCGACTGATTGATTTTCTTTTTAAGATTTTATTTTTCTGTCATCTCTACACCCACATGGGGCTTGAACTCTCCACCCCAAGAACAAGAGTCGCGTGTTCTTACAAGCCACACCGAGCGGCCAGGCTCCTTTTGATTGATTGATAGGTATTAATTGAAGCCGATGTGCTGCCTGTGTCAGGGCAGAAACTGAGCCCTCGCGTCAAGGTGCGGTGGAGTCATTGGGACCTTGATCGATGTTAAAGAAAGCAGAGCTTCCCCGGGAACCCAGGGAGCGGGGCCCACACACGTGACAAGTTGGCCATTTCCTTCACCAGGAGTTATTTGACTGCCGATTTATTTAAATTGCTATTCAATGGCGAAGGTCGTTCTAGGATGGGGATACAGCGAGAATGTTCTAGGTTCGGAGGTAGCTAAAGCTCCCCCGTCATGGACTCAATGTCCCAATTGGATGCAGAGATAGGCGAGCCAGCAAAGAGATGAGAAACATGGCCCTGGGGTGCCTGGCCGGCCTGATCGGGGGACCTTGATCTCAGGATTGTGAGTTTGAACTCCATGTTGGGTGTAGAGAGGACATAAAAATAAAATCTTTAACAAATAATAAATGGATGAACTAATAAAGCATGACATCGTGCTTGCTTCAGGACAAACCTCAAAGCGGACTATGTCTAACCTGCAACCTGTTCTTGATCACCCCGCTTGCACTCCTGGGCCCAGATGACGTCCTCCACGAGGGATGGTCCCGCCCGAGTGGGAGTGGGCTTCCTTCCCTGTAAGACCTGTGCTTCCCCTCGTTCTACAGGACAGAAGAGCCGTGAAGGCACAAGCTCGGGGAATCAGCATAAACCTCGGCGATGATCCTTCCTGATCCCGGGAGCCAGAGCTCAGCCTCCTTTTGGGACCCAACATCGTAAAGAAGCCCGTGTGGTCAGTGGCTCGGATGCAGGGTGGAGGCTGAAGGAGAATCAGGAAGAACAAAACAGGGGGGAAACCAGAAGCTGAAGGAGAGGAGGACAGATGTCAGCATCTGGAGCCTTCGAGGGGACCCGGCGTCCTTTCCCAGGAGGGGCCCCCCCTCTGTAGGGTGCTTCCCGCCGCCCTGCGCTCCCTGTCAGCACCCGCAGGCACATCCTTGGGCCTCCAGCGCCTCTGCAGCCGTGGTCTGTAGCATTCTCCATGTGTCCTACCGGGGACCCCAGCATCGTGTCTGTAACCTTCCGGCTGCTGTTTGACAACATTCGGGGGGTTCCGATGTTTGTTGGGTTAGGGGTGTGTGTGTGTCTGTCGCCATGCCACGATCTGATCCTCGGGCCGCGTCATCCTGACGCCGAAATGGTTGAAACACTATCATTTCTGGTGCTGGCGCTGGGCAGCTAGCTGGGTTCTCCTGGCCAACCCGGGCTCCCTCATGCCGTGCCGTCCCGCCGAAGGGTCAGCTGAGCTGGAAGGTCCAGCTCGGCCACATTCCCGTGGGTGGCAGTGGGTCCCCGCCGAGCGCCAGCTGCTTCTCTTCTCCCCGATGCCTCTCCAGCGGGGAGCCAGACCTCAGGGCCGCCCTGGGGGGAGCTCCTGAGGAGCCGGCTGCCCATGGGGGGAGCCCTGGGGCTGCCTGTGTGTGGGAGTCGGGGTGGAGATTGGGCTGGGGTCCCTCGATCCCCTGCGCTGCCTGCCCTCAGGCCGAGCCCCACGCTCACCCAGCCCCTACTCTCTAGGGCGTGCAGGGTGCCCTCCACACTCTGGTGCAAGAGATCCAGCAGCACTAGGTGTGCATGCTGAGCCCGCCCAGTTAGGGTGGCCCAGGTGTGTGAGCTGCAAGGGCCTGCTGTCCTGACGTCCCCTCCGGGGCCACGCTGACCGCCCTGCGGGCCCTCTGTGCCCCAGGCGCACAGGCATGGGGCAGGGACGGGAGGAAGCACCCCGGAGCCCGGGCAGCCCAGGCCCCCTGAACACAGGGGGCACAGACCTCCCAGGGCGCTTTGCACAGACCCTGGTGACCTGAGGCTCCCCGGCTGTCACTCTGTCCCAGGCCCGTCCTGGCCCCAGGCACAGGCTGAGTCACAGTAGTGTCTGTGGGGTCCTGACCCTGGCATCTGGCCGCCCCTGGAAGGCACGTGGGAACGTCAGCTGTGTGTGCCTGGCGGCACCCCTGCAGGGGCTGGTCGGGGCCTGGGCGGTGCCCCCTCCTCCTCTCTGGGGGTCTCTCCGCACCCCGTGCACAGAGCTCCAGGAGACGCAGAAACAAGCCGGCCGTGCATTTTCACACAACACTTTATTGAGCTCGCAACAGCAAACAGGGGCTCAGAGCCGAGGGTGCGTGCCTTCCCCTGGGAGACCTTCCTGTCCTTAGAGGAAAGCGGGAATCCCACAGGGGTGCGGGTGCTGGAGTCCCCCACCCGAGAGCTTGTGCGGACTCCGGGTGGGGGCGCGTGTCCTGAGGTTGGGGCGTTGAGAGGCGGTTCTGAGGACAGCAGGGCTGACCTGGACCTGCGGCCCATGGGCTCCTGCGCTGGGTCCCCGCAGGGCAGCTGGACCCCGGCCTCAGGCCCCCTGGGGCCGGGTGACTGACTGCTGGAGGCCCAGCACGTGGAGGAGCCTGCCTCCTGGTGTGGGTGCAGGTGGGGCCCACGGGCCTGCCCCTGCTGCCCTGCCCTGGGGTGTCCCGGGATCCCCAGGGCTGCCCTAGGTCAGCGACCTGGATCTGTGGGGCACAGCCAGGGCCCAGGAGGCCACATCCAGCTGTGAGAGGGCTCGCTCAGCCCAGGGCCAAAACCCAGGCCTGGCCAGGGCCCCAGGGGGCTGGATCCCATTAGTCTTTGTGCTGGGCCTGGGGGGGCCTCGAGTCGCCCCTGCCCCCACAGAGCCCGGGGCCAGGCCAGCCTAGGTCCCTCTGGGTCAGGGGCTGGTGTCCTGTGCGGGGGGTGCCGCCCTCCAGGAGGGACAGCAAGACGAGGCAGGGCACAGTGACAGCGGTCCAGAGTCTCCAGGCCCCCACACTCACCGCCACATCCTGCCCCCAAGGCCCGCGAGCATCGAGCTGCCCCGTGGATGCGGAGGGAAGAGGGTCCCGGGCCTGTGCGGGGCCTCAGGGCAGCGGGCTCAGCGCCGCCCTGGCTCTGCCCTGGCTCTGCCCGTCACTGCCCAGTGAGGGGCACGAGCTGCAGTGGCCGCGGGGCAGGAAGGGTGTCCTGGGCCCGACAGTGTTGTCCCTAGGGGATTGAGGGGACCCCGTGATGGGAGTCCCAGGAGTGCTCCAAGGCCTGGTTCGTTGCGGGGCCTCTGGGGTGGCCCAGGCAGGTGCCGAAGGGAAGGGGACCCCGTTTTTTGTCTTCAAGCCCACCATGTCTGGGGGCCGCCTGCCTGCACCGTCTTGTTGCACTGGGAGGATGGGGAGGGAGTTCCATCGCTGGGGGAGAAGTTGGATGATGGCCTGGCAGGGAGGGGGTCCAGACAGTTCAGGCTGGGTGGCTGGGCCCGGGGAGGCCTGCTCCTCCACCCTGGGCAGTGTCTCAGAGGCCGGAGAAGGGAGGAGAGGCCCGGGCACCAGGGACACTCGCTCCAGGCCCAGGGGCCTCGTGGGGAACTCCTCAGGTCCCACTGGAAAGAGGCCGGGTCAGCGTCTCCAGCAGGATGTGTGTCCCCCGCTGGGGACCCTGGGGGTCCTCAGGGCTCCCGTGTGGCCCCCCGGCCTGACCCTGTGCTCAGCCCCCCACACTGGTGCCCGGACCCTGCAATGGGTGCCCGCACGCCCAGCCTTGGCCTGGGGTCCCCGAGGCTAGAGCAGGAGAGGAGAGCCCCAGAGATGAGGACAGGGGCCCCGGGGGCTCTGTCCCCTGAGGGCAGCCCCAGCAGGCCGAGTCGGGAGGGGCCGGGGCCCTGAGCCCAGCTGGGGGGGGGGGGCAGGTTGCACCGCATCCTCTGGAGCTGGGTCATGGAGGCCCGAAGGTGTCTGAGCACTGCCTCGTCCTCCAGGGCCCAGGGCTGGGCCAGAGAGTCCTGGAGGAACTCCCGGAGCCCTTCCAGGGGCAGCTTCAGGAGGTGTTCTGGGCGGTGGGTGAGAGTCAGACCCAGAGGGCCCCGCCCTGGGGCCCCCGGTGCCCCCAGGGCAGTGGCTGGGGTCCCGCTGTGCCCAGGAGTGCCGTGGGAGTGCGCTGGCCGGGTGGCCCCTGCCTGCTGCTCCTCTCAGGGAGCCCCACTGTTCCCGCCTGCCCCGCCGTCCCTCCGCCCCAGGTCTGGGTGCTGCTCAGAGCACAGGGTCACCGCCCCTGCCCCCACCCCGGCACACCTGGGCTCCCAAGGGCTCACTTACTCTTGTGCACCTTGAGGATGGTGTAGGCCATGGCCGTGAGCACCACTCCCCATCCAGTATATACATCCCACAGCTTCAGGGTGAGCGAGAAGGGGATCTAGGGGACAGTGGGTGGGAGGAGCAGCCTGAGCAGGGTCCCTGGGGGGCTCGGCTGGGGCTAGGCTAGGCCTCCCATCTGCCCACAGCCCCTGCCACCCCCCGGCTGCCTCCGATGAGGCACCACAGCCCCCCTGTGCGTGCCCTCCTCCCAGGGAGATCAGGGCTCCTGGCCGCTCCGGGTTCCGACCCCAGCCACCCCCCATGCCCTGACCCCCGTGTGCCCACCGCCCTCTGAGCCCTGACTGGACCTGCTCTTCCCAGAGGGCAGGGCTGCCTCCCAGGCCGGGGGTGCGGGGCCCGGGGACCCTCGTCCTCACAGAGACCCCACGGGGAGTGGGCTGGAGGCTAAGGACCAGGCCTGGCTGACCCAGCACCCTCTCTCCTGCAGGGGTCGCCGCAGGGACAGGCGGGTCCCTAGCCCCAAGGGGCAGTGGGTGCAGGCCACGGGGAGGATGATGGGTGTGCACAGCCCTCTGTGGGGCTTGGGAGTGAGGCTGGGGGCCCCTGGGAGGGGGAGACGCTGCCCTCTGGGCCCCGTGTGGCCGTGGGCTGGCAGGGGGGCCTGGGGGGCAAGCAGGCAGCTGGGCGGGAGGCTGGGGGAGCAGCGGGAGTGCGAGCCTGGCCTGCAGACAGTGGGGCGGGTGGCCGTGGCTCTGGGACCCCGAGGCCACCGGGGAGGCGGGGCCCTTGCCAGTGGGGGGGCGGGCTGGGGGTCCCCGCCTGCCCCCTGGTGCAGCAGCCTGGAGGGAGGCCCTCCTGAGCTCCCCTCCTGCCCAGCGGCCCGGCGGGCCCCTACTGTGCATGGCGTGCCTGTTGTCGGTCATCAGCTGGGCCAGCGCCCAGAAGGCGTCCTTCTCAGGCAGGAACATGAGGAGGATGGCCGCGATCTCGCTCATGCCCTGGCAGTAGCCCACCTCCTGCAAAAGCCAAAGCCCCACAGAGGGCGTGCGCCTCTGAGCCCTCCCCGCAGGCGTCAGGCTCCCCCAGCTCCCTCACAGCCCGGGCTCCCAGAGGGGGCTCCCAGAGGGCAGGGGGGCAGGTGAGGGCCACCCGGACCAGCTCGGGCACCAGCACCCCGGGCTCCGCTACCGAGCCCTGCGGCCGCCGTGCCAGGGCCCCCGTCCTCAGACCAGCAGGAGGGGCCTCTGTGAGCTGTGCCAGGCTGCAGGGGACCCGCCAGGTCTGGAGACCCCCTGGAGGGCAGGTCAGGGCGGGGGGGGCCCTGACTGTGGCCCCTGGGAGGTCCCACGAGGGGAGCTGGGCCAGGACACCCCATGGGGCCGGGAAGCGTGTGAGCTGGTGTCCTCGGGGACCCTTCTGGATGCGCCATGGAAGGGGGCGGCCTCCTGGGCCCCTCGGCCTCGTGCCCTTCAGGGGAGTGGGAACCTTCCCCACCCGGGTTCTCATCAGTAGTCCCATCTGTCAGGGTCCAGACCCAAGTTCTAGGACGGCAGCGGTGCACGCGGGGGCCCCAGGCAACCCTGGCCCTCGGGCACGCAGGCCCTGCCTCCCCTGGGAGGTCTGCACCCAGCCCCCTGCCCATCCTGGAGGAGAGAGACCCTCCCCGGCATCTCGGGGGCCCTAACTGTGAGTCCTGCTGGTCACCAGCACTCAGGACAAGGCCACCCGCAGGGCAGGAGGCGGGGGCAGGGACACTCATGGTGTCGTACACCGAGTAGGCCACCAGCACGTGGAACAGGGCTCACTGCCTAGGAGGGAGGACAGCGGGGGGCTCTGCTCAGTCAGCCCCTGCCCAGCGAGGCCACCGAGGTGCAGACACCTGCCCCGCAGGCCCCACGGCCCTCAGGGCCCCTCCGCGGGGGCCGATCTCTGGGGTCAGGTCTGCGCACAGGGACAGGCAGCGACCTTACACGTGCAGCGGGCCAGGGGTTATGTGCACCCTGGGGTGTCTGACGCCTCCATGCGGCTCCCGCTGTGGGGTGTGCAGCTCCGGGCTTCCACAGCACCGCCAGCGCCCCCTCCAGCCCTGGAGCGGCACCCCTGCACGCCCCCTGGGAGTCAGCGCTCCCCCTGCCCCGGTCCCCGCAGCCCCTGATGCCTCTCCTCCCCTGCCCTGGCCTGGCCCCGTGTCCCGGGAACACCACCAGCCCCATGTGGCCCCTGTCCCGAGCCCACGCAGCCGGGGCGTCCATGGCCCTGAGCGCACCCCCAGGCCTTCCAAGGTGTCCCTGGACTGGACTCTGTGGGGGGCACCCTGGACCCGCCCATCCCAGAGCATCTCGGGGCTCCAGGTCTGAGCCACCATGAGGAGAGCAGGGAGCGTGGTACAGGTGTGACCCCGATACAGGTTGCAAACCCCTGGGGTCACTATCTGAGCCCGCGGGGGGGGGTACGGGGTGCGGCCCCCTCAGTGCTGCCAGGAGCCGCCTGATGCCCCCCGCACAGTGGCCTGAGTCTGCACCCCGGCTCTGCGGCCCCCGGGCCCGGGCTGCTGGAAGTCGGCTCCCCCTGGGCCGGGGGTCACAGGTCAGCTTGACCGGGCCGCGCTCTGAGGGCTGCGGGGGCCCTGGGGGGCAGCAGGTTCCCTGCAGGGAGGAGCACCGAGCTCTCCTGGGGAGACGGTCCGAGCGGCCCCCCCGGGAAGCCCAGCCACCCTTGCCTGGCGGCTCTTCAGCCCTGCCCCTGGAGCCCCTGCAGGTCACCCCTGGGGTCCCGGGCTCCCATACATCCCACCCACTGCACACAGAGGGAGCTGCACCCTCTGCTCCACCCACCTGCACCCCCCCTGTCGGGGGCTCCTTGCCTTCCCCCCTCCCCGCGGCCCCTGGGGACTCTACAGGACACCTGAGCTTCTGACAGGAGCAGGCCATCCAGAGAACCCCAAGGTGGCCGGGGAGGCTGAGCATGTCCCACAGGGGGCAGCTGCACCGCATCCTTGTGGGAGGGGGCGGGACCGATAGTGTAGGGGTGGGGTGTGTGGGGGTGTGGGGGATGGTGTGGGGGGTGGTGTAGGGGGATGGCATGGGGGCGGTGGTTGAGGGGGATGGAGTGGGGGGCTGCGGACACTGGGCACCCCTTCTCTAAGGCGCACATGGAGACGTCTACAGATAAAGGCGACCCCAGTCAGGTTTGCTGTGACCCCTGCCCCTGGGGCCCCGTGTGCTCAGCGCAGGGCCTGCCTCTTCCGGGGCGGTATCTGGGGGTCGTCAAACTATGTGTGCTCACCAACTGCAAATTGTCTAAAATAAAATGCCCAGAATTCAGAAGTACATAAAGCACTGAGGGTGGGTGTCACCCTGACCTGTGCGACCCTCATCGGGTCCATGTGTCCTGGTCCAGCTGCGGCCTGGCCGCCTGGCACTCGGGTCCCCTTACTGCCCCCCACGCCCTCACCTCAGCCCCCTGCTCTTCACGGGGCCGCCCCTCACCCCCTTGGGGTTCAGCTCAGACGGTGACCCCTGGAGGCCCCGTCCTGGTGGCCTCCCCATCCTAGAGACCCCGGGGGTGGGGGCACGGGGGTCATCCCCAGCACCCTACCATGTGGCAGTGTGTTGTTTGTTGCCGTCGCTCCCCCCGGCCTCAGAGACCCCGTGTCCCCTGCACAGAAGCCCCTGGGCCTCTCCCGGGCCCCCAAACCCCGCTGGCCTAGCAGCCTCACCCGACCCTGTAGCGGTCCCAGAACATGGTGTGACTGCGGAATGTCCGGTTGACGTCCAGGTCGATCTGCATGATGCCCCGGGAGACCAGGGCCACCTCCTTCATTTCCTGCGGGGAGACCCCGGGAGTAGGAGCCGGCGTCAGGGACACAGACCCCCACCTGTCAGCAGCTGCCATCCTGGGCAGGGAGCCCTGGGGCCACCATGGGAGTGTGTCCTGCAGGAACCTCCTTCCTTCCCCTGGGAGGCCGGGGATGGCGGGAGTGCCCACCGTGCCCGCGGGGCCTGCGTGAGGGCCTATGCCCAGCTGTCTGTGCGGGGAGGGGACTGAGGGTCAGCCCGGGTGGGGAGGGGACATGGGGGGTCAGCCCTGGTGGGGAGGGGACAGGGGGTCAGCCCTGGTGGGGAGGGGACTGAGGGTCCACAGGGAGTGGAAGGGCCCCACCTGGTATTTCCTGGCATTCCTGGCCTTAACCTGGACGTTCAGCAATTGCAGCCACACCTGTCCCCGCACCTCGGGCGGGACCACCTTGTAGACCCAGCGCCGCAGCTGCAGGGAGGAAGGCAGTGCTGGTGAGAGGGGCCCAGGGCCGCCCCTTGGAGCCCAGGGAGTGCGAGGCATCCAGAAGATTCCGGCTTCGGCTCCACGGTGTCTGCAGAGAGGCTGGGTCTCCCTGGAGCTGGGCCCCATTCCCCAAGAGGAGCAGGGACCGTGGCCCCGACCTGACGCTCCCCCACCGCCGTCCCGGGGTCTGGGGAGGCTCGGGCTCCCAGCAGACTCTCCCCAGACAGGGGCTCCCCCAAGGACGGGGCAGGAGGACACTGAGGGCGGCCGCCCAGCTCTGTCAGGATGGAGAGTCCTCGGGGGCACCCAGCGCCCCACCTTCTCGCTGGGGAGGTAGTGGTCCCATCGCTTGAGCATTTTTATCCATTTGTTGGCACACCGGGTCTCCTGGCGGAGTTTCTGGAAGAGGCCAAGCGGGGGCCGCAGATGAGGCTCCAGCCGCAGGAGGTGGGCGCTCGGGCCACGTCCAGTCCCCCGCGGGACCCAGAAGAGCCAGGAAGGCAGAGGGCCCCCCCGCGGACTGCGGCTCCAGGTCTGGGGTGCATTCCTGGCAGCCCGTGCAGCGCTGGGACGGGGGACTGGGGAGACACCCGGGGATGTCCTGGGGGACAGGGTGCAGACAGCTGGCCCCAGCCCGCCCCCCCCACGTCCTGCCCGGGGCCCAGGATGGGCTCTCACCTTGGCCTCGTGGGGGCTGGAGCCGGGCAGTTCCTTGTCCCTGGAAGGCAAAAGACACAGAGCCCTGAGGCCCCGGCCCCACAGCCACCCCCCCCCCCCCCGTCTGCACCCAGGGGCCTGGGAAGGGCAGGGCTCCTCCAGGGAGGGCAGGGGCTGCCAGCAGCCTGAGGGCAGGCAGGGGCAGCATTCTGGGGGGGTGTGAGAAGGGTGTTTGCCGGTGGTGGGGTGGGCTGGGACCCCTCGGTGCCCCCAGGAGGTGACCTGCCCCCTCCTCGATGGACCAGCCCGAGAGCTGTCAGCGTGGCCCGGGTGCCCCGTGACCGTCCCGCTGAGGTCCCCCCGCCTCCCCAGGGCCTAACTGCCCAGCGTCCTGCCGGCCTCGCCATGCCCCCTGGTCGTCCCCCTGCTGTCCCCTGACTCCCCTCTCTGCTGTCACCTCTGCCACCCTGGCCCATTTCACCTCCTGTCCTGTCGGAGCCCCTGGGCATGACCCACCCCTAAGCCATCCCAGCAGCCACTGGGCTGTGAGCAGGGCTGAGGGGGCCCCAGGGCTGGGGTCTCCAGCCTCCATCAGGTTCTCATGGGGCTGTTGACCCATCAGCCTCGTCCACTGCGACCTAGGCCACTGGGCTGTCCCCTCCCTCATTCCCACCCAGGGCAGCCCCCTCCTCCTCTTCCCTCCTCCTGCCTGGTCAGGCTCTCCCTCTGCGGCCCCCCCTCCCTCCCTGCCCTGGCCTGGTCTCCGACATCTACCTGCAGCCCCGCAGAAGCCTTTGGGACTGTGGGAGCCCTGGCTGGGGGGTGTGGGTGAGAGCACCCCTGCCACTCACCCCAGACCAGGCCATCCCCCAAAGGAGAGCACGCCCCGGCCCCAGAGCCCCTCACCCACGGGATCCCCTGCTGAAGGGACTGGACCCCCCTGCCCCTCCCCCCGGGATACAGGAGGCAGACACCTGGGCCTGCCCAAAGCAGGCGTGGAAGGTGCAGGCCCAAAAGACTAGTGTCTCCAAGCTCAATCCACGGATATCTGAGGAATTGCTCTCTTACATTGGTGCTACATACTAAGTTCAATACATGAGAAGCTAGCTGAACGCAGTGTCCAAAGGGAACTTGCTTCTGAGAGTTGAGCTCACACGCAGTACCTCACAGTTCCACACTGCCTGCAGATTGAGTGTCGAACATCCTCACCTGAGATGTCTGTCAGAAGCTCGTGGGATGCAAAGGGAAAAATGCAGGCTTGGAAGGTGTCTCTAGGTGCAGTAGAGTAGTATTCATGGAACCTCCCGACTTAGAATGCTGCTACATTCTCACTGCCATAAAAACGCAGCTACCTTATGTTACATGCTGGAAGAGGTTGTGTTAAAAGCATGTGGAAGTGTGAGACCTGCACCCGCGTTATCTGAGGTCAATACAGCAATAGCCAACGGCCTTGTTCAATTAGAGTGTAGCTAGGGTCTACCTCCCATAAATGAGTGGCTAGCAGACATCTGCCCCCAAGGCAACCACACTTCTGAGAGTTGAGCTAATGGCCTGTACCTCCCACATCCTGACTGCATATACACTTCACTTCTAAGAGGCCTAGGTTCAATGCCTGAGAGAAGTGGTGTGAGAGGTAAGTGGAAGGTGCAGGCCCAGACGACTAGTGTCTCCAAGCTCAATCCCGCGATATCCGATGAATTCCTCTCTTAGATTGGCGCTACATTCTAACTAACATACATGTGAAGCTTGCTGAACACAGTGTCCAAGGGGAACTTGCTACTGAGAGGTGAGCTCAAACGCAGACCCTCACAGTTCTACACTGCCTGGAGTTTGAGTTTCAAACATCCTCACTGGAGATGTTTGACAGAACCTCGTGGATCGCCAGTGGAAAACTGCAGCCTTGCAATGTTGTGTCTCCAGGTGCAGTAGAGCGGTATTCATGGAACCATCTCACTTAGAATGCTGCCACCTTCTCACTCCAATAAGAACGCAGCTAGTTGAAAGCTGGCTTTTAGGTATGCTTCTTTGTGAGAGCTGAGCTCAGGGCAGGACCCTCCCACATCCTGACTGCCTGTAGACGTAGCTCTCAACATCCTTCTGTTAGGTGCTGGAAGACGTTGTGTGAAAAGCATGTGGAAGTGTCAGGCCAGTACTTACGTGTATCTGAGTTCAATACAGTGATTTCCAACAGCCTTGTTCAATTAGAGTCGTGCTAGGTTCTAACTCCCATCAATAATGTCTAGCAGACATCTGCCTGCAAAGCATACACATCTGAGAGTTGAGCTTATGGCCTGTACCTCCCACATCCTGCCTGCAGGTACACTTCGCTCCTAACAGGCCTAGGTTCGATGCGTGACAAAAGTGGTGTGAGAGGTAAGTGGAAGGTGCAGGCCCACAGGACTAGTGTCTCCAAGTTCAATTGAGCGATTTCCGAGGAATTTCTGTCTTAGATTGGTGCTACATACTAACTTCCATACATGAGAAGCTAGTTGAACGCAGTGTCCAAAGGGAACTTGCTTCTGAGAGTTGAGCTCACACGCAGTCCCTCACAGTTCTACACTATGTGCAGATTGAGTTTCGAACATCCTCACCAGAGATGTTTGTCAGAAGCTCGTGGGACGCAAGTGGAAAAATTCAGGCTTGGAAGGTGTCTCCAGGTGCAGTAGACCGGTATTCATGGAACCTCCTCACTTAGAATGCTGCTACGTTCTCACTCCTATTGAACACAGCTAGTTGAAAGCTGGCTTTTAAGTATGCTTCCTTGTGAGGGCTGAACTCAGGGCAGGACCCTCCTGCATCCTGACCTCCTGCAGACATAGCTCCTAACATCCTTATGTTACACGCTGGAAGGGGTTGTGTGAAAAGGATGTGGAAGTGTTAGGCTTGTACTCCCGTGTATCTTAGTTCAACACAGCAATTGCCAACGGCCTTGTTCAATTAGACTGTTGCTAGGTTCTGACTCCCATAAATGAGGGGCTTGAAGACATCTGCCTCCAAGGTATACACACTTCTGAGAGTTGAGCTTATTGCATGTACACTTCACTTCTAATAGGCCTAGGTTCGATGCATGACAGAAGTGCTGTGAGAGGTAAGTGGAAGGTGCTGGCACAGAAGACTAGTGTCTCCAAGCTGAATCCAGCGATTTCCGAGGAATTCCTGTCTTAGATTGGCGCTACATACTAACTGCCATACATGAGAAGCTAGTTGAACGCAGTGTCCAAGGGGAACATGCTTCTGAGAGGTGAGCTCACTCGCAGTCCCTCACAGTCCCACACTACCTGCAGATTCCATTTTTAGCATCCTCACTAGAGATGTTTGTCAGAACGTCGTGCGACACAAGTGGAAAACTGCTGGCTTGGAAGGCTTGTGTCTCCAGGTGCAGTAGAGCAGTATTCAGGGAACCTCCTCACTTAGAATGGTGCAAGGTTCTCATTCCAATAAGAACGCAGCTATTTGGAGGAGGGGCAAGATGGCAGAAGAGTAGGGTCCCCAAGTCACCTGTCCCCACCAAATTATGTAGATAACCTTCAAGTCATCCTGGAAATCTACGAATTTGGCCTGAGATTTAAAGAGAGAACAGCTGGAATACTACAGTGAGAAGAGTTCTCACTTCTATCAAGGTAGGAAGACTGGGGGGGGGGCGGGGATTAAAGAAACAAAAGGCATCCAAGGGGGAGGGGCCCCGCGAGGAGCTGGGCTAAGGCCGGGGCGAGTGCCCCCAAGACAGGAAAGGCCCATCCCAGAGAAGCAGGAGCTTCACCAATCTTCCCTGGCGGAAAAGCGCTCGCAGGGAGTTAGAGCAGGATCCCAGGAGGGCGGGGATGCCCTCAGGCTCCGTGGGACAAAAGAGACACCTGTGCCCCGGGGAGAGCGCGCCACACCCCGGGCCGAGCTCCCTAAAGGGCTGCAGCGCACACGGCGGGACCCGGGAACAGCTCGGAGGGGCTCGGGCAGAGGCTCCCCGCAGAGGGGGCTGCGTGGCCGGGAGCGCAAATCCAACAGCGCAGGCCGGGAAGCACAGGGCGCCGGGACACAGCCCAGGATCCGGCCTCCCCCCGGGACAGGCAGAGGCCAGGAGGGCCCAGGACAGCAAGGACGCTCCTGCCCCGAGCTGAGATCAGCGGCCCCGCCCTGGGGCATCCAGGCCCCTGCAGACTGAGAGCTCCGTAGTTACTGTGGGAGCTGACTCCAGGGCTCCAGAGCTGGCTGCCGCCCCTGTGGTTGTTCCTCCAGGGGCCTCACAGGGTAAACAACCCCCACTGAGCCTCACAGTGGCCTCACTGGATAAACAGGATAAACATTACTCACTGAGCCCTGCACCAGGCAGGGGGCAGAGCAGCTCCCCCAAGAGCTAACACCTGAAAATCACCACAAGTGGCTGCTCCCCCAGACCAGCTAGACGGACAGAGGAAAAACAAATTTTGACCAAGCAGCACTGGAAAGTTCCAGGGGAAGTCAAGGGACTTACAGCATACAGAATCAGAAATATTCTCCCATGGTTTTTTGGTTTTGTTTTGTTTTGTTTTTTTGTTTGTTTGTTTTCCTTTTTGATTTTTGTTTGCTTCCCCCACCCCTTTTTTCCTTTCTTTCATTTTCTTTCTCTTTTTCTTCTCTCTTTTTTTTTCTTTTTTCTTTTTCTCTTTTCTTTCCTTCTTTCTCTCCTCTCTTTTTCTCCTTTTCCCAATACAACTTCTTTTTGGCCACTCTGCACTGAGCAAAATGACTAGAAGGAAAACCTCACCTCAAAAGAAAGAATCAGAAACAGTCCTCTCTCCCACAGAGTTACAAAATCTGGAAGCCAATTCAGAAGCACTATTATACAGCTACTGGTGGCTCTAGAAAAAAGCATAAAGAACTCAAGAGACTTGATGACTGCAGAATTTGGATCTAATCAGGCAGAAATTAAAAATCAATTGAATGAGATGCAATCCAAACTAGAAGTCCTAATGATGAGGGTTAACGAGGTGGAAGAACGAGTGAGTGACATAGAAGACAAGTTGATGGCAAAGAGGAAAACTGGGGGGAAAAGAGACAAACAATTAAAAGACCATGAAGATAGATTAAGGGAAATATACAACAGCCTGAGGAAGAAAAACCTATGTTTTACTGGGGTTCCCGAGGGTGCCAAAAGAGACAGAGGGCCAGAATATGTATTTGAACAAATCATAGCTGAAAACTTTCCTAATCTGGGAAGGGAAGCAGGCATTCAGATCCAGGAAATAGAGAGATCTCCCCCCTAAAATCAATAAAAACAGTTCAACACCTCAACATTTAATAGTTAAGCTTGCAATTTCCAAAGATAAAGAGAAGATCCTTAAAGCAGCAAGAGACAAGAAATCCCTGAGTTTTATGAGGAAGAGTATCAGGGTAACAGCAGACCTCTCCACAGAGACCTGGCAGGCCAGAAAGGGCTGGCAGGATATATTCAGGGTCCTAAATGAGAAGAACATGCAACCAAGAATACTTTATCCAGCAAGACTCTCATTCAAAATGGAAGGAGAGATAAAGAGCTTCCAAGACAGGCAGGAACTGAAAGAATATGTGACCTCCAAACCAGCTCTGCAAGAAATTTTAAGGGGGACTCTTAAAATTCCCCTTTAAGAAGAAGTTAAGTGGAACAATCCACAAACACAGGGACTGAATAGATATCATGATGACACTAAACTCATGCCTTTCAATAGTAACTCTGAAGGTGAATGGGCTTAATGACCCCATCAAAGGCGCAGGGTTTCAGCCTGGATAAAAAAGCAGGACCCATCTATTTGCTGTCTACAAGAGACTCATTTTAGACAGAAGGACACCTACAGCCTGAAAATAAAAGGTTGGAGAACCATTTACCATTCAAATGGTCCTCAAAAGAAAGCAGGGGTAGCCATCCTTATATCAGATAAACTAAAATTTACCCCGAAGACTGTAGTGAGAGATGAAGAGGGACACTATATCATACTTAAAGGATCTATCCAACAAGAGGACTTAACAATCCTCAATATATATGCCCCGAATGTGGGAGCTGCCAAGTATATCAATCAATTAATAACCAAAATTAAAATATACTTAGATAATAATACACTTATACTTGGTGACTTCAATCTAGCGCTTTCTATACTCGATAGGTCTTCGAAACACAACATCTCCAAAGAAACGAGAGCTTTAAATGATACACTGGACCAGATGGATTTCACAGATATCTACAGAACTTTACATCCAAACTCAACTGAATACACATTCTTCTCAAGTGCACATGGAACTTTCTCCATAATAGACCATATACTGGGTCACAAATCGGGTCTGAACTGATTCCAAAAGATTTGGATCGTCCCCTGCATATTCTCAAACCATAATGCCTTGAAATTAGAACTAAATCACAAGAAGAAGTTTGAAAGGACCTCAAATACGTGGAGGTTAAGGACCATCTTGCTAAAAGATGAAAGGGTCAACCAGGAAATTCAGGAAGAATTAAAAAGATTCATGGAAACTAATGAAAATGAAGATACAACTGTTCAAAATCTTTGGGATGCAGCAAAAGCAGTCCTGAGGGGGAAATACATTGCAATACAAGCATCCACTCAAAAATTGGAAAGAACTCAAATACAAAAGCTAACCTTACACCTAAAGAAGCTAGAGAAAAAACAGCAAATAGATCCTACACTCAGCAGAAGAAGAGATTTAATAACGATTTGAAAGAACTTAACGAAATTGAGACCAGAAGAACTGTAGAACAGATCAACAAACCAGGAGTTGGTTCTTAGAAAGAATTAATAAGATAGATAAACAATTAGCCAGCCTTATTAAAAAGAAGAGAGAGGGGATCCCTGGGTGGCGCAGCAGTTTAGCGCCTGCCTTTGGCCCAGGGTGCAATCCTGGAGACCCGGGATCGAATCCCACATCGGGCTCCCGGTACATGGAGCCTGCTTCTCCCTCTGCATATGTCTCTGCCTCTCTCTCTCTCTCTCTCTCTCTCTGTGACTATCATATAAAAAAAATAATAAAGAATAATAAAAAAAGAAGAGAGAGAAGACTCAAATTAATAAAATCATGAATGAGAAAGGAGAGATTACTACCAACACCAAGGAAATACAAACGATTTTTTAAAATTAATTTTTATTGGTGTTCAATTTACCAACATACAGAAAAACACCCAGTGCTCATCCCGTCAAGTGCCCGCCTCAGTGCCCGTCACCCATTCTCCTCCAACACCCGCCCTCCTCCCCTTCCACCACCCCTAGTTCGTTTCAGAGAGTTAGGAGTCTTTATGTTCTGTCTCCCTTCCTGATATTTCCCAACATTTCTTTTCCCTTCCTTTATATTCCCTTTCACTATTATTTATATTCCCCAAATGAATGAGAACATACACTGTTTGTCCTTCTCCGATTGACTTACTGCACGCAGCATAATACCCTCCAGTTCCATCCACGTTGAAGCAAATGGTGGGTATTTGTCGTTTCTAATTGCTGAGTAATATTCCATTGTATACATAAACCACATCTTCTTTATCCATTCATCTTTCGATGGACACCGAGGCTCCTTCCACAGTTTGGCTATTGTGGACATTGCTGCTAGAAACATCGGGGTGCAGGTGTCCTGACGTTTCATTGCATCTGAATCTTTGGGGTAAATCCCCAACAGTGCAATTGCTGGGTCGTAGGGCAGGTCTATTTTTAACTCTTTGAGGAACCTCCACACAGTTTTCCAGAGTGGCTGCACCAGTTTACATTCCCACCAACAGTGTAAGAGGGTTCCCTTTTCTCCGCATCCTCTCCAACATTTGTTGTTTCCTGCCTTGTTAATTTTCCCCATTCTCACTGGTGTAAGGTGGTATCTCATTGTGGTTTTGATTTGTATTTCCCTGATGGCAAGTGATGCAGAGCATTTTCTCATGTGCGTGTTGGCCATGTCCATGTCTTCCTCTGTGAGATTTCTCTTCATGTCTTTTGCCCATTTCATGATTGGATTGTTTGTTTCTTTGGTGTTGAGTTTAACAAGTTCTTTATAGATTTTGGAAACTAGCCCTTTATCTGATATGTCATTTGCAAATATCTTCTCCCATTCTGTAGGTTGTCTTTTAGTTTTGTTGAATATATCCTTTGCTGTGCAAAAGTTTCTTATCTTGATGAAGTCCCAATAGTTCATTTTTGCTTTTGTGTCTTTTGCCTTCATGGATGTAAGAAGTTACTGTGGCCGAGTTCAAAAAGGGTGTTGCCTGTGTTCTCCTCTAGGACTTTGATGGAATCTAGTCTCACATTTAGATCTCTCATCCATTTTGAGTTTATCTTTGTGTATGGTGAAAGAGAGTGGTCTAGTTTCATTCTTCTGCATGTGGATGTCCAATTTTCCCAACACCATTTATTTAAGAGACTGTGTTTCTTCCAGTGGATAGTCCTTCCTCCTTTGTCGAATATTAGTTGACCATAAAGTTCAGGGTCCACTTCTGGGTTCTCTATTCTGTTCCATTGATCTATGTGTCTGTTTTTGTGCCAGTACCACACTGTCTTGATGACCACAGCTTTGTAGTACAACCTGAAATCTGCCATTGTGATGCCCCCAGCTAGGGTTTTCTTTTTAAAAAATTCCCCGGGCTATTTGGGGTCTTTTCTGATTCCACACAAATCTTAAAATAATTTGTTCTAACTCTCTGAAGAAAGTCCATGGTATTCTGATAGGGATTGGATTAAACGTGTAAATTGCCCTGGGTAACATTGACATTTTTACAATATTAATTCTGCCAATCCATGAGCATGGAATATTTTTCCATCTCTTTGTGTCTTCCTCAATTTCTTTCAGAAGTGTTCTATAGTTTTTAGGGTATAGATCTTTTACCTCTTTGGTTAGGTTTATTCCTAGGTATCTTATGCTTTTGGGTGCAATTGTAAATGGGATTGACTCCTTAATTTCTCTTTTTTCAGTCTCATTGTTAGTGTATAGAAATGCCATTGATTTCTGGGCATTGATTTTGTATCCTGCCACGCTACCAAATTGCTGTATGAGTTCTAGCAATCTTGGGGTGGAGGCTTTTGGGTTTTCTACGTAGAGTATCATGTCATCAGCAAAGAGGGAGAGTTTGACTTCTTCTTTGCCAATTTGAATGCCTTTAATATATTTTTGTTGTCTGATTGCTGAGGCAAGGACTTCCAGAACTATGTTGAACAGCAGTGGTGAGAGTGGACATCCCTGTCTTGTTCCTGATCTTAGGGGAAAGGCTCCCAGTGCTTCCCCATTGAGAATGATATTTGCTGTGGGCTTTTCGTAAATGGCTTTTAAGATGTCAAGGAAAGTTCCCTCTATCCCAACACTCTGAAGTGTTTTGATCAGGAATGGATGCTGTATTTTGTCAAATGCTTTCTCTGCATCTAATGAGAGGATCATATGGTTCTTGGTTTTTCTCTTGCTGATATGATGAATCACATTGATGGTTTTACGAGTGTTGAACCAGCCTTGTGTCCCGGGGATAAATCCTACTTGGTCATGGTGAATAATTTTCTTAATGTGTTGTTGGATCCTATTGGCTAGTATCTTGTAGAGAATTTTTGCATCCATATTGGTCTGTAATTCTCCTTTTTGGTGGGGTCTTTGTCTGGTTTCGGAATTAAGGTGATGCTGGCCTCATAGAACGAATTTGGAAGTACTCCATCTCTTTCTATCTTTCCAAACAGCTTTAGTAGAATAGGTATGATTTCTTCTTTAAATGTTTGATAGAATTCTCCTGGGAAGCCATCTGGCCCTGGACTCTTGTGTCTTGGGAGGTTTTTGATGACTGCTTCAATTTCCTCCCTGGTTATTGGCCTGTTCAGGTTTTCTATTTCTTCCTGCTCCAGTTTGGTAGTTTGTGGCTTTCCAGGAATGCGTCCATTTCTTCTAGATTTCCTAATGTATTGGCGTACAGCTGTTCATAATATGTTTTTAAAATCGTTTGTATTTCCTTGGTGTTGGTAGTGATCTCTCCTTTCTCATTCATGATTTTATTAATTTGAGTCTTCTCTCTCTTCTTTTTAATAAGGTTGGCTAATGGTTTATCTATCTTATTAATTCTTTCAAAGAACCAACTCCTGGTTCTGTTGATCTGTTCCACAGTTCTTTTGGTCTCAATTTCATTGAGTTCTGCTCGAATTTTAATTAACTGTCTTCTTCTGCTGGGGGTGGGGTCCATTTGTTGCTTTTTCTCTAGTTCCTTTATGTGTAAGGTGAGCTTTTGAATTTGAGATCTTTCCAGTTTTTGAATGGATGCTTGTATTGCGATGTATTTCCCCCTCAGGACTGCTTTTGCTGCATCCCAAAGATTTTGAACGGTTGTATCTTCATTCTCATTAGTTTCCATGAATCTTTTTAATTCTTCCTGAATTTCCTGGTTGACCTTTTCATCTTTTAGCAGGATGGTCCTTAACCTCCATGTGTTTGTGGTCCTTCCAAACTTCTTGTTGTGATTAAGTTCTAATTTCAAGGCATTATGGTCTGAGAATATGCAGGGGACTATCCCGATCTTTTGGTATCCGTTCAGACCCGATTTGTGACCCAGTATGTGGTCTATTATGGAGAAAGTTCCATGTGCACTTGAGAAGAATGTGTATTCAGTTGAGTTTGGATGTAAAGTTCTGTAGATATCTGTGAAATCCATCTGGTCCAGTGTATCATTTAAAGCTCTCATTTCTTTGGATATGTTGTGCTTAGAAGACCTATCTAGTATAGAAAGAGCTAGATTGAAGTCACCAAGTATAAGTGTATTATTATCTAAGTATTTCTTCAGTTTGGTTATTAATTGGTTTAAATATTTGGCAGCTCCCACATTCGGGGCATATATATTGAGGATTGTTAAGTCCTCTTGTTGGATAGATCCTTTGAGTATGAGATAGTGTCCCTCTTCATCTCTCACTATAGTCTTCGGGGTAAATTTTAGTTTATCTGATATAAGGATGGCTACCCCTGCTTTCTTTTGAGGACCATTTGAATGGTAAATGGTTCTCCAACCTTTTATTTTCAGGCTGTAGGTGTCCTTCTGTCTAAAATGAGTCTCTTGTAGACAGCAAATAGATGGGTCCTGCTTTTTTATCCAGGCTGAAACCCTGCGCCTTTTGATGGGGTCATGAAGCCCATTCACCTTCAGAGTTACTATTGATAGATATGAGTTTAGTGTCATCATATCTATTCAGTCCTTGTTTTTGTGGATTGTTCCACTGAACTTCTTCTTAAAGGGGAATTTTAAGAGTCCCCCTTAAAATTTCTTGCAGAGCTGGGTTGGAGGTTACATATTCTTTCAGTTCCTGCCTGTCTTGGAAGCTCTTTATCTCTCCTTCCATTTTGAATGAGAGTCTTGCTGGATAAAGTATTCTTGGTTGCATGTTCTTCTCATTTAGGACCCTGAATATATCCTGCCAGCCCTTTCTGGCCTGCCAGGTCTCTGTGGAGAGGTCTGCTGTTACCCTAATATTCCTCCCCATAAAAGTCAGGGACTTTTTTTCTCTTGCTGCTTTAAGGATCTTCTCCTTATCTTTGGAATTTTCAAGCTTCACTATTAAATATCGAGGTGTTCAACGGTTTTTGTTGATTTCAGGGGGGGAATCTCTCTATTTCCTGGATCTGAATGCCTGTTTCCCTTCCCAGATTAGGAAAGTTTTCAGATAGGATTTGTTCAAATACATATTCTGGCTCTCTGTCCCTTTTGGCGCCCTCGGGAACGTAGGTTTTTCTTCCTCAGGCTGTCATTTATTTCCCTTAATCTATCCTCATGGTCTTTTAATTGCCTGTCTCTTTTTTCCTCAGTTTCCCTCTTTGCCATCAACTTGTCTTCTATGTCACTCACTCGTTCTTCCACCTCGTTAAGCCTCATCGTTAGGGTTTCTAGCTTGGATTGCATCTCATTTAATTGATTTTTAATTTCTGCCTGATTGGATCTAAATTTTGCAGTCATGAAGTCTCTTGAGTCCTTTATGGTTTTTTCTAGAGCCACTAGTAGCTGTATAATAGTGCTTCTGAATTGGCTTTCTGACATTGAATTGTAATCCAGATTTTGTAACTCTGTGGGAGAGAGGGCTGTTTCTGATTCTTTTTTTTGAGGTGAGGTTTTCCTTCTAGTCATTTTGCTCAGTGCAGAGTGGCCAAAAACAAGTTGTATTGGGAAAAGGAGAAAAAGAGAAAGAAGGAAAGAAAAGAGAAAAAGAAAAAAGAGAAAGAAGAAAAAAAAGGGGGGAAAGAGAAAGAAAAAGAAAGGAGAAAAAAAAGGGGGTGGGGTGGGGGAAGCAATCAGAAATCAAGAAGAAAGAAAGAAAAAAAAGCACAAAACAAAAACAAAAACAAAAAAAACGAAAACAAAAAAAACACGGGGGAGTATCTTCCGATTCTGTATACTTTAAGTCCCTTGACTTCCCCTGGAACTGGTCCGTCCAGCTGGTCTTCTGGGGGAGGGGCCTGCTGTGCTGATTTTCAGGTGTGAGCACTTGGGGGAACTGCTCTGCCCCTGCCTGGTGCAGGGCTCAGTCGGGGTTGTTCACCCCGTGAGGCCCCGGGAGGAAGCCCCAGTGGCGGGGCGGCAGCTCTGGGAGCCTGGATTCGGCCCCCGCAGTAGCTCCGGGGCTCTCCGTCTGCAAGGCCTGGGGGCTCCGGGGCGGGGCCGCTGATCTGCTCAGCTCCCGGCAGGAGCGTCCTTGCTGTCCTGGGCCCTCCCGGCTTCTGCCTGTCCCGGGGGAGGCCGGATCCTGGGCTGTGTCCCGGCGCCCTGTGCTCCGGGGCCTGCGCTGTTGGATTCGCGCTCCCGCCCCGCAGCCCCCTCCGCGGAGCCGCCGCCCGAGCCCCTCCGAGCTGTTCCCGGAGTCGCGCCTCCCCCTCCGCGGAGCTTCTTCCTCGGCCCGAGCCGCCGCCGCCGAGCTGCTCCCGGAGCCGCGCAGCCCCCTCCGCGGAGCCGCAGCCCGAGCCCCTCCGAGCTGTTCCCGGAGCCGCGCCGCCCCCTCGGCGGAGCCGCCGCCCGAGCCCCTCCGAGCTGCTCCCGGAGCCGCGCAGCCCCCTCCGCGCGGAGCTTCTTCCTCCGCCCGAGCCGCCGCCGCTGAGCTGTTCCCGGAGCCGCGCAGCCCCCTCCGCGGAGCCGCCGCCCGAGCCCCTCCGAGCTGCTCCGGGTCCCGCCGAGCGCTGCAGCCCTTAGGGAGCTCGGCGCATCTCCGGGGCGCAGTTCCTCTGTCACTGTCCCAGGGAGCCCGAGGGCGTCCCCGCCTTTCTGGGGATCCTGCTCCAATTCCACGGGAGGCCTTTCCGCGGGGAAGGTCGGTGCAGCTCCTGCTCCTCCGGGACGGGGCTCTCCTGTCCTGGGGACACTCGCCCCGGCCTCAGCCCGGCTCCTCGCGGGGCCCCTCCCCCTTGGAGGCCTTTTGTTTCTTTATTTCTTTTTCCCGTCTTCCTACCTTGATAGAAGCGCAAACTCTTCTCACTGTAGCATTCCAGCTGGTCTCTCTTTAAATCTCAGGCCGAATTCGTAGATTTTCAGGATGATTGGATGGTTTTCTAGGTAATTTGTTGAGGACCAGGTGACCTGGAGACCCTGCTCTTCCGCCATCTTGCCCCTGCCCCCCAATACAAACGATTTTAAAAATATGTGATGAACAGCTATACGCCAGTAAATTAGGCAATCTCAAGGAAATGGACGCATTTCTGGAAAGCCACAAATTACCAAAACTGGATAAGGAAGAAATAGAAAACCTGAACAGGCCAATAACGAGGGAGGAAATTGAAGCAGTCATCAAAAAACTCCCAAGACACAAATGTCCAGAACCAGATGGCTTCCCTGGGAGAATTCTATCAAACGTTTAAAGAAGAAACCATACCTATTCTACTAAAGCTGTTTGGAAAGATAGAAAGAGATGGAGTACTTCCAAATTCGTTCTATGAGGTCAGCATCACCCTAATTCCAAAACCAGACAAGACCCCACCAAAAAGGAGAATTATAGACCAATATCCCTGATGAACATGGATGCAAAAATTCTCAACAAGATACTAGCCAATAGGATCCAACAACACATTAAGAAAATTATTCACCATGACCAAGTAGGATTTATTCCCGGGACACAAGGCTGGTTCAACACTCGTAAAAATATCAATGTGATTCATCATATCAGCAAGAGAAAAAACAAGAACCATATGATACTCTCATTAGATGCAGAGAAAGCATTTGACAAAATACAGCATCCATTCCTGATCAAAAGTCTTCAGAGTGTAGGGATAGAGGGAACATTCCTCAACATCTTAAAAGCCATCTACGAAAAGCCCACAGCAAATATCATTCTCAATGGGGAAGCACTGGGAGCCTTTCCCCTAAGATCAGGAACAAGACAGGGATGTCCACTCTCACCACTGCTATTCAACATAGTACTGGAAGTCCTCGCCTCAGCAATCAGACCACAAAAATATATTAAAGGCATTCAAATTGGCAAAGAAAAAGTCAAACTCTCCCTCTAGGCTGATGACATGATACTCTACATAGAAAACCCAAAACTCTCCACCCCAAGATTGCTAGAACTCATACAGCAATTTGGTAGCGTGGCAGGATACAAAATCAATGCCCAGAAGTCAGTGGCATTCTATACACTAACAATGAGACTGAAAAAAGAGAAATTAAGGAGTCAATCCCATTTACAATTGCACCCAAAAGCATAAGATACCTAGGAATAAACCTAATCAAAAGAGGTAAAGAATCTATACCCTAAAAACTACAGAACACTTCTGAAAGAAATTGAGGAAGACACAAAGAGATGGAAAAATATTCCATGCTCATGGATTGGCAGAATTAATATTGTAAAAATGTCAATGTTACCCAGGGCAATTTACATGTTTAATACAATCCCTATCAGAATACCATGGACTTTCTTCAGAGAGTTAGAACAAATTATTTTAAGATTTGTGTGGAATCAGAAAAGACCCCGAATAGCCAGGGGAATTTTTTAAAAAGAAAACCATAGCTGGGGGCATCACCATGCCAGATTTCAGGTTGTACTACAAAGATGTGGTCATCAAGACAGTGTGGTACTGGCACAAAAACAGACACATAGATCAATGGAACAGAATAGAGAACCCAGAAGTGGACCCTGAACTTTATGGTCAACTAATATTCGACAAAGGAGGAAAGACTATCCACTGGAAGAAAGACAGTCTCTTCAATAAATGGTGTTGGGAAAATTGGACATCCACATGCAGAAGAATGAAACTAGACCACTCTCTTTCACCATACACAAAGATAAACTCAAAATGGATGAGAGATCTAAATATGAGACTAGATTCCATCAAAATCCTAGAGGAGAACACAGGCAACACCCTTTTTGAACTCGGCCACAGTAACTTCTTACATCCACGAAGGCAAAAGACACAAAAGCAAAAATGAACTATTGGGACTTCATCAAGATAAGAAGCTTTTGCACAGCAAAGGATACAGTCAACAAAACTAAAAGACAACCTACAGAATGGGAGAAGATATTTGCAAATGACGTATCAGATAAAGGGCTAGTTTCCAAGATCTATAAAGAACTTATTAAATTCAACACCAAAGAAGCAAACAATTCAATCATGAAATGGGCAAAAGACATGAACAGAAATCTCACAGAGGAAGACATGGACATGGCCAACATGCACATGAGGAAACGTTCCGCGTCACTTGCCATCAGGGAAATACATTCAAAACCACAATGAGATACCACCTCACACCAGTGAGAATGGGGAAAATTAACAAGGCAGGAAACCACAAATGGTGGAGAGGATGCGGAGAAAGGGGAACCCTCCTGCACTGTTGGTGGGAATGTGAACTGGTGCAGCCACTCTGGAAAACTGTGTGGAGGTTCCTCAAAGAGTTAAAAATAGACCTGCCCTACGACCCAGCAATTGCACTGCTGGGGATTTACCCCAAACATACAGATGCAATGAAATGCCGGGACACCTGCATCCCGATGTTTATAGCAGCAATGTCCACAATCGCCGAACTGTGGAAGGTGCCTCGGTGTCCATCGAAAGATGAATGGATAAAGAAGATGTCGTTTATGTATACAATGGAATATTACTCAGCCATTAGAAACAACAAATACCCACCATTTGTTTCGACATGGATGGAACTGGAGGGTATTATGCTGAGTGAAATAAGTCAATCGGAGAAGGAGAAACATTATATGGTCTCATTCATTTGGGGAATATAAAAAATCGTGAATGGGAATAAAGGGGAAAGAAGAAAAAGGAGTGGGAAATATCAGAAAGGGAGACAGAACATGAGAGACTCCTAACTCTCTGAAACGAACTATGGGTGGTGGAAAGGGAGGTGGGCAGGGGGTGGGGGTGACTGGGTGATGGGCACTGAGGGGGTCACTTGATGGGATGAGCATTGGGTGTTATTCTATCTGTTGGCAAATTGAACACCAATAAAAAATAAATTTAAAAAATAAATAAAGGCATTATATTTTGAGGTGGTTTATTACATAGCTAAAGTTAACATAAAAAGGATGGTCTCAAAGAAACAGATTCGTTAAGTCTGGGAAAGGACTTGAAATTGGGTGAAAATACCAGTTAGGATGTTAGTTGGTGGAAAAAAATTAGGGGAAAGACTTCAGAGCCAAACCACAAGCCATACAGGGAAGCTTAGGGCCTGGGGTAAGGCCACTGGGTTCCCTAAATTGCCCTTCAGAATGACATCAATGGGCGTTAAGTTCATGATGAATAAGAGTTCGTTGACTGATGATGTTGAAGAAATGCTATGTATGAGAAACTGCTCTTGGAAAATCCTTATTATCATTATATTAAGAGTCATGAGAGGGACATCTGGGTGGCTCAGTAGTTGAGCATCTGCCTTGGCTCAGGTTGTGATCCCAGGGTCCTGGGATCGAGGCCTGCATTGAGGTCCCTGCAGGGAGCCTGCTTCTCCCTCTACCTGTCTCTGCCTCTCTCTGTGTGTCTCTCATGAATAAATAAATAAAATCTTAAAAAAAGAAAAAAGAATATTGATGAAAGAAATTGAAGATGACACAAACTAAATGGAAAGACATTTCATGCTCATGGATTAGACCAAATATTGTTTTTTTTTTTTAAATGGCTATACTACTCAAAGCGATCTACACATTTAATGCAGTGCCTATCAACATAGCAATAGCATTTTTCACAGAGCTGGAACAAATAATCCTAAAATTTGTATGGAACCACAAAAGACTGAAAATAGTCAAGCAGTGTTGAAAAAGAGAACCAAAACTAGGGGCATCACAATTTCAGACTTCAAGTTATATCACAGAACTCTAGTGACCAGAAGAGTATGGTGCAGGCACAAGAAGTAGACATGTAGATCAATAGAACAGAATGGAAAACCGAAATGAGATATGAACCGATAACTCTATGTTCAGTTACTCCTCAACAAAACAGGAAAGTCTATCCAATGGTTATAAGACAGTCTCTTCAGCAAATGGTGTTGGGAAAACTAGCCACATGCAGAAGAATGAAATTGGACCACTTTCTTACACCATATATAAAAAATAAATTCAAAATGGATTACAGATAACAGGATGAGCACTGGGTGTTATACTATATATTGGCAAATCAAACTCCAATAAAAAATATACAAAAAGAAACCCAAAAATGGATTAAAGACTTGAATGGATAAAGAAGATGTGGTTTATGTATACAATGGAATATTACTCAGCCATTAGAAATGACAAATACCCACCATTTGCTTCAACGTGGATGGAACTGGAGGGTATTATGCTGAGTGAAATAAGTCAATTGGAGAAGGACAAACATTATATGGTCTCATTCATTTGGGGAATATAGATAATAGTGAAAGGGCATAGAAGGGAAGGGAGAAGAAATGGGTGGAAATATCAGAAAGGGAGACAGAACATAAAGACTCCTAACTCTGGGAAACGAACTAGAGGTGATGGAAAGGGAGGAGGGTGGGGGGTGGGGGTGAATGGGTGACGGGCACTGAGGGGGGCACTTGACGGGATGAGCACTGGGTGTTATTCTGTTTGTTGGCAAATTGAACACCAATAAAAAATAAATTTATTATTAAAAAAAAAAAAAGACCTGAATGTAAGACCTGAAACCATAAAAAAAAAAAAAGAAAGAAAGAAAAGATAGGCAGTAATGTCTTTGACTTGGCCATAGGATCTTTTTTCTAGATATGCCTCTGAGGCAAGGGAAACAAAAGCAAAAATAAACTATCGGGACTTCATCAAGATAAAAAGGTTCTGCACAATGAAGCAAACAACCAAAGCTAAAAGGCAACATACAAAATGAGAGAAGATATTTGTAAATGAGAAATCCAATAAAGAGTCAGTATCCAAAATATAAATCTCAACATCCAAAACGCAAATTAACCTATTGAAAATGAGCAGAAGACATGACTGGACATTGTCTCTAACAAGACATCCAGATGGCCACCAGACACATGGAAAGACACTGAACATCACCCATCATCAGGGAAATGCAAATCAAAACCACAATGAGATATCACCTGACACCTGTCATAATGGCTAAAATGAACAACACAAGAAACAGCAAGTATTGGTGAGGATGGGAAGAAAGGAGAACCCTCTTACACTGCTGGTGGGAATGCAAACAGGTGCAGCCACTGTGGAAAACAGTATGGAGGCTCCTCAAGAAGTTAATAATAGAACTACCCTATGATTCAGGAATTGCACAACTGGTATTTACCCAGAGGATACAAAAGTGCAGATTCGAAGGGGTACATACACCCCAATGTTTATAGCAGCATTATCAACAATAGCCAAACTATGGAAACAGCCAAGATATCCATCAACAGATGAATGGATACAGGAGATGTGGTAAATATACATACTGGAATATCACTCAATTTCATCCGGAAAGGATGAAACGATGCCATTTACAACCTAAAAGGAACTATGCTAACTTAAATAAGTCAGTCAGAGAAAGACAAATATCATACAATTGCATTCATATGTGGATTTTAAGAAACCAAACAAACTGGCAAATGGTAGGGGGAATGAGAGAAGCAAACCAAGAAACACACTCTTAACTATAGAGAATAAACTAATAAAAACCTGAGGAAGGTGAGGGGTGATGGGAAAAACAGAGATGGGCATGAAGGAGGACATCTGTGATGAGTACCAGGCATTGTATCCAAGTGTTGAATCACTATGTTGTACAACTGAAACTAATATTATACTGTGTTAACAAGCAGGAATTTAAATAGAACTTTAAAAATAACAAGTGTTTGTATTGATGACAAAGGTGCACACATACAGATAAAAAAGAAAGTAAATTGAATATCCATATAAAGAGTACTTAGAGCCACAATCCCCTCCTTATCTCAGCTCAGGAGATGCCTGCCATGTCTATTCTCGCCCTTGCAGAGGCCTGGAGTGGGATTCTCTGGAGAGGCCCCTGAATTGGTGGAGCCAGGCCATCCTCAAAACAACAACCAGAATATAGCACTTAAAACTAACCCGCTGAAGATACTGGGAGTCCCAGATGCCAGGCACATGCCAAGACACAAACTTACACTCTACACAAATAATAATCAACTCTAAACTTAATCCTAACCTTAATTAACCATAATACTAGATGTATCACTAACAGAAAACCAAACACAAACCACAAGCTCCTAAGACATACAAAATATGACCAAATGCCAACTCTAACCCTAACCCTAACCCTTTATCCTAACCCTAACCCCGACCATGACCCCTGACCTTAACCATAAACCAAATCCTAACCCTGACCCTGACCCTGACCAATACCTAACCCTAACCATGACCCTGACCCTAATATTAACCCTTAACCCCCACCCTGACCCTACACCTTAACCGTAACCCCTAACCTTAACCGCTAACCCTGACCCTGACCCTAACTCTAGAACACTAGTGTTTAAGAGTTAACAGTATCGGTTTATCATTGCATCTCCACATGAAAATTTTAGAAAGGTTCTAACCATTCTGGTGATAGGCTAGTTGCAAGCTGCAGGCCAGGAAATATTCTTTCAGTGTTAAACACCTGGCCTTTCCACTGAGCCAACACACCAAAGTGTGGGGCTAGGTTCTAACATCCCTCAGGTGTGAGTGCTTGTTGAAGGGTACATCTTAAAAGGCTGGTTTCAAAGTGAAGCAGACCACCTTTCCACTGCCAGTAAGCAACCCTTGAAGAGGGGTCTACCTTCTTTTTGAAGAGGCTAGTGGAAACCTACATTCAACTATCTGTGGCTTCCCAGTGACCCTCTGGCCCATATTTACCAGGCCCCCAAAACTGCTGTAGATAAAGGTTTAAACTTCCTTGATCGAGAAGATAGCCGACTAGGAATGCCTGAGTCACAGAATTAATGCCAGGTCATTTCCAATGCACCTCCACAGCTGCTGGGAAGGTAAGGTCCAAATCACCTATAAGAAAGGTCTAATGCCAAACTTCCCTCAGGGAAAGCTTTGTCCTCAGATATAAGTAGACTGCTTTCCCTTTGCACTTCCAACACAGCTGAGGACACTAGGTTTCAACTCCCTGATGTGAGGAGCTAGTTGGAAGGTGCATTCTAGAAAGGCTTGTCTCCAAGTGTGTTTTCCAGTGCATCTTAGTTCCCCTCTAAACACACTGTGTAGCTGCTAACCCCTTAATTGAGTGGCAAGTGGAAAGCTACCTTCAAGTGATGCTCACGCCCAGGGTACTGGACAGCAAGTTTCATTGGGCCTCCAGTCCATTGTTGGGCCAAGGCCTACCTCCCTAAAGACAAAGGCTACATGAAATTTCCTTCGTAGGATGCTGTGTCACAGAGTTCCTATATCTCCTTGTACGTGCACCTCCACACCAACATTTGAGAGAGGTTCTAACTCACTCCGGTGTTAGACTAGTTGCAAGCTGTAGGCCAGAAAAGCTTTTTCTAAGTGTTAAGTACCTGGCTTTTCCACTGTGCCAATACACAAATGTGTGGGGTTAGCTGTTAAGCTCCCTCAGGGTGAGTGCTCATTGAAGGATACCTCTGGGAAGGCTTGGCTTTCTTTTTCTTTTCTTTCTTTTTTTTTTTTTTTTTAAGGACTTGGCTCTCAAAGTGAAGCAGACAACCTTCCACTGCCCATATGCAACCCCATGGAGAGGGCTCTACCTTCTTTTTGAAGATGCTAGTAAAAAACTGCATTCAAGGAACTGTGGTGTCCCAAAGGCACCCCAGCGCATGTGTACCACACCTCCAAATCTGCTGTTGAGATAGTTTTGAACTGCCTTGATGTAGAGGTTAGCCAGCTAGGAAGGCCTGAGTTTCTAATTATGACTAGCTCATTGCCACTGATCCTTCACAGCTGCTGTGGGGGTAGAGTCTATTTCACCTATGTGAGAGGCCTAGTGCAGAACTTCCCTCAGAGAAAGATTTATTCTCAGAGATAAGTAGACTGCTTTCCCTTTACACCAGCACCACCATTGAGACATATAATTTAAACTCCTTGATGTGAAAGGCTTGTCAGAGGGGCATTCCAGGAAGGCCTATATCCCCTAGAGGTGGACAGCATCTCACATGGTCCCTCCAAACTTATTAAGGAGCTAGGTTCAAAAACCACTCATTGAGAGGCCAGTGGATAGCTGACATTAAGGTAATCTTCTGCTTAGGGTCCAAGACAGCCAGTTCCATTGTGTCTCAAGGCTAATGTGGGACTAGAGCCTACCAGCCACCTGGGAAGGGCTAACTGAAAGTTCCACTCAAGGAACACGAGTTCCTTAGCGTGCAGGAGGTCGCAAGGAGTATGCACCTCCACAAACACTGAGGAGAAGTTATGCTAACTCACCCCGCTGGCAGACTTGTGCTCAGCTACAGGCCAGGAAAGCTGCTTTCTCATTGAAAAGTACCTGGCCCCTGCCCTTGCCCCTCCCCCACTGAAGTTGGCCCAAGCTGCTAACCTCTCTCAGCTTTGAGGGCTGGCATGTTGAAAGGGTCCCTCCATAAGGGTCTGGTTCTCACACTGAAGCCAACAGCCTTGCCACCGCCCAGGCTCCTCTGTCTGTTGGGCTGAGAGGTTCGACTTTCCTCACAGAAGGGGCCAGTGGAGAGCTGTAGCTCTTTATCATGGTAGCGTCAGCAATTGGCCATGGGCTTTTAGGGGATTCATTTCTGAGCCTCTCTCTCTGCCTTCTTCTCACCTGTATGAATCCCTGATCCCACTTCACATCGTCCACCCACCCTGGGATGAAAACAGTTCCCTGTAAATCCTACATCCTGAGCACTATGAAAGCTACTGATGAGAGGCCCACAAGGGAGAAATCAAGACTTCACGTTTGTTTTTCAAGGACACGTATTTCAGGGCACCTGGCTGTGGCTCCGTGGGTCGGAGGAGCATGTTTCTGCACACATGATCGGCATGCCTCCCAAGTGCCAGCACCACATCAGATGGGTGTAGAGATGATCTCGACAAGCTAGACAGGCAAAGGATTAGGGACACTATGGCCCTCTGCTTTTGCCTCCTCTGGGTCCTCCCAGACTGATCCCAGAGGGTGGGATGGCTGGATCCTCCAGTAAGAGCCTGTGCAGCTCGCAAAGGCATTGCCCCTCTCCAGGACATTTCTTGAGATGAGATGGGAGCTGAGAGCAGGGCGGCACCCTGAAGGGAGTGAGGAAAGCCACAAAGGAGGTCGAATCCAAAGATGCTGGAAAGGACGGTTCCCAGAGGCACCACCTTGACCTCTACCCTCTCAGTGTCTGGGGCCTGACCCTGACCCTGACAATGACCTTGACATGATTCCTATGGGGGGGGGGAGTAGACGAGTTTTCCCTGACAAGATTCACATGGCAGAGCTCTCCTGAGCAAAGACCCCAAGGAGTGCCAAACCCTATACGTTTGTCTATTGGGTTAAACAAAGAGAAGAGATTGTGGAAGAGTAACTCAACTATGTGGGGAGGCTAAAAGAACATAATGATTTTCTTTTTTTTTTTTATTGGTGTTCAATTTGCCAGCATATAGAATAACACCCAGTGCTCATCCCGTCAAGTGCCCCCCTCAGTGCCCATCACCCAGTCACCCCCACCCCCTGCCCACCTCCCCTTCCACCACCCCTAGTTCATTTCCCAGAGTTAGGAGTCTCTCATGTTCTGTCTCCTTTCTGATATTTCCCACTTATTTTTTTCTCCGTTCCCCTTTATTCCCTTTCACTATTTTTTATATTCCCGAAATGAATGAGACCATATAATGTTTTCTTTCTTTCTTTCTTTCTTTCTTTCTTTCTTTCTTTCTTTCTTTCTTTCTTTTTATGGCAAGATCGGTTTGTCTAGAATTCTCATGCTCAACTTCCTATCCTTGATGATAAGAATGTCATTCACTCCCCTCCTGGCACTCCCCTCCAAGTCACCTTCCAGGGGCATGGGAGGGGGTGTGCTTCTCAGGAGGAAAAGGAGGGGAGTCAGCACACACTTCTTACACCTGCTGGGCAAGGGGGTGTGTTTTGTGTGTGTTACTTTGCTGCTGAGGCGACTTTTTAAAAGTGTCTATCGTTCAAAAAAGTATTCTGGTTTCCTTTATATACAAGTCTTATCTCAGATTTGACTTTTGACAGGAGGAGGGAAGGCAGGTCACATTTTCTTCTGCCATGGTCCCTTTCACTATTTTTTATATTCCCCGAATAAATGAAACCATACAATGTTTGTCCTTCTTCGATTGACTTACTTTTCCGGTTTCCTTTATATCCAAGTCATATCTTAGATTTGACTTTTGACAGGAGGAGGAGGGCTGGCCACATTTTCTTCTGCCATTGTGGAGAAGGATAAAGATGGGTGCAGACCTGTGCATATTCTTCTTTGTCATCGGGGTGAGCAGAGGATTCGGATTCAGCTTTTGTGGGATGGGATCTAATTTCTCCGTGAACAATAAGGCAAAATATCAGGTGAACAGAGGGCGAGTAAAGGTTAGAAGAACAAGGACAAGATAAGCTATAGATGCTGGAGTTTCCAGAGCCATGATTTCACCAGAGGCATGTGAATATCAGAGTTCTGGGGACCATGTTTATGGATGCCTTGGCATATAGGTCTTTTCAATTTGACAGTGCTACCATCCAGTCACTTTAGCATATTTGTTGTGCCCAAGATTATGTAGCCGAGAAACCACCAAGGAGCCAACACACCGATGCAACACATGAGGGTTTATTTACAAGCTTGAGCTTTGGTCCAAGTATACTCCACACAGCAGAGCAGGGGCTTGGACCCCAAAGTGGGTGACAGCTTGGTTTTTTATGAGCTGGTCTAGGGGATTTTCAGAAGGGGTGGAGGAATTTTTTTCCATTCCAATATGGGGGAAAGGGTGTGGGAATTTCTTAAGATCTGGTATGGGATTCTCTGCAGAGGGCATTCTGAGCTCTGTTGTCTTTCTGATATGGGATTCCCTGTGGAGGACATTCTGCAGTTTTTCCTGTAAAGTTCAGCTCTTATTAACAGCAGCCAGCTTGAGCTTGCCCCACCACCCTCAACATATGCATACATATAAACACACACACACACACACACACACACACACACACACACACATAATTTCTGGCCTTCCTTTCCCAAATCCACTGGAGGACTCAGGGTTGGGGGGGGATTGTGGAAGCAGAGAAAATTAAGGCCATTCCATTTTAAGTTCAGCGTTAGCACAGGTACAGCCATCCCAGGCCCCTGTGAATAAGAGCTGAACTTTACATTACTTCAGTTACAGGAAGAAAATAGCTTACAGCTTAACGTCCCATATTAGAAGGAGAACAGAGCCCAAGCCAGTGGCAGGAAGCCCCATATTAGAATAAGAACAGAGCTCAATGCCCTTGAAAGCCCTATATCAGAATGTAAACAGAACTCAAGAAATTCCTCAACCCCTTCTGGAGGCCCCCTAGACCAGCCCATAAAACTCAGCTGGAACCCACCTCAGGGTCCAAGTCCCTGCTCCGTTGTGTCGCTGTGTCAGGTACACTTGGACCCAAGCTCAAGCTTGTAAATAAACCCTCGTGTGTGTTTGCATCGGTGTTGGCTCCTTGGTGGTTTCTCGGATTAGCAATCTTGGGCACAACAAAGGGAGGCCTGGCTGGGGACAGTTCTAACTCATCCACCCTGGGTGAGGACCCAGCAACACAGTCTTTACTCTAAAGCAACACCAACAGTTTACTGGTTTCCATCGACCTGTCCTCCCTCTTGTACCCACTTCCCAAGGGAAATCCTCAGTCTCATTCGACATAGTCACTGGCTGTTTCACAAGACACCTTCTGTCTACTAAATGGAGGACAAACATGAACCAGCCTGACAGATGTCACCTCCACATAGAGATGTGTGGGGTGGGGAGTCCTCACCAGACAAATGGTGACTCTGAACCATGATCCCAGAGTTATTGAAAAAATGAAATGCAAGGAGCACCTGGAAAGCTCAGTCAGAAGAGCACTCAACTCTTGACCTCAGTCAGGGTCGTGAGTTTGAGCCCTATGTTGGGCCTAAAGATAATGAAAAATTAATGAACGAACTTTTAAAAAATTAAGTATGTATGGGGCTCCTGGGTGTCTCAGCGGTTGAGCATCTGTCTTCTGCTCTCCAGCGTCATCCCAGCGTCTTGGGATTGAGTCCTGCCTCGGGTTCCCTGCAGGAAGACTGCTTCTCCCTCCGCCTGTGTCTCTGCCTCTCTCTCTCTCTGTGTCTCTCATGAATAAAGAAATAAAATTTTTAAATAATATAAAAATCAAAAATTTAAAAATAGAATGGAAAGATAATGTAGCGAGGAGGATGTGAATGTACCTACTACTGCTGAACTCTAGGCTTAGAAATGGCTAAAATGCTCCATTGTAGGTGATGTCTATTTTTTAATGATTAATCTTCAGCTAGCTTATTAATTTTTTAAAAGATTTTATTTATTTATTTATTTATTTATTTATTTATTTATTTATTTATTTATTCATAAGAGACACACACAGAGAAACAGGCAGAGACAGGCAGAGGGAGAAACAGGCTCCACGCAGGGAGCCCGACGTGGGGCTTGATCCTGGGTCTCCAGGATCACGCCCTAGGCTGTAGGCGGCGCTAAACGGCTGAGCCACCAGGGCTGCCCAGTGCTGTCTATTTTTAGCCACAACTTAAAAACAAAACAAGACCCCCTTTCCTTGGCTCAGAGTAAGGGAGCTCCTGGGTCAAGTTGGAGGGGGTCCTGTCATCCGCAGTGTGGAAAACCAGGGTTCAGCAATCTGGAATATTTTCTTCCTCTCCAGGGAGACAGACATGGCCATTGACGTCATCCCTGTAAAGGCAAGGCAAGAAGGAAGAACTCCAGCGTTTCAAAGCACCTCTTAGGGGCACTTGGGAGGCTTGGTCGGCTCAGCATCTGACTCTTGGTTTCGTCTGCCGGGAGGTGGCACTCTTGACTCACCTGGTCAGGCTGTGGAGAACTCTGGAAGGAAGGTATCAGGCCTACGTTTTCCAAGGGGCTTGATTGGCTCCAGAGAGTCAGTCGGAGTTCCTTAAAGCTGTCTAATCCTATCTGAGTCTCTGTATGAGTCTAAGGATGAGATTCCAGGGGCACCTGGCCTGCTACGACAGTAGAGAGCACGACTCTTGACCTCACAGTTGTGAATTTGAGCCCTATGTTGGGAGTAGAGATTACTTTAAAAAATAAAACTGGGGGGGGGGGGGGGCGGGGGCGGGCATGGGAGGAAGAAAAAGAAAACAGATGCCATTCTAGTCAAGGCCTTGGTAATATAACCAATCCTTCCAACAGTATCTGGTTACAAAGAGAACAGATTCCCACCCAACCTACGCAGATGATTTACAATTGCCATAAAAGAAAGAACACTCACTGAGAGTTTCTGAACTCTGGAGGGTTACAGGTAGGGAGAAAAGATAAATATTTTAATTTGTTTACAAAACATTTTCATAAAATTTCTGTAAATTATAGATATCTCTAGAGACAAGTTTCCTTCAATCTGGAGGAGCAAACGTGAGGGGAATCAACAATGTTTTGAACAGGGATCCCTGGGTGGCTTAGCAGTTTAAGGCCTGACTTTGGCCCATCGTGTGATCCTGGAGTCCTCGGATCGAGTCCCACATCAGGCTCCCTGCATGGAGCTGCTTCTCCCTCTGCCTGTGTCTCTGCCTCTCTCTTTGTCTCTCATGAATAAATAAATGAAATCTTAAAAAAAGAAAGAAAAACAATGTTTTGGACAAGAGTCATTAAAAACAGTCATCATTGTCCTTAACTCATTCAGTTCCATGTTTTTTCTTTTTGTTTTGTTTAAATGCAGCTTTTTCATTAGTTCTGACAATTCATACTTTAGTTTTACGATCTCAGGGTGACCAGAGACCGGTATTTGTCAAAAGCCCTTTTCATGAATCTTCTTGAAGATGGACCATATTTTTGCAATACCAATAGAACAACACTTGTAAATGACAGGGCGATTAACAATGGACATGATTAAAGACCCAATGAGAGTTCATTATAATGCAGTCGATAAGAAACTTTGATTATTTTTTTGTAACACACAGCATTTTTTTTTTTTCCACACAGCATTTTAACAATTCGAATGTCCAGTGCTGGCACTGTACCAGGACATGTTACAACTTTAGGAATTTCATTTCATTTTTGGAACAGCAACGGCATTCATGCATCTAATATAATCTAAGAGGGCTTATCATTATTTGTTTGACATTGCTTCTCTTGTGACTTCACATAGCAGGTAAACTACATTAATTAGTCAAGAGACTCTATTTAGGGTTTCACTTTCTGGGAATCTGTTGAAAATCAATGAACCAATGAATGAACAAGTGAACAGCCAGCCAGCTGGCCAGCCAGCCAGCCAGCCCACCAAACCAAGCAACCAACCAACCAACCAACCAACCAACCAACCAACATCTCAGAAGGTTTCAAGGCATGTGCCTACAAAGGATCATGGATCCTTACAAAACCGAAAACTTCAGTATCTGTTTCGCCAAGATGGCCCTAGGAGATTCTACGGGAGCTTATAGAGTTGTCACCAAATTGTAGTTCCTTTAATATTGAGAAGTTTCCACTCTCTTACTAGGTAAAGAACAGATAAAAATGAATATAAAAATCTTGTTGTTCAGGACAAGTAAAGAAAAAAAAATGTCTTTTCTTCTCTGTTCACAATCTCTTATCAAGAGTAGACTAACAATGAAAGAAAACGTTGGCGTTTTAACAGAGAAGAGGCAAATCTCCATGTTATTACCATGGTACTTGGAAAACTCACTTCTAATCTCAGTCAGTCCTGACCATGCATACATTTCCTTTTCAAAGAGTCTCCTTCAAGGGATGCCTGGGTGGCTTAGCAGTTGGGCGGCTGCCTTCAGCTCTACTGGGCTCGGGTCATGATCCCGGGCTCTGGAATTGAGTTCCACATGGGGCTCCTGTAAGGAGCCTGCTTCTCCCGCCTAGGCCTCTGCCTCTCTCTGTGCCTCTCATGAATAAGTAAATAAAATCTTAAAAAAAAAAAAAAATAGCCAGGCTCATTTCAGGACACCTCTGCCACACTTCTCCTACCTTCTCACACAGAGTTGTTTTCCAGCAGTCTCAATTCCATGTGACAGACTTTTTTTTAAATTGTACTTATTTACATTTTTTTAAATAAATTAATTTTTATTGGTGTTCAATTTACCAACATACAGAATAACACCCAGTGCTCATCCCGTCAAGTGTCCCCCCTCAGTGCCCGTCACCCAGTGACACCCACCCCCCGCCCACCTCCCCTTCCACCACCCCTAGTTCGTTTCCCAGAGTTAGGAGTCTTTATGTTCTGTCTTCCTTCCTGATATTTCCCACACATTTCTTCTCCCTTCCTTTATATTCCCTTTCACTATTATTTACATTTTTTAGGGAGAGAGCACTAGAGTGAAGGGGGAAGGGGGAAGACAGGGAACACAGAGAGAGAAAGAGCCAGAGACATAGGCAGAAGCAGGCTCCCTGCAAGGAGCTGGATGCAGTACTAGATCCCAGACCTCCTGATCACACCCTGAGCCAAAGGCAGACACTCTGCTGAGCCACCCAGGCATCCCCCATGAGGCAGACTTTTTTTTTTTTAATTTTTCTTACTGGAGTTCAATTTGCCAACATACAGGATAACACTCAGTGCTCATCCCATCAAGTGCCCCCCTCAGTGCCCATCACCCAGTCACCCCAACCCCCTGCTCACTTCCCCTTCCACTACCCCTTGTTTATTTCCCAGAGTTAGGTGTCTCTCATGTTTTGTCACCCTCTCTATTTTCACTCATTTTCTCTCCTTTCCCTTTCACTAATTTTTATATTCCGCAAATGAATGAGACCATATAATGTTTGTCCTTACACTCAGCAACACCCTCCAGGTCCCTCCATGTCGAAGCAAATAGTGGGTATTTGTCGTTTCTAATGGCTGAGGAATATTCCATTGTATACATAAACCACCTCTTCTATATCCATTCATCTTTCGATGGACACCAAGGCTCCTTCCACAGTTTGGCTATTGTGGACATTGCTGCTATAAACATCAGGGTGCAGGTGTCCCGGCATTTCATTGCATCTGTATCTTTGGGGTAAATCCCCAGCAGTGCAATTGCTGGGTCGTAAGGCTGGTCTATTTTTAACTCTTTGAGGAACCTCCACACAGTTTTCCAGAGTGGCTGCACCAGTTCACATTCCCACCAACAGTGTAAGAGGGTTCCCTTTTCTCCGCATCCTCTCCAACATTTGTAGTTTCCTGTTTTGTTAATTTTCCCCATTCTCACTGGTGTGAGGTGGTATCTCATTCTGGTTTTGATTTGTATTTCCCTGATGGCCACTGATGGCCTGAGCATTTACTCATGTGCTTGTTGGCCATGTCTATGTCTTCCTCTGTGAGATTTCTCTTCATGTCTTTTGCCCAATTCATGATTGGACTGTTTCTTTGCTGTTGAGTTTTTAAGTTCTTTATAGATCTTGGATCTGATAGCCCTTTATCTGATACGTCATTTGCAAACGTCTTCTCCCATTCTGTAGGTTGTCTTTTAGTTTTGTTGACTGTTTCTTTTGCTGTGCAAAAGCTTCTTCTCTTGATGAAGTCTCAATAATTCATTTTTGCTTTTGTTCCCCTTGCCTTCATGGATGTATCTTGCAAGAGGTTACTGTGGCCAAACTCATAAAGAGTGTTGCCTGTGTTCTCCTCTAGGATTTTGATGAATTTCTGTCTCACATTTAGATCTTTCATCCATTTTGAGTTTATCTTTGTGTATGGTAAAAGAGAGTGGTCTAGTTTCATTCTTCTGCATGTGGATGTCCAATTTTCCCAGCACCATTTATTGAAGAGACTGTCATTCTTCCAGTGGATAGTCTTTCCTCCTTTGTCGAATATTAGTTGACCATAAAGTTCAGGGTCCACTTCTGGGTTCTCTATTCTGTTCCATTGATCTATGTGTCTGTTTTTGTGCCAGGACCACACTGTCTTGATGACCACAGCTTTGTAGTACAACCTGAAATCTGGCATTGTGATGCCCCCAGCTATGGTTTTCTTTTTTAAAATTTCCCTGGTATTCGGGGTCTTTTCTGATTCCACACAAATCTTAAAATAATTTGTTCTAACTCTCTGAAGAAAGTCCATGGTATTTTGATAGGGATTGCATTAAACATGTAAATTGCCCTGAGTAACATTGACATTTTCACAACATTAATTCTTCCAAACCATGAGCATGGAATATTTTTCCATCTCTTTTTGTCTTCCTCAGTTTCTTTCAAAAGTGTTCTGTAGTTTTTAGGGTATAGATTCTTTGCCTCTTTTGGTTAGGTTTATTCCTAGGTGTCTTACGCTTTTGGGTGCAATTGTAAATGGGATTGACTCCTTAATTTCTCTTTCTTCAGTCTCATTGTTAGTGTGTGGAAATGCCACTGATTTCTGGGCATTGATTTTGTATTCTGTTACACTGCTGAATTGCTGTATGATTTCGAGCAATCTTGGGGTGGAGTCTTTGGGTTTTCTTTTTTTTTTAATTTTTATTTTATTTTATTTATTTATGATAGGCACACAGTGAGAGAGAGAGAGGCAGAGACACAAGGCAGAGGGAGAAGCAGGCTCCATGCACCGGGAGCCTGACGTGGGATTCGATCCTGAGTCTCCAGGATCGCGCCCTGGGCCAAAGGCAGGCGCCAAACTGCTGCGCCACCCAGGGATCCCTTTTTTTTTTTTTATTTTGTCTTTGGGTTTTCTATGTAGAGTATCATGTCATCTGCGAAGAGGGAGAGTTTGACTACTTCTTTGCCAATTCGAATGCCTTTAATGTCTTTTTCTTTTCTCATTGCTGAGGCTAGGACTTCCAGTACTATGTTGAATAGCAGTGGTGAGAGTGGACATCCCTGTCTTGTTCCTAATCTTAGGGGAAAGGCTCCCAGTGTTTCCCCATGGAGAATGATATTTGCTGTGGGCTTTTCGTAGATGGCTTTTAAGACGTTGAGGAATGTTCCCTCTATCCCTACACTCTGAAGAGTTTTGATCAGGAATGGATGCTGTATTTTGTCAAATGCTTTCTCTGCATCTAATGAGAGGATCACATGGTTCTTGTTTTTTCTCTTGCTGATATGATGAATCACATTGATTGCTTTACGAGTGTTGAACCAGCCTTGCATCCCAGGGATAAATCCCACTTGGTCATGGTGAATAATTTTCTTAATGTACTGTTGGATCCTATTGGCTAGTATCTTGTTGAGAATTTTTGCATCCATGTTCATGAGGGATATTGGTCTGTAATTCTCCTTTTTGGTTGGGTCTTTGTCTGATTTTGGAATTAAGGTGATGCTGGCCTCATAGAATGAATTTGGAAGTACTCCATCTCTTTCTATCTTTTCAAACAGCTTTAGGAGAATAGGTATGGTTTCTTCTTTAAACGTTTGATAGAATTCCCCTGGGAAGCCATCTGGTTCTGGACTTTTGTGTCTTGGGTGGTTTTTGATGACTGCTTCAATTTCCCCTGGTTATTGGCCTGCTCAGGTTTTCTATTTCTTCCTTATCCAGTTTTGGTAATTTGTGGCTTTCCAGGAATGCGTCCATTTCCCCTAGATTGCCTAATTTATTGGCATATAGCTGCTCATTATAAGTTTTTAAAATCGTTTGTATTTCCTTGGTGTTGGTAGTGATCTCTCCTTTCTCACTCATGATTATTAATTTGAGTCTTTTCTCTCTTCTTTTTAATAAGGCTGGCTAATGGTTTATCTATCTTATTAATTCTTTCAAAGAACCAACTCCTGGTTTTGTTAATCTGTTCCACAGTTCTTCTGGTCTCTATTTCATTGAGTTTTGCTTGAATCTTTATTAATTCTCTTCTTCTGCTGGCTGTAGGATCTATTTGCTGTTTTTTATCCAGCTCCTTTAAGTGTACATGGAACTTTCTCCAGAATAGACCACATACTGGGTCACAAATCATGTCTTAACCAAAACCAAAAGATTGGAACGTCCCCTGCATATTTTCAGACCATAATGCTTTGAAACTAGAACTAAATCACAAGAAGAAGTTTGGAATGATTTCAAACATGTGGAGGTTAAGGACCTTCCTGCCAAAAGATGAAAGGGTCAACCAGGAAATTAGGGAAGAATTAAAAAGATTCATGGAAACTAATGAGAATGAAGATACAACCATTCAAAATCTTTGGGATGCAGCAAAAGCAGTCCTGAGGGGGAAATACATCGCAATACAATCATCCATTCAAAAACTGGAAAGAACTCAAGTGTGGCAGACTTTAAACTCCTAGGAACCTCAGTCTCTGGTGAAAAGTCAGTAGGAACCAATGGTGTACTGTCTATTGTACCAGAATTCTTTAGATAGGCAAATGTATGAATATATGTCATAGTTTTTAGAAACACAGTGTGTGTGTGAGTGTGTTTATAATACAATTTTTAAGACAGCATGAAACATGTTTACTACCACACCCAAGTATCTGCAGTTTTCCTGAATAAGACAAAAGATAGAAAGAAAAAAGGGGGGAAGGAAAACAACGAAACAAAACAAAAAACCACCTTGAGTGTCTTAGTGATTCATGCTTTAGTATTTTACCTTATGTTGAAAAGATATAGATATCCAATGAATTCAACCCAGTTCATCAATCAACCTAGCACAACTTCAAAGTTTCAGGTCACCAAAGTTTTTGGAAGCTATTGTAAAGGTTTACCTATAAACTTTTTTCTTTTATTTCACCTATTTGCTCTTAACAATATAAAGTATAGGAGACAGACAATATTGAACGTTTTGAGTAGTTTCTGTGGACAAATCACAACGGGTACAACTTAAGGAATCCATTGAGTTAACAGCAAATTTGACTAGGGCCCTCCCTGAGGCCTGACCCCTCCAGCGTCCTGGTTGGTACGAGAGGAACAAAGGCATAAGTAGTTCTCATTTTCTTTTTTGTGACTGTTGTATAACAAGACAGAAAATGTGGTTTGCTGGCGATGGAAGGGTCTGTTTCAATTACCACCATTCCAGGCTCACAAACTGACAGGAGTGCAGCACATCCCACCACCCACCCCAAGGGCTTGTAAGGCAGAGAGAACTGAAAATCAAGCGATTTTACAACGGGGGTGGGGGGAGGGTGGGAGATAAAGCTGGTTATCTGTATGATGTGTGACATTGATAGCTCCAAAGACACATCTTTTTTTTTCTTTTTAAAGATTTTATTTATTTATTCATGAGAGACACATTGAGATACAGAGAGAGAGGCAGAGACACAGGCAGAGGGGAAAAGCCGGCTCCATACAAGGAGCCTGATGCGGACTTGATCCTGGGACAACAGGATCACACCCTGAGCCAAAGGCAGGCACTAAACTGCTAAGCCTCCCAGGGATCCCCAAAAGACATGTCTTTTTAAAATAAGCCAACAACCTTGAATTGATTTGAAAGCAGTATATGTCACCCCTGTGTCCACTAAAAAGCCAACTGATTTGTTCCCCACTCCTACTGTCAGGCTCTGGTGGGAAAGTCTGAAGTGGGTGATTTAAGTCCAGGGGAGCCCTCGGGCCCCTTCCTGCCTGCTGATTTGGGAGGTATTCCAATGTGAACCTCAGAAGGAGGTGGCCCAATGACTTAGGGTGATTTTTGCTCCTTGCTGGGGGTGGGGAAGTGGGAAGGAGATGGTGCTGGAGGCACATGGGATAGCAGAGAGGTTGACCACTCCAGCCAGGGGAGTGGTGCAGAAACAGGGGGAAGGGGAGGCAGGGGAAGAGGGGGGAGAGGGACAGAGGTTGGGACTGAGACAGATTTAAAATTTTTGATTTTTAAAAAAGATTTATTTATTTATTCATGAGAGACACAGAGAGAGGCAAAGACACAGGGAGAGGGAGAAGCAGGGAGAAGCAGGTTCCCAACGGGGAGCCTGAATTGGGACTTGAACCCAGGACCCCGGCATCATGCCCTGTGTGGAAGGCAGATGCTCAGCTACTGAGCCACCCAGGTGCCCCTCTTTCCCGTTTTCTTATCCATCACGTTCCACCCTTCCACCTCCACCTCCACCTGTTCTTTCATTGCTGTCTCCTATCTTTTCCTCCTGCAATAGAGGCTTCATCTGGGGTTGCCTTTCAGCCCTCTGAAACTGGTAGAGGAGCAGACAGTGGGTTGAGCATCAGTTCTGCTGCTTGGGCTTGGGGAGGAGGAGTGGAGTTTGGATTTCTGGCATCTGCCTGGCCTGCTTTCCCCCCTTCTTCATGATTTTGACTATTGATTGGGAAGTGGTAGTCGGGTGAGGTGTGTAAAATTTTGGTCTATCCTCATGTCTCTGGACCACCTCTTGGGTCCCGTCCTGGGACGCATCTTTCTAATGGGGTCACCTAGAAGTCCAAATGGAGGGAATTTCTTTTTTTTTTTTTTTTTAGATTTTTTTGAATTTGTTTATTCATGAGAGACAGAGAGAAAGAGAGAGAGAGGCAGAGACCTAGGCAGAGGGAGAAGCAGGCTCCATGCAAGGAGCCTGATGTGGGACTTGATCCTAGATCCCGGGATCACACCCTGAGCTAAAGGCAGACACTCAACCACTGAGCCACACAGGTGTTCTGAATGTAGGGAATTTCATCCCAGATCATGGGAACTTATAAAGCATTGGGGCTCATCTTTAACTTTCTGAGTTGTACATTGCCTGATTTTTACTCACGCCTGCCTTTCAACTCATGAGCCAGATAGTTGCTTTACAAACTGATTTTAGCAATAGCATCTGGAGGCAGAGGAAACCTGCCTCCTCACAGAGAACACGTACGGACACATAGACACAAACAAGGTGCCAAGGAACTCTATCCATTGTATCACTCCTGTTTTTGGAGAGGTCATGAAAGACCTGATGTTCCAATATCCTCTTTTATGAAAACAACTCCAGATGTCAGGTAGCATGACCACATCTAGATCCCATCTATCCATTGTTTTCAACTTCAAATCAGAACAGGGCCGGTTTTCTGCAAAGATACCAAAAGCTGCAGCAACAAACCAACCAAACGAAGAGTATCTCCCCAAGGGAACTGAGCATTGGTTCCTCCCCAAAAGTCAGGACATTCGTGAGGGAACCATGTCAGAGGCCAGTTGAAACCTGTATTCAAGGGATGCTTGCATCTGAGAGTTAAGCACGGTGCATTTCCATTGTGTCCCCACACCTACTGTTCAGAGAGGTTCTTAATGAGTATGTGACTGGCTAGTGGAAGTCCCACACAAGGAAGGACCCATTCTCAGAGGTAAGACAGAGCCTTTCCTTTGTACCTCCTGGTAAGATACTTCTTTTTTTTTTCTTTTTTTAAAGATTTATTTATGATAGACAGAGAGAGAGAGAGAGAGGCAGAGACACAGGAGGAGGGAGAAGCAGGCTCCATGCCGGGAGCCCAACGCGGGAGTCGATCCCCGGGAATCCAGGATCGCGCCCCGGGCTAAAGGCAGGCGCCAAACCGCTGAGCCACCCAGGGATCCCCTGGTAAGATACTTCTTAGCTCCCTTATGAGAGAACCTAGTTGAAAGCTCCATTCAGGAGTCTCTCATGTTCTGTCACTCCTAACTCTGGGAAACGAACTAGGGATGGTAGACGGTGAGGTGGGCGGGGGGTGGGGTTGACTGGGTGAGGGGCACTGAGGGGGGCACTTGATGGGATGAGCACTGGGCGTTATTCTATATGTTGGCAAATTGAACACCAATAAAAAATAAATAAATAAATAAATAAATAAAATTATGGATTTTCAAAAAAACAAATAAAATAAAACATTTTATTTGATAGAGAGAACACAAGTAGGGGAAGTGGCACAAGGAGAGGGAGAAGCAGAATCCCCACTGAACAGAGAGAGCCTGATGCAGGACGTGATCCCAGGACCCTGGGATCATGACTTAAACCAAAGTCAGATCCTTGACGCACTAATCCATCCAGGTGCCCCTCTGTTTATTAAAATAAACAATCTTAAAAAATAAAAAAATAAAAGAAAATAAAAGAAAGCTCCATTCAGAAAAAACTGCTTTCTCAGGCTTAAGTACAGCTCACTTCTACTGCACCTGCGCCACCTACTGTCAAGAGAGAGTCAGGCTCCTTTTAAATAGAGGCAAGTTGACAGCTGCCTTCAAGGAGCCCTGTTATTTGGAGGTATGTACAGTGCATTTATATGGGCCTCCACGCCAACTGTTGACATAGATTCTAACTCCCTTATGTTATAGCCTGCCTGCAAGGAAAGCTTGTTTCTCAGAGTGCAGGAGGCAGCATTTCCTGTGAGCCTCCACGGGTACAATTGATCTAGTTTCTCTGGCTGAGAGGTGAGAGGGTAGCTAGCTTGTATCTGCCATGGGTGAGAGGCTAGTGGCAAGCTGCAGGCCCAGAATGCTTGTGTCACAGAGTTCAGCCCAGTGCCTTTCCACCGTACCTCCTCACCTAGAGTGAAGCTAGCTTCTAACTCCCATTCCTAGGCGAGGCTAGTTGAAAGCTGCATTCAAGGAATGCTTCTTTCTGAGAGTGGAGCACAGGGCCTGTCCCTCAGGGCTCCACACCTACTGTGGACATAGCTTCAAACTCCCTTATGTTACAGGCTTGTGAAAAGCTGCCTGCAAGACACGCTTGATTCTCAGAGTACAGTAGGCCAATTTCCCGTGAGCCTCCATGCATGCTTTTGAACTAGGTTCTAAGGCCGGTAAGTGAGAGGGTAGTGCAAAGCTGCTCTTCAGGAACACTGGTTGCTCACAGTTCACTACATAGCATTTCCATGGGGCCTCCACTCCTGTGGAGCCAGCTTGTACCCTCCGTGGGTGAGAGGCTAGTGGCAAGCTGCTGGCCCAGAAGGCTTGTGTCTCAGAATTCAGTATAGCACCTTCCCATGGCACCCCCTCACCTAGAGTGGAGGTAACATAACTCGCATAGGTAAGAAGCTAGTTGATAGCTGCTTTCATGGAATGCTCCTTCTAAGTGGTAAGCACAGTGCCTTTCCATTGTGTCACCACAACTAATGTTCAGAAAGGCTCTTAAGCAGTATGTGTGAGTCTAGGGGAAATTGCCTACAAGAACGACCGATTCTCCGAGTTAAAGCAGAGTCCTTCCATTGCTCCCCTTGTTAAGATACCTCCTAATTCCCTTATGTGAAAAGCTAGTTGAAAGCTGCATTCAACTGAGGGGGGGGGCACTTAACGAGATGAGCACTGGGTGTTATGCTATATGTTGGCAAATCGAACTCCAATAAAAAAAAAAATATACAAAAATTTTTTTAAAAAGCTGCATTCAGAGAATGCTTCTTTCTTAGACTTAAATACAGCTCACTTCTAGTGCTCCTGTGCTTCCTACTGTCAAGATAGAATCAGGCCTCTATTTATTTTCTTGGGTTTTTTTTATACTTGGGGTTTTTTTAATACTTTTTTAAGATTTATTTTTATATTCATGAAAGACACAGAGAGAGAAAGAGAGGCAGAGACGTATGCAAGGGAGAAGCAGGCTTTGCACAGGAGCCGGATGTGGGACTCAATCCCAGATCCCGGGATCACAACCTGAGCTGAAATCAGCCACCCAACCACTGAGCCACCCAGGCATCCCCAGGCTTCTTTTTCTTAGAGGCAAGTTGACAGCTGCCTTCAAGGAACGCTTGTTTCTTAGAGTTATGTGCAGTGCATTTCCTTGTCCTCCACACCAACTGTTGACATAGATTCTAACTCCCTTATGTTAGAGACTTGTCAGAAGCTGCATGCAAGGAATACTTATTTCTCAGAGTGCAGTAGGCCGCATTACCGCGAGCCTCCACAGGTACATTGATCTAGAGTCTAAGGCCAGAAGGCAAGAGGGTACTGGAAAGCTGCTTTCCAGAAACGATGGTTGCTGACAGGTCACTACATAGCATTTCCATGGGCCATACCAAAACTGTGGAGCTACCTTTATCCTCATGTGGGAAGAGGTTAGTGGCAAGTTGCAGGTCTAGGCGGCTTGTGTCTCAGATTCAATTCAGCACCTTTCCGTGGCACCTCCTCACCTAGAGTGGAGCTACCTTCTAACTCCCATATGAATGGGGCTAGTTGAAAGCTGGGTTCAAAAGAGTGCTTCTTTCTGAGAGTTGAGCACAGGGCCAGTCCCACACGATTCCACATTGCCTGTGGAATTAGCTTCTAACTCTCTTATGTCAGATGTGTGTTAGAAGCTCTGTGACAGATGCTGTGTGACAGCAAGTGGCAAGCTCTAACATAATGGAGTTAGAAGCTATGTCCATAGTAGTTGTCAAGGCTCAAGGGACAGTCCCTCTGTCCAACTCCCAGAAATAAGCATTCCTTGAACCGAGCTTTCAGCTAGCCTCTCTCCTATAGGACTTAGAGGAGCTCCTCTCTAAAGGAAGGGGTGCCATGGAGAGGTGCTGTACTGAACTCAGAGACACAGGCAGTCCCAGGACTGCAACTTGCCACTAGTCTCTCCCCACATGAAGATAAAGGTAGCTCCACAGTTGTGGATGGCCCATGGAGATGCTAATTATTGAACTGCCAGCAACCATCATTCCTGGGAAGCAGCTTTCTACTATGCTCTCACATCCTGGCCTTAGAATCTAGATCACTGGACCTGTGGAGGCTCGTGGAAATGCGGCTTACTGCACTCTTAAGAAACAAGTGTTCCTTGCATGCAGTTTCTGACATGCCTCTAACATAAGGGACTTAGAATCTATGACAAGAGTTGGTGCAGAGGCCAAGGGAAATGCACTGCACAGAACTCCAAGAAACAAGGGTTCCTTGAAGGCAGCTGTCAACTTGCCTCTTAGAAAAACAACCCTGGGGATGACTATGAGGCTCAGCAATTCGGTGGCTGATTTCAGCTCAGGTTGTGATCCCGGGGTTTGGGATCAAGTGTTCCTTGCAGGTAGCTTCTGAGAAGCCTCTAACATAAAGGAGTTAGAAGCTAAATCCACAGGCATTGTGGAGCCACAAGCAACAGGCCATTTGCTTAAGTTTCCAAAATAAGTGTGCCACCTTTCAACTAGCTTCACTCCTGTGAAGCTTAGAAGTTAGTTTCATTCTAGGCAAGGAGGTTCTATGGAAAGAGCTATATTGAACACGCCCTTTGCTCAACTATCCGAAATAAGTATATTTTGAACCCAGCATTCAATTAGCCTAGCTCTAGTGGGAATTAGAAGCTAGTACACTCAAGGTGAGGAGGATCCATGGAAAGTGCTGTATTGAACTTGGAGACACAAGCCTTCATGGTCTACAGCTTGCCACTTGCCTCTCCCACAGCTTCTGACAAGCACCTAACATAAAGGGAGTTAGAAGCTAAGGCACCAGGCAGTGTGGAGCCACGATGGATAGGCCCTGTACTCAACTCTCACAAATAAGTATACCTTAAACACAGCTTTCAATAGTCTCTCTCCTATGGGAATTAGAAGCTAGCTCAACTCTAGCTGAGGTGGTGCCATGGAAACTGCTGTATTGACTGTCCAGGCTACAGCTTGCCATTTGCCTGTCACCCACGGGAGGAACAAGCTGGTTGTACAGGGGTGAGGGACCATGGAAACACTATGTACTGAAGAGTGAGCACACAGCTTTCCTGGGGAGGAACTTTGCACAACCTTCTTACCTACTGGCCACAGAACCCAAACCAAAGGACATGTAGATGGCTGGCAAGAAATGCGGCCTATTGCACTCTGAGAAACAAGAGTTCCTTGCAGGTAGCTTCTGACAAGCATCTAACAAAGGGAGCTAGATGCTAAGTCCACAGGCATTGTGGAGCCAAGAGGGAAAGTCCCTTGTGTTCAATCTAGGAAAAGAGTATGCCTTGAAACCAGCTTTCAACTAGCCTCTGTCCTATGGGAGTTAGAAGCTAGCTCATTCTGGGTGAGGAGGTTCCATGGAAGGGCTGTATTTAACTAGGAGACACAAGCCTTCTTGGTCTGCAACTTGCCACTCGGCTCTACCACAGCTTCTGATAGCATCTAACAAAAGGAATTGAGAAGCTAAATCCATAGGCAGTGTAGGAGCCATGAGGGACAGGCCCTTTGCTCAAGTCTCAGAAAATAAGTATGCCTTGAAGCCAGCTTTCATCTAGCCTCGGTCCTATGGCAGTTAGAAGCTAGCTCCATTCTAGGTGAGAAGGTACCATAGGTGAGTTCACTGTATTGAACTCAGACACAGAAACCTTCTGGGCCTAAGCTTGCCACTTGCCTATCACAAAGCCTCTGAAGCATTAACCTAAGGGATTTAGAAGCTAACTCCACAGGCAGTGTGGAGTGGGAGGGACAGGCCCTATGCTCAACCTCATGAATAAGTATGTCTTGAACCATCTTTCAACTGGCCTCTCTCCTATAAGAATTAGAAACTAGCTCTATTCTAGGGGAGGAGGTGCCATGGAAAGTGCTGTATTTAACTTGGACACAAAAGCCTTCCATACCTGCAGCTTGCCAATTTCCTCTCACACAGCTTCTGTCAAGCATCTAACATAAGGGATTTAGAAGCTAAGTCCCAGGTTGAACCCAGGTTTCTTTTTTTTAATATAAATTTATTTTTTATTGGTGTTCAATTTGCCAACATATAGAATAACACCCAGTGCTCATCCCATCAAGTGCCCCCCTCAGTGCCTGTCACCCGGTCACCCCCACCCCCCCGCACCCACCTTCCTTTCCACCACCCCTAGTTCGTTTCCCAGAGTTAGGAGTCTCTCATGTTCTGTCTCAAGCCTCAAGGGACAGGCTTTTTCTCAACACTCAATAAAAGTATGCCTTGGACGCAGATTTCAATTAGCCTCTCTCTATAAGAATTAGAAGCTACTCAACCCTAGGTGAGGAGGCCTATGGAAAGTGCTGTATTGAACTCAGAGACACAATGCTTCCTCGTCTGAAGCTTGCCACTTGCATCACACTCAGCCTCTGTCACACATCTAACATAAAAGATTGAGAAGCAAAGTCCACACGCCGTGTGGAGCCACAAAGCACAAGCTTTGCTCAATGCTCTGAAATAAGTATGCCTGGAAGCCAGCTTTCAACTAGCCTTGCTCCTAGGGAGTTAGAAACTAGCTCTATTCCAGGCGAGGAGGTTCCATGGAAAGTGATGTATTGAACTCAGAGACACAAGCCTTCTGGGCCAGCATTTTTCCATTTCCCTATCACATAGCTTCTGACAGCATCTAACATAAGGGATTTACAAACTAAGTCCACAGGCAGTGTGGACTGTGAGGGACAGCAACTGTGCTCAACTCTCAGAAATAAGTATGCCTTGAACCCAGGTTTCTTTTTTTTTTTTAATAAATTTATTTTTTATTGGTGTTCAATTTGCCAACATATAGAATAACACCCAGTGCTCATCCCATCAAGTGCCCCCCTCAGTGCTTGTCACCCAGTCACCCCCACCCCCCCACGCCCACCTCCCCTTCCACAACCCCTAGTTCATTTCCCAGAGTTAGGAGTCTCTCATGTTCTGTCTCCCTCCCTGATATTTCCCACTCATAGAAAGAGATGGAGTACTTCCAAATTCGTTCTATGAGGCCAGCATCACTTTAATTCCAAAACCAGAAAAAGACCCCACCAAAAAGGAGAATTACAGACCAATATCCCTCATGAACATGGATGCAAAAATTCTCAACAAGATACTAGCCAATAGGATCCAACAGTACATTAAGAAAATTATTCACCATGACCAAGTGGGATTTATCCCTGGGATGCAAGGCTGGTTCAACACTCGTAAAGCAATCAATGTGATTCATCATATCAGCAAGAGAAAAAACAAGAACCATATGATCCTCTCATTAGATGCAGAGAAAGCATTTGACAAAATACAGCATCCATTCCTGATCAAAACTCTTCAGAGTGTAGAGATAGAGGGAACATTCCTCAACATCTTAAAAGCCATCTACGAAAAGCCCACAGCAAATATCGTTCTCCATGGGGAAACACTGGGAGCCTTTCCCCTAAGATCAGGAACAAGACAGGGATGTCCACTCTCACCACTGCTATTCAGCATAGTACTGGAAGTCCTAGCTTCAGCGATCAGACAACAAAAAGACATTAAAGGCATTCAAATTGGCAAAGAAGTCAAACTCTCCCTCTAGGCTGATGACATGATACTCTACATAGAAAACCCAAAGGCCTCCACCCCAAGATTGCTAGAACTCATACAACAATTTGGTAGCGTGGCAGGATACAAAATCAATGCTCAGAAATCAGTGGCATTTCTATACACTAACAATGAGACTGAAGAAAGAGAAATTAAGGAGTCAATCCCATTTACAATTGCACCCAAAAGCATAAGACACCTAGAAATAAACCTAACCAAAGAGGTAAAGGATCTATACCCTAAAAACTATAGAACACTTCTGAAAGAAATTGAGGAAGACACAAAGAGATGGAAAAACATTCCATGCTCATGGATTGGCAGAATTAATATTGTGAAAATGTCAATGTTACCCAGGGCAATTTACACGTTTATTTTTTTATTTTTTATTTTTTTTCAATTTACACGTTTAATGCAATCCCTATCAAAATACCTTGGGCTTTCTTCAGAGAGTTAGAACAAATTATTTTAAGATTTGTGTGGAATCAGAAAAGACCCCGAATAGCCAGGGGAATTTTAAAAAAGAAAGCCAGGATCCCTGGATGGCACAGCGGTTTAGCGCCTGCCTTTGGCCCAGGGTGCGATCCTGGAGACCCAGGATCGAATCCCATGTCGGGCTCCCGGTGCATGGAGCCTGCTTCTCCCTCTGCCTATGTCTCTGCCTCTCTCTCTCTCTCTCTCTCTCTCTCTCTGTGTATGTGTGTGTATGTGACTATCATAAATAAATAAAAATTAAAAAAATTAAAAAGAAAACCATATCTGGGGGCATCACAATGCCAGATTTCAGGTTGTACTACAAAGATGTGGTCATCAAGACAGTGTGGTACTGGCACAAGAACAGACACATAGATCAATGGAACAGAATAGAGAACCGAGAAGTGGACCCTGAACTTTATGGTCAACTAACATTCGACAAAGGAGGAAAGACTATCCACTGGAAGAAAGACAGTCTCTTCAATAAATGGTGCTGGGAAAATTGGACATCCACATGCAGAAGAATGAAACTAGACCACTCTCTTTCACCATACACAAAGATAAACTCAAAATGGATGAAAGATCTAAATGTGACACAAGAGTCCATCAAAATCCTAGAGGAGAACACAGGCAACACCCTTTTTGAACTCGGCCATAGTAACTTCTTGCAAGATACATCCACGAAGGCAAAAGAAACAAAAGCAAAAATGAACTATTGGGACTTCATCAAGATAAGAAGCTTTTGCACAGCAAAGGATACAGTCAACAAAACTAAAAGACAACCTACAGAATGGGAGAAGACATTTGCAAATGATGTATCAGATAAAGGGCTAGTTTCCAAGATCTGTAAAGAACTTATTAAACTCAACAGCAAAGAAACAAACAATCCAATCATAAAATGGGCAAAAGACATGAAGAGAAATCTCACAGAGGAAGACATAGACATGGCCAACATGCACATGAGAAAATGCTCTGCATCACTTGCCATCAGGGAAATACAAATCAAAACCACAATGAGATCCCACCTCACACCAGTGAGAATGGGGAAAATTAACAAGATAGGAAACAACACATGTTGGAGAGGATGGGGAGAAAGGGGAACCCTCTTGCACTGTTGGTGAGAGTGTGAACTGGTGCAGCCACTCTGGAAAACTGTGTGGAGGTTTCTCAAAGAGTTAAAAATAGATCTGCCCTATGACCCAGCAATTGCACTGTTGGGATTTACCCCAAAGATACAGATGCAATGAAACTCCGGGACACCTACACCCCGATGTTTCTAGCAGCAATGTCCACAACAGCCAAACTGTGGAAGGAGCCTCGGTGTCCATAGACAGATGATGGATAAAGAAGAGGTGGTCTATGTATAGAATGGAATATTCCTCAGCCATTAGAAATGACAAATACCCACCATTTGCTTCAACGTGGATGGAACTGGAGGGTATTATGCTGAGTGAAATAAGTCAATCGGAGAAGGACAAACATTGTATGGTCTCATTCATTTGGGGAATATAAATATAATATAATATAAATAGAATAGAATAGAATAGAATAGAATAGAATAGAATAGTGAAAGGGAATATAAGGGAAGGGAGAGGAAATGTGTGGGAAATGTCAAAAAGGGAGACTGAACATAAAGACTCCTAACTCTGGGAAATGAACTAGGGGTGGTGGAAGGGGAGGTGGGCGGGGGGTGGGGGTGAATGGGTGACAGGCACTGAAGGGGGCACTTGATGGGATGAGCACTGGGTGTTATTCTGTATGTTGGCAAATTGAACACCAATAAAAAATAAATTTATTAAAAAAAAAAAACAAGAAATAAGCACACCTTGAAGCCAGCTTTCAGCTAATCTGGCTCCTATGGGAGTTAGAAGCTAGCTCTATTCCAGGTGAGGAGTTTCCATGAAAAGCACTTTACTGAACGTGGAGACACAAGCCTTCTGAGCCAGCAACTTTCCACTTGCCTAAAACACAGCTTCTGACCGCATCTAACATAGGGTATTTACAAGCAAAGTCCACAGGCAGTGTGGAACCACGAGGGACAGCAACTGTGCTCAATTCTCAGAAATACATATGCCTTGAACCCTACTTTTAACTAGGCTCGTTCCAATGGGAGTTAGAAGCTAGCTCCATTCTGAGTCAGGAGTTTCATGAAGAGTGGTGTATTGAACTGGATGACACAATCCTTCCGGGCCTGCAGCTTACCACTTGTCTCTCACACAACTTCTGAGGCATCTAACATAGGGTATTAGAAGCTAAGTTCACAGGCAGTGTGGAACCATGGGGACAGGCCCTTTGCTCAACTCTCAGAAATAAGTATGCCTTAAACCCAGCTTTTAACTAGCACCTCTCCTATAAGAATTGGAAACTAGCTCCACTCTAGGTAAGGAGGTTCCATGGAAACCAATGTATTGAATTTGGAGACACAATCCTTCCTGGTCTGCAGCTTCCCAGTTGCCACTCACACTACTTCTGTCAGGCATCTAACATAAGTGACTTGGAAGCTAAGGCAGTGTGGACCCGAAATACAGGCTCTTTGCTCAACTTTCCAAAATAAATATGCCTGAATTTAGCCTTCAACCTGCCTCGCTCCTATTGGAGTAAGAAGCTAGCTATATTCTAGAGGTCTAGCTTGCATGGAAAACACTGTATTAAACTTGGAGACACACACCTTCTAGGCCTTCATCTTGCCACTTGCATCTCACACAGCTTCTGAGAATCTTCTAACACAGGGAGTTAGAAGTAAGTTCACAGGCACTGTGCAACCGTGAGGGATAGCACCTGTGCTCAAAATGCAGAAATAAGTATGCCAGCTTTCAACAAGCATCACTCCTATGGGAGTTAGAACCTAGCTCCATTCTAGGTGAGTAGGTTCCATGGAAAGCACTGTATTAAACTCAGAACACAAGCCTTCTGGGTGTGCAGCTTGCCCCTTGCCTCTCACACTCTTCTGACAAGCATCAAATCTAAGGGAGGTAGAAGCTAAGTCCACAAGCAGTATGGAGCCGTGAGAGACAGGCCCTTTGCTCAACTCTCCGAAATAAGTATACTTTGAAGCCACCTTTCAACTAGCCTTACTCCTATGGGAGTTAGAAGCTAGCTCTATTCCAGGTGAGGAGGTTCCATGGAAAGCGCTGTATTGAATTCAAAGACACAAATTTCTGGACCAGTAACTTTCCATTTGCCTAAAACACAGCTTCTGATAGCATCTAATATAAGGGATTTACAAACTAAGTCCACAGGCAGTGTGGAAACGTGAAGAACAACAACTGTGCTCAACTCTCAAAAATAAGTGTGCCTTGAAGCCTACTTTCAACTAGGTTTCCTCCTATGTGGGTTGGAAGGTAGCTCCATTCTAGGGGAGAAGTTCCATGGAAAGCACTATATTAAAATGGGAAACACAAGACTTTCAGGCTTGCAGCTTGCCAATTGTCTCTCACACAACTTTTGAGGCATCTAACATAAGGATGTTAGAAGCTTAGTCCACAGGCAGTGTGGAACCGTGGAGACAGGCCCTTTGCTCAACTCTCAGAAATAAGTATGCCATAAACCGAGCTTTAACTAGAGTCTCTCCTAGAAGAATTAAAAGCTAGCTCCACTCTAGGTGAGGAGCTTCCATGGAAAGCCCTGTATTGAACTCGGAGACACAATCCTTCCTAGTCTGGAGCTTTCCAATTGCCTTTCACACTGCTTCTGTCAGGCATTGAACATAAGTGAGTTAGAAGCTAAGTCCACAAGCAGAATGGAGCCGAGGAGTATAGAATCTTTTCAACTCTCAGAAAGAAGTATGCCTTGAGGCCAGATTTCAACTAGCCTCCCTCCGATGAATGTTAGAAGCTAAGTCTTCTAGGTGAGAAGAGTCCATGGAAAGCACTGTATTGAACTCAGAGACACAATCCTAACTGGCCTGCAGCTTGCCACTTGCCTCTCACACACTTCTAATAAGCATCTAACATAAGGGAATTAGAAGCTAAGTTCAAAGTCAGTGTGGAGCCATGAGTGACAGCACTTGTTCTCAACTCTCAGAAATAATTATGCCTTGAACCCAGCTACAACTAGCCTCACTCATATGGGAGTTAGAACTGAGGTCCATTCTAGGTTAGGAGGTTCCATAGAAAGTGCTGTATTGAATTCGGAGACACAAGTCTTCTGGGCCTGCAGCTTGCCATTTGCCTCTTACACAGCTTCTGACAAGCATCTAAAATAAGGGGGTTATAAGCTAAGTTCACAGGCACTGTAGAACCATGAGGGACAGGCCTTTTGCTCAACACTCAGAAATAGGTACGCCTTGAACCCAGCTTTCAACTAGCCTCACTCCTATGGGATATGGAAGCTAGCTCCACTCTAGGTGAGGAGGTTCCTTGGAAAGCGCTGTATTGAACTCAGAGACACAAGACTTCCAGGACAACAGCTTGCCACTTGTGTCTCACACAGCTTCTGACATGCATCTAACATAAGGGAGTTAGAAGCAAACTCCACAGGCAGTGTGGAGCCGTGAGGAAAACCACCTGTGCTCATCTTCCAGAAATTATTATGCTTTGAAGCCCGCATTCAGCTAGCCTCACTCCTATGGGAGTCAGAAGCTAGTTACTTTCTAGGTGAGAAGGTTCCATGAAAAGGGCTGTATTTAAGGCAGAGGCACAAACCTTTGGGTACTGCAGTTTGCCACTTCTCTCTCACAGCTTCTAAAATGCATCTACGTAAGGGACTTAGAAGCTAAGTTCATATGAAGTGTGGAGCCGCTGGGAACAGGCCCTTTACTCACCTCAGAAATAAATATGCCTTGAAGCCAGCTTTCAACTAGCCACTCTCCTATGGAAGTTGGAAGCTTGCTCACTCTAAGTGAGGAGATTCCATGGATAGCGCTGTATTGAACTCGGAGACCTAAATCTTTCTGGCCTGCAGCTTGCCACTTGCCTCTCACACAGTTTCAGACATGCTTCTAATAAGGGAGTTAGAAGATGACACCACAGGCAACATGGAGCCTCGAAGGACGTCCACTGTGATCAACTCTCAGAAATAAATATGTCTTGAACCTAGCTTTCAACTAGCCCCTCTCCTATAAGATTTAGAAGCTAGCTCCACTCTAGATGAGGAGGTGCCATGGAAACTGTTGTATTGACTTGGAGATGCAAGCCATCTAGGCTGCAGCTTGTCATTTGCCTGTCACCCACTGGAGGAACAAGCTGGTTGTACAGGGGTAAGGGACCATGGAAACACTAAATACTGAAGAGTGAGCACACAGCTTTCCTGGGGAGAAATTTTGCACGACCCTTTCACCTACTGGCCACAGAACCCAAACCAAAGCACATGTGGTGGCTGGCAGGAAATGAGGCCTACTGCACTCTGAGAAACAAGAATTCCTTGCAGGTAGCTTCTGATAAGCATCTAACATAGGGAGCTAGATGCTAAGTCCAGAGGCATTATGGAGCCCAGAGGGACAGCCCCTGTGCTCAACTCTCAGAAAAGAGTATGCCTTGAACCCAGAATTCAACTAACCTCACTCCTATAGGAGATAGAACCTAGCTCCATTGTAGGTGAGGAGGTTTCATGGAAACTCTATATGGAACTCGGAGGCAAAAACCTTCCGGGCCTGTAGCTGGCCACTTGCCTCTCACGCAGCTTCTGACAAGCATCTAACAGAAAGGAGTTAGAACCTAAGTCCACAGGCAGTGTGGAGCCATGAGGGACAGCCCCTGTGCTCAACTCTCAGAAACAAGTATTCCTTGAACACAGCTTTCAACTAATCTCTATCCTATGGGAGTTAGAATTAGCTCCATTCTAGGTGAGGAGGTGCCATGGAAAGGGCTGTATTGAACTCGGAGTCACAAGCCTTCCTGGCCTGCAGCTTGCAGGCCAATTCCATCTTCCATTAGGCCCATTTTATAATTGCATGACCACACTGCTCACGTGAGCTGGAGACAATATGCTAAAGTGACCAGATGGTAGCACTGTCAATTTGAAAGGACCTATATGCCAAAGCATCCATAAACATGGTCTCCAAAAGTCTTTGATATTCACACGCCTTTGATGAAATCATGACTCTGGAAACTCCAGCATCTATAGCTTATCTTGTTGTCCTTGGTCTTCTGACCATTACTCGTCCTCTGTTCGCCTGACATTCTGCCCAATTGTCCACGGAGAAATTAGACCCCATCCGGTGAGAGCCGAATCCGATTCCTCTGCTCACCCCCACGACAGACAGAGAAGAATATGCACAGGTCTGCACCCATCTTTATCCTTCTCCACAATGGCAGAAGAAAATGTGGCCAGCCCTCCCTCCTCCTGTCAAAAGTCAAATCTGAGATAAGACTTGGATATAAGGGAAACCGGAAAAGTAAGTCAATCGGAGAAGGACAAACATTATATGGTCTCATTCATTCAGGGAATATAAAAAATAGTGAAAGGGATTAAAGGGGAAAGGAGAGGGATGCCTGGGTGGCTCAGCAGTTGGGCTTCAGTTCAGGTCATGATCCCGGTATCCGGATCAATGAGTCCATTGAGTACATCGGACTGCCTGCATGGAGCCTGCCTCTCCCTTTGCCTATGTCTGCTTCTGTCTCTCACTCTGTGTCTTTCATGAATAAACAAAATCTTTTTTAAAAAAGAGGTGGGGGAGGAGAGAAAATGAGTGGGAAAAATCAGAGAGGGTGACAGAACATGAGAGACTCCTAACTCTGGGAAACAAACAAAGGGTAGTGGAAGGGGAGGTGGGTGGGGGGCTGGGGTGACTGGGTGATGGGCACTGAGGGGGCATTTGATGGGATGAGCACTGGGTGTTATGCTATATGTTAGCAAATCAAACTCCAATAAAAAAAAATATACAGAAACAAAAAAGGAAGAAGAAAGAAAGAAAGAAAGAAAGAAAGAAAGAAAGAAAGAAAGAAAGAAAGAAGAAAGAAAGAAACATAGGCATACTTTCTAGGTGAGAAGGTTCCATGAAAAGGGCTGTATTTAAGGCAGAGGCACAAACCTTTGGGTACTGCAGTTTGCCACTTCTCTCTCACAGCTTCTAAAATGCATCTACGTAAGGGACTTAGAAGCTAAGTTCATATGAAGAAAGAAAGAAAGAAAGAAAGAAAGAAAGAAAGAAAGAAAGAAAGAAAGAAAGAAAGAAAGAAAGAAAGAAAAAAAGAAAGAAAGAAAACCGGAATACTGTTTTGAACTCTAGACACTTTTATTTATTTACTAAAGATTTTATTTATTCATGAGACAAACACACACACTCAGAGAGAGAGACAGAGACATAGGCAGAGGGAGAAGCAGGTTTCATGCAGGGAGCCCCATGAGGGATCATGTCCTGAGCGGAAGGCAGATGAGCCACCCAGGCGGAACTATAGCCACTTTTAAGAAGTAGCTGCATCTTTCGATGGACACCGAGGCTCCTTCCACAGTTTGGCTATTGTGGACATTGCTGCTAGAAACATCGGGGTGCAGGGTGTCCATCGAAAGATGAATGGAAAAAAAAAAAGAAAGATGAATGGATAAAGAAGATGTGGTTTATGTATACCATGGAATATTCCTCAGCCATTAGAAATGACAAATACCCACCATTTGCTTGGATGTACCTGGAGGGTATTATGCTGAGTGAAATAAGTCAACCGGAGAAGGACAATCATTATATGGTCTCATTCATTTGGGGAATATAAATAGTGAAAGGGAATAGAAGGGAAGGGAGAAGAAGTGTGTGGGAAATATCAGGAAGGGAGACAGAACATGGAAGACTCCTAACTCTGGGAAATGAACTAGGGGTGGTGGAAGGGGAGGAGGGCGGGGGTGGGGGTGATTGGGTGACAGGCACTGAGGGGAGGGCCACTTGACGGGATGAGCACTGGGGGTTATTCTGTATGTTGGCAAATTGAACACCAATAAAAAATAAATGTATTATTAAAAAAAAAAGAAGTAGCCGCAGCAGGAAAGAAACACACACCCCCCCTCGCCCCCCAGCAAGTGGAAGGAGATTGCGCTGACTCCTCTCCTTTTCCTCCAGAGAAGCACATCCCCTCCCATGCCTCTGGAAGGTGCCTTGGAGGAGGTGCCAGGAGGGATGATTGACATTCTTATCCTCAAGGACAGGGAGTTGAGCATGAGAATTCTGGACAAACAGATCTTGTTGTTGTTGTTGTTGTTTTAAATCCTATGTTCTTTTAGCCTCCCCACATAATTGAGTTCCTCTCCCACAATCTCTTCTCCTAGTTCACCCAATAGACAAGCATGTAGAGTTTGCCACTCCTCGAGGTCTTTGCTCGGGAGGGCTCTGCCACGTGAAGCTTGTTGGGCACAAACTCCTCCGCTCCTTTTTGGTCTGACGTCAAGGTGGTCCTAGGGGTTGGGGGCCCCAGACACTGAGAGGGTGGAGGTTACGGTGGTGCCCTGGGGATGCCGTCCTTTCCAGTGTCTCTGGTTCAATCCTCCTTGGTGGTCATGCTCCCTCCCTTCTGGTGCTGCCCCACCGGCCCTCAGTCGCCACCTCCCCACCTCCGGTAAGGTCCCAGAGAGGGGTGATGACTTTGTGAGCGGCACAAGCTCTTACTGGAGGACCCCGCAATCCCACTCCCACAGATCAGTCCCGGGGGACCCAGAGGAGGCATAGCGGAGTGCCAGCTCGTCTCTGAATCCTCTGCCTGTCTAGTTTGTCGAGGTCATGTGTACACCCATCTGACACCATGCTGGCCCTCGGGACACTGGCTGATGCTCCCCGGAGGTGCAGGCTTCTCCCACTGAGACACAACCAGGTGCCCTGAAATACGTGTCCTTGAAAAACCAACGTGATAAAGGGGAACGGAGAAGAAATAAGTGGGAAATATCAGAAAGGAGACAGAACATGAGAGACTCCTAACTCTGGGAAACGAACTAGGGGTGGTGGAAGGGGAGGAGGGCACTGAGGGGGGGCACTTGACAGGATGAGCACTGGGTGTTATTCTATATGCTGGCAAATTGAACACCAATAAAAAATAAATTTATAAAAAAAAAGAAAAAGAAAAAGAAAAACCATCGTAAGGTCTTCACCCGTGACCTCTCTTCTGCTGAGTGGTCTTCTGCTCAGCTGCCCTCCGAGGGGAAGAAGTACCAGGAATGCATGTAGTTTAGCCAACTCAGGAAGGATTTATTTTTTATTTTGTTGTATATTTTTTAATTGGAGTTTGATTTGCCAACATATAGCATAACACCCAGTATTCATCCTGTCAAGTGCCCCCCTCAGTGCCTGTCATCCAGTCACACACACCACCCCCCGCCCTCCTCCCCTTCCACCACCCCTGTTGGTTTCCCAGAGTTAGGAGTCTCTCAGGTTCTGTCACCCTCGCTGATATTTCCCACTCATTTTCTCTCCTTCCCCCTTTATTACCTTTCACTATTTTTTATATTCCCCAAATGAATGACACCATATAATGTTTGTCCTTCTCCGATTGACTTATTTCACTCAGCATAATACACTCTAGTTCCATCCACGTCGAAGCAAATGGTGAGTATTTGTCATTTCTAATGGCTCAGGAAGGATTCCCTTGAAATAAAACCCTTCTTTTCAGGTGTCTGACGTTTAGTCAATGCTTTCCACCTACTAGACGTCTGTCCAGCCTTCCGAGCCACCTGACTTGCTTGATTCCTCTCTTGGCATCTCATCTGTAGTTTTCATAGTGCTCAGGATGTAGGATGTACACAGAACAGTTTTCAACCCCGGGTGGGTGGACACTGTTAAGTGCGATCACGGATTTATACAGGTGAGAAGAAGGCTGAGAGAGAGGCTTGGAAATTAAACCCTTAAAAGTCCACTGTCAATTGGTGATGCTAACGTGATAAGAGTTCCCTTTCATTTTTTTTAATAATAAATTTATTTTTTATTGGTGTTCAATTTGCCAACATACAGAATAACCCCCAGTGCTCATCCCGTCAAGTGTCCCCCTCAGTGCCTGTCACCCATTCACCCCCACCCCCCGCCCTCCTCCCCTTCCACCACCCCTAGTTCATTTCCCAGAGTTAGGAGTCTTTATGTTCTGTCTCCCTTTCTGATATTTCCCACACATTTCTTCTCCCTTCCCTTATATTCCCTTTCACTATTATTTATATTCCCCAAATGAATGAGAACATATAATGTTTGTCCTTTTCCGATTGACTTACTTCACTCAGCATAATACCCTCCAGTTCCATCCACGTTGAAGCAAATGGTGGGTATTTGTCGTTTCTAATGGCTGAGTAATATTCCATTGTATACATAGACCACATCTTCTTTATCCATTCATCTTTCGATGGACACCGAGGCTCCTTCCACAGTTTGGCTATTGTGGACATTGCTGCTAGAAACATTGGGGTGCAGGTGTCCCGGCGTTTCATTGCATCTGTATCTTTGGGGTAAATCCCCAACAGTGCAATTGCTGGGTCGTAGGGCAGGTCTATTTTTAAAGAGTTCCCTTTCATTAGAGGAATTCTTGCTGGGGGGCTTGTGCTCTCTCCTGTCTGGATCAGAGTGTGAAGTTTTAGAAATGTACCTACGGTCCCAGAAAGCGTTTAAGTGCCTTAGCACCTAGACAGGATGCTGCTTTGTCACCTCCGGAGTCCTATCCTCTGTCACCACTGTTCATGTTTTCCTATGATTGCATAATGCTCGCAGGTGTCTATCTTTGATAGTTCTTGCTTCTCCTTGTCCTCTTTGGTCCCTTTTGTTTGTTTGTTTTTTGAAGATTTTATTGTGATTGATTGATTGATTGATTGATTTTTAAGATTTTTTTAAATTCCCTTATTCATGAGAAACACAGAGAGAGAAAGGCAGAGGGAGAAGCAGGCTCATTACAGGGAGCTTGATGTGGGACTCCGGAATTACACCTGGAGCCAAAGGGAGAACCTTAACCACCAAGCCACCAAGGTGCCCAAAAGCTTTTTAATTTCAAGTGATCTCTACATCCATCCAACAGACGTGGTGCTGGCTGGAACTCACGACCCCCTCCAATCAAGAGTCATATGGAGCCAGCCAGGTAGAAAAACAAACCAACTATAAAAACAAACCAAACAAAACAAATAAAAAACAAACCCCCTCCAATCAAGAGTCACACAGGGCCAGCCAGGTAGAAAAACAAACCAACTAGAAAAATAAACCAAACAAAACAAACCAAAAAGAAAACCAAAAAAAAAAGGAAAAAGAAAGAAAAAAAAAGTTTTGAACATGCCAAAGGAAGTTCTGCTCATTGTTTTCATTTTCCCCTTAATATCCTGGACAATCATGATCAATAATTACCTCTTTTCCAGCGCCCCCACACACGGGAGAGGGGGGTTGTACAGATGTTCTTGAACTGGATTTATGTAGTGAACAGCTATTTTAACCCCCTTCCTTAAACCAGCTTTCCCAGAATAAGCTCATAGTAGGCCTGTCTCAGAGATCTGTAAGACCCTGACTACCCAGGAGCTGTGGGGGTGCAAATGGAAATGAGCTGGCCTGAGTTCTGAGGCTCAGGCCTTCCCAGAATGATAGTTTCTCAATGAAGGGAGTTTAAACCTTTCTCACCAGAATGTTTGGAGGGATGGTCCAAAAGCACTGGAGGGCCTCTGGGACACCACAATTCCTTGAGTGCAGCTCTTCACTGGCACCTTCCTTTAGGTAAGTCGAACCTCTCACCCCAGGAGGGGAGACTGGGCAGTGCAAGGCTGTGGCCTTCAGTCTAAGGACCAAGCCATCCCTGATAGAACCTTTCAATGAGCCCTCACACCTGAGGGAGGTTAGCAGGTAGCTCTAGCCTTAGTGGTGGAGGGGAAGTGGAGAGGCCAGGTACTTTTCAGTGAGAAAGCAGCTTTCCTGGTCTGCAGCTTACAAGTCTGTCACTGGAGTGAGTTAGCACACCATCTCCACAGTTGATGTGGAGGTGAAAAACCATTGTACCTACTGAACGCTGAGGAATTAGCGTTCCTTGAATGAAACTTTCAGATAGCCCCTATGTGGTTGGGAGGTATGCCCTGGCTCCACGTTAGGACAGAGACCCAATGGCACCCCCGTCCTGAACTCTGTGCCCAAGGATCATGTGAGGGCAGCTTTCCAGGCCTCTCCAGGAAGGGCTTGAGAAACCAGCTCCTAAAAAGAAGAAGAAGAAGAAAAAGAAGGAGGAGGAGGAGGAGGAGGAAGAGAAGGAGAAGGAGAAGGAGAAGAATAAGCAGCTCAAGAAATTTGGAGGGGCCTGGAAAGCCCTGTTCACCTGTAGGTGACATAGGCATTCCTGGAGTACACCGTGAGACTAGCGTCGCACCTCAGGTAGTGGAAACAGGTGTCTAAGCAGTGGTGGCAGTGCAAAAGGAAAGCGGGCTACTTCCTGTGAGGACAAATCTCTCCCTGACTAAGCTTACCTGGAGGCCTCACCTGTAGGCCTCTCCTGGAGGCCTTGAGACCCCGCCTTCCAAGGAGGTGTAAGAGTGCCTTGGAAATGAGCTGGCCCATGTTCTAAAGCTCAGGCCTTCCTAGAAGGTTAGATTCTCGATAAAGTGAGTTCAAACCTATCTCCTCACAAGGTGTGAAGGGACTGTCCCAAGCGCTGGAGGGCCTCTGGGACACCACAGTTCCTAGACTGCAGCTTTTCACTGGCCCCTTCCATGAGGAAAGTCAAACCTCTCAGCCCAGCAAACTGAGGAGCCTGGGCAGTGGCAAGGCTGTGGGCTTCAGTGTGAGAAACAGGCCCTTCCAGAGGGAACCTTTCCACATGCTCCCCTCACAGTTGAGGGAGGTTAGCAGCTAGGTCCACCCTCGGGGGGCGAGGGGCAAGGGCAGAGGCCAGATACATTTCAATGAGAAATCAGCTTTCCTGGCCTGTACCTGACCAGGAATCTGTCACCGGCGTCAGTTACCACAACCTCTCCACTGTGGTTGTGGAGGTGAAATGGCCCTGCAACCTCCTGAACGCTGAGGAACTATGCTTCCTTGAGGGAAACATTAAGCTAGCCCCTCCTAGGAGGGAGATAGCTCTGGCCCCACCTTAGGCTGCAGACTGAATGGAACTCACTGTCCTGAACCCTGAGCCCAAGGGGCCAGTGAGAACAGCTTTCCACTGGCTTTTCCAGGAAAGGCTTGAGAAGCCAGCTCCTCAGGAAGTTTGGAGGGGCCCTGGAATGTGCTGTCCACCTCTAGCGGCCGTAGGCCTTCCTGGAGTGCTCACTGGAGACTAGCTTCTCATCTCAGGGTGTGGGAATAAGTTTCTCGGCAGCGGTGGTGGCACTAAGGGAAAGCGGGCTACTTTCCTGTGAGGACAAAGCTCTCCCTGACTAAGCTCACCTGTAGGCCTCTCCTGGAGGCCTGTGAGACAGTGCCTCCCTAGCAGTTGTGGGGCACAATGGAAACGAGCTGGCCTGTGTTCTGAGGCTCAGACCTTGCTAGAAGTAAGCTTTTGAAGAAGGGAATTCAAATATGTCACCCCACAAGGTGTGGAGGTCAGTACCAAAGCGCTGGAGGGCCTCTGGCACACCACAGTTCCTTGAGTACAGCTCTCCACTGGCTGCTTCCATGTGGAAAATCGAACCTCTCAGCCCAGCCGACAGAGGAGCCTGGACAGTGGCAAGACATTGAGCTTCAGTGTGAGAACCAGGCACTCCTAGAGGGAACCTTTCAACATGCTCATCCTCACATCTGAGGGAGGTTTGCAGCTAGCTCCACCTTCGGTGGGCGAGGGGCAGGGGCAGAGTCCAGGTACTTTTCACTGAGAAAGCAGCTTTCCTGGCCTGTAGTTGACCATGAATCTGACACTGGGGTGATTTAGCACAACCTCTCCACAGTGGTTGTTGAGGTGAACTGACCCTGCGACCTCCTGAATGCTGAGGAACTAGCATTCCTTGAGGGAAACTTTCAGCTATCCCCTCCCAGGTAGGAGGTAGGCCCTGGCCCTACATGAGGCTGGTAACCCAAAGAAACTCACTGTCCTGAACCTTGTGAAATGGAAATGCTATCTAGTTGCCTGTGAGCAACAAGCTATCCTTGAGTGCAGCTTTCAACTACCTTCTCACCTAAAGGCATCAAAAGAACCTGTGGAGGCTCTAGGGAAATGCAGTCTACTAAACTCTGAGACACAAGCATTCCTGCTCTGCAGCTTTCAACTAGCCTCTTACCTACAGGAGTGGAGGGCCAATGGAAATGCTACGTAGTGAATAGTGAGACCCCACCATTCCTTGAGCGCAGCTTTCCACTACCTTCTCACTTACCTGCATTAGAACCTATATTAAAAACACCTCTGGAGGCTCGAGGGAAATGCAGCCTACTGAACTCCGAGAAACAAGCGTTACTTGCAGGCAGCATCTGACAAGCCTCTAACATATGGAAGTTAGAACCTATGTCCACAGTAGGTGCAGAGGCCCAATGGAAACTGTGTTCAACACTCAGAAAGAAGCATTCCTTAAACACAGCTTTCTTATTTAAAAAAAAAAAAAAAAAAAGACACAGAGAGAGGGGCAGAGACACAGGCAGAGGGAGAAGCAGGCTCTATGCAGGAAGCCTGACGTGGGACTCAATCCTGGATCTCCAGGATCACACCCTGGGCTGAAGGTGCCACTAAATCACTGAGCCACCAGGGCTGCCCATGAACACAGCTTTCAACTAGACTCTTACCTATGGGAGCTAGAAAGTAGCCTCACTGTAGGTGAGGAGCTACCATGGAAATGCACTGTACTGAAATCTGAGACACAAGCATTCTGGGCCTGCAGCTTGCCACTAGCCTCTCACCCACAGGAGGTACAAGCTAGCTCCACAGGAGTGGAGGGCCTATGGAAATTCTGTGTAGTGAACTGTGAACAACCAGCATTCCTGGAGAGCAGCTTTCAACTAACCTTCTCACCTACTGGCATTAGAACCTAGTTCAAAAGCATCTCTGGAAGCTCAAGGGAAATGCGGCCTACTGAACTCTGAGAAGAAAGTGTTCCTTGAAGGCAGCTTCTGACAAGCCTAGTCTAACATAAGGGAGTTAGAACCTATGTCAACAGTAGGTGTGGGGGCCCAATGGAAAGGCCCTGTGCTCAACTCTCTGAAAGAACCATTCCTTGAATGCAGCTTTCAACTAGCCTCACCTATGGGAATTAGAACCTAGTTCCAGTGTAGGTGAAGAGGTGCAATGATATGCGGTGTACTGAACTCTGAGACACAAGCATTTGTGCCCTGAAGCTTTCCACTAACCTCTCACATAAGGGAGGTACAAGCTAGCTCCACAGGAATGGAGGGGCCATGGAAATGCTATGTAGTGAACTGTGAGCAACCAGTGTTCTTTGGTGCAGATTTCCACTATCCTCTCACCAACTGGCATTAGAACCTATATCAAAAGCACATGTGGACACGTGAGGGAAATGCAGCCTACTGAACTCTGAGAAATAAGCGTTCCTTGAAGGCAGCTTCTGACAAGCCTCTAATATAAGGGGGTTAGAACCTATGTCAACAGTAGGTGTGGAGGCCCAATGGAAAGACCCTGTACTCACCTCTCAGAAAGAAGCATTCCTTGAACACAGCTTTTTTTTTTTTTTTTTTTTTGCAGGTTAAATTTTATTACGTCTCAAATACAAAACATTCCAAAAAGAGAAAAGTGATCTATAATATCTAGGTTCTATAATCAACTACCAGTTAAACAAAACATTTTATCATTCTGTTTTACAGCCAGTATAAGGCCAAAAGAATCAAGACATTCTTTTTCCAATGGGAGAGTAAGTCTGCTGGGTCAGTAAACTTTGCCAAATAACTGAATGGTCATTTAGGTATGCTTAATTTGAATTTAGTATTTATGTTTACTATGATTAATTTCTATGTTATACACTATTTTCAAGATATCTAAAAATCTCCAAAGCCAAAGTCATCAGAAGCACAATCCCAAGTAGTTTACATTATGGGAAGATTGAGGAAGACAGCTATGTAAGTGCAACAGCTACTTAAATTTGGTCAATACCTTCATCATGATCTGTAATTACAAGAGCCTATCCAATGAGGGTTACAATTTTTGGACTATTTCCCACAATTGCCAAGATTAAACATGATAAGCACTGATTTTACTATGAAAACAAAAATATCAGAAGTTGGGTGGCTCAGGTGGCTCAGAGGTTTAGCACTGCCTTCAGCCCAGGGCATGATTCTGGAGACCTTGGGATCGAGTCCCACGTAGGGCTCCCTCAATGGAGCCTGATTCTCCCTCTGCCTATGCCTGTGCCTTTCTCCCTCTCTGTGTGTCTCTTATGAATAAATAAATAAAATCTTAAAAATTATATCAGAAGTTTTTGTACTTAGTTCTAACACAACAACTCAAATCCAGTTCCTCTGAGAACTGAACACAGCTTTCAAATAGCCCCTCACCTATGGGAGTTAGAAGCTAGCTCCACTCTAGGTGAGGAGGTGCCATGGAAAGGTGCTGTACTGAACTCTAGGACACAAGCATTCCATGCCTGCAGCTTGCCACTAGCCTCTCACCCACGGGAGGTACAAGCTAGCTCCACAGGAGTGGAGGCCCGTGGAAATGCTATGTAGTGAATTGTGAGCAACCAGCGTCCCTGGAGAGAAGCTTTCCACTATCCTCTCACCAACTGGCATTAGAACCTATATCAAAAGGACGTTTGGAGGCGGAGGGAAATGCGGCCTACTGAACTCTGAGAAACATGCCTTCCTTGCAGGCAGCTTCTGACAAGCCTCTAACAAAGGGAAGGTAGAATCTATGTCCACAGTAGGTGTGGAGGCCCAAAGGAGAGGCCCTGTGCTCAACTCTCAGAAAGGATTTCTTAAATGCAGCTTTCAACTAGCCTCTCACTATGAGTATTAACTGATTTCCCTTGGTGCTGCCACCACTGTTGAGACACCTGTTTCCACTCCCTGAGGTGACAAGTGAGCTGCCAGGGGGCACTCCAGGAAGGCATAGGGCCCTATAGGTAGACAGCATCTTTCAGGGCCCCTGGGAACCTCCTGAGGAGCTGGTTTCTCAAGCCCTTCCTGGAGAGGCCAGTGGAAAGCTGCCCTCACTGGCCTCTTGGGCCCAGGGCACAGGACAGCAAGTTCCATTGGGTCTGCGGCCTAATGTGGGGCCAGGGCCACCTCCCTAGTGGGGGCTAGTTGAAAGTTTCCCTCAAGGAAGGCTAGTTCCTCAGCTTTTAGAAGGTTGCAGGGTTTTTTTTACCTCAACAAAAACTGTGGAGAGGTTGTGCTAACTCACCCCTGTGACAGACTCCTGATCAGCTACATGTCAAGAAATCTGCTTTCTCAGTGAAAAGTACCTGGCCTCTGCCCTTGCTCCTCACCCACTGAGAGTAGAGCTAGCTGCTAACCTCCTTCAGCTGTATAGGCTGGGATGTTGAAAGGTTCCCTCCAGGAGTGCCTGGTTCTCGCATTGAAGCCCACAGCCTTGCCACTGCCCAGGCTCCTTGGTCTGCTGGGCAGAAACCTTCCACTTTCCTCAGGGAAAGGCCAATGCAGACCTGCACTGAATGAACTGTGGTGTCACAAAGGCCCTCCAGCACTTGGGACAGTCCCTCCCCACCTAGTGGGGAGACAGGTTTGAACTCCCCTCATCAAGAGGTTAGCCTTCTAAGAAGGCTAAGCCTCAGAACTCAGGGCAACTTATTTCCTTTTTTTAAGTATATTTTTATTGGTATTTGATTGGCCAACATATAGTATAACACTCAGTGCTCATCCCGTCAAGTGGCCCCCTCAGTGCCCGTCATCCAGTCACCCCAACCCCCCACCCATCTCTCCTTCCACTACCCCTTGTTCATTTCCCAGAGCTAGGAGTCTCTCATGTTCTGTCGCCCTCTCTGATTTTTCCCACTCATTTTCTCTCTTTTTCCCTTTAATCCCTTTCACTATTTCTTACATTCCCCAAACAAGTGAAACCATATGATGATTGTCCTTCTCAGATTGACTTACTTCACTCAGCATAATACCCTCCAGTTCCATCCACGTCGAAACAAATGGTGGGTATTCGTCCTTTCTAATGGCTGAGGAATATTCCATTGTATACATAGACCACCTCTTCTTTATCCATTCATCTTTTGATGGACACTGAGGCTCCTTCCACAGTTTGGCTATTGTAAACATTGCTGCTATAAACATTGGGGTGCAAGTGTCTCGGTCTTTCATTGCATCTGTATCTTTGGGGTAGATATGCAGTAGTGCAATTGCTGGGTCATAGGGCAGATCTATTTTTAACTCTTTGAGGAACCTCCACACAGTTTTCCAGAGTGGCTGCACCACTTCACACTCTCACCAACAGTGCAAGAGGGTTCCCCTTTCTCCACATCCTCTCCAACATTTGTTGTTTCCTGCCTTGTTAATTTTCCCCATTCTCACTGGTGTGAGGTGGGATCTCATTGTGGTTTTGATTTGTATTTCCCTGATGGCAAGTGATGCAGAGCATTTTCTCATGTGCATGTTGGCCATGTCTATGTCTTCTTTGGTGAAATTTCTATTCATGTCTTCTGCCCATTTCATGATTGGATTGTTTGTTTCTTGGGTGTTGAGTTTAATAAGTTCTTTACAGATCTTGGATACTAGCCCTTTATCTGATACGTCATTTGCAAATATCGTCTCCCATTCTGTAGGTTGTCTTTTAGTTTTGTTGACTGTTTCTTTTGCTGTGCAGAAGCTTCTTATTTTGATGAAGTCCCAATAGTTCATTTTTGCTTTTATTTCTCTTGCCTTCGTGGATGTATCTTGCAAGAAGTTACTGTGGCCGAGTTCAAAAAGGGTGTTGCCTGTGTTCTCCTCTAGGATTTTGATGGACTCTTGTGTCACATTTAGATCTTTCATCCATTTTGAGTTTATCTTTGTGTATGGTGAAAGAGAGTGGTCTAGTTTCATTCTTCTGCATGTGGATGTCCAATTTTCCCAGCACCATTTATTGAAGAGACTGTCCTTTTTCCAGTGGATAGTCTTTCCTGCTTTGTCGAATACTAGTTGACCATAGAGTTGAGGGCCCATTTCTGGGTTCTCTATTCGTTCCATTGATCTGTGTGTCTATTTTTGTGCCAGTACCACACTGTCTTGATAATCATAGCTTTGCAGTACAACTTGAAATCTGGCATTGTGGTGCCCCTGGCTTTGGTTTTCTTTTTCAATATTCCCCTGGCTATTCAGGGTCTTTTCTGATTCCACACAAATATTAAGATGATTTGTTCCAACTCTCTGAAGAAAGTCCGTGGGATTTTGATAGGGATTGCATTGAACGTGTAAACTGCCCTGGGTAGCATAAACATTTTCACAATATTAATTCTTCCAATCCATGAGCATGGAATATTTTTCCATCTCTTTGTGTCTTCCTCAATTTCTTTCAGAAATGTTCTGTAGTTTTTAGGGTATAGATCCTTTACTTCTTTGGTTATGTTTATTCCTAGGTACCTTATGGTTTTGGGTGCAATTGTAAATGGGATTGACTCCTTAATTTCTCTTTCTTCAGTCTCATTGTTAGTGTGTGGAAATGCCACTGACTTCTGGGCATTGATTTTGTATCCTGCCACACTGCCGAATTGCTGTATGAGTTCTAACAATCTTGGGGTGGAGTCTTTTGGGTTTTCTATGTACAGTATCATGTCATCTGCGAAGAGGGAGAGTTTGACTTCTTCTTTGCCAATTTGAATGCCTTTTATTTCTTTTTGTTGCCTGATTGCTGAGGCTAGGACCTCTAGGACTATGTTGAATAACAGTGGTGAGAGTGGACATCCCTGTCGTGTTCCTGATCTTAGGGGAAAGGCTCTCAGTTTTTCCCCGTGAGAATATTTACTGTGGGCTTTTCATAGATGGCTTTTAAGATGCTGAGGAATGTTCCCTCTATCCCTACACTCTGAAAAGTTTTGATCAGGAACGTATGCTGTATTTTGTCAAATGAAAGTGATAGATGCTTTCACTGCATCTATTGAGAGGATCATATGGTTCTTGTTTTTTCTCTTGTTGATGTGATCTATCACGTTGATTGTTTTACAAGTGTTGAACCACCCTTGCATCCTGGGGGTAAATCCCACTTGGTCATGGTGAATTATCTTCTTAATGTACTGTTGGATCCTTTTGGCTAGTATCTTGGTGAGAATTTTTGCATCTGTGTTCATCGGGGATATTGGTCTATAATCCTCCTTTTTGTGGGGTCTTTGTCTGGGTTTGGAATCAAAATGATGCTGGCCTCATAAAAAGAATTTGGAAGTATTCCATCCCTTTCTATCCTTAAGAACAGCCTTAGGACAGACCACTCTATCTAAATAGCCTCTTCAATTTGAAATGTCCTCAATCAATTTTCTCTCTCTCTGACTTGAATGCAGCTTCCAACTAGCCTCTCACATAAGGAAGTTAAAACATCTCTAAAAAGTGGGTATGGAGGCACATTAGAATTGTGCTATACTTATCTGTGAGTCATAACCTTTCTTTGAATGTACGTTTCAATGATCCTCTCACATAAGGTATGAGAACTTATCTGAACATTAGGGGTTGTGGTACAAGGGGTGTGTGATATATGTACTCCTGAGAAAAAAAAGTTTTCCTTGAATGAGCTTTCAACTAACTTCTCACTTAAGAGAGTAAGAATATCTCTCATAAGAAGGTATGTAGGCACTATGGAAATGCATTGTTCTTATATGTTAGACACAAGCTTTCCTTGAATGAAGCATTCAAGTACTCTCTCACATAAGGTAGTTAGAACCTATCTCAACACTAGATGGGCAGGGCTAATGGATATGAGATGTACTTAACTCTGAGAAACAAGCTTTCCTTGAATGCAGCTTTCAACTAGCCTCTCACAAGAGGCTTTTAGAACTTATCTCAACAGTCAGTGTGGGCTGGCAATGGAAATGCAATATAGTTTACTGTGAAACAAGCTTTCCTTGAATGAAGCTTTCAAATACGCTCTCACATGAGAGATTTCAATGCTATCTCAATAGGTGTGAAGTGCAATGGGTATACAATATACTTCACTCTGAGAAACAAGCTTTCCTTGAATGCAGCTTTCAACAAGCCTTTCACAAAAGGGACTTAGATCCTATATCAACACAAGGTGTGGAGGCACAATGGAAATGTGTTATACTTAACTCTCAGAAAAGGGTTACCTTGAATGCAGCTTACAACCAGCCTCCCACAGAAGAGATTAGAAATCAATCTCTACAATAAGTGTGGAGGCACATTGTATATGTGCTTTACCTTACTCTGAGAAACAGGCTTTCTTAGAATGCAGTTTCTAAACACCTTCTCACATGGCAGAGTGAGAACCTGTCTCAACAGTAGGTGTGGAGGTGCAATGGAATTGTGATATACTTAACTCTGAGAAACAAGTGATCTTTGAATGCACCTTTCAACTAGCATCTCACATAAGGCCTATAACCTAGCTCAACAATAGGTCTAGAGGTACAAGGGATATGCCATATATTTAAATGTGAAAAACAAGCTTCCCTTGAATGCAGCTTTCAACTAGCCTTCACCTATGGGAGTCAGAACCTAGCTCAACTGTAGGTGAGGAGGTGCCATGGAAATTGGCTGTTCTTAACTCTGAGAAATAGGCATTCCTGCCCTGCAGCTTTCAACCAGCCTCTCATATAAGGGAGGTAGAAGTGATTTCCACGTAGGAGTGGAGGTGCAGGGGATGCCTGGGTGGCATCTGCCTTCAGCTCAGGGTGTGATCTCGGAGTCCTGGGATCAAGTTCCACATTGGGCTTCCTCCATCGAGCCTGCTTATCCCTGTGTCTCTGCCTCTGTCTCTGTCTGTGTGTATCTCTCATGAATAAATAAATAAATAAAATCTTTAAAAAAACAAAAGGAGTGGAGTTGCAATGAACATGCTATATAATCAAAGGTTAGAAACACGCATTCCTTGAGTGTAGCTTTACACTACCTCACACATAAAGGCGTTATAACATTTATCAAAAGTAAGTATGGAGGCTCCAGTGAAACACGACAGACTTAACTCTGACAAACAAGTGGTCCTTGAACGCAGCTTCTGACCAGCCTCTAACATAAGGAAGTTAGAACCTATGTCCACAGTAGGTGTGGAGGACCAATGGAAAGGCCCTGTGCTCAACACTCAGAAAGAAGCATTCCTTGAACACAGCTTTCAGCTAGCCTCTCACCTATGGGAGTTACAACCTACTTCCACAGTAGGTGAGGAGGTGCCATGGAAAGGCACTGTACTGAACTCTGAGACACAGACATTCCTGCTCTGCAGCCTTCCACTTAGCCTTTCACCTAAGAGAGGTGGAAGCTATCTCCACCGGAGTGGAGGAGCCATGGAAATATTATGTAGTTAACTGTGAGAAACCAGTGTTCCTTGAGTGCAGTTTTCTACTCCCCTCTCTCCTCCAGCATTAGAACCTATATCAAAAGAACCTGTGGAGGCTTGAGGGAAATGCGGCCTACTGAACTCTGAGAAACGTGTTCCTTTGGGGCAGCTTCTGACAAGCCTCTAACATAAGGGAGTTAGAACCTATGTCAACAGTAGGTGTGGGGGCCCAATGGAAATGTGTACATAACTCCAAGAAACAAGTGTTCCTTGAAGGCAGCTCTTCACTACCCTCTCACAGAAAGGCATTAGAACATACATCAAAAATAAGTGTGGAGGCTCAAAGGAAATGTGATATACTTAACTCTGAGAAACAAGCATTTCTTGCAGGCAGCTTCTGAGAAGCCTCTAACATAAGGGAGTTAGAAGCACACACACAGTAGGTGTGGAGGCTCAGTGGAAATGCAGTGTACATAACTCCAAGAAATAATTACTCGAAGGCTGCATTACTCAAAGGCAGCTGTCAAGTTGCCTCTAAGAAAAGGAAGCTTGACTCTATCTCAACAGTAGGTGACTGAGGCGCACTAGAAGTGAGCTGTACTTAATCTGAGAAAGAAGCATTCTCTGAATGCAGCTTTCAACTAGCTTCTCACATAAGGGAGTTAGAAACTACGTCAACCAGAGGTGCAATGGAAAGGCCCTGTCTTACCTCTAAGAATGACCCCTTCCATGTATGCGATTTCCACTAGCCTGTCACATACTGGTTAAGAAACTATCTGAACAGTAGGGTGGCAACACAATGGAAATTCAATGTACTTAGGGTGGCCTTGGGGGGCTCAGCAGTTTAGTGCCACCTTCAACCCAGGTGTGATCCTGGAGACCCAGGATCGAGTCCCATGTCAGGCTCCCTACATGAAGCCTGCTTCTCCCTCTGCCTGTGTCTTTGCCTCTCTCTCTCTCTCTCTCTCTCTCTCTCTCTCTCTCTCTCTCTCATAAGTAAATAAAATCTAAAAAAAAAAAAAGACCTATTATCTTAAAAAAAAAAAAAAAAGGAAATTAAATATCCTTAACTCTCAGAAACAAGCATTCCTTGAATGCAGCTTTCAACTAGCTTCTCACATATGGTTCCATCAGGAATGCCCCAACTTTTGGGGAGGAACCAATGCTAGGCTCCCTTGGGGGAGATATTCTGGTCTTCATTTTGTTGGTTTGTTGCTGCAGCTTTTGGTATCTTAGCACAAAAGTGGCCCTATTCTGATTGTAAAGTGAAAACAACGGATGGATGGGATCCAGATGTGGTTATGCTACCTGGCAACTAGAGTTGTTTTCATGAAACAGGGAGATTGGAACATCAATCTTTCATGACCTCTCCACCAATAGGAGTGAGACAAAGGCTAGAGTTCTTTGGCATCTTGTTTGTGTCTATGTGTCCCTATGTATTCTACGTAGGAGAGGTTTCCTCTGCCTCCAGATGCTATTATTGCTAGCATCCGTTTGTAAAGGAACTCTAGCTCATGAGTTGAAAGGCAGACGCGGGTAAAAATCGGGCACCGATCAGGGAAATACAAATCAAATCCACAATGAGATGTCACCTCACACCAGTGAGAATGGGGAAAATTAACAAGGCAGGAAACCACAAATGTTGGAGAGGATGTGGAGAAAAGGGAACCCTCTTACACTGTTGGTGGGAATGTGAACTGGTGCAGCCACTCTGGAAAATGGTGTGGAGGTTCCTCAAAGAGTTAAAAATAGACCTGCCCTATGACCCAGCAATTGCGCTGTTGGGGATTTACCCCAAAGATACAGATGCAATGAAACGCCGGGACACCTGCACCCTGATGTTTCTAGCAGCAATGTCCACAATAGCCAAACTGTGGAAGGGAGAGGAAATGTGTGGGAAATATCAGAAAGAGAGACAGAACATAAAGACTCCTAACTCTGGGAAATGAACTAGGGGTGGTAGAAGGGGAGTAGGGCACTGAGGGGGGCACTTGACGGGATGAGCACTGGGGGTTATTCTGTATGTTGGCAAATTGAACACCAATAAAAAATAAATTTATTATTTAAAAAATCGGGCACCATACAGCTCAGAAAGTTAAAGATGAGTCCCAATGTTTTACAAGTTCCCATGATCTGGGATGAAATTCCCTACATTTGGGACGCCTGGGTGCTCAGCAGTTGAGCATGTGAGCCCAGGATCTGAAACCGAGTCCCACATCAAGCTCCTTGCATGGAGCCTGCTTCTCCCTCTGCCTAGGTCTCTGCCTCTCTCTCTCTCTCTCTCATAAATAAATAAGTAAAATCAAGAAAGAAAGAAAGAAAGAAAGAAAGAAAGAAAGAAAGAAAGAAAGAAGGAAAGAAAGAAAGAAAGAAAGAAAGAAAGAAAGAAAGAAAGAAAGAAAGAAAGAAAGAAATTCCTTACATTCAGACTTCTAGGTCACCCCATCAGAAAGATGCCTCCAAGGATGGGACCAAGAGGTGGTCTACAGAGATAAGGATAGACCAAAAGTTTACACACCTGACCTGAACCCCTACTTCTCAATAGTCAGAATCATGAAGAAGAGGGGAAACCAGGCCAGGCAGATGCCAGAAATCGGAAATCCACTTCTCCTCCCCAAGCACAAGCACAACCGATGCCCAACCCACTGTCTGCTCCTCCACCTCTTTCAGAGGCTGAAAGGCACCACAGACAAAGCCTGTATTGCAGGAGGAAAAGACAGGGGACCGAGATGGAGGAACAGGTGGAGGTGGAAGGGTGGAAGGTGATGGATAAGAAAAGGGAAAGAGGGACGCTTGGATGGCCCAGTGGTTGAATGTCTGCCTTCCACTCAGGGCATGAGGCTGAGGGCCCTGGGATTGAGTCCTGCATGGGGCTTCCCACGGGAAGGCTGCTTCTCCCTCTGCCTGTGCCTGTGCCTCTCTCTCTGTGTCTTTCATGAATAATAAAGAAATCTTTAAAAAGAAAAAACCCAAAAAACTTTACATCTGCCTCAGCCCCCACCTCTGCCTCTCCCTCCCCTGTCTCCCCCTCCCTCTCCCCCTGTTTCTGCCGCACTCCTGTGGCTGGAGTAGTCAACTCCTCTGCCATCCCAGTGCCTCCAGTGCCATGGCCCCCAACCTCCCCACCCACAGCAAGGAGCAAAAATCACCCCAAACCATTGGGCCACCTCCTTCTGAGGTTCACATTGGAGTACCTCCAGTACCTCCCAAATCAGCAGGCAGGAAGGGGCCCGAGGGTTCCCCTGGACTGAAACGGCCCACTCAGACTTTCCCACGAGAGCCTGACAGTGGGAGTGGGGAACAAATCAGTTGGCTTTTTAGTGGACACAGAGACGACATATATGGCTTTCGAGCCAATTCAAGGTTGTTTTATTTGAAAAAGGTGTGTCCTTGGAGCAATCAATGTTACACATCAAGCAGATAACCGGCTTTCTCTCTCACCTCCCAGCCCCCTGGAGTTGTAAAATTGCTTGATTTTTAGTTCCATCTGACTTACAAGCCGTTAGGGCAGGCGGTGGGTTGTGCTGCACTCCTGTCTCAGTTTGTGAGCCTGAATGGTGTTGATCGAAATAGACCCCTCCGTCAACTTTATATAAAGAAACCATGTTTTCTGTCTTGTTATACAACAAGCACAAAAAAGAAAATGAGAACTACTTATGTCCTTGTTCCTCTCAGAGGACTGGGACACTGGAGGGTCCAGGCCCAAGGGAGGGCCCTACTCAACTTTGCTGTTAACTCAATGGATTAGTTAAATTGCACCTGTTGTGATTTGTCCACATAAACTACTTTAAATGGTCGATTTTGTCTGTCTCATATACTTTTCATTGTTAAGAGCAAATAGTTAAAAGAAAAAATGTTTATAGGTAAACACTTAAAATAGCCTCCAAAATCCTTGGTAACCTGAAAATTTGAAGTTGTGCTAGGTTAATTGATAAATTGGGTTGAATTCATCACATACCTACGTCTTTTCAATAGAAGGTAAAATACTAAAGTATGAGTCACTAAGACACCCAAGGTGGTTTTTGTTTTGTTTTCTTGTGTTTTCCTTCCTCCCCCCCATTTCTTCCCCTACCCCCCTTTTTTTTTATCTTTTGTCTTATTCAGGAAAACTGCAGATACTTGGGTGTGTTAGTAAACATGTTTCATGCTTTCTTAAAAATTGTATTATAAACACACACACACACACACACACACACACACACACACACTGCGTTTCTAAAAACTATGACATGTATTCATACGTTTGCCAATCAAAAGAATTCTGGTACAAGAGTGTGCCATTGGATCCTGCTGACTTTTCAATAAAGACTGAGGTTTCTAGGACATAAAAGTCTGCCATGTGGGGGACGCCTGGTGGCTCAGCGGTTAAGCATCTGCCTTTGGCTCAGGGCATGATCACAAGGTCCAGGATTGAGTCCCGCATCCGGCTTCTTGTGGGGAGCTTGCTTCTGCCAATGTCTCTGCCTCTTTCTCTCTCTCTGTCACTCATGAATAAATAAACAAAATCTTTTAAAAAATTCTCTCTCTCTGTCTCCCTCTCTCTCCCTCCCTCTCTCCCTCCCCCCCTTCACACAAGTGCTCTCTCTCTAAAGAATGTAAATAAATACAATTTAAAAAAAAGTCTGCCACATAGAATCCAGACTGCTGGAAAATGAAACGATAAGGAAAACAACTCTGTGTGTGAGAAGGTAGGAGATGTGTAGAAGAGGTACAAGGGATGAGAATACATTTTTGGTTGAGGGAAAAGAAAATAATCCTGTCCTTAAATGAGCCTGGCTATTTTATTTTATTTTATTTTATTTTATTTTATTTTATTTTATTTTATTTTATTTTATTTTATTTATTCATGAGAGACATAGAGAGAAGGCAGAGATATAGGTAGAGGGAGGAGCAGGCTTATTTAAGCAGGGAACCTGATGTGGGACTCGATCCCTGAACTCCAGGATCATGCCCGGAGCCAAAGGCAGATGCTCAACTGCTGAGCCATCCAGGCATCCCAGAGCCTGGCCATTTAGAGAAAGAAAACTTAAGACTGAGTCCGAATGAAAAAGGACATTGTAAAAGGGTTTTTGAAGGAGACTTTTTGAAAAGGAACTGTATGCATGGTCTGGACGGACTGAGATTGGAAGAAGTAAGTTTTACAAGTACACTGATATAACATTGAGATTTAGCTCTCCTCTCTGTTAAAATGCCAAGTTTTTCTTGTATTGGTCATCTTTTTTTTTTTTTTTTTTTTTTTTTTTTTTTTATGATAGTCACAGAGAGAGAGAGAGAGAGAGAGAGAGGCAGAGACACAGGCAGAGGGAGAAGCAGGCTCCATGCACCGGGAGCCCAACGTGGGATTCCATCCCGGGTCTCCAGGATCGCGCCCTGGGCCACAGGCAGGCGCCAAACCGCTGCGGCACCCAGGGATCCCCTTGCATTGGTCATCTACTCTTGAGAAGAGATTGTGAACAGAGGAGAAAAGGAATTTTTTTCTTTACCTGCACAAAACAGCAAGGTTTTTATATTCGTTTTCATCTGGTCTTTTTTTATTTTTTTAAAGATTTCTTTATTTATTCATGAGGTATACACAGAGAGAAAGAGAGAGAGAGGCAGAGACACAGGCAGAGGGAAAAGCAGGCTCCCCACAGGGATCTCGATGAGGGACTCGATCCTGGATCCTGGGATCACACTCTGAGCCAAAGGCAGACACTCAACCACTGAGCCACCCAGGCTCTATCCAGTCTTTACCTATGTAAGAGTGAAAACTTCTCAATAGTAAAGGAGCTACATTTTGGTGACAACTCTATAACATCCTGTAGAATCTCCTAGGGTCACCTTGGGAAAGCAGATACTGACATTTTCAGTGTTGTAAGGATCCGTGATCCTTTGTAGGCCCATGCCTTGAAACCTGAGATGTTGGTTGCTTGGTTGGTTGGTTGGTTTGGTGGGCTGGCTGGCTCTTTGCTTGTTTGGGCATTCATTCATCGATTTTCAACAGATTCCCAGAAAGTCAAACCCTAAATAGAGTCTCTTGGCTAAAATATGTAGTTTACCTGCCATGTGAAGTCACATAAGAAGCATTGTCAACCAAATAATAATAAGCGCTCTTAGATTAAATTGGGTACGTGAATGCTGTTGGTGTTTCAAAAACGAAAGGAGATTCCTAAAGTTAAAACATGTCCTGATACACTGCCATCACTCGACATTCAGATTGTTAAAATGCTGTGTTACCAAAAAAATCAAATTTTCTTCTTGACTGCATTATAATGAACTCTCATTGGGTCTTTAACCATGTCTATTGTTGACAGCCCTGTCGTTTTCAGGTGTTGTTCTTTTTTTTTAATAATAAATTTATTTTTTATTGGTGTTCAATTTGCCGACACACAGAATAACACCCAGTGCTCATACCGTCAAGTGCCCCCCTCAGTGCCCGCCAACCAGTCACCCCCACCCCCCCGCCCTCCTCCCCTTCCACCAGACCTAGTTCATTTCCCAGAGTAAGGAGTTTTCCATGTTCTGTCTCCCTTTCAGGTGTTGTTCTGATGCTCTTGCAAAAATATGGTCCAGCTTCCAGAAGATTCACGAAAAGGACTTTTTGACAAATACTGGTCTCTGGTTACCCTGAGATCATGAAACTAAAGTATGAATTGCTAGAACTAGGCGGTGGGGCAAAATGGTGGAAGAGTAGGGATCCTCAACTCACCTGGTCCCACCAACTTACCTAGATAATTTTCAAAACATCCTGAAGAGCTACAAATTCGACCTGAGATTTATTTTTTTATTTTTTAAATGATTTTATTTATTTATTCATGAGAGATACACAGAGAGAGAGAGGCAGAGACACAAGCAGGGGAAGAAGAAGGCTCCATGCAGGGAGCTTGATGTGGGACTCAATCCTGGGACCCCAGGATCACGTAGTGGGTCAAAGGCAGGCGCCAAATGACTGAGCCACCCAGGGATCCCCTCGACCTGAGATTTAAAGAGAAAATAGCCAGAATGCTACAGAGAGAAGGGTTTTTGCTTCTAGCAAGGTAGGAATATAGAAAAAAAATTAAATAAAAAATAATCAAGGGGTGGGGCACCGTGAGGAGCCGGGCTAAAAGTGGGGCAGCAAAAGCCTCCAGGATAGGAAAGCCCAGCCCTGGAGAAGTGGGACTTTAAAATTCCGCACTGGATTTTTCTTGGACAGAAAAGTGCTCAGCAGGGAAATCGGACAGAACAGCAGAAGGGGCAGTGAAGCCTCCAGTTTCCCGAGGTTACTTATAGAGGAAGTGCTCCTGGGGGAGAGCACACCACACACTGCGGGCCGATCTCGGTAAAGGGCTGGAGCGCAGCCCGTGGGGCCTCGGGGAGAAGCTGGTGGGTCAGGTGGGGGCTCCGGAAGGAGGAGTGTGTGCCCTGCTGCGTTGGGAACCACGGCCCTGGGAGCGCAATTCTAGCAGCACAGGCCCCGGATCCCAGGGCGCCCTAGTAGACACAGCCCATGAGCCTGCATTCCTCTTGGGACAGATGAAGACGAGGAGGGCACAGGACAACAAGGACTCTCCTGCCGACGCCGGGCGCCCCCAAGCTGTGCAGATCAGCGTCCCCTGCTGCCCCAGGAGCACCTAGGCCAGTGCGGACTGGGAGACTGTGGTAGTTACTGCAGGGAGCTGACTCCAGAGCTGGAGACCTGGCTGCTGCCAGTATTGTTCCTCCTTGTGTCACCTTGTGCTTGGGAGAGGCAGGACTGCCAGAGAACAGAGGCCTCACGGGGTAAACAGCTCCCACTGAGCCCAGCACCCAGCAGGGGGTGGGGCATCTCCCCCAGGTACACACACCTGAGAATCAACACAGCAGGCCCCTCCCCCAGACGACCAGCTGGAAGAACAGAGGAAGAGAAACTTCTTGACAAAGCAGTGTGGGAAAGTAACAGGGGATATCGAGGGATTTATAGCATAGAGAACTAGATGATCCCCCCCTCCCCCCCTTTTTCCATTACAACTCATTTTTATATCAGACTAAGAATTTCAAATATTTTTTCTCTTTTCCCACCTCAACTACATTTTACCACCTCTTTATTTTCAAGTTTCTTCCTTTTTGACTTTCATATTTCTACAATTGCATGTCTTAGGTATATTTTCCACTTGTAGATACCCTTCAACATACTTAATTTAACTTTGAGATATATACGAGATATGGGTTTTTATTTTTTGTTTTCTCTGCCTCATTTTGTTCTACAATGGTGGAAGTTAATACCTTCTAAAACATGACCAGCATGCACCCAGAACCAATGGTGCTGGTTGATTCTGTGAGATTATATTCTCTCTTCATTCCCCTTCTGCCCCCCTCTTTTATCTCGTTTATGTTTTGGTGGTCAATGGTGGGGATTTCTACAAGTATTGCTGGTTTATATAAATTTGGGATTGAGCATCTTCTAACAACAGAACTTAGTACACTCAGAACCCAGAGGATTGCCCTCTAGTACCTCTCAGGTAGACTACATTCTCCCTCCACTATAACTTCTTCACCACCACCATCTCCCAGTCCCCCTACCTTTTTTCTTCTCTTTTCCCCCTTTTTTGCTTTCCACTCTTTCCTTTAGTTTTTTTCCTTTTCTTTTTTTTCTTCTTCTATGGGATCTTTGGCCTTTTATTTTTTACTACTTTGTTTTAAAATTTGTTTTTCACTTTAGTTGTCCTTTTGTTTAATTTTGTTCTGATCTTTGTTTTCATTTTCTGGTCTCTGACCCTAACAGAATCATCTAGGGTGAAATTTACTTAGGTTGTGATTGATATTATTGACTCAGCCTGCTCATACAGCCACTCTGTACTGAGCAAAATGACTAGAAGGAAGAATTCACCACAAAAGAAAGAAGCAGAAACAGTACTCTCTGCCACAGAGTTACAGAATATGGATTACAATTCAATGTCAGAAAGTCAATTCAGAAGTACAATTACAAAGCTACTGGTGGCTCTGGAAAAAAAGCACAAAGGACTCTAGAGACTTTGTTACTGCAGAATTTAGATCTAATCAGGACGAAATTAAAAATCAATTAAATGAGATGCAATCCAAACTGGATGTCCTAATGACTAGAGTTAATGAGGTGGAAGAAAGAGTGAGTGACATAGAAGTCAAGTTGATGGAAAGGAAGGAAGCTGAGGAAAAAAAGAGAAAAACAAGAAACCATAAGAAAAGCTTAAGGGAAATAAATGATAGCCTCAGAAGGAAGAATCTAGGGATGCCTTGGTGGCTCAGTGGTTTAGTACCTGCCTTCGGCCCAGGGTGTGATCCTGGAGTCCCGGGATCGGGACTTCCTGCATGGGGCCTGCTTCTCCTTCTGCTTGTGTCTCTGCCCCTCTCTCTCTCTCTCTGTCAAAAATAAATAAATAAATTTAAAAATCTTAAAAAAAAAAAAAAAAAAGAAAGGAAACCTGAGCAGGCCAATAACCAGTGAGAAATTGAAACACTCATCAAAAGCCTCCCAAGACACAAAAGTCTAGGGCCAGATGGCTTCCTAGCGGAATTCCATCAAACGTTTAAAGAAGAAACCATACCTATTCTACTAAAGCTGTTCGGAAACATAGAAAGAGATGGAATACTTCCAAACTTGTTCTATGAGGCCAGCATCACCTTGATTCCAAACCCAAACAAAGACCCCACAAAAAGGAGGAGGAAATGCTGGGATACCTGCACCCCGATGTTTATAGCAGCAATGTCCACAATAGCCAAACTGTGGAAGGAGCCTCTGTGTCCATCGAAAGATGATTGGATAAAGAAGATGTGGTTTATGTATACAATGGAATATTCCTCAGCCATTAGAAATGACAAATACCCACCATTTGCTTCGATGTGGATAGAACTGGAGGGTATTATGCTGAGTGAAATAAGTCAATTGGAGAAGGACAAACATTATACAGTCTCATTCATTTGGGGAATATAAATAATAGTGAAAGGAAATAGAAGGGAAGGGAGAAGAAATGGGTAGGAAATATCAGAAAGGGAGACAGAACATGAAGATTCCTAACTCTGGGAAATGAACTAGGGGTGGTGGAAGGGGAGGTGGGCGGGGGGTGGGGGTGAATGGGTGACCGGCACTGAGAGGGGGGGCACTTGATGGGATGAGCATTGGGTGTTATTCTGTATGTTAGCAAATTGAACACCAATAAACAATAAATTTATTATTTAAAAAAAAGAAAAAGGGGATCCCTGGGTGGCGCAGCGGTTTGGCGCCTGCCTTTGGCCCAGGGCGCGATCCTGGAGACCTGGGGTCGGGTCCCACGTCGGGCTCCCGGTGCATGGAGCCTGCTTCTCCCTCCGCCTGTGTCTCTGCCTCTCTCTCTCTCTCTGTGACTATCATAAATAAATAAAAAAAAAAATAAAAAAAAATAAAATAAAAAAAAGAAAAAGAAGATGTGGTCTATGTATACAATGGAATATTACTCAGCCATTAGAGACGACAAATACCCACCATTTGCTTCGATGTGGATGGAACTGGAGGGTATTATGCTGAGTGAAGTAAGTCAATCGGAGGACAAACATTATATGGTTTCATTCATTTGGGGAATATAAAAAATAGTGAAAGGGAATAAAGGGGAAAGAAGAAAAAATGAATAGGAAATACCAGAAAGAGGGACAGAACATGAAAGACTCCTAACTCTGGGAAACGAACTAGGGGTGGTGGAAGGGGAGGTGGGCGGGGGGGTGGGGGTGACTGGGTAATGGGCACTGAGGTGGGCACTTGACGGGATGAGCACTGGGTGTTATTCTATATGTTGGCAAATTGAACACCAATAAAAAATAAATTTATATTAAAAAAGAAGGTGTGGCCTATATGTACAATGGAATATACTCAGCCATTAGAAAGGACGAATACCCACCATTTACTTCGATGTGGATGGAACTGGAGGGTATTACACTGAGTGAAGTAAGTCATTTGGAGAAGGACAATCATCATATGGTTTCACTCGTTTGGGGAATGTAAGTAATAGTGAAAGGGATTAAAGGGGAAGGGAGAGAAAATGAGTGGCAAAAATCAGAGAGGGTGACAGAACATGAGAGACTCCTAACTCTGGGCAACCAACTAGGGGTGGTGGAAGGGGAGGGGGGGGATGGGGTGACTGGATGACAGGCACTGAGGGGGGCACTTGATGGGATGAGCACTGGGTGTTATACTCTTAGTTGGCAAATCGAAGTTCAATAAAAAAAAAGTTAAAAAATAGAGTGGTCTGGGAAGAATTTCTGTAGAATTGATGTCTAAGCTGTACCCAAATTAAAAGGCGGGAAATGTGTAGGGTTAGGCAGCCTTCCAGGAGGAACGAATGGTGTGGAGGAAGAGCTTGTAGTATGTGATGACTTGCAAGGAAATTACTGTGGTTAGAGTGTAGTGAGAGATGAAGATGGGACATGAGGGGAAGAGAGAGTGAATGACAGCCAGGGGCCCATCACATAAAGTCCCTCAAGCTATGGCACACAAATTGGATTTTACTTTGAGGTCATGAAGATTTTCAAGCACAAGGTGATCAACCTAATGTTTTTGTTTGTTTGTTTGTTTTGTTTGTTTTCAACCTAATGTTTTGAGATGATCACTCTGGATGCTTTGTAGAGGTTGAAAAGCAATGGAGACAGGAGACATTTGGGAGCCTCTGGAAGCAGTCCAGGTGAGGTTGAGGAGGCTTGGATGGATATGGGGAAAGTTGCGGTAGAGAAGAGATGGATCTTGGAGGTAGACTGGCCAGGGCTCAGCAGTGGGTTGAATGTGTGCCTGTGTGGGAAAGACCAGGAACTAAAATTTACTCATAGACTCATAGTAAAATTTACTCATAGGTTTGAGCCTCTGGATGCCTACTGGAACAAATCCATTGAAAGGATTTGGGCTATGGGCTCAGTCACGTGAGCATCTGCCTTCGGCACAGGTCATGTCCCGGGATCCTGGGATTCGGCCCCTCATTGGGCTCCCTGCTCAGTGGGAGGCCTACTTCTCTCTCTCCTCCCTGCTTGTGCTCTCCCTATCTCTGTTTGTCTCTCTCAAATAAATAAATAAAATAAAATAACAAAGGATTTGGGCTAAAATAAAATAAAGTTTTGGCTGAAACCCAAAGACACATATGGGTGCATTTAAGTTGAGAAGTACAGGTCTTAGGGTTTACTTCAGCAGTTATTGAGGAGTCTGGCTCCTGGTTAGAGATCCATGTGTGATTTGCAGGCCTTGAAACTTGAAATGCAAATATAAGAACATTTAACTCATGTAGAATCATGAAAATGACACAATTCACATTTCATAGCTGGTACATACATTATGTATTCTGTTTTTATAAGAACGGTGGAAACATTGCACATCTGTTTTTGTGTCACTTCTTGATGTGCACACATCCTATCACACTCTCTCCAGTTGGCTTCTGATGAAGGAGGTGAAAGACTGGGTGGGAGCGGGGACAGAACTAGGGCTGCTGCACTTTCACTTTCCTTCGATGTCATCATTTTCAGCGTAAGTGGTTGGTTCATCCAGGGAAGCAAGAGGAAAATAACATGATAGGTTTCTTTGGTTCTTTGTGTTTCTTACGCTGCTGTCTTCTTTTTGCATTTGTTGTTTTTTAATTTAATTGTATTTGAGATTGAGTGAGTGAGAGAGAGAGCAAGTGAGAGACAGAATGTGTGCATGAGTTGGAGGTGGAGAGAGGAAAAGGGAAAGGGAGAAGCAGGCTCCCCACTGAGCAGGGAGCCTGACTTGGGGCTTGATCCTAGGACTCTGGGATCATGGCCTGAGCCAAAGGCAGGCACTCAACTAATTAAGCCACCCAGCAAGTTCTGATTTACAGGAGGATCATAAGGTTGACAGTGACCCCACTCACTCAGTTTATCATGATTACCTTGTTCTCACTTTAAATCTTGTTGAACTTCCATGCACGATGGGCTCGATGAAGTTCTGTTCTCATTGGATATTTCAAATGGGGCTATTGCAAACGGTGCAGCAAGACGTGGGTAAACACATACATTACACGTATCTTTTCTGCTCGAGTGCACACTTTCTTGTCCCATTCAACTTCACTCACAAAACACAACTTCAGAAATGAAATTGTTAAGAATTTTAAGATGATGACAGAATATTAAACTGAGCATGGGGCTTTTCTGAGTACAGGACCTTGTGTGCACAGGTCTCACACACACACACACCATGAAGTAGGCCTTAGGAAATGAGTGCTGGGTAGGCAAACAAGAATGTCCAGTACAAGCCACATTTACTGAAATGAGAAAGATTGATTATGGAGAATAGTTTGTGTGTAAACATCAAGATGTTTTATAGAGAGAGCAAAAGTTTATTTCTTTTAGGCAGAATCTGGAGCAAATGCTCTGGGGTAACTCTTTTCCAGATCATAAACTTAGGGATCTGTGCTTCTTCCACAGTATCAAGGGTCTTTTGCTTTCAGGTGGGAAGAGAAGGAAAGAAGAGAATGTAAAAGTTACATGGGATATGGCAGAGGTTGTGCATAGACGTTGGGTGTGTCACTTCTATCCTCATTCCATTGGATAGACCTCAGTTACCCGGTTGAACCCAAAAAGAAGAGCAAATAGGGTTGCTCAACATCTAGTAAGATTATTACAGGGATCAATGGAGGTTTTTGTTTTTGTTAGATGTTACTAAAGCATTCTATATGCTATAGGAGATGATCCAGTAGCAGTGGGGCTGACAAAGAGCAAATATGCGTTGTTCTGTAAATGTTGATTTGAATTATAAGATCTTTGTCATAAGATGAGTTCTAGAGAACTACTGTACACATGGTGACTATAGCTAATAATATTGTATTGATCTCTTGAAATTTGCTCAGGGTAGTTCTTAAGCATTCCTTTCAAACACATACAAAAGGTAACTGTTGGAGGTGATAGATATGCTAATTAGCCTGATCCTGGTAATCATTACACAATATATACCAAAAGAGCATGCTGTACATCTGCTCTGGTCTGAATGCTTCTGCACACAGCCTCCCCCTTGCCCCCGCCTCCAAATTCATGTGTTCAAATGTGATAGTATTAGGAGGCTTTGTGAAGTGCTTAAACGATGAAGGTAGAGCCCCTATAAATGGGATTAGTGCCCTTGTAAAAGAGAGCCCAGAGAGCTAGCTTGCCTCTTCCATCACAAGGTTCCATCAGAAGGCATAGTCTACTAAAAAATGAGTTCTCATCAGACACTAAATCAGCTAGTGCCATGAACTTGAACTTTCCAGCCCCCAGAATTGTGAGAAATAAATGTTTGTTATTTATAAGCCACGCAATTGATGACATTTTTGTCATAGTAGCTGGAATGGACTAGGACAACACCTTGAATATGTACAATTTTTATTTGTCAATCACACCTCAATAAACCTGGAAAATAAATAAAAAAGAACTTAGAAGGGATGTGAAAAGGCTTTAACAGACTTAATCTCACTCAATTTAAAAGAAGGCCAATAAGCATATTGTGTTTTTTTAAGACCGTGATGACAACTTATTTTGTTGTCAGGATTATTGTATTTGAAAGAATACCATGCTGTACAGACATTAATAATAATTGTTACTGCATCATTCTCCCTAAAGCAGAATTCCTGCTGTGAACTCAGAACTGAATTCTAGTCCTGGCTCCATTTCATACTGTCATTTAATCATTTAATCTTGATAAGCCTCATTAATCTTTGCCTATCCTGTATATTTAAAAAGACTAAATGAGATAGCGTATATTAAGTGGTAAAGGTTTTTTTTTTTTTTTTAAAGATTTTATTTATTTATTCATGAGACACACACACACAGAGGCAGAGACACAGGCAGAGGGCAGAGGGAGAAGCAGACTCCATACAGGGAGCCCCACCGGGGGACTCCATCCCGGGTCTCCAGGATCATGCCCCAGACTGAAGGTGGCGCTAAAGCGCTGAGCCAATAGGGCTGCCCCATAAATGGTAAAGGTTTTGATCAACCCAATTATTTAAAAATTGTCTTTGTATTATAATATAAGAACCCCAGCCTCGAATATCAGAAAGGGAGACAGAACATGAGAGACTCCTAACTCTGGGAAATGAACTAAGGGTGGTGGAAGGGGAGGTGGGCAGGGTGTGGGGGTGACTGGGTGACGGGCACTGAGGTGGGCACTGAGGTGGGCACTTGACAGGATGAGCACTGGGTGTTATTCTCTATGTTGGCAAATTGAACACCAATAAAAAATAAATTTATTTTAAAAAAAAAGAACCCCAGCATCGCCTTTTCCCATAATTTCAAACTGTGACTTATTTACCTTTATCAAGCCATGGGCTGCTGTGGCCCATGGGCAGTTGGGTTTGAATGAGGCCCTGAATTCTCTGGAAGTCACAGCTCAAGGGGCTGCCATAAGAGCTGCTCTATTGTGCACGTCTCCAGCTCCTAGACGTGTGAGGAGGCAGGGGTGGGATGGTGAATGGGCAGGAAAGTAGCCTGGAAGATGCTTGGCCCCAGGTCCCCGTGGAATTCTCAGTGGAGGGATTGGTGTAGCACTGTGTGGAAGTCTGGAGATTTGCAGGCCCCTTAGAGCTAAAAAAGGGTTGCATAGCTTATCCCGGACCTGAGACTTCAAAGAGATAAGGGAGCAGGAAGACTTTTTCCAGGTTCTTTGGCAAGTGCCCAGTTGCCTCTTTCACGTTGGCCCCTGGGGAATAAACACCACCTAGGCTTCCATTATTGTTTCACTGCCATCTTTTAGAGTACTCTAAATGCCAGACCTGAGCTTCAAGTGGACAACTAAGAAAAATAGCTGCTAAGATACCCCCAGCCAGAGAAAAGAAGTTGAGTTAGGGCAAATGGGGCTAGGCAGGCCTAGGTAGGGGGTCAACAGAAGTAGGCTCACAAAAATCCCCAAAATGCTAAGGTATAGGGAAACCAGAGATAAGGGAACAAGCCAGACCACCCTGCCCTATGGTGTGGGTAGGGAGGGTGTCTTGTTTTAACAGCTACTTGTAACCAATAAAAAAAAATCATCAGACTCTAAAAAGGAAGTAAGCTGTTAAAGATGTTATCACTAGTCCTTACTCAATGGTGATAACAATGGATATGTTAAAAGAATTTAGGTTCCCTGATTAGGCTTTCAGTAAAAGACCAACCCTACAAGCCCTCAATGGCAACCCTGTCCGGACCCCTCACTTCTGAGCACCTTCTCTGTATCTTTACTTAATAAACTTCTATCCCTTTACTCAATCTTTTATGTCTGCAAGATTCGTTTTTTTTTTTTTTTTTTAAGATTTTATTTATTCATGAAAGGCACACAGAGAGAAAGGCAGAGGGAGAAGCAGGCTCCAGGCAGGGAGTCCAATGTGGGACTCAATCCTGAGACCATGGATCACGCACGCCCTGAGCCAGGGGTAGGCCCTCAACTGCTGAGCCACCCAGGCATCCCAAGATTTATTCTTTAACTCAGTGAGATAAGAACCAACCTGTCCCGTATCATAGTTAGGACAGGTGGAATGCACATCCAGCAAAATAGAAACATTAAGGGGGCTCCCCTTCATTCTTACTGATTTATTACACCATGCTGCTTGGACTTCCAACTGCTAGCAGCTGCATCTTTTTGTCTGAGGGCGTTTCTGTCCACTAGAGCCTGCTTTGCTCCTCGTGTGGCAGCCTGGGGTGGAGGCTCCAGGAGCATACTGAAACCAAGGACTGACAGAAGTTAGTATATAAATAACCCATCTTCCTCTCCCCTTCAGCAAAATAATTCTATAGTGTGTGTTTTACCCTGGTCTCCAGAATCCTCCAGCTGGGTCAGCTCCTGTTACCCACAGTGCTAATTTCCCTAATAAACCATTTTTTGGCTTTCTTTCCTTTCTGACTCACCACCTGCTCTGCTATCATTCTTTCCTGGATCACCTTCTGCATAAACTACTTGGACTCAAATCCTTTTCTCAGGGTCCACTTCCTAGGAAACCAAACTAACACTTGTAGTGTGCCAAGGAGATTGAATAAAGCAAATAGAAGACTCCTGCCTGTGCTACCCTACTTGGCTCCCAGATCACTTACAGTTTGGTCTGAAAGGATTTTCTCTTTAGAGAATTTGACCAGCTGGAAAGAAAGACCTATGGATATTGATGCCATGTGTTCCCACTGGAGAGACTGCCCTACAGTGAAGCCATCAGGAAACAAGTTCGACCTACATGCTGGAAACTTCCAATCAACTTTTTAAAAAAATATTTTATTTACTTATTCATGAGAGACACAGAGACAGGCAGAGACAGGAGAAGCAGGCTCCATGCAAGGAACCCAATATGGGACTCGATCCCCAGACCCCGGGATCACGCCCTGAGCTGAAAGCAGACGCTCAACCACTGAGCCACCCAGGCATCCCTCCAACCAGCTTTTATAGCACTTAACTCCAGTTTTTTTAGTTATGTACTTTTTTTTTTTTTTAGATTTTATTCACTCATCACACACACACACACACACACACACACACACACACACACACATACACACAGAGGCAGAGACACAGGCAGAGGGAGAAGCAGGCTCTATGCAGGGAGCCCGACGCGGGACTGGATCCCAGGACCCCAGGATCACTCCCTGAGCTGAAGGCAGGCACCAAACCATTGAGCCACCCAGGTGTCCCATACTCTTTTTTTTCTAAAGATTTTATTTTTATTATCTATTGGAGAGACAGAGAGAGAAAGAAAGCATGCACACAAGTGGGGGGAGAAGCAGAGGGAGAGGGAAAGCAGTTTTCCTGCTGAGCATGGGGCTCAATCACAGGACCCTGAGATCATGACCTGAACTGAAGGCAGATGCTTAACCAACTGAGCTACCCAGGTGCCCCTAGTTATATACTCTTAAGTATGAGGGAATAGTTGAGGACCACCAGAAAACTTCCAATATGATAGATGGAGACCAAATAAATAGCAAAAAGCAGCTGAGAGGAAGAAAAGGCTATTCAGGAAGAAGAAAACTTCAGAAATATATTGGTTTTTGTTTTGTTTTTAAAGAGGAAGAGAGGGGCAGAGAGGGAATCTTATGCAGGCTCCATGCTCAGCACACAGCCTAAAACAGGGCTCGATCTCATGACCCTGAGATCATGACCTGAGCTGAAATCAAGAGTCGGTCGCTTAACTGAGTCACCCAGGTGCCCACTAAAAATGTATTGTTAATATCTTCATAGGGACAAGAAATCTATGAAGCAAGGCTATGACACCACAATGAAGAAACATTTGAAAAACAAGAGAAAACTCCAGAAAAGTAAAAACAGAATATGGCTGGAAGATAGATTTGAAGAGTTCTCCAATAAGGTGCAAAAAGATGGAAAACAGATGAAAAACAGGACAGCAAAATAGATGCTAACAGGATTCTTATACCAAGTTTGGGTTTGAGCACACATCAGAAGCTGATGTAGGGGAGTTAGCAGAAGGTAAATAATAGGAACCTGCTCACATCTGAACAAAAGAAAATAAAACTTGGGCAGCTGTACAGGCCGAGAATGGAGGCAGAGGTACTGGTTATGCAGTTCTTGCACTAATGAGGAGAAATGAGAGCCTGTTGTAATGACAAAGGTCATTTATTAAGAAAAAGATGAAAGATTAAATGGTAGAATGAACTAAAGTCGTGACTGAGCAGGTGTGTGTGTGGGTTGCTGTGGAGCTGATATAAAAGGAGGTTAAAGACCAAACAGGGGGCACCTGGGTGGCTCAGTGGTCGAGCTGTGCTTCCAGCTTAGGTCACGACCGAGGGGTTCTGGGATCAAGTTCCGCATCAGCCCCCCAGCAAGGAGTCTGCTTCTCCCTTTGGCTATGTCTCTCATGAATAAATAAATGAAATCTAAGTAAACAGATAAAAAACTGACTAGACCTAGCTTTTTCCTCAAGATCCTAAATGGACTGGACTCCATTAAGCAACATGAGGAATCATCGAGGACCAGCAGGTTGGAGTGGCCTAAGAGGTAGACGCAGATTCCCGAGTTCAGGTTCAACCGGTATTTCCTCAGATCTCACGAGGTGTCAGATACCGGGATAAAGTTCTGTCTGGGTCGCCTGAGGAGAGGCAGAGGTAAGTCACCAGAAAAAAAGATAACCCCCTTCAGGTGTTTGTAGTCAAAGGAGGTACAGCCCTTGGCGTGGCCTGAAAGGAATGGGGCGACGACGGATACCTGTGCGGGATACTCGGCGACAGTAACTGTACACGCGCGCCTGCGCAGGAGCGTCCCGGGGGTTGGCCCTGGAGAACCGCCAGGGCCTGCCTCGTCACCGACGGGCGGCCCAGACCCAGGCAGACGCTAGCACCGCGCGCGAGGAGCCTCGGAGTCCACCGGGAAGACCCGAGCCTCCCGGACTTCCCAGTAGCGCAAAGGCGGCTCAGTGCGCGTGCGCGGGGCCACCCGGGCTCCAAGGCGGCGGGAAGCTGGTTTTCTGAGCAGCAACCGAGCGGCTTGAAGACGGATTGGAGACGACAGACCAATAAACAGACATTTCATTGGCTTAGCGTGCTCGGGCTCCGGCTCTCCAGCTACCTATTGGGCCTTTCAAGCCGAGCGGGGGCGTGACTCCCGGGGCTCCGCCCCGCGCTCTGGCCCCGCCTCCGGGTCCGGCTGAGGTCGCCGGACGGAAGCGAGCGGGTCCCGCCTCTTCCCTCCGCTCGTCGTCGCCGGAGACGCCGCCGCCGCCGCCGCCGCCGCCGCCGCTGCCCGCTCTCGGGAGAGCCGGAGTCTCCGTGCCGCACCCTCGGTCCCGGCCGCGCGGAGCCGGGATGCCCTGCTCCTGCTGTGGGTCCTCATCATGGAGACCAAACGGGTGGAGATTCCCGGCAGCGTCCTGGACGATCTCTGCAGGTACCGCGTCGCCGCGGGCTGCCCTGGCCCCGCCGACCCTCCTCGTTTCCCCCCACGTTGGCCGACCGCGGGGGCCTCTGCGTCTCCGCACCCTGCGCACCGCCTTGTCCTGGCTCTGTGGCCCCGCGGCTGCACGCTCTCCCCGCGCGCCCCTGTCCTTCCGCCGCAGCCCCCCGGGGTCCTCACTCGCAGGGCACCGGGATTTCCTCATTTTCTCAGTTCCCCAACTCTGGCTTTCCTGCGAGTGCAGCCGCTGCACCCGAGCCAGGCTCTGGAGCGTTTCTCGTCTGCTCCCTCTCCCTCCCATTGTTTTTTTCTGCCTCTGACTTTTATAGACCGTCTTCCCCTTCTCCCTCTGTCTCATCCCTCAGTTTTGTCCAAAGACCTCAGGGTTTTAAGTCTTATTCCTACGCTCCCGGACCTACGCAGGGAGCAGATTCAAACTTACCTTTTCGCCCATGTGTTCTTACGTCCGTGGCATTTCCTAAATTGTTAGAAATTATCGTCTTGAACATGAGAGACTCCTAACTCTGGGAAACGAACTAGGGGTGGGGGAAGGGGAGGGGGGTGGGGGTGGGGGTGACTGGGGGACGGGATGAGCCCTGGGGGTTATGCTAGATGTTGGCAAATTGAACACCAATAAAAAATAAATTTGTAATAAAAAATAATAAAAAAAGAAATTATTGTCTTGTTCATTCCCAAACTTATCACTGGGAGGGGGGAAAATCGAGAGTTTTCTTTTCATCCTTTAATTTTCCTTAAAGGAAATTCTCAGTCGTCAGGGTTTTAACTCTATACACTAATACAAGAGGAGTTTTTTGCATTCTTCCCTCTTGTGAGCGATGATTTCAGATAGCCAAACTTAGGAGAAATGCACTTAAAATATTTTTTTTTTTCCCGAAGTAAAATTTTTGGTGCAGTAATACCCTGTGTTGTCGCTGGCTAAGTGCATTGTGAAATAAATTACAATTGAGTAAAAAGCTCTGGCAAAATAACATCTTTTCAAGTACATTTACAGTATTTATGTGTAGACATCTTTTAATTGTTGTTTTGCATTCACGCCTCCGTTTTTTTTTTTTTCTTTTTGAGGAGAAGGAAAGAACTAATATTGTGGAGGTATTGTTATATGCCAGGCATTGGGTGCTCCCTTCACACATAACGTTTTATTTAATCCTCTGAACAACCTCTATTTGGTAGGTGCAGTTATTTTCATTTTCATCTGATAAACAGACTCGTTTTGTACTTTACTCGAGGTCATATTTTTGGTAATTTAGAAACTCAAGATTTGAAACCTAGGCCTTTTTCTCTCAGTGCCTGTGCTTTTTCTCTCCTACCCCAGGTAGGTGGTACTGAAAGTCAAGTCTAACATTTTTAAACCTTACAAAAGTACATGTAGATAAGTAAATAGACTAATTTTTAGAACTAATAAGAATGTTACTGTGCTTTGGTGATGGCATGATTATGATTTTTTGGGATTTGATCAATTCAACCTTTTTTAAAAAAAAATATTTATTCATTCACGAGAGACAGAGAGAGAGAGAGGCAGAGACACAGGCAGAGGAGAAGCAGGCTCCATGCAGGGAGCCCGACGTGGGACTTGATTCCGGGACTCCGGGATCATGCCCTGAGCCAAAGACAGACCCTGAACCCCTGAGCCACCCAGGTGTCTCAATTCAACCATTTAAAATGCACTTATTTTTCTAGATCCCAAATTTCATAAGAAGAGATTTGATGTATGTATATCTGTGTGGGTAAATGACTGGACAAATATGTATGAGAAGTGGGGTTACAATTTTTATTTTTCAAGATTTCCAAGATTTTTTAAAGGGGTGTGTATTTTATAGTTAGGAGAAAAATAAAGATGACTGTGTTTGAAAAGGTGAGTAATAGTATGTATGGATTAATACGGATACAGATTAAACAAAAAGATAGGTAATTTTATACTTTTACAGGCATCTAACATAATCCTCCTACTAGTGTGGGCTTATTTTGTATACTATGCAGGATTACATCTTTTAAAGAAGTCCTAGCAACCATTATGAAGGTGATTGATTTTTATGTAGAATCTGTTTACTCACAAAATAATTGTGTTATGTAAACAATACGTTAAACATCTGTTGAGTGTTAATGATTCTTACTTGGTTTTCCATTTTCCAGTGAGTGTATTTAAGCAATTTTATACAAATCTTTTGGAATAGGGTAACATTTTTTTCCTTTAAGAAAGGAGAGTAACATTTTTGCAATTATTTTTTGGCTATATAAATAAGGATTATATGTTTAAAAATCAGGGCTAGCTATTCAACTAATAAACCAAATAATCATTTCTTAAAACTTCAAGTTTTAAAAATAATGCTATTTAAAAGTTTGTATTATAATATTTTGTTGATTAAAGATTTTTAATGTAAACAATTCAGGCTTTTTTGATTGTGGGTTTTTTAGAAATAAATTTACTTACAATTTATGTTTAATTTCTATAAAAATGAAGCTTAAGTGGGAAAAGGTTAATTTTTCTGCACTCTTGTTCTTTTAAGTACCTCTTGATTTATGAGTTTGGTCTTGACTCTTGTTTTTATATTTTCACCAATTCTGTTTATTATTAGCATATTAAAGAGGTTTTTTGTTTTTAATAATTTTTGATAAATTACATATTCTTGCTAATCTTGTCTACTTCATTGATCATATAGTAGTAATTTTTGGAGAAATGTAAAATTGACAATGATTTTGATGTGAAGAATTAGAGTGGGAGACCATGTTTTTAAGATGTGACTTTGTAACCATTAGACTGCTTATAACCTAAGAGGTGGAATGTTATTTTTCAGATGGTTTCATATGTAACATTTCGTTTACTTGGATACCCTGCAGCCATTAGAAATTCCTAAGGCAGTTAGCAAACAGTAAACTAGGGAAGATATTTTTGTCTTGAAATGTGTACAGTATACTATTATTGAGCATAGTAATCATTTGATGCTTTTTTTTTTTTTTTTAAGATCTTATTTATTTATTCACGAGAGACACACACACACAGGCAGAGGGAGAAGTCCAGAACCAGATTTGATCCCACGTCTCCCAGGATCACGCCCAGGGCTGAAGGCGGCGCTGCCTTGATGCCTTTGGTTAAAACAAGCTTTTAAATGTTTGTGTGTGTGTGTGTGTGTGTGTGTGTGTGTGTGTATGTACAAGGAGAGTGAGAATATATATCAAACTGAAAAACACTAGTTATTTCTGGATAGAATAAATTAGAGGAGAGGAAGGAAAGACTGTTGTCTATACTGTTCTAGTGAACATTCTAGTAAACTTGTGTGTAAAATGTAAATCTCCATTTTATGGTGATATTTGCCTCTTGCACCATGATTTTTGACGTTAAGAGTGAAAGATTTTTTTCATTATTTAAATTAGACTATTAAATACTTGAAAAGCATATTTTTAAAGTTAAAATTGATAACTACAACTTAAGTGGTTTCTTTTATTTATATTTTTATCTTTTTGAAGATTTTATTTATTCATGAGACACACACAGAAAGAGGCAGAGACACAGGCAGAGGGAGAAGCAGGCCCCATGCAGGGGGCCTGAGGTGGGACTCGATCCCAGGTCTCCAGGATCATACCCTGGGCCAAAGGCAGCGCTAAACCGCTGAGCCACCCCAGCTGCCCAGTTGTTTCTCTCTTAAAGACGTGCTTGGAGTTCTTTAAAAACCCCTTTAAGAATTAAATGGTGAGGGCAGCCCGGGTAGCTCAACGGTTTAGCGCCACCCTCAGCCCAGGGCGCGATCCTGGAGGCCCAGGATCGAGTCCGACTTTGGGCTCCCTGCATGGAGCCTGCTTCTCCCTCTGCCTGTGTCTGTGCCTCTCTCTTTCTCTCTCTCTGTCTCTCATGAATAAATAGACCCTTAAAAAAAAAAAAGAATTTAATGGTGAGTCCACTCTAGTGTTAAAAGAAGAAAGGTATTTACTGGCAAGTAATGTTGCTGCTGTTTTGGTGATTGTGTAAGTAATCAAATAATTTGTGCCCATCTTCTGATTGCCATTTTAGTGTTCAATTCTGCAGCATTTTTGTACTAATCATAGTTCTGCTGATGTTTTTATCTGTAGGAAAATTGAAACAATGACATTTTGTGAAGTGGAGAAATTTTTCCCATAACATAACAGTGAAAAGCATATATGTACATACGTATTTTTATTTTTTAAGATTTTATTTATTAGCGAGGGCACATGTGCATGAGTGGGGTGAGGGGCAGAGGGAGAAGTGAGTAGACTCCTCATTGACCAGGGAGCGCGATCTGGGGCGCAATGTGGGACTTTATCCTGGGACTCCAGGGTAATGACCTGAGCTGAAGGCAGACCTAACTGACTGAGCCACCCAGGTGCCCCTATTTTAATTTTTTTATTTTTAGTAATCTCTACACCCAATGTGGGGCTTGAACTCATGACCCTGAGATAGAGTCACATGCTCCTCCAACAGAACCAGCCAGACATCCTGGCACACACTTTTAAATCTTTAAAACAGAACAAAAATATTCACGGAATGAAAGCATAAAAGTGTAATTTTCATGTGTTAAAATTTTGATTTTCTTTGTTCCTTTTTTTTTTTTTTTTAGAGAAAAAAATGCATGGGTGTGTGTGCTCACAGTGGAATGATGTAGGGTGGGGACAGAGGGAGAGGAAGAGAGAGAATCTTAAGCTCCATACACAGCCCACTGTAGGGCTCGGTCTCATGACCCTGAGATCATGATCTGAGCTGAAATCAAGAGTCTGTCACTTAAATGAGCCACCCAGGAAGCCTCTTTTTTCTTATAAAGTATCTTTAAAAAGCCAGCTTTTATGAATGGATAAAGAAGATGTGGTCTATGTATACAATGGAATATTACTCAGCCATTAGAAATGACAAATACCCACCATTTGCTTCGACGTGGATGGAACTGGAGGGTTATTATGCTGAGTGAAATAAGTCAATCGGAGAAGGACAAACATTATACGATCTCATTCATTTGGGGAATATAAATAATAGTGAAAGGGAATAGAGGGGAAGGGAGAAGAAATGGGTAGGAAATATCAGAAAGGGAGACAGAACATGGAAGACTCCTAACTCTGGGAAACGAACTAGGTGGAAGGGGAGGAGGGCACTGAGGGGGGGCACTTGACGGGATAAGCACTGGGTGTTATTCTGTATGTTGGCAAATTGAACACCAATAAAAAATAAATTTATTAAAAAAATAAAACCAGCTTCTCTGGGTGATGGGCACTGAGGAGGGCATTTGACGGGATGAGTACTGGGTGTCATAGTATATGTTGGCAAATCGAACCTCAATAAAAATATTTTTAAAGAGCTTTTAGCTGTTAAAAAGATGTACTCATGTAAGGTTAAAAATCAAAGAGTACAAGTGAAGTTATAAAAGAAAAGCAGCCGTCTTCTTCCCTATCCCTTTTTATCTCAGTTCTGCTCTCCAGACTTTTACCTGTTTAGTGTTGAATTTTTCTGGTAGATAATTCAGTATTTTAAAATATAGTTGGACAAGTTTCTTTTTATCAACTTCAGGTGTTAGATTGAGAATTTAATTAACCTTGGTAGATATTAGGTGAGAGTTTAGTTAACCACAGCTACTGTTGCCTTTGCCCTACTTCTGATACAGTTATATTGCTATTCTGTTTTTTTTTTGTTGTTGTTGTTTTTTAATATTTTATTTGTCAGAGAGAGGATGCAACAAGCAGGGGGAGCTGCAGGCAGAAAGAGAAGCAGGCTGTCTGCTGAGCAAGGAGCCCATTGTGGGACTGGATCCCAGGACCTGGGATCACCCCCTGAGCCGAAGGCAGACGCTCAACTGCTGAGCCACCCAGGTGTCCCCCTCATTCTTTTTTGTTTATTTATTTATTTTTAAGATTTTAAGTAATCTCTATACCCAGCTTAGGGCTCTACCTCAACCCCAAGATCAGGAGTTACATGCTCCACTGGCTGAGCCAGCCAGGAGCCCCTCTTTCTGGCTACTTTTTTCTTTTCTTTTTTTCTTTTTTTACTTTTTTCTTTTGATATATTTTTTTGTTGTTGTTCTGAGTTTGGCTTTTGCTTAATATTTGGATTATGATTCTCTTGTACATTTACCTCTCTTCCCCAACACATTCAAAATACTTTCTCCCCTCCACCCGTCTGCTCCTTTATTATGTCCTTAGAATTCTTTTTTCCGGGAGCATGCTGTCTTGGAGACCTCCCTACCGGCTCAGTCAAGACTGCTGGTTCCCTGGACTTGCCAAACAACTGGCCTACTAGAATTCCCTTTCATGGCTCTCCCAGGTTGTATCTTTTATCTCTTAAATCTCATCTTTTAGGTTTTCTCGGTTTTCATTCTTGTTTTGCCAGTGCACATTCTAGAGTGATTTCCTTTGAGGGTGTTACTAGGAAGTAAACTTCTGAGTCCTTATATGACTAAAATGCCTGTTTCTCTTCTCACACTTATGCTCTCAGGTGGTCCAGGATTCTAGGAGATAACCTCAACACTATCTTCAGGGCCAGTTTTTAATTTTTATTAATTTTTATTTCTTTTTAAGATTTATTTATTCATGAGAGACACACAGAGAGAAGCAGACATAGGCAGAGGGAGAAGCAGGCTCCCTGTGGGGAGCCTGATGCAGGACTCCATCCCAGGACCCCAGGATCATGACCTGAGTCGAAGGCAGACACTCAACCACTGAGCCACCTGGGTGTTCCAGGGCCAGTTTTTTAATGTAAATTTTTCTGTGTCATGCCTTAGATTTTCCTTTGATGTTGGATGATTTTTTGTTACTGTTTCATATTTAAGATGAGACTATAAGGGGCTTATTTATTGATAGGCTTCTCTTTTATGTGAGTAGATAGGGTGTTAGCTCTTACACTTGGGAGTCCTTGAAAACCGGTTTTGCTTTGGGGTACCAACACCCAAACCTATCAGCTAAAGTTAGAAAAGAACCTCAGGAGTTGTTCTTCCTTCCCCCATCTTATGGGAGAAACTTCTGACTCAAAGGAGTGAAAGAAGAGTAGACCATCTTCTGTTACATAAGTGGACCTTTCGCTTCCCCTCTCCCTTTTTAAAAATGAAAGTATAGCTGACACAGTATTACATTAGTTTGAGGCATATAGCAAGTGATTCGACTCTGTTATGCTCACCGTAAGTATAGCTGTCATCTATCTACTGTACAAATGCTATTAAAATACCATTGACTATATTCCTTATATCGTACCTTTCATCTCTGTGACTTGCTCATTCCAAATTGGAAGCCTGTATCTCCCGCTTTCCTTTACCCATTTTGCCCATCCCCCTAATTCCTTCCTCTGTGGCAGCCATATTGTCTCTGTATTTATGGGTCCATTTCTGTTTTGTTTATTCATTTGTTTTGTTTAGATTCCAGACATAAGTGAAATAATACAGCATTTTTCTGAGTTGTTTCACTTGGCATAATACTCTTTAAGTCCCTCCATGTTCTTGCAAATGGCGAGTTCTTCTTTTTTATTGCTGAGTGATGTTCCATTGTAAATATGTATGTACATATGCACATATATATCCTCATTGTATATTGATGGGCACTTGGTTTGCTTCTATATCTTGACTATTGTAAATAATGCTACAATAAATATAGGGGTGTGTATATCTTCTTGAATTGGTGTTTTTGTTTTCTTAGGGTAAATACCCTAAGAAATTATGGAATTACTGGTATTTCTATTTTTTTAATTTTTTGAGCAACCTTCAACTATTTTCAACAGTGGCTGCACTAGTTTAAATTCCTACCAACCATGCAAGAGGGTTTCTTTTTCTCCACATGCTTGCCAGCACTTATTATTTCTTGTCCTTTTCATTTTGGTCATTCTGAACAGGTATAAGATGATATTTCATTATAGTTTTGATTTGCATTTCCCTGATGATGATGATGTTGAATATCTTTTCATGTGTCTCTTTGGCATCTCTGTGTCTTTGGAAAAATGTCTACTCGTGTCCTCTGCTATTTTTAATCAGATTCTTTTTTGATGGTTGTGTAAGTCCTTTATATATTTTTGGGCATTAACCCTTTATCAGAATATCTTACATTCAGTAGATTGTTTTGTTGTGTTGTTGATGGTTTCCTTTGCTGTGCAGAAACTTTTTATTTTGATGTAGTCCCAGTGGTTTATTTTCTGCTTCTGTTTTCTTGTCTGAGGAGACATACCCAGAAAAATGTTGCTAAGTTCGATACCAAAGAAATTACTGCCTATGTTTTCTTCCAGGAGTTTTACAGTTTCATGTTTTACATTTAGATATTTACTCCATTTTGAGTTTATTTTTGTGTATGGTGTTACAAAAGAGCCCAGTTTCATTCTCTTGTATGTAGATGTCCAGTTTTCCTAGCACCATTTATTGAAGAGACTATCTTTTCCCATATATATTCTTGGATCCTTTGTCATAGATTAATAGACCTTATAAATGTGGGCTTATTTCTGGGTTCTCTGTTCCATTGATGTATGTGTCTGTTTTTGTGCTAGTACCATACTATTTTGATGATTATAGCTTGGTGGTATATCTTTTTTTTTTTTTAAGATTTTATTTATTTATTAGAGAGAGTAAATGAGCATAAGGGAGAGGGAGAGATTTTAAAGCAGACTCTGCGCTCAGCGCAGAGCCTGATGTCGGGCTTGATCCCACAACTGCAAGATCATGAACTGAGCCAAAACCAAGAGAGCAACCAACTTGCTTAGCCAACTGAGCCACAAGGTGCCCCTTTATTTATTTATTTATTTATTTATTTATTTATTTATTTATTTATTTATTTAAAAAAGAGAGAGAATAAGCCTGAGCAGAGGGAGAGGGGAGAAGCAAACGCCCTGCTAAGCAGGGAGCTTGACACATCCCAGCTTGCTATATGTTGAAATCTGAGATTGTGATATCTCCATCTTTCTTGTTCTTTCTCAAGAAGACTGACTGTTGAGGATCTTCTGTGGTTCCATTACAAATGTTAGGATTATTCTACCTCTGAAAAATGCTATTGGTATTTTGATATAGGAATTGCATTGAATCTATAGATTGCTTTAGGTAGTCTGGGTGTTTTAAAAATATTAATTCTTCAATCCATGAGCATGGAATGTCTTTCCATTTGTGTTGGCTTTAATTTGTTTCATCAGTGTTTTATAGTTTTTAGGATATAGATCTTTAACCTCCTTGGTTAAATTTATTACTAGGTATTTTATTTTTTTTGGTGGAGTTGTAAATGAGATTTTCTTTCTTTTTTTCTTTTTAAAGGTTTTATTTATTCATGAGAGACACACACACAAAGAGGCAGAGACTTAGGCAAAGGGAGAAGCAGACTCCCTGTAGGGAGCTTGATATGGGACTTGATCCCAGGACCCCAGGATCACGACCTGAGCCAAAAGCCACCCAGGTGCCCCTGTTTTCTTATTCTCCTTCATTATCAGTGCATGAAATGCAACAGATTTCTATATATTAACTTTGTATCCTGTAACTTTACTGAATTCATTTACTTCTAAGGGTTTTTTTTTTTTTTTTTTGGTAGACTCTATAGTTTTCTGTGTATAGTATATCTACATACATTGACAGTTATTTCTGCCTTAACCAGTTTTGATGCCTTTTATTTCTTTTTCTTGTTTGCTTCAACTAAGCCTTTGAATACTGTGTTGAATAAGTGACAGAAGTGGGCATCCTTATCTCATGTGCCCAATCTTAGAGAAAAAGCTTAGTTTTTCACCACTGAGTATGATATAAGCTGTGGATTTGTTATATATGGCCTTTATATGTTGTGGTATCCTTTCTCTAAATCCACTGTTTTTTGAGTTTTTATCATGAGTAAATGTTGAATTTTGCCAAATGCCTTTTCTACATCTTTCGAGATGATCATATGATTTTTATCCTTCATTTTGTTAATGTGGTGTATCATGTTGGTTGATTTGTGAATATTGAACTGTCATTGCATCCCAGGAGTAAATCTCACTTGATAGTGGCAAAGATTCTTTTTATATATTGTTATATGTAGTTTGCTAATATTTTGTTGAGGATTTTTGTGTCTATTTATCAGGGATATTGGCCTGTAGTTTTCTTTTGTAGTGTTTTGGTATCAGGGTAATGCCTTGTAGAAAGTATTTGGAAATTTTCCTACTTGTATTTTTTGGAATAGTTTGAAGACAATTAGGTATTAACTCTTTAAATGTTTGGTGGAATTAATTTGTCAATCAGTCTAGTCCTGGACTTTGTTTTTTGGGACTTTTTGGATTACTGATTCAATTTTGTTACTAAGAATCAGTCTGTTCAGATTTTCTGTTTCTTCCGAATTCATTTTTGGAAGATTATAGGTTTCTAAGAATTTATCTGTTTCTTCTAAGTTGTCCAGTTTGTTGGAATATAATTTTTCATAGTAGCCTCTTAACAGTCATTTGTTTTTCTGTGGTGTCAGTTCTTATTTTCTGATTTTATTTATTTGGGTCTTTTCTCTTTTTCTCTTGATGGGTCTAAAGGTTTATCATTTCTGTTTGTATTTACGAGGAACAAGATCTTGGTTTCATTGATCTTTCTTTTTTAGTTTATCATTTATTTGTGCTCTGATCTTTATTATTCCCTTTTTTTCTGCTAACTTTGGGTTTGTTCCTTTTTTAATTCCTCTAGATGTAATTAATGTTAGATTGTTAGAGATTCTTCTTGTTTTATGAGCAGGCCTGTATTGCTATAAATTTCCCTCTTACAGCTGTTTTTGCTACATCCTAAAGATTTGGACTGTTCTGTTTTCAGTGTTACTGGTTGCCATGTATTTTTAAATTTCCTCTTTAATTTCTTCTTTGACCTATTGGTTGTTTAGTAGCATGTTGTTTAGTCTCCATGGTTTGTGTTTTTCCTGGTTTTTATTTTTTTTCTTTTATTTTTAAATTTTTTATTAAAGACTTTATTTATTTGAGAACATGTGTGCAAGAGCTGGGGGAGGGGCAAAAGGAGAGGGAGAGCTGACACCGGGCTTGATCCCAGGACTGAATCTTAACCTGTGCTGAAGTCAGACACTTAACTGACTGAACCACTCAGGTGCCCTTGTAGTTTTTTTTCTTATAATTGAGTTGTAGTTTTATACTGTTGTGGTTGGAAAAGATGCATGATATGATTTCAGCCTTAAATTTACGGAGACTTGTTTTGTAGCCTAATGTGTGATCCATCCTGGGAAATGTTTCATGGGTACTTGATAAGAATGTGTTTAAAAAAAAAAAAAAAAAAGGAAAAGAATGTGTTCTCTATTATGGGATGGAATATTCTGTATGTATATGTTAAGTCCATTTGGTCTGTTGTGACATTCAAAGACACTATTTCCTTACTGAATTTTTTTTTTTTTTTTGCCTGCATGATCTATCAATCAGTATATGTGTGGGGTGTTCACATTCCCTGTTGTATTACTGTCAGTTTCTCCTATGTCTGTTAATACTTGCTTTATTTAGGTGCTTCCGTGTTGGGTACATATATTTACATTTGTTATATCTTTTTTTTTTTTTTATTGATACTTTTACCATTAGGTAATGCCCTTCTTTGTTTCTTGTTACAGTATTTGTTTTGAGGTCTGTTTTGTCTTATATATATATATATATATAAGTATTCCTGGTCTCCCCTGCCCCACTTTCATTTGCATAGACTATCTTTTTTCTATCTCATCACTTTTAGTCATTAGGTATCTTTAGGTATGAAGTAAGTCTTTTGTAAGCAGTGTATAGCTGAGTCTTCTTTTGTTGTTGTTTATTCTGTCACCCTATGTCATTCATTCGTTTGGAGCCTTTAGACCATTTACATTTAAAGTATTCTCCAATATATATAAAAAATAATAATAGTAATTCTCAATGGACTATACTACTCAGCCATCAAAAAAAAAAAAAAGCTTGCCATTTTCAACAACGTGGATGGAACTAGAGGGTATTGTGCTGAGTGAAATAAGTCAATCAGAGAGGCACCTGGGTGGCTTGGTGGTTGAGAGTCTGCTTTTGGCTCAGATCCGGATCCCAGGATTCTGGGATTGAGTCCCACATTGGGCACCCCATGGGGAGTCTGCTTCTCCCTCTGCCTGCCTACATCTCTGCCTCTTTCTCTGTGTCTCTCATGAATAAAGAAATAAAATCTTAAAAAAAAAAAGTGAATCAGTTAAAGACAATTATATGATCTCATTCATATGGAATTTAAGAAACAAAACAGGAGCATAGGGGAAGGGAAGGAAAAATAAACAAGATGAAATCAGAGAGGGAGACAAACCGTAAGAGACTCTTAATCATAGGAAACAAACAGGGTTGCTGGAGGGGTGGGATGGGGGATGGGGTAACTGGGTGATGGACATTAGGGGGGGCATGTGATATAATGAGCACTTGGTATTATATAAGACTGAATCACTGAACTCTACCTCTGAAATTAATACTATATGTTAATTAGTTGAATTTTAAAAAGCTGAAAATTAATTATTGGTAGGTGTGTACTTGCATTTTGTTAATTGCTTTCCAGTTGTTATGCAGTTGCTCTCTGTTCGGTCTTCTTGCTCTTTCCTTGTGCTGAGGACTTTCTTTGGTGTTAAATTTGGCTTTCTTTCTTACTTTACTGTGCCTATTACAGGTTTTTGGTTTGTAGTTACCCTGAGATTCATATATAACCTCCTAAATGTATAGCATGCTTCAGTTGATCACTTCAGTTTGAACACATTCTAAAAGAATTTCATTTTTACCATTCCTCATGCTTTATGTATATGTTGTCATATTTTACATCTTTTTGTTTTGTGAGTCTCCTTAACTAATTTTTTTAGATACAATTGATTTGACTACTTTTGTCTTTCAATCTTCATGTTAGCTTTATAAGTGATTGCTCTGTTACTTTTAGTGTATGTTTGCTTTTACTCATGAAATTTTTTTTCCTTTCATAATTTTTTTTTCTAATTATGGCTTTTTCTTTTATACTTAGAGAAGTCTCTAGTATTCTTTAAGGCTGGTTTAATGCTGTTGAACTCCTTTCACTTTTGTGTCAGTAACTGTTTATCTTTTCTTCAATTCTGAATGATAATTTTGCCAGGTAGATTGTTCTTGGTTGTAGATTTTTTTCCTTTCAGCATTCTAAATATGTCAGGCCACTCGTTTTTGGCCTGCATAGTTTTTGCTGAAAAATTAGCTGTAAATCAGTGGTTGAACGCCTGCCTTTGGCTCAGGGAGTGATCCCAGGGTCCTGAGATCGAGTCCCACATCGGGCTTCCTGCGGGGAGCCTGCTTCTCCCTCTGCCTGTGTCTCTCTGCTTCTCTCTCTGTGTCTCTTATGAATAAATAAAATCTTTTAAAAAAATGTAATACTTCAAAGATGAGGCAGCTGACATCATTCCTGTTTGAATGAATGAATATATTTGTATATATTAGAAAATGTTAGCAATCATGAGAGGAAATCCTACTGAAAGTTGTTTTCTTGTTCCCCTTTATATGAGTTCTTAATATTATCTTTGTACTTGTTAACAAAGGGTAAATGGCTTCTTAAATTCTGAGTGAGATAACTGTGATAAACTTTTTTTTCCCCCAGACTCTTCTTCCCTGTGCAGCATTGGTATAGGGGTGAACATAGCTGCCTTCCAGACTCCTCTTCCTGTAGTAATTTCCCCCCAATTTTGCCTCCTTGATCAGCCCTGCTCTTGGTTTCTTTTTTATGTTGGTGGGTCAGGGATGAAGTAGTTAAATAGATTAAAATCATTACCGTTTGTAAATGTAATTTAAATGTTTTTTGTTTTTTGACAGCCGATTTATTTTGCATATTCCCAGTGAGGAAAGAGACAATGCTATCCGAGTGTGTTTTCAGATTGAACTTGCCCATTGGTTTTACTTGGATTTCTACATGCAGAACACACCAGGATTACCTCAGTGTGGGATAAGAGACTTTGCTAAAGCTGATATCCTTTTATTACTATAATGACTGTCTTCATTATTGCTAATAAAATATTTTAACACAGATTTCCTTTTGATTGTCTTTGAGATTTAAAACTTATTAGGTAAACATACTTGATTTCTAAAATTTGTCAAATATAAATAGTAGACAGAATTTAATAGTATTTTAATAGTATTTTAATTTTGATGTTGAGGATTCCTTGAAATGTATATGGTGATTAGAATGAAATTTGATTTTCTCTTTCAGAAATAACCAACCTATTTCTAGAACTGATCTATTTTTTACTTCTTGCTGTTCCATTTAATCAGATGATCTTTATTTTTATTTTTTAATATTTTTAAAAGATTTTATTTATTCACGAGAGACACACAGAGAGAGGTAGAGATGCAGGCAGAGGGAGAAACAGGCTCTATGCAGGGAGCCCAATGTGGGACTTGATCCTGGGTCTCCAGGATCATGCCCTGAGCTGAATGAAGGCGGTGCTAAACCGCTGAGCCACCCGGGCTACCCTAGATGATCTTTATTTTTAAAAATATTTATTTATTTATTTATTTATTTATTTATTTATTTATTTATTTATTTGAGAGAAAGAGAGCATGAGTAGGGGAAGGGGTGGGAGAGGGAGAAGCAGACTCCTCACTGAGCAGAGAGCCGAGGTGGGGCTTGATCCCAAGACTCTGGGATCATGACTTGAGCTGAAGGTAGATGCTTATTAACAAACTGAGCCACCTAGGTGCCCCAGTCAGATGATCTTTAATCAGATTGCTACCTTTCGGGATAGAGATTCTTAAATAATTATTGAATACTTAATATGTTAAAAGCAATGTTTTTAGTTTTGTGGCTAATACAAAGAAGTCTTTGTTTTCAAAGGTCTTTTTCTCCTATTTACAAATAAGATAGAAGCTTGTTTGTTATAAAAGATAAGACTTGAAAATTCAAGATTTTTTTTTTATAAATTTTTATTTATTTATGATAGTCACACAGAGAGAGGAAGAGAGGCAGAGACACAGGCAGAGGGAGAAGCAGGCTCCATGCACCGGGAGCCCGACGTGGGATTCGATCCCGGGTCTCCAGGATTGCGCCCTGAGCCAAAGGCAGGCGCCAAACCGCTGTGCCACCCAGGGATCCCGAAAATTCAAGATTATTATAATTATTTTTAAAGATTTATTTATTGGGACACCTGGGTCGCTCAGTGGTTGGGTGGCTTAGTGATTACATCTGCCTTTGGCTCAGGTTATGATCCCGGGGTCCTGGGGTTGGGTCCTGTGTCACACTCCTGTAGGGAGCCTGCTTCTCGGTCTGCCTAGGTCTCTGCCTCTCTCTCTCCCTGTGTCTCTCATGAATATATAAATAAAATCTTTTTAAAAAATAAAGTTTCTATTTCCTATTCTTTTTCTTTACCCACAAATTCACTGTATTGTGCTAGAATTGGAGTAAGAATGAAAATAGCCATTGTACTTATTAGCCCCCTATAATTTTCTTTGAGCTCCATGAAATAAGCCCTCCCTCGTCCAGGTCATTGTAGAAAATGAATGAAACACTTTGTTCTAATGACTGTTACCCATAAAACATTTTTGAACAAGGCTAAGGAATATTATGCTCAAAATGGTATTCAAAAAGCATTATTTGGTAGGATAGGTTAAACCATAGAATGGGCTGTCAAATAACTTGAGATCATAGCAGTAAGGTCCTAAACCATAGTAGAGGGACTACAAAGAAAAGACTGAAGAGACATTTTAGTTCCGAAATGATCAAGCTGTTTGATTAAATAGGAAGAAGTAAATGAGGAATCAAAAAGGTTATCATCTAAGATCATGGTAGGATTTTGGAGGGAGATTACTGTCTAAAATATATCTAGAGCAGATTTTTCATGTTTATGCAAAAAATGTCAGTATAAAAAGGAAAAGTAAAAAAACTGGATTTTTTTTCTTAATGCATATAATACAAGTGGACATGTGCTTCAAATTCTTACTTTCTTTAGTCAGTGTAACCTAAATTTTAGAACTACAATTGACCCTTGAACAATATGGGCATTGGGATCCTGACATTCTGTGTAGTAAAATGTGTGTATAATTTTTGACTCCCCAAAACTTAACTGCTAATAGCCTACTATTGACCAGAAGCCTTACTGATAAAATAGTTGATTAATTCCTATTTTGCATGTGATATGTATTATATACTGTATTCTCAAAGTAAACTAAGCTAGAGAAAAGAAAATGTCATTAAAACCATAACGAAGAGGAGATACATTTACAGTTTTGTACTGTACTTACTGGAAAAAAAATCTGCATATAAGTGGACCCATGCATTTCAGACCTGTGTTGTTCAAGCGTCACCTATACTGTGTAAAGGCCCAGTAACTTGGGGTACCTGGGTGGCTCAGAGGTTGAGCGTCTGCTTTCAGCTCAGGGCGTGATCCCAGGGTCCTGGGATCAAGTTCCACATCAGGCTCTCCACAGGGCCTGCTTATTCCTCTGCTTACGTCTCTGCCACTCTCTGTGTCTCTCAAAAAAAAAAATAAAAATAAAAAATCTAAATAAATAAATGAATGAATGAATGGCCCAGTAACTTGGGATCCTGACCTGAGCCGAGGGCAGACACTTAACCAGCTGAGCCACCCAGGCTCCCCTTAAAAATGTTTTAATTATATAAGCAATTAATTCATGTACTTGGTAAAGACATTCAACAGTAGAGTGGTGGTATACTTCATCCCTAGTGTTAACCACTTTTTACTTGTTTTGATGGTTTTTACTTTTCACTATTGTATATGTATACTGTACTTTTGTTTCTTGCTCTCATTTAGTATGACTAAGAGACTCCTGAGTGAGACTAAGTATTGACTCCTGATGTGGTGAATTTGACTCAGTATTTGAGTTGTTCACATGGTCCTGAATTTATTCATGTTAACTTGGAAATCTAAGACTTTGATTATGCAAAGCTTACCTGATCTGTGTCTAGGCTAAATGCAGAAGTTAGCAGTGACTTGTTCAGGAGAAAACCAATGTGGGGAAAAAAGCAAGGAGGAGAAATTTAGGTGAGGATTTGAGTAATTTCATATAATATTCATAGTTGTTTTAAGTAGATTTCTATCTGTATATAATAAGTACTTAAGCTGTATTTAGAGAGAAAGGAGCTTCCTTAACACTATGTATACTCTTCAGTCATTGTCCGTTTTTGCTGCCTCAAGGTGAAGATGTGGAAAAAATTTTGGATGAATGGAAGGAATATAAAATGGGAGTACCAACCTATGGTGCAATTATTCTTGATGAGACGCTTGAAAATGTGAGTGTAATAAAAGATTTTTAGTGCAACCATCAGCTCTTTTCATCTTATTTGTAAAATATATGTTATTTATATAATGCTGTAAAGTGAGGTTTTAAAATAGACTTTTAGTGCTGAAAGGCCAAATATTGCATATTTTGTCTACATTCTGGGTCTTAATATTTTATAATTGTAGTATGACTTATTGCAAAGAAATGTCATTTAATTGTTGAAGAAATACCTTAAAATGAGCAGAATGCCTTTCTTCACACTAGTAGTATAGTCAGACTATTGGAAGATATCAAAACCAAGAACTGTATAAAATTATTGGTGATAACAGTTACTTGAAGTAAGGAAAAAGATACCTTTGGCTTTTTTTTTTTTTTTTTTTTACCTTTGACTTTTAGAAAGGAGTGTGAGAAAGGAGGGCAAGTTTTATTTTTACCTCTGCTCATTTTTATAGGTACTACTGGTTCAGGGGTATCTAGCAAAATCAGGCTGGGGATTTCCAAAAGGAAAAGTAAACAAAGAAGAAGCTCCTCATGATTGTGCTGCTAGAGAGGTGAGTTACTGCAGTTTGAAACAGTAACATTTGCTAATCATGCTTTGAGTGTGCTTTTTAAGCCATGATGACTTACTGTTTGGACCATCTAATGTTTCTAGAACTTGACTGCATGAAGTAACTTATCTTTTATAATGATTCTTTTGTCCATATCTCTGTCATTTATTCTTCCCTTATTTCTATTTTCTTTTTTGCCCATTTTTAATTATCACTAATTCCTTCCTATTTTGATGATATAGTGTCTACCTTTTTTTAAGAATTGGATTTGCAATTGGTAAAACATTTTGGCAATTACAATGCTTGTTTTATGTTTTATAGTCTTAGTTTCCAGACAAGTACACAATTTGGGCTTTCCTAAGAAATTTACATTTGTTACTTAAAACCCTCTCTAGTTTCCTATTGCCTGTGATTCTTTTCAGTATTGAAACTCCCTCTAATCCCCAACATAAAATTTAGCTATTCCTAAATTTATTTGCCTTTATTCTCAGTCAAAAGAATTTATTCTCTTTGCATTCGACTGCTTTGTTTCAGCCTCTAAACTTTGCTAATATATTGCCATAACCGGAAGGTTCTTTCTTCTTCCCTGCCTATTCAAGTCCTATCTAGACCCAGCTCAAATTATCCTTTTTCCCTGAAGGATTGCCACCAGCTAGCTCTATATACAGGACCTGAATTTCTTATTTGTAAAACGAGGTTTAGAGTGATTTTTTTTTTTTAATTGAAGTATAGTTTACAAACTGTTACATTAGTTTCAGATGTACAATCTAGGAATTCAGCAGTTCTAAACATTATATTATGCTCATCACAAGTGTAGCTATCATTTGTCACCATCAAAGTTCTTAAAATACCATTGGCTGTATTCCCTACATGGTACCTTTCATCCCTGTGTCTTACTCATTCCATAATTGGAATTCTGTGTATCCCACTCCTCTTCATTCATTTTGCCATTCCCCAAATGCTCCCCTGTGGCAACTGTCAATTCTCTATTTATGGGTCTGTTTCTGCTTTTGGTTTGTTTTGTTTTTTAGATTACACATAAGTGAAATCATATGGTAATGTCTTTCTCTAATTTATTTCACCTAATGTAATACTCTCTAGTTCCCATCCATGTTGTTGCAGATGACAAAATCTCATTCTTTTTTATGGTGGATAGTCCTCTGGTGTGTGTGTGTACACATCAGATCTTTATTCAGTCATCTCTTAGTGGACACTAGGTTGCTTCCATGTCTTGGCTATTATAAATAATGCTGTAATAAACATAGTGCATATACCTTTTTCAATTAGTGTTTTCATATTCTTTGGGTAAATACATAGTAGTGGAATTACTGGATCATGTGGTATTTTTATTTTTAATGTTTTGAGGGACCTCCAACACTGTTATCCACAATGGTGGCACCCGTTTGTATCCCACCAACAGTGCATGGGGGTTTCTTTTTCTCCGCATGTTCACCAGCACTTGTTATTTCTTGTCGTTTTGAATCTAGCCATTCTGTAGAGTGGATAATTTCTAAAGTTCATTCTTTTTTTTTTTTTTTTTTTAATTTTTTTTATTTATTTATGATAGTCACAGAGAGAGAGAGAGAGAGGCAGAGACACAGGCAGAGGGAGAAACAGGCTCAATGCACCGGGAGCCTGACGTGGGATTCGATCCTGGGTCTCCAGGATCGCGCCCTGGGTCAAAGGTAGGCGCCAAACCGCTGCGCCACCCAGGGATCCCTAAAGTTCATTCTTAATTAAAATTCTATTTATTTAAAAATTTAGCCAGTGAACTCTACCCTACAGTAGTGTCTGAACTTTAACAACAGCTATCATCTAGAGATTTACTTGGCATTAATTATATAGTACCTGTGATACATTGTGTACTATATTCTTATTTAACAGTTCCTTGTCATTTATCACATTCCATCTTACCCTTGAAATTTAGACATTGAGCTATAAAAAGCATGATATAATGGGAAGAAATCTAGTCTAGGAGTTGAAAGATTTTTGTTCCAGTATAGTTCTCGTATGTTAGTCAATAGCCTAACCCTGTCCCACTAGCCTAAGCCTGTCCCACTTAATTTCTCTGTAGGATACACATTTATTAAGAAGAGTTACTTAAGGGAGCCTGAGTGGCTTAGTGGTTGGGCAGCTGCCTTCAGCTCAGGTTGTGATCCCAAGATCCAGGATCGAGTCCCGCATAGGGCTCCTGTGAAGAGCCAACTTCTCCATCTGCCTATGTCTCTGCCCCCCCCCCCCCCCCCCCCCCGCTCTGTCTCTGTCTCTCATGAATAAATAAGTAAATCTTTAAAAAAAAAAAAAAAGTTACTTAAGGGCTTCATAACTAGAAGTAAATATCTTTAAAATCCAAAGTGATAATGGTTAACTTTGAGATATTTTGAGATGGCAATATGGATTTTGTGGCATATCTCATTTGGATTTTTTTCTTTTGTTTTCTTTTCTTTTGACTCAGTGTTTTCCTGCAACAGTGTTCACCGCTTGATTTAAGTTTGGATGTAATTATTAGTGATAGTAATTAAGATTTTTTTTTTTAGATTTTATTGATTTTATTGATTTTTATTTTTTATTTATTCATGAGACAGAGAGAGAGAGAGAGAGAGAGGCAGAGGCAGAGACACAGGCAGAGGGAGAAGCAGCTCCATGCAGGGAGCCCCACATGGGACTTGATCCCGGGACTCCAGGATCATGCCCTGGGCTGAAGGTGGCGCTAAACCGCTGAGCCACCTTGGCTGCCCAGTAATTAAGGTTCTTAAAAACCAGTAGTAGTTATTTAACATAGGAAAACCATTAGTGGTTCTTTACTTTGGAGTAGGATTTAAAAGATGAATAAAAATGCTGCATTTTAAATTTAGCTAATCTAAGTAAGCGTTTGCAGCAGCTTATATAGACAAAGCCATTGTATACAGGTAAGTGAAGGTTTATGCACACTTCTTAAAATTGAAAGCTGTTTAGGTAGTAGGTAAGAAATTGACACATAACCTAATAGCTTTCCCTTTCCTTTCTATAGATGGTAGGAGACAAAATGGAGCAGTTGTAGAGTCTCCCTTTTATGTCCTCAAACTTTGTGGTCCTCTTGCTCAAAAGGAAGGACAAAATAGGAATCATACCATCCTACTTAGAACAATTGATGTGTAGTTCTGTATGTGGAGTCAGATTAGTTCAATAGCAGTAAGGTAATTGCCTGGGTCCAGAAAAAACACAGCATTAACTAGAAAACAGGCTAAATTTGGACTCAATTTGCTGAGATCAGCTGTCTCAGTAACAGGATCTTTTTGCAGGAACTCTGAGGAAATCAGATATTTAAACTTGCAAAACTGAAGAGAAGTACCCAAGGGATCATCTCCATGTACCACTAGAACCTTTCTTCTGACCAGTTTTGTATACTATACTGTAAAGAGTCAGGATGATGCAGAAATAAGATACTGGGGTAGTGGGGTGGTGGGGAGGAGAGAGGCAGAGGCAGTTAACCTGTATTTGTTTTCTGTTCTGGGATACTCAGATAGAAGATTGTCCTACTCATGTGCTGCTAATTTCAGTAATGATTATAGATCACATAGTTTATAAGAAAATAAATTTTATTAGGGCTTGAGGAGTGGAAGAATGGAGTGTAGATGATAGGATGCTACAGAGATGTAGCATCTCTGGGGGGATAGCATCCCCTGCATCCCCTTGTAGGGATGGATACAGCCATTATGGGAGATGATGATCTCTACTTTACAGGAGAGGAACTGAAACTGCAGTTTAGTAATATACCAGATTCTCACAGTGAGCAGCAGAATAGGTATGCAAAACCGTGGTGGTTGGTCCTGGGGTCCATGCTCCTGACTACTACAATAGACAGTCAAGGAATATTTGTAAATGGGCATTTGTAAGCACAGATGAAAATGGAAGGAATTTGTGATTTTTAGGTCTATGTATTTTCTAATAACACTTACCTTTCTGATTTGAATCATTGATTTTTTTTTTTTTTTCTGTTTTAGAGTTTTTGTCTTGCTCTGAGGAAGGCCACAAGTATTCTTAGAAACCATAGTCCCTTAATTTCAGGGAAAAACTTTTTTCTTTTGATAATAAGAATTAAGCCTTCTAACCTTTCTGATTTAAGAAACATCCTGTGGCTGATAATGGAACTTGTCAGAAAAAAACTCGTCTTTAATTTTTGTGAATTTTGAGATTAGAATTTGACTCTTAATATCTGATTTTTAAATGATTACCTCTTTACAAAGAGAGAAAAGTTTCGGGATTAAGGTTAAGCATTGCTATATTAGTCCAGTCAGGCCATAACGAAATACCACTGACAGAGTGGCTTAAGGAACAGAAATTTATCTCTCACAGTTCTAGAGGCTGGGAAGTCCAAGATCAAGGTGCCTGCTGATAAGGTTCCTGGTGAGGGTTCTCATCCTGGCTTGCAGGTAGCTGCTTTCTCCTTGTGTGCTTATGTGGTCTTTCCTGGGTGCCTTTGTGAGTGCAGAGTGTGTGCCATGTCTCTTCCCCTTGTTAGATTAGCACTGTCGCATTAGGTTCCCAACCTTATGACCTCATTTTACCTTTATGACTTCCTCACAGGCCCTAGCTCCAAATTTAGTCACACTGAAAGTTAGGCCTTTGGCATGAATTTTGGTGACACAAAGTTTAAGTTCATAGCAGTTGCCATTTTGAATAATGAAAGTATTCAACTAGTAGTCCTAGACTTGTAGTGTGTCCTTCTGCCACTGGGTGGTACTACAATATAACAGAAGTAGTGCTGTCTGGCGGTGGGTAGGGGTGGGAGGTACCATCTATGTGAAGTTTTAGTTTAAAATCAGATTGTTGTTTTTTGGAGAAGTCCATGTTAATTTCCCAGTGTTCCTTCTCATTTTCACTTGTATTAACCTAGAAGGAGGAGTCCTGTCCTAATTTTTCTAGCTGATGTTAGTTAGACTTAGGATGATGCCTTCAACACTTTTTCTTGGACTTCTAAATTATGCAGTTCTATCATTACCCTTCTTTTTAAGTTGCTAGTAACATATTAATTTGGTTTGTTATAATTAGGTTAATGTTATTATTTCATTATATATGGCCATCCAGGGGTGTTTTGTTGTAGCAGAATCTGACCTATCTTAAAAGGGCTATATATGTGGGCTGAACTGAAAGAAGCAGTGGCAAATAGCCTTCTCAGGGACAAGGTATGGATAATTGTCAATAGAAAGCTTAGCACCATCTTAATTAGTAGTTTCCAATCTTTGACCTTTTGGTTCACCTTTGTTAATTGGGGTCTGATTACTTTTATTCAGTAAAGTAGTAGCTTTAGGACAAAGATGTGAACAATGTTTTCTGGATATTGTTGAAAGGTTGTATTAGGATAACCTCAATATATTTTTATTGTTGTGAAGCACCAGTTGTTGCATAAGCAAATGATACTTGGCAGTTCATTTGCATTTTTAGGATTTCATTTTGTTGCTTATTATTTAGCAAAACAGTATATTTTATTGTAATGAAACTGACTTTAAATATGCATTTATGTGATTTAACCTTGATAGGATTTGTATGGCAGAACTTGGTAGATTTCTTGTATCTCTTCCTATAGGTTTATAAAGAACATAAGATAATAGGCAGAAAATTTCACTATCTGTGCTGGTGCTTTTTGGGTAGCACAGTGTTTAATCTTAACTTAGGGACTTTTATCTGATACCATTTGAGAAGTTAATGCTATTCTGTGTGCCAGGAAAATGAAGTATTATAATACAAGAATGGATTTGATTCACAGAAGATGGTATTAACATTTTTGTCTTTGGTATCTTTATATGTAAGTGAGCTACTAAAAACTTTCCCTAGTAAGTATGAGAATGGATTCTTAACTTTAGAGGCAAATCAATTATTAAAACATTTTACTTATTTGAGAGGAACATGAGAGACAGCAGAGGGTACAGATGGTGGGGGGTGCGGGGGGCAGAGGGAGAGAGAACCAGAATCCCCACTGAGCAGGGAGCCTGATGTGGGGCTTGATCTCAGGATCCTGAGATAATGACCTGAGCCAAGGCAGATGCTTGACCGACTGAGCCACCCAAGGTGGCCCAGTTTTTATTTTATTATTTTAAAAAGATTATTTATTTTAGAAGAGAGAGAGAGAGAGAGAGGGAGAGCACGGGAACAGGGGGAGGGCAGAGGGAGAAAGAGAGAATCCCAGGCAGACTCCCTGCCAAATGTGGAGCCTGTTGCAGGGCTCTATATGACAACCCTGAGATCATGACCTGAGCCAAAAAATCAAGAGTCAGATGCTTGACTGAATGAGCTACCCAGGCACCCCTAAAGATTTATTTATATATTTAGAGAGAGAGAGAGTGGGAGAGTGCACACCTGCGTGTGCACAAGTGAGCACATGAAGGGAAGCAGAGGGAGAGAGCATCTTAAACAGACTCTGAGCTGTGCGTGGAACCTCACACAGGATTTGATCTCACTATCCTGAGATCACAACCAGAGCCAAAACCAAGAGTCACACGCTTAACCAACTCTACCACTGAGGCATCATTTGGTTTTTATTATTATCGCTGAATAATTTAGGAGTAAATTGTAGACATAATGCATCTTAAGCCCTAAATGCTTTTGCATGTAAATTTTAAGAGCTCTAGTAAGTTCTCTTACGTAATCACAGTGTGATTATCAAATTCAGGATTTTAATATCGATAGGTATTATCTAATGGGCAATTAATGTTCAGATTTACTAAGCGCCCCATTATGGTCCTTCTCAACAATTCCAGCCCCCTTCCCCATCCAGGATTCTATTCCAGGGTCATGCATTGTGTTTACATTTAATTACTACATATCTTTAGTCTCCTTTAATTTGAGAATGTTCCTCAGTCTTTCATTAATACTTAATTTATTAAGCATGTTTTTAATTAGATACTATTTGTAACACAAAGTTAACAGGATTTTCTCACAAGGAACTTAGATTATACCGTTTACTTTCAGCATAGTTTCTCACATACAGACTTACACGACTAGGTATGTATACTTATTTCTGATTATAAATACTATTCAAGGAAGGAAACTAATCTGAACAATTTAATAATTTTTATATATGTATATATCTGTGAAACCACCACCCAGATCAAGAATATTGTCAGCACCTGCTATTGCTAGTGGTTTTCTGGAGGGTTGTACCAATGTACATTCCTAACTACCTACATATGAGAGTTCTAGTTATCCAGGCCTCCATGAGAAATAGTTTTATCCCATGTTTATGGATTAGAATTAATATTGTTAAAATGTTAATACTAGTAAAAGCCATCTATAAATTCTGTGCAATCTGTATCAAGATTCCAGTGGCTTTTTTTTTTATAGAAACAGGAAAAAACAGTCCTACAGTTCAGAACCATAAAAGATCCTGAATAACCAACACAATCCTGGAAGAACAGAGAGGGGAGTCATCACACTTATGATTTCAAGCTATACTATAAGACTTTGGTCATCAAAACAGTATGGTACTGACTTAAAAACAGAAGAATGGATCAGTGAAACAGAATTGAGAGCCCAGAAATAAACCCAAGCATGTAAGGTCAACTAATAATTGACAAAGAGACCAGAAAATACAAGAAAGATGGTCTCTTCAGTAAATGGTGCTGGGAAAATCAGACATTGACCAAAAAAATGAAATTAGACCTCTTTCTTATACCACTCATAAAAATTAACTTGAAATGGATGAAAGACTTAAATGTAATAAATGTAAGACCTAAAACCACAAAACTTCTAGAAGAAGACAAAGGAAGAAGCTCGTGGACATGTGTCTTAGCAATAATTTTTTGCATGTGATGCCAAAAGCACAAGCAATAAAATAAACAAGTGAGACTACATCAGACTGAAAAGCTAGAGCAAAAGAAAGCATCAACAACATAAAAAGCCTACAGAATGGAAAAAAATATTTGCAAACTATATATATATATAAATATAAATATATATATATATAAATATATACATGATAAGGGGTTAATGCCCAAAATATATAAGGAACTTCTAGACAGTGCTGGGTGACAGGCACTGAAGAGGGCACTTGACGGGATGAGCACTGGGTGTTGTACTCCAATAAATATATATATTTTATATTTTTATTATATATATCTATAATATGTCATTGATATACATATATGTGTATATATACATATACACATATATGTATATCAATATTCCTAATAATCCAGTTAAAAATGAACAAAAGACCAGAATAGACATTTTCCCAAAGAAGATACACAAATGACCAGCAAGTACATGAAAAGATATTCAACATCACTAGTCATTAGGGAAATTGCAAATCAAAACCACAGTGAGAGGGAAAAAAAAACCCAATAAGCTATCACCTCACACCTGTTAGAATGGCCATTATCAAAAAGATAAGAAAGGACCAGTGTGCGAGGATGTGGAGAAAAGGGAACCCTTTTGTGCTGGTGGTGAGATTGATTGCAAACTGATATACTCACTATGGAAAACAGTATGGATGTTTCTCAAAAAATAGAACTACTGTGTGATCTAGCATTCCACTTCTGGCAATGTATTCAAAGGAAACTAAAACTAATTTGAAAGAATACTGTACTCCATGATCATAGTAGCTAAGAAATGGAAACAACCTAAGTGTCCGTTGACAGGTAAATGGATAAAGAAGTTGTAGGGTATGTGTGTATATATATAGACACCTGCACAAAAATGGATATTATTCAGCCATTAAATAAGGAAATCCTGCCATTTGTGCAACATACGTGGACCTTGAGGGCATTGTGTTAAGTGAAATAAGTCAGAGAAAGACAAATACTGTATGATCTCAGTTATATGTGGAATTTGAAAAGAAAAAATAAAGCAGTCCCAGAAAAAGAGATCAGATTTGTTATTCCCAGAAGTGAGGGGATGGGGATAGGGAGAATTGGAGAAACACTGTCAAAAGGTACAAACTTTGTAGCTCAGCTACAAAGTACAAAACGGAAGTTTGTACTTTCCGTTACAGTTAAGTACTAGGGATGTAATATACAGCATGATGACTCCAGGTAACCACTGCTGTATGATATATATGTTTGCTAAGCGAGAGTAGACCTTAAGAGTTCTCATCACAAGGAAAAAAATGTTCTTCTGCTTTTTCTTTTTCTTGTATCTATATGAGGCAATAATTGCTAACTAAAGGTGGTAATCATTTAACAATATATGTAAGTCGAACCATTCTGCTGTATGCTTTAAGCTTATGCAGTAGTATATGTCAATTATATCTCCATAAATGTACAATTTTTAAAAAAAAAAGATTTTATTTATTTATTTATGAGAGACACAGAAAGAGAGAAGTAGAGACACAGGCAGAGGGAGAAACAGGCTCTATGCAGGGAGTCCGATGTGGAACTTCATCCCAGGTCTCCAGCATCACGCCCTGAGCTCACGGCAGGTGCTAAACTGCTGAGCCACCCAGACATCCCAATGTACAAAAAAATCTTATGTCATTTGACAGTATATACAAATATCAAATCATTGTATCGTAAGTTTGAAACTGTTATTCATTAATTATATCTCGCTTTAAAAAATTTAGACATTTTGCTGGGATTGTAATGCTTTATCATTGTATTTTTCATTTTCCTGAAGCTTAATGATGTTGAGCACATTGTCCTGTTCTTATTGGCCATTTAAATGTCTTCTCTATTAAGTACCCACTTATATGTTATCTGCTTTTTAAAAGTTGGGTTACTTATTTTATTTTTATAAAGATTTTTATTCATTTGAGAGAGAGAACGTGCGCAAGCACGAATGGGGTGAGGGCAGAGGGAGAAGCAGACATCCTGTTGGGCAGGTAGTCTGATGTGGGGCTCCAGGATCATGACCTGAGCTGAAAGATGCTGGAACAACTAAGTCACCCGGCTGCCCTGGTTACTTGTTGATACGTAGGACTTTCTCATATATTTTATTTTATTTTTTTATTTTTTTTTAAAGTTTATTTTATTTTATTTTATTTTTAATTTTTATTTACTTATGATAGTCACAGAGAGAGAGAGAGAGAGAGAGAGGCAGAGACACAGGCAGAGGGAGAAGCAGGCTCCATGCACTGGGAGCCCGACGTGGGATTCGATCCCGGGTCTCCAGGATCGCGCCCTGGGCCAAAGGCAGGCGCCAAACCGCTGCGCCACCCAGGGATCCCCTCATATATTTTAGATTGTATTGTGACTTCTGGTTGAAGACTTCTGACTTCTGACTTCTGGTTGAAGTCTTCCCTTTGATGAAGAAGACAAGTTTCAAAAAAAAAAAAGACCACCAGTTTCACGTATCATTGATGTGCAAACATTTGGTTTTCCAGTCTTTTTTTTTTTTAAGTGCCCCCGTCTTAATTGTTATACCTATAAGTCTAATATCCATCAAAATTGATTTTTAATCAAAAATATTTTTAAGCTCTGTCTCAAGCAGTAGAGTAGACCTTTGTGTTTTTGTTTTTTTTTTTTTTGACCTTTGTTTTAAGTAAAAGGAAAACTGAAGCATCTGGATTTTGCTTTAATGGGAACATCAGATAGCATATATGCATTGTGAAATAAATCCACATGATTGGTGATTTTAATTATATTGTCTTGTGTATATAAATATTAAGATTTGGAGAGATGTGAAACCATGACATCTGTCACTGAGCTTCAGAATATTATTCTGGGAAAGATACACAGTTTTGCTGTGTTTGAATGTCATTGATCACATTTAATAGATTGTTTCTGTGTTTTCCTACAATACCAGATGTTAGATATAAAGAAACAGAACTAGAGAACTCCTTTTATCAGTATCACATATGTACTTAGGTACCCAGTCTGACATTTCCAGAAGGAGGAAATACAACTAATGTTTCTCCTTTTCTATATACCAAGAACATTTTTCAAGTGAGTATATTCACCTAGTTTTTGTTATTGTTGTTATTTTAATGAGGAACAGGAGGTTTAGCATACTTAGGAATTTACAGAAATGGTGACAGAAATGAGTTGGGTGTTGTGGAGGAGGAGCTTAAGTTGAAAGTCCTAGACTATACATGTCTGAGAGAAGGATAGCTGTGCCTTTTTTGAGGAATGTGGAAAGAGATATAATGAGCTGACAAAGAGGGAAGAGACAAATGAGTAGAAATAGTTCCTTCACACCTATATCAAGAGATTCAGGCCTGTCCGTGTGTTTTAACATCTTCTGTCCCAGTGGTTGGTAAGGAGGTGCTGAAACCAGAGGAAAGGAGAGCAACTGCAGGGTAAAAGATCCACAGTGGTTTCTAGCTACTGAGCATTCAAAGCCTTTTTGATTGGTGGGGATGAAGTGGGGAAGAAGTGGAGAAGAGCTTTATCAGAATAATACAAATGTTATTTGAGGGAGAACTTTAAGGCCAGAAGAGACCAGTGGTTTTTTATTTTATACAGAAGCCTTTATACAGCCTATAAAAAGCCTGGGCTTTTTATACAGAAGCCCAGTATGTTAATCAGAGTGGTTTCTCTGGTTGAGGGAAGAGGTAAAGATGAGATGTAACATCAGTTCTTGGAATTTATGTTCTCCCAGTTCCTCCTCTGACCCTGGGGCACTGCTGAGGGAAGGCCATTTTAGAACCCATGAGTCTGTTTTACTAGTTTTCAGTTCTTTTTCATTCACCTCCCTGCGACCCAGGGGGTTGTATCTGTACTTTTGGAATCTGTCCTTTTAAATGTTAGCATTAATCACAGTCAGTTTTCATGTTTGAGAAACAGTTTTATTTGCATAAGACAATCTTTAGTGTGTAGCTTGGTTTACACGTAGATTTGTAGATGGCCGTGAATAATATCCATATGTGGTCCCAGTGGTGTCCTTTGCACAGACTGGGAACTGCTGCTGTATTCTAACATTGTAAGAGTTCCAGAATCAATTACAGTGTATGTGTGTGTTGGAAGGGGAGTGGCATTCCTCAGACCAGCAAGCAATTGTCAGACATTGGATGGGTGTCCTATAATTCAACTAAATTCTGACTCTACCTGGAAATGGCATCAGATTCCACAGGTTAAGGGCTCTCAGACCTACAAGACTGCCATTTATTTCAGATGACGTTGCAAGTCCAGGTTGTCATCTGTGCTTCTAACCTAGATTCCAAAGACCTCTTCTTTATGGGTTTGATTAATTCACTAGAGTGGTTCTCAGAACTGAGAGAAACATTTTACATACTTGATCGCAGGTGTATTTAAAAGGATCTATGGGGCAGCCCGGGTGGCTCAGCAGTTTAGCACTGCCTTCAGCCCAGGGCGTGATCCTGGACACCCGGGATCAAATCCCACGTCAGGTTCTCTGCGTGAAGCCTGCTTCTCCCTCTGCCTGTGTCTCTGCCTCTCTCTCTCTCTGTGTCTGTCATGAATAAATAATAAAATCTTAAAAATAATAATAATAAAAAAAGGGGATCTATAACTCAGGAACACCCAGTTGGAAAAACTGCAGAGGGCATGATATGGGGAAAGGGTGTGAAACTTCTTTGTTGTCTCCTAGTGTACTACTCTTCCACAATTTCTGCATTCACCCACCTGGACATTGTGTGTCTGTCCCCTGCCCTTGGGTTTTTATGGAGGCTGCTGCTTTATGTTAGGCAGGGTTGGTTGAATCATTGGGTGTTGACCACTGAGCTCAATCTCCAGCCTTTCCCCCCTTTGTGGAAGATGGGAGGGCAGGGTAGGGTGGACTGAAAGTTCTAATCTTCTATTCCCTTGGTTGGTTGTCCTGGCAGTCAGCCACCCATATTTAGGTGGGGTCCAAAAGTCACCTCAGTAATACAACAAAAGAATACCTTGGTTGCTTTCATCCATTAGGAAATTCCAAGGGTTTTAGGAGCTTTGTACCAGAAAGGGGATGAAAATTAAATAATATGTATTCTTTTTGAAAATCACAGTGTCTCACATCTTCCTTCATTGAATAGGTGGAGAACTTAGGCTTAGATACATAAAAGGGTTTATCTATAGTTGAACAGTTCAGAGCTAGAACTAGGTCCTAGAATATTCTGATTTCTTGCCCAATGTTTTCATGCCTTTAATTGCCTGGATATTTCTGAGTTTTTGCTTTGAAATAAATTTAATGTACTGGAGAGCTAACAGCAACAAATGAAAATCATCATCCAAATGTGTCAAATTTCCAGGTCTTTGAAGAAACTGGTTTTGATATCAAAGATTATATTTGTAAGGATGATTACATTGAACTTCGAATCAATGACCAGCTTGCTCGTTTGTACATCATTCCAGGAATTCCAAAAGACACAAAATTTAACCCGAAAACCAGAAGAGAAATTCGGGTATGTAATTGAAAGTATTTTCAGGTTGCTGGATAATATCCCAATTGAGTGAAGTAGGAGATTGCTTTTAGAAACTCCTTGATGATAATTAACTAAATGAATTATTTTCTTGTGTCTCAGAACATTGAGTGGTTCTCCATTGAGAAATTGCCCTGTCATAGAAATGATATGACCCCAAAATCCAAACTTGGTTTGGCACCTAACAAATTTTTTATGGCCATTCCCTTTATCAGGTATGATCCTATTTCTTAAAATACAAAACTAACCTTCGTAATTCTTATAGTTTTTTTTATGTAGCCAAGTTTTAAGAGCGAATTCTTAATGTTTCCATAGGCCTTTAAGGGACTGGCTTTCGCGGAGATTTGGAGATTCCTCAGACAGTGACAATGGATTTTCCTCAGTTGGTAGTACACCAGCTAAACCCACTGTGGAAAAATTGAGGTAAAGAAATATATTCATAGGATTCCTACTTTCTGATAGTTTTTAATGCAGTAGAAGCATTTTGCTTCTAAAGTTTAGAGGGGCATTAGATTCCTTTTTGGAATTATTTTGTTACTGGTCTTAAGATAATAGAATTTTTTTTTAAGGGTTTTTGATGAGATGAAAAGGTTAATTGAAACTGGAAAGGAGCTTCAGGCACATTTTTAAAATAGTATACACAAGAGGGTACCAACTTTTTAGATGAGTTGATAGAACATGAGGAAAAAAAAAATCTGCCTCTGTGCATGTTGCTACTGTTCTGTTCTCATATCCTGTTTTAGGGACAGTTGAGTCTCCGAAGATCCTTGAGTGGAGGATATATTGAGGTCTGTTTTTGTGTAGGGTAGATGAGGAATGCTGATGTATAATTTGTTCAGAAAGATAGAACAATGAAGACTTGGGCTTGCTTCTTTTCTTTCCCTAACAAAGACTTGTTGGTTGTATTGTAAAAAAATGACTGTTACATGGACAGTAACCACAAAGAACATTTTCTTGGTTGGAACTTAATTATATCCAAATCACAATTATAGAGTAGGCTGAGTAATTTTGTTTATAAGCATATATATTTGTAATAAGCTTGGTAGAACTTTGTATATGTTAGGCTCAGAGGGAGTTGCATTTTACCTTTACTTTAATATAGATGTTCTGATTATATCTGAGGGCTTCAAAAATTAAACGGGAACAAATAATATCTACAATCAGTATTTTTTTAAAATACATCGGGAATATTCCATCCTAATTGGGTTTTATGAGGACAGGAGCTTGGACTAAATGCCTCGAGGGTTATTTCCACCTTTCGGAACCTGTAATTATAATCATCAAATTATACACTACTAGACATAAATGAAACAGTATAGGAAAAGTAAATAGGAGTGTAGCTAAGATTAAAAAGAACCGTAACTACTAAAACATTATGAAATAGTGATAGTGTTTAGGGAAAAAAAATTGTCTTGACTTTTCATGTTTGGGAGGCTTTGTCCACCATAGTGTGCTATATGATGTCCATATCTTTTAGTCCTAGGCTTTGTAGTCCTGGAGAGAGGAGTTAGGATGTAATGAAGCAATTTTAACCAAATTTCAGGTTTCTTAGGCAGGATGGTGTTTTTAGCATATAGACTAATGTCTGTGATATGTTGGAGGAAATACCTGAATTTTGTCTCAAGAAAATAGGCATGCTGCAATTTTATTATAATTTTTAAATGGGAAAGGAGAACTCTGAAATAATCACTGTAGTACAGTTCTTTGGATCAATGACTCTGGACTGTATTATAAATGTAAGTAGTACTATAAAATGTTCTTTATTACAAACTTTATTGTACTATGTGAGTACAACCATTTACAATCAAAATCTTTCACATGAGAATTTGAGACCAGACTTTTTAAAATTTGCTCGTCTATTTTCTTGGGCCCTTTAATTTTTTGCCTTAGAATATAGCTTAAATTTTCAGATCTTCCTCTAGAATGGAAGGGATCCATAACCAACGTGTGCAGGATTAAATTCCGTATTTTAAACATCTTGGCGAGAATGCATTGTCTCTCCTAGTAAGAAGGAATAGCCACGTGTGTTTGTTTCAACTCAATTTAGAATTATTTCCTTTTGATTTTTAAAGGTATAATTACTAATAGGGAGGGGGTAATATGGATAACTTAGAAAAGTTTGGGGTTTAAAATAACACTTAATCCATTCAAGAAATAGTGAACACCAGGCACTCTTCTGGGTGCTGGGGATAAAGCAGGTAAGAATCCCAACTCTTATGGAACTTGTAGTCCACTGCGGAGAGATAGAGATTAAATAAGAAAGTAAAGTTTGTGATCTATAAGATAAACTATCAAAGTGTTAGAAGAAGTTTAAGTGAAAATTTTGTGATCTGATTTTTATTTTTTAAATCTTGGTATAGTCGAACCAAATTCCGCCACAGTCAGCAGTTATTTCCTGAAGGTTCTCCTGGTGACCAGTGGGTAAAGTACAGGCAGCCACTGCAACAAAAGCCATATAATAATCATTCTGAAACGTCTGACATTTTAAAAGCAAAGGTGAGTGATAATACATTTAAAGATTTTCATAACTTTAGATTTGACTTAGAAATGTATCTGAATTGAGGAATTGCAGATTAACAGTTACAGAGCTCTGAATTGTTGATCAAAGATTTCTGTGTTCCAAATTTGTGATTTGAAGCGTGGTTAATTAAGACTTCTTAACCTTCACAGTTTTGGTATAAATCCAGTGTAGTAAGAAATAAAAATTAGCATCTGACTTTGGTATATATGCCATCAGTGAAAGGTTTATTATTGTGTTGTAATCTAGTGTGTGATTATGCCACACTTCATCCATTCTACTTTTAATGGACATTTCAATTGTTTCCAGTTTTGAGCTTTTTACAAACAGTTCTCCTATGGATATTTCTGTATGTATTTTGATGAGCATACACCATTGTTTTGTGTATAGGATTTTTTTGGATCAGTGGATATGCTGTGTTCTTCAGTATATGCTGCAAACAATGTTCTCAAGTTATCCCCAACAAAAAATACGAGAGCTCCAGTTATTCCACATCCTTACTAATTCTTGGCATTATTTGTCTTTATCATTTTAGCCATCCATTTGGGTGCCACTCTTGTTTTCATTCTTTTAAAAAATATACTGGTTTCATCAAAATTACAAACTTTTGTGCATCAGAGAGCATTCTTAAAGAGTGAGAGGATAACCCATAGAATGAGAGAATATATTTGGAAATCACATATCAAATGTGAGATTAATATCCAGAATTCCTCTAATTCAACAAAAAACCGCAATTAGTCCTTTTTTCAGCAGCACGTAGACTAAAATTCGAATGATATAGAGAAGATTAGCATGGCCCCTGCAAAAGAATGACAAGCAAATTTGTGAACAAAAACCCAATTAAAAAAATGAACAAACAACTCGAATAGACATTTCCCCAAAGAAGATATTCAGTGGCCAATAAACACACAAGAAATCTCAACATCTTTAGTCATTAGAGAAATACAAATCAAAACCACACTGAGATACTGCTTCATATCCACTAGGAAAGCTGTAATTAAAAAGAAAAAAGGAAAGTCTCAGGTGTTGACAATAATGTGGAGAAATTAGAATCCCTATGCGTTTTTGATGGGCATGTAAATGGTACAGCTGCCATGGAAAATAGGTTGGTGTTTCCTAAAAAAGTTAAATTCAGAATTATCATATGATCTGGCAGTTTTATTTCCTAGGTTATATACCTCACAAAATTGAAAATAAGGACTCAACCCGATAACTTGTATACCAGTGTTCATCGTGGCATTATTCACAATAGCCAAAAGGTGGAAACAGCCTATATGTCTGTCAACAGATTAGTGGATGAACAAAATATACATACAGAGTTTTATTAGTCATAAAAAGGAATGAAATTGTGATACACACATGCTGTTATATGGTCTTTGAACCTTGGACACATGCTATGTAAAATAAGTCACACATGATGGACAAATTATATTTGGTACCTAATAGACAAATTTAGAGACAAATTAACTTGAGATTACTAAAGTTGAGGGACAGGGAATACAGAGTTATTTAATGGGCATAAAGTTCCTGTTTGGTTTGATGAAAAACATTCTGGAGATGGATACTGGTGGTGGCTGTACAACATTGTGACTATACTTACTGCCACTGACTTGTATGTTTAAAAGTTATGATGGTAAACTATATTTATTGTACCATACTAAAAAAATACCAGGAAGAGCAGAATGAATGAAACTGAATTAGAAGTATGTGATAACATGCATTTCTGTAAACCTATTTCTTTATTATTTAAATTTTTTTTATTGGAGTCTATTTTACAATGTTACATTAGTTTCAGGTGTACATCATAGTGATTCACCATCTCTATATGTTATGCTGTGCTCACCACAAGTGTAGTTCCACTTGTTCCACTCTTATGCCACCATACAACCACCATATAACGCTATTACAATGTGATTGACTATTCCCTACGGCTGTGCCTTTTATTCTTGTGACTTACTTATTCCATAACTAGAAGCCTCTATCTCCCACTCTCCTTCATTCATTTTGCCCATTTCGCCCTCTGGCAACCATCAGTTTGTTTTCTGTTCCTAACCAATTATTTAAGTTAGCTTATTGTTGGGGCACCTGGCAGGCTCAGTTAGAAGAGTGCAACTCCTGATCTCTGGACTTGAGTCCAAGCCCCACATTGAAATAAAAACTTAAAAAAAAAAAGTGTTTCGTTTTCAGGCTATTTTAGGAACTGCTTTTTTTTTTTTTTTTAAAGGTGAATAGACACCAGGACAGTTTTTTTGTTTTGTTTTGTTTTAAGATTTTATTTATTCATGAGAGACAGAGAGAGAAAGGCAGAGACACAGGCAGAGGGAGAAGCAGGCTTCATGCAGGGAGCCTGACGTGGGACTCGATCCCGGGTCTCCAGAATCACGCTCTGGACTGAAGGTGGCACTAAACCACTGAGCCACTCTGGCTGCCCTATTTTAGGAACTGCTTAGCTTTTTCTGTAGTAGATAGAGTATAAACAAATGCATTTTGATATTCTTAAAAAAGTACAAAATAATAATTATTTATGTTGTTTTAGTCCTCTTAACTAGCTGTCCCTTTAAGACTGTTAGGGACAAAGTAATGTTTAAAAACTTTATTTTTTAAGTTAAACCTAGATTTTGGGGGGAATGATAAGAAAATTAACTTATGTTAAATCATACAATTACAAAATGTCAACTACTGCATGTTTAGGCTTTAGATCTAACTTTAGGGATAATGGCCTAAGGTTTTTAAATACCAATCTTTATTTTGTATAAAAGGTTATTAATTTAAAAATACTCACTTGTTTATTATAAATTTAAAGCAGATTTTAGGATAATAGTTGATCACTATCTGCTACATATTTCTTGTTTTAAAAAATGGCCAGTGTGCCTTCGCATTCCACCTCAGAGGGTTGTTTATGATGGTTGCATAAGGTTTTCAAACTTGTTTCTCTCTCCTTCTCCCATTTTTTTTAACTTGTGCATTGTAAACAAAGTCTGTAAGCAGAAATGGGATAAGGCAAGATTCCTAGGGACCACTGTATTTACTGTTGTGTACCTTTAGAGGAATCTTGCTTTGTGAAGCACTGTCTTCTGTAAGAAAATACTGATATGTGGTTCCCCAATTTTTTTTTTTTTAAGATGTTATTTATTGATGAGAGAGAGAGAGGCAGATACATAGGTAGAAAGAGGAGCAGGCTCCCTGCGGGGAGTCCAATTTGGGACTCGATCCCAGGACTCCAGGATCACGCCCTGAGTTGAATACAGATCCTCAGCCACTGAGCCACTCAGGTGTTCCATGTGGTTCTCCAATATTCTAGGAAAATTTTGGGAGGGACTTTGCTAAACTCTCATTCAACCAGTTAAACATATTCTTGGCAGTATATTCTTTGGTCCTGTTAAATTATACTGTAGGCTAATATTTTATTTCTTCTCTTTGGAAAAACAGAATCAAAGTATGAGGGGAAATGGCAGAAAACAGTATCAGGACTCACCTAATCAGAAGAAAAGAACAAATGGGATCCACAGTCAGCCAGCCAAGCAGCAGAATCCCTTAATGGTAAGACTTACATCTATAAAACTAAGAACGTAGTTTATCCGTTTTAGGAGTGGGGCAAGGGCATTGTCCAAAAAGCACATTGAATTGATATATTGATATTTATGCAGTGAAACTGTGCATTATTTGCTTACTTAAAATCTCTGGCTGCCCTGTTACAGGTTTGTCACATTGAATTACACATCTGATTTTTTGCTATTTTATGTCGGTATTTAAATATTTTTTAGTACTATGAAAACAGTGTGTAGTCAACCCTGTTTTCTAGAAAGAGCAAGTCCTTGGCTATTTTTCTTTGTTTTTCTAAATAGAGTCTGTATTGTTATAATAAAGCTAAAGTTGGGGAGAACATCACAAGTGTATTTTTTTTCTCTTCAACTTGATAGAATTTATAAACAAGAGGTAAATATAAAGAGTTTTAGAGATCTGGGGACTGTAGAGATGGCAGTAGGTTTCAGACAATAACAGGCATATGAAAAAATTTGGCAGAGGTCAATGTTCCAAAATGATAGAATAAAATAATTATAAAAGAAAGGTGATAGAATTTAGAAAATTAAAAAAAAGTCAGTGCCATAGCCCTTAGACTGGGCCTGCAGATAGATAACTGTGAGCATTTTAGGACATTTACTTTCACGCTTAGTCTGTGGTCCAGAAAGTTGCAGTTCATAATTAATGGGTCTCCTTGTTTGTCTTTTCTGGAAGTCCTAGTTTTCTTTTTTTAACAATGGGTGATAATAGTAGTTTTCAAAGTTTTATCAAAAATTTTTACCTGAGTTTCTATTTGCTGTTTACTTGGGTGTATTGATTCCAAGGGCAAACACGTTTGTTTTTTTTTTAAAACACATGTTAAAGATCAATTTACTCTTAGATTACTTGCCTTTTAGTTAAACTTTTTTCTTGTCAGATTGCCACAGATAAAGAGAGCCACTTGTATATATATATTTTTTAAATTTTTATTTATTTATGATAGTCACATAGAGAGAGAGGGGGAGAGGCAGAGACACAGGCAGAGGGAGAAGCAGGCTCCATGCACCGGGAGCCTGACGTGGGATTCAATCCCGGGTCTCCAGGATTGCACCCTGGGCCAAAGGCAGGCGCTAAACCGATGCGCCACCCAGGGATCCTCCACTTGTATATTATTGAGTGTATTGACAATACTTAAAAATAACTAATTGGTAGTACCTTTTAGAGAGTAGCTTGACTATATGGAAAGCCTGAAAAGTTTCTTAAACTGTTTCCCTAGAAGAAAATTTTCAAGAATGTTCATCCCACTACTCTTTTGAATAATGAAAACATGGAAACAATCTGCATATCCAAGAGTATAATTTCAAATGCTGTATCATATATGCAGTGGGCTACCGTGTAGTCATTAAAAATGATGGTGTAGATTTATATTTATTGAAAATAATATATTCACAGTATATTACATTTAAAAAGTAGTTTGGGGCGCCTGGGTGGCTCATTCATTTAAGGCATCCAACTCTTGATTTCAGCTCAGGCCATGCTCTCCGGATCGTGGGATTGAGCCCCCGTGTGATCTGGCCCCATTTTGGGCTCACACTCAGTGGGGAGTCTGCTGGAGTTTCTCTTTTCTTCCCCTCCCACTGTCCCTCCCCCTGCTCACCCATGTTTATGCCTTCTCCCTCTAAAATAAATAATACATCCTTAGGGGGGAAAAAAAAGTAAGTTATAGAATAGTCCTATATACCTAATAATTCCACTAAATTTTTAGTAATTGTATGAAAATTCACAGTATCTTCATAAAGAAAAAGCTAGAGAGATGCACTAAAATGTTAATAATTATCTCTGGGTTGAAAAATTTAATGAGTAATTTTTTTTTTCTGGTGTTTCTATTATTGTACATGTAATCAAGAACTTAAGGTTTTAGGCGTAAAATAAAAAAAAAAAAACAGTGTAAGACTGGGATGGTGATTATATTCCTGGTTTAATTTTCTTCCTGAGAAATTTGATAACATATCTCCTCATTTATGTAGAATAACTACAGATGGTGTATTGTGTGTGTGTGTGTGTGTGTGTGTGTGTGTGTTTGTGTTCTTTTAATAGAAATGTGAAAAAAAACTTCATCCACGAAAACTTCAGGATAATTTTGAAACAGGCAAGTCATTTTCTTTTTAAAATCTTTGGGGGATTTGATTTGGTTTTGGCCTAACCTTGATTTTAGTTGAGAGTGTAACGGATTGTGATAGATAAGCAGAAAGAGTTGCACATGTTTTGTAGAGAGTTCATATATGTGATCACATTCTCTAAATATGAAACTCGCTAAAATGAACTTAAATCATCAGGATGAAATGATATTCCCTTTCAGTGTGCTATTTTTGCGGTTGAATGTCAAACCTGGGTGCTGTGCGTGAACATTGTAAGTTAATAGGTATTAGTGAGGGGAGTAGAACCAAATAGCATAAACATGAGGAGACCTCATTCTCACATATATGTAAGAGGAGCATTGACTTCAGAAGGGCAACATTTCTTACTTTTAGGAGGTAATGAGCAACTTTTTAAGGAGGTACTATGGATGACATCTGGAGCTTTCCTATCCTCAGTTATAAAGAGTAGGTATGTGGGCTAATTTGGAAAGTAATGGTGATGAATGTAGAAAGTTCTTTGGTAATACTGATTTAATAGACATCATTTGAAACTACAGTAGACTTTTTTATTACATGTTGTTTGGAATTGTGTGAAATCCCTGTGCAGTAGATAATGCATTTATTCACCATTTAAATGTAAGGCTTTTATATAGAAAAGTCTAAGAAATAAGAAGAATTATCATATTTTCTTTCAGTACTGTTTATGATTTAAGCAGGAAAAACCCTATTTTAAAAGATGCTTTTATTCTATTTTGGAAAATTAAGGTTAATTATGAAGTCATGTAGTTTGGTATACATAAAGTATGTGGGAGGAGTCCCCTTAATAAGATTTTTCTGACCACGTTGGCTGATGGGGACATGATAGCCTGATAGGTTAATTAATGTAAGCTCAGAAATCAGTTATTTTACAAAATCTTTAAAAGCCATGTGTCCAGGAAGAAGGTACTAAAAGAAAGTATACTCTAACTTAATATACCCAGCTTAAATGGGCATGATATGCACATACACAATTTGTCTTATAAAAGAAATGTAAAAGAATTTTTGTCCCGGGAAACCTGATTGGAGATTTTCTTTGTGCCTCAGCCTCCTGATGTCTATTCCCAATCTACTTCCCTGGTCAGGTCTCTGCTCTACCTTTAAAACAAAACAAAACAAAATCCTGATAAATTCAGAGTTTTGTTGGACCATGAGTTTTAAAATTTGGATTTTTCTTTAGGTAAATATATTCCCCGATGATTTGGCCAGCTCCACCTTTATTTTTCTAGACTTGCACTCTTTATAAATCTTAGATTACAGTTGTAATCTTTACAGTGCTTACATTTTGATCCTTGTGTTAAGTTCTGTATGATGGTAGAAAACAAAAATGAGATGTAGACAAAAGTATGGCCATTTTTTAAAGCATGTGAATACTAAGGGTTTAAAGGCAGAGATTAAGATTTGGAATGAATGTGTGGAAATCAATAATCATAGATTAGAAAGTCAGTTAAGCCCCAATTTAGGGAAAGGAAAGTATCTTGGTGGTTCTACTTAAGTTAGATTTAGAGTGTGGTGAGGAAAAATATGTATGGTATGTGAATTCCTTTATAACAAAAGGTGAGAAGGGCAGCATTTGAGTTCCCATTAAGTTACTGAGTTTGTTTATTTATTTAAACAGATGCTGTATATGACTTGCCTTGCTCCGGTGAAGACCAGTTGCTAGAACATGCCGAGGGACAGTCTGTGGCATGTAATGGTCATTGCAAGTTCCCCTTTTCATCCAGAGCCTTTTTGAGTTTTAAGTTTGACCATAATGCTATAATGAAAATCTTGGATCTTTGATAGCAGCAGATGTATTGTGGAAGTCCCACGATCAGAGACCTGTTGCATTTGAGTAGGTGTCTCTTTGAGCCTTACCTTTCTCAGGTGTTTTAAAGAAATGCAGGGAGGCAACGATGTTTCTCAAGATAAATGTTCTCTGTGCAGAAGAGAGAGTAAAAAGAAACATGAGTTTGCACTGTAAATGCAGTTATAACCTTTTATACAGATATATCTTTTCAGTCTTTGGCTAACGAATTTAAGTTGCTTTTTATGAGAGCATTTTTTTTTTCTGTGTGATTGTGGTTTTTATTTTATGTTCTGATCAAGAAAATAGTGTTTGAGTCATCATCAAGTAACCAAGTTAATGGGAATGCTCCATCTATCCATGACAGTGATTGCAATAAGAGTTTCCTTATATTGACATTTTTAAAAGAAACTTAAAATTCACAAATATTAAATGAATGCAAGAGCTAAAAATGTCACAGAAGTCAAAATTGCAGGTCATCTGCTTTGGTGGCATCTTTGCACATTTCTCTGCTAACCACTTAGGTTCCCTATTCCTCCTCTGCTGGGAGATTTGTTGAAAGGTTTTAGTTAAAGCCAGCATCTACTGTGTAATGTTCATGTTGAAAATGAACACAGCACTTCATTGAAGGACAAAATCCTCAGCCTGTAGAAGGACTGAGTTGGTTGGGTGAGAAGTGGATGCTCTGATGTGGAGTTGAGAGCCTTGTGCAGTCAGCAACTCTGTGAGACTGCTTGGGAGTGGGGAGCATGGAGTATGCAGGCAGGGACCGGGCAACTGCTTTGGTCTGGTCTTCACCATCCTGCTGCCAGCCCTTTAGTATTATACGATGGCTTTGTTCCTGTGAAGATTCATTCTCTATTATTGATGTGTAAATATGAATGGAATACTGACATTATTAGGCTTTACATTGCATCTCGCTGTTGATCTCTGGAAACTAATGTTGTATTAGGTTCCAGTTTGCAATAGTAGCAGAAGCTGACATGCTTTTATGAGCATACTGAAGCCCCAGGATGATGGAGTGAGAAGGGATGGGGTGTACACTTCACCCAGGTACAAATAAAGCATTTCACTAGGAGATGATCAGAACATGAAGGTAACATACATAACTCACTTCTAGGACTGTATTTTGCTTCTTCAGGATTCTTAAATCTAGGTAAAGATGGCAGTGCCCATTTGCTCTACTTGAGGACAATCACCAGGGCTCTAAGGGGGCTTTCGTGTTCAGGCTGCTTCTGACCTCATTGAAGGTATTTCTTTTGGGGGGTGATGTGTGAGCATATGTGTGCGTGTGCATCGGCCATGTGGGTTTTAAAAATCTTTTTTTACATGTGGTATCCACAAAATATATTTCTGCTTGTAAATTTTATTGTAGAAATCTTTATTCTGTATAGATAGGCTATTTAATAGGGGTTCTATTTAACCCAGTGGGACTTTGAGAAGAAGTACTATTGTAAGGAATTCACTTGTATTTCTTTGCTTTAGCTTTTAAATGGCTTGATTTTAAAGGAAAAATTCTATTTATTAATAAGTGTCACCTTCTTGGTGCTAAGCAGGAGAATTCACGATTATAGCAGTATGTTTAAAATTAGGTTATTCATAATCCTGCATCTTTTAATGTGACAAACTTGTGAATCCTTCTGTGACCTTTTTAAAAATGCATTATCTGATTGCTTTTGGAAGCTTTTAACTGTTCTTTCCAGAAATACAGCTGCTTTGCTTGGGTCTCCTTGAGCCATATTTATAGTTGGTCCCAGCATTCCAGATTTTTATTAAATTGTTAAGGGAGTGAAAACTTAGTTTGCCTAGCAGGTAAATCATTTTCACTCGTTTACTGCCATCTGGAAACCATATAATTTTTGGTGATTTTGTGTGTGTGTGTGTGTGTGTGTGTGTGTTTTGTTTTTGTTTTTTTGAGTATTTTGGTCAGTCTTTCTGGTGCCTAGAGTTGGGTTTTTCAGCTCTTAATACAAAAGCAAAAGAGATTAGAATTTAGTTACCAGAAGTATGTCCTCTAAAGGTGTTGAGCCTTTTCAAGAACCAACAAATTTTACCTTTTCAATTACAGCAGTTTAACTATGGTTAAATGTTATTGCTGTTGTGCTGCTTCATTTAACGCACTGTGGAACAAAATGAGGGTATTGTTGGAATGGGATTTTGGTAACTTGAGGCTTTTAGCTCTCTTCACAATTTGAGATAAAGACGTGAGTTAAAGTTTGTGCGTGTGATGTGACTTAACTATGCAGAAAATGTATCAGTTGGATGTACCAGTTTTATGTACATCTGCTATACTTATTCCCTTGAACCTGTGTAATAGTTTCTCAGTGTTCAGGTTACCTTGAGAAAGGCCATGCTTAGCACAGAACTGGATTTCTCCTTTGAGAAATTTTAGCATGGTGTGAAGAAATTGAGTGATAAAGGAGTGTGCTGAATATGCAATAATTTACTTCTGTGTGCTGCATTTTAAGAAGCTAGATGAGAAGAGTAGTTGTGTTGGCTTCATTGTGTGTTTTATGTCTTTGAGAGAAAAATAGGTCTTTGAATCCACTTTTTAAATGTTATGTTCCAAGGTTCACTGTGAATCTTTTACTTTTTTGAATTTTGTAGGTGCTTTTATGTATAACTGTAATGATTTGTAAGATGTTAAATGAATGTTTTTGTACTTAACGATTGTTATCCAAAAGATAGGTGTATAGTTTACATGCTTTCACAAAGTTTTTGTTAAGAAATAGCAAATGAACGGTTTTCGGATTTCAACCAGTGATGACACTCTTCCTGAGATGTAAACCGAATAGAACCCTTAGCATGGGTGAAATTTGAAGAAATTTGAAACTTAAGTTGAATTTTCATGTTAATATATACAAGCAAATCGATGCTGTCAAGGGATTTGTGGTCACTGCTTGCTGCTTTGAGCTTTGGATATCCTTATTTTTCTATTAAATATCAATTAGTGCAGATAATGAAGATGTACAACAGAATATAGCAAAAATAACTTTATGCTGTAAGATTGGGCTGGTACTTTGTCTTTTAAGGCTTTAGTAGTTTGCATATAATATCAAATAAAAAATGCAAATCTAAGTGAATGACATCCTTCCACAGGGATTAAATTTAAATTTTATTATAAAGCTCAACATATTATGGTGGTCTTTAGAAAAGTTCAGGTCTGAGTACATGTATGCATTAAAAACATTTCATTACCTAATTCTCCCCACCCCCCATCAGTTAGTTTGAACAGTGAAGAGCAAAGTCAGTATAAAAATTAGACCATTTGCCAAGTTACTTTTCTTACTATGATAATATCTCTTGGCTTTTTATTTTTGTAGTAGTACCTCCCTCTGCCTGCTCAGAGATTTTGTTTTGATTGACATCTATTGTGTCTCTCTATTCCCCGAGCAGTGTTTTCTTTGCATATTAATCATAGTTACAAGGTCAGATTCGTTAACATTTTTATGATTGAAGAAAAATGTCACTTAGTGTCACTTAAGTGATTTTGATTCAGATTATATTCTGGCCCAAGGAAGGGCTCACGTGTATTGTTGTGATTTTATATTAATGATAAAACAAGTCTTATTTTGCCCTAAGGTATCAATATATCCTGTACCTTTAAGTATCTGTCTCTGGGTAAACAGGTGTTAGTAAAACAGCAGTTTTGTTAAACCTTGTTTCTGACTGCTTGGTAAAGCCTAGCTACTCACTTTATATTCTGTCCTAAGACTTTAAAGTGCATTTGTATAGTTGCTGAAAACTCTAAAAATGAGATTGTGATGAGCTTTCTCAGCCTCTTTTTTCTGCCTAGAGTTGTTGCTCTTGAAGTTTATATTTCTGTGTCCTAAAGATGGCAGATTGCAAATAGGCATTAAAGGCTCTGTCCCATGCTTTCAAAATAAAGTTCTGGATTTCAGTTTCATATATAGGATAGGTTATTATTATAGAACAAAAGTGCCCTGGAGGGAGGAGATAGCTATAGTTACTGGGCAGAGAGAGTATAAGGAAGAAATTTTAGAAGGCAAACCAGTTCTTGAGTGTTTGTAATATTAGGCTAGAAACGTGATCATTGTCTAGACCAAGCAGTGTCTAATATATATGGCCATTACCAGGCATTTTCTAGCTCTGGATAAAGTTATTGTTTTTTTTTATGGTTGCCAAGCAATCCAGTAAATCTAAAGTAATTTTTCTCACTTTAAAGATTGATGTTTGGGAGTCTGGTCCTTCCTGTGCTGATAAATTTATAATTTATAATTCCAGCCACACTGAGGTGCTCTGCTTTCTTACTGGAATGTAGCTCAGAGCACAGCCAGCCATGGTCAGGTGTGTGACATAGCCACTTAATGTGGTAGCTATACATTCGTCCATCCTGAATGGTGATCCATTCCTTTCCATCTAGTTCTCGTGACAAACAGCATTTACTATTCAAACAGTAATATAAAGCTAGGGGGAAAAATAAAGCTACCTCTCACGCATGGGAATGGACTTGAAGGGGCTGGCTTCCACCAGCTTAGTTGCTCAGACTTTAATGTACAAAGAAATGTAAATAAAAAACTATGGTAAAGTATGGATGTTTTATTTTGAGAGATTTTTATAATTGAATCTTTAATCTGAATTCCCAGATTAATGAAATCACTAGTAAAGAGATTTCGTTTGTCTTGTTTCTTCTTTGGTTAGCAGAGGGAATGGTCTAGCCGTGGTTGCAGCTTGAAAGCACAATCTTCAGATTGTGAAGAATCAACCATGACAAAGTGCTTGCATTTAGCTCTGTGTAGTATTGGCTAAGGGGGCTTTTGGGAAAAGGATTGGATGCAGAAATCAGTTGCCTTGATTTGTAACTTTGTCCCACATGGACCCTCCTCTTTAGTAGACTTTAGTCCTTTATTTAGTTCAATGGAAGAATAAGGGCCTAAACATCTCTATGTGCTGCTTTTTTGGTGGGAGAGCTATTGCAGGGGTTTGGATATTGTTTTGGTTATCAGCTTCTGTCTGTTGAATGCCATTTGAAGATATGTTGTTTCTTAATTCTTTTTCTTGGTGTGACTGACCAGGAAGAGGCCATGGAATCCCCCACCCCTACCCCAACTGCCCTTTGTATCTTGTTCCTTCTGTAGAAGAATAGTTTGTGCTGCATCCTTATGGTAAATCTGCCACTGTGGGAATTTATATGCAGTGATCATATCTTGCCCTTCAGGGATGATCTCACTGACCCTTGGGCCATGGTGGAGAGGAAGGCTATGGAAACGAGTACTGTTTTGGGTCTCAGTGCATGTAGCTGTCAGATTGGTTTGGGAACAAAGAAAACTGTGGTTCTAGGGTGAAGTGGGCAGTGTTCTGCCAGGCCTTAGTCCTGAAGAAGTCTTAGTTAACAGTCTTAGGTTGTGGACATTCTGAAGTAGAATGTAACATTTTAATGTAATCTTTTAATTCGTTGACTGAGGTTCTGAAACAATCTCTAGCTACAAACTATGGTGTGAAACATTTTGGGCACAAATCTACATTAGTCATTTCTCAAGCTTTAAGAAATTCACTACTTCTTTGTAAAATATCTTGGCTTCTATTATTATTTGGGATATTTTGGAGTCAACTACGGATGGCAGCAAATGAAAGCAGAGGTTCTCAGTTGAATGCAGTTTAGTAACATAGTTACTGTTCCTCAGCAGTTTGGTTAGATGTTAATACTTTTTGCAGTGAATGAATAGCAGCGGACTTGGATTCTTCCTGTCCTGTGTATATAATGTGCACTGATAGAAAAGCACAAAAGACCTATCTACAAGAGTTTGTGCATTTCACTACTGTCCTAGGCCACTGCTGTCATTGTTGTTCATTTTAAGTTTGTATTTGGATGCTGTACAAGTACCTTTTAATTTCAAATTGAAGTGTCCAGAGAACTTGTCTTTAATTTTACTTTTTTGCTCGTATTTCACTTCAAAGTTAGGAGACAGCTAACCGACTTTACATTTTCTTACAGATGTTTCCTTTAGTAATAGGGAAGGAAAATAAAACCATGAACTATTTTGTATATATATATATTTGTGTATATAACACACATATTATATATATACATACACATATATATTTTCTTATGATTGTTTTTGAAGTTTATTAGCTTAATATCTTATAAAAATCACCTTTGTTAATTGACACAATTCAGATTTAAAGTTTTACCTGTTGGCTTTAATGAAAAAACAATGTTATTTCAGAATAAAATGATTAATCAAATGGAATTATAGTTCATGTATTAACAAGTGAAGTCCTCTTATATAAGATTGTCTTTCATGCATTTAGTTTGGATGGGAAAGGGACTAAGAATTGATTTTTTTTTTAACCTTGCTACTTCCAAAACAAGGGTTTGAAGTGTCTTTTACACTGCCAAGACTAGGTTAATATTCAAGGAAGATGTGTAGTCTTAAAACGGTTTTCTTGGGGAAGGTTTTAGTCTGAAGAAGGTGAAGATATTTGTGCTGTGCCATGTTAAATTTTATGTGGGACCTACAAGAGCTGGTAGAAAAAAATTGAAATGGTTTCACTAAATATGATGTTGAAAAAACTGGACTTTAGAGTAAATGTGATAACTAGATTTATAAACTCTCCAGTAATCATTTTTGTCTTATGTGAAATGATTTAACATTTAATTTTTGCCTTAATTATCACAGAATTTTAGGACTTTACCTTCTAGGGGCATTTTAATGTTTGGAAAAAGAATATAAGTAAATCATTGGAGTAATTCTATCTGTGGTAGTAATGAAGTTCCTGGTGCTTGTTTTGGTTAATTGTCAAGCAGAGCATAAAAGGAACCCCACAATACCTTGGGGTTTACCTTTTTGTTAATACAAATTGATACCTCTCAGTTGAATTTATTGTGTTTCTGGATTTATTACATTCTGGCTAAACAGTAGCGTCTCTTTCCCTCAGTGTTAATCAAAAGATGAGGATTGATTTTCACTTATATTGAGTGTGACTATCGTAAACTAAGAATTTCCAGTGAGTTTAAAATATTTCTGGGATTATTGTACTTCCACAGTCGACTAGTAATGCCAGCTGTACTCTCCACTGAGAAAATGAACAAAGTCCTGTGTCTTAACATTTTTTTCTGACAGTTATTTTTTTTCTGAAAGCTTTTTGATGTAAATAACACCAGTTTAGAAATTAAAAACCTTTTATCTTACAGAATACAATTTAAATGAATGAAGGTTTCCTTTTGTATTTTAAAACATTTTTTACAGTTGATTGTTCAAATATTGGCTTTCTGTAAAAATACTATCGTGTTAAATTTAGACTGTAGTGCAATATCAATAAATTTTGCTGCTTGGGCAGTTTTAATTACTACCATAACCTGATTTCTGCTACTGTCACTTATCATAAGTTCCAACTTATTCATATTTTGTCTCTCTTTGGACCAATAAAAAATGGTAGGTATGAGATAAAGGCATACTTATATGATGGGCAGAACTATTAAAAGAGTGTGCGAGGGATCCCTGGATGGCTCAGCGGTTTGGTGCCTGCCTTGGGCCCAGGGAGTGATCCTGGAGACCTGGGATCGAGTCCCACGTCAGGCTTCCTACATGGGGCCTGCTTCTTCCTCTGCCTGTGTCTCTGCCTCTCTCTCTCTCTCTCTCTCTCCTGAATAAGTAAAATCTTAAAAAAAACAAAAAAAAATGTGTGAAAGTGAAAATAAAGAACTGGTATGTATTCTCCACCTCAAACCCTTAATAGTTTGGTTATTGCTTTAAACCAAAATGGATTAGATACATAAAATCCAATAATTCTTATATTTTTTCTTGAGCCAGGTTTTCCAGATAGAATGCTTGAAGGTCCTTGGATCATGGGAAAAAGTCTTTTCCACTAGAGACCTCCACTATATAATACATTTTATTTAAAATTTTAAGAGGGGGGCAGCCCCGGTGGCTCAGCGGTTTAGCGCTGCCTACTGCCCAGGGCGTGATCCTGGAGACCTGGGATTGAGTCCCACGTCGGGCTCCCCGCATGGAGTCTGCTTCTCCCTCTGCCTGTGTCTCTGCCTCTCTCTCTCTCTCTCCTCTCTGTGTATTCTCATGAATAAATAAATAAAATCTTAAAAAAAGAAAATTTTAAGAGGGGACCAAGGTATTACACTTTGCTTTCATACTGAGAGCTGACCACATTTCAGGAAAATAGTCTTTGAATAGAAATGTTGCAACGCTCCTTGCCATCTTTCTTGTCGTCAGGTTGACTTTAATAAATAACTTCCCATTCATACCAAATTTTCAAAGGCAGCCAAATAGAAATTGACGATAAACGAGGTTCTTTGACTGTTTTGACCTAATACAGTGTCTTGTAGTCCCCAGCTTTGACTAGGACTTTCAATTTAATGTGAAGTAGCACAGGTTTGACATTTATATATGTTCAACTGGATTGCAGAAGGACAGCCTTATTACCATTTAATGAACACAGTTAAAGTACATGGAATTAGAAATATTTATTCAGAATATAAGAATGTAAAATATTATAAATGTCTCTGTATAAATAAATGGAGTTTTTTAAAAAACAATCCTATATCAAATAACACAAAGTAGCTATTTTACAGCTGCTAAAAACTAAAGGCATCTGGAAACATTTAAAGCATACAAGTGAAGAATCTAAAAAATTACAAGGTATAGTACAATGTTAAGGGGCAACTTTAAAATGAGACTTTCAGTACAAACAGAACAATACTGACAAATGCAAACTTAGTCAAATGTGCTTTAATAACTGACAGTACATTCCAGCAAGTTTTTCTTATTCAGGTGGTTTAAAAGGAGCACATTTTCAAATAATAGGAAACTTAAATCTCATGCAAAGTAAATAAATCTTGATGCTATGTCTAGAAACTGATTAGGCATAGAAAAATGAACATGTGTCATCTTTGCATTACATTCAAAGGAAAGCAGATTATTCGGGTCCCTCATTTACTTGGCAGTCCTGACATGAGCACTCAGTAAATTCTGTGAGTTCTACAAGTAGAACACTTCCCACATGGATTTGATTTGCAGAAAGTGCAAGAATGAATGGCACAGCAAGAGCTAACTAATAGCAGGTCATTGGTGTGAACGTGGAGGAATTTTTGTTGGTGGCTTGCTTCATTCTGCTAATCAGTGGATGAGTGATTTGTAGCCACCTTGACTATGGAAAAATCAAGCACTACTAGTCAAGGATCTAGTTATTCAATAGCAGTTGCTGTTATGAGCCAGAATGATTTCTTGTCTTGGTCACATGCAAGAGCTCACTCAGATGCAAGATGGTTGATAAAGAATTTATCTAATATAACTCAATTAAAAAAATGCAGCCATTGGATGTGAAATGGTCTTCCTCTGTACAGGAATTGGTAAAGCAAGAATGCATGTACAGCTGCATTTCAGCTTGTATTCTTTTCCATTTTTATATTTTAACAGCCATCTAGTGCTCAGGGATGATACGGAGGCAGCAGCCAGCATTGCATTGATAGTCCTGGTTCCAATTCTAAAAAGTCAATGTTTGGCGGCCTAAGACATGTATCTATTGTTAGAAAGTTCAAGTGTGTGAAACAGGGAATTTCAGAAGGCCACAGATTGAGCTATCTTCAACCTGGCCAATATAAACACAAAGTTTCAATGAACCAGAATAGGATTTGGATAAACTTCAGTGAGAAATAGGTGTTTGGCAAGTAGAGTCTGTATCATTTCTTGCCAAACTGGCCATTCCATGTAGATAAATAGAAAAATATTTGCTATAGGATTTATTTTGGAGTTTAAAAAAAAAATGCTATTCTACAAAGCTGTCACTTATGGCAGAAAAAAAAACTTAAAAATGTTACTTATGCTCCCTTCCCTCTCAAAAAACCTTGGCAATCCTATGACTACAGCCTAATTAAATTCAATGCAGAAATTTCACTCATCAGAATTCTCTACCTTTTGGCCTCTACAGACTTTTTAAAGATTTTATTTATTCATGAGAGATAGAGAGGCAGAGACACAGGTAGAGGGAGAAGCAGGCTCCATACAGGGAGCCTGATGTGGGACTCGATCCTAGGACTCCAGGATCATGCCCTGGGTGGAAGGCAGGCGCTAAACTGCTGAGCCACCCAGGCATCCCTCTACAAACTTTCTAACTGTATGTCTTGTTATATCTAGAAATTTGGTACAGCTGTAAACTTAGGATGATCGTTGCGCTTTACATAGTTTCATGGCTGAGACATAACTCCCAGTTAGGTGTTTGTAAATGGTTTAGAAGTTTTAGGGATCTTTAGGAGTTTCATATGTCATTAATCCAAAGTTTTGGGTGTTTTCAGTAGTCCTGATGTCTTTCTCACTACCTAAAACATGAGCGTGATATCCCAGACTCTTGAGGGTTTTAAGATAATTGATAGAAGTAAAAAAAAAAAAAATTGCAGGATAACTTTTGTGGTCCTTAAGAACACCTTTAGAAGGGAACAGGCAGCTACAGAGATTTTTAATTCATGCCAGTGGCATAGTCCAGGCCAGAAGAGGTAAAACTATGGGTTTTTTTTTTTTTCTCTCTCTCCATTTTAAAATAATGTGATCAATATGTAGGTAGGGACTGGGAGATTTTCACATAGTTTCGAGTTCTTAGGATGAGGCCATAGTAAGGACTTTACTACTTTAACAGTTTTCAAAAAGAAATTGCATAGGCTCTAATTTGACTGCCTTTCTGGAGTAGTCAAGGCTCTAATTTAAAGTTCTCTGAGATCCCTGTTAAAGTATTGCTACAGGCTCAGAGGAAGAGTTAGCAACAAGTGCAAGCATCTCAAAGGAGAATTAAGCAATTATGTTTAACTGGTACTTAATTTTTTATTAACATTCCAGTTTCAGGCAGCATGGATATTAACTTCAGAAAGCTGACATGCTTGCAAATAAGAGTGAATCTGAAACAGTTAATTACCTGCATTGGCAATGATGAAATATCTAGTGTACCTCTGGGGCTAGAGCAAGAGAGGGAGGAGGGGCGTGGTAAATCTCAACTGTCTGATCACTTAAGATACTGAATCATAAATAACTTCTGCTCTAAGTCTCAAACAGGGATCTTACCACCTGCAAGTCCATAGCAGTTTGCAGCTGGTGCAGGTGGTGTTTAGCAGAACATCAGATCCACTGGTTGGCCCACACACTGATGCCACTTCAGCCACAGGCAGAAGTCTCTCTTGCTTATGATTTTTTCCTTAACTTAGCAGTGGGACATAGATTCCAAGGGAACTGTAAAATGGATCCTTTCTTCCCATGCTTGTTTCTCTAAGAGCCAAAGATGGAACAGAGAAGGTAAATTCCTAAAAGGGGTAATCATTGAGGGAAGTAGAAATAAAAACATGGAAGTTTGAAGACTTTTAACCTCAGACAAATTAAATCCATACACTGTTTACCTATGATGGAGAGGTTAATATAAACTTCTATTTAGAAAGAAAAACTCAGCTTAAAAAGTATTCGGGTACCTGCAATTATTTATTTAATCAATGTGGCTTTACTGGGCCCCACAAGTAGCATAAACAAATGCCTGTTGGTTCAGCTTCAACAAGGATCTTGTCTTAGGGAGTATTTGAAAAATACAAGGAAAGGAGTAGCTATTTAATTGCTTTTTAAAATTCCACACGTTTATAAAAGTAACATTCTTTCTGGGGATATGTTTTTACCCAATCACCACATATTTAAAAGTATTACATTGAAGTATAAATTCGAAAGGAGGCCAGGTAGGGTCAGTCATATTGGGGCTTATAATGGAGGAGCTGAGACCTCCTGGGTCTGGAAGAGTTAGTTACCTGACCCTAAAAGGAGGAGTTCTCTTTTAACTTGGACCAAGAATGGTAGATGGAAGTCAGCAGGCAGGATTGTATCCTTGTGTCAGCCACACTTTACAGTGTTCGTGAAAAGAAAAGCCATCTGTTTCGATGCCTGTCCAGTCACAAAAGGGAAAGCCACGAATGTTCCCCACCTTGGACAGAGCGCTATCTCCCCTTGGCAAACTGGAAAAATGGGGAAAACCAACATTTTGTCTTCTGAACCTTTTTTTTTTTTTTTTTGCACATAACTTTTTCAGCCACATTTTCCTTATGACAAAATGAAATTTTATCTGAAGTATATAAAAATTGATTTAAAAAAATCAAAAGAACTTTGACTAAATGGTAGATTCATAACAGAAACAGGAGCCTGGGGGCACTTTCACAGTGATCAAAGCAGCCAAAAGCTGGTCCTTTCAGACTGGTAACTTTTTTTGGTTTGGGGTGATTTTTTTTTTTTTTTTTTGTAAGATGGACAGCCTACTGCTGGCCTAAGAAAGAAGGGTGGTTGCTTTTGGGATAGAATTGCTCAAACTGCTCTGCCCTCCTAGGTGGTGGCTGGAGTGGCCTTCACTATAGCAAAGAAGGCTGGTAAACTTGTATCAGGTTGTCTGAAATCAGATCTTCAGCTCATGGACATTGGGACTCTAATGTGGTGACCTGGTCATAAACAAAACTGTCATTTCTGGCATTGGGATATAATTCTCAGGGGACCTTGGGTAGCTCTTCAACTCAGAATGAAAGGCAAGTGGTCCTTTAAAATGTATCCATGTAGGGTAACTACAGAAGAATTGAAAGATGAGGTGGACTAATGAATTTAAGATGGAGAAAGAATTTCAGGAAAAAGAATTCAGGTACTTTGGTCCTGGCCCAGCCCTGCCAGCAGTTTGCTTGAAATTTAATCTGTTCAAGTACCGTATACTAACCACCACTTCAGGGTGGGGGATGGATAAAAGGAGGCCTCAACAACCATTCCTTCACCCCCTGCTCTTTTGGAAGCAAAGTTCAGTAGCAGTCTTTAAATAAGTAGGATCACCTGCAAAACACTTGGTGTCCTGTGTCTTGCCCTTAGAGAAAGAGAGGCAAGTCCAGAGCTACATGTGTACTCATATGGATGAATTTTGATTCCTGCAGAATAGCAATTATGTGGTGCCCTGGGGTGGGCAAAAGTACTAACAATGCTCCTCTGCTCTTGAGGAAACTCCTGATAGAATTTTAGTTCCACCATCTGTATCAATAGGACTATCTCAGCTCTAAGTCTTGGCTTTAATAAGGCTGCACTGGGAGGGAAAATCCGACAGTCAAAAGAAAGTGTCCTTCCCAGCCCTACCTCCACAGTGAGAGGTGAAAGAAGTGCTCATTCTCCCAAACAGAATCGTTCAGCCATAGCCCTGGGGTTGCCTGACCTGTAACTTTAAATGTATCTGGGACTGTAACCCCTATGTACCATCCCCCTGTAATCTCCTTCTCGAAGCACGTCTGAGTGACAGCCTGTCTCTCAGAGCTGGTATGTGGGTCTTGAAAGCCAAATCCTGGTTGCACAGTAAGCAAATCAGCAGTTCCAGAGGCCAAAGACACCTTCTCCCACTCCCACATGTGTGTCTGTGTTTATCCCTGAAGAAAGAAAGGAGAAACTGGGGATGTGAAAGACCAGATCACTACCAAAAGAGAAGAAAAGAATGGACCATCTTATAAAACAAATGCCAAGGGTACCACTGATGCACAACCTTCAGAACGGGTAGGAGAGTGACTGCCAGTGCTGAAAGCAAAAGCAAGGCCTACTGAGCATGGCACACAGAGCAGGTATTTACACACTGTCCATGGTCCCAGAAGGGGAGGCACAAGATCCTCTGGGGAGAGTACATGGCATCACCAGGCCACTCATCCCCAGAGCTGAGTCCATGGTACTCTGTTATGCAGGTGCTGACCTACCTGCTAGCCTTCCCTTTTGTCACTCTCCCACCAGGTGCTCTGTCTCCCAGGGCCCTTCTCTCCCCGGTGACCTGCTAGAGTTTGGCTTCCACAGGCAGAGCTTTGTGCCCAACTGCCAATTAAAGTGAAGTCTCATTGGTGTGTGGCCTTGAGTTCTCCTCCTCCAGCAGAGCTATTCTTTGCTTGAGCATCCTCACTTGGGTCTCGTGTCTCTCCACCATGGCCATCATCTGAGACTCCAACTTCTTCAGTTTGTTTTGATGCTTCTTCTTTGCTTTTTCATAGGCAGCCACCAGGTTGCTGTGGGGTGGGGGTGGGGGGGAGAGTGGAGAGAAGGAAGAGTCATCTGACTAGTGTTGAGACACTCGCTGCTCTGTCTGCTGGGTAACCAGGTCCAGAGAGGTCATTCGGCCTCTAAAGTAAGAATCTGAAATCGAGTATTCCACACTTGTGGCCATTCACCTGCTGGTTTAACTACAGTTAGTTTCCATGCTAGAGGCTAGTCCCTCATTAGGAAGGGTGTTAACCAACAACTCAGACTAGCCACATCCCAAACTGGATGAAGGCAGCTGAATTCCAGAATTCTGTCATTTAAATAGAAGTAATGAGTCTGTTGTTCATGCGTCAAGTGTAAGTTAGCAGGTATGTTCCTTAAGCCCTGCAGTCTAAGTGACCTCACCTAGGAGGAGTGCGGAGAGACTCTGATGCCTTCTCTTTACACTTTGGGGTGATGGGATTCAGAGCATAGGGCCATAAACTACGGTGCTCACCAAATACAGAATACAAAGTGTCTGAACTGTCTTCCCAAGAGCCTGGCAGTAAGAGAGCAAGAGGTAAGTCCAAGGCTGGGTAAGTCCTAAACCTATTCTGGTCCAAACTAGCACCCCAGTCCCTTCCATGTAGTCAGGTCCTCCCGGTGTGGTCTGAGGACCAACTCCCAGGGATTCCCAAGACCCTCTCAGGGAGAGGCCTCAGACCCCCCTCAGGTCCACATGAAGCTCGGTGTTCCCTTGATTTCAGAATAGTACATTGCCTGTGAAGTGGAGGTGGTAATCTAGCTGCCTTCTGTTAAACCAGACATTAAAGAAATTTGCAAATTGTAAAAACAGTGCCACTTTTCTAATTATCTTTTTGGAAAATAGGTCTTTTTTTTTTTTTTTTAATGAATGCCAGTGTGTTACATGTAATGAATTTATTTATTTATTTATTTTGTAAATGAGTAAAAATTCAGAAAAATTTGTCTCAGTTTTTCATCAACAGATTTCTGGGAACATAGTTCTTTGAGGTCCTCAGGTTTTCATGAGCTTCCGTAAAGAGATCCAGAGCCCAAAAAACTTGAGCTTGTCTCACAGCAGTGCTCCGTAGTGTTCCATGGGATACTTAACATTCCTCACACAGGGGCATCTGGCTGGCCCAGCTGGTAGAGTACCTCTTGATCTCAGGGTCATGGGTTTGAGCCCCACGATGGGGGCAGAATTTACTTAAAAATAAATTAAAAAATAAATGTTGCTCATATAAAAGTTGAGCTAGTTTTGTTTGGAAAATATTGGCTTAAAGCACAATTTTTTATTTTAATTGTATGACTTCTCAGAACTTTTATTGTATAAATTGTTAAGGGGATTATAGTATGCTGCATTTCCCAAACACATCTGAGGCCCCAAGGACAAGCCTTTACTGAACATTTCTTAGTTTTCTATGAAACACTTTGGGAAATGATGTATTAGGGAAGGCCAGGCTTGCGGGAGGGTGGCAGACTGGTGAGGACTTTCCATTCCCTAGGGATGGCTCTCAGCAATTAAGGAAATACCCTCCCTGGGCCTCCACTGAGAATCCTCAAATGGAGAGTTTACCTGTTGGCCCGCTTTAGGTCATTAACGAACTCCGCTGATTGCTGGTGCCGGATTTCACTGCTCTTGGTGAGTCTTTCCAAGGCGCTCACCAACTCTTGAACTCTGGCCTTCAACTTCTTTTCTCTGTATTGAGGAGAGACGTGGCATGCTTTGAGTAACCCAACAAGATCGGGGCTATTCCCTTTGGAGTGGTGGCAGAGAGGAGGAAGGTTCAGCTTGCCAAGTCAAAAGGCAGGTACTAAAAAGGTACTAGAGGTACCTCGAGGTCCCCCCAGAACCAGAACATCTCAGCACTGCATTCCTGAAGGCTGATTTGAGCACACGTTCTTTAACGGTAAGGGCCCTTTACAGAGCTCAGATCTCAGTATATGTCACAAAGGAACAAGAGACAGAAAGTTGTAGAATGTGGAATCTGAGCCAATCTAGAAGTTCCTTTCTGCCGTGGGAATACCAAATGCTCAGCAACAAGTGCAGCTTGACACAAAACCTCATCTGGGTTCCACACCCCTCTTTGCCAAGTTGCCAGTAAGCATCTCTTAAATCACTGATTTGAGAAGAGGAGCCTCTGGTCTGGGCGGCCTACCTTGGACAAGTGCCTAGTCAGTGAAATCAACATGATCCTAACTTTGCAAAAACAAAAAACAATAGTGATAGAGCAGAAATTGATACTCTCCTTTTAAAGGTCCTTGGTTCCCCTTTAAAGTACTAAATTAAGGGTGCCTGGGTGGCTCAGTCGGCTAAGCGTCAGCATTTGGCTCAGGTCATGATCCTGGGGTCCTGGGATGGAGTCCTGCATAGGGCTCCTTGCTCAGTGGGGAACCTGCTTCTCCCTCCCCCTCTTGCTATCCCTGTGCACTCTCTGTTAAATACATTTTTTAAAAAATAAAGTACTTAAATTAGATTTGCACTTTGACAGCCTCCCTCCCCCAAGGCTTCAAGTTCCATGGGCTCTTTTTACTCCTGGAATATCCCCAAGTAAGGGGCTTCGGGCTCTGTTACAGGAGGTTTGTAGTGACCAATGGGCTTACTGCCTTCCTCTGATTCCCTCGAGCATAAGACCTGGGCAGGGAAACAGTAACAAGCACCCTCCCTAAAGAGGTCCCCCTGTCCCAGGCACAGTATCCCTGCATAGTCACAGGGCCCTGTGCAGATCTGCTCGCATGCAGCACAATCTCATCTGTTTTATTTAAGCTCAGCAGGCTCCCAAACTGGCATGTAGTCTCTTACCCAAACGTATCCCCAGTGCTGAGCACCACGCCTGGGTGACAGCAGCTCAGTGACAAGAGTTGTTAAAGCAGCTCCAGCACAACTCCCTGAAGGTATCTGATTCCTTGGAGCATCATGAGAAACCAGATTGATGGAAGAAATAACTCTAAAAATGATTCATGAAAGGCAATCTAGGAGTATCTAGCAAAATAAAAAATGAACATACCCCTTGACGAGGCAATCTGATTTCTAGTTTTTCTTACAGGGTGTGTAGGTGTGTAAAGACACATGAGATTACGTGGGTTTACTTCAGTATTGGTTACAACAGCTGAGAATGGGAATCAATTGGGGGACTGGTTAAATTCCGCAAGATATAATGGTTCTATTGAAATACCTGCAGTCATTTTTAAAAAGCTCAGATCAACATACACTGGCATGGAAGAGCATTTGGTAAACAAGTCAAGGAGGCCAGTTTTGCAAAAACAACTAAAAATCTGAATGTGAATGGCTGAGATACTCTAACAATACACCAGAAAGCTACCCACTATTCAACAATGGGTGACTCCTGGAAAGGGGTGAATGAAGGCTTTCCTTTTCTACTTTCCTCACTTCTGCATTGCTTGAAAAGTGTGAGAGCCAGTCTGGATGGTAACACTTCCTGTAGGAGGGTTGGGGGGGGGGGGTGGCCTCCAGGTGGAAGGCTCTCAGGGGTTCAAATGGTTTCGCCCTTCCAGGCTTCTCAAATCTCTTACATTTCTGCCTCCAGCTACTATAAGCTCAAGTCAAGCTTTTCAAGCTCGTTAAAGAACTGCAACACAAAAATCTAGCCTTGCTTTTGTGAGGATGGGGGGCCGGGTTGTGTTTAAATGAAACCTAACAACCAGCTCTGAGTCAGGACTCCTGATTCCTAGCATATCCTCCCACCCACTCTAAGGAAGCCAGAGCCAGAGCAGCTGCAGAGGAATTCCTGAGGAATGTGTCTCTCCTGGGCCCGAGCAGCCACCAGGAAATCTCAGATCTGGCTGCATTTCCTGCTGAAATCCAGAGAGGGACTGTTTTCTAGCAGAAGGGAGAAGGGTCTTGGGAGAGTGGTGCCCTACAGACAGCCCTCTGTTGCTGAGGGAAGGCCAGGAAAACAGGAAGACTTCTCCAGCTTCTCTCTGGCTATAAAGAATGGGGAAGGGGTTTGGGTTCTACGTTTTGTTACTGTTTCGATTCTTTTCTTTCATTCAAAAGTGGATTTAATGATGTAAAGGGAAAAAAAATGTGAAGGGAATTTAAAGTATCACCATGAACTCAAATTCAGAGCACAAACTGCCCAGAACACCCTTTCCCACTCCCCCAGTTACATCCACACTGCTGCCCCACCTGATGAGAGCACAGAAATCCCAGCCTCACCACAAAACAAAGGGTTCCTTTGCCCAGTACCCAGGCCCCTGGAGGATCAGAGGGAACTTTCTGGACCTGGCAGGCTCTAACGGGGGACCCAACCTGGGAAAGTAGGAGAGGCCCTCAAAGACCCTGCCCAACCCAAACCCCCCCTCAGGGGAGGGGGCAGACACCCTGGGAGCTGAGAACTGCCCCCCAGAACTCCCTGGGCCTCAGAAAGGAGATGGAAGCACACTTGTTTGTACAGTGTCCAGGACAGAACTAGGGTGCTGATTTATTTTTTTGAAGATTTTATTTATTCATTCATGAGAGACACACAGAATGAGGCAGGCTCCCTGCAGGGAGCCTGATGTGGCACTGGATCCCAGGACCCCAGGATCACAACCTGCGCCAAAGGCTCAACCACTGAGCGACCCAGGCATCTCCAGGATGCTTATTTATTTAAGAATATGAAGATGAGGCCAAACCTCAAACCTAAACCTAAAATGTGGGTTACTTGACCTGTTTTCATTCGAGTGAGGCAAACACCTAGAGTATGAGTCTTCCCTCCCAAGTGTTGTTCATGGACTGAAACTAAGCCACTTTGAAGGAACAGTGAAAGGGGATTTTACCTCCATTTTGATCTTTGTACTTTTTAATTAAGGTTTTCTTTCCAGGGCAGCCCGGGTGGCTCAGCGGTTTAGCGCCGCCTTCAGCCCAGGGCCTGATCCTGGAGACCCGGGATCGAGTCCCACGTCGGGCTCCCTACATGGAGCCTGCTTCTCCTCCTGCCTATGTGTCTCTCTCTTTTCTCTTTCTGTGTCTCTCATGAATAAATAAAATCTTAAAAAAAAAAAAAAAAAGTTTTTCTTTCCAGCTCGTTACTTAACTCAGACAAAAGATCAACACGCAAAGCATCCCCTGAGGACCTGAAACTATCCCTCAAAAGCAACGACGGCCCCCATGAGCCAACAAGACCCCAAGACCATGATGGATCAGATCTTTAGTGCACAGTTGCACATCCATCCCCACAGACTTCTGTCCCACCTGTTTCTTATCTAGACCTCGGAGTATTTTCAGCACTTCAGAGGCAGCATTTATGATGTTAGTCCGCTGCCTTCCTAGTGTTGGCCTCACTGAAGTAAATTCCTTTCCTGTTTCACCACTTGTCTCTCTTTGGATTTTCTCAGTGCAAGTGGTAGAACCTGGCCTGTTTGGGGGCCCAGGAGCACTTCTGGGTCCTGGTCAGAGCTCCAGATCCACACCTCCTGGAAGGCAGTCGAGTCATGGTGGCCGAGCACCCAGGATGTGGCTGGCCTGAACTCAGATGTGTGCCAGAAGTGTAAATACACCGCAGAATTTAAAGGGTTGGATATGAACAAAAAGAATGAAATATTGATTACAGGTTGAAATGATATTTTGGATATACTGGGCAAAACATTTTTATTTTTAAGTTTCAAATGTTGCTACTAGACCACCATTTAAAATTACCCATGTGGCTTGCATTTGTGTCTGGTGTCCTACCACCAGTGGGCAGCGCTGCTCCGGAGCCAGTGCATGGGTGCAGCACAGCACCAAGGGCCCTGGATTCTGCCTCAGCAGGTTTGGGGTGAGGCCCAGAACCACATTTTAAAAAGCACCCAGGTGATTCTATCTACCAAGCAGACCTGGGAAACTGGTTCTGGCAAAGTGTTCTTCACCTGGTGCCGTGGATGACCTCCATTCAGTCTCAGGAGGCTCTGGACTTAAACATGAACCAACACGCAGGGGCACACTTTCTGGAAGCCTACCGTTTTCCTCAGCTTGAAGTTAGACGGGAATGAAAATCCAGGTCCCTTTGGAACCTCAACCATTTATGTCCTGTTCCTTCTGGTTTCTAGTTGTGATCTTCTTGGCCTTCAGCCGAGAAGAAGTATAGTTTGTCCAGGTAAGGTAAATAAGGCTAACTCAAGCACTTTCCTGGGCTCCACACAGATAAGAGAGTAAAGCTTACCCTATGTGTTCCATTTGCCCCTCCACTGTTTTCTGGAGTGCCCAGGACAGCATAATCCCATCCTCCCTCCTTGTCCTCTGACTCAGAAACACGCCTGCAGTGGCAGGTGGAAAGTCACTGTGGGGTCACACTGCAAGGTCCCCTGGCACCTGCCTGCGCCTGGAGTGGCGTCTCCGGCTCCACCCAAAGTGATGGTTCTTCCAGGGGCCCAAGGGTCCTGCCAACCTCTCTCTGACCACATTGCCAGCGGGTGGTTTTTCTTTTCAAAGACAGCGGCGGGTAGGGTACTGCCTGGGTGGGGTTCGGCCACGGGGCCCAGGAGGTGCAAGGCAGGGCTCTCTGGCCCCCAGGGAGGCGTATGCTATTACCAAGATGAAAAGGCCAGGGCTGGCCAGTAATGGCAAGCCCGAGCACGGTAGGCAGTGCAGGAGCAAGGGGTCGGGGGCTCAAGGGCGCCTCCCGTGGGGCCATCATCAGGCCAAGCCACGGGGGACACGGCCACACAGCCACAAGGCCCGCAATTGCTCATTAGATACAATTACTCATGGAGGGAGCTGTGGGCACAGGTGACTCCTCTGTCCCTCGCCTCCCACATTTAGCCCTATAGGCTGGTCTCCACTGCCACAGCTCATGAGGTCGCCTGGGACCTTGGGATCTGGGGTGCGGGTCTGTCTGGACCTCACTTCCCTGCCTGCAGGCCTTCACTCCCTGCTGCCTGCATTCCAGCTGCACCAGCATCCCCCTGTCTTCTGCACGGATCCTCCCTGGCTGCCGCCTCGAAACCCCAAGTACTGAGGATGCAGGCGGGGATCGTAATTTGTGTCCTATCCTTTCTTTACTTGCCTCTCTCCATTCCCATTTATGCTCCTAAAAACTCTATGTGCTGGAAGCTTCCAACTCATTATGTCCAGGCCTTCCCTTGGATCTCTGGACTTGTCTATTTGACATCTCAACTTAACAGGCATCTTATACTTAACCTGCCTGAAGCAGGACCTTCCAGACCATCCTTCCTCCCGTCAGCGACAGCAACACTGCTACCCAGCTACCCACACTAGTGTTGAGTAAACCCGTCTCCTCCCTTTCCTGGTCCTCCACCTGCCCTCAACAACCCCTGGAGGGCAGTACTACTAGCATTTTGCAGATGCAATTAAGGCCCCAAACAGCTGATTTTAAAATAAGGAGATTATTCTGGGTAGACCTGACCTAGTTAGGTGAGCCCTTAAAAGGCGCTGGGCTCTACTGAGAAGAGATTTAAAGCTGGCAGGGGATCTGATGAGTGGGAAGTTCTCCTTGCTGACTCTCAGGATGGGAGGGGTGGTGAGAAAGGCATGTCAGAGACCTCGTGGGGCCAAGTTCCCACGGGTCAACAACCAGCAAGTAGAGCTTCAGATGAGAACATGGCCCTAAGCAGAGAAGCCAGTCATGCGGTGCCCAGCTTCTAACCCACAGTCACAGGACACTGTAAGCTACTAAATGGGTGTTGTTTTAAGCCACTAAGCTTGTGGTGATTTGTTACACAGCAACAGAACACTAATCCAGGGTAACCATCAGATTTATACCTTACAAAGTCACTTGGTGTGGCTGCAGGACTTCCCCTATTACTGAGGCCTTCTCAGGAGCACACAGATGTGCTTGGGAGTCTCCTGCCTCAAACCAGGTCCCTACACAGCAATCTTCTCTGGCTAGCTTGCCTGTTCTCAACCAACTCCAGTTTGAGTGACTGGTCACCCTGCTGTGAAACATCTCTTCTTGACTCTTGTGTTCTTCCTGCTGGTAGATGTGTCAAGATCTGTCATCGAGGTCTCTGCCTCATGAGTGACTTGCATGCTGGTGCAGGTCTGTGGGCCAGGGAAGGGGGAACGGGAGGCTTCCCATTCTGTCTCTGAACTCTGAGACCCTTCCTCCTGCACTTGCCTGTTCCTGTGTGGGCCAGCTCCCCTCCCAATAGGGCACATCTGGGTCCCCCAGAGCTGGTGTCTCATGACCACACCAGTCAGGTGAGGCCCACTTGCCCCAGATGTCTCCTCGCAGGGATAAGACACACGGCCTCTCTCCAAACAGCAGTGGCTTGTTACTCATCAAAGAGAGAAAAAGATGTCTCTGCAATCCTTTGCCTGACAAGTCGGGCACATTTGGTCCCTGGACAGAGTGGCCACTTTCATGTGTAAAGGCAGCATTTTACAGAATGATCCTGGTGGGCCTGGGACTGAATGCCCCAAGCCGCCTGCAGCAGCAGGGTGGCTGGTCGGTACAGGTGGCCATGGTGGAGCTGGAGCCAGGGCCTGATCTCCTACCAAGTGGGATCCTGCCACATGGATGTGGAATCATCTCAGGTGGTCACCATATCACCAGCCCCCTTCCTTTTTTTTTTTTTTTTTTTTTTAAGATTTTACTTATTCATGATAGACACAAAGAGAGAGGCAGAGGCGTAAGCAGAGTCTGTGGGACTCAATCCCAAGACCTGGGATCATGCCCTGAGCCAAAGGCAGACGCTCAACCACTGAGCCACCCAAGCGTCCCACCAGCCCCCTTCCCAACTCTTTCTTGTCCTCTAGCACTGAAGAGTCCAGCATCCCTACCTTTTAACCAGTATGACCCGGGGGCTGTGTGTTTAGAGGAAGTTTGCCTCCTGACCCCTGGCAGTTCACTTCCCCTCGGCATCTGGTAGACAGATGAGTGGTCATGTACTAGGGGTGCAAAGGTTCCCATCTGCCCACACCAAGCACACTACAGTGGACTGAGTGTTCAGGTGAGCCCACATGAGCAGGCTCAGCTCATAACCATCTGTAAGCACCTGTGCTAGCATGCGGGGGTCCAGCAGAGAAGGTGAAGGCAAGCAATGTCCCCACTGCTTCCCTATGTGACTACTCAGCCTTGCTGTGCCCTGTTCCCATGCCACCCTCATCATACAGAGAACAACACCTGCTCCTCACTGCCTCCCCAGAATATGATGGAGATAAAACAGCCTCTCCTCTCAGCTGTGCTAGGTCCCGAAGGCCGGCTACACAAACACCATGTCACTACAAAGACGACTCATTTCTGAAAATACACTCTCAACTGCATCTTTACAGTTCACTTCCCTGCTGGAAAGGTCATTCATGGAAACAGTAGACTAAGAGCAAGAGAGGGATTTGAGATGAAGAAGGGTTTTGTGGCATGCATCTTGTGCAGAACACAGCAAAGATCAGGTGCCTCAGTAAGAAAACCTGTCCTGTGCAAGCCTGGAAACCTGGTCATCCAGATGGGTTTGATGGTAACACTGGAGCCAGTAAAGTGCAATAATGTTCATGCAAGTGGAGGGAATGGAATCAGACCAGATGGGAGGCACGCAGTAAATGTGTGATTGTCTGGAGTCCTGGTTTGGTTCCAAGCAGAAGGGAGGGCGTTGCTGGGCTGCAAAGGACTGGTGGAAGCTGAAGTCCGGCAAAGTAGCCAGCGGGGAGGCTTGCCTGGGACAGGACCATGACCTAGAACCAGCCACCAGGATGCCACAAGGCACCTTCCAGAGGAGTTTCTTCTCCAGAAAAGGCCACTGCTGAGCCTGTTCCCAAAACCCCTCTCCACTCCTGCTCTTTGAAGCCTGGATGCCTGGGCCTACAACTTTGGTGTTTGCAACCATCTTTTTCTAAGGGAGGAACTATTTCTGAAAATACAGGGCAGATTCCTCAACGGACTCCAACCAGTTTGGTAGTGATTTAAGACCTTCCAAGACGTTAGTTTCCACTTGATTTTTAAACATAAAAACACTCAGCTCTCAGGTGTCTGAATTATGTGCCCTCATGAAATGATTATTCTAGTTCCTCAGCTATATTTACAGTATAATGATGTTATTTTTCTTTCTCCTGTAGCCCTGTGGGTTCTTTCTGGGCTCCATCTCTCTGGGACTGGATCAGAAATCCACAATCACCAACTTACTGGAAGCCCGAACTAATGTGGTCTCTCTGTTTCATCGGTGGAATCCTGCATCCTACTTGTACCAGCAAAGGCCTTGGGGGTTTGGGGAATTTGAAAAATTGAGGGGCTTAATTTACTGATACAATGTCCAAACAGCTCCCAGTTGGACGTGGGGAGTAGATTTGCATCCAGGTTTCTGGCACAGTCATTAGGGTTTGTTGAGGTATTTTCCCTGGGCTACTTTTCTCTTCCCGCCTCAAACCAAGCAATTACAACTTAACCTCATGGCCAGAGGTGCTGGCAATGTAAAAACAGAGTTATTACAACTTGGAAGGAAAGACACAAAGGGACAGTGAGTAAATCAGGAAGGCAGTGAAGTTCCCCCCACAAGGCAGCCTTCCATCCATCCCCAGCTTAGAGGCCACACTGTAACAAACTGCCCAGCTGCATCAGGACAGCAGACTGAGTAGCTACTGTAGCTGGCTTCTCCTACCCCAAATCCCCAGAAATAATGGGAAACCCATTTTTAAATATCCTCAAGCATGTCAGGAAAGCAAGGAGTGTTCTTTGTATACCCGAAACCATGAGCAATCATAAAAAATAAAAGGCAGATTTTTATTCTTCTTGAAAAGGGAAACCACAACTCAAGATGCACAGAGAAGAAAGCTGCTATGAAAGGAGGAAGGGGATTCAGAGGTGATCCAACCAAAGGTGCCAGCCATGCAAGCAGGAGGGGACCAGACACTTGGGCCCATATGCATAGAGAAGTTGTCATCAGCCAGCAGGACAGGAAGCCCAAAAGTTGGGCTTATGACCCCAAACCAAAAGTCACAAAACTTAACTCTAAAAAGAACTCACATGTGAGAAAACAGAGTTAATACAGCAAACAGAAGAACATTTTTAGAATGTATGTAATAAATATCCTCAGATAGCCTCATCTTGTTAAAAAAAGAGGGATAGATTTCATCACCAAAATGAAAAAACTCAACATAGAAGGTACACACCACAATGGGTATAGCTGGGAATGAATTCGTGGGCTGGAAAGATGAGACAAAGAACCTTTCCAGAATAGCTACGTGAGCTCCTATACATTTGAAACGTTAACTGGTTTAATCTGAGATGTGTTGTAAGTGTAAAATACATACCAGATTTGAAGACTTGGAAGAAGAAAAATGAGAAGGAAGAAAAACGATCTTATACATCAGTATAAGATACTGTTAGATAGATACATAAGTATAAGATACTGTTTAAAATACAGTATTTTTTAAAAAAATACTGATTATATATTGAAATGGTATTTTGGATACACTGGGTAAATAAAATAAATTAGAGTGGATTTACCACTTTCTTTTTACTTTTTTTTTTTTTTTTTTAAGTAGGCTCCATTACTAGCATGGAGCCCAACACAGGGCCCTGAACTCACAACCTAGAGATCAAGACCTGAGCTGAGATGAAGAGTCAGACGCTTAACTGACTGAGCCACCCAGTCACCTTCCTTTTACTTTTTGAATTTGACCACTAGAGAATGTGAAATCTCCCAGGTGGCTTACATTCTGTGCCTACTGGACAGCATTACAAAAGGATGGTGGGATGATGCAAATTATGATGGGGGAGACAGATCCGGGTGGGTCAGTGTGTTTCTCCTTGCAGAAGGAAAGGAAGAAGGGAGGGGAAGAAACACTGACACTAGAGGAAAAATGTCCAGGACTCAATAAATACACACATAGGCCTTCTGATTGGGAAGAGCCAGTGATGTTGAAAGGAAGTGTTGCCACCAAGTTGGGTATGAGACAGAGATGACTGTTGGATCATCACCATTTAACACTGTCCTGAAGTTCTAGTCAATGCAAGAGCATGACAGAAAAGCAAAGAGTGAGACATCTTCTACTTGCAGGTGAAACGACTGCCTATATGCTCTCCCCGTCACTCCCTTTCAACAAGCCTGGCACCAGCAGGGCCTCTTCTTCATGTTGATCCTCCCAGGCCTGGGGAAAAGTAGAGCATATCAACCCCTGCTCCTTCCCTGTGATGACCCACAAAGAGCTGACATGGGCAGCCAAGAGAAGTGGGAATGCATTGCTCACCAGGGCCGCGGGACTGGTGCTTACCTACGGATGGCGCTGGCGAACTCTGCAGGCAGCTCGCTGTCGCTACACGTTGTCCTCAGTTCAGCCAATGACAGAGCTGGAGAGGCAGCATCAGCACATTCCTGTGGACAGCAGACACATTCTGGTTAGCCCTGGAGCCAAGCCTGAGTGCACCTTGGAAGCGTAAGACAGCTCTGCTCCACTTATCAGGACTTTTGTAGGCGTGCTGTAGCCTTTTGTAGGCTGCTGGTGGGTAATAGGGACTCCCAGTATGCTCTGAGCACTCCACACATGTCCTCCCTGACTTGATCATCATGGTGACCCTTTGAGGCAAATACTATCATTATCCCCATTTACTAAGGAGAAAACTAAGGCACAGAGTAGTTATGTTGCCCCAAGTCATCAGCTAGGACATGGTGGAACCAGGATTCAAACCCAACTCAGAGGGCTACAGATCTGTGCTCTTCACCACTGGGTTAAGCTTGTGATTCATAAAAGACAAGTAGGAAATACACCTGAGTGTCTTTGTCCCTTCCCCCCACCCACTTCTTGGGAGAAGATCAATCTTTTCTAGATTTAGGAGCTTTAGTGGGTTCAGTGTAATCTTCTAGAAAACCCAGGAAAAAGGGAAGAAAACAGATGTGCACCCTCTGTGTGTGGATTTTTTAAAAGAGAGAGAAGAGAAAGAGAGACTGGGGAGGGTGGGGTGGGTGGGGTAGTGGGGCAGAGGGAGGAGGAGGAGGGGCAGGGGGGAGGGAGAGAGAGAATCTCAAGCAGGCTCTACACCCCATGTGGAGCCTGATGCAGGGCTTCAAACAGAGCTCCATCTCATGACCCTGAGATCATGACCTGAGCCCAAAGCAAGAGTTAGAGGCTTTAACTGAGTCTCAGAAGACTCCATTTTTTTTTTTTAATTGAAGTAATTATACTTGTAACTTGACAAGTTACATTCATTTCAGTTGTGATCCCACTCACATCTAACCTTGGACAGGAATTTTGATGTCATCTAAACCCAATCATTTCATTTTATAGATGAGGAAGTGTCAGAGCCAGAACTCTTAAATCCTTTTTTTTTTAAACAAGGAGATTTTTTTAAAAGATTTTATTTGTTTATTCATGAAAGACAGCGCGCGCGCGAGAAAGAGAGAGAGAGAGAGAGAGAGAGAGAGGCAGAGACATAGGCAGAGGGAGAAGCAGGCTCCATGCAGGGAGCCCGACATGGAACTCGATCCCGGGGCTTCAGGATCACACCTTGGGCCAAAGGCAGGCACTAAACCGCTGAGCCATCCAGGCATCCCAGAACTCTTAAATCCTAAACTGAATCCGGACTACTCATAAAGCAACCATCATCACCATTGGAGCACTCTACTTTCCCCGTCTGTGCAGACAGAGGGCAATGGCTGTGCTGCATAATCCAGTGGCCCAAAGGGTGCTCATCTGACCACTTGCCCAGCAAACATGTGCTGAGATCTTCAACAACCCAGGCTTGAGAATAAAAAGCTTGTGGTCCATCGCAGAAGATGGAATATAAACAGAAAGTTGTATCTCGATGGGATTAGAACCACAAGGAAGTATAAAGTGAGTGCCAGAAGGCCAGATGACAGGAGGTCACAGGGTCTCCCTCAGCCCACTCTGGTACAGGAGGACTACACCCAGGGCTCTATGCAGCAGCACTGCCAGCCTCTGCACACCTCTCTCTGCTGTGTCCTCTGTCTACACTCCCCACCCTTCTCTGTCTTGGTCCTGCAGACCCAAGCCTCTTCCACAGGTCCCTGGCATCTGTTTTGACCCTAATGCCCTCTCTCTTTTCTTTATGCATCAGCTCCCATATGATGTTAACATTTCATAAGAGTCCTTAAAGGGCAGCTTTGTATCACCTGGTGCCTCTCACTGAACATGTCTGGTAGGATCCACTGCATAGAGACAAGAACTGCAAAAGCTGAAAGCAGCCTGGGTAAGACTTGGGACCCAGCTTGTTGGCTGGAGGGAAGTTTTAAAGGCAGCACAACATCCACCCTGTAGAGCCACAGTGGATGTCCTACATCCAAACCTTGCCTGCTACCTGTTTCCATAAGGCCTAAAGGCTAAGTATTGTTTTTCTATTTTAAAAAATCATGAAAAAAAGAGTATTTTGTGATGAGTACAAATGCTATGAAATTTCAGTGTCCATAAATTAAGTGTTGTTAGAACACAGCCCACACCTCTTTGTGTCTACACTATGTGTTCACGCTGCAGGTCTAGAACAGCAAAGTTATGTACTTGCAGAGGAGTCTGTGTGACCCGAAAGCTGTAAGATAATGGCTTCTGGCTCTTCACAGTTTGGCAACCCCTCCTACATACAGACTGCCTGCCTCATTTACTGACAGACAAGGCGAAATGAATAGCCCAGAAGGGAGATTTCATTGAACTAGTAGATGGACCTGATATTTGAAAGACAGGATAATCAGCTTACAATAATTTCATTACTTAAACACCACAACGTACTCTTAGAAAGCTTCTTACTTGAATGTAAAAAAAAAAAAAAAAAAAGGAAATAAAACCATCTGGCTTTTTCCATTAGATTTCTGTACTTTGGGGCAGCCCAGGTGGCTCAGTGGTTTTAGCACCGCCTTCAGCCCAGGGTGTGATCCTGGAGACCCGGGATCGAGTCCCACATTGGGCTCCCTGCATGGAGCCTGCTCCTCCCTCTGCCTGTGTGTCTGCCTCTCTCTCTCTGTCTCTCATGAATAAATAAATAAAATCTTAAAAAAATATATTTCTGTACTTTGAAGTCATTCCACAAAACACAGTGTTTCCCCCAGTCAAAATAAACACCAAGAACTAGGAGAAAATGCTCAGCTTGTGGGCCTTCTGGCAAGAGCTCAGTGAGTCCATTTCTACCACACCCTAAGAACACACTGGAGCTCTGTCCCAGAGAGACTGCTAGCAGACTCAAATGGCTATACAAAGACTTTTAAGGTGTTGGCATGGAAGGGGAAACCCCATTATCTTGAGCCCCAGATATTACCACATGAAACTCTTCATAGACTGCTGCCCACCTGGGCTCCTCTGGCTGGGGGCAGATGGTTTCATGGTTTCACTCTCACAGTGACCTCTCCTAAGCCCAGACTGGGGCACATCATGCCCTGCTGCAGAGCCTTCAGTGATTTCTCATTGTCCTCAGGACAACACAGCCACCTGACCTCTTTAGCCAAGTACCAATTCCTCTTCCCCCTGGGTCTTTGCTCTTGGCATTCTATTGGCTTACAGGGAACTGACTTCTCTGCCTCAACCCTCTTCGTCAGGCTGGCTGCCACACTCTACTGGCTCTGAGTCCAGGAAACCTATCCCAGATCTCCACATCTGGGCTCTGTCTTGGGCCCGTGGCCTCCCATCGTGCTAGGAATTGATCCTTGGTCTTAGGTCACTGTTTGACAAATCCTCTGTTTCCCCATCAGTGTTCCTCTCTCTGGAACAGAAACTCCTGGAGCTGCCTCTAGCACCTCATCAGGACCAGCTCCCACCTATTACATGAATGGATGATGAATGAGTAGCCAGGTCTTGGGAGAGATGGCCCAGTTGGGTGCCATGACTGTGAACTCCCTTAATTCCTCTGCTAGTGCGAGGTAGAGTATAGCTGTGGCCCTTTGAGAAGCACATTCGGCAGTTCTCAGCTGTTTGGGGAGTGACTACTCACTGCCACACCAATCAGCAAGTCGCATTCTTTACAGGTATGAAACTCTCCCAGAGACTCCCTGCCTTTGGGCTGTAAGAAGCCACTCCTGAGATAGGCAAGTCAGCGTGTGCCCTGGATCCTAGGCTGGAAACAAACTGGGGTCAGGAGAAGCTAGCATTTATTAGGAACAGGAAGTATGATGCAGAGTACAGAATGTCAGTACCCTGGGACAAGGGATGTAATTCTTCTGGGTCCTGAATACTTCAGAAAAAGACTTCTGGGCTCATGGGAGTGTGAGACGGCAAGATGACATCACCTGTCAGCCCACGCTCTGGGACACACTGTGTCTGATCCAGGGCCTGCCTTCCTCCTCATCTGCCTCGGAGGCTTCCTCCTTCCCCCATGCCAGACGTTTGAAATGCCAACAGAAGCTGAGGTGCCAGCATGAATGAGACAAGGACGGCGGTTAGCCAAACTGGGTTAAATCCCGATTCTGCCATTTATTAGCAGCAAGACCCCTCGTCTCTTGTAGGCCTTATCTCCCTCGCATAAATGGGGACACCTCCTCCTTAGAGCTGAGATTTATAGGAGGCCAACAAACGCAATCATCAGCACAGATGTGACCAGCAGGCCACAGGCGATGGTTGCCATGCCAGGCAGGGGGGCCAAGAAGGCAGGCCGACGTCAGGTCACTGGGCGACAACACAGGTGACTCCCTGGATCAGACTGTGGCACACGAAAATGCTTTAACTCGTTTCTAAAGTGGGATTTTTTTAAAGTGGGTTTGGTTTCTTTGCACTCAAATGTTACCTTCTTTAAGATATCTAGAAAGGGGAAAACCTGGGTGGCTCAGTGGTTAAGCGTCTGCTTTGGCTCAGGACATGATCCCAGGATCCTGGGATCAAGTCCCGTATCAGTGTCCCTGCAGGGAGCCTGCTTCTCCCCTGCCTGTGTCTCTGCTTCTCTCTGCGTGTCTCTTATGAATAAATAAATAAAACCTTAAAAAAAAAAAAAAAGATACCTAGAAAGGCTTGCAGTTCCCATGCGAATAAGGAAATTGAGGCTGTGGGGCAGTTCCCATGCAAATAAGGAAATAAGGGTGGTGGTGGTGACCAGGTGGGAGGTAAGGGCAGAGGCTGGAGGTTCCCCGCGTCCCTGCTCCTACCTTGCCAGGCTTGTCTTTGCCCCCACTGCTGGTGGAGCTCAGTGAGCGTGTGCGCTGCTCCTTCTGTTCCTCCACTTCAGACTTCAAGTGCTCAATATGTACCAGGTAGGCCTGCTCCTGGGCCTCCCGCGTGCTCAGCTTCAGCTCCAGGGCCTTCTTCTCCTTCTCCAGTAGGTAGAGCTGAGCCTTCAGCTCGGCCATCTCCTCCTGCGGAGCACAGATGCTATGAGGTCCCTGTGCAGTGAGAGCAGAACCACACATGGAAAAGCAGGCACATGGTGAGGGGTCTGAGACTGTGACACACACACCTGCAGTGGGGTTACCACTTCGCAGGTGGGACAAGATGCTGGGGAGGAAGGAGATAAGCCAGCTGTCTCTGCCATCTAAAGGACTGATGTGTGGACAAAGGCCTGTGCTCTGTCACTCTTTGGACCAGAACGGAGATAAAGGGGAGCTACAGGCAAGCAGGCTTGGTTCACTGTAAGAGAAACTGTTACAACAACCAGAACACACCTCCCCCACCACTCCTTGCCACCCTCAATGGGCAGACCTGTCTGTTGGAAACTGGTTTCCCGGCATGTGTAGGCCATGCTCTATTAGTCAAAGAGGTTGGGAAGGGGGATGGTCCACACAAAGCTGTGTCTGACCAGCTCCCTTTTGATTCCCATTTCCTTTTCCCTTTTCCATGGGCTCAATCCACATACTCAACCCTCCCCAGTGGCCCCTTGGCACCCCGCGGCTGAGCCAGGTGAATGGGGTGCACCCATAGCAAGGGTATCATCTCAGCTTTTTAATCTACTTCAGGAGGCCCAAATGACATCAATGGAAACAGAGTCCTTCACAGGTGACTGCTCATCAGATCAACTCCCCAAAGGGTCTTAGAGAACTCCAACTAGAGTTTTCTGGGGGCAAGTGAGTAAGAAGTAACACCAAAACTGGAAAATGCTGGCTTGGGACCAGGAGCCAGATAACAATAGCCATCAGCATTTACTGAGCATGTAACACTGTATTAGATGCTTACATCATTTAATTATTCCAACTTGAGGGAGGCATTTTTTTTTATTGGAGTTCAATTTGCCAACATATAGAGTAACACCCAATGCTCATCCCATCAAGTGCCCCCCTCAGTGCCCATCACCCAGTCACCCCCACCCCCTTCCACCACCCCTAGTTCGTTTCCCAGAGTTAGGAGTCTCTCATGTTCTGTCTCCCTTTCTGATATTTCCCACTCATTTTTTCTCCTTTCCCCTTTATTCCCTTTCACTATGTTTTATATTCCCCAAATGAAGAAGACCATATAATGTTTGTCCTTCTCCGATTGACTTATTTCACTCAGCATAATACCCTCCAGTTCCATCCACATCGAAGCAAATGGTGGGTATTTGTCATTTCTAATGGCTGAGGAATATTCCATTGTATACATAGAGCACATCTTCTTTATCCATTCATCTTTTTTTTTAATATTTTATTTATTTATTCATGAGAGACACAGAGAGAGAGAGGCAGAGACACAGGCAGAAGGAGAAGCAAGCTCCATGCAGGAAGCCTGATGGGGGACTTGATCCCAGCACTCCAGGATCACACCCTGGGCCAAAGGTAGGCACAAAACCGCTAAGCCACCCAGGGATCCCCTCCATTCATCTTTCGATGGACACCGAGGCTCCTTCCACAGTTTGGATATCATGGACATTGCTGCTATAAACATCGGGGTACAGGTGTCCCGGCATTTCACTGCATCTGTATCTTTGGGGTAAATCCCCAGCAGTGCAATTGCTGGGTCGTAGGGCAGATCTATCTTTAACTCTTTGAGGAACCTCCACACAGTTTTCCAGAGTGGCTGCACCACTTCACATTCCCACCAACAGTGCAAGAAGGTTCCCCTTGCTCCACATCCTCTCCAACATTTGTTGTTTCCTGTCTTATTAATTTTCCCCATTCTCACTGGTGTGAGGTGGTATCTCATTGTGGTTTTGATTTGTATTTCCCTGATGGCCACTGATGCGAAGCATTTTCTCACGTGCTTGTTGGCCATGTCTACGTCTTCCTCTGTGAGATTTCTGTTCATGTCTTTTGCCCATTTTATAATTGGATTGTTTGTTTCTTTGGGGTTGAGTTTAATAAGTTCTTTATAGATCTTGGAAACTAGCCCTTTATCTGATACGTCATTTGCAAATATCTTCTCCCATTCTGTAGGTTGTCTTTTAGTTTTGTTGACTGTATCCTTTGCTGTGCAAAAGCTTCTTATCTTGATGAAGTCCCAATAGTTCATTTTTGCTTTTGTTTCTCTTGCCTTCGTGGATGTATCTTGCAAGAAGTTACTGTGGCAGAGTTCAAAAAGGGTGTTGCCTGTGTTCTCCTCTAGGATTTTGATGGAATCTTGTCTCACATTTAGATCTTTCATCCATTTTGAGTTTCTCTTTGTGTATAGTACAAGAGAATGGTCTAGTTTCATTCTTCTGCATGTGGCTGTCCAATTTTCCCAGCACCATTTATTGAAGAGACTGTCTTTTTTCTAGTGGATAGTCTTTCCTCCTTTGTCGAATACTAGTTGACCATAAAGTTGAGGGTCCACTTGTGGATTCTCTATTCTGTTCCATTGATCTATGTGTCTGTTTTGGGTCAGTGCCACACTGTCTTGATGACCACAGCTTTGTAGTACAACCTGAAATCTGGTATTGTGATGCCCCCAGCAATGGTTTTCTTTTTTAATATTCCCCTGGCTATTCGGGGTCTTTTCTGATTCCACACAATCTTAAGATTATTTGTTCCATCTCTCTGAAGAAAGTCCGTGGTATTTTGATAGGGATTTCATTAAACGTGTAAATTGCCCTGGGTAACATTGACATTTTCACAATACTAATTCTTCCAATCCATGAGCATGGAATATTTTTCCATTTGAGGGAGGCATTACGAACATCTCTATACACGGACAGGAAACTGAGGCACGCAGAGGGAAATCCACCTGCCCACAATTACTGCATAAATTGTAAGCCAGGCTATCTGGCTCTTAACCACTAAGCTATTATAGTCCCTCCCTCAAGGTGAGCCCATGCATGACTCTGGTCATGTGATTCTACCACTACATGACCAGATCAGTCTTCCCAGCTACCTCTGTGATCTTACTGAGAAAGATGATCTCTTAGGGGCACCTGGGTGGCTCAGCAGTTGAGCGTCTACCTTTGGCTCAGGTCATGATCCCAGGGTTCTGGGATCGAGTCCCGCGTTGGGCTCCCTGCATGGAGCCTGCTTCTGCCTGTGTCTCGGCCTCTCTCTCTCTCTGTGTCTCTCATGAATAAATAAATAAAATATTTAAAAAGAATTCTTTCTGATTCACTGCCTTGAGAAGAATTCACCAAGGTCACAGATTCTAGTTAACTCTGAGCTGACCCTTTTGAGGTAGTAAGCCACAGGCCTGGTATGTTCTTCTGGATAAGCTAGGCCTGGAGTGTAGATGTTCTCACTCTCCCGTGTAGGGAAATACCTAGAGGGCACCCACTATGACTTGTAATATTCAGATCAGGGCCACGGGACAGAGAGGTGGTGGCACTGGACATGTAGAAGGCAATGTGCTCAGTGACTACTCAAAAGCAGCACCCAGAACTTCCCTAAAGATGAAATATAAAACTAGAATGAAAGGTGTTTTCATATACTGAGGCCTTCTCATCTTTTGCCATCAGAAGCAGGATTCTGAAGGTTCTGGCAACACTGCATACTGAGCTAATGGGAACGTCACACACAGAACATATAAATGCAAGCTTGAAAGAAGGTAAAATGAATCCATGGGTGCCAGAAATGAAGAAGGAACTCTGCCCAAGAGGAAAAGCAAGGTGGCCACAATACAGGCCAATAGAGTTTCAGATCACTATGGAGGCCTGAGGGCCTGTGCTTTGAGCACCTGTGTTAAGGGCAGGGCAGAGAGCTTGAACAGAGACCCCCTACATTAACCAGGACTCTCAAAGTACTGCGTAGAGTAAAAGGCTAGAAGACTTCCTTTTTGGAGATGTGGTGAGGAAACTTAGCCCTCATGGTCTGGGTGGGAAAAGGGAGAAGAGCCTTTTTTAAGGAATCAGAGCCACAAAGCTGTCCTATGTAGATGTGAAACAGGAATCTTCAGCCAAGAATGTAAAGAATGTAACTGGTCCTAAAACTCTGAAACCCATGGGTCCCAACAGATCCATGTACAGAAGCACTCTATAGGCATATCTAAAACCCTGGACCCGTGAGACCCCGTAGAAGACACAATCTCCACTGAAGATGGGCTGGTACATACCCTGCCCCCAAACCACACAAAGAGAAAATGGAAACAAATCATGTGAGATAGAATCAGCATTTGCGAGAATCAGAGAAAACAGATGGAACACTAGAAAATAAATATCTAAAACAAAGAGAGGAAGGAGGGTCACCATGGAAAGATAGGATATTCCAAAAAGAAGAGTAGATTTGAAAAGGAATCAAGTAGGTCATCTAGGAATGAAAAGGTGTTTACTAAAGATCATGCACAAGAAGTGAAAAACCCAGAAAACCTGAGTTTCTCAGCAACCATATCCTAGAATGAAATGGTGAAACCCAACATAATCTGCTGCTAGTGGTTTTGGAATGGGTGCGCACATCCCCTTGAGCATAACGCATAGGAAAGGGAGGGAACTCTGATGTGTATCCTTTAAAAAAAACCTCAGAGGAAGGTAAAGAAGCCAGAAAATCAGCACTGGTTGCCTCTGGATCATATTATAGGTTATTTCTCTCCCAGCTTTTTATTACTGCTCTTCTATTTTTTAAATTTGAATTAATTTGAGAGATACAGTGAGAGTGAGAGAGAGAAGAAAAAGGGGAGAGAAAGGAGAGATACTTAAAGCAAGCTCCACACAGTGCAGAGCTCAAAGCAGGGCTCGATCTCATGACCCTGAGATCATGACCTGCGTCAAAATCAAGAGTCAGAAGCTGGGATCCCCGGGTAGCTCAGTGGTTGAGCGTCTGCCTTTGGCTCCTGGTATGATCCTAGAGTCCTAGATTGGACTCCCTGCAGGGAGCCTCCTTCTCCCTCTGCCCATGTCTCTGCCTCTCTCTCTCTCTCTCTCTCTCTCTCTCTCTCTCTGCGTGTCCTCTAATAAATAAATAAATAAAATCTTAAAAAAAAAAAAGAGTTGGAAGCTTAATCAACTGAGTCACCCAGGTACCCCATTTCTGCTCTTTTAGACTATTTCCATGAGGTATACACATTTTATTTTCAAATAGCAAAGGGATTATTTTATTCCACCAAGAACGTCTTTCCTGGCCACAGTAACTGGAATTTATCACACACGTTGGCTTGAATATAAAAAGGAAATCCTTTAGTCTTTAGCCAAATGAAACATGATGATTGGAACACAAAACAAGAGGGCAGCTTTACAGCTCAGGCCGCAGTGTGCAAAGGACCACAAACAGGGCTCCTTATTGGGGAAAAAGGCACTGTGATGATGGACCCAGTGCCCAGCTCATGGGCAATGAGAGGAGAAATCAGCCAAGGTGGCATAAGGATTCCACAGAGGGAACAGAAGTCAGGGTCTGAGCTGAGTGGGTGGGACATGGTAAGCCAGCTCAGAAGCAAAAGGCTGATTCCTAATCTGCTGCCATCATCTGAAGTCTTTCTAGGACTCAGCCAGACTCAACACTGAGCAGCCACCAGGGACAGGAACATATCGAGCAAGTGACCCAAGTGCGTTGGGTTGACCACTGCTGTGGCTCCTCTTTCCTCTCCAGATGTGGGTTAACCAGAGAGGGGGTGCCAGTCTCTCCCAGAGACAGTGCTGGTTCCAACAGGAGACACCAGTTACCAGCTATTAATTCAGCACTTCCTTGACCACCTGGCCCAACAGACCTGCCTCTGGTCTCCTCAGCTGGGTTCTGTCCCTGAGAGCTCCTCCCTCATGTCTCAACACCTGGCAGCCAGAGACACTGCACAATCCAAGACTGAGCAAATCAGGCCTTTGTGCACAGGAGAGTGGGGTTTGGAGAGCTCCCAGAACACGGCTCCCAGCTCTCCCTCCCCAAGCTAGCAGGCCGGGCTGCAGGAGCAGCCCTTCCAAGTGCCCACCTCTGCCACAGTCCTGCTGAGAGCTGCTCGCAGCCCTACAGGACCATGCTCTTGGCGAGTAGTTATTCTGTTTCCACTTCACCTGGGTACACAATACAGTACACTCGGATCTCAACTTCCTGGAGTTCTTGCAGACGCCACAGGTTAAGGATGGTCCTCTGACACTGCCTTCACTTTACTTCACCCACCAGCCACGAGTAGTGGGGGGGTCCCCAGGCCACTTGCACTTCTCACCCAACTCAGGGGCTTGCACAACTTACTCAAGACCAAAAGCTTGCTAGACTCAGGAAAGCATGTAACAAAGATGACAGTTTTACCACGGGGCATGCGCACAGGGGTGCCTGGAAGAATGCTGAAAGCAGATCTTTTATGAGCCTTGGTGTCCAGGGCTTTTACTTTCATGACTGGCCACAGCTGGTTAAATCACTGGCCACACAGAGGAACTCAATCTGAAGCGTTCCTCCCCTCCCTGGAGGTCAAGGTGCTCAAAGTCCAATCCTATAATCACACACTGGATCCTTCCAGTGACAACTCTTATGCTGCCCCTTTCAGGGGTCCCACCAGGTGTGGCCTCATTAGCACAATAAAGACACTGCTTTCACTCAGGAAATGACAAGGGTTTTGGAAGCTCTCAGCAGAAGTGGGGAACACTACCAGATATATTCTTCATCACACCACAGCTGTCTTCTAAGCAGGCACTCAGCAGAGTAGGGCCGAGGGCTCGGCAACCCCTGGCCAGAAACATGCAAGGTGTGTCTTACTGAAGGGATGGGCACCAGCTTTCCCAAAGCTCCCCCTGCTTTACAGATGCCAACAGAGAACTGAGCAGGCTGGGTGAACAGCCCAGGGTCTTGTGAGGAAGCACCGATGTGAACAGCACTGGCATCCCTCACCGGAGGGTGTCATGATCCAGGCGGGCTCCATGAGGCACGGAAGGACAAGGGTGTCAGTAAACCGGGACTCTGCTCCAAGTTCTGCACCTGCCCTCGTCCTGTCCTCCCCTACTCCACGTGAATGTCAGCATTAACCCAAGAAGCACCATCAGCTGCTGGAGATTAGAGGTCCTTTTACAGGAACAGAGGCTGCTCCAGCCTGTAGGGATCTGATCTGAGAGTGTGGTGTCCCAAAGTTGAGCTGAGACACCCTGAGGCATTCTCCAGAGTGCAACTGACCCCCTCTGGGGTTGTGTCCAGTCCAGGGGACCCCAGATACACTGAAAGGCATCCTGTCTACAAATGCAGCTCTGGCTGTCCTCCAGGGGGAAGTGACTGAACCCGGACCAGGTTGATTTGTCATCTTTGCCGACCTGCTTTTGAGGGTCCCTTCCCTATCTCCTCCTGATGACATCACAGCACATGCACTCAGGGCTCCACTGTCCCCCCGCCCCGCCATGGTACCTTCATGGCCATCAGCTCTTGCATCAGCACAGCATTTTCCAGGTCCAGACGCTGGCTGTCCCCCCGGGGCTTAACGTCGTAGCTGAGGGGATCGATGTGGATACTCTCTAGCTCCAGCATGGTCAGCTTGACCGCCGCCCTGTCGTTCTTGAGCTGCTGGATGTAATCCTTCAGCCTCTGCTCATCTTCTTTAGTAAACTCGGTGTCACAGCTACTGGCTGTGGAGCTAGTTGTGCTGAGGAGACAGAAGAAAATAATCTATCACGTTTCCCAGCCACAGCAAACATGTCTTCTTCCTGACTCTTCTCCATAGTCTATCTCCCCAATAGTGTTTGATGGTAATCCCCCCATCCCCGCACCTCCAAAAAAAGGGCATTCTTCATGGCATGGTACACTGATACCACATTTTAGGAGAGAAATAAGTCTGAAGAACAACAGAAATGCTTGGACCCTCCTTCAACACAACACATGGACTCTAAAAATGAATTCTAAGGAAATAATTCCATAGAAGCACCCAAGATACAAAATGTTTCATGGCATGGAGGATTTAGTTAATTATGGTACATTCCAAAAAAAAGGGACAGTATATGGATATTACAGTAATAATTATGACATGGTGGAAGTATTTAAAGTGGAGAAATAGGATAAAAGTAGTATCTGATTAAAAAATAGGTGTACATGTAGACAGACTTAAAAAAGAGAATACATTAGGGAACAAAGTTGAATAACACAATACCTATGGTGTGATCTATAGATGTGTGTGTGTACATCTACCCACTGGTACACACCAGGAGGGTCTAGGACTGGGGCAGGAGCTGGAAGGTGCAGTGGGAAGAGGTGTACTGTGAAACAAACCCCACCTGTGTGTACTGCTACTGTGACAACTTAGAAAGCAGGACTCCCCCACCTCCATGCCATTCCTCCTGTGTCACGGCTGAATGTAACATCCACCAAAGGGACTGAGGCTCACCCAAGGGGCCCTTAGAGGCCCGTGCTGAATGGTGATAGCTGCTAGATCTGAGGAGTACCTAGCATGAACCCTGAGAACATGGCAGCCCATGAAAGTTTCTGTGGGACCCAGGCCATCATGCCAGGGGGACACCACAGGAAAACCAAGGCTCTGGCTCTTAAGAGGGCTCTGGCTTTTTCCGGCAATGGGCAGCCTGCTCCCACTGGCTTGGAATGAGGCACTACACCCAATCAGTCCTCATGCATCTGAAACCAGTGTGGGTCTACAGTTTTTGTGGACCTATACCAGACCGGCCTATACTTGATGTAGCCCTCGGGGCTCTGGCCTTGAAAGATGGGAGAAAAACAAGCAGGGGCTCATTTAACTCTCATCAAAACAGGCCAGGTTGGCATTATCAATACTGTCATTACAGATTTGGCAACTGAGGCTCAGAGACGTTAGGTAGCTTGCCTGGTCATGAGGCTGGACACTGGTACACCTGGACTTGGGCCATGGTCTTCTCATTCCTCAGCCCCACCCTTCCAAGATTCTCATTGCTAGAAGCTATGCCAGGAGCAAGGAGTGGTCTCCATTGGCTGCTGGCTGCCAGAGGCCCAGGCCTTCCCTCCTTCCCTCATCCTGGAAGGGGTAACAGTCCTGGGACTCCAATTCAGTAGATGCAATTGCCCCATCACCTAGGTGTGACCAAGGACCATTCCACTCTTATGTGTGTGATGCATTATCTAGAAGATAAGGGTTTTTGTGGAGACAAGGGTGAGGAGACGTGATGAGCTGGAGCTCTACCACTTAGCTGGCTGTGCACAGAAGGAAGGAAGACAATATCCTAGGACCTGGGTGATCGTTAAGTCAGAGAACGTCGGAGGGGGAGGGGCAAGATGGCGGAGGAGCAGGGTCTCCAAGTCCCCTGTCCTCAACAAATTACCTAGAAAACCATCCAATCATCCTGAAAATCTACGAATTCGGCCTGAGATTTAAAGAGAGACCAGCTGGAACGCTACAGTGAGAAGAGTTCGGCTTCTATCAAGGTAGGAAGACGGGGAAAAAGAAATGAAGAAACAAAAGGCCTCCAAGGGGGAGGGGCCCCGCGAGGAGCCGGGCTGAGGCCGGGGCGAGTGTCCCCAGGACAGGAGAGCCCCGTCCCGGAGGAGCAGGAGCTGCACCGACCTTCCCCGCGGAAAGGGGCCTGCAGGGAGGTGGAGCAGGACCCAGGAGGGCGGGGATGCCCTCGGGCTCCCTGGGACAGTAACAGAGGAACTGCGCCCCGGGAGATGCGCCGAGCTCCCTAAGGGCTGCAGCGCTCGGCGGGACCCGGAGCAGCTCGGAGGGGCTCGGGCGGCGGCTCCGCAGAGGGGGCTGCGCGGCTCCGGGAACAGCTCGGCGGCGGCGGCTCGGGCGGCGGCTCCGCGGAGGGGGCTGCGCGGCTCCGGGAACAGCTCGGAGGGGCTCGGGTGGCAGCTCCGCGGAGGGGGCTGCGCGGCTCCGGGAACAGCTCGGTGGCGGCGGCTCGGGCGGAGGAAGAAGCTCAGCGGAGGGGGCGGCGCGGCTCCGGGAACAGCTCGGAGGGGCTCGGGCGGCGGCTCCGCGGAGGGGGCTGCGGGCGGGAGCGCGAATCCAACAGCGCAGGCCCCGGAGCACAGGGCGCCGGGACACAGCCCAGGATCCAGCCTCCCCCAGGGACAGGCAGAGGCCGGGAGGGCCCAGGACAGCAAGGACGCTCCTGCCCCGAGCTGAGCAGATCAGCGGCCCCGCCCGGGAGCCCCCAGGCCCTGCAGACGGAGAGCCCCGGAGCTACTGCGGGAGCTGACTCCAGGGTCCCAGAGCTGCCCCCGCCACTGTGGCTTCCTCCCGGGGCCTCACGGGGTGAACACCCCCACTGAGCCCTGAACCAGGCAGGGGCAGAGCAGCTCCCCCAAGTGCTAACACCTGAGAATCAGCACAGCAGGCCCCTCCCCCAGAAGACCAAGGAGACGGACCAGTTCCAAGGGAAGTCAAGGGACTTAAAGCACACAGAATCGGAAGATACTCCCCTGTGTTTTTTTTGTTTTTGTTTTTTTTTGTGCTTTTTTTTCTCTCTTTCTTCTTGATTTCTGATTGCTTCCCCCCCCCCTTATTTTTTTCTTTTTTCTCCTTTCTTTCTTTTTCTTTCTTTTTCTTCTCTTTTCCCCCTTTTTTTTCTTCTTTCTCTTTTTTCTTTTTCTCTTTTCTTTCCTTCTCTCTCTTTTTCTCCTTTTCCCAATACAAATTGTTTTTGGCCACTCTGCACTGAGCAAAATGACTAGAAGGAAAACCTCACCTCAAAAAAAAGAATCAGAAACAGCCCACTCTCCCACAGAGTTACAAAATATGGATTACAATTCAATGTCAGAAAGCCAATTCAGAAGCACTATTTTACAGCTACTGGTGGCTCTAGAAAAAACCATAAAGGACTCAAGAGACTTCATGACTGCAGAATTTAGATCCAATCAGGCAGAAATTAAAAATCAATTAAATGAGATGCAATCCAAGCTAGAAGTCCTAACGACGAGGGTTAACGAGGTGGAAGAACGAGTGAGTGACATAGAAGACAAGTTGATGGCAAAAAGGGAAACTGAGGAAAAAAGAGACAAGCAATTAAAAGATCATGAGGATAGATTAAGGGAAATAAATGACAGCCTGAGGAAGAAAAACCTACGTTTAATTGGGGTTCCTGAGGGCGCCGAAAGGGACACAGGGCCAGAATATGTATTTGAACTAATCCTAGCTGAAAACTTTCCTAATCTGGGAAGGGAAACAGGCATTCAGATCCAGGAAATAGAGAGATCCCCCCCTAAAATCAACAAAAACCGTTCAACACCTCGACATTTAATAGTGAAGCTTGCAAATTCCAAAGATAAGGAGAAGATCCTTAAAGCAGCAAGAGAAAAAAAGTCCCTGACTTTTATGGGGAGGAATATTAGGGTAACAGCAGACCTCTCCACAGAGACCTGGCAGGCCAGAAAGGGCTGGCAGGATATATTCAGGGTCCTAAATGAAAAGAACATGCAACCAAGAATACTTTACCCAGCAAGGCTTTCATTCAAAATGGAAGGAGAGATAAAGAGCTTCCAAGACAGGCAGGAACTGAAAGAATATGTAACCTCCAAACCAGCTCTGCAAGAAATTTTAAGGGGGACTCTTAAAATTCCCCTTTAAGAAGTTCAGTGGAACAATCCACAAAAACAAGGACTGAATAGATATGATGACACTAAACTCATATCTATCAATAGTAACTCTGAACGTGAACAGGCTTAATGACCCCATCAAAAGGCGCAGGGTTTCAGACTGGATAAAAAAGCAGGACCCATCTATTTGCTGTCTACAAGAGACTCATTTTAGACAGAAGGACACCTACAACCTGAAAATAAAAGGTTGGAGAACCATTTACCATTCAAATGGTCCTCAAAAGAAAGCAGGGGTTGCCATCCTTATATCAGATAAATTAAAATTTACCCCAAAGACTATAGTGAGAGATGAAGAGGGACACTATCTCATACTCAAAGGATCTATCCAACAAGAGGACTTAACAATCCTCAATATATATGCCCCGAATGTGGGAGCTGCCAAATATTTAAACCAATTAATAACCAAACTCAAGAAATACCTTGATAATAATACACTTATACTTGGTGACTTCAATCTAGCTCTTTCTATACTAGATAGGTCTTCTAAGCACAACATATCCAAAGAAACGAGAGCTTTAAATGATACACTAGACCAGATGGATTTCACAGATATCTACAGAACTTTACATCCAAACTCAACTGAATACACATTCTTCTCAAGTGCACATGGAACTTTCTCCAGAATAGACCACATACTGGGTCACAAATCGGGTCTGAACCGATACCAAAAGATCGGGATAGTCCCCTGTATATTCTCAGACCATAATGCCATGAAATTAGAACTTAATCACAACAAGAAGTATGGAAGGACCACAAACACGTGGAGGTTAAGGACCATCCTGCTAAAAGATGAAAAGGTCAACCAGGAAATTCAGGAAGAATTAAAAAGATTCATGGAAACTAATGAGAATGAAGATACAACCGTTCAAAATCTTTGGGATGCAGCAAAAGCAGTCCTGAGGGGGAAATACATCGCAATACAAGCATCCATTCAAAAACTGGAAAGATCTCAAATTCAAAAGCTCACCTTACACATAAAGGAACTAGAGAAAAAGCAACAAATAGACCCCACCCCCAGCAGAAGAAGACAGTTAATTAAAATTCGAGCAGAACTCAATGAAATCGAGACCAAAAGAACTGTGGAACAGATCAACAGAACCAGGAGTTGGTTCTTTGAAATAATTAATAAGATAGATAAACTATTAGCCAACCTTATTAAAAAGAAGAGAGAGAAGACTCAAATTAATAAAATCATGAATGAGAAAGGGGACATCACTACCAACACCAAGGAAATACAAACGATTTTAAAAACATATTATGAACAGCTGTACGCCAATAAATTAGGAAATCTAGAAGAAATGGACGCATTCCTGGAAAGCCACAAACTACCAAAACTGGAGCAGGAAGAAATAGAAAACCTGAACAGGCCAATAACCAGGGAGGAAATTGAAGCAGTCATCAAAAACCTCCCAAGACACAAGAGTCCAGGGCCAGATGGCTTCCCAGGGGAATTCTATCAAACGTTTAAAGAAGAAATCATACCTATTCTACTAAAGCTTTTTGGAAAGATAGAAAGAGATGGAGTACTTCCAAATTCGTTCTATGAGGCCAGCATCACCTTAATTCCGAAACCAGACAAAGACCCCACCAAAAAGGAGAATTACAGACCAATATGGATGCAAAAATTCTCAACAAGATACTAGCCAATAGGATCCAACAACACATTAAGAAAATTATTCACCATGACCAAGTAGGATTTATCCCTGGGACACAAGGCTGGTTCAACATTCGTAAAACCATCAATGTGATTCATCATATCAGCAAGAGAAAAACCAAGAACCATATGATCCTCTCATTAGATGCAGAGAAAGCATTTGACAAAATACAGCATCCATTCCTGATCAAAACCCTTCAGAGTGTTGGGATAGAGGGAACTTTCCTCGACATCTTAAAAGCCATTTACGAAAAGCCCACAGCAAATATCATTCTCAATGGGGAAGCACTGGGAGCCTTTCCCCTAAGATCAGGAACAAGACAGGGATGTCCACTCTCACCACTGCTGTTCAACATAGTTCTGGAAGTCCTCGCCTCAGCAATCAGACAACAAAAAGACATTAAAGGCATTCAAATTGGCAAAGAAGAAGTCAAACTCTCCCTCTTCGCCGATGACATGATACTCTACATAGAAAACCCAAAAGCCTCCACCCCAAGATTGCTAGAACTCATACAGCAATTTGGTAGCGTGGCAGGATACAAAATCAATGCCCAGAAATCAATGGCATTTCTATACACTAACAATGAGACTGAAGAAAGAGAAATTAAGGAGTCAATCCCATTTACAATTGCACCCAAAAGCATAAGATACCTAGGAATAAACCTAACCAAAGAGGTAAAAGATCTATACCCTAAAAACTATAGAACACTTCTGAAAGAAATTGAGGAAGACACAAAGAGATGGAAAAATATTCCATGCTCATGGATTGGCAGAATTAATATTGTAAAAATGTCAATGTTACCCAGGGCAATTTATACATTTAATGCAATCCCTATCAAAATACCATGGACTTTCTTCAGAGAGTTAGAACAAATTATTTTAAGATTTGTGTGGAATCAGAAAAGACCCCGAATAGCCAGGGGAATTTTAAAAAAGAAAACCATAGCTGGGGGCATCACAATGCCAGATTTCAGGTTGTACTACAAAGCTGTGGTCATCAAGACAGTGTGGTACTGGCACAAAAACAGACACATAGATCAATGGAACAGAATAGAGAACCCAGAAGGGGACCCTGAAATGTACGGTCATCTAATATTCGATAAAGGAGAAAAGACTATCCATTGGAAGAAAGACAGTCTCTTCAATAAATGGTGCTGGGAAAATTGGACATCCACATGCAGAAGAATGAAACTGGACCACTCTCTTTCACCATACACAAAGATAAACTCAAAATGGATGAGAGATCTAAATGTGAGACAAGATTCCATCAAAATCCTAGAGGAGAACACAGGCAACACCCTTTTTGAACTTGGCCACAGTAACTTCTTGCAAGATACATCCACAAAGGCAAAAGAAACAAAAGCAAAAATGAACTATTGGGACTTCATCAAGATAAGAAGCTTTTGCACAGCAAAGGATACAGTCAACAAAACTAAAAGACAACCTACAGAATGGGAGAAGATATTTGCAAATGACATATCAGATAAAGGGCTAGTTTCCAAAATCTATAAAGAACTTATTAAACTCAACACCAAAGAAACAAACAATCCAATCATGAAATGGGCAAAAGACATGAAGAGAAATCCCACAGAGGAAGACATGGACATGGCCAACAAGCACATGAGAAAATGCTCTGCATCACTTGCCATCAGGGAAATACAAATCAAAACCACAATGAGATACCACCTCACACCAGTGAGAATGGGGAACATTAACAAGGCAGGAAACAACAAATGTTGGAGAGGATGCGGAGAAAAGGGAACCCTCTTACACTGTTGGTGGGAATGTGAACTGGTGCAGCCACTGTGGAAAACTGTGTGGAGGTTCCTCAAAGAGTTAAAAATAGACCTGCCCTACGACCCAGCAATTGCACTGTTGGGGATTTACCCCAAAGATTCAGATGCAATGAAACGTCGGGACACCTGCACCCCGATGTTTATAGCAGCAATGGCCACAATAGCCAAACTGTGGAAGGAGCCTCGGTGTCCATCGAAAGATGAATGGATAAAGAAGATGTGGTTTATGTATACAATGGAATATTACTCAGCAATTAGAAACGACAAATACCGGGATCCCTGGGTGGCGTAGCAGTTTGGCGCCTGTCTTTGGCCCAGGGCGCGATCCTGGAGACCCGGGATCGAATCCCACATAGGGCTCCCCGTGCATGGAGCCTGCTTCTCCCTCTGCCTGTGTCTCTGCCTCTCTCTCTCTCTCTCTCTCTGTGACTATCATAAAAAAAAAAAAAAAATTAAAAAGAAACGACAAATACCCACCATTTGCTTCAACGTGGATGGAACTGGAGGGTATTATGCTGAGTGAAATAAGTCAATCGGAGAAGGACAAACAGTGTATGTTCTCATTCATTTGGGGAATATGAATAATAGTGAAAGGGAATATAAAGGAAGGGAAAAGAAATGTTGGGAAATATCAGGAAGGGAGACAGAACATAAAGACTCCTAACTCGGGGAAACGAACTAGGGGTGGTGGAAGGGGAGGAGGGCGGGTGTTGGAGGGGAATGGGTGACGGGCACTGAGGTGGATACTTGACGGGATGAGCACTGGGTGTTTTTCTGTATGTTGGTAAATTGAACACCAATAAAAGTTAATTAAAAAAAAAAAAAAGTCAGAGAACGTCTGCTAGGACTGGAAGCTCCCGAGTACTACAGACTCTTTGGGGTTGCTCTCTCACCCCTCACCTTCTTTACGCCATCAGGAGAGGTAGGATGTATCTTACAGGGGAAGGGTGCAAGATCAGCCTGACCAACATATACCTCCTTACAGGTGCTGATGGTTCATTTCATGTGGCCACTGGGCTGGGCTATAGTGTCCAGGTGCATGGCCAAACACCCATCTAGATGTCACTGTGAAGGTATTTTTTTTAAAGATGTCATTAACATTTATTTATATTTTTTAAATTGATTTGAAAGAAAGAGAGTGAGTGCGGTGGGATAGGCAGAGGAAGAGGGAGAGAGAATCTTGAGCAGACTCCTTGCTGAGCACAGAGCCCAAATTGGGCTTGATTCCATGACCCAGAGATCAGATCATGACCTGGATGCTCAACCAACTGAGCCATCTAGGCACCCCTAGATTTGATTACATTTAAAACAGACTGAGTAAAGCAGACTACCTTCCATGATGTAGATGGGTCTCATCCAATCAGCCTTAAGAGAAAAGACTGAGGTCCCCCAAGAAAGTAATCCTGCCTCCAGACAGCCTTCAGATTCAACACTGCTACATCAAGTCTTCCTTGGGTCTCCAGCCAGTGTGCCTGACTTGTAGATTTAGGACTTGCCAGTCCCCATAATCATATGAGCCAATTTCTTAAAATTAATCCATCTCTCTTTTCATATACATATAATAACCTTATTGGTCCTGTTTCTCTGAAGAACCCTAACATAGAGGTGCTACCTTTACCTGTAACCCAAACATCTTCTTCACTTTGTAGATTTTTTAAAAAAGATTTAATTTTATTATTTATTCATGAGAGACACACACAGAGAGAGAGAGAGAGAGAGAGAGAGAGGCAGAGACACAGGCAGAGGGAGAAGCAGGCTCCGTGCATGGAGCCCGACGTGGGACTGGATCCCAGGTCCCCAGCATCAGGCCCTGGGCCAAAGGCAGCGCTAAATCACTGAGCCACCTGGGCTGCCCTCCACTTTGTAGATTTACAGGTAGCATGACTCAATCCCCCTGTGCCCATTTCCTTATCTGTAAAATGTAAAGTGTTTAGAACAGTGAATAGCATATAGTAAGCACTCAATCAATGTAGCTATCATTCATGTAAGTAATCTTAGAGTACCACTATGGGGTACTCTTCTAGGAACTAGAAAAATCTCTTCTCTCATGGAACTCATATTCTAATATGGGAGACAAACAAGTAAGATACACCAAACCTCAGACAGTGAGAAGTACCATGGAGAAAAACGAAGTTATGGGGAGCACAAAGAGAAGATGGGATTATTCTTTGCAACAGAGTTGTAGGGAGGGCCTGCATGATAAAGTTACATAAAGTAGACCTAAGGATAAAGTAGACCTAAAGAACATGAGAAACGGAGCTGTGTGGATATTTGGAGGAAGAGTGATCCAGGCAGAGGACACAGTGAATGCAAAGGCCCTGGGGCAGTGAGTGTGGCCAGCATATATGAGATTGTGGCTGAGCTGGAGGCAGTTCAGGGAGAGGGAAGAGGAGAGCTGGTCAGAGAGGAAGGTGTGTGTGTGGGAGAGGGGGGCACGGTGCCAAGTCATGTCAGGTTTATAAGGGCTGTGTCTTTTTCTCTAGAATTAGAATGGAAGCCACTAGAGGGTTTGTAACAGAGGAGTGATGTGATCTGCCTTACATCTTACATCTTACATCCCTCTGGCCACTAGACTGAGGAGAGATGAAGGGAGGCAAGGGCAGAGGCAAGGAGACCAATTCTGGGCTGTTGCAACAATCTCGGGAAGAGACAGTAGAAGCTGGAAGGGCAGGAATGAGGATAAAATTATTACTGTCAATCACCATCACTGTGTTTCCTTAAGTTGCATTTTAAAAAAGACAAGAAGGGAGAAGCAGCAACACCCTCTGGCTGGAACACTGCAGGTGCCAATTTCATAAAGAAATTAAGCAACTGGAGAGAAGCAAATGAGCTAACAGTAGCCCCAGCAGAGGGCGCTGGGGAAGCCAGGGGGACTTCTGAATGGGAGGGATTTCTCCCAGGGAGGAAACTGAGTTTCTCCCTCAGAATCTCTACACTCTGCAGTAAAGACCTATCTGCCCCCAGCCTGGTGCTAGGCATGCCTTGGACAAAATCATTCAAGTAGGACTCAGCACTCACCTTCATGGATCGTCAACACAGATACAGAGGGACAGACATCTAAATGTCCCACAGACAAATGAGGAACAAAATGAAAGCAAACTGAAGTGGTGGCATTGTTCTCACAACATTCCACAGGGCTGAGTGTGGAGCTGTGCTCACAGGGGTGGCATGTTTGGACAGCATGGTGCTGGGAAACATCAATACTTCTCTCCCAGTAAGCTGGGAGGAGGCTTCAGGTATGAAATCGTTTCCTGTGAAGCTGGGACTCTGGACCAGAGGTTCACTTTACAACCCTTGTCCTTCCTTATGTTAAAAATTATTTTGAAAAACTTTAAACATAGAGAAAAACACTGAGATTAACTAATTCCTATGACCTACCACCCAGATGAGTCTTTGGTCTTATTTTCTTTGGACTACTTTTTTTTTTTTTTTTTAAGAAATAGAACACTTACACTTGAGGAATCCTTTGTTCTCTTTTACTTAAAAAAGAAATTTCTAAATTCAAAGAGCACTAGAAGCTAGAGCTCTGTAATTATTCTGCATGCACTAAAACGATTCTATTTGGGCAGATTTTCCAGTTAGCGGGACTGGTGTACCCCAGTGGCTGTCAAAGAGTAGTTGCTGGGCTAGCCATAGCAGCATCACCTGGGACTTGTTAGGAATGCACACTCTTAGGCCCACCCCCAAGACCCCTAGAAAGGGGAACTCTGGCAATGGAGCCCAGCAATCTACATTTTAATGTACCCTCTCTATCATTCTGAGGCATAGCCACGTTTGAGAATAACTGATCTACCCCTTAAGTCAGGTGGGCATTTGCACGGTAGCCTGTGGGGTAACGGGACATGATTCCACCCAAATTCTCTAGGGAGAATCCATACACTCTTGGGCTGATCTGGTGGGTGCCAGTGATTATGAGCAGATCTCTGACATCAGATAGACCTGAGTAAATGTTCTTCCTCTGCCACTGCCTAGCTTTATGGTCCCAAGCAAATGATCCAACCTTCCCAGGCTGCGGTAAAGTGAGAGTATGGACAGTTCCCATATCATCAGGCTGTTGGAAGGGACATGATGGGTCCTGAAGCAGGCAGGTCCAGACAGTACAGTAGTACTCATTCTAGGGGAGTTGGAGAAACAGCCATGGCCACATCCTGCACCTCCTTGCACAGACTCAGGGACTTTTTTTAGGGATGACAGCCACCCAGCAGGTCATGCAGAATACCCTGGGGCTGAGGGAGAAGCAATACACCAAGTATTCCATGAGACCTGAGAAACCACCTAGAGTGGTCTAGGAAGTACCAAGACAGATGGGCAGAGGCTGACAGGCTTTGGGGTGTTCTGGATCCCCAAGGGTTTAGGGCCTGATTCCTGGCCAGGTGGGGAAGGCCTAAATTTTCACCATCTCTACCATAGGTTTAGTTTTCAAAAAAGAAGAAAAGGAAAAGGATCTCCTGCCCTTGATGTACCCTTGTGGGAAGCTGAAGCCCTCTAAAATGCTCTAGGAAGTTTGATTTCTAGATATGCACTGCATCGACATAGCCCCTCTGGCTTTGCTTCCTCCCTTCCGGGAGGCGAGTGGGAAAATTAATAATTCTGCTTTGTGCTATAATGTTCCACTGTGGAATATGATTGTGTGACAGTGTGAAAGGCAGGGAAGCTGCTAGCCTCTCCCCTGCCTCCTGCAGACAAAAGCACTGAGAGTCTTCTGAGGGCATGCCACTGGCTTCTGGGCCCGGGTTAGGTCATCCATTAGCTCTCCCAGCTTGGAATGCTGGATGGTTCTGGCTGTCAAGGGGGAATGAATCACTGTCCACCAAGACCAGGTTACTCCTCATCTCCAGGCTGGGAGGCCTGTTCTCTGGGAGGTGTTTCAGGGAGGGCTGAAGGTAGAAAGCCCTAGCTCACCTCAGAATAGCAGAACAGCACATTTGTGCATTCTGCTCTGTTTTTCCAATAAGCAGGGCCAGGTCACATGGATTTCTCCTTTCTGGGATGCTCTGCTGGAGCCCTGTCCTGCTGGCTTTGCTCCACATCTATGAGTTTGCCAGCAATCTTCTGGCATACTGCATGTGGGGTGGCCTACAGCCAGGGGAGTGTGAGTGCTAGCAGCCTAGGACACCCTACCCTTCCACCTGCCCTGGCCACAATGGGACATGGAATCAGGTTTAGTTAAGCAGCTTTGGATTTCAAATATCCAGTCTCCTTTCCCCTTTCTTCATGTCCCAGCCTCATCCTCCAGACAACTCCCCATCCTGCTTTTTAGAAGAAGAACCCGTTTTTCTTCAGCCTCCTCATCTTGCCATGGCAAAAAGCTAGAATGGCATTTCATTTCTTTGCCACAAAAACCAGAAATGGATTTTTCCCTACATTTTTATCAATGTCTTACCTGGTCCCCATTAAGATCTCATTTCCACCAAGGGGCAGCTCATTTTCAGAAGGGAAATGCCATTAGGCTGGCTTTCTGTTTTTGCTAAGCATTTTAAATTTATTTGAAGGAGGGGGTCAGCCACTCCTAAGTGCCTGCATTCCTCTGAGAAGATGCGCCTTGTCAACTGCCTACATCTTGTAGTGCTGTGTAGCAATGTACCTCCCCACCCTCTCTGACAACTCTTCATCACAAAGGACTAAAAACCCCTAAACACAATCCTAACCTTTTATGCCTATATTCTCTCAGATGGCTCTCAGAATTCTCTAGGTTAAGTGAAGAAAAATTATCTAACAAAATATAGGTATGGGAAAATCCAGTGCCAGATAACTGAAGTCCTCAAAACCTGTCTGGTTCAAGAAAGGTCCCAAGAACTTAGTTGAAAGTGGAAGTCAAAATGAGAAACAGATGCTATTTCTACAGCCATTTTTAAAGGTCTCCTGATAACAGTGTTGAAAATGAGACATCTCCAAACCCAATGTTAACCTTTTCCTCATTCAGTCACCAGTAACACACCAAGACAGACACTCTCTAAGCCTAACAGCTATACTGTGGCTAACAATTTCTCAGGCATTAGAAAAATCAAACATCATAATGATTTTCAATATCACTAATAATTAGGAGGCAGAAAGTATTAAATAGGGTATTTTTTGCCCAGAGATCAGCCAAATTGAAAAAACTGACACTACCCAGTTTTAGCAAGGGTGTGGAGGAAGAGGATGATAATTCGATCATGTATGGAGGGCTATTTGACAACGGAAACAATCATTTTTGAGCAGCAAATTGTTTCTTTGAATTGGTCCCACAGAAATTTTTCAAGACACACTGGTGTGAGGTCAAGGACAGTGGCTCTCACTGAGGGGGGCACTTGACAGGATGAACACTGGGTGTTACTCTGTATGTTGGCAAATTGAACACCAATAAAAAATAAATTTATTATTAAAAAAAAAAAAGGACAGTGGCTCTAATGGTTAATAGTGGAAAAACTGGGTAGAAATGTCCAAAAAGAGGAAGCTGTTTAAAATACATGATGGAAAAAATAAAATAAAATACATGATGGACTGTCTTCCAATATAAGTGGGCAGCTACTGACACATACGAATACTGCATGGAAAAAAAAATGTAATGCTAAGGGGAAAAGGAGGTTTTAGGAGTCCACATAGTAGGATTCTCAGGAGACTAAAAATTAGATATAATCATGTTTTTAAAGATGCCTGCCATTGGCCTGCCAGATTCACACCTTCCATCTTCTTCTGGGACCTAACCCCTCTCCTCTCCATCTGTGTGGCTCCTGTGGGGGCTGTCATGGCCACAGATGACAGGGGTAGGGCTTGAACCTAGCTGGCAAGATGTCCCTTATTTGAATTTTTTTTTTACTTGACACCAGTGAAACCAGTCAGCCTTGGGTACAAATGCAGGTGTTATGCTGGCTTTCTGTCATCTGGGGAGCTTGCCCGCAGCAGGGAGATGAAAGCCACATGTGGGGAGTGCGCAGGCTGGATGTGGCCTGGCCTGGCTATGCTCAGGTGCCTGCTTCCAAGACTGCTCGGGCTTCCTGTAGCTCTCTGCCTCCAGCTGGGTATCCAGCTCCTGTGTGTGGAATATCCTTCCAGCACAGCCCTTTTCTGTTTAAGCTATTAGAGTATCATTCTGTCATTTCCAGCCAAGGATCTTAACAAAGGCAAAAATGGGCAGGTAAATCTGTGGAAATATACCCTGATCTGTTTGCAGTGTTCTTTCCAGTGAGGATCCTAGCATGGAGAATTTGATATAATGCTTAGATTTTCATTATTTAGTTTTACAATGATCATGTAATTCTTTTGAAATCAAGAAGTCTTAAAAAAAAAAAAAAAAGCCTTTCAGGTCTCTACCTAGTTTTCATAGAGCCTAAAAGATAAATGACAAGGACCTTTGAGCAGCAGGCCTGAGCACCATGCTGTCATGTTGGAGAATGCATCTGAGTTGGACTTTAGAATTTATTAGTGCTTCTATAAGCATTAGTCCCAAGGGCCTTGGATGGACTCTCCTGATACTTGGGATGAGAAAGCAACTCCCTTCTTCAGAGGGACATGAAGATATGAAGATTACGGTTACAACAGCCACATCTGGTCTCTCACTCCCAGAAGCTTGCTGATGGTGGTCCTATTAGAATAGGACGGCCATTCTAATCCCATCCATCCTTCCACTGTCATCAGCCCTCCCTTCTGCTCCAGTGAGACTCCATCTAAGAAGACTTAGTCACCAGCCTAGAAGGTGCAAAGTGAGCATCATGAGTGCCATTGCCCTTAATCCAGTTTGGGGGTCAGCCAGGTAGAACCCTGACTCCTGGAAAGTGCCCAGCAGCTCACCTGCTAGGCTGCAATCACCAGACTCCCACAGCTCACCGTGATCCCCATCCAACAGCAGGGCAAAGGCACGGGCTCTAGTCCCCAACAGGATAGTCCTGCTGAGGCTTATCTTGTCTTTGGCCACGTGTCCTTTCGTAGATTTAGATCAATGATAGTGCTTCCATGGAATGAACTGAAATTGTGACGCTTGACAGGAAGGGTGGGCTTGATTAAGGATTCCCTATTCGCACCTCAGCAATTTAGTCCATGGGCTCCTCTGTTGTGAGATGCTAATAAAGCTATCCAAGCCATCAACATTACCTAGTTACTCTGTCCATTAAGACACTTATAACCCCTGAGGAGGCTGTGGCTGTGTTTTTCAAAAGAGAAACATCAGTGTCTCTGGGCTCCTGTCAACAGTCAGCTGATAGGCTGGCTACCATTTTTTTTTTAATTTTTATTTATTTATGATAGTCACAGAGAGAGAGAGGCAGAGACACAGGCAGAGGGAGAAGCAGGCTCCATGCACTGGGAGCCCAACGTGGGATTCGATCCCGGGTCTCCAGGATCGTGCCCTGGGCCAAAGGCAGGCGCTAAACTGCTGCACCACCCAGGGATCCCCTACCATTTTTATTCTCCTTGCTGGTAACTGCTCTTCTGCTGCTCCTTTCCCCAAACCACGACCCTCCTGTCATCAGGAGCTGTCCATCTGCTGCCAGGAAGGCATCTGGAAACCGGACATTCAGCATTCCTTTCCTGAGACCTTGAGGAATAGCTGACTGTCACCTGATTGGAATTCTCTGTGCCAGTTGGTGACGGTGGGAGGAATGGAGCCCTGTAAAGCTCCAACACAGAAAACTCCATTTCTCTCTCCCATAAACTTGACATGGGGGAATATCTAAGCTGGAATGGCAAGATTTCCATACAAAATTAGTCATTATAATCGTTAAAAGGGTTAGTGGTTTGGGACTTTTTTTCAGAGCTCACATGTCACATAAAGTAGTCTGGTTGTGTCAGGACCAAAAAATGTGGAGTGCCACACGAATGGCCTGTGTGTGGTTCTTTTGTGCCCACCCTGGCTGCTCTGACTTGGGTGGAAGTGTGAAAGTGAATTTTTAAGGACAACTGAGTGAAATGTGAGCAAAAGTCCTCTGTACTTGGATTGGAAGACATATTTGAGATTGACATTAATTCAAGGGGGGGGCCATTCTTTCATGAGGTCATCCTTGAAAATTAAGACCATGTCTTAAATTGATCTCAAGCTGTATTAATATATCACCAAAAATTAAATTCCTCTAAGAAAATGGTCTCAGAATCAAGGCTCATCTATATGTTAAAGTATTTCTAACAAATGTTCAAGACCAGAATCTCCACTAAATGGATCGTGAGAGTTCTTATTTTTGACAGACTCTAAACTTGTCTCTGATTTGGATTAAAACAAAATTATTTTGGGGATGGGGAGGTATGAGCAAAAGATCCATAACACGCTCCTTATAAGCTACTGAAACAGCATATATTCCCTGTCAACTTGCTTCTCATGTTAACCAGTTCAACAGAACAGTATCTCTGATAGCACGAGGACTGCGTTTCTACTCTAAATGAACAAGGAAATTATAGATCATACACATCTGGAAAAGTCATTAAGAAGAGCCTCTGCTTTCTGTGGTTAAGCAGAAGAATGTGGTTTTAAAAAGAAAATAAATTATGATCAGTGTTTCACTGAAGAGGACGATTGGTGCATGGGAGTCAAAAGGAAATAACTCCCTTGAGTTTGTGAGCACCTGGCCAACTATGTTATTGGGAATGGCCCCTCTCCTGAGGCCCCAGGTCCAGGACAGGTAAATGGATGCATTTAGGCAGATGGCTGGGTCCTGCCAGCGGGAAGAGAGATGGGAACATTATGTGCCTTCAGGCACCAAGGAAACATCAGTATTTCCCCATTGGCTCTTAAGATTTAATCCGGCCTTATGTGGGTCTTGCCACTTGATCTGCAAGTAGACAACTGTTTTTTAACATCAAGATATCCAACTTGGTATAGTAGAGAGAGTAATGTGCTCGGTGCCAAAGTCCCAAGTCTCAGTCCTGATTTCCCTGTATTAGCCAAGAGACCTTACTAGCCAAGCCACTTACAGACTTCTGAGCCAATGCTTTCTCCCCCGTGCAAATGGGGTAAGTCACCCTTCCTGTCTTTTATGATTGGGCTACCACAGGAGAATCTTTAACAAAGTACTTTCTAGACTGAGAATTGATATATGAAGGGAAGGTATTCATGGTTTTAGGGCTTCGATGGTAAGAAATAGGAAGGTCACTAGGAAAGGCTTCATTCTGAACCCCTACTCCCTTCTGAAAGAATCCAACAGCTTCAGCAAATTATGCTTAGCAAGATCTTCACTACTTTCTTCCCCATGTTTTTCATGTACCCACTTCAGATTCACAGACACAGAACTTGAACTCCGGTTCATCACTGAGTGTCTGCTAAGTACCTGCTATGAATTTGGTATCACTCTGCAAAGCACAAGAGGCAGGAAAAGAAGAGGGTATTGTCCAAGCACAGCTTACAAAGGACAGAGGCTGGAAAAGGAGAGGGGAGACAACGGAGCCTGGGAACAGGATGCAGCGTGGGTCATGGGTACATAGGGATCGTTGGCAGGAAATGGGCCTTAAGCTCCCCCAAATACTCTTGGAAATCAAGGACTATGTAGAAATGGAGAATAAAATAAAATGGGAGAGAGCATCAGACAGAAAGGTAGGTTTGGGTTCCACCTTCAGGTTCCACTTTCTTGAGCAAATCTCCCCTTCTCTGGACTGTGGTTCCCGCCCTGGCCACAGAAGGCCCTGTCCAACTCTCCCAGGCCAATTCCCTGACTCCTTGGAGCAAGCTGCAAGCACAGGGGGAGCTCGGTCCTCATCCAAGCCTCACAGTCTCTGACAGCTGGGTCACCACACGCCGAGCCTAGTGAGCAGATCACACATGGACGCACGACCACCTCACAGCAGAAGGGCCGAGAATTACCTGGTGTGGCTGTTGGAGGAGAGGCTTTCCCAGGGCTGCACGCTGCAGCCAGCCACGGCAAAGGCGCCCCCACAGCTGCCATCCAGCTTTGTGAGCAGGGCCTTGGCAGCATTCTCAGCGGTCTTCCGACAGTCGTGTGCACACTTGAGCATCTGAGTGATGTTTTCATCCCCTGACTGGTCTCCTACATTGCAAAGAAACCAAAGGATGAATACACACAAACCTACATGGGACAAGTGTGACAGCGAGTTTGGCTCGTCGGTTCCTAGTTGCTCAGGGCAGAGGTGGCCTGGGGGAGAGAAACTACTGGTGGGTGGCCAACAAAGAGATACAGTGCTGGGCTGGGCGCCCTCACATAGAAACTGTACTTAGCAAGGCCCGTCTGCTCTAAGCTCACTGTCCTCATCAATGAAGGATTGGCTAACATAATCTCTGAGGTCTGTCTCTAGCTCTAACACACTATGATTTTCTCATTATCCAGGTTCCTTACTTCTCCCACTCAGTTGCCATCTACCACAGGGCCATTTTCTTCCTGTGTTGGCATGTCCTGGTGAATGAGGCTCAAACTATGCCTCCATACGACCAGGGCTTTTCTTAGAGCTTTCTGTAGGCAAGAGAAACAAACCTAATAGCTAAAATGAGAACTTTCGATTGGCAGTGTATTCTCTGTACAGTACTAACCCCCGACTTCTCTCTCTGCTCAGGCACTGGCAAGCCCAAATGTGCCCAGGAGTCAGGTCACTGGGCTGGGGCAAGACCTGAGGAGTGGTGGGACAGAGAGTGAATTCCCTGCCTAAAACGTTCTCATTCTTGTGGTGGCCAAATAAATCACCAGTCTGCAACCTCTTCCACCTAATCCCTAGCCTTTCAAGTATTTTCAAATGAAACTATATGCCAAAGCATAAGATACAAAAGTGGTAAATGCAGAACCAGTTGAAATGAACAGGGGTGGGGTGAGGGGTCACACAGTTCAGTTTCCCCACCATCCTCCAAGCCCATGGCTGGGGCCCAATTCAAAGACATTCCTCCAGCTTTCCAGGGCACAGTTTCAAAACCACTGGTCTCAGGGCAGAGGTGGCCTGGGGAGAGATTTTTCAAATCATCTAGAATGAATGTAATGAGTGCCTATGTAGTCAACAAGAGACAGAAAAAAGCACCATGGCTGGTACTGTGGGTGAGTGTCCTGAGCTAGTACTTGGTCTGCTGTGCAACTATATGGCCCATTGGAGCAGAATGGCAAGTCAACTGCTGCTGTCAGCAGAGTGGAAGGGCAATTTAATAGAGAACTGCTCAAGGTAAGCCAGCTCACAGCTTTACAGAGTGAGGAAGAGCTATGGGTGCATATGTCCTGTAGGCTTCCTTGGACACCCCCTTCTTGGCCATTTCCCTGACAACTTTCATGTGTTTCTTCTTTCCACAAATGAGGTATTTTACATATATCTCACTAACTGACTGCTCTTTGAATTCTGTTCTGAAGTAGGCATAACATTACTGACTGGCTCATTTTATAAATATGTCATGAGCTACCCAGGATTATGTTAATACAAAGCATTTCATTATTGATTTTAAGCATTTTAAATGCAGATTTATGTAAGCCCTTCCAGCTCCTACCAAGTAACTGTGCCACGCAGAGACAAGCCTAATAAAAGGTACTTTTCCAGGACAGAATGGTTTAAAGACATCTGATGATACAAACTGGAAATAAGAGGATTGATTTTTCTTCCCTTTAATTGATCGTTTTTCTTAATACACATATTAAAAAAAAAAAAATTGACAGCAGGCCAAGATCATTTTAGGATCTGTTTAATATGAGGTATAAAGTTTTATGGTTTAGTGAAAAGACCCTGAAAAATGAGATTTCTAATGGAAATGCTGGCAGAGTTTCTACTTCTGGGCTGGGATGTTAATGCTATTAGAAAAAAAAAAGAAAGAAAGAAAAAGGAAGAGAGAAGAGGGTGGTCACCCATACAAATGAAGGTCTGCTCCCTTGCCTCATAACTTGGATATGAAGTAGGAAATTAGTGTCCAGGATACTTCCTTTCCTTCAGATTTGCTTCAGATTCCTGTACAGGTCAAAACTGAAGGAGGAGAAGCATGTAAGTGTTCAGTGCACAAGCTAGACCCCAGGTGAGGGGGAGGAGCTGATGAGAACACCGGGGTGAGGGTGGGGACGCACCCTGGGGGGGCCCTGACATGACCTTCCTTGCGAAGGTGTGTCCTGGAAGAGCAGCCAGAGTGGAGGCTACCAGCCCTCGCTGAGAAGCCTGTCCCTGACATATGGCCTGGTTCCTGTGGCCGAGGACTCCTGGTTTGCCCACACCACCCACGTTTGGCTCTGAAGTTAAACAGTTTTCTATTTACCTGACGTTGCTTCTGTAAGGAAGCTGCTGCTAGAAAGCTGAGGCCGAGGTAGCATCCAGGCCTTGGCACTGAGGCATGACAACCTGTCTCCCTTGGTGTTTCTTCCCTCTCTACTTTTTCTACTGTGTCCTTTTCACATCACTGTAAGGCCCAGAGCCACCATCACAGGCCAAATTATAGCAAATGTTGCTAAACCAGGATGACACACTTGTGTCTTTTTCAACGACACACCTCTTCCAGTTACTCCAAATGGAGGGGTGGTTGTAGGAGGCCATACAGATCTGGAGGTGCAGACAGGCCAACGTGATACATGGCCCTGGGGCCGGGGAGGCGAGTGGGTCTGCTGACACTTCTGATCCCCAACAGGGCAGGGCAGAGCTCTAGGCTCTGGGGGCAGCCCTCTGAAGGGGACAATGGGGCGTGAAACCATTTCCTCTGTGTCCACAAGGCACCTGGAGACGAGGGAAATGCAACCCATGCTTCCAAACTACCCAAAAGGACAGATGTGGGGCAAAAGAGAAGAGGCAAGACACAGCAAAGGGACCCTCAACATTTAGCATCACAGAGAGAGGATGTGGGAAAGTAGGTCTCTTTCATCACCAACTGTGGGCCTCCTGCTCTATCTGGTCCTACTGTTGGCTGGGGAGAATATGTTTCCTGAGAGGGCTTGTTTGTTTTAACGGGTCTGTAATTCTGTTTCCACTCCAGTTCTGCTGTATTCAATATTAACAATTTACTCACTTGGTCATGAGGAAAAAACGGGAAACACACTTGACAAGCAAATTTCATGTTGCTGGGAGGTGTTCTGATGCCAGCAGTGAAATAGGGGCACTGTGGAGCAAAGGAGGCAGGGGGCGAGAAGGAAGAGGAAGGGCAGGCCCCAGGCCACACTTACCAGTGGAGGACCCCACGCCAGCTGCCCGGAACTGCCCCAGGATGAGGCTCTGCTCACTCTCCGCCAGGGCCAGCAGCAGTTCGTAGGCTTCTATGCACTGCTCACTGAAACAGAAGCACACAGCATCCTCGACTCTGGGAGGGGACAGTAGGCCTCTTCAGTGCAGCACTGTCCCCTGAGGGGGAAGCAGCTCCAGACCTGCTTCTCAGCCGTGCTGTCCATGTAAGGAGGAAATGCCCACAAATATTCCCGCACAAAGCCCAGGGCTTGCCCTGCTATGCTGACCCCCCCACCCCGCCGCCCCGCAATTCACTTAATTTAAACTTTTACTTTCAACTAAGATTTTGGGGTGCCTGGGTGGCTCAGTCCTAGTCAAGTGTCCAACTCTTGATTTCAGCTCAGGTGGTGATCTCAGGGTGGTGAGATCAAGCCCTATGTGGAGTCTGCTTGGGATTCTCATTCTCTCTCTCTCTCTCTCTCTCCCCCCCCCACCCCCCACCACTTGTCACCCCCACTGATGCGTATGCATGCCTCTCACTCTCTAAAAATAAATAAACTAGGATCTAGAAAAATACCAGAGAAGCAATAAAAGTGGGAGAATTAATTTTAATGCTTCTTTAACGATCGGCTAAAAAGGAAATGTAATATGCTTATGGTAGCCAGCCTCCAAGATGGCCCCCACTGATCCCATATGCTGGTATCCACACCCTTGTGTTATCTCCTGCACTACACCAGAGTTGGTCTATGTGACTAAGAGGATATGGGATGTCATTTTCAAGATTAGGTTATAAAAAAGCATGGTGACTTCCATCTTGGTCACTCTCTCTCCCTTCACTTTCTGTCTTGGATTATTCTCACTAGAGAAAGCCAGTGGTCATGTCTTGAAGCCTCTTGGGCAGCCCCATGGAGAGACCCATGTGGTAAGGAACTAGGCTTCCAGCCTGGTGAGTGAAGAACTGAGGAACTCCACCAAACAGGCTATGTGAATGAGCCTTCTAAGAAACAGATCTGCCAGCTCCAGTTAAGGTTTCAGATGACACAGTCCTGGCTGACAGCTTGAGCAGGACCTCCTAAGAGACTCTGAGCTAGAACACTACTGAGCTAAATCACTCTCCCCACTTCCTGACCCTAGAAACTGAGGCACAAGAAATAGTTACACAGTAATGGGAAGGTAGGTAGGTACGTAGGAAGGAAGGAAGGAAGAGAGAGAGAGAGAGAGAGAGAGAGAGAGAGAGAGAGAGAAGAGGCACACAATTTTGACCTAGATCTTCAGTAACCAGCTAGCCACATATGGCTATTTAAATTAAAAAGAATTTAAGTTACGGGGCGCCTGGGTGGCTCGGTTGGTTAAGTGTCTGCCTTTGGCACAGGTCATGATCCCAGGGTCCCGGGATCGAGCTCACATCAGGCTCTCTGCTCAGCAGGGAGTCTGCTTCTTACTCTCCCTCTGCCTCTCCCCCACCCCTTCTCTCTTGCTCTCTCTCAAATAAATAAAATCTTTGGGGATCTAGTGGCTTGGGTGCCTCTTTAGCCTTGGGTGGCTAGTGGCTTAGCACCTGCCTTTGGCCCAGGGCATAATATTGGAATCCCGGGATGGAGTCCCACATTGGGATCCCCGCAGGGAGCCTGCTTCTCACTCTGCCTGTCTCTGCTTCTCTCTCTCTCTCTGTGTCTCTCATAAATAAATAAATAAATAAAATCTTTAAAAAAATCTTTAAAAAATAAGAATTTAAGTTAAGTAAAAAGAAAAATTCAGTTCCTTTGTTGCCACAGCCATATATCCTATGTTTAAGAGCCACACGTGGCTAGCAGTTACCATATATCACAGATAACAGGTCCATCATCACAGAAAGTTCTATTAGATGCTTATAAAATTGCCCCTTGAAACATTTACGAAATCTCTGACAAATTTAGATTTCTAGGAGGAAGAAATTAGTCTCTCTGCCTCTCTCTTCGTGCCTGTCATCACTGGGCACACCAGGTCCAGGACCGGAGACAGACCCCTTCCTAACGGCCATACATGACTCACACAGATCCATGTCTGCACAGGAAGTGGAGCATGTGCACCATGCCCGAGTACTCCTGGACAAGACGCCTGCAGCGCAGAAACTTCCCTGCTAAGCAAATAACTGATTAGTTTCTCTAAGCTAAGCTGAGGAAATGTTGCTTTACTCAACATTTAGTCAACAGACCATCCGTTTTTCAATCATCTCACTTCTATCTTCTTCCACTAAAAGATAAGGAGGATCACCCATTCATTAGCTCTGGGTGCTGGCAGCTCCTCCTTTCAAGGGTAGTTCATCTTTCAGGTTAGAGATGCTGCAACACTGCTTCATCCACACAGATCAAAGGCAGACTGTTGCTGCAGAACAGCCTGTTTCCAGGATTTATCACAGGTAGATTACCTGTCTGCTTTGGTGTGTCTGTAAACTAGCATGATGTGCTCTAGCTTTGGTCTCATAGATTTTGCTTTTTTTAAGTAGGCTCCACACCCAGTGTAGAGCCTAACCTGGGGCTTGAACTCACGACTCTGAGGTCAAGACATGAGATGACATCAAGAGTCGGAGGCTTAACTGAGCCACCCAGGCTCCCTTGGTCTCATAGGTTTTGGGGTTTGATTTTGTTTTTTGAAGAAAAAAAAGTTTCTTAAAACATACTGATCTTTTCAGAGGATACTAAGAGTAAGGTACCGCCCCTACTCTGGAATCTTGGAAATATGCCTAAGTAGTGCCACTAATAAAATAAACCCCTGAAAACAATAATGCACAGCTTTATAGCTATTAAACAAATAGTAACTTAAAAACAGATAAGTTGCAAAGCTGATGAGGCTGAAAAGAAGTGGTACATTCATACACTATTTGCTCATTGATGAATGAACTGCAGTCATTCATTATTTTTTTAAAAGATTTTATTTATTTATTATTGAGACACACACAGAGAAAGGCGGAGACATAGGTAGAGGGAGAAGCAGGCTCCCTGTGGGGAGCCCGATGCAGGACTGGATCCAAGGACCTTGGGATCACACCCTGAGCCAGAGGCAGACACTCAACCACTGAGCCACCCAGGAGTCCTGAACTGCAGTCATTTAAACTGGCTTGTTTTTATGGGAAAAAAATTGGAAGCATACCAGAGAAGCCACAAAAATATTCATATCTTTTGATCGATAATTCCTGCTTTGGGGATTTTATCCCACAGAAAATATCCAAAAGAATGACAGTATTATCTGTATTAATTATTCCCCATAAAATTGTTTTTTATATTCAAAGTCCACAAAAATCTAAATATCTTTTAGAGAAATGAGTAAATAAAATAAGGATATATAAACTAGATGCAGGGGATACAGCCATTCAAAATGCATGCAGACAATTAAGAAACATTACAGAACTTCCATAAATTGAGGAAATAGAATATCCTATACTTATAATAATGTAAAACATATATGAAAATAAATAAAGACTTATAAGAGCAACAAATGAATATATAAATATGAAAATAAATATATTGAATGATATTACTTAAATGGAATAATACTTAGGTTGAACATGCCAGTAGAAACATACCAGTTTTCCAACACCATACTCATTGCTCTTATTTTCTTAATCATCACAAGGTGCTAATAGATTTTTCAGTATGTATCACATTAGTATTTGCTGGTCCAACTTTCTGTATGTGTTCTAAAAGACTGGTTTCTACTTTATGCAGGTTACTGTGGATGCATTTCTAAATTAAAATGCTCCCCATCCCACACGCACACGCATATACACACGCAGCCTGCATTTCCCTACCTGTACTGCAGGGCCAGCCTCAGTGCTGTGGCATTGGATTCATACTTTCCTACCAGCATGCTCATCCTTTCGGCATTGCTTTTGCATTCTTCCAGGGTTATGGTCAGGAGGTCATTTTGGGATTTGAGATGTTCGATGCGGCTACAAAGAAAGAAAAATCCCTTTTATGATTTCACATTAGGATTACAATTCATTTGCCAATATTTGAGTGGTCTAATCTAGATCCAGGCTAGACACGCATGTTAGGAGGTGAGCTTGTCAGAGGTTTTAGCAAATGTAACTGATGTGAGTAATAAAGGAAGCAACTTTAAGTACAAGAATCACTAAATTCTGTGTGAATTAGAAATACACACAAGCCCCCTGTTACTTCCCACCCAGCCAGCAACACACCATGTGCCAGTTACGTGTGAGGTGCTGAGGATCCACCAGGGAAAGAAGTCAATCACGTTTCCTCAGGCTCTTATGAGAGGCATGACAGGTGCACTTCAATAAACCACCCTCCACAGGGACAAAAAAAAAAAAAAAAAAAAAAAAGGCAGTACCATAGTAATAGCTACTATGTGTTAAACCCTTGCTCAATAACCTGCCATCACCCTTTGAATTAAGTATTATCATCCCCATTCTCAGAGGAGCAAACAGAGGCAACGAAAGGTTAAGTGCCTTGCCCTGGGATTTGAACTAGGCAGTTTGACCTCAGATCCTCTTCTCTTAACCACTTACTACAGAGCAGAAGATGAATCAGGGAGTAAGAAACTGTCCCTAAGGGCCCTTTGAATGGGCAACAGACCAGCAACTGTGGATTGTGTTCAAAACTCCTTCCAGGTTGTACAGTGCCACAACTGCTGACTACTGGTAGGACAAGCAGTGGGACTGGACCCACTTCATGCTTTATAGAAATCAGAACTACAAATTCAGAGCAAATGAGTTTTTGGCAAAGTCAGCAAAACATAAGCCTTCCGCTTCTCTGTTTTCTGTCCTGAGACAGAGGCTCTGGATGTAATGATTCATTTCCCATGGACACATCCATTGATAGTACTCTGACCACCAAGTCTTAAAGACACACAGGGTTTCACACATATAAAATGCAAGTGACTCTTGAAATGGTAAGGGTCTTGGAAGCCATTTGCCTTGAGGACCAATCATCGGACCACATATCTTAGAGCAGAATATGGAGACACCAACATGAGAGATGTCTCGTGGGTGTATAACGAAGACCACTGTGAGGTTTTGGCAACTCCAAGCTTAATTCAATGTAAGGCATTACAAGAACATACTGTTTTGTTCTTGTTGACATTAAGATTTCTTGAAACAGTCCCCACTCTCATTTACTCCAACTTGCTCCAGTGTACATTCGGTCCTCACTAAGTAGGTGGAACTCTTTAGCGAGCTCACAGACTTCCACGTGGCCAATCCCATTTAACGGGCCTTCTCAGGCAACACCCCACTAAACGGCTACTCCTTCCTTCTGAAAATGTTCTCTCTCATTTGGATCATAATAGGTCTTTACTGGTTCTCTTCCTGCCTTATAGATCATTCCTTCTGTCTCCTTTGTTCATTCCTTATTTTCTATGAAATCTGTGGGGGTTGGCATTCCCTTGGGACACAGCCCTGGCTGCCCTCCTCTATCAACACTCCTCCCTTCAGGGTGATTTTATTCAGTCCTATGACTTCATCAGGCATTTATATTCCTATGGATCACAAATTTCTTTAGTTCAGATCTCTCTTCTGAGTGCCATTCTCACATCTCCAGATGTTTCCTGATATTTCCATTTGGATGTCATACTGGCACCTCAAATTTAAGACTCTTGATTTTCCTCAAATCTTGTCCTCCCCTATCTCAGTAATCTACATCTCAGTAAATGCTACCACCATCCACCCAACAATACAGGTGAGACACGTGAGAATCTTGAGACCATCCCTTTCTCTTACATCCAGATCTAATTGTAACTGCAGTTTCCACTGAATTTATCACCAAAAACACTGACCCCCACCCTCTTCACATCACCTCCACTTTGGCCACATTGGGCCTCTGCAGTCATTGTTCTGCATCCGCTCTTGCCCCTCTTTCCATTCTTTACACCTGAGTCATCTTCCAAAATTTTAATCAGATTCACATAAAATCCTTTAACGACTTCCAATGACACTTAGAATAAAGAACAAACTTGGTCCACGGCCTCAAAATCCATATCCCGGGCAGCCCGAGTGGCTCAGCGGTTTAGCACTGCCTTCATCCCAGGGCCTTATCCTGGAGACCCGGGATCGAGTCCCACATCGGGCTCATTGCATGTAGCCTACTTCTATGTCTCTGCCTCTCTCTCTCTGTCTTTCATGAATAAATAAAATCTTAAAAAAAAAAATCCATATCCCACTGAGCCCTGCCAACTCTGCTACCTTTACTGTATATGACTTCTTTCATTCACTCCATTTCAGTTCCACTGGCCTTTGGACAGTTCTTACTTCACATCAACCTCCTTTTCGATCTTAAGGTTGTAATTTGGTCCATAAGACTCTTAGTTTGTCATATGGCTGCTTCCTTTAAAAATCTCAACTTAGGGATCCCTGGGTGCCTCAGAGGTTTAGCACCTGCCTTCGGCCCACGTGTGATCCCGGAATCCGGGGATCAAGTCTGGCATCAGGCTCCCTGCATGGAGCCTGCTTCTCCCTCTGCCCCCCGCCTCTCTGTCTCTCATGAATAAATAAATTTTTTAAATCTTAACAAAAATAAAATTTCAACTTAAAGCCCCCTCTTCAGGGATCCCTGGGTGGCGCAGCGGTTTGGCACCTGCCTTTGGCCCAGGGTGCGATCCTGGAGACCCGGGATCGAATCCCACATCAGGCTCCCGGTGCATGGAGCCTGCTTCTCCCTCCGCCTGTGTCTCTGCCTCTCTCTCTCTCTCTGTGACTATCATAAATAAATAAAAAATTTAAAAAAAATTTAAAAAAAAATAAAAATAAAGCCCCCTCTTCAGAGATGCTTTCCCTGGCTACCTATCTAAAATTAACACCCCCTGGGGACACCTGGGTGTTTCCCTTGGCTGAGCATCCATTAAGCATCTGACTCTTGATCTCAGCTCAGGGCTTGATATCATGGTTTTGAGTTTGAGCCCCATGTTGGGCTCCAGACTCGGCCTGTAGCCTACCGAAAAAGCAACACTTTCACCCCTCCTCTATCACAGTGCCTTGTTTACTGTGAGTTCTCTTAAGATCTCATTTGTTTGCTTCTTGTATAACTCCCCTAACAGAATATAAGTTCCATGAGAGCAGGGACCTTGTCTGTTTTTCTTTCCTTTGCATGACAAATAACTTAGTACAGAGTAGGTGCTTAAAACAGATTTGTTACATAAGGAATCACTTCTGAGGAGATATAACCCCCATTCCACACACAATCACAAAGCTAAAGGCTCTCATTTTGGGGGTGAAATAGGGCCTCCAACTTTCAGATGAACAGTTCAATGGCAGACATGAGGACATACTGGTAGGCTATTTCTAAGATTATTCCCACATTCTAGTTGTAGCTATCTCTTCAGCTGTCTCTTCAGAGAGAAGATACTGGAGGGGAAGTCCAAGGGCAGGGGTAGAATTTCAGCTGGGCTATTGAACAGCGCTGGACTCAAGGCAAGTCGCTTAACATCAAAGCCTTTGTTTTCTCATTTGCAAAATGGGACTACTGTACCCTCCCATGTTGAAGATTAAGTGGTTGTTTGTGAGAACCCTTGGCAAACCAAGACACCATGATAATGTGAGCTACAAGGACCAAATTCTTCCCTTTTCTCTGGTGTCTCAGTTCAGTGCGTAGAACTGAGAAATGAACCTCCCCCAAGTTCAACCACAAAGCAGACTTGCGAAATCCTAGAATCTGTAGAGAGGAGTTCCTCACTCATGGAGGGCCCCTGAAGGCATCTAACTTCATTAAACTGCAAAGGGCATATCTGATTCAGATTTTAAGCACTCCCTGGCCATGTACTGACAGGGCTGTTTTACTGCTATAAGATAATCATCAGGATTGTCACTCATAAGTATTTCGGATTTAATAAGGAAACCACTTAATTTCCAGATTTGAAATGACCTAGACTGCTGCATTTCCTTAGTCCTTAAGCACTGTATTAAACAGCTTCAAATCAGGGAGGAGTAACATTACAATTCAATCTATTCAGGCTTGCCAGACACAAGAGGAACGGTATTAAGCAACGGTAGAGGGGGGCTGGCATCCACATTTCTTCCTGGTTAGTTCATAAGCCTTTCAAATTCTCACTGTGCTCTCCCACTGAAGACTGGTAGGTCAAGGCAGCCACGCCACACTTGGATGTGATTCAGCAGTGCGCTCTGCCCCTGCAGGACCCATTCTGAGTCCGTGGTTTACCAGGATTTGGCCCTGGTCCTTGTTTGCTTTGTCAGCAACCCTCATTTCTGGGATGACCTATAAACCAGCCTTTGCCAAGAGGCATAAGTATAAACTTTAACTACCTCTGTTGTGAGATTTGGGAAGAATCCATAAAACTGGGAAAACTTTCTAAGCAGGACAGTTAGACCTACTTAGAAAGTTATTCTAAGTAGGACTAAGTAGGATAGAATGTAGGGACTGAGGATTACGTACATTTGCAAACAGCATAAATGAAATGAGGCAGCCTCTGGGGGAGCAGGGAGGGCTAGACCAGCATATTTGGTCAACCCCAGAATGTCTCAATAAGACTGCCTTTGCTGGTTCCTGATAGTTCCAGGCGCCCGGAGGATGCGGACTCAATATTCCGGAGATTCTCTCTGTGGTTCCTGGCAGCACAGGCAGGCATGCTTGGAGGCCAGCTTGTCTTTCTGACCTACTTGTTATTCAATACAAACTGTTCCCAGGACTTGGCACCTAATCTGCAAAGGCCAGTACGAAATAAAAAGGTGGAACTCTGCTTCATAAATTAAGAATTTATTTTTATTTTTTAAAAGGTTCTATCCATTTATTTGAGAGAGAGAGAGAGACAGAGAGCACAAGCAGGGAGAGCTGCAGAGGAGAAGGGAGAAGTAGGCTCCCCAGTAGTGGGGAGCCTAACACAGGGCTCGATCCCAGGACCCTAGGATCATGACCGGAGCATAAGGCAAGCACTTAACCAGCTGAGACACTCAGGTGCTCCAAGAATTTATTTATTTATTTTTTATTTTTTAAAGATTTTATTTATTTATTCATAGAGACACAGCTAGAGAGAGAGAGGCAGAGACATAGGCAGAGGGAGAAGCAGGCTCCATGTAGGGAGCCTGATGTGGGACTTGATCCCGGGTCTCCAGGATCACGCCCTGGGCTGTAGGTGCTAAACCGCTGCGCTATCAGGGCTGCCCGCCCCAAGAATTTAAAATGGTGACAGTAGAACAGGAAAGCCAAGTGTGGATGTTTCCAAACATGAGGCTTGTGAGTTTGAATACACAGGTCACACAAGGCCCACGAAGCCAGCCCTGACTGCCATAAACGCTCCTCTGATGAACAAGAAGGTGGGAACTCCCCGCCCACCAGCCTGACAGCCTCACAATTCATAAGCCAACTTGAACTGATCTTTGAAAGAGAAACGAGGGCAGCTCCCCACCCCCATAACACCATCGCTCAAAGTTACAGAATTTCTCCTTACCTATTCAATCGTTCTGTTTCCACCTCAAACTCTCTAATTTTGCTTTCGGAGATGGCAGATCCATGTGAGTAGAGTGTCTGGAAGATTTCCTGGATGTTGGAGCAGTCCTGAAGAGAGTGGGCCAGGTGTTCCGCCACACTGCTGGATACCTGCACAGGTAAGCATGAATCCCCCTCTAGTCAGTGTCGCTTTAGGGACCAGTCCTCAGGCATGTTTTGCATGCAAAAGAATTTACAGCCGATATTCCTTGACAACCAGGCACCAGGAAATGGTTACCCTGATCCTTCTCAGTCTGTGTAGTATGATTCTATGATAAAAAGCTAACTACTGTGAAAATAGCACATAAACAGAATCAAAATACGGCTGTATCCTCTAGGCATGTGTTTCTGGGCAGCCAGCCTGGGGAACATGCCTCTTTAGAGTTCCTAGATTTGGGGATATTGAGCAGAGTCTGTCCTCCCTTCCCCTTCCTGACCCCCTGCCCCTCCATGCCCTTGCCTCTCTGTTTGCTGCAGCCAAAGAGTGCAGCCAGCTCCTTTATTTTCACAGTTTGGCTTTGGCATTGAATCTGGATCCATGCAATTTTTCTCAGTGCAAAATTCTAAATTAGGGCTTCAAAAATACTATTCAGGCTTTCCCCACCCCTGAGGATCAAATAGCTGACTCTCAGCCTCAGCCCCAATCCTAAAAAAATATTCCTTAGGGAACTAAAACAATTCCCTTCCTACCATTCATCAGCTCTTATGGCCCCAAGGGGTTTTTAGGCTCTTCAGATGAAAACCCTGGTACTAAGTGAGAAGGTTCTGGTATTTCTCAGCATTGGGCTACACTTCAAAGGCAGCATTCATCCTCAGTGGAGAGCACATTCCCTTTTAAGAGGCATATGCAAAAAGTCAAATTCTTTCAGAGCTCCTTGACCCACTCAGTCTCTGGGATAGCAGGGTGATATAAGCAGGTACTTTAAGACTTTTATCTGTATTACCAGCAACTAGACATAAGTCATTTCTTTCTGAAAGTTTCCAGGTAGAGAAAAAGAGAAACTCCTTCATAGCTGAATAAGTAATTCCCTGATGAAGAAACCATGGTACTCTTTAATCTGATCCTCTGGAAGGAAATGGGGTATAATTTATTTTATAATTAACTGGTTTACAGGAGGTGAACTTGGGAAGTTCGGTCATCTACAAGCTGCTGTCTATGTAGCTCTACTGGGCACTTACTTTCTTGCCTTGTTTCTTGTGAACACTCACCCCTATACTACTGATTTCTGATCCTAGGACCGGCCGATCCGATGATGAAGACTCAGACCTGGTCTTCGATAGCTTCACCCTCTCAGCAATCTTGAAAAACAAAAAATTATCAAAAAATGACATATCACTTTCCAGATAAACTGTCAAGACTGCACTTATACAGGGCTACTGTTTAGCCATGGCAACTAAACTGATTAATCATTTTCCTAAAAATAACTCACTTGTCCAATTTTTCCACCATCTGCTTAACCCATGGTTTCCCAACCTCAGCACTAGTGACATCTTGGGTTGGATAATCTCCGTTGTAGAGGGCTATTCTGTGCACTGTAGGATGGCTAGTGGCATCCCAGGCTCCTAGCCACAAGATGCCAATAGCACTCTAGTTGTGACCATCAGAAATGTCTCCAGACATTGCTAAATATCCCTCGGGGGGACAGGATCATTTCTGGTTGAGAAGCAAGGGTTTGACCTCATTTATTCAACTTGATGGTTGAGAACAAATCTTCTTGTGGAGACTGGTAGACTACCAGGGAAAAGCACATGTGTCATTTGAATACTCCTTCTGTATTAGACTCAACCTATGAGCAGCGATGGGGCTGCTTCTCTAACTGCCACGGCCTACCCACCAGAATCTATTTTTCTGCAAGCAGGGCTATTGGTGCTATGAGAAGGGAGATCACTGATTCATTTACTCAGGGTCCCTTTCTGGGCTGAAACTAGGCCCTCAGGAGCAACTATCCATCCACCCCTTACTATTGTAGAACCTCACAAAATATTGCATTTTCCATAATGACTTGTCAGCTATGACCTGCTCCTCCTGGCTGATTAATGAGAGTTGGCATCCAGGTCACAGCTGAGAGAGACTTAAAACTACCAGTGGTTTATTCCTCCCTGCAGCCCCAGCATAGGAGGCCTTTGGAGTACAAGGGATGCCCCTTGGGGCCCTATGAGCTCTTCACATGACTGTACAGCAGCAATGCATGGTAGAAGCTGGTGCTGATTCCAGATAAAGAGCAGGGTTCCCGCCCGCCCCTGGAGCTCACCTTGGCAATGGGAATGTCATTGCTGCTGCTGCTCGTGCTCAGCTCCCCGGTACTGGGGTTAACTGGGCGGTTGGCGGAAGTGAGGCGGCCAGGGCTAGAGGGCCCTGTGGCCTGCACGCTCTGTAGTCGTGTTTGAAGCTCTCGAACCTGAAATAATAATGCCTTTAGACAGAGGTGGTGGCTTCCCTGGCCAAAGGGCAAAATAACAGATGGCTGGATGGCTGGGTTTTCATTTCCACTAAAAGATCAGCTTCACTGAAAAGCTCACTTGGTTGAGTCCACAGAGAAGTTTGACCTACCACCGGCTGGCCATCAACTGTTCTTTGCAAATATGATCTAAAAATGTTTTCTAAGGCTTTGAAAGCTTCCAGCAGAGATGGCAGGACCATCTTTAAGAAATGTTTATTCATTCTAACTCATGGGCTTGAATGTCTTGGGCAATGCAGATGGAGAACCTGGGATTAAAATTGCCACTCTCCTGGAACTCAAAGCTCAGAGGAAAAGAGAACAAATAATTTCAATGCAAGTGCACATTAGTGCTGTAAATATCTGCCTAGGGTATTGTAGGAAGCAGACAAGGGGGAAAAATGTGCCTTCATCAAAAGTTGACAGGGAAGGAGGTGATGGTGCTTGAATAGTCTTGCAAGTGGCCAGGTAACAGTAGATGAGATGAGTAGGGGCCGGCTCTGATGGGGGTAGGAGTAAGTTGGGGTGGAGAACAGCTTGCACAAGAGCACAGGCATCAGGGTGACATGCTGTACTTGAAGAACTGCATGGTATAGAAGAGCCACATGCACTGGCAAGGAGGGGAGCTAAGGAGAAGACATAGATGCACCTGTGGTTTTCTCCCCCAAGAGACTTCAAGAAGGGATTATCTGGGGGACAGTGGGAAGGAACATCTAAACAGTCTTTCCATATAGAAGAGAAATACAGGGTCCTTTGAATTACATTTAGAACACACAATTCCCTGCACATAATTTAAATATCCAAATTCTCTTCTTTGTGGTTATGGCTCAGTGATTTCCAAAGTGAGAAGTGCTCCAAGCAAGTGAAAATAATTGTTAGAAATTGGTCTGATGACCTGGATTGCAGTTTTAGCATCAGGAACAATGTGTACCTTGAAGGGTAAACTGATTACAGCACCCAAGGGTCCTTACAAATAGGCACTTGGTTCTGCTGGGAAGAATTAGCACCAGGACCTCTAAGTCAAGGCTTTCCAAACTTGTCAGTGCACCAGAATGCCCAGGAGGCTTGTAAAAAACACAGAGCCCAGGGCCCCACCCCTAGGGATTCTGATTTAGTAGGTGGAATCTGTATATGTAATAGGCTCCCAGGATCTGCAGATGCTCCCAGGTGGGGGCTTACACCTTGAGTCTTAAGGGACTCTTAGGACCACACAGCACTTCAGTCTCAGAGACAGGAGGAAGGGAGCTGCATCTTTGACAACAAACCCTTCTCTAAAAGCGACTGGAAAGTTTCTCATATTAAGTATCTTGGATGTCTCTAACCTGCTAAATTGGGAACCATAAGTAATTGAAATTTCAAAAATACTGAATATTCGTCAACATATTAGAAGCCAAAAGAGGAAAATTTCCCTTGGAGCGAATTGTATTCAATAGTGTAACAGCTACAAAGTGCCTCACTCTAGGCTATGGCTTCCAGTAATGGGGGCTGATGGAAATGCGGGTCGTCCTCAGAGCACACCAGACAAAAGGCAGACCTCAAAAGAGTTTAAAGACTAGAAAAACACATGCTTGTTGAAGCTAAATGGTATTGTGGTGAGAGATGACAGGGCTTATTCTGGACTGGTCCCCAACAAATCAGGAAGAGGCACAATGCGGGTGCCTTGTTAGGCCACATGGCAAAGCAGGGGCCTGCTTTTCATCCAGCCAGCTTCCTGGCACGTGGGAAACCTCCTGGACGGAGACCATGGATTTCCATTGCCACCGCTGGGAAAGTCTGATGAGGTCCTGAATAATTACCGTTAACACTGCTCCAAAATCTAAAGAGCATCTAAAACCTTCACAAAACAATCCATGGTCTGTTCCTAGAATACCAACTGGCCCACTCACCTTACTTTAAAATATATATATAAACTGTCCTGAGCAATTTATAAAAATTGTCTTAAAATTACCCATGTTACTGAAAAAAAGTTTCTTCTTCGAATCACTCAAGTAAAACATGTCCACTGTGGAAAATTAAGATGGCACTGAAAAAATAGAAACAGAAAAGGTATCTAATATTCTTTCTTTCTATGTTTCCATGGCTTGTTTACACAGAGGCGTGTGTGCCTAAAACAATTTCTAAATCTAAGTATGCATTTTCATTTAAAAAGTGTTAGACTGGGGATCCCTGGGTAGCGCAGCGGTTTAGCGCCTGCCTTTGGCCCAGGGCGCGATCCTGGAGACCTGGGATCGAATCCCACGTCGGGTTCCTGGTGCATGGAGCCTGCTTCTCCCTCTGTCTGTGTCTCTGCCTCTCTCTCTCTCTCGCTGTGTGACTATCATAAATAAATTAAAAATAAATAAATAAATAAATAAATAAATAAATAAATAAATAAATAAATAAAAAGTGTTAGACCTAGAGAATGTCTTTGAAAACTAAGGAATGATAAACATGTTTATTGTTGGTCTGCGCTTTATCATTTAATGATAATTGTTAGGCAGTGAAAAAAAAAAATCCAGCTGAAGGGAGTGGAGTGAGTCTGTCATAAAGATAGACAGCCAACTGGATTAAATAGCTTTCTCACTTGTCTTGATTTGGAGGTTGGGGTCTTAATGAATTTAAATGAATAAACGCACAGAAATGAAGGCTAAAACCAATTTGCTGACTCAGCTTAGGCGAAGCTGAGAGTCACAGCTTCTCCTGAGAAGGGAGAGACACAGCTATGGTTGTCCTCAGTCCCATCCTTACCTGCTCTTATAGGTTGTGTCATGCCCCTCCCCTGCTCCCACCAAAGATAGGTTCAATTTTTAAGCTTGCAGTATCTATGAATGTGACCTCATTTTGGAATATGATCCTTGTAGATATAATTAAGAATCTCAGGATGTTCGGCAGCCCAGGTGGTTCAGTGGTTTAGTGTCGCCTTTGGCCCAGGGTATGATCCTGGAGACCCAGGATTGAGTCCCATATCAGGCTCCCTGCATGGAGCCTGCTTCTCCCTCTGCCTGTCTCTGCCTTTCTCTGTGTGTCTCTCATGAATAAATAAATAAATCTTTAAAAAAAAAAAAAAAAAAAGAATCTCAGGATGAGATCATCCTGGATCTAGGGTGTGTCCTAAATCTAATGACTGGTATCCTTAAAAGAAAAAGGAGAGGGAAATTTAAGACACAGAGGTACACGGGGTGCTTGGCTGGCTCGGTTGGTGGAGTGTGTGACTCTTGGGGTTCTGAGTTTGGACCCCACGTTGGGCGCAGAGATTACTTGGGGTATGGGGGGAGATACAGAGACACAGAGAAGAAGGCCAAGTAAAGATGGAGGCTGAGATTGGCCTCAAGTCAAAGAACTCCAGGACCTACCAGAACCTGGAAAGTCAAGAGCCCTTGGAGGAAGCACAGCCCTCCAACACCTTGGTTGCGTGGACTCCAGAACTATGAGAGAAAAATCTCTGTTGTTTTAAGCCACTGAGTTTGGGGTAGTTAAATAATATGCCCATCCTTCACTGGAAATATTTTATTAAAGAAAATATGTTTATCTCTACAAAACATGTGGTTTGGAGTCATGGGGTAGCTGGAAATCACCGCTACCCTAAACTAGGAATCAATACTTATAAGAAAGTCATTCATTATCCTTTCCAGGCTTTCTCAATTGGAGTTCAGCAATAGAACACAGAACATGATTTGAGTGGCCATTTTCTAATTTCTCCTAAAGTGAGTACATAGTCAGTACTCATCTAGATGCCCAGAAAAGAAGGCAATCTATTATAGAGGCTCCTGGGTGGCTCAGTCGGTTAAGTGTCCAACTCTTGATTTCAGCTGTTGTGACCTCAGGGTTGTGAAACTGAGTCCCACGTTGGCCTCCACACTGAACCTGGAGCCTACTTAAGATTCTCTCCCTCTCCCTCTGTCCCTCCCACCCCCACTCATTTATTTACACAGGCTCATGCCAGCACGCACGCTCTCTCTCTCTCTCTCTCACTCAAGAGAAAAGGAGTCAATCTGTTGCATATATTGGAAACATGAGAGTATGAAGGTAAGATTTATTTTTTTAGGGGCTTGAAGTCTAGCCAAACATTACAACATGAATGGACTCTGAAAAGGATTAGCAATAGGAGCTTCAAAGTATAAAAGAAACACTGCCTCTGCCTCGCCATAGTAGGAAACACTGGGATTCAATCTAGGAGGTCAAGTTCACCAAGCAAATAAAAAGGAAGAGACAACATAGGCAGGGTGGAACCAGGCAGGGAGAACTCTGAAAGGTCCAAGTAAGGAAATGAGCCTAAAATGCCAGAACGCTGCATGTCTCGTTTATACCTTAATGGCTCTCAAAGGGAGAAAAGAGAATGAACTGAAATGAGCAAGAAGAAGGGGGCGAGTCAAGCGCTGTTCAAAAGAAAGATGAGGCTCAAACACAGAGAAATGGGAGCAAAAACAGCAAAACACACCCTAAAGGAGCGTTGCCCAACTTCCGGTAATGATGATGATGTTCTACAGCTGCACTAGCCACATATGTCTACCGAGAATTTGCAAGGTGCCTACTAGACCCAAGGAACTGAATTTTTAATTGTATTCTGTTTTAGCCCATTGAATTCACATATAAATAGGACATAAGTAAAAATAGAATATAAGCCAAATATAAATTATGTGTGGTCAGTAGCTACTGTATTGGTCAGTGCAGTTCTAGAACTATTCAAGGAAGTTAAAACAACTCAAACTCATGGCTGGGTAATTCAATGAATCAGGTCACTACTCAGCACAATGGAGAAAACGGAAGAAGATTTTCCATACAGAAATAGAGATGTTAGCTTCGGACATGCTGAATTTGAGAAAACCATGGGGCAGGTGAGTGAGGATATTCAGTCAACAGTTAGAAATATAACCTAAGAGAAGGAGATCAGAACTGGGCATGAAGTTTAGGAATTTTGCATGTGAATAAGGCTGCCCAGGGAAGAGGCAGGGCAGTGGGGATGACAGCAGAGCCCATACAGAGTGAGGCAAATTGAAAGATAAACAGGACAAACGAGATTTTGCTCCAGGAGAGAAGGAGAAAGAGGTGAAGATAGGCAACAAGAAAGGTGAGTTTGCAGATGGGAAAGGGAGGTTGGGTAACAGAATGACTCCCATCTGATGGTTTCTCTCTGAGCAAAGAGCTAAGGTCCTCTGCTAGGAGTGAGGGAGGAAATAGCTGATGTCAGAGATGAGGAAGGAAGCTGAATGAGAACCAAAAAGGAAGAAAAAAAAAAAAGCTTACACAGCAGCACTGAGAACTCAGCTGAGCTCTTTCATTCAGGACAGTAGGTTGAGTAAATGCATTGTTTTCTTCAAACTCTGGAGACCTCATGAAAATGACACTAAAGACTAAAAAACGGATTAAAAGCTAACATGAAAAGTACATGCTTCGGGCATTAGCAGAAAGATTCGGGCACGTTCTGTAAATGCAAAGTGGAAGGAAGAGTACTGATGGAAGGAACAGAATGGAAAAGACAAATTTTATCAAATACACAAGGGGAGGCAGCCTGTCAACTCCAGAGAAGGCTGGCAGGGCTTCAATTCAGCTCTGGCAGGTATACGAAGGACAAGAATGAGAAGCAGGCTGAAAACAGGAGAAATAACTGTCTGTATACAGAACAAATGACAATTCCCAGCATATGACAGCCTCTGCTAAAGTAAACAGGTACTCCACCTTCTAAGAACGCATAGAAATGTTGCATGAAAGAGGAACAATGAGAAAGAAATTCACCGCCAAGGTTAAAAGAAAGGCAGTGAAATCTCCAGGTGCCAGAAACAAAGTGGAAAATGAAGCCAAGGTTAGGAGGGAGGTGGTGCTGCAGCAGCCCTGGGAATTGAGAGCAGGGCATAGTGTGTGGGGCCAGCTGGGGCAGAAAGGGGGCCCTGCGAGTCAGGCTATCTGCACTGATCCTCCTCTATAAGCCTGAACCTTACTGTCCCGCCCTCTATGACAAGTGCACTAGCACTAAGTGTGCTGCTGGAGAAACCGGAAAGAAGCCCTAGAACTATGCCTTGAGGTCAACAATCAGAAGCCAAAATCCCACACCCAGGACACATTTGGGTACTGGCTGAGTCCAAATCTATAGTAATCTGTGTATTGCAGGTCCCCAATCTTAGAAATTAAGGGTGAGGGGTGCCTGGGTGGCTCAGTGGTTGAGCCCTTGGCTCAGAGCATGACCCTGGGTCCTAGAATTGAACCCCACATTGGGCTCTCCACAGCAACCTCCTTTTCCCTCTGCCTATGTCTCTGCTTCTTTCTTTTTTTATTTTTTAAAGATTTTATTTATTCATTCATTAGAGACACAGAGAGAGGCAGAGGGAGAAGCAGACTCCCTGCAAGGACCCTACCGTGGAACTTGATCCCGGGACTCTGGGTTCATGCCCTGAGCCAAAGGCAGACGCTCAACTGCTGAGCCACCCAGGCATCCCAATAAATAAAATCTTAAAAAAAAAAAAAAAAAAAAGAAAGAAAAGAAAAGAGAAAAGAAAAGAAAAGAAAAAAAAAGAAAAGAAAAGAAAAGAAAAGAAAAGAAAAGAAAAGAAAAGAAAAGAAAAGAAAAGAAATTAGGAGTGAAAATTGGTCTGGATTTTGCCAGCTGGTCACTGCCTCAGAGACTTAATTTGTAAACCACCCAGGATCACTGGGGGAAGAGGAGACTAAGGCTTTCATGTCTGGAAGCTGCTGGACATGGAGGGATGATTGTGGAGAAGGACTGATGACACAGGAGAGGCAGCGATCTAAAGCATAAGAGGAAGACATGCGAGAAGAAATGAAAATAAAGCAAACACTGAACAAGGTCACAACCAATCTGTTTAGGGTCCTTTGTTTTTTTTTTTTTAAATTTTTATTTATTTATGATAGTCACAGAGAGAGAGAGAGATAGGCAGAGGGAGAAGCAGGCTCCATGCACCAGGAGCCTGATGTAGGATTCGATCCCAGATCTCCAGGATCGCGCCCTGGGCCAAAGGCAGGCGCCAAACCGCTGCGCCACCCAGGGATCCCCTGTTTAGGGTCCTTTGAAAGATAAAAAGATTAATTTCTCTTTTTAAAGTTTTTTATTTACTTCAGTCATCCCTACACCCCCTGTGGGGCCTAAACGCATGGCCGCTAGATCAAGAGTTGCATGCTCTTCCAACTGAGCCAGTGAGGTGTTCCTAAAAAAGGAGTAATTTCTATAAAATATAAAAAAAATCAGGAAACAAAAACAGGCAGGTATCAAACAAGAATAGATAGATGAAAAAAGCCAGTAGAAAATGTAGCCAATGAAGCAAAATCAATGTACCGGTTAAACTCTCAAGTGGATAAAATTGAAAACAGTATTAGTGACTGGAACATAATACAGAGAAATTAATTCAGAATGCAGCACAGGGAACTGAAGAGATACAAAACAGCCATGTGTCCCTGGGCTCACAAATGACCCACCAAGGCCCCAACATACTTTTAAAGTAGTTCCAGAGGCAGAGGGCACAAGAAATGACAGAGAAACAGTGTCTGAAAAGAAAATAAATGTGTTTTCCAGCTGTGGAGGCACACCTGAGTTCTAACACTGGGTTCTAACCAGGTGTGCCAGTCTCTAAACACGCCTGCAAATTCTTTGATATTCCCTCCATTGAATGGTAGAGTCTGAGTCCCCTCCCCTTGCCTGCACCTGGCCCGAGGAACTGCTTCTAATGAACAGAATGTAGTAGAAGCAATACCAAAGAATTTCTGAGGCTAGATTAAAAGGGGACAATTAGTTTTGCCCGCTCCCTTTAGGGATGCTGGCTCTTATAAGCCAGCCACTCCACTGTGAGGAAGCCTGGTCCACTTGGAGAGGATGCTTGCAGGTATTCTGACCAATAGTCCCTGCTTAGGCCCCAGACATACGAGTAAGGAAGACTTCAAGATGACGCTGGCCCTGGCCACCATCTGACTATAACCACATCTGAGCCTAAGCAAGGACTGCCAACTGAACTGCGTGGTTCCTCAGAACTATGCAGACAGTGACAAATCATTGTTATAGGTCTTTCAAGTTTAGGATGGTTTGTTATGCAGCTAAAGCTACTTGGAAAATGGGGGGAAAAAACATAATTGCATATGTAGCAAAAGTCAAACGTAAGGGGAAAAAGGGATAAAGAGAGAATCTTTAAAGCTGGTGGGAGGCACAGCCATGTTAGGTTCTGAGGGCAAGAGTGTTGGTCTGTTTCATTCACTACTGGGTTGCCAGCACTTTGAACCATCTCTGACACAGTGTGAGACTCATTACCATCTGAATATTATAAAAGAAAAAAACCCTCAAAGAACTAAAAACTATCACCTGAAAATATAATATGTAGCTAGACTACTGTGGTAGGCCAAAGAACGGTCTCCAAAGAGGTCTACATCATAGCCTTAGAAAGCTGGGAGTATGTGACTTTCCATGGCAAAAGGGAATTTGCTAGAATGATTAAGAATCTTGAGATGAGAAGATTACCCCTGATTATCTGGTGGACCAAGCAACTGGAAGTATCCTTTAAAGAAAGAAGCAGGGGTGCCAAAGTTAGAGAAGTCTGAAGGTGCTCTGCTGCGGGCTTGGAAGCTGAAGGAAGGGACACGAGTCAAGGAATGCTGGCTGCCTCTGGAAGCTGCAAGAGGCAGGAAGTTGATTACCCTCCAGAGCCCCGGGAAGGAATGCAGCCTTGACAAAACTCTGAGGTCAATGAGTCAGATGCATTTCAGACTTCTAGTCTTCAGGACTGTAAAGTACTAAATCCGTGTTATCTGAAGCAATTTATGGCACAATTTATGGTAAATTGTTACAGCAGCAATAGAAAGCTATGCAGTCATCATCAAGGGCATGAACAAAAACAAAGATGTTCTCAAAGATTAAGAATTTGTCCTATGTAGACCTTTATTGGAAGGACTTAAAAAATAAGAAATCAGGAGACAAAAACAGGCAGGATATATGCTTTCAGTAACAAGGGAATTCAACCCAGAAAAAGAACCCTATGAAAGAGATGGAGGTAAGCACAAAAACTGGCATGGAAGTAGGGGCAGAAGGAACCTTACCATGCTGCCTGTGAATGCGGGGACTGGCAAGCCGTTCTGCAAAACTGCCTGGTAAGGCTTGTCTGAGTAGGAATACGCAGACCCAGGATGCTGCAACCTTACTGCCGGACAAGTATTGCAGAGAGAGTCCCACCCAGGTGCGAGGGGCATGTGCAAGGGTATGTGTGCTGCACCGCTGTCCGTGGTAGTGGGAAGTCTTGTTGCTAGCACAGTCCACAGGGCAGGCAACCGTACAGAATACAAGACAGCCGCTGGCATGTCAGTGGGATGGGATACAAAACAAGATGGACAGACCCTGAATCAGAGGAGGACAAACATTATATGGCCTCATTCATTTGGGGAATATAAAAAATAGTGAAAGGGAATAAAGAGGAAAGGAGAGAAAATGATTGGGAAATATCAGTGAGGGTGACAGAACATGAGACACCTAACTCTGGGAAACGAACAAGGGGTGGTGGAAGGGGAAGTGGGCAGGGGGTTGGGGTGACTGGGTGACAGGCACTGAGGGGGGCACTTGATGGGATGAGCACTGGGTGTTATGCTATATGTTGGCAAATCAAATTCCAATAAAAATATATACAAAAAAAAAAAAAAGAAAAAAAAAGATGGAGAGACCCAGAGTGCCGAGGGGGAGAAAGGAGTCTACAGCACAACATTTATGTAAATTAAAAACAAGGCATAAAACACTATGTATGAAGACATATACAAAATAGGAAAAGGGAAGGGGATATAAAAGGAATAAATAAATTAAGCAAAAGACCTTTTACGGATCAGTGAGTGTGCTTTTAGTAGAGGAACATAATTAGCTTATCTCTCTGCCCTTGCAGGCTAAATAAAAGCCAACAAATGAAAAAAGTAAATACAAAGATGAGAGATCAGGAGCCTAAGAGATTATGGTAGCCAGACAGCGAGATGCTGGTGACGAAGAACCTGGTACTGGAGCTGGCAAAGACAAACATCCAGCGGTGCGGGCACAGAGCAGGGCTTCCAAAGTGGGGGAGAAGTTAGGCTAGGACAAGTGTAAGACAGGTCAGCTCCTGGACACTTCCATCTCCCAGGACAGCTGGAGGAATGCAGACAAGACAACTATGCTTGTTGATAAAGTCATCTGTGCATGTGGTTCACAGGCGAGTGACATGCAGGAATGAAAGGTGGCCTAGGAGTCCTGAGCAGGATTAGAAACACTGTCACCAGCCAGAGAAGGAGGAGTCTGTTCCACTTACAATGCGCAGCAGTGTTCACTGGGTGGCTGTAATTTCAGGCAATTAGGTTGTAATTCGTAATTTCACTGTGTAATGGAGCTGGTTGTGATGAGGGGATTTCTGCCCTGCAGAAGGGCCACAAGAGCGGTTTCTGATGAGCTTCGGGCAGTTGGTCCCTTCTGCTTCTTGAAGACCAGCCTCCTCAAGTCCAGAAATGTGGGTATTTTGCAGAGAACCGCTCTTGGACTGGAGATTTTATAAGACTTTTCTTGGAAACTTCAGACAAATGAGGAATTCGAATGTATTTACAGAAAAGATACATTTGTTCCTATGAATCTCATTTACACAGTGTTTCAGGAAAGTTGTATTTTATTGGTTATGGCAACTTTGTGTAAGCTGAAACAGAAGATGAGGAGGACCACAGAAGAGAAGGGAAACAAACCCAACAGCATTTCCATTCTCTGAAGATTTGATAGGTGCATCATTTCCTCTTTTGTTCTGCAGACTGCTGGAGAACCTGGACCAGATTATCAAGATGGCTGCATCAGGGAGAAGGTCAGGGTTCTGGCTGCCATCCTAATTTCTTACCAGCTTTCCAACAAAGGGAGTCAGCTACTTGCTTTATAGCCAAGAGTTCGCCTTTAAACAGCGTGATCTGGGATTTAGGAGCAGGATTTTGAGGAGAGAGGCTGGGGATGGGTAAGCAAACACCAGTGCCCACAACCAAAAGAGTTACCTCACACCTCCCAATTTCCATGGCACAAATGTGCATGAAACCCTTTTAGAGTAACTAGAACTGTTTCCACAGAAGACATGAAAAGAATCATAGTTCTGAGAGTTCTCTGCCTTGGATCCCACACTTCACACTTCCTCAAACTACAGAGAGGAAGGGCGACAGGTTTTACCAATGATGCTCTGAGTTGGGCTCAAATCAAGATAAATATACATACAAGGAACTTCTCTATGAAACAAACTCATTTTGCCTTCGCTTAGTGCTGTCTTGCCATGCTAACAGGATTGGTCTGTAGAAGCCTAAGGAATCTGGTGCCCATGTTACTGTCACAGAGGATGATTTACTAACTTCTAGTCTGTGTGGAAGGAGGTGATAGAATGAGAAAGAGGGGGAAGAGGACCCAGGAAAAGCATCTGGACAACAGGACAATGAAAACTGTATCCCACAATAAGCCTACCAGGGCCCAAGTTTTGGCAATAGTGTAGACTAGGACAAGATTATCGAACTTCTGTAGGGCTCAGTTTTCTCATTTCTAAGAAGGGTTTAGTACTGGTAGCTATCTTGTAGAATTCTGATACAGATTAAACAAGGTGTGTATGAATCAGTGCTCATCACAAGGAAATGCTCAAAGCATGTTCAACATTTGAATTTAGGCTTTAAATCCTGCTTTGCCTTCAGAGGTATCTCTTTTCAGTCTGAGAGGAGTATATTTACTCTGAAAATGTTCAGAGAATGTTAATACTATGAATATTAACAGGTTTTTAACAATAAGCTATCAAGATTGCATTGAAAAAAAGATTGCATTGATAAGTAGCACCTTGTAAAACTATCTGTTTTCCTTTCCTGGATGAGCATGGGAAGATGTACACTGTGCGGGATAATGCCTCCTTGCCTTCAGAGCCCTAGGGTGCCCATGTCTTGCTGGATTCCAGGACAATCACATCCTTCTCTGACCTCCCTCCTCTAGCTCACCCTCATTAGTGGACAGAGCAGGGTAGGCTCTTTACACCAAGTGGCTTTCCCCTCAGGCACCAGGCTCATCACTGCCACACTGTGTGAGGAGATGGTGCCAGAAAAGCTGAAGTTCTCTCATTCACCTTGCAGGAAGAAAGGTAAAGATGCTTGGAGGGGCTATTGGCCCACGTCCAGGGGGTGACTGAAGGACACCCCCTTCGCCTTCCTGTCCCTGGGTACTTGTTGGGATCAAGATGAGGAAGTATGCCAAGGTCCTGCACCCCATCCATTGATTCAGTGGTTCATGAAAGGGCCTTGGCACATATCCTTCAAGCTTCCAACAATTCTGACATGCACACTGAGAGCCACCGCAAGATGGAGGGTCAATAGTCTGTTTCTCTGGCATTCTGATTCAGTCCAAGTCTATCTGGTATAATGCTCAAAGCAAACAAATCAGCTGAGCTAGGAACATTTACTGCTCAACAAATATCCATGTGCTCCTTCACATTCCTCAGTCCCTATGGTTAAGCGGAACATCTGTCCGGTTCTGTCCAACTGGCAATGAGTAGAAACATGTAAGTATGGGGTAGGTCCCTTCAAGGGATGTTTTAGATGATGTGTGCCATCAGCCTGACTCCTTGAATGACTGCATGGAGCAGAGCTATGTACTCTGCTATGTGCTCATACCCCCAAATCTGTGCTGGACATGCAGTGCAAGTGCAAGCAAGAATTATGCTCTTTTCATGTGCCATGCCACTGAATTTTGGGGAGTTAATTTGTAACTGCTGTATAACCTATCCTTATCCTGACAAATATATCAGCAACACAAAAGAAGAGCCACTTGAGTGAGACCCACCCCGTCCCCCCAAAAATATATAGGTTGGAAGGACAGCACTGGAGCCAGATCTCACTCCTTTCAACTCCCTTTTTCATGGCCAGATTAGGGTTGAGAGTATTAAAACAGGTGATCTTTCTCTCTTTCTCTCTCTCTGTCTGTGAATTTAAACTTAATTAATACCAACAGTGTCTTTTTCATATATATATATATAAAAAAAAAACTCCTAATGAAGAAACCCCGCCCTGTGAGTAGGACGAGGCCTAATCCAGAGGCAGCCCATCCCTGCGCCTTCCTGGAATTTAAGCAACAAAAAATATTCTGGTTGTCCGAGATAAGAAAACCATTCCCCCCATGCCCTGACTGAAATGTCCCTGAACAGGTTCATGTTGAGAAATCAATAACCTGGATGCTATGCTACTCCTCCGGTTTCTTTGCCTTTAAGCGGTCTTTTTGCCTTTAAAAGATGCCTGTAATTGCTAATCGGGGCTCTCTTCCTCCTCGGAGGTGGAGAGCCCATTTGCACAAACGTCCAATAAACCCTCTTGCTAATTGCATCTGCCTGTCTGGGGTCTGAGTCTCTGGGGCGTCCACTAGGACACGTTGGCACCCGTGAGCCAGGGTCCAACACTAAGAAGAAATGGGACAAATGAGATATGAACAAAATTCCAGCAAGGACAAAACAGAAAACTATTTCTGTATGACTATCAAGTTGTTGAAGCTGGGAGATGCAGATCACTGACTGTAATCCACTTTTTGTTTAATTTGAAAATTAAAGAAAAGTATAAAGAAGAGAAATATGCCTAACATTTCACTGCCTGGTCTTAGCCTCTATTGATATTTTAGCATATTAGCTTTCCTTCTACTTCTATGTATATATTCCTATTAAAAGTTATACAAAAAAAAATACATTCATTTAAAGAATAAAATTAGAACACTGTAGAGAAACTGGGAGTACCCCTTGACCTATACTCAGGTACTTGCTTCTTCTCCCCACCATAACCAATACCATTTGTTTATATTGTTCTAGTCTATTTTAAATACATGCACATATAGCCAGTGTAAATGTATACACATATAAATTCATAGTAAATACAAAGTACCATTTTGCAGCTCTGCATTTTCCATATCCAGACACTGTGGTCAAGAAAAGCATCATGGAGGGGGAGGCAGAGCAGAAGGCACTCAGATGGGACTCAAAGCCAAGTAAGGCAAATCAGAGATGAATCTTTATTTAACCTACATAAGGTCACAACAATTTCACTTCCAGAAATATCTCCACTGTGACTGATTTTTAGTTAAAAATATCAAAGAGATACTGACTTAGCATATAACAGGAGACAATTCAGACAAAGCAAATGACTGATTCAGAGAGAGACCATGCTCTGGACACATCAGTATAACACTACAAATCTCATTTCCTGGTAGGGGTGGGTAGCCTACTAGTAAATAGATACAACAAATGAATGAGTGAGTAGAAAAAAGTACATAATAAAATACACAGTCAACTTACAAGGTAATTACTCTTTTTAACAGGCCCTTTGGCTTAATTTGGATTCTTCTTTCCAACTCATAAACGTGACCACTGATGGGATAAGTGTCCTTAGAGATGACACAAGATGAATACTGAAGATGGGATTGGTGTTTAGAACCAAATCAGTATTTAGAAACTGGCACCAGTGGAATTTAGAACTCCTGGCTCCAGGGGAGGACACTGAGGGATATAGAAGAGGATGCTCTTTATAAAGCCCCAGTTGGTGAATGCATGAGACATGCTTGAGCTGTGTGTTGCACACCTGGCTGAGTGGAACAGCCCTGGACCCTCACATCCTCCTGGATCTCTAGGACAATGACAGTGGCAGAAACAGTGCAGCTCCATGACCCCTGTCATTAGCACAAACTTAAAGGTAGCCTAAAGGATACCAGCCTCATCTCCCTGAAGCAGAAGGGGGCTGGAAACTGAGTTCAACCATATGGCCAAGAATTCAACCAATCATGCCTATATGATGAAAGCCCAATAAAAACTTTGGATACTGAAGTTTGGGTGAACTTCCCTGGTTGGCAATACTCTTGAGTGTTGCCTGTAAAGGAGGTAACACCATCCACGATTCTACCTGGAGAAGACAACAAGAACTGCATTCGGACACCATCCAGATCTGTGCACCTTTATTTTGGCAGGTTCTGATTTTTTGCTGTAATAAAACTCTAATCTTAAGTTTTAAAAAAAGTGACCAAAAGGAACATATGACAGGATTTTTACTTTGAAAAGCTTCAGAGTTAATAGTCCTCAGAGAGCACAATGTATGAAGGAACTCCTTTTACCTGTAATGTTCCTTTCCCAGCTTCCCTTCCCCTCCTCCCCTAAGGCTACATTATCAGGAATTTGGGGCGACTTCCCTGTTTAGTAGGACGAGGTGAAGGCAGAGGAAATGGGCACTGCAGCATTCTAGATATTTACTCATCCTTTTTCCTGGCCAAGGAGCCAAATGGCAGCCATTTAAAAAATCTGGAGTTGGGTCCTCATTTATATTTTAAAAGACTTTAGCTGAACTGGGTGATTCCATTTGTATTACATGGGTCCTATGAACACAGAACAATGAAATCTCTTCATAAATGTAACACCACATTTAGGGATCAAGAGTAATTGGTTAGGAAAAGACAGACACTTGTACCTTCTTATCACTAGTCGAAATACTGTTCCTTTCCCCTGCCCCAGCCAAGTCAATTAACTGACCCACTAAGGGCTTTAAGACATTTGGAGGGAAAGCAGACGAAGTAGAGAAGTAGAAATTTGAGATAAACATGACTTTTATTTAGTTCAAGATAATGTGTCTTCTAGTCTCTTGAATTTATTGTGGTGATGACCAGAGACTCAAAGCAGAAATCAGATTCCATGGATGAAGTAAGTCCAGGAGAGGCTTATGAAATTCATTTACAGACATGCTGAAAATACCCAAATTGGACATGGGGTATGCAGGAAAAACTCCTGCTACCACCTCAGGCCATGAATTTGCATAATTTTCAGAAGAATTTTTATAAAATCTCAGAAGGAACCTGTATGATTTGATTCAAGTCTATGATACAATGGTACACAGATTCATGAGCCTGTGGTCATAGTTTTACCAAAAATTTTACAAAACTATGGCTTACCAAAGTATCTGAGGAAGGCACCGATCATTTTTGCTAAATGGCAGTTGACCTAAACAATTAGGTAAAAGATGAAAATAGTGTGGAGAAGCTGAACTTATCATCAAATGTCTCTCTTGTGGACTGCCAGGGCTCCCCACTGTACTCTGTGTTCTACTCCCTACAACATTGTAACAACCTGCTATTATAATAACCTGTTGACCTGCAAGTCTCCCTAACATCCTTCCAGCCAACGTCTGTGTCCTGTTTATTGCTGCAACCTCTCTGCCCAACACAGAGGAGATGACCAATCGTGTTCATGAAGTGAATCAATGAATGAATGAAGAGTAGAGTGTTCCCTTCTAGAGTAATTAATTCTACCTTGCCTAAATTAAGCCCACTTCTTGACATGTGAGGAAATGAGTGGTTATATTACAGAGCATGCAGATATAAATGATTATCTCATTTAATGAGCTGGGACCAATAATAAAAATTGTTTGCCTGTTGTTCCTTAGCTACTGCTCTACCAAGTAGCCCAATCTGTTAACTGATATTAAAGATCTAATTTAATTAAATATTGAACAAGTCTTAGAAAACCTAGCGAGAGCACTCTGTTTAATTACCGGCAGAGGGCAAGCACCACCAATCTTATTCATCTGGTCAGTTCAAATTCTTTACAATGAATGTGGGCAATGAAAAACAAAAACAAAAACACAGCCTCTACTGCTTTTTAGGCAAGTCTGATGAGCTGTGAATCCAGACCTGCTCTGAAGACAGCAAAGACAAACAAGCCATGTATCATGTGGTATCAGAGAATGGAAATGAAATGGTACCTCAGTCCTTCCAAAGAGCTATGCATCATGAGGAACAGGAGAAAATGAACCACAAAAGACAGATTCCTCCTCAAGGAAATGAAATATATTGGGGAGAGCTGGGTGGAAGTGATCCAACATTTAAAGTCTACTGAATGGGCATTCAGAGGCAGCTTAGCAAATTCTACCAGATGCACAATTACTTTGAAATACAGAGAAATTAGTCATGGGTAGGTGTACAGATTCCTGAGGACATTTCCAGTTGAGGAAGAGACATGAGTTCCTCAACATTTTATTACTTAGATATAATGGAAATATAGATCATGTAAAACCTGAAAACTTGAAAGGTAATAAGTGTGATCAGAAAAAAGGCTGTCTAAGTGCTTTATGAGTATTAATTAACTTTCCTGCATTAGATACTATTCTTATTCCTGCCTCATGGTAGAGTCATCTGAGGCACAGAGAGGTTAGTAAACTTGCTAAAAGGTTCATGGTGACTTGGTATGTCAAGCTGTGACCCCAGATAGCTCTAATAGTATTGCCCCATTATGCTGTTTTTGTTTGTTTGTTTTTTGGATTTTTTAAAAAAAGATTTTATTTATTTATTCATGAAAGACACAGACAGAGAGAGAGAGACAAAGACAAGGCAGAGGGAAAAGCAGGCTCCATGTAGGGAGCCGGATGTGGGAATCGATCCCGGGACCGGGGGATCACACCCTGAGCTGAAGGCAGACATTCAATCACTGTGGCACCCAGGCATCTCTTTGTTTTTGTTTTTAAAGATTTATGTATTTATTCATGAGAGACACACAGAGAGAGGCAGAGACATAGGCAGAGGGAGAAGCAGGCTCCCTAAAGGGAGCCTGATAGAGGACTCAGTCCCAGGATTCCAGAATCATGACCTGAGCTAAAGGAAGATGCCCAACCACTGAGCCAACCAGGCACTCTCCATTATGCTATTCTTAACACTAACCTCCAGAGTGGGAGAAAATACTTGCATGAAGGGGGACTGGCTTTTCATCCTCTGCTTGTCTCAATCCAGGGCTGTCTTGCACATTAGTAACTCAAGTTTAGAGGAGGAAATTTATTCTAAACTACAATATGTAATTATACCTAAGACCAACATTTCCCTCACAAAACTTGTACCACCAGAATGTGCACGCTAAGAGCAAGCACACCTAATTAGGGCATTACTCATAACAACAAGGGAGTGTAACCCAGGAAATTCCAGGTGGTGTCGGCCTCAGCACTAAGTACATTTCATCAGCTTGTCCTGATAAAGTCTTTGCTGACTGGGATGATTTATGCCTGCTGATGCAAGTGTGGAGAATGGTAGCCCATACAGCTGGGGATGGAAAATAAGCTTAGGCATGTGAGTGCAGACAAAATCATGCTCCGATATGAGAGGTAGGAATGCTGGCCTTTCAATTATGACACTAGCCACAAATGAGAACAGGAGTTGATAATGTTCAAAAGTAGTAATTTCTTTCATATTCATAAATCATGGCAACCAAGAGAACTTGTGTGTGTGTTTAGAACAGAATGATGTACACATGCTGATCTTCCTGAAGACAGGTTATTGCCAAGGTGTTCTTTAAAAGTAAGGGAGAAAGCAATTGTGAAGGATGATGTACTTTCCCCCCTAAGTCAACTTTAGCTGTGTGCAGAATTGTCAGTCAGAGCACAGCTAGAAAGCAAGCTGCTAATATTGCCAGGATTGAGAAAGAGAGTATAGTTGGTCTAGTAATTCAAAGTGAAATTCAGAGGGAATGTTTCTGATTGAAGAATTCATTGCTCTACCCCAGATCAATCACAGATCAAATTCACAGCCAAACAAAGAAGTACTTGTGGGTTCCTGAGAAAGAAACTCTGTCTTTGGACAACTGAGTGCTTTAACCATTTTGCCAAACATGACTCCACTGAAACATGAGCTCCTTTAGCAATGCATGTATTTCCTAAGCAAGTTGTTCTCAAAGCTGCTCTAGGCCACAGAACCATTTGGTATGTTGGGATGAATGCTGGGAATGACATACTCATAAATACATATACACATATACACACATATGATCATCATAACCGTAATAAATGCAGTAGAGGTGAGGACATTTTACATTAGAATCATCTAGATAAGTGAGAGCAGATACTACAGATTTAAAGAAAATTTTATAGAAGAAGCTGCAAAGGGGAAAATTCTATATATTTCTGCCAATTATAAAATATTACTAGCCTATCTTAAAAGAACATTTTAATTGAGCTTGGGGAAGATGTGCATGTCCTGGAGAATGGTATGAGAATCATTGCACTGATATAATTTTACCATCCACTTAGATTTGTGTTTCTGAGAACAGTGTTCTCTTAAAATCTTACCTGCACACCTCAGCACTTCAAACTACTCCCCTTTTGAGAATGACTTCATGATTGGAAAGGGATGGAGATTCCCAAGACTAGAGATGCCACAAAACTCTCGGGGCTGCCCTTGGCTCTGTATGCTTGTTTGCATCCCGGCCCCGCAACCTGGGGGAAAGACTCGGCTGTGTGGGACCTGGCGTGCTCACCCTCCTCCGGAGCCGGTCCCGCTCCTCCCGGATGGCATTCATGGTGGCCTTGGTTCTATTCAGCTCCTCTTCTTTACTGCACAGCATGGCGGTAAGGCTCTCATTCTCTTCCCTCAGCCCGGCCAGCTCCTTCTCCCAACGAGACCGCTCTTCAGCCAGGTTGGGATACAGGTCCCGGCCAAGTACCCCCTCAATCTCCTCAACTGTCTGAAAAACATAAAGACAAGCCCAGTGGGTTCCCTGGGAGAAGAGGGAAAAAATGGGCAGTATGGGAGCGTGTGACGACAGAGGAGCGGGTTCTAAGGCACTTTCACTGCCAATGGTAATCATGACTACCCACCCCTCCCCCCAATTACCCTTTCCCCATTTTCAGATAATGGCTCCGTCATTCGCCTGGGTCACAGTCTGTGTTTCCAAACAGTCCCCAGAATAAGAACAACATGGTCCCTTCATGGTACATTTGTCTACCTTTGGCTTTCACGGCCTCATCTACACAAGTGCTGAGGTCCTCCGATGCATGTTCTGGAGTTGGAAAATACATATAACCACACAGCAAGCACCTTAGTGGCCTTTTCATAGTGCAAATGTGAAGTGGCAAACAGCATGCAAGAGCTAAATTGAGGTTTCTCGAATAACAGGCCTCCCATGTTGCAACTCCAGGAGACCAGAAGTCACATTACCATTTCCAGCTTTTAGTGTCACACTTCAGAATTCAGGGGTTCAGTCCCAAGATGTGAAAGACAAAAATAAACCTCGGTGACACAGAAAAGATGAAGCTCATTTTGGATGCTTCTGAGGCAGCAGGGATTTAATTAATTAATAAGACAGCTATGAGCTAAAAAGATCAGAATCTTAATAGTACTTGGAGACTGTTTTTTTTACAAATTCATTTGAAACACATTATTAATGGAGAGGAGAGATGCATAAAGTTAGGGGAAAAAAAAAGAAGTAATTCTGCTTGCTTTCAGAAACTATTCATTCACATCCATTGCCCTTTGGCATAGGAAGCAGAAGCCAACTGATAGGGAAAAGATGGATGATTACCATGTAGGGTAGAAGACAGATGTGAGGGGATGTGAGGAGAAACAGGTAGTCTCAAAAATGCAAGAATGTGAGGGGATTACACCCTTGGACTCCCACATTGGTTCCATGATGAAGTTACCCAAATCTTGCCACGACTTTCCACACATGGGGCTTCATCCTTTCCTTAGACCTGAGACTCTTAGCCCCTATCAGTCGATTCAGGTCCACTCCGTTCTTTGCTGGCTGGCAGAAACCCTTGAGCCCCTCCTGCTCTCTCAGTGTCGAGGCTGGGGCTAGCACCTAAGCGGACATTACAACTGAATACAAGGCCTGGGAGACTCCAGCCAAAGAAACACCAGTGGCTGCCGCCCCAAACCACAACAACTTTTTATTTATAATTGAGATGAATAAGATGGAAAACCAGCTGGGTTATCACTGTGAATTATGGTTTACCTTGAGATACCACAGCTCTTTTGTGAAATCCAGGATTCCTGTGGACAGAAACTTGGACCTAGTGTCAAAGACATTTTTCAATAACATGTCATGTTTTCCCTTTATGTAGGCTCCTCACAGAGGAATTGCTATGCCTAGGCTCCTCAGCTGTGGTGAAGTTATATACAGATAGCAGAGGCCCTGATATCAATAGGCCTTGGTGTTCCTATTGCTCAGGAGGAGTCAGTGCAGATGCAGCACATTCCTCATCTGTGCTCGCTAAGCACTAAGATGGATGGCTATGCAAGGTGTGGCTGAGGCTAGTCCCGTGTGCTCAGGACACACGACTCATTCAGTACCTCAACTTCCCTCTTGTTAGCACCATGAATTGGTAACTTCTGAACTAACAGTCTAGAGGTCTTAAAGCTTAAATAAAATGTCCCAGTTAATCCTACAACTCACAAGTGCTGCATGATGGGCCACCCTAAAATGATATGGTACAATACAGGTAGTCTAAGAATTTTCAAGGAAATCCTCATTTCTGATGCAAAGCCAGTGATGATCTTGACTGCTGACATGACTTTTTTTTTTTTAAGATTTTACTTATTTATTCATTCATGAGGGACACAGAGAGAGAGAGGCAGAGACACAAGCAGAGGGAGAAGCAGGCTCCATGCAGGGAGCCCAATGTGGGACTTGATCCCAGAAACCCAGGACCACATCCCAGGCCAGAGGCAGGTGCTAAACCGCTAAGCCACCCAGGGATCCTGATTTTTTTTTTTTTTAAACATGACTCAGCCCAACACAAATTTATAGGGCTCCTACTTCTCCCTAGTGGTCCAATGTACAGTATGGTTTTCTTAGAAACATTCATTCCTAACAGGTATTTGAGAAAACCATGCTTCAAAGAAGAGAGATCTGATCATTTCCCTCATATGCTCTCAGAGAGCCAGACCAAGGGTGGGAAGTATATACCTTGATGGCCAAGTCACAGTGCTCACTGGCCGTGGTGAGCTGCTCAATGCGCCTGTCCACTTCGGCCACGGAAAGGCTGCAGCTGCTCTTCTTCCTGCAGCAGACAACATTCTCCAGGCCTGTCAGCACTCTCTGCAGCTCTGAGTTCAGGTCACTGCAATTATCTGTGAGTGAATGTGGAAACGATGAGTTAAGCAGGCAGGTGGGTTAGGAATGCTCTCTGTTTCACTCAGAAACAGAGGAACCCAGTCGGGTAAGACAGAATGGCAATAGAGCTTGATATTCTTGGCTTTAATGCTATGTGGCCTCATGTCATAGGCTACTGGCACTGTCTCTGAGCCTTAGAGCCAAGGTAAAGCCATTATTAAGGAGTTTCAGACCATAGCCACGCCACTCTAAATGCTCTAGTCTTTCACTGGAAGGCAGCTGTGTCTCAAATTCTTTGGTACAAACAAGGAAAGGTCTCAGAAGGGAGCTGCTTGGACTTCAGAAACCTTCTGGTCAACCCTCCTCCTTAACCATTCAGATAAGTATAGACTCCAGAAAGACTTTTAGCAAAAATCTCAGAACTCTACTAAACAAACAAAACAAAAAGGCCCAGAGTGAACCGAGACACTAGGCATTTTTAAAAAAATAAAAACTATAAGAGATAATTTTTGCCTCCACTGAGCTTATAATCAGGACTATTTTCTGATATGACCAATCAATGTGTTATACCATTGCAATTTAACCCACTTTTCCATCAGGGGAAAAGTAAATTATTCTAATAAAGTTCATATTGTTCTCCAGGTAAAAGTCCTGTAAACCATTCTAATATTTGATTCTGACTTAAAAATCTGGGTTACTTTTTTAAATGAGAGAGAGTGCATGCAAGAGGCGGGGGGCAGGGTGCAGAAGGAGAGGGAGAGAGAGAATCTTAAGCAGGTTCCATGACCTGGAACTCAATCTCACAACCCTGAGATCATGACCTGAGCCAAAATCAAGAGTTGGATGCTTAACTGACTAAGCCACTCAGGTGCAAACCCTGGGTTACTTTTAATTGCTGGATATCTAGGACCTGATCTGGGAAGAAAAATTAATTATAATTTTAGTATGAGCTACAAGTATTTTAGAAGATAATTTTGTTGGGAAAAAAAAATCCCCTTTAGGTCAAACACAACCTGCTATTTTGGATTACAGCAAGAAGATGTAACTTATAAGCCATCTCTAAAAGTGCATTCCTCCCCTACCTCCAGTCTGTCCCACATGAAAGAAGCTCAGTCTCTTCAATTTCTCTTTGTTCCTTCTCCCTTCTTGTCATAGGTTCCATGCACTAAAACAGTCCATTGCTTTCAGTGCTTATCTTTGGAAGATGTCAAAAAACTCAGTACCACAGAAACAGAAAATATCGGTCAACCTTATTTGACTGCCTGGATCTCCAAGTTAACCTGAATCTAGAGAGACGACAGCCAGAGGCTTTCACACCAACCAATGGACACAATTATTCCCCTTCTCTCACATCTGTTCCTTCCCATCTCTGTGAATGACACTACCATCCGCTCAGTTACTCAGGTTACCTGTCAGGCAAGCTTCATTTCCTTTGGCTTCACATCCTAAACCCAATCCATCTTGGGAGTGCAACCTCCAAAATGTATCCCCAAAGGCACCTCTTCTTTCTATCTCTACCGATACCACCACAGTTCAGGCTACCATCATTTCTTCACTGAATCACCTGAACAACCTCCAGCCTCCATTCCCCACAATGCAGCCAAAGTGAGCCTCTCAAGGACATAAGTCAGATGTTACTCCCCTAGCCCAAATCACCTAATGGCTTCCCTCTGTCATTCAGCTTGGGTCCAAACTCCTCACCAGAGTCTGTAAGACTCTGCATGCTCAAGACTGATGATGTTCTCAACCCAGGCTGTACTGTGGAATTTACTATGGAGCTTTTATAAATAACCCATGTCCAAGCCACAGCCCAGACCAATTAAATCACAGCCTCTGGGGGTGGGGCTGGAGCACTGAGAAAAATTTTAAAGTTCTTCAGATCACTCTCCTATGCAGTTAGGGTGAGAACAACGGATGCCTCATTTGCCCACCACCTCCTCATTCACCCTACTGCATTCACGCGTCTGACCCCTCCATCCTTGAAGCATACTAATAATCTTCTGTCTGCCCCAGGGCTTCTTTTTCCTTTGCTGTTTCCTCTGCCAAGACTGATTTCCACCCAAGTCTCCATTTACTCAAGTATCCGCTCAGATGCCACCTCCTCATCATACTCTTCCCTCTCTAAGGCATGGGGTTTCCAGCTCTCTCCCTGCTCAGGCTCTACCCCATTATCCTATCATCCTCATAGCAATTACCGCTATCTGATCTGACTTATGTGTTTATTATCTGTTCTCTGCTGAAATATGAGCTCCAACTAAGAAGAAACTTTGATCCTCCTCACCACTCTATCTCCATCATAGAATAATGTAAGCAATTAAGACTTATTTTTAAGTGGGCAAATATGAAGCTCGTATCATGTATTTAAGAGACAGACAGACTGGAAACACAGACTGCCAGTAGCAGCATGTTTTACATCAACCTTATGTTTTTTTCATCATTGCAGACCATTCCCTGAGCTGCTAACAAGTGGTAGACATTCCTTGCTGCAGAAGGCCCTCTAGAGATGGAGTACAGGTACCCACTAAAAACTCAAGGCAAGGTCCAGGGCATGCAGCTGAACTGTCTCTCAAGCACATTAATTCTAAGTAATAATCAGAGAAATTTCTCCAAATGGTCATTTACCTTGAGGTGCAAGATTCCTGGTACACTGAGCTGGAGTTAACATACACTCCTGAATTATTTGCATTATTAAGTGTTTATGAGAGGGATGAGGAAGAAAGATGCCTGTGTTCAGCCATTCCATCTGGAGTTCCCTAGTACAGCTCCACCTAATACAGTGATCACACTGGGTATAGCTGCTGATGGGCTCTGTTGGCAGGACATGAACTAGGCTGTATGATGATGTTGGGCTATAGGAAACAGGAGGGAGGGTGAATAAGTCTGGCCAGTACTTTTAAATTTAATTTTATTTATTTATTCATGAGAGACACATGGAGACAGGCAGAGAAATAGGCAGAGGGAGAGGCAGGCTCCCTGTGATCATGCCCTGAGCTGAAGGCAGAGGCTCAACCACTGAGCCAGCCAGGTGCCCCTGGTCAGTACTTCTTTCTCATCACTTAACTAAACAGGTGCTGAGTACTGACCTCAGGTAGAAGCAGGGTACAAAAATGAATAGGAGACTCTCCTCAACCCTGAGAGGCTCACAGATGTACGAGGAAATGCCATAGTCCCTTCTCTTAGCTGTCTACTACCACCCTGGGGAGAGTAACCACAGAGAACGTGGCACTAGTACAGGATAGAGAATCAGGAGATGAAAAGGTTATGTAAATTAATACACAGACTGAAAACAATTGAGCCTCTTCCCTTTGCCCCAAAGAGCACCATTAATGCTTTCTTCAGTCTTAGGAAGCCAAATGTATAAATAAGGCACAGGTTGGATGGTGAGCCCCACATACTCTGGCCTGTTATCCACAGAGGTCTGCACTGTGGTTCTACACAAGACCCTAGTGATCAGGTGACATGTGGCTGTCTTTTATCATTCTTCAGTTTAGGAGGACAAGGTGGCTAGGCTGGCAGAAGCAGCTCTTCTGGGTTCCCCGTTGGAGTGCCACCGCACAGCACCAATCACTCACCACCATTCACTCTGAGCATCAGTGCCACTCCATACAGGGTGGACTTAGCTTTCAGAGTCTGTGGCATATTCCTCTAGATATTGACTTGGCATCAATTCTAAATTCCTTCTCCTGACCCACAGTGCTCTGCATCATCTGGCCCCTGCCACAAACAAGAGCTTCAACACCCTAGGCTGAGGCAGTGGGTGTCTCTACAAAAGGCAAGAGAGATTAAGAGACCAGAAGAGCAGGATAAACTGAGACAGGCACCAAGTATTTCAGACTATGCAAAAGGTGCCTCATTTACAAATCAAAGCCACAATGAGATATCACCTCACACTCATTAGGATGGCTACTATTTACAACAACAGAGAATAATGTGTTGGCAAGGACACGGAGAGAAACTTAGCATCCCTGTGCCCTACTGGGGGGGAATGTAAAATGGTGCAATTGTTGTGAAAAACAGTATGGCAGCTCCTGAAAAATTGGAAATAGAACCTCCCTCCCATCCAGCAATCCCACTTCTCAATCCAATTTCAAAAGAATTGAAAGTAGGGCTCAAATAGATACTTGCACACCCATGTTCTTAGACACCTTATTCAGAACAGTCAAAGGTGGAAGCAACCCAAGTGTCCATTGACCAATGAATGGATAAACAAAATGTGGCAAATATACACAATGGAATGTTATTCAGCCTTCAAGATGAAGGAAATTTGGACACATGCTACAATATGGATGAACCTTGAGAACATTATAGCAAGTGAAATAAGTCAGTTACAAAAGGACAAATGTTATATGATTCTCCCTAGATGAGGTATCTAGAGACATAAAGTAGAGCTTACCAGGGGATGGAGGAATAAGGCAGTACTGCTTAACAGGGTTTCTGTTTGGGAGGATGAAAGAGTCCTGGAAATGGATGGTGGTGAGGGTTGCACAACTCTGAATGTAGTTACTGCCACTGAACTCCACACCTGTCACGTGTGGAGTTCCACACCATGTGGTGTGCTCCACACCAGCACAAGGGCCACATGGAGGCCAACCCACTGCAGCATCTCAGGCTGTATTGTGATTTAAGAAAGGTGATGGCTTAGTCCCACATGCAGAGGACAAAGAGGAGGCCCTTCGCATAGAATACACATTCTTTTAACAGAGGTTATTTTTATCTTTCCAAAGAAAAATTTGAAGTAAATGTAGCTAACACCCACACATAAGGGGCAAACACAGTGATGGACCCAAGGAAAGGCCAAGGATGCAAACGGAGGCTCACAGAGCTGCTGGGGGAGACTCTCCCACTTAGCCCTGAGCTTCCTGGCAGCAAGAGCAAAAATGAAATCTCTCCTGTCAAAGAGGAAGCATTCCAGTTTCACAAGAGAAACAATGTGTTTTTAGCAACTGATGCTAAAAGAATTTAGGGATATGGGACTTCATATGTGCTGTAAAGCAATGTGATTGCCAGGATCCTCAGATCCAGATCCAGTTTCACACAGAGGCAGATTTCATATGCTTTCTTCTTACGCTAACCTTCAATTAAAATTAAGCTGTGGGCCACTGAAGTAAAATGGGAAGGGAATTCTGGGAAAGAGTAAAAGTTCACACCATTTTGGCACTGTGCCTTCCAGGGGTCTGATTTGCTGTAAAGATGAGATACAGGGGGTGCCTGGGTGGCTCAGTGGTTGGGCGTCTGCCTTTGGCTCAGGTCGTGATCCCAGGGTCCTGAGACTGAGTCCCACACTGGGGTCCCCGTGGGGAGCCTGCTTCTCCCTTTCCCTGTATCTCTGCCTCTCTTTGTGTGTCTCATAAATAAATTTTTAAAAAAGTCTTTCAAAAACAAAAAAGATGAAACAGAGAACACAGATGAATAAATGGAATGAGCATCTCCCTTTGACCAGAGGATACAGACTAGCCACATGCAGCCCAGTATGCATGTTATTTGGATGGCAAGAGTTGATATCTGGCACAGTATTTTTGCTTTTCATTTTTTGTTTTTTAAGAGTTTTGAACTAATTGTCAACATTTGAAAGTCATTAGAATTTAAGGCTATTTCTTGTCAAATCAGGTCTGGCAATACTGGCCCTGGCTCCTCCACAGCCATCTGTGGAGCGGCCAGCAGCTGGCCTCTTTGGACTCAACATGGCCACAGTGGTCCTCAGCCTCCCTCACAGCCACTCACCGGTGTCTGTCTGCAGCCCTGCCTTGGCTGTCAGTTCTTAATATGACTTCTCCCAGCTAGATTTCTGAGGAGCCCAAGACAAAAGAGCTCAGGTTAATTTTTCTCATAAGACCCCAGAGGCTTGCGTTTTTATGTTGTTGTCTGAGGGAAACCTAAGTACTAGGAGAATCTGGAAAGAGAGTCAGAGGGCATTCATGGCTATGACAATTAAGCTTAACCAGTATTCTTGCTTGGTTAGACACATACACTAGTTTTCTTCTTTCTCCCAGAGGACCAACTCAACCTACCCCTTGCATTCCATACAAGAAACTATGCTAGACATGGTTCATTTTGAACCAGGTGTCAGAGGCTCTTTGTTCTTTTTTTTTTTTTTTGGACCCCCTGTAAAAACCCTAATCCTGATTAAAACATTAGACATTGGAAACACTCCCTTCATCCACCAAATTCTGAGCTGTGCACCTGCACCAGAATGGACCTGCTCCAAAACACAGTCTCTGTCTCAAGAGTACACAATTCCAGGGCTTCCATTCCAAAGTCAATGGCCATGTGTCTCTGGAAGCCTCTCATTCTCCTCTTCTTAAGGGCTCTTTTTCGAGCTTCACCTTGAAATACCTTTTTCTAGGAACCTTTCCTGATTGCCTATACGTCTTTAAAAAAAATTCCTTAATATTTTTCTGATTATAGTATAGTTGACACATAATGTTATATTAGTTTCAGGTGTACAACATGGCAATGGGACAAGTCTATATACTATGCTCACAAGTGTAGCTACTGTCACCCCACAGCGCTATTATAGTATCATTGACTATATTCCCTATGCTGTGCCTTTCATCCCTGTGACTCATTCATCCCATAACTGGAAGCCTGCATTGCCTTCTCCCCTTCACACATTTTGCCTATCCATAGTCTTGTATTTACTTCTTTCTTTGAGGCATCACGTTCCCTGTAATTATTAACTGACAAATTGACCCTACTAAGCCCAACCCTGGGGACCAATGACTGTTTATTAGTCCTTTTGTGTTCCCAGATGCTCACAACAGAGGGCATGGGATACTGCTTGGTAAAGACTATCTGAGTTGAATGTGTAAAAGAAATGAGGGGCTTTTCACACATCAGCTTTTAAAAGCATCCAGTTTTTGTTAGTCTGCCCACCGGTAAAAAATCATCAAATCCAAGACCAATCTTGTGGAATACCAAACTCTGCTAAAAAGGCATAAAGCATTCAGTTGGGTGGATGTGTCTACTCAAGTAGCAGGTGCAAGGTACAGTGAATCTGAGCTGGTCTGAAAACAGAAGTAGCTGTAGCCTTGCTGGGAACAGTCGAAAGGCCTTACCTGTGCAGTACAGCAGCTCAGAGCATAACCATAATCCCCACAGCCTTCCAAGGCCACGTCCCCTTACCTCTGTTCTGACTGGGCACACGTCGTGCCTTGTAAGGCAAGTCAAGTAGAGGAAGGAGCTACAGATTCTGTCAGCATCAACCCAGACGTTCTGCTTAGGGGCCAGATGCGATGGCCTGGAGATATGACAGTCCAGCCCATGTTGTGGCTCTGAGGCTGACCCAGGAGGGCAGTGGCTTTCCTGTATAAGCAGTTCCCTCCAGGCAGCACACAGCAAGGAAGAAGCAGAACCAGAACAAAGCCACACAGAAAATGAAGAAATGGAGAAGACAGAAAAGTCTATGAGAAAGGAGTATCCACGTAAGTTGCACCCTGCATAAAATACCCAGAGCCTGCGTCTCCTGAAGACAAGAGGATGCAGAGGAATGGTTTTGTTATGGCCTAAAAACTGGTACATTGTTATTAATGGGCAAACATGAACTTCCTGTGGCAATACAGTAGTGAGGGCACATCATCAATGAAGTATATTCTTGTGAAAAATGCTAACCTCAAATCTAACACTAAGAAAACAATCAGACTGTCCAGGCTGAGGGACTTTCTAGGATACTACAGACCTGGTTTCTTCAGAAAGGTCAAGGTCATGAAAGACAGGAAAGGTGGGAGATCTGTTCTAGATTAAAGGAGCACGAAGAGACATGGTAACTAAATATAATGTGTGAGCCTTGACTGGATCCTGGATTCAACAAAAGCAACAAAAGATATTAATGGTAAACTTGGGGGAAATTTGAATATGGACTATATATAACGTTCCATCTGGGTTAGAATTCTCGGGTATGATAAAAGTGCTGTGGTTAAAAAAGAGATGTTCCCTGCTCTTAAAAGGTTTGTGCTGATATATTTAGGGTGAAGCATCATGATGTCTGCAACTTACTTTCAAATAGCTCCGAAAAAAAAATTCTGCATATGCACAAAATCAAATGTGGTATAACGTTAATGACTAGTGAATCTAGGCAAAGGGTTTAGCGGGATTTGTTTTACCATTTTTGTAAGTCTGAAGTTTTTCAAAATAAAAAGTTGAGGGGGAAATAAATACCTTACCATTCAATGCCAGAAGGTCTGACAGAGTGTGGGTTACCAGAGTCTAGATGTAGTAGGGTGCCCTATGATGATCCATTTCTCAGTGCAGCCGTGGGAACAGGAATGCTCTCCTGAGACTGTCACTGCCACACCCAAATTACACCCCCTACCCCCACCCCCAACGACAGGCATGAGCCAGAGTGGGAACCACCAGCCATCACCCTGGCTAGGTCCTAACTTCACTCAGAGGGATCGGTTTCTTTTCCCAAAGGAAACAAAGATGTATTTTCAGGACTTCTAGTTCAGCCAAATCTTAGCCTGAATTTGTTTTCATTTTTGCTATGGTCACTTTGCAATTTTAATGCATTTTGTTTCACTACAACATCACCCCTGACTTCTGTCCCTCAAGCTCACTAACCTCTGGTCTTCAAGGAGTGCCTGGATCTCCCATCTCAGCTCAAGAGCCCTTTCAGACAGGCCCTTGTCTCAAGCCCTAGAGAGCAAATAGCAATAGCCCTAGTGGAGTATAGGCAGTACCAGTTCCAGACCCTGGGGCTCTCATGGTAGCAGGAACAGAGAATTTCCAAAGCTTCCAGGAGAAGGAGGAAGATGTGCCTCTGACATCCAAATGTGATCAACATAATCCTTTTCCCCAGGAACAATGGTCACAGTGCTGGTTGGGGTAGTAGTAACACTAGTGAGGTCCCATATTGCATTCCCATTACAGAAGAAAACAGGCTTTTTCATAGGCTGGTCTTGGAAACAAATACTCCTTTATAATGCTGGTTTTAAGGAAAAAAACATGTCATGAGTTTCAAATAACCAAAAAAAAACCCCAATCTAACCTGAAGAGACATGGTCTGCTTAGAAAATTAACTTGTATCCTTGTATTATAAAAGGAGCTCCTGAATTCCAACATGTACAGGAACTCATTTTTGAACACACGTGGTTGATCAGTGCCTTGCCATTTGTATCTTATACCCCAAGTGTCTTTGGGGGAACTGAACAATTACTGAGTACAACTGGAAGGAAATATTCCAAAGTAACACAAACTGAAGTGGGGCTGTGACCTTTCCTGCCTTCAAGATTGATCACTGTGTGGAAGGTTCCAGAATGTTTTCAGGTGGACTTCTCTGTCACTCTTGTCTTGCTGATGTTCGCACACCGTTTTTTTTTTTTTCCCAGCAATCATGATCTTATTCATCATAAGGATGTAAGACTGTCATTCTGTTCATTTGCTCTCTATGCAACAGCTAAACAAAGTCTTGACATAGATTTTATAATGAGCACACATTCATTATTGGCTTTGGGGATCTCCTTTGATTTAACTTTTGACATTGCTCTTTAGTCTCAAAGCCCCCTGAATTTTCAGGCCATCAATGGCACATCTAAATGCAGACAAGAATATCATTCCTTTTTTTTTTTTTTATTGGAGTTCAATTTGCCAACGTATAGCATAACACCCAGGGCTCATCCCATCAAGTGCGCCGCCTCAGTGCCCGTCACCCAGTCACCCCCACACCCGCCCACCTCCTGTGGGACCCAGGAAATTTAACAAAAATCCCCTACCCCTAGACAAGCAGAACAGGACTAACTCCATTTTGTGCTGCACGTGCCACCTCCTGTATGACCCCCACATGACCTTGCTTAAGGCGTTGCCCCACTCTAGTCAAGCCGCTGGGCACACCCTAATCGGAAATCGGCTCATAAAAATGTAACCCCGCCCTGTGCCCACCACAACTGCGTGCCAGTTCTGACCAGAGTGATAGGCCAGTTCAAATGGTCACTATAGGGTGAATCGTGATTCAGTTGGCCACCTGCGTGTGGACCGACATGACTGTGCAACTTTCTATGTGTGTTACAATCCCACTGGCCACGGCAAGCTTGAGCTTGCAAATAAACCCTCGTGCGCTTCCATCAGTGTTGGCTCCTTGGTGGTTTCTCGGATTCGCAATCTTGGGCACAATACTCCCTCTCCACCACCCCTTGTTCGTTTCCCAGAGTAAGGAATCTCTCATGTTCTGTCTCCCTTTCTGATATTTCCCACTCATTTTTCCTCCTTTCCCTTTTATTCCCTTTCACTATTTTTTATATTCCCCAAATGAATGAGACCATATAATGTTTGTCCTTCTCCGATTGACTTATTTCACTCAGCATAATACCCTCTAGGTCCATCCACATCGAAGCAAATGGTGGGTATTTGTCATTTCTAATGGCTGAGGAATATTCCATTGTACACATAAACCACATCTTCTTTATCCATTCATCTTTCAATGGAAACCGAGGCTCCTTCCACAGTTTGGCTATTGTGGACATTGCTGCATAAACATCGGGGTGCAGGTGTCCCGGTGTTTCACTGCATCTGTATTTTTGGGGTGAATCCCCAGAAGGGCAATTGCTGGTTCATAGAGCAGATCTATCTTTAACTCTTTGAGGAACCTCCACACAGTTTTCCAGGGTGGCTGCACCAGTTCACATTCCCACCAACAGTGCAGGAGGGTTCCCCTTTCTCCGCATCCTCTCCAACATTTGTGGTTTCCTGTCTTATTAATTTTCCCCATTCTCACTGGTGTGAGGTTGTATCTCATTGTGGTTTTGATTTGTATTTCCCTGATGGCAAGTGATGCAGAGAATTTTCTCATGTGCGTGTTGGCCATGTCCATGTCTTCCTCTGTGAGATTTCTGTTCATGTCTTTTGCCCATTTCATGATTGGATTGTTTGTTTCTTTGCTGTTGAGTTTAATAAGTTCTTTATAGATCTTGGATACTAGCCCTTTATCTGATATGATATGATATATCTTCTCCCATTCTGTAGGTTGTCTTTTAGTTTTGTTGACTGTATCCTTTGCTGTGCAGAAGCTTCTTATCTTGATGAAGTCCCAATAGTTCATTTTTGCTTCTGTTTCTTTTGCCTTTGTGGATGTATCTTGCAAGAAGTTACTGGGGCCGAGTTCAAAAAGGGTGTTGCCTGTGTTCTCCTCTAGGATTTTGATGGAATCTTGTCTCACATTTAGATCTTTCATCCATTTTGAGTTTATCTTTGTGTATGGTGTAAGAGAATGGTCTAGTTTCATTCTTTTTTTTTTTTTTTTTTTGCCCGCAGAGATCAGTGGGTGTATTTGAGGTAAATTATGGCGTCAGGAAGAACCCAACGTGAGGCTCCTGGGGGTCCTAAGGCAAGGCCCAGCGAGGTTTTTGGTCCTGATGAGATCATCTCACAAGTGGTCACTGCAAGTGCTAAAGCGGGGGGCAGGCCGTCCTGGCCCCATGGGTCCAGTGCTTGGGGGCAGGCCCACGCCCACAGCGTGGGTGGCCAGGCTGGGGACCGGGCGGGACCGGGCGAGACCCGGCGGGACATGGGGCTAGGCCAGGAGCCCCGCCTCCTCACTGCAGACAGCTGGGCCGCTCCTCCGAGGAGCTGAGGAGCCGGAGAGCCGGAGAGCCAGAGCGGGTCGCACCCGCCTGCAGCACTCAGATGCACTGCTCCTCGTCACGGTCGTTCAGCAGCAGAGACCATGTGTCCCCGCCGTCTTCGGCCGCAGCGCTGTGTCGGGACAGCTTGTCGGACTTCAGGGAGGACAGAGACACCTGGCTGATACGGCTGACCTGGTCCCAGGGCATGGCCCGTGGGGAGTCCCACCGCCGGTCATCCATGCCAACGTGCACGCTGACCTGGGACGCCATCAGGAGCTTCATGCGGCCCTGCGCCTGGGCCTCGTACCTCTCCAGGTCGGGCTTCTTATAGCACTTGAGCTGCAGCGATGAGGACACCACAGACACGGAGGAGGCCGCCATAGCCGCCGAGCCCATCCACATATGCAGCACGACGCTGATGGGCATGAAGACCCCTGCCGCAATGGGTATCCCGACCAGGTTATAGATCAGTGCCAGCACCAGGTTGAGGCGTATCCTCCACAGGGTCCTCTTGGAGAGGTGAATGCTGGCCACCACGTCCAGCAGATCGTTTCTGATGAGGACGACGTCAGCAGCCTCGATGGCAACATCTGTGCCCGTCCCGATGGCAATGCCCACGTCGGCCCGGGCCAGGGCTGGAGAGTCATTAACCCCGTCTCCCACCATGGCGACTTTCTTTCCTTCGTTCTGGAGCTCCTGGACCTTGGCCACCTTGTGAGACGGGAGCACCTCTGCAAAGACCTTGTTGATGCCAACCTGGGTGGCAATGGCTCTGGCCGTCCTGCGGTTGTCTCCTGTGATCAGGACCACATCCACACCCATGCTCTTGAGCATGTGCAGAGCCAGGGCTGCCTCCTGCTTGACGGCGTCGGCGATGGCGATCATCCCGCACAGCACACCGTCGATGGCCACCAGGATGGCCGTCTGGCCTTTCATCTTATGGTCCGCCATCGCGTCACTGATGTCGCTGGATATGGTCAGGCCGTTGCGCCTCATCCATTCACGGTTCCCAATCAGCACGGAGAAGGTCTGGGGCATCTCATCTGTTTCCTCGGGAACGCCGCCAACCATGCCCGGGGGAGCAGCCTGTTTGCTCTGCTGGCACTTGTCGGGGGCCAGGATGCCCTCCATGCTACTGACTTTGCAGCCAATTCTGCAGCCTGGCACTGCCTGGAAGTCCGTGCAGTATCCCAAGGTCTCCGTTCCAGTTCCTCTTTACAGTACTTGGTGATGGCCACGCCCAAGGGGTGCTCGCTGCTGGCCTCCGCGGTCCCCACCATGGCGAGGACCTTCCTGAGGGGCAGCGTGGCCACATCCACCAGCAGGAGGACCCTCATGACTTTGGGGACCCCGTGCGTAATGGTGCCAGTTTTGTCAAACATCACGGTCTTTATCTTGTGGGCCATCTCCAGAGGCTTGCCTCCTTCGATGAGAATGCCATTCTGAGGATCCCTGGGTGGCGCAGCGGTTTAGCGCCTGCCTCTGGCCCAGGGCGCGATCCTGGAGACCCTGGATCGAATCCCACATCGGGCTCCCAGTGCATGGAGCCTGCTTCTCCCTCTGCCTGTGTCTCTGCCTCTCTCTCTCTCTCTCTCTGTGACTATAATACATAAATAAATAAAAATTAAAAAAAAAAAGAGAATGCCATTCTGGACGGCCACCCTGGTGCCCACCATGACCGCTGTGGGCATGGCCAAGCCCAGGGAGCAGGGGCAGGCAATGCACAGCACTGTGATGGACGTCTGGAATGCAAACCGGATGATCACCTCCGCCTCGGAGATATGCTTGTTGGGGGTCTTTGACATCTAAGCCTCTTCTACCAACTTCACAATCTGAGCCAACGTGGTATCGTTGCCCACGTGGGTGGCGGTAACGAGCACAGAGCCATGTGCATTCATGGGATCCGGCAATCACCGTGCTCCTGGGTTTCTTTGTGACAGGCATGGCTTCTCCTGTGATGAGGGACTCGTTGGCCATGGTATTGCCCTCCAGGACTTTCCCATCCACCGGGAACTTTCCCGCGGGGACCACCTTGATGACATCGCCCCGCTGCACCAGCTCCATGGGTACCTGCTCCTCTCTGAGGATCGAGTTGTCCTCGCCAAGGGTCACGACGGTGGCTTCTGTGACTTGGAGAGACAGGAGTTTGGCAAGGGCTTCTGAGGTTTTGCTCTTTGCTATGCGGTCCAGCCACTGCCCCAGGGCAATGAAAACAAAGAGCATGGTGGGGGGGCTGTCGAAGAAGGTCACAGGGCTCCTCTCCGCCCTCTCAGCCATGGCCACCACCAGGATGATGAGCGAGTAGGTGTAGGCGATGCTTGTGGCCAGCACGATGAGCACTTCCATGTTGGCCGCCCTGTGCCTCAGAGACCTGTAGGCCTGGACGTAGAAGTACCACCCGCCAAGGAGCTGGACAAAGGTACACAGGATGAAGAAGATGAGATTCAGAATGGACAGTCCTGGAATGACGTTGTGGTCCCGGACCATGGACTCGTGGGGCATGCTGCTGGGCACCAACATGTAGATCATCAGACCCATCACAGGGATGCCGAACACCAGCCTGCACAGAAAAGACTTCTACTGCTTTGTTTCCACCTTGTGGTCCAAGTGATGCGTGTTGGGGTTTCTCTGGGCCGGGGAAGCATGAAAGCCGATTTCCTCGATAACTCTGACAATATCTCGTGGACCGATGATTTCAGGATCGAACTTCACGTGGGCTTTGCTGGTGGCAAGGGCCACAGAGGTATAGGTGATGCCGGCCATCCTCATGAGTTTGGACTCTATGTTGTGAACACAGGATGCACAGGTCATCCCCGTGATGATCAGCTCCAGGTTGCCATCAGAGCCCGCGTAGTCTTCCAGCACCATCGCCTCAAAGCCTAGGTCCTGGATGAACTGAGCGATCTCCAGTGGCTGGATGACGTCTGGGTGATACTTCACCTCTGCCTTTCCAGCCATCAGGGCAACCAGCACCGAGTCGACACCTACTTCTTTCTGCAGCTTTCTCTCTATGTTGGACACACAGGATGCACAGGTCATGCCTGTGATCTGTAAAAAACACTTCTGTGCTGCCACAGGGGTAGAGGCTGGTGGGGACCTGGACAGGCGGCCAGGGCTGTGGTTTCCAGGGAGCCCCTCAGCGTGGGGAGCCCCTTCCTGCACAGACACAGGTACACCGGCTGTGGTGTGCACCGAGGAATTCCCCACACTGTGGTTTCCAACATGATTGCTCTGACCGTTTTCAGAGAGGACTGAAGTCTCAAATCCCACCTCCTCGACGGCAGCTTGGAGTTCTTCCGGGCCAATTATAGAGGGATCACAGAGCACCACTGCGGTCCCTTCAGCCAGAGAGACAGATATTTGCTGCACCCCTTCCCTCTGGGAGATCAGGCCTTCGATGGACTGGACGCAGGACGCACAGGTCATGCCCGCAATGGCGAGCATCACAGTATTGCACCTGCCCGGTGCCGGGGTTCTCAGGGTGGGGGCGGGGGCGGCACATGCCGAAAACCTGTTACCTGTCTCACTTCCTGCTGCTGCTGCAGGAAGAGAAACTTAAAGTTCCCTGGTGGGAGAGCTTCAATGGCCCTCTGCTGGGCCCCTGCGGTGACACGAGAAGGGTCGTACTGTACTTGGGCCGTTCTGTTCTCCAAGGACACTTGTACATTCTGAACCCCGGGAGTTGGCCTATATTCTCTTCAATGTTCAGGACACAAGACTGACAGTGTATTCCGTCGACTCTCAGCTGCAGGGTAACCACATAGCTCCCTTGGTGGCCCAAGGTCTCAGAGTTATTGAGATTCTGGTTATCAGAAGTCAAAGGCATCTTTGGGTTGGCCCTCTGTAACTGCCCAATATCAATGGGTCCCAGGCTTACAGGCGCCACTCTGTTCTTGATGACAGCTTCAAACCCCATGTCGTTTACATGGTCCCTGAGGTCCTGGGGTTGAATAAGATAAGGCTGGTAAGTGATGACTGCCTCCTGGGTGCTGAGGGAGACCCGGACTCTTGCTACCCCTTGCAGCTTTCCGAGCTTGCCTTCGATGGAGCTGACACAGGACTGGCAGGTCCTGTCAGGGCCTGGGTGCCCTCCACCCAAAGTCTGACCACAGCCTCGAGGCCAGGCGAGGACCTCGAGGGCCAGGAGGCAACCTTTCCTTCTGCAACGCTGGCCTTGAAGCCCAATGCGACGGCAAACCTGCGGCAGGCTCAGAATGGACGGCACATACTTCACAGTCGCATTGCCTTGTTCCAGGGAAATCTTAATGTTCACGATGCCTTTCAAACTGGAGATCCTGCCCTCGATGGACCTTACACATGACTGGCAGGTCATACCCAGAATGCTGATGGTGCTGGTGGCCATCTGAGGAGGGCACACACTGTCCAGGCCACCTTCGTAGCCAACATTGTCAAAGGTGAAGCTCTGCTTCATCACTGGTTCCCAGGCACGAGTGGGGAAAGAAAGTTTAGACGGGATATGCTTCCAGCCAATGGGCACCCTCTCGCTCATCACACTGCATTTGGCACCGAGGACCTCTGCACACGGCCCCACGCGTGCCCTCAGCGGCCCCCAGCCCGGCCGGCGAGTGCCGGAGCCCACACGTAAGCACCTCCGCCTCTGGAGCCCAGCGCGCTCCCAGGAACCCTAGTTTTATTCTTCTCACAGACTGGTCTTGTCTGACCAGGCTGGCTCAGATTCCAAGAAGAAAGCACACAGCCACCTCAGAGAGTCCTCTGGTGAGTCAATGTGCAAAACATCAAGTCTCCTCTGGGCTTGGTTCTCAGGGATGACCAACACCGTGAACCTCTTGGGAGAAATTAAGCTGCGGAATTCAATTCAGGAGGGGGTGGGGGGAAGGCCACAAAGGGCTTAGCCCATTCCATCTACCAAGACTACCCAAGGCGCTGTCTTCAGCCCCATCTAACCTTTCCAAGGTAGGCCCTGGTTTCTCCAAGTTTCAGAATCAGGTTACAAATAATCTGTCTTTTAAAAATTCTTTGCTGGAGAATGACTGGCTATCTGGTCCCTGCATTCCTAACAAAATGCAAATTTTCTCCAGATAGGCTCCTTTTCCCTTTGTAAACATTTCTCTCCAACCCTGCAATCTTTTTTTTTTTTTTTTTTTGAGGAGGTAGGGCTGCCTTTCCCTGCCCGGAACCCCCTTCTCTTCACTGGGAGTGGCTGCTTGACACTTTGGAACATTTTTCCTGAAGCCATTAAGCCTCATCAGCCAGGAAACCAGGAAAATCTGGCTTTAATGTTAAACATATTTCATAGTCACAGCTGTGCCAAAGAGCCAGGTTTCATGTGTAAATTCTTCCTTGGTCGTCCTCCAAAAACTACCCATAAGGAGGAAATCTCTATCTAAATGATCCTACCAGCAAACAAGGTATCATATGTTTCCTTTCATTCCTAAGGGGATAGTAGTTTAGCATTGCTAGATTCCAGAAAAATAAGAATTTCTCACCTGAAACCAGAAGAGATCTCAAAATAAGGAGCAGAACCCAACACAGGCTGTGCAAAGGCCCATTGGATCAAGGGTTTTGCTTTATGAACAACTACTCCAGATGAGTTCTGCTGTTCCATTAAGAGAATTGGGAAAGCAGCCTGCTAGAGACACACCACACATGCACTAACATGCGCACTGCCATAAGCCCATGTACACACATCTGTGTTCTGCTCTATGGCGACACCCAGAATCATTTGGCCTCAGAGTGTTGTTTTCTAAGATGGAGGTCTGCAAAATCTCAATGAACAACAAACACTCTGCTATTAAGCCAGATGCTGTGATGGTACAGCTGCTCCCTAAATTCTCCCATCAGCACTAGAGACTTCGAAGGACTGCAGGAAGCAGAGCACACTAACCATAGGCATGTTTCACTATTTAGGCAGAGGCATGTAAGAGCAAAGCCCTCCAGAGACATAGGCACCAACCACAGCAACAATTGATTAGCTGTGTGGCCTTGGACAAGTGACTTGACCCCTCTGAACCCTGTTATCCCAATTTTATGGATGGGGAGCTTTACTGGGCCTCTTTTCAAGGCTGAGAATTAAACAGGAGGAATGCATGTAAATACTTGACACAAAGTAAATAAGGAAAATATGTTACCTATCATTGCTGGCCTCTCTTAACTAGAGCTCTTTGCCAAATTGAGGGGAAAAAAGTTCCAAGCCACGATTCCTTCCTACCTTGTCTTTGTCATTTATTTACCTTTTCCTCCCAAACTGTGACCAGGTTTGAACAGAGCAACTTCTTCTAAGATGCAATGTGACACTGCCCTGATCCTTCTCCTTCCTAGGACTGGTTAGGTGAGTCAAAGCACTTTCTAAATTGCTGGTTTACTCCTTCAAGGCCTGAGGACAGTGCCCAGGAGCCAGCTTACTGAAGGGGCAGCCAGACTCTGATGCGTGGGGTTTGAAAACAATTGACAAGTGCTTTCTGATGAACGGAATAGATTGGACTAACTCCAGCTATCTTAACTGAAGATCAGCAAATATAATGCAAGCAAACTCAAGCAAAATCCAACTCAAGAAAAACCTTTGGGTGGATAATGCAAGTTTGCAAATATAGCAACCATAATGAAATGGTTGCTTTTTAACGATTTCCTATAGTGGTGTTATATATGGAAGCTTTTTGCCCTATTGAAGCAGTTTAATTGGAAAATGGCAAAGGAGTAAGAAGAGGAAGACACACAGTTTTGATGAGCACACACACGACTTGGAGGGGGGCGCTGCACTCCACAGCAGCATTGATGTACCCCTCCCTCCTGGCCGTCCTGTGCCTGCCCTCCTTGAGAACCCTCCCTGGGGACCTGGCAGGTGCAGGCCCTCTGCCTCCTGGGCTCTCCTCCTGCCCCTGCTCTTTCCCTGCATCACTTCCACCCATCCCCCAGCTTTCTGCGAGATACAACCTCAGGGATGGATTCACCAATGTTCCTGCCATCCTCCCCTCCACCCAGGGTGCTGCTAGAAGCCCCTGTCCACCTCTTGGTGTGGTCCTTACCCCACCATGGTCATCACTCCCTGTTTGCCTGTCTGCATCCTCCAGAGAACTGTGAGCTCCAAGACGGCATTCACTTCTACTCGGCATTTGGTGCCTCCTCTGTGCAGATGCCATTACAACTGGCAAACAGGATAGCTCTAATCCCTGCCTGCACGGGGCCTGCATCCTAGATTCTAGTGGGAGGGACCAGCTACAATGAGTATATACGATAAAATAAACGCACACACAACGTACCCAGGAAGTGCTAAGTGTCGAGAGAAGAAATGAAGCCAGAAAGGCAGGATAGTGCCTGGCAGTGAGGAAAGGCCATAGTGCTCAACCAGGGCCAGAGGAAACCTCGGATGGGCTCAGGGAAGGAGCACTTCAGGAAGGAGGAGCAGTGAGACAAGACAAGTCAATTGGGTGTGAGGGGCAGCGTGGAGGCCAGTGTGGCCAGAGCTGGGAGTAAGACAGGGATGGGAGGGTGGTGGGGACGGTGCGGCCCAAGATGGGGGATGCCAGTTCTGTGGGGGCCTACAGTCCACAGTCAGGAGTCGGGATGTCACTCTCAGTGTGATACATGGGAGTGGGAGTGTATAGCGATCCATGGGCAGAGCCTGTGTCTCCCGCCCCCAGTCCCTTGCATAGCACCCAGTGAGTTGTTGAATAAATGAATCAAGGCCACTATGTAGGCAGAGAACACGTACAGACATTGGACAGATGGGGTCCCTTCCCTCCAAGAGCTCCGTCTCATTGGCAGAGATACTATCACTGGCTATAACGAACATATATTTATAATGAGGAAAAGGATGGACAGAAAGGATTTGAGATTCATAATTTGGGAAAATGAAGCCAGCTCCTAACACAGACAGGCAGACACCAGCCCCCAGTAGATGGCCTGGGTTACTGAGTGCTCTGTTAGGAGCCCCAGGCAGTCCCACAGTAAAGATGCCCTGCCCATTTAAGTAGGTTTATCCCTCTACTCCCCAGCCTCACTTGATTGAGAAAATTTATTGGTGTGTGGGGCAGATATTTCATAAAGTACACTTTCAGAGACATGAATGGAGGGATCAGTGTGGGTGTATCTCTTTGCTTTTGGAACTTCTTGGCTGTCTGTACCTTTTCACTCCCGAGGCTGGAAGGCAAAGTCCAGAAGCCTGGGGCCACCAGGGTTAGAGACTGCGACGCTGGTATGGCAGCATGTGGAACCTGAGCCCACAGCTGGGATAGTCCTAGGAAGTTGCGTGTGTTCTAACTTAGGGCCCGAGATACACAGGTTCAGGTGATTTTCAGAGAGGCCGTTTCAGCCTGAAGCCAAGAGCCTGAGGACCAAGGAGGTGTCTCCAATCCTCACTCCATTTCTGTTGGGATCATATAGGTATCAGTATACAGCTCTCAATGACTTTGCTGGCTTTAGCACCAATCCATCCTGCTGACCCCTTCCTTTTTAGAGCTTTCTCTGCCCCACTGACTTCTCAGACATGGCTCTCCTTGTTTCCTCGCTACAGCTCTGGCTGGCTCACTGCTGGATGGACTTGCTGACGGCTTCACTTGTTCATCGCAGCAAACATCTCTGAACATACAGTATGTGCCAGGCCCAGTGGTGGGCTCTGGGCTCTGGGGATCTGCTAGTAGATATACATACTTCTGCCCAGTGGAGTATAGTGGGATAATCAGTCAAGCAAATAACTAGAAATACATCATTTAAAATTTAAATTTGAGGGCAGCCCCCGGTGGCTCAGCGGTTTAGTGCTGCCTTTGGCCCAGGGCGTAATCCTGGAGACCTGGGATGGAGTCCCACATCAGGCTCCCTGCATGGAGCCTGCTTCTCCCTCTCTCTCTCTCTCTCTCTCTCTCTCTCTGTCTCTAATAAATAAATAATCTTTAAAAAAAATTTTCAATTTGATGCAAGGAGACAAATGGGGCAGTGACAGAGTCAACACAGGAACTGGTACAGACTGGCATTCATGAGATGCTTTCAAAGGATGTGCATTTAAACGGAGACTACAATGAGAAGCATACCCTTTGCAGGAGCTCTGCCAGGTCTCTCTTTGGCTGGTGGCCCCCAAGGCTCAGGCCCCAGTTCTCTGCACTCCTCACTCTATCATGGCCTCCAACTGCTTCGGTGACTGTCTGCACATAACCCTGTGTCTCCTAACTGCTTTTCTTCAGCCTAGACCTTTCCCTCTTGGCTTCTTATGTCTACCTGCTGCCTTCTGAAGCATCTCCACCCAGATACCTCAAGACACCACAAACTTATGTCCAAACAAAACACAGGAGCTACATCCTGCACTCCCACTCCCTCAAAACAAAACAAAACTCAAGCAAAACCACCTTTTTTTCCTGTGCTCTTGTGTTGGCACTCGGCAGCACTGATCCAGACACTTTAGGGAACATTTCCACACATACTTCTTTTCCCCTCTGTTTCTTTTTTTTTTTTTTTTAATTTTTATTTATTTATGATAGTCACACAGAGAGAGAGAGAGAGAAAGAGAGAGAGAGAGAGAGAGAGGCAGAGACACAGGCAGAGGAGAAGCAGGCTCCATGCACCGGGAGCCCGACGTGGGATTCGATCCTGGGTCTCCAGGATCGCGCCCTGGGCCAAAGGCAGGCGCCAAACCGCTACGCCACCCAGGGATCCCCTTCCCCTCTGTTTCTAATCTTTCAGCAGATCTTGCCAATTTTCCATCTTTCTAGATCTTAACCACTGCCACCCTGATCCTAGTCCACCAAGATTTTGGCAATGGTTTCCTAGCTGGCCTCCCCCAATCATTCTTGATCCACTGATTCTCTTTATTACAGAATGATGATTCAAAATGCAAACCTGATCCTTTCATCCCCATCCTTAACTACTAAAATCTTTTAGCGGCTTCTTTTTTTTTTTTTTTAAGATTTTTATTTATTTATTTATTCATGAGAGATATATATAGAGAGAGAGGCAGAGACACAGGCAGAGAGAGAAGCAGGCTCCATGCAGGGAGCCCAATGTGGGACTTGATCCAGGGTCTCCAGGATCACACCCTGGGCTGCAGGCGGTGCTAAACCGCTGCGCCACCAGGGCTGCCCCTTTTAGTGGCTTCTTGTGCATGTTTGACTAAAGGTTAAATTCTCTAACATGGTCCATGAGATCTTGCATGCTATGGCTCCTGTCTACCTCTCCATCCTCCATCTCACACCTCTGGGCCCTCCATACATGATGATCTCTTGTTATCTCCTTGAATGCATCTACTTCCCCCACCCTCCCCTGAATGCATCTCCTCCTTTATCTGGTAAATTCCTATTTACCCTCCAGCTCTCAGTTCAAATGGCACTTCCTTGAGGAAGCTCTTCTAGAATCTTAAACTGAATCAAAGTTAAAAAAAGGAAAGTTAAAAAGGAAACTCTTGTGGTACTCTGTTCCTTAATGTTATAGCACTTTCATAATTAATATAAACGTGTACTACATTAAAGTCTCTTTCCAACACAATTTTAGGTTCTAAGAAAGTTACACTATGTTTACGTCTCCTTCTAGTTCTTCCTCTATCACTTCCCTACATTTCCTAAGATACGGTACTCCTCCATCTTCTGACTCCACAGCCTTTTGACCACAGAGATCTCCTTACCTCATAACTTCAAAGTCTTTATCCTCAACCCTAATCTCACCAAAGATTAGGTGAGTTAAGCAGTTAAGCTTAGGTGAGTTAAGCAGTTAAGCATCTCCAAGTGGACCTGTGGTTTTGCAACATTTCGTGGGTTGACTGCAGCCCACAGCAGAAGCAACTTATTACACACACACACTCTCTCTCTCTCAACAAATAATTTTCATGAAGTAGTACTGCCATTTTTTTTTTCCTAGTCGATTTCACTTAGAAAATATTTTTCATTGAATCCCAAGACCCACTAATAGGTCATGACCTGCAGTTTAAAATACACCATGCCAAGTATTCCTGGATGGACATTTCTCTACAACCTCAAACATAATATATTTATTTCCCAACTCATTTCTCACGAAACATCCTTACTAAGAAATATGATCATTCTCTTAGTCACTCAGAACCAACATGTTAGAGTCATTTTGGATTCCTTCTTACCCAAAAGTTGCTAAAACCTATTGGCTCCCCCACCACAACGTATCACCACCCATTCCATCCTTCCCATTCCTGCCATTACAGCTCAGATTTCACTGTAACTTAGAACACTAAAATAGCCTCATCAGCTGGTTCCCCATCTCCAGAATTTTCAAATAGAGGTGATGAACATTTGAATCTCAAACATCAAGGCAAAAAGCTAATTCACCTCTTTAGTTCCAACAAAGTAACATGTAAGGGACTCAGATGGATGTGCTTTCATCTACTCATCCAACTCCTTGACTTGTGAGTACCATCAAGGATACAAAATGCTTATCAACAGAATCCTTGCTTAAGAACAATCATCACTAACAGTATGAGGCTATAATGAAAAGGGTTAAATCTTATTGACTAAATTTGACTTGACTAAATTTTAATTCAGGCTGCCTCATATTTCTAAAATTCCCATTACAATCTGGAAACCAAACTCTGGCTTCGTACAATGGCAGGCAGACTCACCCATGTCAGCAGTGACCATGGTGGATTGGTTTTCGGGGATGGAGACAGAGGTCTGGTCTTGGTCCATGCTTCGAGAGTCTTCGTTGACCTCATGTTGGCTCTGGCTGAGTTCTGACCGCAGTTCTGAGTACTCATCTTCCTCCCTGAGGACAAAGAAGAGTCAGTCACCACTGACAGAGACAGATGACGAATTCCCAGAGAATATGACTTCTAGGACAAGAAAGAATTCAGAAAAGAAACAGATCTGTTTCCCCTACCTTCCTCAGCGTATCAACTAGGACTCTTTTCAGACCAAATGAAGTCAGTCACCTCTATGGTCAAAGGTTGCTCCTGTATCCACATACATACTCATACACTGAACAAGATCCACTTAACAGTCTACTAGAAACTTTTTCACTTTTAAGAGTTCTTGAAGAAATTAGATTTCTTTGCCTCCTCAAATGATGGTGTGAAAAAGAAGCCAAGACTTGAGAACTGGTCTGAGTACTAAAGTTCCAGTGAGCAAAATAAGCAGGAGTCTGGTGCATAGGAATGTCACATCCCATCACCTGGACAGTCTCCATGGTGGACTTTCTCCTTGGAAGAGGATGTAGGGAGGCGCTGGAGCTGGAGCTACCAGAAAACCGGCACCTCACCTGTGCAGATCAAACTGGCTACTTTGAGAGGTATGTCTGGTAAATACTACTCTTACTTTCCCTCAACCAAGTCAGTGGAGTAAAGAGAGAGGAAAAGTGGATGGGGAAAGAGAAAATGGACAGTGAGTGAGTGCAGCCCACTCAGTGGTCTGTTTCCATCAGTCAGCACTTCTAACAGGAAGACAACACTTAAATGCTGCCATGTTGTTTACACACACACACACACACACACACACACACACATACACACACACTCTCATCCCTTCACAGCCCTTCTCAGTCCCTCGATCTTTTGGTCCCTGAATTAGCTATGGGCAAGTGAAGGAAATTTATTATTTAAGATTTTATTTATTTATTCAAGACACACACAGACAGAGAGAGAGAGAGAGAGAGAGAGAGAGAGAGGCAGAGACAGGCAGAGAGAGAAGCAGGTTTCAGGCAGGGAGTCCGACGTGGAACTCGATCCTGGGTCTCCAGGATCACGCCCTGGACTGAAGGCTGTGCTAAACCACTGAGCCACCGGGGCTGCCCAAGTGAAGGAAATTTAATATTGCAGTATGTCTTTCAAAATGTGTGCATACCTCTTCTTCACACCACCATCATCACTACACACACACTGGACACCTACATGGAGAGGGCAAAATAAGCCCCCTGTGAAGCATTTATTTTACAAATGAGCCAGAAGAGAAAACTGTCAGGGGGGTCACCTGGGTGGCTCAGTGGTTGGTTGAGCATCTGCCTTGGGCTCAGGTCGTGATCCCGGAATCCCGGGATCAAGTCCCACATCAGGCTCCCACAGGGAGCCTGATTCTCCCTCTGCCTGTGTCTCTGCCTCTCTCTGTGTGTCTCTCATGAATAAATAAATAAAATCTTAAAAAAAAAAAACTGTCAGGGGATTTAACTGAGAGTGGAAAGCCCATGAATGTTTGTGAAGAAAGCCAGGAAGAGAAATCCTTCAGATTGGCATTCACTTAAAGTTGTTGACACCAATGGGGCAGAAAGTCTACAGTTTTGGGTTTGGGGTAGACCCAGATGGTGACATGTGACCACTGGAACTTGGGGAAGAGGCAACTGCCATTTTAAGCTGGGCAAACACATCTATAAATTAAAGAATGTGAAGAACTCTCCAGAGTTCTTAGTTTTCTCAGGAAATCAACATCCTCTCAGGGAAGGAATTCAGCTGAGCCACTGCTTTATAAGGTGTTTTTAATAAAAGCCATCCAGAAATCGGGGGAGATCTTATGTAGATATTAAGCCCCCAGACATGCAAAATATGAATTAGAATGGGAGTGGAAGGCAAAAAATATATATAGGTTAATCTTCTATGAATAAGTTAATTATTAGACACCTGCAAAGCCAACAATAATTAGGTTTAGGAATGAAAACAATTAAAAAGTACCTTAAGAGTAGCTTTTTTGGTCTAGAGGGTAATTGTGCCCTGATACACCAGCTCTCCTTTCAATCAGCAGTTAAAAATCTGATTGTAGTTAATGGGAGGTTTTGTGATGAATAAATTACCTTTGTTGCAGGGCCAACGTAATCAGCTTCAGCTTGGCTGAGACTGTTTCACAGCCAAGAAAGCCAGATAAATGCTGCTGTATCTCTGGTATAAATGGCATTTGCAAAATTGTTAATAGCCACCTTAAACCCTCCTGGCTTGACAGTTTCCAAAACATACAGGGTCTGCCAAATCTCATGCTTCGTAAGGAATTACTTCTGGGGATTATTAGGATGAATTTTATATAGCAGTGAATAGGGAAGGGTAGGAATAAGAGACTTGATTGTAGGGGCCATTCCTTGCTGAGGTCAGAATACAATCTGCAGGACAATTGCACCACACTAGAAGCGTTATGTTGGGCGGAAGACCTTCAGGGTCATAAAATGCAAACTAAGGATACTTGGTCAATGTATTCGAGCACCAAAATAAGAACAGGAAAGCAAAGACCAGATGAATGCTATCTTCCAGGAGTCAAATATGTTCACAACTAATTCTAACCTAAGAAGCATGCTGTGTGTGGACACAGGGCACAGGGGCTGCAGGTGAGCAGCAACCAGGAAGACTTTCTGGATGGAGCAGCACTCCAGAGACATCCCAGGCAACTAGAGTTTAGATAAGTCTTGAGGGTGGAAGGGCACAAGCAAAGACTCAGAGGAGCCTTTGAACACGAATGAGAAAGAATGGAGAGGAATAAGCGGTAGGTATAGCTGAAACCAAATAGGGTGCCCAATGTAACACGAGGCTGGAGGCTAGAGGGGCACTTGAGCCACTTGCTGAGTGGACATTTTTTGATCAGAAGGAGAATTTACTGTGTCAAAGGAAGCGAACATGAGTTAGACAAAAGAATGGGAAATAAAATGATGAAGTCTAGGAATTCAGGGGAAGAAGTAAGTGTCGCCAAAGCTCTTATATAAAAACAGGGAAAACAAGCAGCTGTGGAAGTGGGGGGAGCGCAGGTCTCTGTTCCTGGCCCCAAAGGGAAGGGCTGAACCGAGAATACACAATTTCTGGCTGAGATTCCTCCTTATGGTAATTACACTGAATATCAGAGTACAAACAACTCACATAAACAGAGTAAACAGTAATTAGAGGCAGACAACAACCCTGAGAGATCAGGCAGGATTCTGTACCACAGAGAATGAGGCAGAAAAATGGTTAAACTGAACTGAAATACTGAAGTACGTGCAACCTGCTGTTTCTCCTACTGACTTTGGTTAAAAAATTCAGAGTTGCATATCCTTATCATCTCCTGAACATCATAATTGGCACAATCCCTGAAAAGAGGCTAGAATCTGGGACTGAGAAAGAACAAAAGCCAGTTCTCGCCAGGGCCTTCTGTAAGCTGATGGGTCCATCTGTGGTCGCAGTATATGCACGTATAAAAATCGGTGCTCAGCGTATTCCCTACATCCAGAGCGACGGAATGAGAAGTCAAAAACATTCTACCAGTCCCAGCGGTTACACAAAAGCAAGAACGTGAGGTGTGAAAACACTTTCATGGTAAAGATGTCCAGCTAACAACACAGCATCAGCAACTCAGCATGACTTTCTCTTGTGTACACAGTAACTCTTGGCAAACGATAACTTACTTCTTTGGGAGGAAAAAAGCTTTCTCCAAAGTACACCAGTTGCTAATGCTGCTGATGTGAAGGGAGAAAACATGAAAAGATCCAAGAAGTGATCATTGTAAGCCAAAAAAAACCCCAGAAACTTGATAAACTGATAACTGTTGGTAATCATACACCATTGTGATAGTTTCATAATCACGGAATTACAAAGTTCTCAGGTGTTTCTCTTTGGAGGATAAAGAATAATCTCACAGGATTCTAAATGTACCTTATTTTATTCACATAGATGCATTTGTGAACTGCTTCAAATTGCTCTTGTGGCAATGATTAGTGCTTGCTACTAGCTTAAATGACAAAACAAAAGAAAAATGCTCGCACACAGGCAGGCATTAGATTCTACCCACCACCTATGTAACTAGCAGTGGCTGACTGGCAGAGATCTTAGAGTTTATCAAAGCAGGGATCAATACCTTTAATTTACAAATAAGACAAGTGAAGCTTAAAGAGGCTAAGTGATTTACCCAGGATTCTGCAACTAGGAAGTGGTACAGCCTCATTCCTAAATTTAGGACTAATGAAACAAGTCAAATATGGTGATCTAAGGAGAAAATCTGGTTGTTGTTGTTGGCAATTATTTTTATTTTTATTTTTTTAAGATTTTATTTGAGAGAGAGAGAGAGAGACCACACACAAGCAGGGGGAGAGGGAGAAGCGAACTCCCAGGACCCTGGGATCAGGACCTGAGTCAAAGGCAGATGCTTAACCCACTGAGCCACCTGGGTGCTCCTGTTGACAATGATTTCTAAAAATTCCTTCTCATTACTGGCTAGGGGTGACATAATCTTATCCGAAAAGGGAAGAGTCAATAAAAGGATAATTCTTTTCCTGCTTTCCAGACCTCAAGCTGAAGCACAATAGAATCAGTAATATTTGATAGAAATTATTGACAGAAAATATTGATACAAATATTTGTACCAATATTACTTCCTTAGCAATCCCTATGTATATTTTATTTGGCATGCACACTCATGCCTTGTCACTGGACTGATTTGTGAGGAAGACGCAGATGGACACCTGCCTGCCTGCCTTGGAACCCTATGTTTAGCTAACCCAGCCTACCTGATCTGGTGGGAGTTTAGTTGAACCACAATTCTTCCTTACAAATGAAAGAAGACTTGCCCTGAAATGCTATAAATCTTTTACAGAACAAAGATTTTTTTTTAGATACATTGAGGAAATGTATTCTCTCAATTCTCTTAGAGTATCTAAAGCAGGAAATCAGTGATAAGTCTGATTCTTCCTGCAATTCCACCTCTCTTTATTTTTCCATCTACCACAAAGGAAGATCAGACTAAGCTATGAATCTTTTGGGGGCAAATGGAAAGGTCAGGCTCATGATGCAGGCATGAGATTTTAGAGACCGGATTACATTAGAGCAGACAGAGACTTTGCATATCATCTTTGTTGCCAAATGAGCATTTTGCAGACAAAGAAGCAGAAGGGTAAAGTGCCAATGCTGAAGGAGGTAACTCAGACAGGAGAGGTCAGTGCTGTAAGGCTGCAGCTATTCAAGGTGAAAAGGGAGGGAGAGCCCAGAGTCAGAGCCCAGTCTGAAGGTGAATCGTGGGGACAGAAGAAACATTATAGGGTCATAGAAGTTCAAGAAAAACACACCAGAAGGAAGATTTGCAGGCAAATCCTACAGAAAAGGACCAGAAACAAGAGAAGGTCACTGGATTTTTCAGTTAAGTCATTAATGATTTTCAAAAAGGTATAGCAGCTTAGGCTGCTATAACAAGTCACCATAGACTAGATAGCTTAAGCAACAGGATTTTATTTTCTTAGTTCTAGACTTTTGTTCCAAGACCAAAATCAAGGTCTGCACAGTCAGTTACTGGTAAGGGCTTTCTTCCTGGCTTACAGATGACTGCCTTGTCACTGAATCCTCATACGCAGGGAGAGAGCGTGGGCTGCGAGCATGCCCTCTGGTGTCTCTTCCCATAAGGGTGCTCACTACGCCTTCCATGCAGTCCCCACCCTCATAAACTTAACCAAACAGAATTACTTTCCAAAGGCCCCAACTGGAGATGCTATCATATTCAGGGGTAGGGCGCCAACATAGGAATTTTGAATTTGAAGACATAACTCAGTCTTTAGTAAAAGGAGCTTCAGCAAACTGTTGCACTCAGAAGCCAGACAGCAGTAGGCTAACAAACAAATGGGAAATGAAGGAGAAAACATGACTACTCATGAGAGCCGGCAGTGAAAGGGTGATGTTATGAGAGTAGCTTTTGGGCAAAGAAAATAATCTCTTTGGGAAACAAAGAACTCATGTTTAATTTGCTTAGAAATCCAAGAGTACCCCCGGCCCTGTTCCAAAGTGAGCTACTGATGTATTTTTCCATCCTCCCCATTCTATTATATAATCTTCCCATGTTAGAGGAGCATTTAAAAAAAGCCACCCATAACATACAGTTAAGTGAAAAAGCATATATTACAAAACACTGTTTGTATGATCCAATTTATTTAAAATATTCATGAATAAAATTTTTTAGAAGGCCATATATACAAAATGTTCAGAATTTATTCCTAGGAGATGGGATTTAGGATGCATCAAGCAGGGTTTAGTTAGGAACATAATCTACAGTGGATGTTTCAAGTAGAAGAGATTTAAGTCAGGCAGTTCCATGCTTGCATAACTGGGAGGACCAGAGAAGCGTGGGTAGAGGCCACCAGGAGCTGTCAGATTTGCCATTGCAGCTGTGAACCCCTCAAAGGTCAGGAAACTGTCGTTGCCTTCACACCTGTCCACAGCTCCTGCTCTGAAGTGCTAGACCTCACACCTATGAAAGTTTCTACATCAGCTGCCATCATGATCTGAGGAACAATGGCTCCCACCTTCCTTCTGCTTTCCAAACCTATTCGAAGGCACCTCACTGGCAGAACCAAAACTATATCTAGCACCCAACTGTTAATCTGGGAAGTAGTTCCAAGGGTCCAGCCCCTTTAATTCTGGGGAGAATAAAGGGGTGGGAATGGTACTGGGTGCTAGATAACATGTCATAGGCCACCTCTCTGGCTGCTCAACAACCATACCCATCCTCTCACACAAACTGAAATTTCCAAATTGCAATAGCAATGACACCAAGCTTCGGTAACTATCCCTCATTCGAATGTGAATGGACTCACCTTCTCACCGAAATGGCAGACCCTAAGTCCCACCAGTTATTGTATCCATTGTCAGGCAATCACTTCTCTTCTAGTTCAGTGGCAAATCCACCTAGATATCATCTAACCTAACCACTAGATGAGTTTCACCAATACCAGATCATCTAATATAACAGGAGAAATTAAGAAGATAAAAAGGAAATTGAATCTATGCACAAATAAGCACAAAAATATGCACAGTCTAACCATCCTTTCTGGCTATGAGGCTATGGTTGATGTTTCTGACTTCCTTCTTCCACTAGGAAATCCCTATTTCCTTTGTGTTTGGCCAGCACCTTAGCTGGTTAGAGATCTTTATCTAGTAAAATAATTTGCAATCTTTATTCCTGAGGGACCTAGCCTTAAGTGTATATACCTGGCACCCCCTACCTGGGATCAGATTGCTACAAATTCTCTAAGCAAAGTAAGACTCACTTTATCAGACAAGGAGGGGGAGTGCTTCTGCAGGAAGGGAGTCTGTAGGCTCTAGGTATTCTGATTCATTTAAATCTACTCACTGTCTCCATTCAAATTCTCACCATTTCATCCTTTCCTATCAATGCTTACTCTTTACTTCAGAGATCTGATGTGGCTATAAGCTCAACTTATATTGGAATTCAGCCACCTGCAGTGTCTGATTCTTGGCTATGTTAGCCCTATGGCTACAGGAGATGGGAGAGTATCTTCTAGGGTGGCCACAGAAGGTGACTGGAAATGTAAGTTTCAAACTATAAGATTATCTTTTTCTTTTTTTTTTTACTTAAGCAATTTAGTATTGCTTATGTATGGATATACCATAGCTTACATAAACTATTCCCTTATTATTTTTCAGTATTTCCAATAAATTCCTAACTCAGGCCCAAACTAAAGTGACAAAAAAGTCTATAAGCTACCAGCATTATACCTGACTAGCGTGACAATCAATTCTCTACATTCTGGATATGCTAGAGCAGTGGGAGTTCTCCAAGGTGTCTGGCTGCCATTGCACTCAGCATAGCATAGTATCTCAGGACTTGAGGGCAAACCAATTTCCTGGAGTGCTGGGGGCAGGAGACATGCTTTAGCCACGGAGATCAGAGGACCAGAAGAGCCTTGTCTTCCTGGCCCATGGGTCTCCATGCCCTGCAGGGAGTCCCTGTAAGGAGGGGCCAGCTCATTTACATCACAAAAACTGGCAGAATTTAAGGTGACTTCTGCACAGATGCAATCTCCCTTTAAACAAAAAGCACCAGTAAATGTTTATGGTCAAGAAGCTCACTGTTGGGATGCCTGCCTTTGGCTCAGGGTGTGATCATGGAATCCGGATAGAGTCCCACATCGGGTTCCCTGCAGGGAGCCTGCTTCTCCCACTGCCTGTGTCTCTGCTTCCCTCTCTCTGTGTGTCTCTCATGAGTAAATAAATAAATCTTAAAAAAAAAAAAAGAGAGAGAGAGAGAGAGAGAGAGAAGCTCACTGTATTTTAAGACAAAGCAGTTTGGCCATTATGTTCAATTTAAACATCCTGAAACTGAGTTTTCTAGGTGATGTGTGATGCTTTTTTTCCCCCCACAACTCACTGAGCCCATTTGCCCTCACCTTCTCAAGTGTTTCAAAGTGCAACATGTTTTAATGGAAGTTACAAATTTGCCAATGTACTATGTCAGCCTTCTTTAAATCTCCTATAATCATTTCTTTGGTCTGAAAATTCTTCTCTGTTCTTGCGTTTCTAACCTACAATCATGCTGAAGACCAGGATACAATTTAAAAGCCTTGGGGTTCTAAATTGGAATATGGAATTTATCATGTGGCTCCAGTTCTGTGCAAAATTTTCCATGATTTTGCCCAGAAAACCAGAGTCCCATCAGTACCCTCATCAAATAGCCCTGTCATTACTCTAACTCACAGAGCTGAAACAAAACGCACCCAAATTTTCTTCTAACCTGGAACTTCTAGAAGGAGAGTTTAAAAGCAGCTGCCTTTACGACTGCCCTAATAGTGGCTTGTGAACAAAGCATTATTTTTCCATGAAGGTAGGTGCCAACCATTTGCTTTCCCCGGGGCTGTTCCCTGAGGACAGGCAGGAAGAGAAAAGTTCTCATCCTTGGCTAAATCACTCAAAGCAAAACCCTCTGAACAGCAGGGCAAACACACCAATTAAGTGTTGTGTGCAGGAGCCTTAGGTGTTAACTGATTGATAAGGAAGGGAGGACCCCCAAAAGTCACTTTCACGAAAAGAATATTAAATAAAAGCAGAGAGGCTGTGGGTTCTAACTCCACCTCTATCCTCTGCTGAGTATAACTTCAAAGTAATTTCTTAATATTTAAGCCCCAGACTTTTTTCGCCAGTAAAATGATATATCCAATCTTGCCCCCAACCTTAGGAGATTATAAAAGGTAAATCAACTTCAGGTGAGCTCAAAATGTTAGATGATCTCAAAGCACACATACTGCTTTGTCATAAGCCAGCCACATTCATTGAGCTCTCAATATTCTCAAGGGAGGCACACAGTTTGCACATCTAGAGCAGACCTGGTGGATTCAAGAGGTGGTAGGGATACTAGTAGGGAGACAGAGGGCCTCCATTCAGAACCCATTAATAAAGCGTCTCATCAACTTCTGATCTGACACCCTTATCAGTAACTGAGGATTACAACTCCCACCCTGTCTACCTTCCAGGGTAGCCCTCATGATGATCAAGACAAGAACAGAAGAGTGGAGGGGAAAGTGCATGGTTAACAATGTAAAGAGAAAGTAGTTATCAACTGTAAAAGTCTTTGTTGCAAATAAAACATCATTATTGGGCAGCCCCGGTGGCACAGCAGTTTAGCACCGCCTGCAGCCTAGGGCGTGATCCTGGAGACCCTGGATTGAGTCCCACGTCGGGCTCCCTGCTTCTCCCTCTGCCTGTGTCTCTGCCCTCTCTCTCTCTCTCTCTCTCTCTCTGTCTCTAAGAATAAATAAATAAATAATTAAAAAAAAAAACCACATCATTATTATTCATTGGGCCAACTTCAATTCCAGGAGCCAGGTTAGAGCCAAGGGGGCAGAGAGAAAGCCGCGGCCGGGAGCTCACTACCTGATGGTGGTGCCTTGCAAACGGTCTATCTTCTTATTGAGCTCAGCAATGATGCTGTGGAGTTCTGTGATGCGCTCCTCATACCGAAGCGTTGTCCGCTCCTGGACATCCTCATGTTCTCTCATGAGGTGGGACTGCTCACACTGGGATCAAGAGAACAAGACAGAAGTGCCAATGAGTTGACTCATTCTAAATTTTATGGTCTCAAACTACCACAACCTCAACATTGAGCATGCTCCAAATAAATGTATGCCCACTCATTGGCCAGGAATCCCAGAAACCACAACAGCAGCTAAATTTTATAATGCACTTCCCTCCCTCCCTGCCTGGCCTCCATGGACAAAGTCCTTGCCTTTGTGGCACTCGTTCTGTCTTTGGGAGAAAGTCCCTCTGCCATTGCTCAAAATCTTTGTGGCACTATCCGAGTCTCCTGCTTTTGTGTCTCCAAGAAGTGTGCAAATGGCCCAAGCTGGATCCAGCAGATACCTTCTTTTGGGAATGTGAATCTTAAGTGAATGCACTTAAGATTGCATGGAGGTGATTCACTAGATGGAGAGTCCTGAACAGACTGTCCCTTTGTTCTGATACTTAGATCCCAGAGTTTCCCCTCCCCATGTTCCTTTTGGCTGTTCAATTTTCCTTGTACCAATTCAATCTTTTTCAAATAATTTATTTTTTAATTAATTAATTATTTTTTAATTCATTCATTTTTTATTGTTGACATTACTGGGATAGGCTTCAGCTACTTTTCAACCAAAGTCCCAAGTGGTAGGACAAGATTTTTTATCTGGCTGGTTATCTGTAGACTTAATTCTTTTTTTTTTTAAGTTTTATTCATATATTCATGAGAGACACAGAGAGAGAGGCAGAGACATAGGCAGAGGGAGAAGCAGGCTCCCCGCAAGGAGCCTGATGTGGGACTTGATCTCAGACCCTGGAATCACATCCTGAGCCAAAGGCAGAAGCTCAACCACTGAGCTACCCAGGCACCCCGACTTAATTCTTTCCAATATCCTTTTCTACCAGACTATGAACTCTGGGAAGGCAAGGACTAGGTGTCTTCATGACTTAGCCCTGACACCTGGCATATAGCTTTGCTTCACTGTGGGCGATCTAGTAGTGTTATGGAATGAATCATTTGCAATGTATCACACTGTCAAGACTGCTCTGCAGAAACAATGACAGAAGCTGAGGTGCTTCCCTCGCTCAGCATTTGATGTCTAAGACGCAGCAGATGCTATAAAAACATTTTTGTAGCTAGAGTTTAAATCCTAAGGAACCTGTTCATCTCCCTCAGTCCTCTGCCCCTCCTCAATGCCCTGCCAGTCACTGTGCATTTAATCTCATTTGCATAACAAAACACTCATCAGTGATGGAACAAGGACTCTAGCTTCTGTCCTTGTCTACTGTATTCAGCCCTGATTAATTTCCTGTCCAGCAGAGGAATTTTAATTTCATTTCAGCAAGGTTTTCCTAATGCCAAGAGCCATATGTACTTGCCAGATTTGCACTTTCAGGGCTGGTGGCAGCCGAGCAAGGATAAGACTTCTTACCACCACATCCAACGTCCTCCTCCCTCCCTAAATCTGTTGCTTCCCCTGGTGTAACCCAGAAGCTACTGGGCAGGGACAAATGCCTTCAAAGATAAGCAGAACACCACACTAAGCCCAACTCAATACTGAAACAGAAGAATGCAGTAAATAAGTCTGATAAATATGGTGGTATATATCACGGCAGAGACCACATCTGCCAACAAACTCGATCAATATTAACGTAGTAACTTGCTGGAAGCTGCTCAGAGCTCCAGGAACAAGACTGGAGGGAACAAGGTTGTGGAAGCTGCATCACAGACCTTTGTGAGGTAGCCACTTTAGGAGAAACCGTGATGTGAACTTCTGTTCTTAATGACAGCCTGCAGCATCAAATAACCTCCACTCAAGGTCAAATGCACATGAAGTATGTAGAAACTGAGGCAAGGATAAAGGGTGAGTGAAAGTCACATCTACAGGGAAGCTTTCCTAAACATATCACAACCCTAATAGGCCAAAAATATTCTTTCCATGAAGTTACGCCTTTTCATTCATGATCCATCACATTTTACAAGGAACAACAGAAGCCCACAAAATGACAGTGTGTCACAGACAGTATCTGTCAATAAATGAAAAAGGTTCATACCTCTCTGGAACATACCCACAGCAGAGTACTCTTTCTCTCTATCCCTGCAAAATATCTGTGAGCTTCTGTTATCACTCTTTATTCCCACCTTCAAATTATATAAATTGGCAAATGTGTGTGTATATAGCAACGTACATGTGTCAGTGTAGCTGGCACTCTTATGAAGATCACCAGTTTTAGATCTTAAAATAATTACAAAATAATGACCAGTCTGATCTGGATCTCATTTATGCCATGACTCCTACTGCACTGCCATCTTGCTGGTTCCTCCTCTTTGGTTTTCAATACTCAGCGCCCTAGGGCTACAAATCATGATGAAATGCTTCCCTTTACAAACTCAAATTCCCCATTTATTGTTCCTCCTCCATAGTCTTTAGAGACCAACTGCCCACCACCAAAACCAAAGCAGCCCAGAAACTGCAAAATTCACCTAAAAATGAAGGTGCGCAAATATCCATCCAAGAATAAGGAACATGATCAATCAATAACCACCAAGACAACCCTGTGCATCCCTGGTGACTGTTGTGAGTTGCCTAACAGGTAAGATCCGGGTAGCGTAGCAGGGGGGTGCCCAGGTTGCTGGGAGAGCAGATGGCCGATGCCCAGATAACAAGAGCATGCTATCTGGTACTGTACCATCTTCACCCCTGCCTGTAACTGAGAAATCTGCCTGAAGGGTATGAGTATGAACAAGAGACAACAGGAAGCCTGATGATTCAGACAGAATAGCACTCGTAGGAGACAAAAGACTCATAATGTATATTTGGAACTAGGGGTTCATTTGGGAGTAGCAACAGGAATAGATCGGGGGAAAAACACTTAGCTAAAGGCAAAGATATTTGGTTTATGTTCCTATATTTTTTCCTTAAGTATGTTTTTTTTTTTAATAGAGGAAAGCCTCCATAATTTAATTCTTCCTAAAAATAACAGATATGTCTTGATTTCCCATAGCATTTAAGATACTATGCCTAATGCCATAGTGAGGGTCACTATGACATGTACTCTGAAGGGAGCTGCAGTCACAGCTTCCAGGTGGAATTTTCTGCTGGAGAATAAGAAATGTGGACAGAAATGAGGGTTGAGGGAAGGAGAGATGGTAGAATGGTACCCTGGGATTCTTTATACAGTGAAAAGAGAACATTGGAAACTAATCTTCAAAACTCCCAGCCTCCAGGTAAATGAATGACTTGAGAGGACATTGCTCAAAGCTCATCCCCTTGAGGTATCACAGTAAACACACTTCACCCATTCTGCGTACACTCGCCATATCCAGACAAAGATATGCTGAAGCACCGATCTCCAAGCTTAGTGAAAATCCCTTGAGCTTTTCCAAGCTGTGGGGCAGGGCAAGGTGGAGCAATGCCCATAAGGGCAACAGGGCAGGAGAAAACAAGTCATCACCTGCAGAAGTCAAAAGAACCCAACAACAACAACAACAACAAAACAAAAGAACCCAACAGAACACCCTTGTTAAAGTGGCACTTTACGGCAGGAAAAGTGGAAGATGAGTGGTGGCACCCAGAACAGACAAAGCCATTCTGTGCATGATCAGTGCCTTCTTGTGCTAGCAAGCTCCTAGCAGGACTGGTGTGTTTAAGTCATACCCTATTTTATGATCACACTCTAGTATTGTTACTAACCCATGCCTCTCACCACCTTAAGTTTTCATGACCTGTGAGAGCATTTTTTCTTTTTTAACCTGGGATGGTATGTGGTTTCAGGTATTCTGTTTCATAGGGGCACAGGCTAGGTCGAGTTTGATACTACACCTCCATATAAGAGTCACCTTTGGGCAGGTACCCCAGTAAAGCCTCAATTGAGAAGGTAATACAACAAGGATAACTAAACAGGAAAACGCAGTATTACTTCTATAATTACTACTTAATGTTTGCACAAATTTTTTGATTTCTAAGTTTAAGTACTTCTTTACACATTAAAAAATGACAGATGTCCACTTTTTTCATAATTCATGAACAAAACTCTTTTTCAAATGGTGTTCCTTTCTCTCCAGTCTGTACACAGGGCTCTGCCAGGACCACCATGTGGCATGTGGATCACATAAGCATCAGCACCCCTGTGGTAGCCAATAGGGGTATTCATCAAGATTGGTTCACTTCCATCCATGCACATGACGGGATAATACTTTTTCTCCCCTTTGAAGCTACATATGGCCAAGTGACTTGTTTCAGCCAATGAGGTATGAGTGAATTTACAACATTTGTGTCTAGAAGCCTTTAAGAGCTCCTTCATGATTTCTTACATTCCCTTCCCTGGCCATGGCTGCTAGGAATGTTCAGACAGTTGAAGACCATCACAGCTTAAGAGGCTGATTGAAGACAATGTGGGATAGTGTCCTGCCAGCTCCTACTAAGAAATAAGAAATAAGCCTTTGATAGGTTAAGCCACTAAAAATTTGGGGTTATTTATCACTGCATATTCTGATGACATAATCATTTTACAGATGAAAACAAACTAGATGTAAAGTAACTGAACCCTCTGAAAAACCATCTGATTCCTGTTTGCATCATTAAAGGGCTGAAGCTGTTATAGCCACCATCTCCATCCCTCCACTCCTTTCCAGCCCCTAGACCTGCAGGCTTATCTCCATACCATTAGCCTAAAGATCTCCAGGGGCAACAGAGTCATCTTCCTTGCCTTCCCTAACCCACCCTGGTGAACTCCAGGAAACACAAATATTATGCTTTCCAAAATCAAATAAAGGTAGAAAACCCAGACAACTCTCTCAACCCCCTGGAGCACCAAAATAGAAAAACAGACACAAGGGGGTTATGAGGGAATTCTAGGTCCCTCCAGTTCCCATCAAGCCAGTTTCAGCTGCCAAAGTCAATTATTCAGCAACAACTTTCTTAACAGGGAGGCATAGTAGTTTTTTCCAGCAAAGCTTACAAGTGAGGGATGATTTTCTTCTCACCGTAAAGAAACACCCCATACAACTTCAGTTGAACAGAATAAGGAACAGTCTCAAACAACATGCTGCCACTTCTTTACTATGATAACAGGGAACTGCATCCAGGGTTCTCCCCTCCTTCTCAGCCTGTATTCAGTTTTTGACTGATCCTACATTATATATAGTAAAGAAAGCAAGTCTGTGGTTGTAGTATTTTGCCTGCCACAGATTTCTGGAGGTCGGAATCACTAGGATTTCTCCTGCAACTAAAAGTGATCTGAAAGGCCAAGAAAAACAGATTGGGATTGGATATGATGCAATTTTTTTCCCCCTGAACTTCATCTGGCACTTAGATGGAACATTTTCCCTGGGTTTCAGCTCTCCTATCATAATGATGAAGCAAATTTAAAATCTATATAAATATCTGTGTCTAGTCACATAAATTGGTGAAATTGCCTATATGCAAAAATGTTTAATAAAAATAAGCAGTATCATTCCAACCACCAAGAATATCTTTGGTATCGGTACAATCTTGGGATAAAGCCATGAGTCAGCCTTCAGACAGACTGGTCTGAGAACTTGAGCCCCTGTTGGAAAAACCCTGTGCAATGTACTGATGCTAAGGAGCTTTACGGTTTTGTTAATGTTCTTCACTGGGTTTTATCTTAACTCCACAGAGGCCACTGATCTTTAATCATCACATTAGTCTCAGCTGTCAAACCTAAGAGCATTATGAACTCCATTCTTGAAAAATGCAATGCTATCATTAATCTGTTAACCCTCTCAACCATCCTAGTGAAAGGGGTCAGCACCACTCCCTTTGAAAATATGCAAAGAAGGCAAGCTACTTCCTCAGGGTCACACTGGATTGGTCTCAGTAATACTACTCAGGGTATTTCCACCCTCATTCTTAATCTTTGCCGGGGTTCTCCCACTGGAAAGGTGGGAGGAACCAGGCCAACTACACAAAGAGTCCCAGCACAAATGGAAATGCCCGTGATGAGCAAAACAGCCAGAGCAATTTACCAAAGAAAAGTATAAACAAGTAAGAAAGGAATGGAAGAGTTTCTGACAAAGAGAATACAGCCTAGCTGCACCTTTAAGTATCTCATATTATCAGAAAGCAACAAGAAAGCACTCTCTCCATAATTTTTAATGAAAAACTATTTATGTTTTCCTCCTGAAAGGCAAGAGGTAGAAAATTCAGAAGACTTGCTTTCTAAAGACAAAAACTTTCTAGAAATAGAAAGTGCTCTGTATTAGTACTGACTGATTTCAAAGGGATTCACAAGTTTGAGATAGATCATTCTATAGCTCTTAAAAAATGTAGCAATTAAAAATTTTTGCACTAAATAGGGATCCCTGGGTGGCGCAGTGGTTTAGCCCCTGCCTTTGGCCCAGGGCACTATCCTGGAGACCCGGGATCGAATCCCACATCAGGCTCCCAGTGCATGGAGCCTGCTTCTCCCTCTGCCTATGTCTCTGCCTCTCTGTCTCTCTCTCTGTCTCTCTCTCTCTCTCTCTCTGTGACTATCATAAATAAATAAAAATTAAAAAAAAAATTTTTGCACTAAATAAACAAAAAATATGGTGAAAACACTGAACCAGTGCTGTATAGAATCTTTGCCAGTTTCCCACAAGGCTATTCCCCACAAGGCTATTTAACGTTGGTGCAAGGGATGCCTGGGTGGCTCAGCAGTTGAGCATCTGCCTTTGGCTCAGGTCATGATCCCAGAGACCCAGGATTGAGTCCCACATTGGGCTCCCCACAGGGAGCCTGCTTCTCCCTCTGCCTATGTCTCTGCCTCTCTCTGTCTCTCATGAATAAATAAATAAAATCTTTAAAAAAAATGTTGGTGCAAATGCATGCATGTGTCTGTGCACCTGTTTGATAGGGATGGTAGGGATTTTTAAACGAAATGGACCTGTATGTCATGTTCCACCCATTTTGAGATTCCCTCCGGATGTTAAGGGCAGCCTGGGCAGCTTAAGAGACCATACAGGATTAGTACGGATACGGATTCCCACAAAACCTGGATTCAAATTCTAACTCTTGGTACTGTCTAGCTACATAATCTCAGGCTAGATACTCAAACTCCCTAAACCTTTATTTCTTCTTGTAAAACATCAATGTAAACAGTACCTGTACCAGAGGTCAATATGAGAACTCCCTGAGATACAGCACACAGAATGCTTGGCACACTGCCTCACACAAAAGAGAGCTAAAGAAGTGTGGTGATTATCACTGGTATAAGCTAACAGGGCTGCTGTTAATCAAATCCCTCAGGAAGCTGTAATGAACAACCTCCAAAATGCCCCAATGATCCCTGTATCTCCTTTGTTTGGGACCCTCAATGAGCCTGGATGGGACCTATGACTGGCTTCTAACTAATACAATGTGAAAAAGGTGATGAGATATCACCCCCATGACATTAAGTGAGACTCTGTCTTATCAGCAGACTTATCCCAGAATCTTTCTCTGCACTGATGGCTTTGAAAAAGCAAATTGTCATGAAGCCTGCAACCACAAAGAAATAAATTCTGCCAAGGACATGGGTGAGTGGACTCTTCCCTAGTTGAGCCTTCAGATGAACATTGAGCTCTGGCCAACACCTTGATTGCAAACATACAGAAAACCCAGTTAAGCCACATCGGAGTTCCTGATGCACAGAAGCTGAGTTAATAAATGTGTATTGTTTTAAGCCAGTGATTCTGTGGTAACTTCTCACACTACAATAGAAAATGAACACAGAAACCCTTTGCTTTCTCCTTCACACTGATTTCAGCTCCTTTACTCAGTTTTCCCCTTCCCATTACTATTCTTTTTTTTTTAAGATTTTATTTATTTATTTATTTATTTGAGAGAGAGAAAGTGAGTGAGAGAATACAAGCAGGGGGGAGTGGCAGACAGAGAGGGAGAAGTAGGCTCCCCACTGAGCAGAGAGCCCAATGCAGAACTTGATCTCAGGACCTTGGGATCATGACCTGAGCCAAAGGCAGATGCTTAACTGAGTGATACAGGCACTCACCACCCCCCTCCCATGACTATTCTTAAAACTCTACTGGTAGGTTGACCTTATGACCATGTATAATGAACCTTTTTTTATTCAACTAGTTCCAGTGTCACCATCAATAATTACTCAGTAGTTGTTGAAGCACTTTTTGATTATTTCTGATGAATACAGCCATCTTTTACATTTTACTTTAATCATAGCTCCGTAATTTTTAGAACTGGTAAAACCAACTAAAGCCACCGAGCATAAATTTACACTTGAACTTGCTCTTCCACAATCTGGTCAAGCCTCAAACATGAATCACTCACCAAGGCATATGGCCCAGGAAGCATGGCACTGCCATTTCATTGTCCTTTTCTCGCATAAATCTCATCTTTATTTTATTTATTTGTTTATTCATTCATTCGAGACAGAGAGAGAGAGAGGCAGAGATACACAGAGAGAGAGAGAAGCAGGCTCCATGCAGGAAGCTCAGTGTGGGACTCAATCCCAGGACTCCAGGATCATGCCCTGGGCCAAAGGCAGGCGCTCAACCACTGAGTCACACAGGCATCCCAAATCTCATCTTTATAACAGGTATGAGACTGGCGAGTCTGACCTTTTTTTCATGTTCTCTTTCTTGGGTCCTAGTATCTGAATTGGAAAGACATCTCCATGAAAGGAACAGAGAGTAATTTTTAAGTATACATAGCATAAGAATGCAAACAGTATAGAGTCAATTAATGGCACTATGATGTAAAGAGCCACCAAAAACTATTACATAAGAATGTCTTGACCAGGGACTCCTGGGTGGCTCAGTGGTTGAGCATCTGCCTTTGGCTCAGGTCATGATCCTGGGGTCCTGGAATCGGGCCCACATGGGGCTCCACATGGGGAGACTGTTTCTCCCTCTGCCTATATCTCTGCCTCTCTGTCTCTGTCTCTCATGAGTAAATAAATAAAATCTTTAAAATAAAAAAAAAGAATGTCTTGACCATAAGGAAGTTAAAAGGGAGCTGACTCAATCCTGGACATAGCACATAAAATGTTTTAGATTCTCCTCTATCACCCTCTGTATAAGTTGCTCTTTGTAGGCTTAAATTTTAGTAAATACCCTCCTGGTTATCTTTTAAAAATCCGACTGTAGTACATGCCAGCTTCTAGTTAAGAACTTTCACAATTTATTTTCTCTTAAAATTTTCACTGATAAGAACTATAAACAATGGTTGACTTTGGATGGTTGTAAATTAGAAAACACAGTCACTTAATGCTATTTTATATTCTTCTTTAATACAAAAATAATAACTTTCTCAAAAAAAATCTTATGAAACAAAAAAACATTAAAAAATGTTTTTAATTGACTGGTGCCCACTATTGAAACATCATATTGCCGTCTTTCCAGCTTTTCCTATCACATTATTACTTTTATAATTAGAAGGAAAATATTGTAGGTTTTCATCCAAATAAAAACTGAAACTTTTCATCTGTATAACATCCTATATGAGGAAAGAACACTGGGGACCTTGTCTTGGCTTTGGTGCGAAGCTATTCATTCATTTTATCTTTTTTTTTTTTTCATTCATTTTATCTTGGGTAAGCAAGTTAACCTCTCTGGGATGTCTGACAAATGTGGGAGTGGACGATCTCAAGCATAAAGGGTCTTTCTTCCTTACTCAAACAATCTACAATTATGAGACATGAGTTTTCAAAAGTTTCCACAGGTCATCTAGACTGAGGACTGTTGACAGCCTGGTTTTTAGCTCTCTCTGAATTCCTGCATAAAAATAGAGCACCTACACAGCAGAACCAAATGCTTGGAGACAAGGTATTCCATTGAACAAGAAAATATAAGCAAGTAAGGACAAACTTACACCATCCACAAGCCTAAAAAGGTGTCTGAGTGTGCAGAGGCAGTGGGAAGCAGCAAGGTTGGTGGACTTGAGGACTAGAAAACTCCAACATAAGCCGTCAATATACACAGGTAAGTGAGGAGGTCCAATTGGAAAAGAGTGGGTAACACTAGGAGGGATTTTGCTTGAGCTGAAAGGAAATGAAGAAGGGGCCCACAGTAAGATCTGAAAAAGCTAAAGAGCTAGTTCCTGAGAACTTTCAAGACTGGCCCCAGGACTTGCTTCCAGGAAGAAAAACTACTAACAGTGGGATCAAGACTGAACAGGATGGGGTGGTAACAGGGACAAAGGAAGGAATAGATCCAGATAGAAGTAGGTGAGGGGAACAGAGCCAGGAAGTGTCAGAAAGCAGGCTGCCATATTTTTGATGAAATGAAAACAACAGAAGATGAAACGTTATGAACTTATAAAGCCATTTTAAATCCTGCCTCTTAAAAGTTCAATGAGACTATTTTTTTCACATAAAAATGAAAAATGGGGAAGTACTGAGGTCAAGTTCCATAAGAAGTTATAAGAAGGAAGAAAAAAAGACCAGAATAACATTCCTATATTCCATGAAAGCATACCATAAAACAGAACATCTCTCTGCAAAAAAAGCCGAAACAATAGCCTACTGTTTCAAAATGAGCTAAAAGACTTTAAGGAAATAAAATTAAAACATGAAAAAATATAATTAGGATTTAGGAAAACTCACAAAGTAACAGAACATAGGAAAAAATTAGAAATAAAATAAAAATGCATTTCAGGAATAGAATCAACTAGAAGGCACATGAAGAGTAATATACACAACATATAATGCCCCAAAAGAAACAGAAGATGGACAACAGGAAAACCCAAGTAAAAAGGGAGAGACAGATGTGAATATTGAGATATTGAAAACAGGCAAAGAAGATGTAATATATAAATAATAAGCATGGGATCCCTGGGTGGCGCAGCGGTTTGGCGCCTGCCTTTGGCCCAGGGCACGATCCTGGAGACCCGGGATCAAATCCCACATCGGGCTCCCGGTGCATGGAGCCTGCTTCTCCCTCTGCCTGTGTCTCTGCCTCTCTCTCTCTCTGTGTGACTATCATAAATAAATAAAAATTAAAATTAAATAAATAAATAAATAAATAAATAATAAGCATCCTTGAAGAAAAAAAAATCAAAGCAAGAGAATATTAAACACTATAATTGGAGGAGGGGCAAGACGGTGGAAGAGTAGGGTCCCCAAGTCCCCTGTCCCCACCAAATTACCTAGATAACCTTCAAATCACCCTGAAAATCTACGAATTCGGCCTGAGATTTAAAGAGAGAACAGCTGGAATGCTAGTGAGAAGAGTTCGCGCTTCTATCAAGGTAGGAAGACGCGGGAAAAAGAAATAAAGAAACAAAAGGCATCCAAGGGGGAGGGGCCCGCGAGGAGCCGGGCTAAGGCCGGGGTGAGTATCCCCAGGACAGGAGAGCTCTGTCCCGGAGAAGCAGGAGCTTAACCAATCTTCCCAGGCGGAAAGGGGCTCGCAGGGAGTTAGAGCAGGACCCAGGAGGCGGGGATGCCCTCAGGCTCCCTGGGACAGTAACAGAGGAACTGCGCCCCGGGGAGAGTGCGCCGAGCTTCCTAAGGGCTGCAGCGCACGGCTGGACCCGGAGCAGCTCGGAGGGGCTCGGGCAGAGGAAGAGGCTCCATGCGGAGGGGGCTGCGCGTCTGGGAGCAGCTCGGGAGGCTCGGGCGGCGGCTCCGCGGAGGGGGCTGTGCGCCACCGGGAGTGCGAATCCAAAAGCGCAGGCCCGGGGGCACTGGGCGCCGGGACACAGCCCAGGATCCGGCCTCCCCGGGACAGGCAGAGGCTGGGAGGGCCCAGGACCGCAAGGACGTCCTGCCCCGAGCTGAGCAGATCAGCGGCCCCGCCCCAGAGCCTCCAGGCCCTGCAGACGGAGAGCTCTGGAGTTACTGCGGGAGCTGACTCCAGGGCTCCAGAGCTGGCCACCGCCACTGTGGTTGTTCCTCCTGGGGCCTCACGAGGTAAACAACCCCCACTGAGCCCTGCACCAGGCAGGGGCAGAACAGCTCCCCCAAGTGCTAACGCCTGATAATCAGCACAACAGCCCCTCCCCCAGAAGACCAGCTACTGGGACAAGTTGCAGGGGAAGTCAAGGGAGTTAAAGTATACAGAAACAGAAGATACTCCCCCCCCCCCCGTGGTTTTGTTTTTTGTTCTTTTTTGTTTGTTTGATTTCTGTTAGCTTTCCCCACCCTTTTCTTTCCTTTCTTTCTTTTTCTTCTCTTTTTTTTCTTATTTTTCTTTTTCTCTTTTCCTTTTTCTTTCTCTCCTCTCTTTTTCTCCTTTTCCCAATACAACTTGTTTTTGGCCACTCTGCACTGAGCAAAATGACTAGAAGGAAAACCTCACCTCAAAAGAAAGAATCAGAAACAGTCCTCTCTCCCACAGAGTTACAAAATCTGGATTACAATTCAGTGTCAGAAAGCCAATTCAGAAGCACTATTATAAAGCTACTGGTGGCTCTAGAAAAAAGCATAAAGGACTCAAGAGACTTCATGACTGCAGAATTTAGAGCTAATCAGGCAGAAATTAAAAATCAATTGAATGAGATGCAATCCAAACTAGAAGTCCTAACGATGAGGGTTAACGAGGTGGAAGAACGAGTGACATAGAAGACAAGTTGATGGCAAAGAGGGAAACTGAGGAAAAAAGAGACAATTAAAAGACCATGAGGATAGATTAAGGGAAATAAATGACAGCCTGAGGAAGAAAAACCTACGTTTAATTAGGGTTCCCGAGGGCGCCGAAAGGGACAGAGGGCCAGAATATATATTTGAACAAATCATAGCTGAAAACTTTCCTAATCTGGGAAGGGAAACAGGCATTCAGATCCAGGAGATAGAGAGATCCCCCCCTAAAATCAATAAAAACCGTTCAACACCTCGACATTTAATAGTTAAGCTTGCAAATTCCAAAGATAAAGAGAAGATCCTTAAAGCAGCAAGAGACAAGAAATCCCTGACTTTTATGGGGAGAAATATTAGGGTAACAGCAGACCTCTCCACAGAGACCTGACAGTCCAGAAAGGGCTGGCAGGATATATTCAGGGTCCTAAATGAGAAAAACATGCAACCAAGAATACTTTATACAGCAAGGCTCTCATTCAGAATGGAAGGAGAGATAAAGAGCTTCCAAGACAGGCAGGAACTGAAAGAATATGTGACCTCCAAACCAGCTCTGCAAGAAATTTTAAGGGGGATTCTAAAAATTCCCCTTTAAGAAGAAGTCCAATGGAACAATCCACAAAAACAAGGACTGAATAGATATCACAATGACACTAAACTCATATCTTTCAATAGTAACTCTTAACGTGAACGGGCTTAATGACCCCATCAAAAGGCACAGGGTGTCAGACTGGATAAAAAAAAGCAGGACCCATCTATTTGCTGTCTACAAGAGACTCATTTTAGACAGAAGAACACCTACAGCCTGAAAATAAAAGGTTGGAGAACCATTTACATTCAAATGGTCCTCAAAAGAAAGCAGGGGTAGCCATCCTTATATCAGATAAACTAAAATTTACCCCGAAGACTATAGTGAGAGATGAAGAGGGACACTATATCATACTCAAAGGATCTATCCAACAAGAGGACTTAACAATCCTCAATATATATGCCCCGAATGTGGGAGCTGCCAAATATAGCAATCAATTAATAACCAAAGTTAAGACATACTTAGATAATAATACACTTATACTTGGTGACTTCAATCTAGCACTTTCTACACTCGATAGGTCTTCTAAACACAATATCTCCAAAGAAACGAGAGCTTTAAATGATACACTGGACCAGATGGATTTCACAGATATCTACAGAACTTTACATCCAAATTCAACTGAATACACATTCTTCTCAAGTGCATATGGAACTTTCTCCAGAATAGACCACATACTGGGTCACAAATCAGGTCTTAACAGATAACAAAAGTTTGGGATCATCCACTGCATAATCTCAGATCATAATGCCTTGAAACTAGAACTAAATCACAACAAGAAGTTTGGAAGGACTTCAAACACATGGAGGTTAAGGACCATCTTGCTAAAAGAAGAAAGGGTCAACCAGGAAATTAAGGAAGAATTAAAAAGATTCATGGAAACTAATGAGAATGATGATACAACCGTACAAAATCTTTGGGATACAGCAAAAGCAGTCCTGAGGGAGAAATACATCGCAATACAAGCATCCATCCAAAAACTGGAAAGAACTCAAATACAAAAGCTAACCTTACACATAAAGGACCTAGAGAAAAAACAGCAAATAGATCCTACACCCAGCAGAAAAAAACAGTTAATAAAGATTTGAGCAGAACTCAATGAAATCAAGACCAGAAGAACTGTGGAACAGATCAACAAACCAGGAGTTGGTTCTTTGAAAGAATTAATAAGATAGATAAACCATTAGCCAGCCTTATTAAAAAGAAGAGAGAGAAGACTCAATAAAATCATGAATGAGAAAGGAGAGATCACTACCAACACCAAGGAAATACAAACGATTTTAAAAACATATTATGAACAGCTATACGCCAATAAGTTAGGCAATCTAGAGGAAATGGACGCATTTCTGGAAAGCCACAAATTACCAAAACTGGATCAGGAAGAAATAGAAAACCTGAACAGGCCAATAACCAGGGAGGAAATTGAAGCAGTCATCAAAAACCTCCCAAGACACAAAAGTCCAGAACCAGATGGCTTCCCTGGGGAATTCTGTCAAACGTTTAAAGAAGAAACCAAACCTATTCTACTAAAGCTTTGGAAAGATAGAAAGAGATGGAGTACTTCCAAATTCATTCTATGAGGTCAGCATCACCTTAATTCCAAAACCAGACAAGACCCCACCAAAAAGGAGAATTATAGACCAATATCCCTCATGAACATGGATGCAAAAATTATCAACAAGATACTAGCCAATAGGATCCAACAGTACATTAAGAAAATTATTCACCATGACCAAGTAGGATTTATTCCCGGGACACAAGGCTGGTTCAACACTCGTAAAAATATCAATGTGATTCATCATATCAGCAAGAGAAAAACCAAGAACCATATGATCCTCTCAATAGATGCAGAGAAAGCATTTGACAAAAACAGCATCCATTCCTGATCAAAACCCTTCAGAGTGTAGGGATAGAGGGAACATCCTCAATATCTTAAAAGCCATCTACGAAAAACCCACAGCAAATATAATTCTCAATGGGGAAGCACTGGGAGCCTTTCCCCGAAGATCAGGAACAAGACAGGGATGTCCACTCTCACCACTGCTATTCAACATAGTACCAGAAGTCCTAGCCTCAGCAATCAGACAACAAAAAGACATTAAAGGCATTCAAATTGGCAAAGAAGTCAAACTCTCCCTCTTCACCGATGACATGATACTCTACATAGAAAACCCAAAAGACTTCACCCCAAGATTTCTAGAACTCATACAGCAATTCGGCAGTGTGGCAGGATACAAAATCAATGCCCAGAAGTCAGTGGCATTTCTATACACTAACAATGAGACTGAAGAAAGAGAAATTAAGGAGTCAATCCCATTTACAATTGCACCCAAAAGCATAAGATACCTAGGAATAAACCTAACTAAAGAGGTGAAGGATCTATACCCTAAAAACTATAGAACACTTCTGAAAGAAATTGAGGAAGACACAAAGAGATGGAAAAATATTCCATGCTTATGGATTGGAAGAATTAATATTGTGAAAATGTCAATGTTACCCCGGGCAATTTACACGTTTAATGCAATCCTTATCAGAATACCATGGACTTTCTTCAGAGAGTTAGAACAAATTATTTTAAGATTTGTGTGGAATCAGAAAAGACCCCGAATAATAGCCAGGGGAATTTTAAAAAAGAAAACCATAGCTGGGGGCATCACAATGCCAGATTTCAGGTTGTACTACAAAGCTGGGGTCATCAAGACAGTGTGGTACTGGCACAAAAACAGACACACATATCAATGGAACAGAATAGAGAATCCACAAGTGGACTCTCAACTTTATGGTCAACTAATATTTGATAAAGGAGGAAAGACTATCCACTGGAAGAAAGACAGTCTCTTCAATAAATGGTGCTGGGAAAATTGGACATCCACATGCAGAAGAATGAAACTGGACCACTCTCTTTCACCATACACAAAGATAAACTCAAAATGGATGAAAGATCTAAATGTGAGACAAGATTCCATCAAAATCCTAGAGGAGAACACAGGCAACACTCTTTTTGAACTCGGCCACAGTAACTTCTGGCAAGATACATCCACGAAGGCAAACGAAACAAAAGCAAAAATGAACTACTGGGACTTCATCAAGATAAGAAGCTTTTGCACAGCAAAGGATACAGTCAACAAAACTAAAAGACAACCTACAGAATGGGAGAAGATATTTGCAAATGACGTATCAGATAAAGGGCTAGTTTCCAAGATCTATAAAGAACTTATTAAACTCAATACCAAAGAAACAAACAATCCAATCATGAAATGGGCAAAAGACATGAACAGAAATCTCACAGAGGAAGACATAGACGTGGCCAACACGCACATGAGAAAATGCTCTGCATCACTAGCCATCAGGGAAATCCCCAACAGTGCAATTGCTGGGTTGTAGGGCAGGTCTGTTTTTAACTCTTTGAGGAACCTCCACACAGTTTTCCAGAGTGGCTGCACCAGTTCACATTCCCACCAACAGTGTAAGAAGGTTCCCTTTTCTCCGCATCCTCTCCAACATTTGTGGTTTCCTGCCTTGTTAATTTTCCCCATTCTCACTGGTGTGAGGTGGTATCACATTGTGGTTTCGATTTCCACATGAGAAAGGGAATAGAAGGGAAGGGAGAAGAAATGGGTGGGAAACATCAGAAAGGGAGACAGAACATGAGAGACTCCTAACTCTGGGACATGAACTAGGGGTGGTGGAAGGGGAGGAGGGCGGGGGGTGGGGGTGACTGGGTGGCAGGCACTGAGCGGGGCACTTAACGGGATGAGCACTGGGTGTTATTCTGTATATTGGCAAATTGAACACCAATAAAAAATAAATTTATTATTAAAAAAATAAACACTATAATTTTGCAGGTTGCCTGGGAGGCTTAGGTAGTTAAGCAACTGCCTTTGGCTCAGGTCATGATCCTGGGGTCCTGGGATCAAGCCTCACATCAGGCTCCCTGCTCAGCAGGGAGTCTGCTTCTCCCTCTCTTCTCTTTGCCCATCCCCTTGGTTCATGCTCTTTCTCTCTCAAAGAATATATATATTTTCAAAAACCGTAATTTTTTTAAAACTTCCCTGAAATTAAAAGATTAAAAGAGATAATCAAAATAATACACAACAAACCTGAGAATATCAAACCAGATTGACAGATTTAGAGTTACTCTATTAGGGGCACCTGACCGGCTCAGTTGGTGGAGTGCATGACTCTTAATCTTGGAGTTGTGAGTTTCAGCCCCAGACTGGGTGTAGAAATTACTTTAAAAAATCTTTTTTAAATATTTACTCTGGTAAAATTACTGAACAAGAAAGAAAGAAAGAGACAGTGAGGAAGAGAAAGAAAAAGAAAGAAGAGAAAGAAAAAAGAAAGGAGAAAAGAAAAGAAAAAAGGAAAAGAGAAAAGGAGAGGAGAGGAGAGGAGAGGAGAGGAGAGGAGAGGAGAGAGGAGAGGAAAGGAAAAAGAAAGACAATATGCCATGGACATCTATCGTTAAGTGTCTTATGAGGCAAAGAAAGCTGTATTATTAGACTTTGAGAGCAACATTCTATGCCAAAAGAGATTAAGGAAACGTATTCAAGTCAAGAAAAGATGGGCCAAGGGTTTTCTATCCAGCAAAAATGGCCTTCACGTATGAAGTGCAAATAACAGACTCACTGTTATTAATGAGCAAGAACTTAGTGAAGATTATTCTGAGTCCTCCTTGAAGAATCTACTAGAAAATAACTTCAGACAATAAACAAACAAATGGAGGAACATTGAGATAAGGACCATGAAACACTAAATATATAGTTCCTTATAGAAGTCTAAATGAGGACTAGAAAGGGAGAGAGTGAGTTTCAATGGCCATGTGGTCAGGCAGGTGGATACAGGACAACTGCAAAAAAACTGGAGGAATATAATGCATCAACCACAAAAAATTACATTCTTCTCAGGAACTATATTTGTTGGCAGTAGTAATATTATTCTAAAACTGTACATAATATGGAATGATCCAAGTAAGTAATTACAGAATATTCTAATCCAATCTTCCTCTGTAACCTCAAGAGCCAGGACTCTTAGTATGAAAGAAAGGAGAAACAGATAAAATATAGAAGAAGCTAAGTAAAAAGTATCCTGTAGTCTGAATTTAAATTGGGGCTATTAGTAGGAACTCCTAAGGTATTTTATCTTAATAGTTACATGTACATAATATATATAGATAAATAAGGAGGTAAAGAATGTCCTGGCTACATCTATAAAAGAGGCCTGAAAACAATGACCAATCTAGGAGCATTAAGCATTCTCAGCACCCAGACTGTGATCTTGAAATACATTTTTTTACTGAGAGAAATAAGAGCTACTCAGAGAATGGTTACTACTAGACTTGGGGCAAAAAATGTACAGTTGAATCTGAAATAATCACTAGGCTCCTGTCAAAAGACTCAGGAGCCAACCTGAAGAGGCTCATACTGGCCAAAGATAATATAATTTGAGTTTCTGTAAGGGAAATAATTAATAGTGGAATGAAACCCAAATATGTTTAAATATATAATTTCATAATATTTTTAAAAATTATTGGGCACTTTCAGAGGCTACTAGGTTTTTTCTTGAAAAATGTTAATAGATGAAAGATGGAGAATTCTGCGCTTCCTCTATGAACCATTGTTTCAACAAATCATAGATCATGGGAGGTGTCTCTATAAAAGCATTCCAATTAAACACTTTTTTTTTTTAATTTTTATTTATTTATGATAGTCACAGAGAGAGAGAGAGAGAGAGAGAGAGGCAGAGACATAGGCAGAGGGAGAAGCAGGCTCCATGCACCGGGAGCCCGATGTGGGATTCGATCCTGGGTCTTCAGGATCGCGCCCTGGGCCAAAGGCAGGCGCCAAACCTCTGCGCCACCCAGGGATCCTAAAAGCATTCCAATTAATGAGAAATGGTAGAACTGAAATATCATGATTTTTAAAGTCCTAACAAATCAATGAATATAGGTACTGAGTATCAACAGCTATTAGCATCACAAAAAATGAGACAGCCAGACATTTTGTACCTCCCAGTGGAAAAACAAATACCCTCTACAGTCTTGCCAAATGGACCAGACCTGAATTTGACTGAGGCTCTGGGTCCATCTGCCATCTTGCAGGAAATACAGGGGATGGAGGAATGTGGTGAACTGTACAGTGACTGTAATCAGCAACATCCAGACTGTAGGGAATTCCACAGGTCAAATAGCCAGGTTTCTAACAGATTAATTGAAAAGCAAACAAAGAAAGGAAGCAAAACCTATAAATTAAGAGATTCAAAGGAAACCCATAGTTTTTATTTTATTTATTTATTATTATTATTTTTTAACCCATAGTTTTTAGATGGGCAAGACTAAGTTCCACTGTCTAGCAACATATAAATGTCAGTGATAAAGTGTAAAGAAACAGGCAATAGGACTATAAAAGTCATGGTGGTCACCTTGGTGGGAGGGAGAGTGTGACCAAGACAGGACATAAGGAGGGACTTCTGGGATGACTGGCAAGTTCTGTTTCTTGCCCTGGACAGTGGTTATGAGAATGCTTGCTCATTACACCATAACCTGATTTGTGGGAATTCCTATATCTATGTTTTATCTTAAGGAACACAAAAGTTTAAAAAAAAATTCTAGATCCCTTACCTGTGCCTTGGCTAATTTCTTTTCCAGGAGGTCTCGTTCCCGCTCTGTTTGCTGCAGACGTTTATTAAGCTCCACTATATCTCCCTTGAGTGATGCCAGGGCTGCCAAGTGGAGCTGTGGTAACAGAAAGAAAGGAGCACAAGGTTAGATCATTTAGCAGAAATTCATTCCTTCCCTTCATTCCCAGTAATTAGCATGATCATATTTTTTAAAAATGCCTCATCTCCAATGGGTGCTATTAAATCAGGTGTCTTACAAGAAGCCAGGTTATATGGTCACCATAAATATAATGGAGAAATCTTTTTTTTTTTAAAGATTTATTTATTTACGACAGACACAGAGAGAGAGAGAGAGAGGCAGAGACACAGGCAGAGGGAGAAGCAGGCTCCATGCCGGGAGCCCGATGCGGGACTCGATCCCGGGACTCCAGGATCATGCCCTGGGCCAAAGGCAGGCGCCAAACCGCTGAGCCACCCAGGGATCCCCCTGTAATGGAGAAATCTTATGTGTGGGCAGTGAAACCCAATTTTGGTGGTCAAATCAGGATAGAGAGCAAAGCTCCTCACTTGAGTTACTCAGCAAGGATGAGATTAATTGTTGGTGTGGGGTTGCCTTATTGTCCACCCAAGCAGCAAGAAAAAGGGAGAATCAGATTAGCTTTTACCTTTGGAAAATATGGAAGTTGAATAGGGCAATTCTATCACATGTACAGATACAACCTGGGACCAAGGAGAAAGAAAAACTGGGAGAGGGGGATCCCTGAGTGGCTCAGCGGTTTGGCGCCTGCCTTTGGCCCAGGGCGCAATCCTGGAGTCTCGGGATTAAGTCCCATGTCGGGCTCCCAGCATGGAGTCTACTTCTCCCTCCTCCCGTGTCTCTGCCTGCCTCTCTCTCTCTCTCTCTCTCTCTCATAAATAAATAAATATTTAAAAAAAAGAAAAAGAAAAACTGGGAGAGCTCATTTTTTTCAGATGTTCTCCCCTTAAAGTTGGTCCTTTATTTCCTTGCCAGCTCATCTTTCCTTGTCCCCCAGATGGACGAGATTGATCAGATGCTGTTTCTGGGCCCGCAGGCCTGCTCGTAGGACAGAACCAGAACTCTGATAAATGATGCTAGGAAAAGACACACCAAGAATTCCTCCAGATCTCTTTCACCAGCCAACTCCCTCAGGTTAACTGGAGCTTCAAGGAATGTTCTTCAACACATTAACAAGGGGGTACCGTGCACTTCCAGGATCTCAATGTATTCCACATCCGAGCCCTAAACACTGAGCTTCAGAAGCATCAACAGCCTCCGCACGTGCCTTTTTGTGCTTTTCAGGCCCATAGGTGGGGCTCTGTTTAAGATGTGTTCAACACGCAGGTCCCAGAGAAGCACCCTTCAACCTTCTTTGGCCTCTGAGTCACTACTCATCCGTCTTCACTGCCAGTTCCAGGGGCAGTGCAGACCACTCCCTGGCCGGATTCCACACTCCCATTTGGGTGAGTGATGAGAATCAGAACAAACCCTCCCTCCTTACAGGCTTTAAGTAGCTTCTGCCAAGAGGGATTTGAAGTAAGAAGCGAGCAAATAAACGTGATCTTTAAAGATGGACATGGTACAACAGTACATAGTTCCACTTTGAAGATTTTAATTTGAAGTTTAGAAAATGCTTTTCTGCAACTACATGTGGGCCAGTAGGTTTTGTTGGGGTGTGAGGGTTGGGTAGGCCAGGAGGAGATACAGGGCAGGGTCTGGCAGTTGTTTAGGTTAGACTATAGCAGCAGTGAATGTGACTTTGCCTAATTGCATCAGGGCTGCAAACCAACAGATCAATAGCTGATTTGAAATCAGGAATGCCTGAAATTTAAAAAAGGAAATGTCAGGCAATCTGGCAGTATTTGCCTTTTCATGTCGGGGTAGGGTTGCTCAGAAAAGGTCACTTTGGGTTTCAGATACAAGGTTATGTATGATGAATTCTCAGCACAAATACCACAGCGTTTCCATTGTACAATCTTTTTGAGGCTGTTCTGCTTTCCAGGATGGTGGAGAAGGACACAAATTCACTCCCTCCTTAGATAGCTGGGTTGGCCCGCCTCTGAACTGTCCATCTGAGGATTTTCCTTCAGCATCATACACAGTGATGTTACACATTGTGTCAAGTCCTGAGAGAGGTTTCACCACCTCTCCTCTGGCAAAAAGGATAAAGTACATATAGGGTTGAAATGTTCTTTAAGAAATATAGGAGTAGAAACTATGATCCCAACTGTATGAGCCCAGATATGCTTCCTCTCTCCTACATCTCCACCTACTTCTGGAGGGCTGGGGGAGGATCTGGGGGAGAATTAGGAAGACAAAACTGACAGAGGAAGTTCTAAACGTCACACTAACTTCATAAAACTGGGCTAGATGAGGAGACACATAGAGTAGTTATTTCCATCATAGTACATGGCTGAGAGAGAGTCCAAGATGGGTAGCCCTACCAGGGAGAGTACCCATTTTGGAACAGAGAATACCACTGGCCCTTCCAGATGGCCAGGAAGATCCACAGGATGTGCATTTGGGGCAGGTCTTTTCGCTTTCCTGGATGGAAGATGTTTATCCATAAAATAAGAATAGACCAGTTTTTCTTCACTTTCTTTATATTACAAATCCTTTAAGCATCCATGCAGGTGATGAACCCTTCTCCTAGAGAAGAGTAGAGCTTTGGAGTTTATGCATGTATTTCACCTAATTATGGTGATAACACATTCTGGAATCTTTCCACAAACTCCAAATTAAGAAACCACAGATGCCACATAAGTTGTGTAGACTCTCTTATGGGTCATAATCATGGTTGAGTGGAGAAAGGGCCCTGGGTACTTGACATCTCCCATTCCACATTTGCAGATCAGAACCTGAAACCCAGAGACTGACTTGCTCACTCAGGGTCCCATGGGTAGCTCAGCACTAGCACCAAGACCACCAGTGCCCTTTCCTCACTATATGATGTTGTATATGACAGTAATTCTCAATTTTTTATGTGGATGAAAATTTTACTTAAAATATTTCCCTCTGATTGTAAAAGAAAAACATAACAGAAAACTAAACCAGAAAGAAAGAATTCTAACATTTTAGTGGTGGCCTCTGGATGGTTTCAAACTTCTTGGGGGATGTGTGGGGTAAGTTATTTTTAATATTTTTTGTTTAAAATAATACTTGTAAGTGTACTAAAGATTTTATTTGTTTATTCATGAGAGACAGGGAGAGAGAGGCAGAGACACAAGCAGAGGAAGATGCAGGTTCCATGTGGGGAGCCTGATGCAGGACTCGATCCTGAGACTCTGGGGTCACATCCTGAGCCAAAGGCAGGCGCTTAGCCACTGAGCCATCCAAGCGTCCCTGAAGTTTTTTTTTTTTTAAAGAGGCTTTGTATTTTTTTTATAAATTTATTTCTTATTGGTGTTCAATTTGCCAACATATAGAATAACACCCAGTGCTCATCCCGTCAAGTGCCCACCTCAGTGCCCGTCACCCAGTCACCCCCACCCCCTGCCCACTTCCCCTTCCACCACCCCTAGTTCGTTTCAAAGAGGCTTTGTATTAAAGAGTTAGTTGTGACTATATTTTCTGCACATGTAGGGCTGTCACATAAAAACTGTAAAGGGTTCTTGCTGCATCCCCGATTCTGCTGGTCTCCCTGCAAATTCAAAGGCTGGGGAGTTTGAGAGCAATGCTACAAGTATTATGACATAACCTGTGCCCTGTCAAGGCAAGGATTAAAAAATAAGAAGCATAGAGGTCTTTGGGAGTAATTTTTAAAACGATTAACTGTGAGCTTAAATCCTGGAAAGACAGATTTATGGAAGCAACCAAAATTATTAAATATCTATTAATAGGAAAATAACATGTATAGCATTTTTTGAGAACTCTTATTTTCTGGCTTTAGAAATGGCCTCTAAGGAGTCAGAGCTTCAGACAATGACCCATAAAGAACCATTCAAAGAAGATGTTTCACTAACCAAAGAGAACAAGTATATAATGATGTTTCAAGTTTGTGCCAGCATCCTCTTCAACTAGTGCTTATCTTTGTGTTCCACAACAAGACCCCAATTTTTAGCTAGTCATATTGCTGCTCAGCTAAATCATCCCAGTTCCTAGCTCTCCTTCCCTCCCTTAAGGTGGATCTAGGTGTAGCCATGTGACAACGTTCTGGCTGATGAGCCAAGTAGAAATATTATGTGGGAGTTCTAGAAAAAAAATCCTTGTGAGCAACCATACTCTCTTCTTCCATCCTTGCTACTTGATTCATTAATGTGATGGATAGAGCTCAAGCAGCCACCCTCCTTCATAAACATGTAGTCTACACCCTAAAGAGCTGAAAGTTGCCTGAGCCCCTCGCAAGTTTGTAGAGCTATCTACCCTACCAGCTTTGAACTGCTGACTCCAGATTTCTGTAACAGAATAGCATGAAGCAGACACTACTGTATAGGCCACTATCGTGTTGTACTCTGGTAAATGAAGTTGATCTAATCCTAATTTGCAAAATTAGATAAGCCTGAGTTCAAATCTTATTTATGCCACTTTCAGGTGAACTATCTTTAGGTAGCTTATTTAATCATTTTTAAAGAAAGCTGCCACAGAGACAAATGAGATAGCATTGATAAAATAACTCGCATGTTGTCTGGATCCAGGTAAACATTCAACTAATTCCCTTTCCCAGACAAGTTCTTTTTAAGATTTTATTTATTTATTCATGAGACACACAGAGAGGGAGGCAGAGACATAGGCAGAGGGAGAAACAGGCTTCCTGTGATCCATCCCAGGATCTGGGATCATGCCCTAAGCAGAAGGCAGATGCTCAACCACTGAGCCACCCAGGCACCACCCCCGCTCCCACTCCTACCCCTACAGCCAAGTTTTAAGTCAACAAGTTTCAAGTCAACAACCTTCTTAGACTGAGCCCCATCAAAGGTAGTGGGTGGGACATTCAGATGAGTGAGTAAGCCAGTCATGTCTCAGAGCAGCTTACTTTCTGGTGGGTATCAGCACAGAAGTGAGGCACCATCACTGCTGTGTTGGATTCTGCTGAAGTCCTACGGTTGAACTTAAGGAGCTGACAAGGCTCTTTAATCTCTGTGAAATTTTTACCCGTGGCCTAAACAAGGTTAGGATGGGACCTTGACACTTCCTAAATAAATGTGAGTATAGTGCACGAAGGACATAAATCCATACTTACCTCATCACTCTGGGGATATGAGGCACCAAGTCCCCAGGCTGCTTCAAGACCTGCCTCACATTTGTTTTACAGTGTATATCCAAATGAAACTAAACCAACTGGAAAACTGCTATGTAACTGTCAAAAAGGTTGTTATTTTTGGATGAAACACTACTAATATTTCACTGTTCAACTGGCTGTCAGAACAGGCTCTCTTAGCCTCAGACAGATAAGGTGTCCAGCTGCCAGTGGCCTGAGTGAGAAACCAGCAGTGCCTTTGTGACAGCCTCTCCTGGTGGTTGCTCCTGGGCTGTATGGATAGATGTTTCTCCCAGTACAATTTAGCCATGAGACAAAGGGCTTCACACTTGAGATGTCCTTTTAAGCCAGCAGCCCAGTGACTCAAATGAGTCCCCCAGAGCATCACTGGGTATTTATTATTACAAGGCGCTTCTCCATCTTGCTACTACTGGCAACAACAAACACATGCCCACATTGTCTAGTCCACATGGCACTCTCCCCTGCATCTGCCCAATGGATTGCCACCATCACACCCCAGCTCTGTGGCCTACAGGTAAGCTATGATTCCTCGTTTGCTGAGGGACAAATACTTTCCCCAAAGACCACAGATAGTGAAGGGGATCTAGGGCCTGAATCCAAGTTGCCAAATTCTAAACCCACCATTTTAACTCATCTTTCTGGGACTTTGGTCTACTGTTTAATAATAGCACTATCTTCAAAGGGGCCAAAGGCTTCTGCAGACACCCTTAAGACAGTGGAATGAATTCATTGCCAGAATCCCCATCCAGTCACAGGCAGCATGGGGCATTAATTATGTGACGGCAGAGCTGGCCTTCCCCATGTTGGCGGGAGGTAAGCTCATCCGGGGCAAACTGTGCTTATTCTTTCTTCCTAGCTCTGACTACTCAAGGTGTTCCTGTAAGTCAGTCACTGTCAGGGTACCTCTATTTCCTTCTCACCATGTAATGACAGGAATTTCCATTCTGTCCTAACTGAGCCACCTGCCTTCCAAATTCAAGGTACACTCAGTTTCTGCTTAGGTTTGAGTGATGACAATGGGTAGATAGTGCGTGCCAACTCCTTTCACTGAGTGAACGGCTTTCTTCACTAAAGAGCAAGAAACAAGCACAACTAAACTTTACTGAACACACACACTCTTGACAGGTTTGCATGGTTGTCTATATATTACCAAATTGAATCAGCAGCAGAGTCCTGCAGAAGAAAGGCAAGTGTCCAAACCCCAATGTCAACCTCTAGGAATATTTTGAGACCTCCAGACAACTCAATAGTAATCACCAAAGTCACAATATTAATAGCTACCATCTGCTATTAACAGATTACCATCTGCATTAACATCTGCTGAATGTTTAATGGGAGCTGGTGCTGAGGCAAAAGAATTTCATAAACCATAGAGTGGGGAAAGAAATCAGCCAGAGGCAGAAAACTGATAAAATGTAGAAGAGATGCTCATGCATAGACACTCAATGCTCTAAGTTCTGCTATGTGCCTTGCTGGCACTTCCAACTCATAATACCACTGTTCCCCTTTACTTGTGGGATGCAGATGTCTGTGCATGTGCATATATGTGGGTGGGTGGATGTGAGGGAAGAGGTCAAATGTATGCAGGGACATGGGGAGAAGCAGGGTTAGGATCTCCACGGATGGGAGGACCAGGGAGGTGGTCGCAGGGAAGCCATCTAGCAGCAGTGATGACACTTGGGGCTGGTAGCTCAGCTCTGTGTGAATTTGGGGGAAATCTCTTTAACTTCCTATGTTTCTAAATGTTTCTAAAGTCTACGGCCATACCACCCTGAACGCGCCCGATCTCGTCTAAATGTTTCTAAAATGGTTTGTACCAGATGGTCTCTAAGATTCTTCTAGTTTTAAACCTATAAGCATGTATTCCTGGTATATTCACCTGTCCAGGTCCAACCTTGAGTTCTGTACCTGGGGCTTTGCGTACTTTATTTGCCCACTAGTCCCAGAAAGTGTCTGCTGAAGCTCACCATATAAGGAAGTTTCACTATATGTAGAATTGATCAGCAAAGATTATTCTCCTAGAAACTGAAAGAGCACTCAGAATCACACATAATCTTTCTGCTGGTGGGGGAATTGAGAATATGTCGTCCAATTTCCTCACTGTAAAGAAATCAAACGGACCCAGAGAAGCAAGGCTTTATTAAACCCAGATTTCCTCATTCTGCATCCTAAGACTTCCCACTCTCCCATTCAGCAATCCAGAAGCTCCCGAGTAGTGAATAAGTGTGTATATCCCAGTCCTGTCCTTGGAAATAACAGGAGACATCTATACATGGGAAAGCAGCCTCATTCAGCTTCTACTCCAAGACTCCCCACATCCCGGAAGCTCTAATTCAGATGCACAAAGAACAACATCCTTGGCAAAAGGGTAATGTTCCCATCTAAATGGAAACAGTTAAGTCTGTTCAGTGGCTTCCAGGACTGGAACATTCTTATTTACTGCTAGAACTCCAGCTAGGGGCACCTGCTGTGTAGTAACTTCAAGAAAGGTTGTTCATGGCCTGGAAACTTAAAACTCATGAAATATCATCTGCAAGATTGCTTACTGCATGCAAATTACTTTTTCCTGTCCTATATCAACTCAGAAAGCATCAACTTTTTGTCTTCTATTTTACCTAATAAATAAATAAATCTTAAAAAAAAAAAGTTATTTATTCATGAGAGACCCAGAGAGAGTCAGAGACACAGGTAGAGGGAGAAGCAGACTCCCAGCATGGAGCCTGATGTGAGACTCAATCACAGGACCCCAGGATCACGTCCTGGGCCAAAGGCAGACCCTCAACCACTGAGCCACCCAGGTACCCTTTACCTGATAATTTATTTAAGAAATTTCTTCCAAGTTACTTTTTTAAACCTCTGTTGAGGGTCACCTGGGTGACTCAGTAAGTTAAGTGTCTGCCTTTGGCTCAGGTCATGATCCCAGAGTCCCAGGATCAAGCTCCACATTGGGCTCCCTGCTCAGGGGGTAATCTGCTTCTCCCTCTCCCTCTGCTCCTCCCCTGCTTGCACTCACTCACTCTTTCTCTCAAATAAATAAAATAATCAAAATCAAATCAAAATCAAATAAACCTCTATCAAAAATTAGTTGTTGAAACAGCATCTAGGGGGATCCCTGGGTGGCTCAGCAGTTTAGAGCCTGCCTTTGGCTCAGGGCCTGACTCTGGAGACCTGGGATCGAGTCCCACGTCAGGCAGCCTGCTTCTCCCTCTGACTGTGTCTCTGCCTCTCTCTGTGTCTCTCATGAATAAATGAAATCTTTAAAAAAGAAAAGAAACAGCATCTAAGTCCTCTTCAACATGGTAGCACAAGAATATTATCCATATAAAAACTGATCCCATCCTAGAGTGCTTGAACATAGGTTATGGTGCCAAATCACAAAGCAGAGCCCAGGTACAAACCTGAGGGCAGCCACACCTAAAGCCACTCTTTCTTTGCCTCAACAAATAGTCAGGGAGATGGTGCTCAAGTAGGGGAGGTATTGAAGATTGGCCATCCCAGCTTTGAAGAAGATCCTCAATCCCACCCCATCCATGAACATATACGCCTGTAAAAATAAGTCACATCATAATTTTTACTGGAAATAATATTACCTAACATGTGGGTACTTACTATGTGCTAGTTGCTATATTAAGCATATAGCATGCACTTTCTCAATCATTCTTCACATAGCCGTATGAAATATACATTGTTGTTAACCCCAATTTAAAGAGGTCAAGATTTTAAAAATAAATAGAGGTCAGAATTGAGGCTTAGGAGCTCAGCATGCTGTCAAACTAGGAAGTGGCAGAGCTAGAATGAAAGCCCAGGGCTGCCTAATTCCAGAGCCTGGTTCACAACCACCATGCCTCATGCTTTGCAATTGACTATCATAGCACTTCTGAGATCCTCCCAGATCTCCATGAGACTATTGAGAAGAGAAGGTCTCAGACAGAGGGTTATCTTTTTAAGAAAGGAGAGTAGAATTGCAAAATTAGCATGGGGAAAAAGACATTAATTCTTTAAAACTTCCAAGTTTTATAGAAACTTCTAGAACTTCTTCCAATAGAAGACTATTCATCTGATATGAGACCCAGGATGTTATCAGAGAAAAATTAATCTCCAGCTATTTCCACACCTTACAAGGTAAAGAGGAAAATACTGCAGTATAGGTGAAAACCTAAATAAACAGAATATAGGAGGAAAGGTTAGTTTAACTGATCTTCAAAAATAAAATCAAGTTTTCTCCTCTTCCCCACTATCATGGCACACGTGGTTGGTTGACTGTTCCTCGCCATGTCTTCTCACGACTTGCAGGATACAGTGATTCCTGGCCAAGAAACAAAAGCAGAATCACCCATCCTCCAGTGGATTTGGACGAAAACTGGTGATAAAGTCAGGTACAGCTCCAGGAGGAGACACTGGAGAAAAATCAAGCCAGGTCTACAAGAAATCACAATCACATGGTCCTGTGAGAGGGTATACATGGTCATGGCTCTATCAAGCTCACATGCTCAGACCACATCACTCTGTAAATACCATTACCACTTGAGCATTTGGACATGTTTTATTGGAAAAATGATTTGTTTCTGCACTTCTATATTAGTAGGACAGTTCAGTAACATGCGAGACCTTTGGTTGGAAAAAAATGATAAATCAAAAAAATTGTAAAGTTTTATTTTTTAATTTACTGTACAAATATAGTACAATAGTTGCCAATAAAAGTGAGTATTTTCTGCTAACAAATTCTTCCTTTCTGTAGTGTTATTTTTTCAAGGGAAACCAAAATCACATGTATATACAAGGATATTTAGAAAGAAATACAGACAAAACAAAGACTGCAATAAACTGGTAGCACCCACTTAAATTTCAAGGTGTGTTGCATCCTAATGACACATCACGAAGGAGATAAAGGTGTAACAATTAAATCCCACTAATCAGAGTACATGAATATTTCAGCATGTACTAAATACTGATATGATCCCTGAGGCAGAAAACCTCACAGAGCCCTACGACCCAGCAATTGCACTGCTGTGGATTTACCCCAAAGATACAGATGCAGTGAAACGCCAAGACACCTGCACCCCGACGTTTCTAGCAGCAATGTCCACAATAGCCAAACTGTGGAAGAAGCCTCGGTGTCCATCGAAAGATGAATGGATAAAGAAGATGTGGTCTATGCATACAATGGAATATTACTCAGCCATTAGAAATGACAAATACCCACCATTTGCTTCAACGTGGATGGACCTAGAGAGTATTATGCTGAGTGAAATAAGTCAATCGGAGGACAAACATTATATGGTCTCATTCATTTGGGGAATATAAATAATAGTGAAAGGGAATAGAGGGGAAGGGAGAAGAAATGGGTAAGAAATATCAGAAAGGGAGACAGAACATGAAGACTCCTAACTCTGGGAAACGAACTAGGGGTGGTGGAAGGGGAGGTGGGCAGGGGGTTGGGGTGACTGGGTGGCGGGCACTGAGGGGGGCACTTAACGGGATGAGCACTGGGTGTTATTCTGTATGTCGGCAAATTGAACACCAATAAAAAATTTATTATTAAAAAAAAGAAAATCTCACAGATAATTATATGAATAGGAGTAAAAGAGTTCCCTGATAAGGCCTGCATTGTTCATAAATTTTTATATTGATCCAATTTACCAGGTATTGAATTCCCTATTCTAGGGAAACCAAGTACCTTTAATGGTGAGATAGTCAATAAACTCTGCAGATCAGCAAAGGACAAGGTATGTTTACAGCAATAGTTGAATTGCTTTGGAAGGACCTCATTTTTTACTGGATCAGAGACTTTATTTTTCTTTGGGAAAACAACTGAAGATTTAGATTTGAGTGTGTGCGTGGATACACATACAGAAACATATTGATACACATAAAAACGTGTGAAATTTGTCAGTATACAAAACTCAAGGCATGTGCTTTCAGATTTCATTAAAGCACAGGAGACAGCTAAGATGTTGACTACTGAGTTATCCAATGCGGTCATTTTTAAATGCATTCCCCAACTATTAAAGTTAATATGCACTACATTTCAAGAAAATCCCTTGCAGATGTTTGATGCCATAAACAAGTTCTCATGTCAGTGAAGGCACAGGTAGGAGAAGCCAAGGACTTCTCCTTCCTCACCCCGGGCCAATGACTGATGGGCCATTTTACACTCATTGGTATCTCTAATCCAAAGCACCAGGGGAGAGCAGGAGACACAAATTTCAAATCTGTTCAAATGTCCTCTCCCTTCAGGGGTCTGCTGATCAGAAAATGATGCATTCAGTTAAAGAAAAAAGGTCTGAATCTTCTGCCCTTTCCAGTCCCCTAACCCAGCCAACAGTAGTCCCAACCAGGACTCCCTTGTTCCCGGAAAAGGAAGAAAATAAGAAAGGGAGAAGAGAGAAAAAAAAAAAGGCAAAAAACTATTTCGGAATTCAAGACCTAGAATTTATCACAAAACAAAAACAAAACAAACCTCCAGACCTGAGTACCAGGTTCAGCCTTGTATAAACTTTAAAAATTTTCCAAACCTCCGTTTACTCACCCTGTAAAATGGGAACCATAGTCAACCATACACAGCTGTAAAGATTAATAGAACAGACTTCATTTCAGGTAAATCACTTAATCACAGTGCTGCCTGTGAGCCACAATGACTATTATCATCTTAATTATCATGATCATCAATGCTATGCATTGAGCTTGCTAAAAAGTGTTAAGATAAAATTGCGCCTTGCAAATAGTGATGGTAACTATGTGTCTTCTTGTTTTTGAAAACCCTGATTAAGCAATCAGAATGACTCATCATACTGAAGCTTAGAGCACGGTAATCACAGTCATGTACCCTTGGTCTTCCAGTTTGTGCTACTGAATCCAAGGCTCTCACTTCGTGGCCACTCCTGCATGAGAGCATGCAAACATGAGAGTCCTTAACAGCCTAGAAACTAGACTAGCCTCAAGCCCAGTGTGTTCCTTGCTCCCCAACATCCTGGCTCCTCAAATCACAAAGAGACGATCAAGAACCAAGGGGGACATATATAATGACCCGAAAATGAATTTTCATGGAAATATACTTGAAATAGTAAAAAGACACAAGTTACTGTGAACAGGGTTGCATCCAGAGATCTGTTCATTCAAGGGCAAAACAAAAGATTAGTTGAATAAATTGCACGATATGCATAATAATACACCATGCTGTCAACAAAAGAGAGAAATCAACATGGCAATCATTATTGCATGTACATATTCTCATTCCCTCAGTTCATTCAGATTACTTTCCATCTGTCCCCACCAACCCCTTGGAACAAGTTTTCCCTCTTCCCTCCCCCATACCCACCCTTTTACTTCTCTTTATTTTTCATACCATTTATTACTACTACTTGACAAATACAAGCTTTTTGCTGACCCATTTCCCTCATGAGACTATGAATTCCCAGAACGCAGACAAGTCAAGCCCCCAGAGATACAGCCTACACACAAGATGAATCAAGCCTCATGCATGATGGAACCCCAGACAATATTTATTAAATGTATACATCAAGAAAATTTAAAAATTCAGATAAAAAATTTACATTATCCTTAACCCTATCACCTAGAGATCATGTCACTTGCGAATATCAGACATTTTTCTACATGTAAATATACTTAACATACCTTATGCAAAACACTATGTTTAATATAGTACTCTTGTATACTTCAAACTCTCGAGGTAATTCCCTATATTGTTAGCATCACCCCCCTCTCCGAGTCATCAAATCTCTAGAACAATTCTTATTCCTCAGTGCTCCCTCCAGCATGCCAATGTTCCTTTTGATAAGTACGACCCAGGACCAGCACTCCAGATGAATTCTGGCCAGCACACTTCCTTTGAGCCAGAGACCATGCCAATTGCCTTACACGGGTTCTACTGAATTCTCACCTGACAAGAAAGGAGCTATTATTACTTCATTTTGCAGATAACAAAACAGGGCACAGTTTTTCTAGTACTGGAAATCCCAAACTCCCAAGCTGACCAATTCCATTTACCATTATCGGGCATCACCAGCAATGGGAATGAGGGTCGCACTTTCTCAGATCCCAGGATGTGATGTGGGCCAAGGGAAAGAACCTGAGGAGTCAAGATTGCAGAGTTGGATGGCGCCCAGCGCCAGACAGTTTCTAGCACTACTGCACAAACTGGAAAAGCCACTGGTACCAGAGGGAGTTTCAGTGAGCTCCCTGGTACCTGCTTTGACCATGCCCAGTGCCGGGAGGAAGAAGCTACAGTACGGGTGAAGGGCAGGGCCAAACAAACCCATAAAGACCCCAGGCATACAGGTGAGCCCATAACCTACCAAAACAGGTGTGCCCTCCACCCCATCTGCCAGCGCTTGCCTGGCCAGGGCCTGGTGAGTGTTGCACAATCCGTTGCCAAATCACAAAGATGTCAGAACTGCAGATAAAAGCTGTGACACAAGCAAGTGAGCCAAGGCCTAGGATCAAACACTGTGGTCTGAGTCCAGCTTGACAGCATTCCTGTCCCTTTCCTATAAGAAGCCCTTGTCCTTCAAAGGCACCCTGCCCTCCTACTTTGCCTCTGGAAACCACAATAGGAATTAGATCAGGTACATCACAGATCAGCATTATTTTCATAAACAAAGCCTCCCTTGATCCCCCTCTACCTACAAGGAACACACTCCATCACACATGTCTCAATGATTTTCTTTCTTACGGGTTTATTCCCCTTTCCTGACCCCTCTGTTTCACAGACTAACTCTGAAATGAAGAAATGCAGCAGGGGTCATGACAGAACTCACTGGCCACAGGCAGGGAGCTAGGGGCAATATGAGATCCCCTGCAGCAGTGCTCATCTCTGCCCTTCTGCTGTCCTGGGCCTTCCGCAACAACCTGGAAGCAAAGCAGCAAGAAAGATCAAGAGGAGGCCACACCGGAGAGCTGATGAAAGAAGTGTTCCTCTGGGCACAGACAGTCTGAGTGGTCTCTGACTTTTTCAAATGAAAGGAGCCCCCAGTGAGGAAGGTGCACGACACCGTCTCCCAACATGTAAGGCACGCCTCACAACAAAACCAAGTATGTTTCCTGATTTAGCTGAATGATGTGGACAAACTACCTGGTTGCTCGGGAGGTGGGGAGCTTTAGCACAGGGCCTCCTAGATGTTATGGTGTTTCTTCATCACATATTTTGGGTAGGGCATTGCTTTCTTCCCATCACATAGGTTCACTTGCAGATCAAATTCCTCCTTTGCTCATAAGGGAGGAAGTGCATATTTTCCCATACCCAAGAAGTTTGCCTGATTATTAGTTCAAACACACCATGCCCCAACAGGGGATACCTAACCTTTGACTTTCTTGCAACATCTACCCCCTCCCCAATACACCTTGCCCTCTTAGCTTCTTATAGACAGAGCACTAGAATGCCAATAAAAATTCTCTAAAGCTGCCTTATTTTGTTTCCTGAGAGCAGAAAACAATGAGCAGAAAAAGTATTAAAGATTCCTAGGCTGTTTAAGAAGGAAACATTTGCAACCTAAATAAAAATGTCAAAGGGAAGCCAAAATCTAGTAGCGACCAGAAATACTGCAGTTTCAATAATACAAACCCTAAAATTTACTCAAACTATTAAAAGCTTAGCCTCACTGCTAAAGAAGTTGATGCTGTCAATCACTAGGCATTAGGACTAAACACGGGGTAGGAGGGTGGATAAAACAGGAAGCAAGATTGTGCCAGATATTTCAAAGCAATCTCCTTAGAGGCTAGAGTGCATTGTCCTGTGCAGGCAAAATTCTGAAATGCTTATTATAAAACTGTGCTGGTGTTATTATACTTTAAATGCAAACACCATTCTGAGATGGATAAACAGGAGTACAAATCAAAAGACACTGTGAGATAATCTTCCCATCAATCTCAGTCCAGGGCATCAGTTTATCAAAAATTTTGAGCTTAGTTCTGGGCTCCCAGAAAAATATCACAAATGTAAAATGGGATTATTTAGCTCTGAGGCAAGAAAGATGAAGGCCAATTAGCACTAGCTGACAGGCATACAATGAGCTCTTATTCTGAGAGCCACCAGCATATATAGCCCAAGATAATGAGTTTATATTTCAGTATGAGGATTTGGGTTCGCTCCCAAAGTCTTTCCTGACCCTGAAGCTTGTTACATCTTAGAAGGTACCACAATGGCTCTGGAATTCCACTCCCAGAAAACCTTTCAAGACAGGGGCGAGTCTCATCTCTCCAGGCTATGGGGGCAGTGCTGCCTGGGAGTTTCCTCTACAGCCCCTTGAGATTCATTCCAGTCTGATGATTCTCTCCTTTTACACCAAGAGATGAGCTGAGGCAAAAAAAAAAGGGGGGGCGGGGGGAGTTAACACACAGACTATGGAGGACATTTCTCTTCTTGTGGCAAAGAAAACCAGAGCTTATTTCCAGGAAAGTAACAGCACCTCATTTTTTTGTTTGTTTGTTTGTTTGTTTTCTAGGCTTTTTTAAAAATCTCAGTGACAGTAATGTTAAGGGAGCAGCATTTACAGGAGCACAGGATTTGTGCACTAGGTTCCCCGCTACAACCCACAGACTGAGAACTAGAGCATTTACATACCCACAGAGGCAGGAGCTACCCACAATGGCTGCCTTGGAATTGGGTATTTAAAATGATTGATACATCAGGGAAGAGCTCCCCCTCTCCCAAAATAACAGGGGGAAAAAGGTACAGAGAATTTCCCCTTTAAATTGCAATGGAAGAGATCTAACCTCCCTTTCTATCTTTAAAACAATCCCTCCTAACGTATGGATCAGTTTGCGCTTTCAATTGGCATATTAAAAGAAACTAAAATTATTCAAAACTTGCCTACCATCTCGGGATTTTTTTTGTATATTTTTTAAATTGAAGTTAAATTTGCCAACATATAGTATAACACCCAGTGCTCCTCCCATCAAATGCCCCCCTCAGTGCCTGTTACCCAGTCACCCCATCCCCTGCCCAACCTCCCCTTCCATTACCCCTTGTTTGTTTTTAAATTACAAAGTTAACCTGCCTCATTCCAGATTTTACATTCTTTTGGGCAATAGATTTATGTTCACGAAGAAAAAGTGGGAACATATCATTTCCTGCGGATACACAGAGCCAGAGAGTGTCTTTATAGAGCAACAAGGCTAAGCAGCTAACTTTTCTTTAGTCATTTCACATACTCAGTGTGCATGAAAACCTCAGACATGCCCCAACAAGCCGATCTGGAGCTTACAGACTGTAGTACACACTCACATCAACATGGCAGTGAGGGAGCCTTAAGGAATTGATAATTTAAATGTGCAGTGTTATAATTTTGCTGAATATGTGTTCTTTTTTCTTAATAAATTCCAGATGTTAAGAGTAGCTTCTTATCCACTAAGACCAGTGCTTTCCATGATTTGTTCTTTGAAACCTTGTGAAAAAACATACTTGCATTTCTTGTCCATTTTAAGGACAAAAACACAGCTTTTCATGTACTTAAAAAAACAACCCACAACTTTTTAAAAAGATTAGCCATACTCCATAAATTGATTTCCACAGAAATAGAGTACACAGAATGATAAATCTATGCTATGAAAGATGGTAATATAAAGCAGACCTCGCCTATGGTGAGTTCAAATTCCATAATATACCATATGTATAAAAACTCCTGCAGTTTATGGAATTCCAAATCTCCAAGTTTGAACAGGGTGCAGGCCATGGTAACCTGTGCTTCTCTGCTGTGTCTGTGGTTATTAAAGCCTTCTTAGTGGATGAGGGTGGGGAAGAAGAGGGCAAAGGGACTGAAGGTGGGGAGGGGAGAGCAAGGCAGGGACAAAAGACTTGGCAATGCTAATTCCATGTACTGCATTTTACCCCTTAAAGTCTTTAAAGCAAAGATCCCTTGAATTTGGGCCAGACTAGTAAGAATAATTCAGGCAGGCTTCAGCCTTCATAATATCCACCAGCTCCCCTGTAGGCATCTAATAGAAGCTATCACTCCAGGTAGAGACTTTGTTGGCTTAAGGCAAGGCCCCTGTGCCTCTACCCTCCCACCACCACCAAAACCCCCTGTCCCAGAACATCCTGAATCCTCCCTATATAAGAACTTTCGAATTGTCGCCGTCCCAGATGCCAACTAGGGAAGAAGGATATTGATTTACATTCTTTTGCTGCTTTGTGGATAAGAAGGAAGAGGGAAGAGGGGAAGGAAATCAATCCAAAGGATGGGGGAAAGAAGAAATAAAATGGACATGCCATACACATGGAGGCACCTATTAATTCGGAAGGAAGCCAAGAAACCCAGAAGGAGAAAGGAAAATAAAGAAAAAATCATGATGAGAATTAGCATTATAGGTTAAAAAAACAAAATGGGCCCTTTGGGTGAAACAAAACAAAAACCAAGCTCACAGAGGCAGAGAACAGACTGGTGGAGGGGGAGATTGGTGAGACGAGTAGAGTGAGTCAAATGTATAAACTTCCAGTTATAAAATAAATTAAGTCCTTGGGGATATAATGCACAGCATGGTGACTATAGTTAACAAAATTGTATTGCACATTTGAAAATTGCTGAGAAAGGAGATCCTAAAAGTTCTCATAATAGGAAAAAAAATCCTATAATTATGTGTGATCGTGGATGTTAACCTAGACATGGTCATGATCATTTTGCAATATATACAAATACTGAATCATTACGTTATACACCTGAAACTAACATAAAGTTGTATGTCAATTATACCTCCATTTTTTTTTCAAAAAATATGCTGTTTCAAAGACCTCTCGCAGCATCGGTCCCATAGCGAAATGTGTCGAAGCCTCCTCCTTGCATCATCTCCTATGATGGCATCCCCACCCCCCCTCACAGCCAAGCACATGGAGGAGTATTCATACTTAGATAATCTGGTGGAATTGAGTTGTGGACTAAGAAACAGCTTGAGGTTGTTCTCAAAGAATTCTCTCATTCAGAGCTGGTCAAACTGCTCAGGTGCAGAGCCAAGGAGGTTAATGCTCAGGTTCAGATTTTCTGTGCAGGTCACATTCTGGCCATGTGGAGAAACAAGGGCAGGTTTCTTAAAATGCATTGATTTGCCCTCTTCCCCGTGACAGATCACCTTTTGAACTATTGTGGGATGACCTAGGAGAAAAATAGAAAGCTCTGCAGCCAGGCACTCCTGTGTGAGTGTGGGGAACAATCAGAGGACTGTCTAGAAAACAAAATGCCTCGTTTCTTTAATAGTAGGTATTCAGGCAGCAAGAAGCAATTCAGAGACCAGCCAGCAAAGTGCACTGCTTGGGAGATAGGCACAGTGATATGTTGCTACTCTGCTCCAGCATTTACACATTGTCCAACTTCACTTTGGTTAAAGAATGCACTTTCTTCTGGGGATGGCAAGTGTATGATACATTGGTTATAGCCACCACGATAGAATTAGATGGATCTACCCCAGACCTCACCTCTAGTGTAAAATTAGGAATTGTAATGAAATGCTCAAAATTTTTTTTGAAAGATCATGGACAGGCTGGTTTTCATGGAAAGAAATAATTAATGTGGCATCCACATTAGTTTTTTTTCTTTTTCCTTCCAGCAACTACTTGTTTTAAACAAGGATAGATGGAGCTGCAGGACATATCTGGTCCCACTCTTTTTTTTCCCCCCTTTTCTTCAATGTTATTTATTTCTACCCTATGGCAGAAACATCCTTCTCTTGTAGGATTGGACAATATGCAATTTTCCCACCTCTCAGGCAGGAAGCCATATTGCTGAAAATTTCTGATAAAACACAACCACATGAATGATGGGAAGTTCACTGTTTTTTTGTGTGTGTATCTGTAACTAATGTACCTCAAGGCCCCACCTCTCTCTAGCCTTACCCACTCCTGTGCTTCTTATCTGTCCTATGGAAGCTAATATTCACCATATCTACTTCCCTCTGATACTACTGGGGAGAAAGGAAAATGTTTATACAAATATTATAGTTACAAGCACTATAAAATGTTATATGATATAGTTCAGGGGGGTATTTACTGACTTTTATATTTAACTCCTCTTACCTGGGTCTTTAAAATTCTTCTCTTGCATACTTTACGATGCCTGCTTATGAAGTATGAAAAGAAGTCATGTTATGGACAAGAGTCTCTCTGCTAATGGAGTCAGTAGTTACAGTATGAGCAAGCACTTCTGATGCTCCACCCCTCCCACACCCCCACCAAGGGACCCTACAGAGAAAGGATGGGTGCCTGGCTCCCACCCTGGGATTTCTGCATTTGAACAGACAGCTCACTGAAGTACTGGGGACAACTGTCCCTAAAGCTTGGGCTGCAAATATGTCAGGTACTCCAGTGGAACATTTCTGCTTTGTTGGGGCATGTGGCCATGACCTCAATGAATCACAGAAAGTGAGTTACTGCAAGTTCACTCAGATATCTGCTTTCACATGAAACAAATTATCACAACTTTGTGCATCCACGAGGAAGTTCCCAAGATAAATTCTGCAAGGCATGACCACAGCAATGGTCCAACATAATTACCCAACAGACAGGGAGGCATTTTCTTAACTCTGGACACTAAAGGAGGAAGCACAGAAAATAGAGCTATTTAATCACTTGGATACTGATTAGTCTGCATCCCTGCCCCAAAACATATTAAGGTTCTGTCTCGCAGTTAGCCAATAAGGGCAAAAATGCACAGACAAGCAGAAGGTGGAAACCCCCTTAACCCAGAAAATGTAATTTGGTGGCTCTGTGTCCCCTGTCATTTCATAGTGGTTCTTGGGCAGCCTCCAAGAAAAGCAGCAGTTATTGGGAAGGATTTCTCCAGAAATTTTGAGGTTTTAAGGCACACACACTATTTCAGAGGTTGTTAACTGAGAAGTCGTGGAACTCAGTGGTAACTGGCACTGCTGTAGGAAGTGCCACCTAAGAAATGTTCTCCCTTCCCTGCTTCCATGATCGATCTACCATCAGCTGAACTTTTTGGCCTACAGAAAGTAAAATGGAAAGCTATCCAAATGTGACTGCTTGACTTCAGGCACTGTAGGAGCCTCAGGAAGAAAAGAATTATCATTTAGGGAAAGGATGCTATATGAAAACACATAGGATACTTTTTTCCACTCAGTGAGTGGAGGACAACAGAGACACATACCAGCGGACAGTTCACACCAAATGAACATAATTCAGCTCAAACCTTAATACTGATGACCACATTCCACTTAAAAGTGAAACAAGAGGGGCCCCTGGCTCAGTCAGTGAAGTGTCTACCTTCGACTTGGGTCATGATCGCAGGGTCCTGGGATCAAGCCCCCAAGTCAGGCTCCCTGCTCAGCTGGGAACCTGCTTCTTCCTCTCCATCTGCCCCTCCCACCACCCCCCCAAAATAAATCAATAAAATTTAAAAAAAAAATTAGACAAGATTCAGAGCTGGCTGGCACAGCTTCTGTCCGTGTGATCACAAAACAACACAAGTAAACATCTCAAGTGTCAAAATCACTTCTTTAAGGCAATTTAATAGGCAAAGTAAGGCTTTGGAGGTTATTACAGCTTCTTCAGCAATTCACCTGGATACAGAATATGCTTCATCTTCCTTTCATTTCGTATGTGGTCACATACTTCCTATAGGGTTAGAGCTGAGAAATCTTTACAGATCTTCCCTTCTAAGTAATCTTGTTGAGTATAAAGGTCCAGGGGTGGCAAATGCCAGAGTTTGCTCTTTCTCCACACCTTTTAAACACTGACAGAACCCAGAACAAACCAGGCTAAAAGAAAGAAGACCTCACCCATGGCCATCTGTCCACCCTGATATAATCGCCTATGTACAAGATGTACCATAATCTAACCAACAACCAGTTACTGGATGTGAGACCAGTTCTCCTTTTGTATAACCCTGCAGTGAAGAGCATTAGGCAAATTCCTGGAGATAGAATTATTTGCCCAAAGCCTCTGACTGTGAAATTGCTTCCTTCACAAAAGCTGAGGAAAAGCTGTTGCAATATATACTTCTGTCAGATGTACCCATTTTGCTTTACTTCCAGCAAATCTAGATATACCACATAAAAACTCTGCCAATATGGTTCAAAAATGACTTTTAGTCTTCATTTCCTTGATTATTTGAGGCTAAGATTTTTTCATAAGTTTATTAGACATGTGGTTTCTTTAAAAAAAAAAGATTTTATCTATATTTAGAAAGAGACAGAGATGAGCTTGAGCAGGGGGGAGACAGAGGGAGAAACAGACCCTCCCACTGAGCATGAAGCCCTATGTGGGGCTCGATCCCAGGATCCCGAGTTCATGACCTGAGCCAAAGCCATATGCTTAATCAACTGAGCCACTCAGGCACCCCGTGGCTTTATTTTTCTATTTTCATGTTCTTTGCCCATTTTGACAGGATGTTGACTTCTTAAAAGTTTGATGTGTATTATGGATATTTGTCTTTCACCGTATGTATATGAAAAAATTCTTTCCTAGTTGACTGTTCACTTTTTTAAGATTTTTATTTATTTATTTATTTATTTATTCATGAGAGACACAGAGGCTGAAACATTGGCAAAGGGAGAAGCAGGCTCCCTACAGGGAGCCCGATACAGAACCATTCCAGGATCCCGACATGAGCCAAATGCAGATGCTCAACCATTGAGTCATCCAGATGCCCCGACTGTTCACTTTTTAACTTATATATTTAGCATTTTTTACACATATGTTTTATATTAAGTTATCTCCATAAATCTTCTCCTTTACAGATATTTCCCTCTGTTTAGAAATTTCTTCTCCACTCTAATCACTAAATTTTCTTAATTTTTAAAAATATGGTCATTTTAAAAAACTTTATCCCGTATGGAATTTCATTGTATACATAAATTACAAATCCAAATTTGGTTTTACTTAATAATTGTCCTAGTACTACTAAATAACTAAACACTTTGTACTGTTCTTATTGTAGCCATTATGAAATAACTAAATCCTTTTATGCTATTTTATTTTATTTTTTCTTTTATGCTATTTTAAATGACAGTATTTAATGTTTAATGTTACATTAATGTAAAATATCCCCTTTGTTTTTCAAAAATATTTTAGCTATTTATTCTTCAGGTAAAATTACTATGGAGATGTCTCAAAAGGTATGAACCAGAACATTAAACTTTCACTCTCCCCATCCCCATCCCAACTCCAAAGTCAGTGTGAAGTCATGTTTAAGCCTGAAATGTCACCTAAAAAACACGGACATTTTATCTATTGCAATTTTCTATGTCGTGGCTCTCCTTAACCCAGACACAAATTCCTTGAGGATAAACACATGCCTGTTTTTCCCTCCGCATACTCTATTCCTAGCAGCTAGTCCAGTGCAAGCACACATATAGTTGCTGAATGAATGAAAACAAGGGGCTGAATATCTTATTTGTCTTGAAATTTTTTTGTCTTGAATATCTTATTTGGTTTAGTATCCCTAACTCAAAACAGCTAAAATAGCACCCTGACTCTGCACTTGTTGTGTGGAAACCGAGCAGAGGTGTATCAGGGACTTACGGGTCACTGCACCCCACTCTGACCAATGGCATAACAAATTCAAAGATAGAAACTTTCCTAAATTACTGCAATAGCAACACAAAGCACAAAAGAAAGAGAAGAGGAACTTTGGGGTATAATAAGATGGACTAAAATAACCAAGTAGGAATATATGCTTGAGAACCACAGAAACCTTACTAGAATGGGGTCCCTTTTGTATCGTCACTGAGTAGTAGAGGTCAGCAAATTACTTTTAAAAAGTCATAGAGAAAAAAAAAGTCATAGAGGAGTGACACCTTGGTGGCTCAGCCGTTGAGCGTCTGCATTCAGCTGTGGGTGTGATCCCAGGGTACTGGGATCAAGTCCCACATTGGGCTCCCCACAGGAAGCCTGCTTCTCCCTCTGCCTTTGTCTCTGCCTCTGATAAATAAATAAATAAAATATTGAAAGAAGAAAAGAGAGAAAGAAAGAAAGAAAGAAAGAAAGAAAGAAAGAAAGAAAGAAAGAAAGAAAGAAAGAAAGAAAGAAAGAAAGAAAAGGGCCAATGCTAAGAAAGACTTAGGACCTTCAAAGACCCCTGGCCCAGGACATGGGTGGGTTCAGAGAGAAGCAACCTGGATCCAACAGATGGGCTGACTAAGTGCCTTGCTAAAGGATCTCAACTAAGAAAAATCAGCCTACTGGTAGAGGCTGGAAGGAGTGATGTGAATTGTGCGCAGCCCACTGGTAAGGATCAAATGTATTATTTAGGATATCCAGGGAGCACCTCTTTTGACCTAATTTACTCATTTTAGGATCTACTTACAAAGTACTATAGCAATGTAATGATGACAACAACTGAATAAAACCAAAACACAGAGTGCTCATCTACAGGGGAGCAAATGAATAAACTGACATATCCATATTTTGCAGCTTTGAAAAAGAACAAGATCTGGAGATCTCAGAAAACCATGATCTTAGAAAAATTTAAAATTGTTGAAATTTTAAAGAAGTTAAAATTAGGATGTATGTAGTCTGATTTCTATAAAAATGTTTGCCATATTTGTATGTTTTATATGAGAATAAACAGCAACTTGTTAACATGCATTAAGGAGGAAGATGGAAATATAGGAGGAAAAGGTTGGCTTTTTCATGGGATACTTATATGTATTTGACTTGTTCCAACAGAACGCATAGCTTTTGTGCCTTGAAAGGGAAGGTTAATAAATTATTATTCTTGAAAATAAATAGACATGTCAACAAATTTTGAAAAATGGATATTAACAATGCAAATGTAAAATTATCTCAGAATTATCAAACGTAGAACAAACAAAATAATGAACCCTATTAGAACTTACTTGAGACAGCCAAGCTTTGATGACTCAAAGCTGGAAAGAGGTACTACAATTAGTTTCCCTTTGATGTCAGGGACTCATTTATTTTGCTTATCTCAAGACAGAGCTAATAGACCAAATGGTTTTGAAAAGTCCTAAATGGTTCTCAACATTTGGGTATATTCCAGGAAGACTCAGTTAATTTAGCTATTCATAGAGTGGCATATTTGACAGGGAAAATGCAAATCAGATTACTAGAGTTGGGGTTCAATTAGCCAGTCAAACTGCAGAAGCAGTGACAGATAAGTATAGATGATATTATATCCATCATAATTTGACTTTTGAAAGCCTCGTTCAACTTGCTCAGAAAAACATTAGAGAGGTTGTATGAGACTGCAAATTTGCTATGGAATAACTGGGGAATAAACTAAAGATCACATGGTATTCCTTATATTCTAACATACAGTTAACTCTAAGAAAGAGAAAGTGGGGTTCCAAGCTATCCCTGGAGTACTTATCACATTTTCAACCTGGGGGTCTTGACCCATGAATCATTCTAGAGTAAATTTAATATGCTGTGATCAGCATAGATCCAGATAAAAAACAAGTTTGAAAACCACTGCATTAAATACTCCCTTTTTTCCCGCCCCCATCCCTAACCCTACTCCCAACCAGCAGGAGTGAAACAGTTTCAAGTCTGTTGGCTACATTCCTGTGCTGATTTTCAAGGAGTTGATTTTTGTTTGTTTTTGTTTTTTTTTTTAAGATTTTATTTATTTATTCATCAGAGAGAGAGAGAGAGAGAGAAAGGCAGAGACACAGGCAGAGGGAGAAGCAGGCTCCATGCAGGGAGCCCGACGTGGGACTCGATCCTGGGTCTCCAAGATCAGGCCCTGGGCTGAAGGCAGTGCTAAACCGCTGAGCCACCTGGGCTGTCCTCAAGGAGTTGATTTTGCCATTAAAAAAAAATTAAAGGGATCCCTGGGTGGCGCAGCAGTTTGGTGCCTGCCTTTGGCCCAGGGCGCGATCCTGGAGACCCGGGATTGAATCCCACGTCGGGCTCCCGGTGCATGGAGCCTGCTTCTCCCTCTGCCTATGTCTCTGTCTCTCTCTCTCTGTGTGTGTGTGACTATCATAAAAAAATAAAAATAAATAAAAATAAATTTAAAAAAATAAAAAGTCAAGTTCAAGTATCCATTAGAAAATTAAAGAGATAATTCTATTTTCTCCACCTCAAACAAAGTGTCTGTTATAACAGGTAAGTGCTTCGCGTTTGGATCTCTCCTTAAGAAATAATTCCCAAATTCCCTTTTCTTATATATTAAAATGCCTTATTAAAAGTAAGGGGATTACAATAATAAAGATGTAAGGCTGGCATAAGGCTAGTTTCTGAAGGATTCCATTGATGCCTAGCATCAGTGGCAAGAGCATAGGAACTGTGCCCTGTGTGCAATAGCTAATAGTTAACTATTTAATGTTTAATGTTACATTAATGTAAAATATCCCCTTGGTTTTTCAAAAATATTTTAGCTATTTATTCTTCAGGTAAAAATTACTATGGAGATGTCTCAAAAGGTATGAACCAGAACATTAAACTTTCACTCTCCCCATCCCCATCCCAACTCCAAAGTCAGTGTGAAGTCATGTTTAAGCCTGAAATGTCACCTAAAAAACACGGACATTTTATCTATTGCAATTTTCTATGTCGTGGCTCTCCTTAACCCAGACACAAATTCCTTGAGGATAAACACATGCCTGTTTTTCCCTCCGCATACTCTATTCCTAGCAGCTAGTCCAGTGCAAGCACACATATAGTTGCTGAATGAATGAAAACAAGGGCTGAATATCTTATTTGTCTTGAAATTTTTTTGTCTTGAATATCTTATTTGTCTTGAAATTTTTTTGTCTTGAATATCTTATTTGGTTTAGTATCCCTAACTCAAAACAGCTAAAATAGCACCCTGACTCTGTGAGTGGTGATGAAGAGATGCTGCTCAGACAGAGAAGGAGAAGCAGGAATTCAGACAGAGAAGGTGCAAGTGGAATATGTTCCAGAAAGATATGAGAAGAGCAATTCTAGAGCTACTCTTGGTTCTCAGTCTACTAACTAGGATGCCACCTTTCTGCTGTCCCTGGTCAGAAAGAGGACATCCCAGTGGTGAATGGACCATCTTGACATCTCAGCACCCAGCAGCTATTCTAACAAGGTGGCTAAGTATTCAACTGAAACATGAAAGCCATGACTGATAGCAGAGGACTCTAAATTTTATCCCCTAACTGGCAGACTAGAAGAGAAGAACAAACAGGGAGAAGTGGCTCACGGGGCAGGAAATTCATTTATGAGGGACATTGTAGGGAGCATATCCAAAGGAATAATATAATCACTACCCAATCTGCCCACAGCCGTCGGTCACTCCACTATATTCCCTCCTTGCCCCCAAGTCGTGTCCTGGCAGCAACAGCTGAACTTCTGCCAACAGCCTGATGCCTTCCTCAATAGGCTTCCTTATAATTAAAATTTGATTCAGCACTCATGTAAATATTATTTTTCACACAACTGTCATCTTCTATCATTCTTTTGCTAACCTCAACAATTTTCATGAACTTCTGCCAACAGCCTGATGCCTTCCTCAATAGGCTTCCTTATAATTAAAATTTGATTCAGCACTCATGTAAATATTATTTTTCACACAACTGTCATCTTCTATCATTCTTTTGCTAACCTCAACAATTTTCCCATTCCACTTCCACTGTCAAAGAATAATAAAATCCTCCTAGATGTCTCATTCTTAATTAATATACTGTTTTCTTTTCCTCCCACCCTGGTAGCATGGATCCAGCTCTAATGGAAGGCAAAGGGGATCTCAAGTCCTCCTGCAAACACGGAGCTGTGGTCTCAAGTCACTTTAGTCCTATGTCTGTCTATTCTATTTATTTTATCAAAAAAAATCTTATAACAATATTTATACATTCTTTAAGAATCTAAGTTACCTTTAAGCCTTGAATTTAGCAGAGCTTAAGACAAAATGGTCAACAAGTCATACTTTACTGTTAAAAATGCTATATATTTCAGGCACCACTCCCCACCCCCATGCTTCTTCTGTGCCTGCCTCATTCAATACCCTACAGAGACCCTTTAAGAACACAGTCTGTGCTTTCAGCAATAACTGACATCCCTGTAAATCCATGTAATGTTCAGAAAATAAATCCAGTGCTCTCTCTGCCCATACAGCAACATTAATCTTATGAACAGTAGTACAGAGCACACTCCCCCCCTCTCCTCCTCTTCCCTTCCCTCCATCTCCTTTAAGTAGGGCAAGTATTTTACTCATGTTAATTGTTCTGACAGATGAAGATCAACACTGCTTTCATCCCTTTGCAGCCTAGCACCGGGTACATTTGTCTTCTCAAATGCTGTTAGAGCCAAGTACACTGGCTGTTAGGAACACAAGAGCTACTTCAGGGCCAGTGCCCAGCACTCTTCGTGACTGGCTCTACATTCCTTACAGAGGAAATCCGAGGGAAATTCTTCCCAAAACTGGTTCAAGGCTTTTTTGGGGGGTTACCATTGTGCTTCGTGTTTTAAGACTTAAAGAAAAAAAAACCAGTAGATAGCAGGATTTTGTTAAATAAAGATAAACTGGATTGGTTTCCATTATTCCTCTTAAGAAATTAGTGTACTGCCTTATTTACTAATTAATTGTATGCAAGTTCTCTGAAAGACAACAGGATGTGGCTGAATTCAGTAGGATTTTACACTAAAATTCAGCAACTCAATTAGGAACCGTGTGCATTGTGCAAGGATATACCACCTATTTACAACTCACACTGGGGACCATTAGAGCCAAAGCCTACCAGTGTTGACAAGAGCCAGAGCCTTAGACACAGACCTTTTTTTTTTTTTTTTTTTTTTTTTTACCTCCCTAATCAGCTACCTGCAATGGGTACTGCAAGTATCAAACAATTTAGCACAGTTAACACTCAGCCCACTATGATCCCTCACCAAGGGCTTTGGGCGTGTTCACTGAAGCTACTGTTACGCATCCCTATGTCTTGGTTTTGAATTACCTGAAAAGTAGCTTCACATGCTGGTATATAATTTCCTAGGTATTTCTACTCTCACTTTGTGAGTGTAGCTGAAGAGGACTTGTACAGAGAATGAGCTGGCCTGACACTCTCCTCCCCCAGTGATAGCACAGAGGTAAGCTCATCATTGCTGTCCTCCCAGAGCACTATTTCTTTGTCCACTCTGGACCCCACTGACCCATCTCCACGGTTTGTTTGTTTGTTTGTTTGTTTGTTAAATAGGCAGAGGGAGAAGCAGGCTCCATGGAGGGAGCCCTATGTGGGACTCGATCCTAGGTCTCCAGGATCATGCTCTGGGCTGAAGGCGGCGCTAAACCGCTGAGCCACCCAGGCTGCCCTCCACCGTTTTTGAATTCAAAACTTTACACGTTTCAAGTTTTCAGAACGGTGCTTCCAGAATTTCAGAAACCTAATGAAGAAAAATCAATGTTATGAATCAGATTTGTGGACTCCATCACAGAAAGAACCCACCTGCAGCCCTGGTGGCTTAGTGGTTTAGCGCCACCTTCAGCCCGGGGCCTGATCCTGGAGACCCAGGATCAAGTTCCACATCAGGCTCCCTGCATGGAGCCTGCTTCTCCCTCTGCCTGTGTCTCTCACCCTCTCTCATTCTAATAAATAAATAAAATCTTTAAATTAAAAAAAAAAAAAGGACTACTGATTTCCTCCTCTTTCTCCATTTTCACCCCCCTGCTTTCAACCCTGTCCAGGATACATTGGTGAGAGGAGAGTAGACCGGAGAAGAGTACTGTAGCTCATGGGCTCTTTCTTCTTCACCTTCCAGGCAGGGAGGTGGGGGTGGGCCAGTGGCCCTTAAATAGCTGCTTCACAAAAATTCCTACTACAGACATAGGAATGCTTATACTCCACTGTCAGCCCTTCTTATCCAAAACAGATACACATTTGCACATGTTAGGATCTCGACAATCTCAATTTTTTCTCTATACAACAAAAAATATTAAAACGGGGGCACCTGGTTAGCTCCGCAGTTGAGTGTCTGCCTTCAGTTCGGGGCATGATCCTGGAGTCCTGGGATCGAGTCCCACATCGGGCTCCCTGCAAGGAGCCTGCTTCCCCCTCTGCCTGTGTCTCTGCCTTTGTGTCTCTCATGAATTTAAAAAAAAAATAAATAAAATAAAATAAAATAAAATCAAATCAAATAAAATAAAATAAAATAAAATAAATAAAATAAAATAAAATAAATAAATAATAAAATAAATAAAAACAAAAATAAATAAATAAAAAATAAAGTAATATAAAGTATATAATATAAATATAATATAAAGTATAAAGTAAAATAAAATAAATAAAAAAATAAAATAAAATAAAACTAAACAAAATAAAATAAATAAATAAATAAATAAATAAAATAATAAAAGGGAAATGGCAAATATATCTAGATGCAGAATTTTAAGTAATTTTGACTTAGTATTCTTCCAACTTCCTATATTTTATGAAGGGTAAAATTATTTCTCTAATTAAAAAAAATATGTATAATTATGTGAAGTCACTGATGTCTTACCTATCCCCATTCAGCACTCTATGTTGCCAACTGTCATTAACCCTGTTTACGACTTAGTCTGAAATAATCCTAAGTAGCCTCTTCTAATTTTGAGAGCCATAGCTTCGACTAGCCAAATTGATTAAATTATATTGATGTAGCAGTGCCCTAAAAACCTATATGCATTCTTCTAAGCTCCAAGTTTAAGACTAACTGCTCTCCCCAGGACCAGCTCCCTGCCAGCTGTGCTTCTGCATCATCTGTTCTTCCCTAACCACGAAGCCAGAGGCCCAGCTGCTCTCACCAGGTAGAACTGCCTGGTGCTGCGTGTCAGCTCATTGGACTCTGTTGGAAGCGTCCTCATTCATGTTTTCATAAGGTAACAGTCACAGTGCTCTTCTTCACCAGGGTCACTTCTTGCCTGTCAGGTCAGTTTCTCCACCAGGGGAGCTCCTCATAACTGACATGCTTTTAAAGAAGTTTTTATAAAAGAGAAGGGATTAAACTGCCTTATACGTATCACATAAAATGTCTTCATTCCATTAGCATTTACCAAATGTCTTATGTGAAAGGAACTCTTCATGTCTGTTCTTCTATCAGAGCATCAAGCCAGACCCGGTGTTACAGTGCGGTTAATTGGGCACACATACTTTTTGCTAACTAAATGGTGATTCATCTAATATGCATATTCTGAAGTGCCTGTTAGGCACCAGGCATTCTGTTAGACATGGAAGTAAAGATTAATAAGACAGTCCCCAACTTCAAAAGTTAAGACCTTCAAAAGTTACACAGAGACACTTATGTGAAGCTATTAAAGCATTTGTCACCTCCTTTCACCATATAACACCGTTCACATCACAGTGAGTTTTGTATTTACATGCTAGCTCCATATGGGATGGTGAGTGCCTAAACTTAAGCCATGTCTAGCTCCTAGCACAAAGCCTGGCAGACAGTCAACACTCCTTGCATATTTAGCCAGTGAGGACCTGACCATCTACAACAGAAAGGTGTATACCGAACAACTGTGTTGCCCATACTGCCACTGCAGGTTCATGATAGGGCCAGAGTGCAAATCTCAATAATTTGCCACCAGACAGCACAGGAGACTCCCTGAAGTTCCCACCAGTGGTGACTTAGAAAGATTTTATTGGAGAGTGAACATCTGGGCTAAGTCTGGGAGTAGGATTTCAACAGGTATAAAGAATTCTCATTCTGGGCGGAAGGTATCCAGGTGGGTAGAACAGCTTAAGTGAAAGCATCCTTTAATTTATATTGGGTATGTAGCTGCCAGAAGATGGCCTTACACAGCTGGGGCTCTGGGGCTATCAGAAGCCCAGTTGCTCGGTATTGTTACTGATTTAGAAGGCAAGGGACACCTGGGTGGCTCAGTCTGTCAAGCCTTCAGCTCTTTATTTTGGCTCAAGACATGATCCCAGGGTCATGGGATGGAGCCCCATATGGGCTCTGCACTCAGCACAGAGTTGGCTTGAGATTCTCTCTCTCCTTCTGCCTCTGCCCCTCCCCTTACTTGTGCTCTCTCTAAAAATAAATAAAATCTTAAAAAAAAAAAAAAAAAAAGGTTAGAGCCTCCTTGCTCTAGCAGCCAAAATGCAGTCCCTTATAGCCTCCGATTCAAATTGGAGGGAAGGGGATCCCTGGGTGGTGCAGCGGTTTGGCACCTGCCTTTGGCCCAGGGCGTGATCCTGGAGACCCGGGATCAAATCCCATGTCGGGCTCCCAGTGCATGGAGCCTGCTTCTCCCTCTGCCTCTCTCTTTCTCTCGCTCTCTCTGTGTGTGTGTGTGTGTGACTATCATAAATAAATAAAAATTTATAAAAAAAAAAAAAACAAATTGGAGGGAGGTTTGAAAAGTTTAAGCTATGTGTGCATGACCAAGAGAAGATTTTATTTTTTTTTAAGGATTTTATTTATTCACGACAGACATAGAGAGAGGCAGAGACATAGGCAGAGGGAGAAGCAGGCTCCTTGTGGGGAGCCCGATGTGGGACTCGATCCCAGGACCCCAGGATCACGACCTGAGCTGAAAGCAGACATTCAACCACTGAGCCAGCCAGGTACCCTGAGAAGATTTTTTAAAAATAAGTATCGCTAAACTTCAATGTTTTCAATATACAACCTTTTTCAAATCTTTTTTTCCTTTAGGTGCCAGGTTGGAGAAAACCTATAAAACTACTCTTAAAAACATTCTTTTCAGGGCACATGGGTGACCTGGTCAGTTAGGCGTCTGCCTTTGGCTCAGGTCATGATCTCAGGGTCCTGGGGTCGAGTCCCGCATCAGGCTTCCTGCTCAGCAGGGAGTCTGCTTCTCCCTCTCTCTCCCCCTGCTCGTGCTCTTTCACTCACTCTCTCTCTCAAATAAATAAAATTTTAAAAAATTATTTTCCTTTCTTAAATGAAAACAAATAAGAGTATACAACTGGTTTTCAGCCCTGATTAAAATATCCAGGTCATTAACTCAGCAACCTTCTTCCCCCAAGACATGGCTTTTCTGAGGAGAAGGCCAAGCCTCACCCAAGGGTTTTGGCTGCAAATAGGCATGGAGAAGAACACTGCATTAACTGCCCCAAATGACAATCCAAATTCAGCTGCATTAATAGGAATATTGTATCCAGCACAATATCCTGGAATATCGACCCAGAGCTAGACAGATACCTAGAGAATTATGTAGTTGTAAAAACTCCATCTTAAGACCCCCAAAGAAAACCATCCAGGGGTGTGACCTATCTGGAAACCCTAACTGGTGAGGAATGCTTGCCCAAATTTTCTAATGTTCTGTCTGACACAAGATGTGAGAAGAGGGTAAAGGACTTTCATTATCTAGCTCTTGCCACTCTACTCCCTTCCATCCCCTCCCCAATCTTCACAATTCCCAATTCTATTTTTCACTCATACAAATGGAAATCCATGGAGGTTAGAGTAACTATCCAAAGTCACAAAGCTGGTGAGTAGAATGAATGTCTGATGCCAAAACCCATCTCCACCTGATTCTTCATTAGAGGAGAGAGCTGGGATTTTTAGCAAACTTCCAAAGAACTGTCATCTCTTAACATTAGAGTTTGCTCTTATGATATTGTTTTCCCACTTGTTAGCACCATGTATTTGTTGAGATGAATTTGGCAATACAAAGTATTGATACTTTGGCAGAACATAATGGGATAATTCAGGTCCTTAACCCAAAACTCTGTTTCTACTTTAGATAGTCTAAAAAAAGCTACATCAGCTTCTAATTCTCTGCCACCCACTCTCCCACCAACTCAATTAGTTTTCCTTAACTTATAGGCATAACTTAATTTGTTTGGGCTGATCAGAAAGATGTTGAAAGAAAAATTAAACCAACTTGCAAAACTTTATTTTGCTAATTTGTGGAATAGCACATGGTTTTCCTCTATAGTGGCTCAGTTTTTATAATCCTATAGGAACAGAGGTCAACCAGGCTTGCTTTTATTAATAATGTCAAAAGAAGAAATGGATAGGTATAAGTCAAATGAGTATGTCCAAAGATAGAGCTTCTGTGTAAAAATTTTATGTTCCACTAATAGAGATATACTAGACAGCTACTAGCTTCAATTTCACATCTCCAAATCTAGAATTATACTCTGAAATAAGCAATCTTAATTTTTTAAAGGACTTACAGACATACACTATAGTGAAAGAAAAAATTATTCTGAGAACCTCTGTGCCCAAACCCAAATCTCATCTCCTCCACTTTTTAAAGATTTATTTATTTATTTTGGGGGGGGGGGCACAGGAATGGGAAGGGGCAGAGGGAAAGGGGAAGCAGACTCCCCACTGAGTGCAGAGCCCAATGCAGGGCTTGATCCCATAACCCCGAGATCACAACCTGAGCCGAAATCAAGAATCAGAGACAGTAAACCAACAAAGGTTTAAAAATAAGTATCTCCGACAAATCTCCTCCACTTCTTAATTGAGGAGGAGAGAGAAAGATGGCAAAGGCCTCCAGGGGAACTCACAGGGGATCTAATGACTACGTACCACCACGCCAACTACAGTAACATTGGTCAAAAACCATGGATTAAATCTTAGGCCACAGAAGGCTGTTAACCATTCCATGTGTAAATGGCTTTTCCACGATGGTTTAAACTTCTCCTTTACGAGGAGAGAGTGGACATCAAGAGTTCAATGCATCCAAGACTGGGTCCTATCTAGGTGGTCTCCATAACGAGGTCCCAGTTCCTCATGCAGCTGGGGGAGATGAGGAGGTGAGGAAGAGTGGCTGCCTGAATGGGAAGTTTCTCAGCCAAGTCTTACTTGACAAGATAGAAGTTCTACAGGGAACAACTCCTCTACACACCTGAAAACTGGAAGAGAAAATAAATACCTCTAACCAGCAAAGGAGACATTATTGTCCAACCTGTGCTCACATAGTCGGATCCATACTAAAGTTCCACATGCAGGGACCATCTATCCTGCCCAAAATTCTAGAAATTCTGGTGACAGAATTCTGAAATTCCTAGACACATGAATTCCCAACTCCTAGGAAATTAGAAGCAGCAAATGAGGACCAGAGACGGCCACACAGATAACTACAAAAAACTAACTGCCAACAAGAAGGTAAGGACAATTATGTTAAAAAGCAAACATATTTGAACACTCAGCAGCAGTCCAGGATTGCCGAGAACAACAAGCAGCTTTACCAACTTCAGGCGCTCTTAAGTCATTACCATCCCTAAGCATTGCTAAAATAATTTATTACAAGTGCAGGAGAGAAATATGGCTTGGTAGCAGAATATATAAAAGAGATTTAGGAATTCTAGTTCACCCTAAGTTCATGGTGAATTAAGCATGCTCATGGCTGCCAAGGAACTCTGCTGTGTCCTAAAACACAGTAACAGAGTCTGTGTGGGGAATGTGGAGGAGGAGTTAATCCCTTCCACCTCCACACTGGTCAGATGAACTCACTTCTGGCCTCCTGGATTTGAGAAGGAAGAACAAATAAATGCGCATTCAGATGTTAGGCACCAGGTCCCTGAGATCTGCAAATGGGCAAAAGGAGAAAGTTTGTGGAGGTTTTTTACTGGAGAGATGGGGTGTATGTGTGTTGGGGGGAAAGAGTGATACATAAACCCAGCACGTAATAGGCTTGAAGTAGAAATGGATCAGAGCTGCTGGTTAAGCAGGGGAGGGATCCCCCCGGGGGTTCCTAGAGGACACCCCCCCATGCTGCACTCAAGTGCTCTCAAGTTACTAGGTATCCCTCCTACCAGACAAGCATGGTCTAGATGGCTCAGAGGCCCTCTCCCTCAAAGTGGGGGAACCCAGAGCATGGGTGACAGAGTGTGTGGCAGTAGGCACTTGAAGCGACAACACAGGTGGCTCTGAGGGGAAAGGGGTTATAAACTGACCATTCAGATACATCATGTTTGGTTTGCACAGTCTCCTTTGAGCCTCTTTTAAATATGAATGGATTTATCATGAAAATACGTTTGTGGGGATCCTGGGGTGGCTCAGTGGTTGAGCATCTGCCTTTGGCCCAGGGCATGATCCTGGAGTCCGGGGATCCAGTCCCACATCGGGCTCCCTGGATGGAGCCTGCTTCTGCCTCTGCCTGTGCCTCTGCCTCTCTCTCTCTGTGTGTGTCTCTCATGAATAAATAAATAAAATCTTTAAAAAAAAAAAAAAAGAAAAGAAAATATGTTTGTGGATTTCTTTAAACATCCTGAACTCTAGCAACCCAAGGCTTGAAGCAGACATTGTGACAGTGGGCTAGAAGTGAATGCAGCGTCCCCTCACAACCATGGCCCTCCATGATTAACATCATCTTTTTTTTAAAAAAAAAAAGATTTTCGCGATCCTGGGGTCCCGGGATTGAGTCCCACGTCGGGCTCCCAGCGTGGAGCCTGTTTCTCCCTCCTCCTGTGTCTCTGCCTCTCTCTCTCTCTCTATGTCTATCATAAATAAATAAATCTTTAAAAAAAAAAGATTTTGTTTATTTGAGACAGAGAGAGAGAGCGCGCACAGGGGGTGGGGAGGGGCAGAGGGAGAAGCAGATTCCCCACTGAGCAAGGAGCCCAACATGGGGTTCGATCCCAGGACCCTGAGATCATGAGGACCCTGAGCTGAAGGCAGACACTTAACAGACTAAGCCACCCAGGTGCTCCCATCTTTTTTTTTTTTTTTTAAGATTTTATCTATTTGAAAGAGAGAGAACATGAACAGAGGGAGGGGCAGAGATAGACAATCTCAAGTAGACTCTGTACCAAGGGTGGGGCCCAACTTGAGGCTTGATCTCACAACTCTGATCTGGACACTTAACTGACTGAGGCACTGGAAGCCCTAACATCTTTTAGACAAAAACAAAGAAACCTTCTAGCCCACTTCATTGATTTAACCTACCCAGCCTGGCATTGGGTTTGTGGAAGCCTGCCCTAGAGCAACACTTCACTTGACTTAATAGTCACTTAAAGTATTTTTAAGACTGACATGGATATATTAAAGAACAAAGTAAAGCACATGTGCACTTTTCAGAGAAAACCTCTACTAGTCCTGAGATGTTGAACGTTCAAGCTAGCTATGAACCCTTCTGAAGGTCAGCACTGGCTGTGCACAGCTTCCTGACAGGTGGGCATTTCCTAAGCTTGCCTTATTTTAGGGCAGTGTTTCTCAACCAGAGGCAATTCCATTCCCAAGCAATGTCTATAGATATTTGTGGTTTTTCACAATGGGAGTGGGGCACAAAGAGGGGTGCTACTGGCACATAGTATGTAAGAGGACAAGGATGCTGTGAAATGCCTTCCGTGCTCAGGGCTACCCTCATGACAAAGAATTACCCACCCCAAAATGCTGAGCCTGAGAGCCTCTGCTTTAGGGGAATGCTTGCAAAATGCTGGCCTTTGGGATTTAGGACACTGTGAGGCTCAACATCTGCCCTCAACCAACCATTCCAAACACATCGAAACTTCCATCTCTTGTTCCTCCTCTGTTTCACACTGTCTTGTCACTACCAGTCTTCCTTCCACCCTTCACACACAATGTGGCCACACCAGCCCTACATGTATTAATGCCACACTCTTCTATCCCTACAACTTTTCCAGGTTACCCTCCATATTACCTCCTCCCAGAAGCTGACCCCAAGGTTTCCTTGCCAAATTAGACTGTTTTCTTCTGAGTTCTCCTATTTTTAAAAGAAAACCTTGACAGCCTTTATTGCGTGTGGTTCAATCTGTATTTACATGATCTCATTTATTTCTCACCACACTGCTGAAGAGCAACAAGACCGTATATAAATGTGGGTAGTTAAAAGCATGGACTCTGCACCCAGGCACACCAGGACGTGGATTCCTCTTCCTCTTCCTCCTCCTAATGAAAATGGCCTAAGAGCACCCTCAACAGACTAGGATATTGGAATAATCAGAGGATCCTAAGACATTTCAGAGCTAAGACCAAGCATTCTGGAGATATTTTCAGGGTAGTCCCACTTCTTAATACCACAGCAGGACACTGTGCTTTATATAGGTATCCCACATGCACAGAGAGAGAGAGCACTAGCCCAAGAAGCACCCCATGTCCCTTAGAAACAGTGCCAACTTCCCCCAGAGCTGGAATTCTCTGAGGATCCAGCAAGACACCAAGAGTATCTAATCCTAAATTATAGATTAACCATTGACCCATTATGTCCACATGTCCCTCCTGTGTTACAGAATTCCTGAAATAGGTATTCGTAGTTGACGAATGACACATCTTTAAACACCATTTCACTACTACATCATTTAGAGTGTACACTGGCTGTGCAGGCTGTATGGTAACAAACACTTAGCAAGCTCCCAAACAACCTTCAAGTATCCTTTAGTCTAGTAGAGAATGTTGCAATAAAACACACTAACAGAACCAAAAGTGAATGTGTGCACTCATGACAAAGAAAAACTCAACTTTTCTCAAAGAGGTAAGTTCTCACAAATGTGAGCCACAGCACGTTAGATAGAATCCACATTGTAAGCCAGGCTCCTTCCAGTTCTATCATGTACTCAGAACAAATTGAGGGACAAAGATATAACAACAGGGGCATGAACAAATTTAGTGCACAGGCCTGCTGGAGCATGATCCCATTATCATTCTGGACGTGGAAAAGTAGGAACAAGTAAACCAAACCATAAAGAAGCCTTTCTCTCTCTCCCAGGGTCTTGAAAAGAGGATGTAAAAGGGGTCATGCATTATTTAGAGTTAAGGAGGTAGAAACCTCAGATGGGAATTGAAATAACAGATATAGCTTATAGCAGAGCCAGCTTGTTCATATTACATTTAAGCCTGTGGTTGTTTCTGGATGCCCCATTTTCCATTATAAATTCATCATAGCCACGATTGGATGTGGTCAAGCTTCATGAAAAGATAAAAGCCAGCTGACAAACTAAATTCATCTTTGTTTACCAAAAAGAGGTAAAAAAAAAAAAGTTTCAAATTATTCTGGCACCTTCATCTAACAGGTAAGAAACACAGACTCATGTGTTCTGACATTGCATACCTGGCAGTTCCAATTTAGTCTCAAGAAGACTGTCCCAGAGACTGCATGTGAATGGTTGCAAAGTTTATATTATTTAGTAAGTAAATCTGATCAAGAGGCTGAAGGCCTTAGATTAACCTGATCATCAAGTAAAACTGTATCACCAACAACTCAACAGCACAGAGGAAGAGAGGGAAATCCAGATTGGGGTCATACACATTTTTTGGAGGGGTATCGTAGCAAGAGGGCAATCAACATTTAACCTGAATGTCATGCGCAAAGGTACTCTACACACATTGGGTCATTTAATCACCACAATGGCCCTTCAGGGAAGGTGCTATTGCTGTTCTTCTAAGTGTGACTTAACAGAGTCTCAGAGGCTGCATAATGCACCCAACATCACAAAGCTAGTCAGTCAATGGCAGAGCCAAGAATCAAAATGCCCGACCCTAAAGCCATGCCTTTTACTTAAATTCCAAGTTCAATGAACTATTAAAACAGAGCAAAGAATATTAAAAGCCAGCATTAGACAATGTGGATGAGAAGATGATACTACACAAGGAAAAGTAAATGTGAGAAGAGAAATGCTTTTCCCCCCACAGGACAAGGTGAAACTTTGCACAACAGACTTTCTGACTGCAAAGCCCAGAGACAGTTTCACCTTGGAAGAGGCAGGCTGTCTGCCAAGTCCCATAAAAAGCAATCACTGAGCAGAGCACTGGAACACATCTAGAAGATACACCTGAACAGAATCCCTAACACCTCAGACTTGCCCACTGCTTCCAAAGGCTTCCAAAACCAGAGAGCCCTACTGAAAGCCACAGCCCTTAAACTTGACATCCTTTCTGGATGAGGCTGGCATCCTATACTGTGACCAAGGATCAACTGTCCCATGCAGTGTGAGGCTCAGTTATGCTCTGATAGAGGGATTCACCATAGGCCATCCCCTGATTTCACAAGACAGGAGAGAAAAACTTTGAAGTTCTAATGTAATTTTACACTGAAACTGAGAAGAATGGCCTGAAGGACCAGGTGGCAGGAACAGAGACAGACCATGAGGGTCTATCAGAAAACACAACAATCTGGCTGTGAGGCAGGTCAGTAACAAGGGTGACCTATTAACAAGCAGGACCAACTCACACATTTATATGGATGTACTCTGTCCAGAGAAGTCGGCTTGCGAGGACAGGTCTCTGCTTTCCCAACGCTGCTGTCACTCAGATATTTACTCTCTCTCCCTGACAGCCACACCAAATCCTCCATTAAAAGACAGCATTCTCCTGGTTTATTATCTACCTCACTCATTTTCAATGACAATTGCCCTTTATTAAAAAAAAAAAAAAATCCAATTACCCTCAAAGGATGAAGGTATGTGGCTACTAAGGAAAGTTCAAAGCAAGAACGTATGACAATCTTTGCAAGGAATATTTAGGATGTACAGAACAGTAGAGCATGATACTATGTACTGACTACTTCAATTTAATAAATGTCAATCTTTGGCCATATTTGCTTCCAGATTTTTTTAAATGAAATAAGTTATAGCTAACACTTGAAGAAGGCCTCTCTTTGGCCATCCTTGATCCCATTCTCTTCCTCAAAGACAGCTACCCCATCAAAGCTGGTGTGAACCTGCCCTACCAGGTTTTCATGTAACATAACTTTCCATAAGTGTCTAAACTTGTTTATCTTCCTTTAAATTTTATGTATAGTGTTCTCTTATCCACAGCCTTCAACATGATGCTCCCACTTGCCATAGTAAAATAATCTACACTGATATAACAAATTAATAAAGTATTCATTCTAACTGCTTCCTTTTCCTTGGCTAACTTAAGAAGGTGTTTGTTTTCACTGCTGTAGGGTATCCCATCATATAATTCCATGTTTCATCAATTTACTTACTGTTAGAAGTTTCAGCTGCCCTTAATTTGTTTCCTATTATACATAGCATGGTGATGGAAAGCCTTCTACTTGTCTCCTTGTGCTTGAAGGAGCATCTCCCAGATACATCTATAAGTAGAACTGTTAGACTACTTTCAGTTTTCTGTAAAGTTGCCCAAATGCTTTATAAATGGTAGTAGCAACTTATACTCCTGAGCACTGCAATGAGAGTGGCTATTGCTTCTCATCCCACGACAAATCATATGATTGAAGTTTAATTTTTGATAAATGGGTGGGTGTGGAAACCTTCCTTTAACATTTACTTCTATTCACATCTCAATGTGATTAGAAAATTTGAGCCTTTGAGTCAGAATCATGCTTTTGAATTTTGTCTCTGCAATCTGTTCATGCAATATTAGTAAAGTTCTTTGGCCTCACTAAACTTTGGTTACCTTGCATGTAAAATGGTGGGTAAAAAAACAGTGTCTGGGGATCCCTGGGTGGCTCAGCGGTTTGGTGCCTGCCTTCAGCCGGTGGTGTGATTCTGGAGTCCTGGGGTCAAGTCCCGCATGGAGCCTGCTTCTCCCTCTGCCTGTGTCTCTACCTCTCTGTGTCTCTCATGAATAAATAAATAAAATCTTAAAAACAAAACAAAACAAAAACAGAATCTTCCCCGGAGGCACTATTATGGTTAAATACTGTACTAGTGTACTTAAAGCACCTAATACGCCTAGCACATAGCAAGTGCTTAACTATCATCATCTCATCATCATCAAAAAAGTCTCAAAGTAAAAGCTTGCCCTTTAGGTGCAAGCCTATTTTACAGGTGGTAAAATGGAGTCTAGGAGTTAACTGAACTGATCCTCCAGGATTACTGACTTGCTAAAGCAGAGCCAGGACTGGGGTAACTCCAAGACTCCCAACTATCACTATGCCACAGTGTATACACATCCTTCTATTTCATGCTGCACAAGAGAGTAAATCAAAGTGAGTGCAAACCCCCTGAGCAAACCAGAGTCTCCAACTGCTAAAGCAGTGATCAGAGTCTGGTACAATCCTAGCTAAGCTTTAAGAGAAGTACTTTGTGTTCAAGGACACGGACAGGACTACCAAATTTGATTTTACAAGGCTAGCCATTTTCCGTTCATTAGCCACAATCTTAATTGGACAGTCACACATAAAGAAGCAGCCTTATAATTACCACAACAGCTGTAGAATATTCCTGCAGGAGGAGCCCCTGGGGTTCCTCCTTTGCTTGGTTACCAAGACAGCAGCATTACCCTACGGAGACCCTGGCCTACACAGCCAGTCGTACCCAGCCTTGCCACCATGCAGCCCAGCACTCTTCCACTTGGTGTCTTCCATGAGCATCCAATCATGTGTGAAAGTCCCTAGGATGTCCCCTACTTCCTGCCCACCAAACTGTAGTCAAGTGACCTAACTCCACAGCTTCAGATCAGGTGACAAGATATGAGAGGGCTAGTCATCTTCTGCTTGCATTTGCAAGGCTGCTTCAAGTCCCAAAGGCTCTGGTAAGCAGTTGGTCTCCATTTCCACATGCAGCTAAATGGGCTACAGGGAAGGAGACTGAGAACCAATAAGTGAGAGCTGTGTCTTCCCAGATCCTGCTGTTTGGCCTTCCTGGCAAGGGCAAAATCTGGTGGAAAAGGAAGGCTATCGGAATTCTCTAAGGTCAGAAAAACTTCGTGGTACAATCAGTTGAGCATCTGACTCTTGGTTTCCACTTGGGTCATAATCTTGGCGGTCCAGCAATCAGGCCCCAAGTCAGGCTCTGTGCTCAGTGTGAAGTCTGCTCAGGATTCTCTGTCCCTCTCCCTCTGCTGCACCCCTCACTCCCTTCCCTTGCCTTCCCCTGAGAGCCTAAAGGGAAGGCAAGGGAAAAAAGAAATGGAAGGGAAGAAGGAAAGAAGGAGAAAAAAGAAAGAAAGAAAAAAAAAAACTTCAAGGGAGGCACTCCACAGGACAAGGAGGCCCTTGGAACACAGTAAAGACATGATTCTGAATCCAAACCAAGAAAAACCCCACTGCAGGGAGGAAACTTGTCCATGCATCACAGCTGAAGAGTACAGAGCTACTCAGGATGAGCTCTCCCTTCTGTGGATGAAACTAGACAGACAGACAAAACCACCACAACGCCTAGGCGGTGGTAGGGTAAAAGCAGGAGCCGGTACAGTGATATTCACCAGGGGCTGCACAATAAGGCAGAAAGCCCTCAGGGGTTGAGAACTACAGCATCTGGAAACATGGAAAGGCTGTGCCAAGGGACCCCACAGCAGAGGCAGAGGGCCGTGTGAGAAAGCACCCTCAGAGCCTTTCCTTTTCCTGGGGGCCTGCCTCATCCTGAGAGGCAAAGAAGAACAATAAACACTCCTCAAGTTTCAGAATAGAAACGGAAATGCCCCATGAAAACAAATCCCCTCACCACATCCACAACTGCGCATAGGGCCAAAGAGAAGTACCCTGAAGTAAGAGAGGGCGATGGAGGGAAGGCCAGAGCAGGGCGGGGAGTCTGAGGGGGGCATGACTGCACACAGCAGGCAGGACCAGGACAGCAGGCAGATCAGATGGTTTTTGGTTTTTTGTTGTTTTTTTTAAGATCAGTTTTAAAACAACAGAAATCGGGGCACCTGGGTGGCTCATTAGTTGAATGGCTGGCTCTTGGGTCAGGCTCAAGTCAAGATCTCAGGGTTGTGACCTCAGAGGCATGAGATCGAGCCCCATATTGATATCTGGGGTCAGCAGAGAGTCTGCCTGAAGGATTCTCTTTCTCCCTCTTCCTCTCCTCCTCCCCCCACTTCGTGTTACTGCTCTTGCTCACTCTCCCCACCCCCAAAAAGAAATAAATCTTTAAAAAATATATAAATAAATAAAACAAAGCATCAAATGCACAAACTACAATCACTGTCTTTTAGAAGCACCCATCACACTGCATACAGATTCTGGATGTCTGAGCAGGAGCTAGAGGCTGTTTACCTGTCCATGCTACTGATTTCTTCCCACCCAGACATAAGAAATGTCAGAGAAGAGAGGGTTACGAAGGCTGGCATGCCCCTATCAGCTTCCACAACAGATGGTCACACATTTTCCTAACCTTAGTTCTCCTGACCTCTCGGGTTTCGAGAATTCCTTGAGGTGCTCACCGCATTCTCCACCCACTCAGCCTCCCAGTCAGCTTCCAAACCTTGCAGCCCATACCCAGTCGGCTCTGCTCCTGCCACTAACCTCTCCTTCTGCCTTTTTTAAACCCCTCTCTTTCTGGCCCTGACCCCTGCAGAAGCACTGATCCTGGTGAGACCCTGTTCTAGATTGCACTGTGGGGAAACAGGCTGGTCCCAGAGCATGACGTCACAGCATCTGGAGAGCACCCAGAAGGCCTTACTGCTGGGCCTTGTGTCCCCAGAGACAGGCTGTCACCTCAGCTGGAAAAAGGAAGGCTGGCAGTCAGGGGGAAAAGGGGACCCATGGGATGTGGAGATAACAACCATGGGGACTCTGATCTCACAGTGATGCAGGCAGAGATTACCTCCCTATCATCAGCAGCACTTTTGCTTGAGCTGCACCTCTGCGTACATGAAGAAGAACAGAAAGGAAGCAAAGTCACAAAGCTAAGGATGGGGTGACTTTTTTCTTTTTGAGTTTTAGTTGCATGTGACAGTAAAGTGACACAACTGATTACAGAAGAGCAACTAAGCCGAGCAGCCTGCTGGTGCCAAGTCCCTGGTGGTGCACATTCCCCATTAGCTTAGGCCCTGGGCCACGTGCCCTGCCATCTGCACCCCACCATCACCATGGCACCCACTCACCTGGCCCTGAACACAACCCCACAGCTGAGAGTCACCCAGGACAAAACCTGGCAATGTTTTGATAAGGCGACACTATTAGATCAAAGCACACTTTGAACCCCACTTCAGAGAGGGTTTCTAATCCAGAAGAAAAACATTCTCTGGGAGGCTTTGTTGTCACTGATGATAAACTGTAAGAGGCAAAGGACCAGTATTTCACCCACCTCTGGAAGATTATATATTCTCCTTAGAAAATTTTTAACTTAAAAAAAAAATAAAACCCTAGAAGCAGAAAAAATCACTTGTACCCCAACCACTGCTTACAATTTAGCATGTCCTTTGCATGTAACTCTGAAGAGGTACAGTTTAAAGACACATATGCATGGGCTGTGGGGTCATGTGGACTAGAGAGGATCCTAGCTCTGACACTAACTGTGTGACATACAATTTAAACCTTATACTTCACTTGCTTGCAAATAAGAATTATACCACCTTCCCCACAGGTTTGTGAGGGCTCAGGAGAGATGACACATGACATGGACTGGACACAGAAGCACTTGCTGAGTGACAGCAGGGGAGTTTCTCATTCATTCAGACTCTTAGTTTCCCATCGCTGCTCTAACCACACATTTACTATGTTATAGTTCTGGGGGTCAAGAATCTGAAATGGTTTTACTGGGCCAAAATCCAGGTGTCTGCAGGACTGGGATCCAACCAGAGTGGCTAGGGTAGAGTCCCTTCCTCTCCTGCTTTCTGCTGGCTGCTGGCATTCCTTGGCTCGGGGCCCTTCTTCCATCTTCAAAGCCACCAGCCTCACTCTTCAGATTGTTCGGACTCTGGCCCTCTGCTTTCCTCATCACATCTCTCTCTTTCCACTTCCATCTTCCAGCCTCCCTCTTATAAAGACCCTTTTCATTATATTAGGGCCATCAGGTGATCCAGGATAACACTTCCATCTCAGGATTTAATTTATTTATTCATGAGAGACAGAGAGAGGCAGAGACACAGGCAGAGGCAGAGGCAGAGGCAGAAGCAGGCTCCTCACAGGGAGCCTGATGTAGGACTCGATCCCAGGACCCAGTATCATGCCCTGAGCCAACGGCAGATGCTCAACCACTGAACCATCCAGGTGACCCTATCTCAAGATTCTTAAACATATAGGCCAAGTCCCTTTTACCCTTGTAAGGTAACATTCACAAATTCTAGGGATTCTTCAGCATACCAGATGTTTCTACCGTATCTGAGGATAGTAACATATTTGTTGGAAGTATTTTCCCTAGTCTGTCTAAATTCTTTCCATAAAGGAAACATGTCTGTTGTCAAATCCTGTATCTGTGTGTATTTTACTCATTGTTACCAATTCAAACTATACAGAGATACATAAAGTAAGAGCAAATTCTGTTGTTCATAGGAAACCACTTAATAGCTTGGGATCCACTTTCCCAGAGTTTATGCTCTTTAGTCACACATACATGTGCATTTCTACCTGTTTGTGGGGCCAATTTGTACACTGAGGTCTACAGACTAATTGAGATTTGCTTCCATCAATACTTATACACCTAAGAATTCCTCCTCTAATCATTCTTTTCTAAGAATAATAACCAAAGCTTAGGTAATATTTCTTATCTTTCCCCGAAAGCATGTTTTGTGGGCTATTCCTGCTTTTCCTCCATTACCCACACCTGAAGACCAGCGACCTACCTGTCGCTCCTACCTCATGTTTGCAGGTACCACTGGTCACCTGATGGCAGCAGCACCAACTACAGAAATAGCACTTGGGCAAAATTAACCAGCATACAGAGGGCTCCTTTTGTAAAACCCAAGCACATGAAGTGACACATGTCACATTTGTTTGCTGACAACTGAAAAGAATGTTCATTTCTCAAGCTCCTTTGATCACAATATTCTCAAAAATCTACAGTGATTCCCTAGTGCCTATTTCCAAATGCCACTGTCTGGCCTTCAAGGTCACTCGTCTGATCCCTCCTCCCTTTCCAGCTCCCTCTGCTCCTCCATGTGTGGGTCAAACTGGTCAAGACACAGCTGTCTTTTCCTGCATATGTCACTCCCTCCAGAGAGAAGGGCATTTTCTCCCCCGAAACAGCAAAGTGTCATCCTTAAAGAGCTAAGTCTCATTCCTGAGACCCCCAGAAGCAGACACCCCTCTGTCCAACTCTGTCCTTTCCCACTCACTGGGCACATGCCATCTCCCACTGCAGTCACACCTGCACATGAACCACCTGTCCTCCTGTGGATACAGCTATGTATCAACTCATCCTGTTCTTCATGCCCATCTTCCTTGCCCTGCCCCAGGACCCAGTGTCAGGTCTTAGAAGCAGTACTAAATGGATGTCTAACCTTCCTCCCTGTTATACACTGGAGATAGGGTAACAAACTCCAGTGCCCAGGAGGTCAGACAGATGAGAGATAAGGGAGGCAGGCCAGGTGAACATTAAGGAACAGTGAGGTCCCTGACAGACTGGAGAAGGCAGGCCCTGCTTACCACTGGGTATGTGCTTCTCAACATCAGCATTCACAGCCAGATGGGAATGTGGATGTTATGTTGCTAGACAATTCTGTAAGAAAATCCAAAAATCTGGATTTTTAAGTGAAGTATTTTGATATGAGAGGGCTACTTACCAATGCTAACTTAAAAAAATATCTGTGGGCAAACAGAAGCATGTCTATGGGTTCCAGTCTTGGTTGGGGCCAGTGGTCTAGAACCTCCACTGATTTTCTTTGCAACTATTTATGAAGGGTGCCATCCTGTGTGGAACACTGACAATAAAAGACACAGTCTCTACCTTCAGAAAACTTGAGCCCTAGTTCTGGACACATAACACATCCATGTAGTAACAGGAACAGGAAATGGTAACCCATGTTGATACTGTGGAAACAGGACTTTAGACTTTTTGAAGAAGGGTGCCCTGGGCTGGAGGTCACTGTGACTGGCTTCTTTCTTATCAAAAACAGCTCTTATTAGGCCCCTTCTAGCATGCAGAAGTTTAATGTCTCACACTGCACCTGACAAAGCCCACCTCTCTCATCATTTTCACCTTCTGCTATCTCTTGTACCATGGCAGCCCCAAACAATTAGAAATAGCCTGAACTATTGAAAACTTATTGTGTCTTATGTGTTTTCTTTGACTTCAGGGCACTGATTTCATTCACTCCTCATAGCACACCTTATGAGGGAGTTACTACTATCATCACTTTGCCCTCAAGAAGGAGAGGGGAAGGCATTAAGTCATCTGCTCAAGGTCCAGAGTCAGGAAGTTGGGACTTGAATCCAAGTTCACCGACACCAAGGCCTGTGCTTTTTGTACCACACTATGTCATCTTCTATAAACCTAAGTGGAAAGAGAGGGGAAGGAAAGTCATGTGAGGAGAAGATGAAGGCATGTCACCAAATGCCATGTGAGCTGGAGGTACAGCACAGGTGTGAGGATGGAAGGAGGGGCTTGCTGGCCACGCTGAGAGCCGACAGGAATTCAAATCCAAGGGAAGTGGGGGCACTGCAGATTTTCTTGCTCATAATATGTATACATCTGACTAAAAACAGGTCTCCTACCATGTACAGAAATGGCATTACCCACAGGAGATGGTTTGATTTATGTCTCTGTTGGTGTAATTATTTGAGCCTAAAGGGTTCTAGCATCTTCTTCCCGAGCTGAGTGACACACATGAGGGCTGTCATTTTACTTCCACCTTCCCCTGCCATTCAGTACCTAACACTTAGTGGGCACTCAGATATTTGAAACTAAATACTAAAATATTTTATATTAAAATATGTTAATTCCTTTAAATATTAAAATATATTTAACATATTAGATTTAAAAACCTCAGAGACCTTACAGTTTTCTTGAGAGGAGTTAGGAACTGAAACTGTATCCAGCTGGCCCTTTAGAAATGTATAGATATGGGGCGCCTGGGTGGCTCAGTGGTTGAGCATCTACCTTCAGCTCAGGTCGTGATCCCGGGGTCCTGGGATTGAGTCCTGCATCAAGCTCCTTGCAGGGAGCGTGCTTCTCCCTCTGCCTATATCTCTGCCTCTCTATGTCTCTCATAAATAAATGAATAAAATCTTTTAAAAAAAAAAGAAAAAATAGATGTAGAAATGTGACAAAATTATTTCTGAAAAAAGCCAGGCAATAATTGGTTTAAGATTAGGCAGGCGATGCCAGCTAGAGTAGGCGGGACTGCTCAGGTGAGGTTAATATGGCCAAGCTCTTGCTTCTGAGTTGGGGGTAGGCTCACAGGGTTGGTTGTTATACAAAAATAAAAGTGACAGAGGAAGGCCCTGTGTGGACCAGTAATGAGGGTGATATGAACTGTGATTAACCCAACTGCATGCACCAAGGCCAAAAGTACATTATAAATGAAACCACAGGGATCCCTGTGTGGCGCAGCAGTTTGGCGCCTGCCTTTGGCCCCGGGCGCGATCCTGGAGACCCGGGATCAAATCCCACGTCGGGCTCCCGGTGCAGGGAGCCTGCTTCTCCCTCTGCCTGTGTCTCTGCCTCTCTCTCTCTCTCTCTCTCTCTCTCTCTCTCTCTCTGTGACTATCATAAATAAATAAAAAAAAATTTAAAAAAAAAACCACAAAGCATGCAGAACAATCTGTAATACAGACTGCAGTAAAAAGAAATTGCCAAGTTTCAAAGCAACAATGTGTATGGCTCATGCACTGGATCCTTCACCCAGAGTGCCCACACCTTGAGTGGGATATGCTGAATCCCCTGAAACTGGACATAAATTGAACATGTGCATTTTCCTCTAGGAGGAAGGTTTGCAGCTTTCAGGTTCTTGAAGGGATTCATTATCTAACATGAGTCACAAGCAGGCTAAGAGTGAAGGAAGTGAGGCTACAGCCCTACAGAGCAGGGACTGCATCCAGAGCCACAAGAGGGTCTCAGGGCAGATCCAGGGGAATTCGAGGAGTGGGGAGCTGGAGATCCCTGCAGATGAGATTATGACTCCCCAAAGATGCAGACTTCCTGAAGAAAATGACCCATAGTACAGAGAAGGATGCGAGAGCTTGCCAACACTGACCCTACCCTCTTCTCTCCTCTCCTCATCTGCTTTTTTATACAGGAACAACCATTAAAACTTCCTGGACATTCTGAGGGCAGTCCTGAAGCCCGAGGGAGTCTTTTCCTGCCTTCCTCCAGGTGAAGGTCATGGATTTTTAAGGATAAGGTGGACACGGATTGCAACAACATTTGTGACAATGCAAAACACGATTTTTAAAAAATTTTTTAAGATTTTTATTTATTCATGAGAGACACAGAGAGAAAGAGAGGCAGAGACACTGGCAGAGGGAGAAGCAGGCTCCATGCAGGAAGCCCGACGCGGGACTCAATCCCGGGTCTCCAGGATCAGGCAGGCCCTGGACCGAAGGCGGCACTGAACTACCTGGGCTGAACTACCACTGAACTACCTGGGCTGCCCACAATTTTTATTTTTGAGGCAGTATATAAGGCACTAGGAATAAGGACCCCCTAACAGGGGAGAAAGGGCAGCTCCCGAACTTGGGTGAAAAAAAATTTTGCAACGACAAACTGACATGATGAACTGTTTTGTTTTGTTTTGTTTTAAGGTGAACAGTTTTAATGTGAAATTTGGGAAGTAGAGAAAGACACTTAGGTAAAACTTAGAACCTAGCTAGAGTGGAAGTGGAATAAATAAACAGAAGGGGGGGATCCTTGGGTGGCTCAGCGGTTTGGCGCCTGCCTTCAGCCCAGGGCGTGATCCTGGAGTCCCGGGATCGAGTTCCACATCAGGCTCCCTGCGTGGAGCCTGCTTCTCCCTCTGCCTATGTCTCTGCCTCTCTCTTTCTCTCTCTCCCTGTGTCTCTCATGAATAAATAAATATTTTTTAAAAAATAAAATAAAATAAACAGAAGGGTTTTAAACCCAATAGGAAAGAATAAAAGGGAGCTAGAATATCATCACAAATGCATAGACTGTGGGCGATCACTACCATGAACTTGAACTCAGGAAGGAAAGCTGATCTCCTACAAGCACAGCCTTGGTGGAAGCAGTTCAGAGCAATGGGAAGGGGTATCTCGTTTGAAGAAAGCCATCCAGGGAAAGTGCAGGAGAGCAGCCCCGCATCAAGATAACAACTTCACAGTGAAATACCTGTTGCTCTAAGAATGCATCACCGTATGTGTCTCCACAGATCCCTTTCCCACTAGAACAGAGAAGACTACAAAGGAAGGGCTAACAGGGTTCCTTCCAACACCAAAACCCAGTGGTTCAACTGAGAGAAATGTTCTCCCATCCTTAGCTTCTCAGCTCCGCTCAGTCTAGACCTTGGGTCTACAGAGCAAACTGAGATGATGTAGAAAGCTTACTTTTTTCAAATATAATAGTAATGTTAGATAAAACTTAAGAAATGAAAAAGGGGGGCACCTGGGTGGCCACTTGGTTAAGCATTTTCCTTCGGTTCACGTTATGTGCTCAGGGCCCTGGCGTTAAGCCCTATTTCGGGCTCCCTGCTCAGTGGGGGGGTCTGCTTCTCCCTCTCTCTCTGGTCGTCCCCCACTTGTGTTCTCACTCTCTCTCTCTCTCTCTTGCTCTCTCTCAAGTATGCTCTCTCGGTCTCAAAAGAATAAAATCCTTAAAAAAAAAAAGAAAAAGAAAAAAGAAATCTAGTCAACCTCATAAGCAAGAGGGTCAATTCACAAAAACAAAGAGGAATTCGAAAGACAGAAGAATGAAGGCATTTGAAGCTAGATATTACCCACAGCTATCTGGCCATGTCCAGGGATGAGATCTGAAGACCCCTTACCAGGTGGGGAACCAGTGCTGTCCTCCATAAAGCCAAGAGAGGGAGTGGACGTTTGTCAGGCTAAATCTTTCAGTGTGCATTTCTTCAGCACAAACGAACTTAACCATGCAGTACATAAGCAATTCATCTTCTGTAATGGATAATCTGCAGATTATTTGGAGTATGGCAGTTTGAGATCAAACTTACATTCTTATTTTGCATGGCTCAATCGGTTAAGCCTCCAGTTCTTGGCTTCAGATCAGGTCACGATCTCAGGGTTGTGAGATCAAGCCCCATGTTAGGCTCCATACTCAGTGGGGAGTCTGCTTGGGATTCTCTCTCTCTCTCTCCCCCCACTCACTTGTCTGTGTACACACACTCTCTCTCAAATAAATAAATAAATCTTTAAACTCTTATTTTGAGCCATTACATCTATCCCTCTAAAATTAATCTGCCATCACAGATGTTCAGATCTAGACTTAGAAATGAATGGCCCACTGCAATCTAGAATTCCACCTTCCATAAACCAAGGGCCCCAAGTTAAATGAAGCCTCATTTGGTCACCTTGCTGGTGACTTACAAAACTCAAGAACTAATTACGTTTTGTTTTTCTCCCCAGTTGATACTTTCGACATTCTCCTTTTTAAAACTTCTATTAAAATTTGAAAGAAATATTTAAACCATGTTCTGGATCCCACTTCAACCCTTAATATTTAGGTGTTCCTTCACTTCAAAGTAAGTAATTTAATTATGCAGGAAGGTTAGTTTAATAGAGGTCCATAATGCCCAAGACACACATTCCTTTCTCTCTAAAAAGGGAAAGTCTTATTCTGCTGGAGGGACAGATTAAATCAAGTAAGTTTTTACACTCAAGCTAATTGAGACCAGGGGAGCCAGGAATGAAGTGATTTCCTGATGGGTCATCCAAGCAACACGCCAGACAGGCTATACTCAAGCCAGGAAAGAGGAAAGAGATGACAGGAGCAAGGAATGACTCCCCCCACACACACACCCGGTTCTCTTCATCTTTGCTCTCTTGCCTTCCCAATCCTTACTGGCTGCCAACACAACCAATTAAACAGCAAACTTTTCTTGCACCAAAACAAGCGTTCTTTCTTCCCAGACCCTGCACAACCTATATCTAGACTCCGTTACTAATTCCCCATTCACCAAAGCCACCAAACATCTGCTGTCTGCCTTCCTTGCCTTAGACACCTCTTAACAACTTGAGATGAAAAGAACTCAATGTTCAACTTTGCAAAAGGGAAAGAAGGGAAGGGATGAAGAAGAAAGAAATTGAAAAAAATAAAGCAACTCCTATTTTCTACCTGAATGCACAGAGACCTTCAGGGGGAAATGACTTCTTACAAAAAAGACTCCCCTAGTCCAAGCAGCCATTTTTTAATCAAGATTTGCCAAAATCAATTCTCCAGGATTCATAATGGACAGTGAGGAGTTCCATCATTCAGAGTTTACTTTGAAAGGCATTCTCCAGCCACCACCAATTTTCAGTGTTTATTGACAACATACACATACAACTGGTCTCTAGACTCATCTTTATAGTTCCTTTTCTAGACACGTTCATTTATTAGCAGTCGTTCAGATACACCTACAGTGTATGTGGTAGGGTCACAGAAACATACCCGCCACGTCCATCTAGCATAAGGCACACACTCATACATACTGGAATAAGGCTGCAAACAAAATTTAAGGCAAAGATCAGAAAACTATCCTCTTTTTCTAAGAGAGGTGAGACACATTTATTAGATTATGACTTGTCCTCACTGCCCCCACTCTAAACAGACTCCACTTCCCCTGATGCAGACAAAAGTTGGTCATTTTTGTACTTTTTCTAGTAGTATAGAAGAAGCTCCAGACTAACTGTATGGCACACATGACAGAACAATGATTTAACATTCTCAACCATGTTTTTCCCCCACTCAAACAACAAGTGCTCACTGCCAAGTTTAAATGTGACTTTAAATTATGCCCAATCTGGAGAAATAGTATTTTTGACTGCTTGCTACTTGTAACACATACACAAGTTCCTCTTTTCCCTTTCAGAACTTTTGAGCCACCAAGGCAGGAAATCTTTTAGTGCTAGCCTCGTTTGCATCTGCACAGAGAAGCCTGCCCTCAGGAAAAACCAGAGGCTGAGGTCCCGCAATCCAGCTGGGGTCTCACTCTTCCACCCCCATGAATATGTCCAGGGGCTCTGGGCTGTGTGAGAGATATATGGGCCCAGTGAGAGAGATCAGCTTCTTGGGTTCCTACCTTGTCAAGTGCTCTTGTCCTTGCCTGGCATGGAGTGGAGTCTTAACCAACCCAGAAGTGTGGGTGTGGTGGCAGCACAGTCCAGGCATTGGTCTTGCTGCCTGGCCATGCAGTAGCCTTTTAATGAACTCAGTGACTCAGCAGCATCCCCTTCCCCCCAGTGGCCTCCCATCTCACTCCTCTCAATCACAGCGATGACCATGTGACAGTGTGTTCTATCCACCGAGACTAACCCCATATCAATAAGAGCTTTCAGCATGACCCAGACCAGATTACCCTGTCTCACAACCACTTTGCTGACCTTCCCCAGGGGCCAGACAATACTCCCCAGGCACATGCTATTTACAGAAGAATTGACAGAAGCCGGGATCACTTGGGTGTTATGATTTCACTTCCAAAGTCTGTGGCTTTAACAAAGCAACTCAGCAACCAATATTCAACCACACAACCAGGTGATGAGAAAATTCACACACCGGGATGAGAAAAGTCGGCTGGATTTTACGCAGATGCAGTGATAAAAATCGTTCTTAGGTTTTTGATGGTAGAGTATCATTGCTATACATATCACCACTACCACCAAATCAAAAGCTTACAAATAAAGGCTGCATATGAAATGCCAGGGTAAGATGAGCTCAAAAAATACCAGATGTATGGGTTTTGCTATTAGATTTCTTGGCCAGTAGGTCCAAGGCAAAGCAACATGGCATTTTATTCTCAGATAATCTAGACTAACTATAGTACAGTTAAGAGGACTAAAATAATTACAAATATCGGTTCCTAGTCAATCTAGTTGAAACTGCTCCTTAACAGAGGTAAATGAAACTAAACCTGAGAGAAAGTGCCAGGGAACCAAATACACTACAGACCTATCCTCTCTACTTCCTCATCTTTTGCAGCAATTTTTATCCTGTTTTTGAAATATGATGGCTGGCAGAGAACACTGGTCTCTCTTCCACAGCCTTTCTAAGCAGATAAGATAAATAAGGGGGATAAGCTCAGAGCCTATGAACCATCAGAGAGATCACTGGGTATTCCCAGAGAACCACTAACATACGTGCCTGGAGAGGCAGTCCTGAGATTTTGTAAGAACAGTTTAATCAGCATTACGTGTAAGAATAGGAATGCTAGGCCATATATAAAGTAGTCATGAAGGATTTTTCCAGCACTCAATGTTAAGTTATGAAGCCAGCTCAGCAGATGAAGCCCAGTGCACACAGAGCTCTCTTCCTCAGAGAAGCTCTACTTACTGATCTTGAACACAAAGGTTTTTAGTTTTAAAACTGTGATGATAGCTAACCAAAATCCAACCTCTTTTCCTCAGAAATACACTGAAATAAAAAATATGCACCAAATAAAGATTTACTTTTACCACTGAAATACTTGAAGTTTATTCAAGTCTCTGTTCCAACTAGTTGGGCAGTTCTGAGGGTTCGCAGCGAAGCCCACAGAGGAGAAATGCCAGGCGGGGGAGAGAGCAACTGTGGGCTGTCTCTGCAGAGACAGCCCTCCTTGACAGGAAAATGGGAGCAGAGAGCACGGCCATCAAGAAATTAAGGAGAAATTAAGTGGGAGAATCATCCCAAAGGTGCTTGCTTGCTATCTGACAATTGTTACCAGAAGGTAAGCTAATTTCAACTACTTTCTGATCATAATGTCTTTTGCATTTGGTTGGATATTAGATCTCGAATTCAAGGTGGGTTAATTTGGGAAACTAAATTGAATCCATTTTGAAGTCTTACATATAAGCAACTGATAAATGCAAATTCGCAATAGAAAAAAATATACAAGTCCTTAGCATGAAAACTGGAAATGTCTGTTAACTTTTCCCTAAATGCATGACAAAGCTGAAGCAGAGAGACTGGGGTGGGTTTAGGGTTTTATAGACAAAGTAGAAGGCGTTTCCACCATAAGGGTTGCTTACCACTCTTGGATAAGGAGACAGGCCGTCCAAGTGCTGGTTGTTTTCTTCTTTTCCCTTCTCCTGATTCTTGCTTTACTAGCATTTTCCTCAATGAGTCCCTAAAACCTGATGTGTTTTATGCTGGTGAGATGAAGGTGCTGTCTGAAGCTTTTACGGGAAGTGCTGAATGAAAATCAACGAGGTAGTGAGAAGACCAGCCCTAAGAATCAGAAGAAGGGGTTTGCAGAATAGCCACCAGCCCCAGGCCTGTATGCAAGGAGTCTGAGATCTGAGGCTTCATATTCTCAGCTGTCACAAGAGCATGACCTGCAGCCTGCATTGTCAGGTCCATGAATGTGGCCTTGCATCATTCAGAAGGTGGACTAAACAGGATAAAGGAGACAAAGCCTGAGCCCCAGCTCACCCTGTCCCTTGTGCCCTGTGCTTTCCTTCCCCTTTTAGGCCATTTGTAAAATGTGGATTGTCATTCCTGCTCTGTGTACCTGCCAGTGTCAACACAAAGGTTTAAACAATGTGCTTGAAAATAAATATGACAAAACCCAAGATGCTATCACAGGGCACATTCTTATCAGTCTTGAAAGCTTGAAGTTTTTAAGGAGTATAAATAGTTCTAAGGTTGAAAGAAAAGTCTTAAAGAACATTTTTATATTGTACCCTAAGAAAAAAACTGTACTTGCTTTAAATAAGGGAAATTGAACAGTTTCAAATTGATGGATTAGGGGTATCAAGGGGAATAGAACATTCTCCCAAATAAGACCACTGACATAGAGCTAAAGGTGTTAATGAGGAACCTAATTTGATGCGATACACAGACTAGCTGTGGAATCCAGCACCATTCTATGGGATACCTGAAGGATACCACAGGGATGGTCCTCTCTGTTGTCTCAGCCTGTGAAGGTCTATCCAGCCCTTTTGCCAGCCTGGAGAAAGGCCAGAAGCTGGTAGCAAACACTGTGCTAGCATCTAGCATGAACAACCACACAACTGAACAACTAACTCAGTCCTCCAGGATTGCCCCAGACACCCAAGTTTAGAATGACAGATCACTGTAGCCTGGAGTCATTTGATCCAAATATCTCATTTTACAGATAGGGAAACTGAGGCCTGGCCGCAAAATGAAGGCAGTTCCTTGGGAAAGGTAGCATCCAAGCTCTACTGAGCACCCTGGTCCCCAGACTCCCCACTCAGTGTCCTGGGATGCTTTTTTGTCACCTAACAGGATTCATATTGTTTGTTCATTTGCCAATATGTGTATATACACTATGAGGCTTTGAATTATATTAAAGCACTTTCTCCTCCTGCTTGATTAAAATCTTAGTCCCCCTATACTTTCCTTAATCATTTTCCAAATATTTAAATCTTTCAGGTGCTCTGAGGAACCCTAGCCTTGAACTGTTTTGAATTTATAAAATAGGTAAATTAGGTAATTAGTCTATGAATCCTTCCTAAATAGCTCCTTCTGGTTTCCATAAGCTCTTTCTCATCTGACCTTCACAACAGCTCTATGATACAGGGAGGGCAGGGATTAGTTCCCTAATTTACGTGGTGCTCTGGAGGTTAAATGATTTATCTGGTGCCAGAACCAGAGTTGGACCCAAGTCCTCCAACCACAATCTTGGTCCTTCCTTCTCCATTCATCCACATTAGGAGCCTACTATATACCAGGCACAGTGGGACAAAGGTGCGTGGAACAGAGCTCAGATTTGCAGAGGGCTAGCAACTAGTGGACACACACACGGGTAACAAAGACATGTCTTCAGGGGTTAGAAGCTTTGGGGTCAGACTCACATTTGAACATTTACCAGGTACGTGAATGTGGCAAGCCATGGCCAAGCATCTTTAAACTCTGGTTTTCTCATCTCATGGACTTGCCTGGAGGATCAAAGTAGCTAATAGATGAAAGAGTTTAGTATAGGGCCTGGTTCAGGGTAAGCATTCAGAAAGTATACTCTGTTTTAATCAACATTAACACAGTATGATGATAGTCATACAAAGGTCATTACTGGAGCAGGGCCCAGCGACATCCATACTCCGTTTGGGAGACAGAGTTTCTAGAGAAACTGAATCATAGACAATGGCTCTGATCAAAGGGTTGTTCATACAAAAGGATCCTTCTTTTCATCTGTCCATCCATGTAGTTATCCAGTGCTTACTGTGAGCACAGTGCTTTACAAAATGATTCTCAGCAAGGCTCCCTCGAATAAAGGATTTCCCTAGAATACTTAAAATATGAGTTCATATATAAGAGTTATGCTCACAACTGTTCAGAATTATACCTACTGGGTGAAAATGAGGCATAGCTGTGGTCTATTCTAATCCAAGCCAGTGGTAACAGCTTAAGAGACAATACACTTATAAAAAGAACCTCAACACAATGATTTTTGTTAGCTATACAAAAAATGCTTCTCCCACCCCCCCACCCCTGCAGAGCTTCACATTCGAATGGCCAGCTGAATGAGGATCCTAGCATTTGCCTCAATATTCAGAGTCGCTTTGATCCAGCTGATGCTCTGGTAGGTTTAAGTCTGGAGGACCCCCGCCAATGGCTCGCCAGGGGCCCTAAGTGCAACAAAAAGGCATCCAGCGGGAGCTAGTGGGGCCTGGGGGCCTCTCATAAGCGAGGTGGAACCTAAGATGTTTGAGACTTCAGTCATGTTTGAACTTCACCTTCCATTTGAAGGAGAGAATTTACCTTGCTTACTCATAGGCAATATTTGCTTACCAAAGGTAATGTAGATAATAATCCCACAGTTTCCACTTTGTACTATGATTATATGATTATAACTTCGTCTCCATTTAAACCTTTCAATTCACCTGCTCCTGGTATCCAAAGGAGCTAATGTGGATGAAACGAAGATGTGGCCAAAAAGGGCTAGCCTATGAATTTTTTTAAAAGGTTGTGCTACTAAAGACAAAACAAAGTCACAAAGTATGATAACTCTTAAGTTGGATAATTCACATCAATCTTTTGCAATGCCAACTTTATGAGTAAGGACGTTGGCATCTATCAGTCCTTTATCCCAATGGCCAAGATTAACTCCTTTTCACAAAGTTCCTTAATCTTATGCAGAAGGAAAACTATCACCTTTCAGCAACACCCAGAAGCTATTTATATCTGCCTCCCAGATGGTTCGCATCTGTCTCAGGCTGCTGCCCTGTATTAAAAAAAAAAAAAAAAATGAGGGACCAGGTCCTTTGGATAATGACCTTTGCAACTTTCTTCAACTTGATTCTTTGAAATAGGATAAGATTTTCATTCTCATCTGAAATGTGAGGTGAAAAAGAATGGAGAAAAAACGACCCACAAGTTTCTTAACCATAACAGACAAATACAACTGCTGTGAAGAAGAGAACACCTTCCTTTTAAAGTTTATTAGAAACTGAGACAAAGGGGAAGTCACAGAAATTTTAGCTAATAAGAGCACCACATTAAAAAGTAAGAACATCTATTTCTTAAAAGATTCAGCTCTTTAAAGATACATCTCTTGCTTGAAGAATTACAGAGATCCCAACTGTATTACCCAAACACAATGTCACTAACATGGCCACGAAAATACAGACATGTGTTTCTTAATGCTCCTATTTAATATAACTCACTATAAAATTCAGAGGCTTAAAATCGAGGTCAGATTCTGAAATCATTCTGTGAGGGTTAAGGGATGCAGTGTACTACATCCATATCCTATAGTGATCTAATTTTATCCAGGGACAGATCCTAAAAAACTTTAAAAAGTGGATTGATACAGACTGCCTCTTAAGATACCTTCCCTAACGTCACCTCTTATAACCAGGGTTTTTACAGAAGCTGTATATCTAACAGAACAAGATTATTTTCTGTATCAAGGGTCTGGGTTTTCCTGACAGGCTCTTACATCTCAAGACTGATGTCTAAGACATTCATTAAGTCATGGATACAGAATTCATTCAGATTTTAGGGATTACCTGACATGTTTACCTCAAGTCATAAAGAACAAACCTATTAAAAATGCTTTAGAAGTAGAGGAAGTAAGGCTTCAAAAATTATTTTCATTCCCAAAATATTATTGTTCCTGATCGCCATATATCAATGGCTCCCAATCAGCCATGCTCTGCCTAAGCAACACAAGAAAACATCAGACTGTGGGTAAGGCAATTCCACTGGGTTTCCCCAAACAGAGCCCATAAAGATTACAAAGGAAATAGAAAGATGACAGAATGTCTATAGTTATTTTAGACCTATCCTGATTTCCTTTAGGCTTTGGGTACATGCCTACCTTTATGGCTTCAATAATTTTAATATAAAGGCTCAGTACAGAAATTTCTTCTGGGAAAACAGTTTTATATTAAATTGTCAAGCAAAAAGCAAGATATGTTTTTCTCATTCAAAGCCACTACTGCACTCAGAACAGAAAAGGAGCTGCTTTCAAACATTAGACTATAACTCCTGGTGTCACCTGATCCTACTAACACGCTCTTTCCACGGCTATTCCTATATAGAATCATCTACTTCTTGGGATATCATATTTTGGTTAGGTTCCATATTCATCTTATCTATTCTTTCGGGGGTGGGGGAGCACATAAACACTAAGTCTAGCTGGCACACACACACACGCACACACACAAAGTAGAAGTGGGGAGTAGTGGATGCTTTTGTTAAATTTGTAAATGAATGTGTCTAAAAACTGTTTCATTTTTGCTATAAATATGTGTCCATACTTAAAGCCATCTCTGTCAGCAGTGATAAGATTTGTAAGATATAAGATCAACAGCATTGAGGATCCCTGGGGATCCCTGGTCTCTGTGTCTCTGTCTCTCTCATAAATAAATAAATAAATAAATAAATAAATAAATAAATAAATAAATAAACTATCTTAAAAAAAAAAAAAGATCAACAGCATTTATCACAGAACTAGAACAAGCAATCCTAAAGTTTACATGGAACCATAAAAGACCCCAAATAGCCAAAAGCAATCTTTTTTTTTTAAGATTTTACTTATTTATTCATGAGAGACACACAGAAGGAGAGAGGCAGAGACACAGGCAGAGGGAGAAGCAGGCTCCATGCAAGGAGCCCGACGTGGGACTCGATCCCGGGACTCCAGGATCACAACCTGGGCTGAAGGCAGCGCTAAACCACTGAGCCACCCAGGGATCCCCACCAAAAGCAATCTTGAAAAAGAAAAATAAAACTGGAGGCATAACAATTCCAGTCTTTAAGTTATATTACAAAGCTGTAGTGATCAAAACAGTACGGTTCTGGCATAAAAACAGACACAAAGATCAATGCAACAGAAAACCAAGAAATAAACCCTCAATTATATGGTCAATTAATCTTCGACAAAGCAGGAAGAATAACCAATGGGAAAAGACAGTTTCTTCAATAAACGGTGTTGGGAAAACTGGTCAGCTATATGCAGAAGGATGAAGCCAACCACTTTCTTACACCATACACAAAAATAAACTCAAAATGGATTAAGGACTTAAATGTGACACCTGAAATAATAATAATCCTAGAAGAGAGTACAAGCAGTACTTTCTCTGACATTGGCTATAGCAATATTTTTTTTAGATATGTTTCCTGAGGCAAGGGAAATAAAAGCAAAAATAAACTACTGGGGCTACATCAAAATTAAAAGCTTCTGCACAGCAAAGGAAACAATCAGCAAGGCTAAAAGACAACAACTAACTGAATGGGAGAAGATATTTGCAAATGACATATCCGATAAAGGGCTAATATCTAAAATAGATAAAGAACTTATAAGATTCAACACCCAGAAAACAAATAATCCAATTAAAAAATAGGCAGAAGACATGATCAGACATTTCTCCAAAGAATATATATAGATGGCAAATAGACACATGAAAAGATGCTCAACACCACTCATCGTCAGGGAAAAACAAATCAAAGCCACAATGAGATATCACCTTACACCAGTCAGTGTGGCTAAAACCAAAAACAGAAACCACAGGTGTGAGCAAGGATGTTGAGAAAAAGAAATCCTTGTATGCTGTTGGTGAGAATTTGTACAATGGTGCGGCCACTGTGGAAAAAAGAGTATGGAGGTTCCTCAAAAAATTAAAAATAGAATTACCATACAATCCAGTAATTGCATTACTGGGTATTTACCCAAATAATACAAAAACACTAAATCAAAAGGATATATGCACCCCTGTGTTTATAGCAGCATTATATACAATAGCCAAATTACATAATCAGCCCATGTGTCCATTGATAGATAAATGGATAACGAAGATGTGTGTGTGTGTGTGTGTGTGTACGTATGTATTTATATATGATGGAGTATTCGCCATAAAATAAGAATGAGGGCAGCCCAGATGGCTCAGTGGTTTAGCACCGCCTTCAGCCCAGGGCCTGATCCTGGAGACCCGGGATGGAGTCCCATGTCAGGCTCCCTGCAGGGAGCCTGCTTCTCCTTCTGCCTATGTCTCTGCCATTCCTTCTCTCTCTCCCTTTCTGTATCTCTCATAAATAAATAAAGTCTCTAAAAAAAAAAATACTCTATTGTAAAAAAAAAAAAGAAAGAAAGAAAGAAGGAAATCTTGCCATTTGCAACAGCATGGATAGATCTAGAGAGTATAATGCTAAGTGAAATATGTCAAAATAAGACAAATACCATATGATTTCACCCATATGAGGAATTTAAGAAACAAAACAAATGAGCAAAAGAAAAAAAGAGAAAGAGACAAATCAAGAAACAGACTCTTAACTATAGAGAACAAATTTGTGGTTACCAGAGGGGAGGGGGGTGGTGGGAAATGGTTGAAATAGGTGATGAGGATTAAGAGTACATGTAACATGATGAACACTGAGTAATGTACAGAATTGTTGAATCACTATTTTATACACCTGAAGCTAAAATAACACTATATGTTAACTATACTGGAATTAAAATTAAAAACTTAAAAAAAAAAGATTTGTAAGATACAGCCTCCACCTGACTTAAAGGACATATGGTCAAGTACTTGTTTTTTTTTTCTTTTTATTACAGCCACCACCACAACCTAGTACATTCAGTAGGCCCTTGTAACACATACTTTGGGATTAAAAGAGGGATAAATTAGGACAGGGAATGTGGTGACAAAGCTGTAGCTAGAATGAGTGAAGTGTTAAGCCCTCAACAATAAAATAGACATTTTTTCCCACAGACAAATAACACTGGCCAGGCATTAGAGAGCATCTAAATATATACCTTCCCATAATTTGCCTGTATCATCTCTTCCTCCTCCCCAAATCTCTCTCTTAAATATTCATCTAGCACCTATTAGAGTTTGGTGCTCTACTAAATCCAAATGGGAGTAGTTTAGAAAATGCATAGGAGGCCCTAATCATAAAACTTCTATTTTAGTCTGGAATACAAGGAATATAAGACTAACACACACCCCACACAACATACATATAAAACCTAAACTGATATGAGTCCACCAGTGTATCTGATGAATTTATGTCTCCAAACTTCATGTGGCTGGGATTCAGGAAGGCATCAGGAATTAGGAAGACAAGCGTGGTGAGGAATCTGAAGGTGGAATTTGCTGAGGTGAAAGTGAACTGTACGTCTAGGGGTACATGAACACGAAAACTATTCAAGCAAAAAGAAAACACCTGACCTGAGTGAACCAGGAATGAGGAGAAACCAAGGTGGACTGGTACTAGGACAGCTCCCTGAATGATGAAATTAATTTCCAGCGAGGGAAGAGCTGTAAGAACAATAATTTAAAGCAGTTTAGCACCGACCAAAGGAGTAGAGTTTCAATCTAGCCCTAAGGGCCAGGACCCACACTAACAAGGCATACACACTCCCATACTCCAGAAATGTGAGGCTAGCATTCCAAGTTGCTCATCAAAAGGTATCACTGCAGAGGCAGCTACTTTCAGCTTTTCACCTCTCTGTCAACGCTGACGGATATTTCAGCAGAGGTCAGGGAAGATTTCTCATTGGTAAGATTAGTGGTGTGTGAGCTGTGCGGATGCGCTGGAAGTGTGGGAAGCCACTCCACCTGAGGACAAACAAGACCAGGGAATCTGATAAGCCCAGCCTTGCCCTGTGTGCCCACCTCTCAGTTCTAGAACAATCCTGCATATGGCCACTGGCTTGGAGGCTTCTCACCATTGGATCACAACTAGGTTCACAGGATTCTGCTCCCAGAAAAGTCACATTTGCTCCATAGTAACTTTTCACATAAAGTATTGTCAGGGCATCTGTAAGTTCAGAGGACAGACATGGTGACTGTTTCATGCCTACTTAGGCAATGAAGTGTCTGCATATGTGGCAGGATTAGTAGGAGTCTGCGCTTACACTGGGATGAAGGAATGAAACTTCTATCCCTCATCTATCCTCTTGAATCATTCCACATGAATGAAGAGGTTGTATTAGAAACAAACGTATTGTAAAAACCAAATTTTCAAAATCATGAAAAACAGGAGTAGTTATGGATGACATGCCTGAAAAGTAGAAACTGCAAACTACAATGGATTCTCACTGAAATCAGAATCTGAACACGAAAAAAAAAAGTATCTACAATTCTTTAGTTACTACACACTTTCTCTAAGACAATGTCTGTAAGATGCTAGAAGATTCTAAATGATCACAGCTTACTTAGTAAAGTGCAGTTTACTAATGTCTGGCATTTAAAAACCGGTGGGTATTTGATAACTAACACCTCACTAGATCTCTCAATAAGAATACATTAGTAAATAAAATTATGTTTGTACATAAATTACATATATAATCTATCTTTATTAATTCAGAGAGAGAGAGAGAGACATGCAAAAAGGCAAGAAAAGCCAGAACCTTGGGACACCTGAGTGGCTCAGTGGTTGAATGTCTGCCTTCCGCTCAGGGTGTGATCCTGAGGTCCTGGGACTGAGTTCGACATCAGGATCCTGGCAGGGAGCCTGCTTCTCCCTATGCCTGGGTCTCTGCCTCTCTCTGTGTCTCTCATGAATAAATAAAATCTTTATTTAAAAAAAAATGAAAGAAAGAGAGAAAGAGAGAGAGAGAAAGAAAGAGAAGAAAGAAAGAAAGAAAGAAAGAAAGAAAGAAAGAAAGAAAGAAAGAAAGAAAGAAAGAAAGAAAGAAGGAAGGAAGGAAGGAAGGAAGGAAGGAAGGAAGGAAGGAAGGAAGGAAGGAAGAAAGACCAGCCAGACCCCTTTCTTGACCAAGCAGCATGGTACACATTTCCTTCTCACTAATCTTAAATCCTTAGATATTTTCAACATGGGCATTTGTTGCTGACAGCCACCATCAGGCAGAGCTCTATGACCGGAGTCCTCTCCCAGGAAGGCCAGAGAAAAGGCTTCATCCCATTCTTGGAAAGCACTGAACTGCTACATGTAGCCTAAGCTTTTAAAACCAAAAGAATCCCACCCTACAGACAGCTTTGCTATGTTAGCATGCAGTTGTTATACATATACAACAAAAATATAAGCCTCTAAATATAACCATCTTTTTTTTGTAGCTTGCCATTATTCAAACACAAAATCTCCAGCAGTTCAGGGACCATTTATCACCACTGGAAATTTCATTCTCCCAACTCCCAGCCCGTTACTCCGATAAACTGTTCCTTCTACTAACCATGCACCAACACACACTGAATGCCAAGGTACAGAATCCCAGGCACAGAACACAAAACTAGACAGAATGCCGTTCCCGTGTGCATGGAGCTCAGAGGGACACATTTTTGTACTTTGCAGGTTGCATAATTTCTATGGCATCAGTTTGCTCTGTTGCTTTAAAAAAAAAAAAATCTTAAAAAAAAACCATTTTGCTCCAAGCTTTACCCTCCTTCCTGCTACTGCTTCTCTTTCCCACTCAATTCTGATTTGTCTTTACCTTTGATTGTTGCTAACCATTTTCATCTTTAATTCCTTCCAAACACATATTCTGTGTTTGCCATGTTCCTCCTTCCTTCTGAAGTGTGCTGGTTTTTCTGCATTTTAGAATCCTATTCTGTGAGGCTTCCTTCTCAGTGAAAAGGTTCCTTGACTTGTGTTTTAGAATAACCTAACCAAGACTTTTTTCTAGAAGATTGCAGGAACTGAAATTGCTGCTCTCATGTGCCAGGTCATCACTGTTCCAATTTGCCACTTCTTCCTGGGGTCTCTGTTCCCTACTGAGCACCCCACACCTACTGGATCTTCTGGCGGTGAGGAAGCAAACTCACGGATCTGGGAAGAAATGAGAAAAATCAGAGTCCTTGGGAGCTCAGGGTGGCCAGCTGATAAGACAGGAGGCCACGGGGCTTTGACACAGGACACGGCATGTGCACACTGCCCTCCCTAAGACTTACACAGCACAGGGGTGCTTGGAAGGCAGAGTGAACAAAATCTGCTAAAGCTGATTATGGAAGCGCTGTGACGTGTACAGCGTCATGGGCAAATGCTCACAGCATTCTGGATGTTCGTTACTGCCATGACCGCTCCGGCAGTTGGTGACAGGCAGTGTCCCAATAAAAAGATTCAGTCACAGGGAGAATACTGGCACCCAAGGAATGCACAGGCCCCTGACTAAGGGCAACAGGCTAGCTAGACCAACAGGCCGCCAGTGGTCTGGATGGGGCTCAAGTTGGGCAAGAGAGGGGGCACCAGAGGCTGAGAAAGAGTGGGCGGGGGAGGGGAGAGAGCGAGAGAGGGGGAGCGAATGAGGGAGAGAGAGCATGTGAGAGAGAGTGCAAGAGTGAGCACGCGTGAGAGAGCAAGCACATGTGAGCGAGAGCAAGCAAGCGAGAGAGAGCAAGGGAGCAGGCTGCGGGTCCTTCCCAAGGCACAGAGGGAAGCATTACATTGTATACATTACATGTATACATTACAGCTATAATTCAGCACAGCACCATAACTGGGCTCACCCATTCTGAAACTGCTCAACGAAAAAAGTGAAGATCAATTTCTAATTCCAGACACGTGCTATCTTCCACACACACTCACAGTGGACCTGCCAGTTCCCTTTGTTACCTTGGTCACTCACAGTTGTGTAACTCCCTCGTCAGAGGCAACTCTGTTCAGAAGAGGACACACCAGCTTATACCCACAGCCCGCTGAGTGCCAAAGCTCCCCCCACCCGCCCCCACAGGACACATCTTTCATTCCCCCCAGTCCCCTTCGCACACAAAACACAGCACAAGGGAACCAGGCAGCCAAGTCAGAATTTGCTGGATTGGCAGTTTTTGCAGAGGTATTGTCTCTCTGGGTCCCTCCTCCCACCCTGTCTCCATATTCCAGACTTTAAACACGAGGCTGTGCACCATGGTTTGAGTGCACAAAAGCACAAAGCCACACCAAGCAGCCCTGACAAGTGCCATGGGTTGTGGCCAAAGCCCAAACATGCCCCCTGCTCATCCCCTCAGGCATGGTCTCAAAGCCCACAAAGGACACCAGAGTGGAGGATGGGGAGACACCACCTGGTGCTCAAAGGTCTGTGCTCAGGGGTCCCTTCTTGTGGGCCCTGTCCACAGAACTTTCTGGTCAATCCATGGCCATTAACCGAGTTACTTTGCATGCTCACATTGCCCTATGCATGCAACATCCCTGAATAGCTTTGGGCCAACTTGAGAAGCTCAAAAGCTTCTCAATAACCTAAAAATTACCACTTAAAAATAAAATGTGACGTGCTAGAATAGAGATGCACCTGAGATCAGGGAGTAAGCCAGCTCTGTGCCTTGAGTCCTCCTACTTTGTCTATCCCACTACCCGTGTCAACTCCAGCACCTAAATTCTGTATAATTTCTACTTCCCTGCTCAACACTCAGTTCACCGGCCACTCTCACCTGGATCAGTTCAGCCTGCTGATGGTTTTTTCTGCCTCTACTCTCATTCCCCCTTTTAAGCCATGCTCCACTTGGCAACCAGGCACATCTTTCAGACCTCTGCTTCAATACAGGGCCCTCTTAAAAATATCAGTCAGTGGTTCCTCGTTACCATCAGGATAAAGTCCAGGTCACAGAGCTACCTGGCCCTGGTTTAGCGATACTGAAACACAGTACCTCCAAATCACCATGCTCAACCCTGCCCCTGGACTCGGCACACAAACCCTCCACCCGATCCAGAACACAATTCCTATCTTCCCTCCCACCCCCACACTTTACTTGGCTAGCTGCATCCATGCCTTTAAGTTTGGGTTGGATATTTCCTCTGTGCCTCTCCTTTAAGCTACTGTCGTAAAACCTATACTGAACACAAATGCCTAGTAGCATACCTCTTTCCTCTATCAGATGTCAAACAACTTAAGGGAACTAGAACAGAACCTTGTGCAGAGTACTCTCTTGATACCTATTATGGATAAGGAATCCCAGGATAGGAACCAGGACCCGTTTACCTTTGCATCTTTGTCTTTAGCATAGTACCTAACAGAAGCAAGTGACTATGGACAAATTCTGGAGGCTTTGGTGGAAGGCCTCACACAGGAAGAGATCATCTCAGTCCTGAAGGAAAGAAAATGGTTCACCTGAGGTTTGGGAAGGCCCAGTTGTGACTATGGTGTCAGCGGTTGTCACTCTAGGAAGATCCTCGTATTAGAACAAATGCAGGGGCACCTGGGGGGCTCAGTCAGTTAAGGGTCTACCTTCTGCTCAGGTCATGATCCGGGATTCTGGGAAGGAGCCCTGCATCAAGCTGCCTTCTCAGCAGGGAGCCTGCTTCTCCTTCCTTCTCCTTCTATGTGCTTGTGTTCTCTCTATCTCTCTAATAAATCTTTAGGGGAAAAAAAAAACAAATGCAAAGCCTATCCTATTAGCCTTGTGCCCCCACATCAATCATGAGTGCCAGAGACAGGCCCCACCTTCCCCAAAATGGGACAAAACACTTCATTTGGGTACACCCGAAAGATCACTAAACTGAATTACTAAGACTAATTTTGTACAACTGAAGTGTGAATGACTATTGTCATTGTAACTGGAACAACAAAGCTAGTTTGTTACATCATCATAGATGTTCAGAAGTAAGAATAATATGAAATGAAGCTCAAATGCTCTGACATCACTGAGAGGTTGCTAAAGTCACCTATGCGACAAATAAACGGGCACCTTGACAGTTAAGCCTTATCAAACCTCCGGTCATTTCCAAGAATTTTGACGGTGCCCCAGTGGATGAGACAGATCCTAAGATTTTTTTAACAAGGGATCAAAACTTTCTTCAGCATCCATTAGCTGAGTATTTTCGGACACTAAACACCAGCACTTCCTCTTCTCCTCAAAAAAAAACAAAACCGAAAACAACAGAATGCCCACAGGGCCCAAAACAGGTGGCCAACATCATAAATCCATTTAAAAGAATAAGCGAGGCACTTGGGTGGCTCAGTGGTTGAATGTCTGCTGGCTCAGGGCGTAATCCCGGGGTCCAGGATCAAATCCCGCATCAGGCTTTCTGCAGGGAGCCTGCTTCTCCCTCTGCCTGTGTCTCTGCCTCTATGTCTCTCATAAATAAATAAATAAAATCTTAAAAGAAAAAAGAATAAGCTTTCAAACACGTTAATTTTTTCTTCAGAATACAACATCAAGTAATTTAGACATAGAGTGAATTGGACATAATTCACTTAGAATCTGAATCAGACTCCCTATCACATTCTCCTCTTCCTTCACTACCATATTGCCTACAGCCTGCAAGCAAACTCGAAGCCTGAGTTCAGTCATTTGACAAATACTTACTAAATGCCTAATGTATGCCAGGTGAGGCTACAATAACCATACTCATCTCTCAAAGTAGTCACCAATTTCTTTGTTGTTCGGTCAGAGCTGTTCCTTTTCTGTCATACCTTGTTGGGTAACAAGTCTATTCCAGGGGTCAGGAAGCTATGGCCTGTAAACTAAACATGGCCTGCTGCCTGTTTTTATAAATCAACTTTCACTGGAACCCAGCCATCATCCCCATTCATGGACATGGCAACGGTGTGCTTTTGCGGTTAGAAGGGCAAAGTAGTTGTGACAGAGGTCAAATGTAACATTTTCTATATGGCCCTTCTAGAAAAAGTTTGCCAAGCTTTGCTTTACTTATGATAACTGTTCCTATGGGTTTCCTACCTACCTTGGTGATTGTGCCTTCACAGGCTTCTGTTATTCTGTTGCCAGTGAAGGTGTAAAGGTGGTGTCCCCAGGATCTGGCAGTCTTCCCACCTGACACATTCTCCCTCCCTCGTGGCTCCCATGGCACCCAAACATCCCTCCATCACAAACCTGCAGTGGAATGTTCTCTGAGCTTGTCTTCCCCAGACAGACTAGGCTCCTTAAGGACAAGGCCCATGAGTTACAGCTATAATTCAGCACAGCACAGGCACACAGTAGCCATTTAAACAATATCCTCAAGGCAGATGAGTGTTTACAAGGTATTTCAAAAATAAATGTATCTGGAGGCTGTGAAAAATGTTCAGCCACTGGTGAAAGGTCACTGGTGAAAACACAATAGTTCAATTTTGTGTTACCAGTTTTTGACCTGTTTCTAGACAACACAGGTGACAAGGTGGAAACTCTGACTAGGGGATTTCTCCTCAAGATAAGGGTTAAAAGCCTGTATTTGCCATTTTCTAGCTGTATGATTTTAATGTATCTACTCTCCAGGTCTCAGTGGTCTCATCTATAAAATGAAGATGATGAGATACTAGGTGGTTGTGAAACCAAGAATATGTATAAAAGGCCCATCACACCTTGTCAAGCAATTTCAGTGCTCAATAAAGAGGAGCTGTTATTTTTATGGACAAATTCCTCTAGTTTAAGGCTCCAAGTACACTGGCAATGAACATGGCTGTAATTAGCGTTATCTGTGTTAGAGCAGCACATTTCAACTTTTCATGGCAAGAGCCCAGGTTCAGGTGGTTGGTTCAGATTTAACATTATAAAAACAAGTGGCTGGATCTTATATCAGTAAAAATAAGACATCAGACTCTAAGAGCAGAGCTTTTGCCTCTCCTCCATTAAGCTTCATCAGTTACAAAACATTAGTGCTGATACTAAGTGGAATCAACAAAGCGTGTTTTTTTTTTAATTTTTTATTTATTTATGATAGTCAGAGAGAGAGAGAGAGAGGCAGAGACACAGGCAGAGGGAGAAGCAGGCTCCATGCACCGGGAGCCCGATGTGGGATTCGATCCCGGGTCTCCAGGATCGCGCCCTGGGCCAAAGGCAGGCGCTAAACCACTGCGCCACCCAGGGATCCCAACAAAACGTTCTATAAATGGTCTTTCCCTGACTGACTTTACCATTACTTTTCTTAGCTATAACACATGCCTTAGAATTCAAGATCTAAATTTTTAAGAGTAGATATTTTGGTTTTCAAAACGACAATTTTGAGTAAGTGATTTTTAACCTCTCATTATTACTGAGACACTTTTTACAAATTAATGAATATATGTAAAAGTTCATCTTTAAAAAAAAGTAAAGATTATTTCTATGGGGTTGGGGCAGACATATTTAAGTTCTGTACAAGACGGGGATCCCTGGGTGGCGCAGGGACTTTGACTTTTGACTTTGGCGCAAGTCAAAACAAAAAGAGGGAATAATACCAATAAATTCACCAAAAGGGGAATACACAGATATTTCATCAGTATATTAAGACATTTGGGAGAGGCTGGGAATTAGGGGGAAAGGTGGAGTCTTAAGCTAATTAGGGGAAAAGCTCTGCCCTCTGCCTATACTCCTAAATTGACACTCCGGTTGCATCACGTGACTCTGATGGATGGCCAGAGAGCTGTCATTTATCTTCTGGAGTGAAACCAGAGAATTCAGGCAGAGCCCACTGAGCATTACCCATGGAAGTATTATCCTATCTCTTCCCAGGAGACAGGAGAAACACTGAGGGGTCAAAAAGGACATGTGCATTGTGTGCACATCATGCCAAAATATTCTGCTCTTGTGCCAACACAACACATTTTGGGGGGCCAGGGAAGTATAGTGTAAACATGCAAAACCTAATTCTTCAGTATTTGTATTTTCTGCAGCTTGATCTATATTCTCTATTGACCAGACTTTGTAAATGGTTTAGCTCAGAAAGGAGCCACAACTCCTGAGCATCTGGGTTCCTAAGAAGATAGGCAGGGAAGAGGATGGGAAAGGTCCCTATCCAGCTTCTCTTACTCACCAACCTAAGTGAAAGAGACTGGCTTATAAATGCTTCATCTATAATAAATAACCCGTATAATGTATGCTGGGTAGGTGGATCCATACCCTGGCTTTTATTAATTTTATTCTTCTGCATCTCCAACATTTGCATCTCGTGATTAGCTGGTAGTTCTGTCACTAAGCTAAAAGGCTGGGGGTTGGGCAGAACAGTGTTTCAGGAACAGAGTGAATGTCAGACAAGGGCAAAGGGCACTGTGTGATATGCTGAGTGCCTCTGCTTTCTCCTTATTACTGACATTACCATCCACTCAACCAGGAGGCTAGGAAGGTAGGTCAGGATAATCAGTTAAGTGCATTAGGGTTTTTCCCCTCTTTCTTACGAATCCCACATAGGCAACTAATGAGAAAATGCCTAGAGGTAGAAATGAACTTCATACCACCAAAGTGTGGGTGCATTTTGATTCACATAGGTCAAAAGTAAGTTACCCTCAGATAAGTTAGGAAGCTATTTTTTCACATAACAAATGAACTTACTATAGAATTCTTTTAGAATGTCAACATCCTCTCAGGCATTTTAAATTATTAAACCTTTGATTTGCACACAATGTGTTTGGCAATATATTTTGTGCAACTCAAGATATACTCAAACACGAAGAAACCTCACTTTTAAATGTTTAGCTACTTTAATTAACAACCATCATCCTAAATAGGAGTGACATAATAAGAGCAGCTTTGGAAATAATCTAGAACCAAGATTATCCATAGAAATCCTCGACATATTATTGACAATATGTAATGTGTGTGTGTGTGTGTGTGTGTGTGTGTGTGTGTGTGTGTGTGTGTGTTTAACAGGAGTAGGGATAGAGTCTAAGATAAATCTCTGTGTAAGGGAGAACTGTATTAAGACCACTGTTTCTAAAATGTCTTCTGGCTCCTGCAAGTGTTTACAGCTTCCTGCTGTCAATGCCTGGAGACATAACCTGTTCGTTCCTTTTAGACCTGTGGTTGTTTTCAATGTTGGGGTGCTGATCTCATTTGAACAAAGCTGTCAGTTGCCAAGTCAGTTTGGAAACTATTGTTTGGAAGGTGCCGGGCAGTCTGTGTGCAGGGAGGTTTGAGGAAACAGCCACTGGCAATGAATTCACTCCAGAGGCCTTTCCTTGGGGCCCTCAACTCCGCTGTGACTTCCAATATTAAGTTATTAGCATTAAGAATCCGCAATTAAAAAACAACAGTGATCAACTGTTCTATTTATCCACAAATTTATCTACAAATGGTTTTAACATGGTGTTTATATTTTCAAAAAAGTCTATTTAAAGACGTGTGAGGTTAAAACATTAATGTCTCATAGAGTAAATCATTTCTCATATTAATAGTATATTGGTAGTCATTAATTTTTAAAATAAAACCACTGTGTAAGAAGTCCACTCTAGGGGACGATATCATGAACCCCCTTCTATTTATTTTTCCCAACTTTTACATATGGCTGGAATTTTCCATAACAAAGATCTGTCTCCAATCCCTGCAGACTACACACATGTTAAGTTAAAGGTAAACTTCATGTCCCTCCAACATGGTCCAGAAGGTCTGGATCAGCTGTGATGAGGGTACTGATCCTGCTCCAGCCACCCAAACTGGCCTTCAGATTAGCTCCCACTGTCCTTCACACAGCCTTCTCAGCCCCACACCCAGGTGACCAGCCAGGTTCAAGTAACTGGTTCATCACACTCTCCCGGGGAACCATCCAAATAAAGCCAACCCAGCTGAACAGAAACTCTTCTCTCCATTTCATTTCACTTGGAATTTCTAAAAACATCAGTATAAGGATCCAAGGATAAAGTGACTAAGGTCATTTCCAGCAGAAACTCTGAGGGTATGTAAATTATTTAGGAGACTCAGACTCTGGATAATTTGTGTTCAGTGTTTACTCAGGTTTCCTAAAAGTAAGAATGAACATCCTTCTCTCTCAGAATCAGGCAGGAAAACAAACTGGCATGGCAGTGTGACTTGGAGAAAGCATCCACCATACAGGACTCATTAATGAACAGGAGAGCTAATGAAAGTGAAACTGTTTTAAGTAAAAGCCATACTGTGATATCAGCCCATGTTCTACAACTATTCAGGCCCAGTCTACTCACCTATAAAAGACGGGATTTTCCTTCCTGTACATCAGACCCCCCTGAGCATAAAGGCACACAAGTCTAAGGCTCTGTCACACCTAAAACACAGCTCTATTTTAATTTTTTTAAAAAGATGTATTTATTTTAGAGAGAAAGAGAGCACGCATGAGCAGGAAGGGTAGAGGGAAAGAGAAAATCTCAGACTCCCCCTTGAGCACAGAGCCTGACTTGGGGCTCAATCTCATGACCCTCACACCATGAACCTAGCCAAAACCAAGAGTTGGATGCTCAACTGACTGTGTCACCCAGATGCCCCAAACACAGCTCTGTTTTAGTCTTTCTTCCAGAAACAAGTCTATCAAAGAAATGCTCAAATACTTTAAAAGGAAAGATGGTCCTAGCCAGCCTTCATTTGAATAAATGAAGCTTCAACTGTAGACTCTGTAGTGATTCCTTACATGTTTCCCTAACCTTCTCCCACATCCAACTTTTTCCAAAAACAAAAAAATTCACTTAAAGACATAACTAACAAGCACCTATTATAAGCAAGGATATATTCTAGGACAATAGATAAGATCAAATAAATATAGGTCCTGTCTTTCTGATTTAAGTTTTGAGGTATAGCAGTCATATAATCGACTTCACATTCCAAGTAGACAGAAAAGTTTGGCCAATGAAACACCTATGAAACCATCACCAAAATGAAGACAGTGACCCTCAGGAAGTACCTCAGCCCCTTCCCATTTCCCCAACCACAGGCAACCACTGATCTGCTGTCACTGTAGATTACTTTGTGTTTCATAGTTTCATATAAATGCAGTCATACGCTCTGTACTTTTTCTATCTTGTTTCACTTAGCATATTTTGAGATGCATCCATGCTGGCTATGGTATGTATCAATGTCCTTTTTATCATGGAGTACTTTATTTTTTAAAATTTTTTAAAAGATTTTATTCATGAGAGACATAGAGAGACAGAGAGAGGCAAAGACATAGGCAGAGGGAGAAGCAGGCTCCTCACAGGGAGCCTGATGCGGGACTCAATCTCAGGACCCCAGGATCATGACCTGAGCCAAAGGCAGATGCTCAACCGCTGAGCCACCCAGGTGCCCCTGTGGAGCACTTTGTTGAATGGATATAACAGTCTGTTTATCCATTCACTTGCTGATGGGAATATCTGGGTTTTTCCCCAGGTTTTGGCTGCTGTAAACAATGCTGTTATGAACGTTTGTGTGTGTTTGGAATGGCTAGGTGATACAGTAGGTGTATGTTTAAGTTTTAAGAAACTGTCCAACTGAGGGATCCCTGAGGTTTGGTGCCTGCCTTCAGCCCAGGTTGTGATCCTGGTGTCCCGGGATCAAGTCCCACGTCGGGATCCCTGCATGGAGCCTGCTTCTCCCTCTGCCTATGTCTCTGCCTCTCTCTCTGTGTGTGTATGTCTTTCATGAATAAATTAATAAAATCTAAAAAAAAAATTGTCCAACTGGTTTCTCAAATGGGTGAATGATTTTACAAACGTACCACGTTCATGCCAATCGTTTTCTATTCAGTCTTTTTACTTTTAGCTATTCTAATGGGTAGGTAGTGGTTCTGGGTTGATGGATATGTGGAAATTCAGAGGCGAACAGCAGGGTCAGAGGACATGGAAACTCCACAGCTCCTCCCATACAGCCTGGCCTATGTATCTCTTCATCTGGCTGTTGATCTGTATCTTTTGAGATCCTTTGTAATAAGTCAATGATCTAATGAGTAAACTAGTTTCTTAGGTTCTACAATATGAGCCACCATAGCAAGTTAATCATACCCAAGGAGGGATCATGGAAACCTCTGATTTATAGCCAATCAATCAGAAGTACAGGTAATAACCTAGACTAGAACTTGGTATCTGGGGATCCCTGGGTGGCTCAGTGGTTTAGCGCCTGCCTTTGGCCCAGGGCCTGATCCTGAAGTCCCAGGATCAAGTCCCACGTTGGAATCCTTGCATGGAGTCTCCTTCTCCCTCTGCCAGTGTCTCTGCCTCTCTCTCCTTCTGTGTCTCTCATGAATAAATAAATAAATAAAATCTTAAAAAAAAAAAAAAAAAAAAGAACTTGGTATCTGAAGTGGAGGGCAGTCTCGTGGGATTCAGCTCTTAACTTGTAGGATCTGAAGCTATCTCCAGGGAAGTAATATCAGAACTTAGCTGAAGACGGTATGGGAAAATGCACACACATTAGAACTGGTTGCAGAACCTTACTGGGGTAGGTTGCAGAAGGGGTCTTCAAGGAAGATCCCCTGAGGGCATGACACCTGAGCCAGGGATGGCAAAGGCACTCAGGGCAAGGGCTAGCCCACCCATCACTGTACCACAGTGCCTAGGGTTCAGCTATTTTCCCAAAAATGTAAGGGGGTAAGATGTGCCATGCCAGGTGTGAGGAGGTCAAAACACACATTCCAGGCAGCCAGGATTTCGCGAATAGGGGCAGAGACACTGGTATAACAATGAGGTGCTAAAGCACCACCAGCTCTAAGGGCAGTTACAAGTGTGATACAGGGAGTACAACGAGGTGGGACCGGCAAGCAAGCAGGAGGGCTGTCACAGAAGGCCTTGCATGCCTAGACCTGGACATTGAGAGAACTCACAAACTAGTGGCTGCAGACCTGCTGGCCCATAAGCATATTCTATTTGTGAATCATTTGAATTAATTACCAAAGTTTAAAACTCTGGGGATTTATATACAAATTTGGATTTTTGGCTTCTGTTTAAAAGATCTAGCCACATGGAGCCCATGACCCCCTGAGTCAAAAAGCCATGTTGTTTCTTGTGGAACAAGGTCCACCAAGGTCCCTAACCCAGCCTGGGTCCTCCAACACACTTCAATGTGTGGAGCCAGGTGCTAGATAAAATCTCCCCGGTGGCCGTGCTCAGCCTGGCACAGGACGACTGGTTGCAGGGACAGGGTAGGAGAGGCAGCAAGGGGAGTGGAAGCAGGAATTAAGAGGAGAGGGTGGATTATTTGAGAATTTTTTAAAGCAAAGATTAAATGGTGATTCAGATGGGAGTGGAGTCAAGGTTCCTAACCTAGATAACACAATGGCAAAGTCACCAACAAGGGATGATTTGTTTCTATTACTGGTCTAGAGATTTGACACTTCACCAAACATGTATTTCACTTGCAGTATATCTAGCTTGACACCTGGCACTCCTTCCAAGCCCTGACGTACTAGCATTTTCTCTTCGGGTCTCTAGGCCAAGGACTCCTGATGGCCTACGTGAAACTTCAAGATCCTTGTTCTGAAGCTATACCAGCAACACTTCCAGAGAGCTTACTATGTGCCAGGCACTATTTTAAAGTCTTTCACAAACAATAACTCAAGTAATACACAATTCTTGAAGTAGGTATTGTTGATATCTTTATTTTGCAGGTAAGGAAATAGAAAAGTTAAGCAACCTCCCCAAAGACACACAGCCAAGAGATGATAAAGATGAACCTAGACAGTCTGATTCTAGGTAGACCATATTTTCTTCACTACTTTTTATCCTATACCTGAATCATTTGTAATTGGGAGACTCTGAAAACTCAGAATGTAAAGCAACTCTATTGGCTAATGTGCTGATCATCTCCACATTTATTACCTCTTCCTAGGCACCTGTTCTGGAGAATTGTTTTCAAGTACAGATCTCAACTTCCTTCCTATAAAACCAAGTTGGTTGGCTGGAATCTTCCCCTTGTATCACACCACTGGCTGTGCCACAGTAGCCTGGGGGTGCTGGAGGCCCAACGGTGGCCTACTCACTCTGCAAGCATGCTGGATGGCTAGACCACCTAAGTTACCATCTTCTAATTTACAGCTATAGATCCTGCAAAAGTTTGATCAAGTGTTCCATGAATTCCAAGAGACAGACCTGGTACCATTCTCATGTGAACATTCTTCAAAAACCCCAAGCTGCCTCCCACCTTCCTGTAGGCTTCTCTTCTCCAAGTTACTTCTGCTCTATGGATAAGGTCCTAAACCAGTACATCCAGGCCAAATTCTTGTGCCTTTCCAAACAAGAAGTTATCATACATGTTTAATCTCTACTTTTTTTTTTTTTTAAAGATTTATTTATTCATTCAGAGAGAGTGAAGAGAGAGGCAGAGGGAGAAGCAGGCTCCACGCAGGAAGCCCGACGCGGGACTCGATCCTGGGTCTCCAGGATCACACCCTGGGCCGCAGGCAGCGCCAAACCACTGCGCCACTGGGGCTGCCCCTAATCTCTACTTTTGATTGATCTTCAATTAATCTTCACTTCTAACATTTAGGCTTCAAGCTGTACCATCACCAGCGTGAATTTAAATAATTTAATTATCTAAAAAAAGATTTGGAAATATTACTAATGACTGTTTTCATAGATCGGTGAATTCCCCTCTACCTCCATTACCTTTTCAAGTTCACAAGTTTTTTGTTTTTGTTTTTTTAATTTTTATTTATTTATGATAGTCACAGAGAGAGAGAGAGAGAGAGGGGCAAAGACACAGGCAGAGGGAGAAGCAGGCTCCATGCACTGGGAGCCCGACGTGGGATTCGATCCTGGGTCTCCAGGATCGCGCCCTGGGCCAAAGGCAGGCGCCAAACCGCTGCGCCACCCAGGGATCCCCAAGTTCACAAGTTTTTTATAATGGGATAGTCCTTATGTGGGGCACATCTGTGTAATATCTTTTCACTTGGGCCCTTAATGGTTTCCTCTCCTTTCCACCCTCTTTTAAAAAGTCTGCCTTTTTTTAAAAAAGCCTGCTTTTATATACTGAATGCATGCAAGCTCTTTTTACTATTCCAAGCCTGACTTAGAGCAGCCCAATACTAAAAATGTTTATTTTCCTTGGAGGGAATATTCTTATCTTTAAGAATTTTCTAATGGTGGCACAACACTGAATTTTTTTTTTTAACATCGCTGTGGGAAGTACAGAAGCCTTTTAAGACTCCCAGACTCAGTAAACAGTATGTTTTCTTCTGTGTAAATTCCAAAAGTACCACCACTAATCCAAACAGCAGCTCTTCAAATGACAGTAAACACCTCAACTGAAAGGTCATAAAAAGGAGCTTCCGAAGTTCAAACAATGGTGATACACAGTTGCTACTAACTCCAAATCTCTTACAAAGACAATGAGGTCAATCTAAATTCACATTCCCTTTCACAGACACAAAAATCAACCAGGGAATATCAAGTGGCTCCTTAGGAACATTTTTTGTCAGAAATCAATTAATTACATAGTATAGATAGGCTGAAAAGTGAAAAGAAGTTGGTAGGATGGGATCCCTGGGTGGCGCAGCGGTTTGGCGCCTGCCTTTGGCCCAGGGCGTGATCCTGGAGACCTGGGATCTAATCCCACGTCAGGCTCCCGGTGCATGGAGCCTGCTTCTCCCTCTGCCTGTGTCTCTGCCTCTCTCTCTCTCTGTGTGTGTGACTATCATAAATAAATAAAAAATTAAAAAAAAAAAAGAAGTTGGTAGGATATAAGTGATGTAGAAGTGGTGGCTTCTACTCCCAGTTTATACTCAGTCTGCAGAACTGAGAGGAAGGGGCTTCAGAAAGAGGCTACATCCACAAGGACCAAACAACCACTGATGGATGGATCTACATAGTGCATTATTGATTCCCTAAGGCCTTTCGGTATACTGCCTGATTTGGTGATAACCTCTGAAATGGGTATTTACAGATTCATACAGAGTCAAAGATGCCAATGTCACTAAGCTGCTCACTATCTGAGTTTCTGACCTGAACCCAGCTGTAACACTAAACCTGATATGCTTTCCCCTATGTTCCACTGAATAACATTATCAATCAATTTCCTTCTAAAACTTGCCATGGAGGTGTTCTGACAGCTGCCATTCTAAAGATCTCCAGTCCACTCCACCTCAGGGAATCACAACTTAGGCCAGGCACCATTTAGAATTGCTCTACCTCTAAGAGCTCACTCACCACCAAGATTCTCTTTCTGGTCAACCTTCCACTTGTCCCACCTTATTCCTATTGAACTTTCTTTGGGCCTCAAGAGTTACTTCCAGGCATTCACTGAACAGCATGTAATCTGGCTCAATCCTGCTAGTCACTTCTGATGCATACTTGCACCCTCTCCACCCTCCACTCCAATGAGCACTGCATGCCCCACTGAGTCCTTTACCTCCTTGATATTTTCACATAATTATAACAAAAGGTTGAGAATCACAACCCAGGGAAACTCTACAGACACCAACTTGTTCTTGGGTCACTGGCATGTGCTGGAGAGTTACAGACTATGATCATGGTCACCCCAGAAGCAGTGAGAATGATGCAGTGCCAGAGCTAGAGGGGGTATTAAATGACTTCATCTAATGCCTTAACTATAGAGATGAAGCAACTGGGCTTAAGGTGAGGGCTAGCAGGCCATAAGGTCTGTGCTGAGCAAGAAATCTTCCTGGGGTTAGGACAAAGAGGGAAGTTTTACTAACATACTTAAGAAGGGTCAGGGAGCACCAAAAACAGTGACTATGAGTCCCTGGAAAGGGACTAACGTCACTGAAAAGGCAAGAGCCAGAAGAGAGAAAAAATGAGATGTGCTCAGATGTTTGCAGGCAAGGAGAAATCCACAAACACTTCAGTATAAGGATGCAACATGACAGGAAAGTTTGGAGAAGACTGTGCATGGAACAAATCAGGCTTTCAAATGAAGCTTTTATTTTCAAATTAAGTTATATTTGTGTCTAAATGCTCCATTTGCAAGTAACCATTTAATGAGAGGGTCTAAGTTATTAAACCCCGTTAGAGAAAAGATGTTATAATTTCAATAATTTCCATATGCTTTTTCACAAGCTTTAAGTAAACTAATTGAACACTTCCTAAAACCAATAATGAATATGCCCTCAAATATTAAAAGCATTTATCGCTGGGATATGAAATTATATGAAAACTACGATGTTTTTCTTTGTGATAAATACTATTTGTCATCAGTGGAAAAGTCTTTTAGAATAGTCCTGGCCTCAAAGAGATGGAGTTCAAAGTCTGTCTCTGCTGTTAGGCAGCTGAGTGACTTCAATTGGATTTATCTTAATATTGCTTGTTGCATCTGAAAATGGGGATAATTGCACCTGTCTTGTATATTGTGAAAATTAAGGATGTATACTATTACTTGCTAAGGATAAAGCAATGCAGTTAGATCAGATATGTTTAACAGCAGCACCAAAACCAAGCTTTGAATTTCATTTTACCTTTCAACCAAAGTGATAGGACAACCTACTTCTAAAAGGAACAAATTAAGTAATTTGGGTTAGCATCAGAGCATTACAAAACTTTGGATGGCTAACAAAAATTGCCCATAATGCTCTAATGCACATTTTAACTTCTTGCAATTGTCTCTGACATTATCTCCAGGTTAATCAGTTTCTCCCGGGTCCCAAAACTATCTTTATTTTTTTTTTAAAGGAAACATTCTCTTTTATTTTTTTTTAATTTTTATTTATTTATGATAGTCACACAGAGAGAGAGAGAGGCAGAGACACAGGCAGAGGGAGAAGCAGGCTCCATGCACCGTGGGCCCGATGTGGGATTCGATCCCGGGTCTCCAGGATCGCGCCCTGGGCCAAAGACGGGCGCTAAACCGCTGCGCCACCCAGGGATCCCCCAAAACTATCTTTAAATTATAAATTTCACTTTTCTCCAATACACCAGAAAATATAAGCATGCTCAGTTTTGTCAAATAGTCTGGTGTGTCAGGTGCTATAAAAGACATCAAAACATTAGAGATAACAGAATAGGAAACCCCACCAATAAATATCATGTATCATATAGTATGTAACCATATCTCAGATAACTCAAGACATCCACTTTCCAAGGCTTTATTTCCTGAATTGAACCATACTTTATGGCAACTCAAGTTATCTAATATGGTGCTTCCAGGTAGGAACATGGTTCCCAAATTTGACTTCAGTTCCAATCCTGTAGCTGGGGTGCTTCGTTCACTCATGGACTAATCTTGTGCTTTAAGTAAATATGGATTATACTACCCCACTGATTTTTTTCTATCCTTAAACAAAGGTCAAATTGCATGTTTTAGCAGAGAGTAAAGCTTAAGTAAGTCTGGTGGAAACAACTGGGATTGCTTATAAATTTTTCATGGGCATATACTACTTCTCTACAACTATAATAGCTGTAAAGTAGGAGAGACAAATGTCAAACATATTCTGTTCTGCTCATATAAGTGAAGAGTGAGGAATCTTCTCTCCTCTGCCCCAATTAAATCTATCACTTTCCATTACTCCCCACTTTTTAGCACCTGTCATGAAAATCCTAAGGAAAAAAATCTGTAAGGATGACTGCTTATCAGCTATGCTCCTCATGGTTCTCTCTTGAGCCAACACATCCTTTGGGGTAAAGGCCAGTCCAGACTAACCAAAACCAGTTGAAGGGATTAAGTACAACAGAACCGATGCCAGGCCACTTGCAATCAATCCACAGGTTATGCCTTTTAGCCCTAATGAGTCTGGGAGGTCAATGAAACCCACAGACCAGAATATGATTACTCATGTCCCTATTAAAGGAAAAAAAAAAAAAAAACTTATTTCCAAACCTAAGATATGAAGATCACCAAAGGAAAACCTGTAAATGTACAGAGTAGGTATGGAGCCCAATACAAAGAGACACTATGGGTCTAGATGTTGCACTAAAAAAACAAGACAAAAGAAAACACAGCCAGAATCTCTCTCCAGTTGATCACCTACATTTGGAAACGACTGCTGCAGTGAGAGATCCTGGCCTTCCCAGACTCTGCCAAGTTGCCCTACTCAGGGTAAGGACGGCTCCAGGAGAGAAGCAGCTCACTTCCAGACCTGCCTCAGCCAGACCGGATGTACAGAGTACTTGGCAAAAAGCCAGCTGAACAAGGCTGTTCACCCTGGGACATCTCAGGCTCCTTCACTTTCCCCATGGGGAATCTACCATATACCTGTTCCCTTCAAGGTTATCCAATTCTTTTTTTTTTTTATTTTTATTTATTTATGATAGGCACACAGTGAGAGAGAGAGAGAGGCAGAGACACAGGCAGAGGGAGAAGCAGGCTCCATGCACTGGGAGCCCGATGTGGGATTCGATCCCGGGTCTCCAGGATCGCGCCCTGGGCCAAAGACAGGCGCTAAACCGCTGCGCCACCCAGGGATCCCAAAGTTATCCAATTCTTAGTAGACTTCTTTACTCTTCAAATATCTAACTATCTTGAAAAAAAGGTACCTCAATTAGTTTCTTCTTCAAAAGTGGGATATAGAACTCCACCTAGGCAAATTTGGGACAATTCTGAGTATCAAAATAAACAATAGTAATGATTATAGCACACAGGATAGAAAATAATTCACTATTCTGATACTGAACAAGATTTTTTTAATTTATTTTTTTAAGACTTTTTTTTAAAGATTTTATTTATTCATTCATGAGAGACACACAGAGAGGCAGAGACACAGGCAGAGGGAGAAGCAGGCTCCATGCAGGAAGCCTGATGTGGGACACTATCCCGGGACTCCAGGGTCACGCCCTGGGCTGAAGGCAGGTGCTAAACCACTGAGCCACCTAGGAATCCCCTGAACAAAATTTAAAACAAGGGAGATACAGTGGGTAAAGCTTTCTAGAGAAGAATACCAACTAATGCAGAAGGAATCCTAGAAGAAAGAAAATTGCCATTTTACAGCCACTACAGTAATTGTTTCAGGCAAGAATCTTCAGTAGAAATTGATACCACTGCTTGAAAGGTTGTTGGGAAACCACATAGTCTCAAAATATCACTTCAGAGATCATTCATGACAAAAGGAAAAAGGAGATCTTTATAAGAGAGAAATTAGCAGATACCATCTTAAACCAACAATCTCTGATGGCATCACCAATAATGAGACAAAATGACATGACATGTCCTACTGACGATGGTCTGGGAAGCACCCACATCTCCTGGGTTATTCTCCTGCTGAAAATATTCTCATGCCTGGACTCAGATTACACAATCAGATAAACCCAAATTGAAGGACAATCCTATCAAACATCTGGCCCAGATTCTAAAAGAATGTTATATCATGAAGGACCTAGGACGCCTGGGTGGCTCAGTGGTTGAGCATCTGCCTTTGGCTCAGGTTGTGATCCCAGGGTCCTGGGATCAAGTCTCGCATCAGGCTCCCCACAGGGAGCCTGCTTCTTCCTCTGCATATGTCTCTGCCTCTGTGTCTCTCTCATGAATAAATGAATAAAATCTTTTAAAAAACTAAATAAATAAAATCTAGGGAACTAAGTTCTAGATCTAAGGAGATTAAGAGGCATAAAAACTAATGCAATTGATGAAACTTGATTAGATCCTGGGTGTTTAAAAACAGTTACAATGAACATTATGGAGACAAAAGGGGAATTTAAATATGGCCTATATAAGGCGGTAGTACTGTATCAATGTTAAATTTTGGGGGAATGATACTTACATTACAGATATGTAGGAGAACATCCTTGTCCTTAGAAGAGAGACCCTGAAGTGTTTTAGTTATGAAGGGTCATGATGTCTACAACTAATTCAAATTCAAAAAATAACTTATAAACCCAAGTATAGATAGAGGGATTGAATCCAAATGGCAAAATGTTAGAATCGGTGAAAGGTATACCCATGTTCATTATACTATGCCTGAAACTATTCTCAAGGTTTAACATTTTTCAATAAAACTATAATATGAACAGCTAGGGCTTTTTAGTAAAAAGAAATTAAAATTATTCAGGAAAATAGTTATCAGTAATTTTCTCTATCAAAAATCATATAAAATATATTCTTGCAACTTTGGCGGTGGGGAGGGTGGGGGGTGAAGGACCCAAACTCCATTCATTCTGTTAATTATCTTTAAGTATGATGTACCCGGGGCTATACTGGCTGCCAGGAACACAGTAGGATGCAAAACAAGTTCCTGCTCCTATAAAGCTTATACTTTTAGTCAGGGGATGATAAAGATTTTATGTTTTTTAAATCATATATATATGTGAGTGTGTGTGTGTGTGTAGGTTTCTATTATAAATGTTTGTATTCATAAATATATTTAACATAAAATTATAAACATACATAAACAAAAACAGGTATGTGAACAAATTACATACTGAAAAAAAATCAGGTGGTGCTGGGAATGTAGGAGCAGAGGGTAGGGAGTATGTTGCCATATTTATAGGATGATCCAAAAGGCCTCACTATTAAGGTGACATTTGAGAAGGGGTTTCCAGGAAGTGAGGGAGCAAATCATGTGGCGATCTGGGGTATTCTGGTCCTGAGAGAGACGCTGTCAGCATGCCAGAGGGATAGCAAGGCACCCACTGCGTCTGGAGCAGGAGAACAAGGGGAAAATTGTAGATGGTGGCAGCAGGTGACCATACAGGGTCTTACAGCCCACTTTTACAACTTTCAGCTTTTATACTGAGTGAATGGAAAGAGGGTGTGGAGAAGAGGAATACCATGAACTGACATATTTTAAAAGAAGCATTCCATTGCTGTGGTGAGATCAGACTATAGAAAGGCAACAGTGGATAGAGAGAGGCAAGTTACAAAAACAAAAAATGCAACAGATGACACAGGTGATGGTGAGCTGGCTGTGCTTATGCACACTACCTGGATTCCAGATAGTTTTTAGAAGTAGAGGCTAAATGACTTGGAGGCATAAGGACGAAGATTCAAGGCAAGCTCAACACTTTTGGCCCGAGCAAAAGGAAGGACAAGGTCCCCCATCTATGTACACAGCATCCTGGCCACAGTACTACATGTGAACTAAAAGCTAATTTAAAATTCCAGGAATTGCTTATTCTTTTAGGGAATGTCCAGTTAAATATTCTGTAATTATATACATGATGACTGACCGCAACCAGAAATTACAATTATATATTTTTCTGAGCACCCAATAAAATATTAGTGATTTTAACTTACACACCAACAAGTTGGCTTTTTAAAAAGATGAAAAATTCTCAAGTTAGCAGAACAGATACTTCTGAGGCCCACAGGTCCAACTCTGCCTTTTCTAATGCTCTCTATATAGGTTTGAACACAATACCCCAGGCCGGGCTACGTAGTGATAACCCACAGAACTAGAGAACTTTTTGGCAATTACTATATACGCTACATTTCTGCTCTACAAGAATTCTCTCTGATGTATAGTCAGAGGAAAGCAAATTGCAGTGTTCACACCACCTCAATAATTCTCAATCCCTATCAGCAGTTATATAGCAGATTCTAAAAATGTCTATTAAATATTTCAACTATCTAATCCTTTTTCCTACTAAATTAAAGTAGCAATAGGATTTTTAAAATACTGGTCATGGATTTTAAAACCTCTTTTCACAATTTAAAAATATCTACATTAAAAATTCAACTTGAAGATACTTAGGAGAGCTAACCGACCCATGTACTTGAGAAATGACTTTGAGGTAGTCCAATTTTAGATGACACAGCCAGAGAATTCACATCTCATAAATACCACCACCACTGTGTTTTCAAAAACAAATCAATCTGCTAACACAAATGTTAAAAGGTCCCTAATCAAATTCTTGTATGTGACATTGCCCATCTCACTATTCTTCCAGCCAGTGAACTGAAAAAAGCTATAGTCACCTGACATTTCTTCCTTTAAAAAGGAGAAAATAATTCACAGTAATTTTTCAATTTGGCAAAGTTATGCCTCTCATCCAAAGGATTAAATAACTAGTCCATCCAAAGCAGAAAGAACATTAACAGAACATGTTAATGTAGCCTAACTTGGAAAAAGGTTTACTCTTCTTCCTCTTTGGCAGCTATAAATTACTATAATACCATAAATCACTAACTTGCAGATGAAAAATACTAGTATTTGGTGTAACTAGGGAAAAATGCTGGTATCCATTCCACTCAGTTACATGAACGTGGCCATAGGACCGCATCTCTTGACTGTGATTTCTCTAAACTAAAACTAGAGTTGCACTGACTCTTCCAGTAGATGAGTTTCACAGGTGTGGAAAAACTGGAGAATGCACAGCCCCTGTGGCTTAGCAGTTTACCACCACCTTCAGCCCAGGGATTGATCCTGGAGGCCCAGGACTGAGTCCCACGTCAGGCTCCCTACATGGAGCCTGCTTCTCCCTCTCCCTGTGTCTCTGCCTGTGTCTCTACCCGCCCCCCCTCTCTTTGTGTCTCTCATGAACAAATTTTAAAAATCTTTTTAAAACATACATACATACACACACACACACACACATACATACATACATAAATAAATAAATAAATAAATAAATAAATAAATCTGGAGACTGTCTCCCCTCTGATTAGCCTGTTCCCATGTACTTCCCATGTACTTCCTATACCTTTCAAGGAATTTCCCAATTCTGAAGAGATGAGCCCAACACACACTTTTCCAGCGACAGAAATTCCTTGGGTTGCAGAATTTACACACTGCAATCAAAATTTTCAAGTCCTCGGGATGCCTGGGTGGCTCAGCAGTTGAACATCTGCCTTCTGCTCAGGGTGTGATTCTGGAGTCCCAGGATCGAGTCCCCACATTGGGCTCCCTGCAGGGAGCCTGCTTCTCCCTCTGCCTGTATCTCTGCCTCTCTCTCTCTGTGTCTCTCATGAATAAATAAATGGAATCTTTTAAAAAAATTTTTTTCCAAGTCCTCATTCTGAAAAGTAAACCCTCTTCTCCAAAACTCTTATCTAATTCCAGAAATGTTTCCTTGGGGTGAAAAAATTTCAAGAGCCTAGCCTTCAGTCATTGGTGAAAATGGCAGAGATTAAGTCTTTTTTTTTTTTTTTAATGGAGTAAGGCATAGGAACATTTTCCTATTTCAGTGCTTCTCATGAGACTCTCCATTTCCTTATAAAAAAAGAGCTTCTCTGCTTTAGAAATTCTGTCACATGGGATGCCTCGGTGGCTCAAGGGTTGAGCATCTGCCTTTGGCTCAAGGGCGTGATCCTGGGATCGAGTCCCACATCGGGCTCCCTGTGGGGAGCCTGCTTCTCCCTCTGCCTGTGTGTGTCTCTGCCTCTCTCTCTGGGTCTCTCATGAATAAATGAATAAAATTTTTAAAAGAAAAAGAAATTCTGTCACATTTCCAACTCTAATTTTACCTAGGAGCTCAGCTTGTATTGTATTCTTACACATCACCAGTAAATTTGCTCCAACCTAAAAAACCAATCTTAAGATACAAATCCTTCAGAAGAAGGATCATGCTTTTTCGGTTTTGCAAATGAGCTACTCTTAACCTGTTTACTTAAAATGAGGGAGACCGATCACTGAGCACGCAGCCAATTCTTTGTAAACTTGAAAAAAAACTAATGTCAATGAAACAAAATTTTATAAGAGAGTAAATGGGTGGCATAAGCCCATTCACTTTATCTAAAACTATTAAAGCAAAGGAAACAGGCACCTCTGAAACAAATACTTTGGAGGCTATGTGGAATATTTATTTACACAACAAGGTACCACAGGAGTTGTAAAGGCTGAAAATACCCATGGCGGGGGAAGCAGTGACCAAAAGGGTTTTTGCTTGTTTTCCTGTAGGTATCTTAAATCATTAAACTTAGATCCCAAATGTCCCCCTCAATGGCTCAGACTAGGAAGTACCTCAAGGGGCACACTTAAGAAAAAGTGACCAAAAAAAAAAAAAAAAAGAAAAAGTGACGAAAGTAATCATGCTACTGTCTCCAAACACAAACATGAATGCAGTCAAGTCTCTTCCACTTGTAGGTCTGAAATTCCAGGTGTGACAAGTCTTTTGTTACTCCAAGAGACTATCCAGTGATTTAGAATAGGCTCAAACACCCATTTCCCTGTGGTTTATAGTTTTGAAGTGGTGCTTTACTTGCATGTGTGTGCATTCTCTCTCACTCCCTCTGGTCTCCCCTACCCCAACTCTAGCCAGATGTAGTCTGCCACTTTGGGGTAGAAAGGCTGAAACATTTACCATTAAATCAACATTTTGAGACTTAGATCCAAATCCATCCCAAGTCCCCTAAGATATATTTAGCTGCCCAAATCCCTAGATTACAAATAATATTCAAATATAACTACTATGAAATAAGTCACACTAACAGGTGACCCAAGAAGGTCTTGATTGTCAGAACCAATTCTGCTCATCAGATCATCCCCTGCTCCCAAACGGAAGAGAATTCACAGGATGGGGAGACCCTGGGGGGAAAAAGGAAAGAGAGACTAAAGAGTATATGTTGGAGAATAAATTCTTCCGCATTCTACCATTATGAGTGGGAAAAATGTTCTGAGCCACGTGGCATAACAATGTAAACCTACCATATACTGTAAATAGAAAGATCCATTCTTACTAGCGCTGAAAAGAATAATTGGCACTCAATATTTGTTGACTAACTGAATTTAGTGGTGCTGACCTACTTTCAGGAATGTTCTGATAGCTCATGAAAATGAAATTGCCTAATCATTGCTTTGATGAGGAAAAGACATTTAAACACATAAAGAAACCATCAGATATATTGTCTTAATACTGAAAATTACTTTTAAATAAAGCTGCTACTTTGACCCATGGTCACTTTCAACATTTAGCATACAGGAGATGAATTCTTCGCATTGACACACATTGCTAGAACAAGTCTGAAATCTCCCATAAATATATGTTTGGATAAAATCAAGTGTTACGGGGTAGCCTGGGTTGCTCAGCGGTTTAGCGCCGCCTTCAGCCAAGGGCATGATCCTGGAGACTTGGGATGGAGTCCCACATCAGGCTTCCCTGCATGAAGCCTGCTTCTCCCTCAACCTATGTCTTTCTCTGTGTCAAGAGGAAGGAAGGAAGGAAGGAAGGAAGGAAGGAAGGAAGGAAGGAAGGAAGGAAGGAAGGAAGGAAAAGAAATCAATCAAGTGTTACAAACTTGCCAAGAAGAGGAGGCCTCTTGAGAGCAACACTTAAGAGTACATGCAAGTAAGCTTACCAACTTCTTCCTTTGTGAAATGTGACTAGAAGCAGTGATTCTGCATCAGATCAGAGAAATGTACTGTGGGACAGTATTATGCTTTAGGATGCCAGGACAGGTGCTCCTATTCAGGCTTTCTACAAAACCAAAAATTCCTGAAGAAAAGGTCGCTATCTCTACCGTTTTCAATTTTCCTTCAAAAAGATAGAAAAACAGAAAGCAACACTGAGCATAAATATTATAAACAGAAAACAACCAGTTGGGCAGCCCGGGTGGCTCAGTGGTTTAGCGCCACCTTCAGCCTAGGGCGTGATCCTGGAGACCCGGGATCGAGTCCCACATCAGGCTTCCTGCAGGGAGCCTGCTCTTCCATCTGCCTGTGTCTCTGCCTCTCTCTCTCTGCATGTGTGTGTGAAAAATAAAATCTTAAAAAAAAAAAAAAAAAAAACAACCAGTTAAAATAGTACTCTTCTTCCTGCCCATTTCCTCAAGGAAACTCACAGCCCCACCCAGCCTTGTACATAATACTATACTTCATGGATCCCGGATATGCAGACTCCAAATAAAAACCCAAGCTGCTAAAAGCAGCTCCAGGTTCCTTACAGAATGACCAGCTCGTGGGTTCTAGCGATTCAGCTCAAAGATAGATGAAAGAGACATAAATATCTGAATAAGAGGACATAAAACCAGGCCCCTGATCCAATTAGGATTCTTGAGCTCCCCACCACAGATTTAAATGGTAACCTCAAAGCTCTGGCTAATTTCCAGCTGCTTTACCCACAATACTCCTAAAATATTCCCTAGAACTTCTTTTGCTTCTCCCAGGCTGTGCCTGACAGATTTTCTCTAACTTTAGAGATGAGATGACTCTGCTCAAGGAGCTGCCCAAGATGAAGGATACCATATAAGCCCTAAATTGTTCCACAATAAAAATGGGTTTGACTTAAAAATATACCAATACAGGCAACAACAAAAAACTCCCATCTTTCTTTTCACTTCACAGCTTGGGTTCTTCCAAAAGTATGATTTCAGTAGACACGTGAAATGAATCGAAGAAAAATTTTCCTCTAGATAAAAACACCAGTTTCCTTATTAGATTCCAATACCCAATAGTGAAAGGGAATATAAGGGAAAGGAGAAGAAATGTGTGGAAAATATCAGAAAAGGAGACAGAACATAAAGACTCCTAACTCTTGGGAAACGAACTAGGGGTGGTGGAAGGGGAGGAGGGCGGGGGTGGAGAGGAATGGGTGACGGGCACTGAGGGGGGCACTTGACGGGATGAGCACTGGGTGTTATTCTGTATGTTGGTAAATTGAACACCAATAAAAAATAAATCTATTTAAAAAAAAAAAAGATTCCAATACCCAAACATACACATGACATGCTCCTTCCCAAAAGAAATTCCCAAATAAATTTAAATCTGATTCAGCTGTGCAAATAGATTAATTTCTTTAACCCACTTAGTATGAGAAAAGTAAATGAGCCACAGAGAAAAAGTATATTTAAATGGAATTTCGCATTTGAGAATTAAGAAGATCCAATTATAAAGAAGGGGGTGGGTTATAATAAAATGGTGGATGTGGATTTAACTATCATACCACCTGAAGGCAAAGTGCCTGGGAAACACTCTCCTGATCCACACCCCTTTCATCACAGAACTACACAATGAGATTTAGAACTTGTAGAAGCACATCTTCACTACAGGAGTAAGGAAGTTTCTTTGGGCATGATACTTGAGTAGAGTTACTATTCTGATTTAAAAACAAAACAAAACAAAACAAAAAAAACAAAAACAAACTTCCAGAACTTCCAGTTCTTCAGAAAACAAAACCATTTTGAGGGGATATCCTTTTCCTTCATTACATCCAGCTTTGCAGCTCTAACTTTGCAAAAACAGAAATAACTAGAATCTGAACATTCTGCCTAATTTGCCTCCTGAGACTGTCAGGGTCTGCCACACTTTTTGGGAGTCCAAAAGACCAAGGTAGCATTGGAAATGCTCCTGCTACCATGTCCTTGGTTTCCTAAACTTACTTAGGCTGAATTCCCCATGTTCAGGTCAGACCCCTGAGTGCCTCCAAGGTGGCAATTCTGTAATATGGCAAGATGCTGGCTTCAGTATCCCCTGTTCAAGTTCCTCTGATGCAAACAACTAAGCCATGTACTCCCAAGAGGGCACAAGATGGCAGTTAGAAGGTGAGGTATACTTGACTTCCAGGTTTGAAACATTTGTACCTTCATCACATAAGCCAAAAAGGACACTAATAATCTGGAATGCAAATTTCAACAAATCCCAGAAATGCTGGTGGCAGACAGACTTGTCAGACAGTTGGTAGCTACACTTGTGGTGAGCAAAGCAGAACATAGAGAGTTGTCGAATCACTGTTGTACACCTGAAGCTAATGTAACATGGTGTGTTCACTATACTTCAATGCAAGACAATATAGCAAAGGAGAGAGAGAAAGAAGTTAGACCGTAAAGTTAAGCTGTATTCACTCTGACATTTTTTTAAAATTTGGAAAGAGAGTGGTAAAAGGGGCTTCTAATGTACTTCAAGATATTCAATAAATACTTGCTAATTGACTCAACTTGTCTGTTCAAAGAAAAGTTGGAAATGTGTATGCCTTCAGGGAAAAAATCTTGGCATATACAGTTCACTAAAGCATCCTGCTTCTTGATAGTAACCACAAAATACAGTTTATTTTTAGGTTAAATATTTAACTGGTATAAATAGACTGAGATCACTGAGGTGTAATGTATACATTTTATTTCTATTTGTTAATGGGTTTTGGCCATTATATTTTAAGTCAGAAATTTGAGTTTCATAGCTCAAAGATATTTTAATATGATTTAGATATTTTCACTGACATCATGTGCCACGTGATGGGGAAATAAACGGGCATGCTCCATGGAAAGCAACTGCCAACTGCTTCTACAGCTCATTTATCTTAATGTTCTTACAATATTTTTCTGGAGAAGCCCAATAATAAAATTGCAAACTAGGAAAACTGGTGCCTCTAGGATTAGGTGGTCATAAAATTACCTAATCTTATTTATGCCAAGGAAAATCCAAGTAAAGTTCAAATCTACAGAAGAGTCATTTACTTTAAAATGACAGCTGTCCAACAAAGAGCCACAGGGGAAAACACAAAGGCTTCAGGTCTAAAAAAAGTAAGGGAATCAGAGCTAATTGTATTTTACAGAAAGCACTGTACACATACACGGCCACAAGAGACTGTGTTTTGAACAGTAACACTGGGCTTCCTCATTGATCAGTCTCAGCTTCACTATAATTTCTAACTGATTCTGAAATTTCCAAGGCTCAAAGCAAAACACAGACGGGAATTTTGATGCATGTTGGCTGGATACAAAATATTGCAGGTGACCTAATTTCTTCTACAGCAAGAGCAGTGAATAACAAAAAAAAAAAATTATCAAAACGATTATTTTTCAGCAACAACAGAAAAATAGTTTCCATGAATTGAGTACGGTGGGCAGAAGGAAGGCCAAACTGAAGCAGGAATTCCAAAAGGAAGGAAGTGTGCCTTATGGATTTTCCCTCCTTCCACAATAATGGAGAGCTCTGATATTCCTATTCTCAAACAGACCAAGAATGTTGCCCTATTCAGTTTCCCACATGGCGTAAGCAGCAGTCACAGCAACACACACACTTAATGTTATGGTCACTTCCATTCAGAAAGGAGGCACTGCAAGAATGACAAAGCTTCAGGGTTGGGGGCACCTGGGGAGTTTAGAATACAAAATGCAGTAAAATATCAACTTATATTACCATGCCTATCATCACCTGTTGATGCACACGTCCTAAAATCACACGTCCTAAAATGATGCCTTTTGGCACTTTAGAATGGCATTAATATTTGGAATTTTTATCCTGTTTTATAAACAAAGCAATTTTATCACTGAAAACTGGGAAACGAAAAAGAAAAAAGCCACCTATGATCTCACGATCCACGACTAATTGTTAGCATTTTGTAGATTTCATTCTAGTCTTTTTTTTTTTCTCTATTTGGCAGTTAAACATGGTAACACCAAGAAACCAAGTCTTGCATTTTATTCTGTCTTCTCAGAAAACTCTTCACTAAAGCTGTTAAAACAAAACCACCCAGTAATTTCAGCTAAAATAAATTTTGCTCACAGATTTCTCCCAGCTCTAAGATTTTGTGGTGGTGGTGGTTTGTTTTTACTTCAAAAACAAAGGCTGTTAAATCTCAGAGTTTAAAGCATTGACAAAGAGCCAGGAGATTAGAAGAAACTGTAAGCACCTTGAAGAAGGCAGGGGATTCGTGTTTGCGCTCCCACACCGCAGTGGGATACAGTGAGGACGCAATCCCATCCTTAGCACCGTTTGCCCCAGAGTCTTAGGGTGATACAATGTGGCAGCAAGAAAATACTTGGGGTCTTAAATATATAACAAAGTTATAGCTCCCATTTTTGTTAAAATGGTTGTTTAGAATTTAAAACATTTTCCAAGAGCCCCAAAATAAACCCACATCTATATAGTCAGTTAATCTATAATAAAGGAAGCAAGAAGGTACAATGTGGGAAAGACAATCATTTCAGTACATGGCGCTAGGAAAACTAGGCACCCACTTTCTTACACCATACACAAAAATAAACTCAAAATGGATTAAAGACCTAAATGTGAGCTCTTATTACCATAAATTTCCTAAAAGCAAACCTTAGCAATGATACCTTGGACATCACCCTTAGCAACATATTTATGAATATGTCTGAGGCAAAGGAAACAAAAGTAAAAATAAACTACTGGGACCACATCAAAATAAAAAGCTTCTGCACAGTAAAGGAAACCATCAATATAACCAAAAGACAACCTATTGAATGGGAGAAGATATTTGCAAATGATATATCCATCAAGTGGTTAATATCCAAAATATATAAAGAACAAACGCAACTCAATACCAAAATAATAACAATTATTATTTGATTAAAAATGGGCAGAAAGGGGCACCTGGGTGGCTCAGTCGGTTGAGCATCTGTCTTCAACTCAGGTCATAATCCTAGGGTCCTGGGATCAAGCCCTGCATCGGGCTCCCTGCTCAGTGGGGAGTCTGCTTCTCCCTCTCCCTCTGCTGCTCCCCCTGCTTGTGTACTCTGTTAAATAAATCTTTAAAATATATATATAAAATAAAAACAGAGAACTTGAACATTTTTCCAAAGACAGATCACCAAAAGACACACGAAAAGATGCTCAACATCACTCATCATCAGAGAAATGCAAATCAAATTCACAATGAGATATCACCCTACTCCTGTCAAAATGGCCAGTATCAGAAACAAGTGTTGGCAAGGATGTGGAGAAAAAACAAACTCTCCTGCATTCTTAGTAGGAACATATATTGGTATAACCACTGTGGAAAACAGTATGGAGGAGCCTCAAAAAGTTAAAAGCAGAACTACCGTATGATCCAGCAATTCCACCACTGGATATTTACTCAAAGAAAACAAAAAAAACAATTTGAAAAGACGTATGTACCCCTTTGTCTATTGAAGCATTGTTCATAATAGCCAAGATATGGAAGCAGCCTAAGAATCCATCAATAGATGAATGGATAAAGAAGATACTACATGGGGCAGCCCAGGTGGCTCAGCGGTTTAGCGCTGCCTTCAGCCCAGGGCCTGATCCTGGAGACCTGGGATCGAGTTCCACATCGGGCTCTCTGCGTGGAGCCTGCTTCTCCCTCTGCCTGTAGCCTGCTTCTCCCTCTGCCTGTGCCTCCGCCCCTCCTCTCCCTCTCTCTCTGTGTCTCTCATGAATAAATAAATAAAAATCTTAAAAAAAAAAAAAAAGATACGACGTGTACACACAAGCACACACACAGAGGATTAGCCATAAAAAAAAAATGAGACTTTACAATTTGAGACTTACAGGGTATTATGTCAAGTGAACTAAGTCAGAGAAAGACAAATACCATATTATATCATTTATATGTGGAATCTAAAAACTAAAACAAATGAACAAAAAACAAAAAGGCAAACAGATTCTTATATATAGGAAACAAATTGGTAGTGGGGAGGGTGGGCAAAATAGGTGAAGCAGATTAAGAGGTACAAACCTCCAGTCATAAAATAAGTCACAGGGATGCAGAGTACACAGCATAGGGAATATAGTCAGTAATATTGTAATAATGTTGTATGATGACAGATGGTGACTATACTTATTATGGTGACTTATTATGGTGACTACTTATTATATAATTATATATGTGAATAATGCATACAATTGTCGAATCAAGATGTTGTACACCTGAAACCAATAACATTGTATGTTAATTAAACTTCAATTAAAAAATTGAAAAAAAAAACTGCACACATTTTCCAGGGAAATAGTCCAAGAAACGGGTTGGGGCAGATCTCCAGTTTACTCTGCAAAATCTAATCCATATAGTTCAAACCAAAGTCCTCCAAGATAAAGTAATTGTGACAATTCACTGGAGTGTGAAAATATTCATTTCTCACTTTTTTCTTTAATGCCTAGTTTATAAAATACATAACATTAATACAGTGGGAAAAGCAATTTCTAAATATACAGAAATTGGCAATACAAACTGTAAAAGTTCTAACTTCTCACTTTTAAACAGAGAGGTTTGGAGACCATTAGCTTATCCAGTAACACCAGCATTCCTCATGTTTGCTATCCTATTGATAACAAGACCTCTTTATAAAAACACGTTCTGTGTTTTAACCCAGACAGCCCCAGGAATAAATCCCATTACTGTGTGAATAAATCCCATCACTGAAACATCCCATTACACTGTGGGCTCTCTCTGAAACAAACTTAGTAATGGGAGTTTGGAATCCCAGAATAGGAGCTCTGTGAGGAAGCTGGGCTACTTCGTTTCTCCAGGGCGACTCTCAGAAAGCAGTGGTTCTTCAGCTCCTTCAGTGTAACACCCTAATAATATGGTAAGTAGAATGGACCTTCTCCTCATATGTTTTCAGGGGTCTGATTGATGTACCTGCTGAAACTCACACATGGAATCTCTGGAACCATAATTCTGGGGAGCAGAAGGTGGATTCGGCCACAACTAAAAAGACCTTCAGTTATAAAGTGCCGATGGAGTGGGGACTTAAGGTCTGATCCATCAAAGTGCAGCACATTTGTGGCAAATGCTCCAGTTGGAAATGGCTTGTGTGGAGGGAGCCCAAATCTGAGATGCTTATCATAGTCAACCATGCTAGATATGCACATTTGTCACACACACACACATTTCTCATTTGTCAGGTTTCCCACAAGGTACTGCCAGCTCTTCTCTGGGTCTAATCCTAACACTGAAAAAGACAGAGTCCTGGTTCTGTGCCAGGTTCTACCAGTTTCTGATCTTTACCTGCTCTCCTAATTTCCAACTCTGTTTAGTGATGGATTCTCCACACAGGGCTCAGATCCAATTTTAAGACACAAATCTCATCAGAGGATTCATATATCATTTGTATCCCCCAAAAGCTCCTTACTACTTTTAAAAAATCTAAATCCTGCTTTTTGATTTCCTGTTCCACCAATTAAATCTTCATAAGTGGTTGTATTTTCCACATATGAAACAGAGTGGTAGGGGCTGTGATTACCCACCCTGGTCCTTTGGGGGAAAGCTCCTCTTCCCTCTGTGTGGTTGCCAGAGGTCTGCTGCCTGAGAGAGGACAGTCATAATATCCTCTCCCCAGTACAGTGAGTGGCCTGGAGTTGGAACTGGATCCAAGTGAGTTGAGTCTTCCCGGAGGTCAATATGCATAAGTACAATGAATAGATGCTGAGAGTAAAATCCCTCCTGCACCTGTAACTTTTGTAAGCTAATTTTGTTTGTTGTTGTTTTCAGGCAGTTTGGAAAAGGTTTCTAAACTTCTGAGATAAACATAGAATTTAGACCATACTGAACTTCCCTGCCTTTAATTAGATGCATATTTATAAGGCTATAAGAGCAAATCTGCCCAGATCTTTCAACTCAACAGGATATGAGACTATAACATGATTCCCAAATTCCACCCTCTCGTTTATATAGCTTCACGATACTCAATCCATCTCTCCTCCCTATCATAGCTTGTTTAATATATCAGCAGGACTATTTATAGGATAGTTTCAATGGAGATTGCGCTATCACACTGACCTTCCTCAGAAAGTATACTGCTGAGTATAACAGTTTCTAGCTCTCTAGCCTATACTCCACAGAGAGCAAATTGGGTGATTTCATTTACACCGTTTTAACACACCAGCTGCCACAGAAGAACAGATGGGACTTTATAGTATAGCCAACCAGAATCTGCTCCAGGAACTGAAGCCTCAGAACCAGAAGAGCTGGGAACTAGAGTGGGCCCCTGTGCTCTGCTTTACAGATGAGGCAATGACATTCCACAGGGATTTCAGTTCCTCTGGGTTTGAGTCTCTGGATCCAGATTAGAGACCCCACAGGAGATACACAACTTTCACACAAACTGCCCTCTCCTTCAGCCATTTGCATAGAGAGTCACAGATTGTTTACCCTTAAAGTCATCTTGAGGAACAGACCCTTTATTTAGGAACTGGATCCTACAGGGGGAGTAATTCAACTTAGACACAGTTAAGTGAGAGGATACCCTTGTCTAGTCTCCCATACCATTGCTTTTCCAGGATATCATGTAGCCTCTAGAACACAAGCACCAACATACTGCCATATTCTTTGGTTGCCCAATCAATCAGTTAAATCAGAAACTGAGGAACATCAGTAGGTCATTTAGAAATATCTTCAATTTCATAGTAATAATAGGGTGGGTTATGTGACATATTGATATAACTATATAAAAACCTCTACTGGGATCCCTGGGTGGCGCAGCGGTTTGGCGCCTGCCTTTGGCCCAGGGCGCGATCCTGGAGACCCGGGATCGAATCCCACGTCGGGCTCCCGGTGCATGGAGCCTGCTTCTCCCTCTGCCTGTGTCTCTGCCTCTCTCTCTCTCTCACTGTGTGCCTATCATAAATAAATAAAAATTAAAAAAAATAAAAAAAATAAAAAAAAAAAAACCTCTACTAACTTCCAGTCTTATCTAGGTAATAATAGAGGCCTCCGGTTGAATGTGGCAGATTAACCACTCACTATTCATCTTTCCTTTCCAAAGTCACCTAAACAATGTAATGGTAAAGCAAAATATAGATATATTTTAGTTTATATGCAAAATATACATATATTTTAGCTTATATATATTTATCACTTATATATTTATATATTATATGCTTACATGTTACTTACATATTAGTTATGTGTATTATATATTTAAAATATATATTTATTATGTACATAATATATATTTATATTCAATATATATATAAAAGAAATAGATGAAGGCAAGAGAATAGGAAGGAAAAGAGCTGAAGACTAATTCCAAGAAATTTGGGGAAGACAAAACAGAGCAAGGCCTGACCTAACTTCCTCAACTCTGCTACAGCCTAAAGAACCTGCAGAGAAGATATTGAGAATAATTTGCCATCGCAAAAACCCAAAAAGGGTCGGGTTTGGAGACACTGTGTACCATGGAGGACAGCAGTGAGACAACACTAGAAACTTAGAGATTGTTTGAAAGTTCATTTAGAAAGAGGCTGGATGCCCAGGTCTCTGCTTTAACACTTCCTAGGTACAGGCGTGGTGTCTTCTCACCTTGACGAAATTCCTTCAACAAGAAAGCCCGATACAATGCAAGGTTGAGGATTGCAGACCTCAGGCACTTATGTGCAACTCAAGTAAGGCTTGGAATCAGGGGGAAAGAAAGGGCATTAAATAGCAATATGCATTCTGAGCCATGGGACTCAACTGCTGCTTTCCTTCTCCAAAGTTTTATTCCTCCAAATGTCAAACGCCAAACAGATACTCCTAAAGTAAAGAAGACTAGGAGTCTTCTCTGGAAAAATTCACACAAGACCTTCAGTTATTGTATGGATATTCAGACTGGTAAAACAGTTGGCTGAAAACCACCTATCAGCTAGACCACCCTACTTTCATAGAGCTTCCAATCAGCTTTTTCATATTCTTTTAAACAAAAGCCAATGACCAAAAGCACCATACATTTGAGGAATTACCCTCAACAGAAATGAGAGACCAATTCTTGTAATATAGTGTAAAGTGAGAGTTCTCCCTTTCATAAGGTCTTTAATTTTTTCCATGACCCCTTACACTCCTTCCCTTACTGGTGCTAACCAAATACCCCACCATAACCATCTCTTGCAGGAGACCAGTATGCCTAGTATGCCTGGATTCATTCACAATATTCTGGGCTTCAGCAAGGTATTAACAAATTCTTCCAGGAGATCATCTGAGTTCCTTGTGTCAAGAGATGGCCAGGCTGAAAGATGAAAATTGGGGGATGAGAGACCTCTTGTATATTTACAAGGCATTCATCCTGGCTTATTCAACACTTACTCAAGCTATTGGCAATTATGTCAGTACTATGATTCTCAAACTTTAGATGACTGCTCTAGTTGGGACAGCCAAAACATGCTGACAGAACCAAGATGCCACCCAAACAGAATTTGAAGTGACAGGCAGGATAAGGACCAACTTGACTGGATCAAAAACTGTCTTGTATTCATATTTTTAAAAAGTTATACAAATAGAGGAAGATTTGAACAAATATAGGTAAATTATTAAGAAATCTTCAAGAAAAACATAACCTCAAGAATCTGAGTTTCCTACACATTCCTGCACATTCAGTGCCTCTTCTACAAAACAGTCGCCCAAAAGACCAATACTTTGTGGACCAGCACTGCACAGCTGGACCTAGCCCAGGTAATTTACAGGCATTACACATCAAGAAGGTGAACAGAGCAGAACATGACTAGAAAATGTAACCAGATTGACATGGCTCAAGATTATGCAGGATGAAGAATTGTACACTTCCCACTTTGGTTGCTCAGAAAGTCATCCTCTCCAATCTCACCAGAAGGAATAGCAAATGGTGTTGTGGAAATTGAGAAAGTGAAGCTGTGACTTCACAATAAGGATCAGATGAGACCAACACCAGCAAACACCAAGTTAGAAGAATCGGTGGTAGCGACAGCTTCCACTCCCCCCATTCAGACTAGGATTATCAAACAAACCCAGTTCACAGTGAGGTGCAATGTAGAGAGATTCTTCTGTTTCTAGTGAATTACCTATTATATGAAGAATTTAAGCCAAAACATCGAGTCAAGCAATCTACTGAATCCTGGAACTAATAACCACACCTTCTGCATCCTACATCTTGCAATCAATATATTCCAGAAGCCTAGGTCTAGAAATGGCTATCTATAACCATGTCTTTCCTTTTTTTTTTTTTTTTTTAAATAGGATGTATCAAGTAATGGCATGGTCTAGAATTTTATTGCAGTTACATCAACCCTTCTCCAATAATGAAACATCAACACATATAAAAGGGAAGTTTAAAAAAAAGACTTATTAAAAATATATTAACTCACATGCCAACAAAGCTTTAACAGATGTAGAATATTCACGAAAGCCAAACCTTGGTTTCTGGAACATAATTCAAGAGTATTGGCCACATCTGCTGTTTTACCCTTCTTTGTGTTTAAAAACTATCACTGGCTCCCTTTGACTCCTGGACTGTTACCAGCCCAGCCTGGCATTCAAAGCCTTGGCAATGGGATTCATGGCTCTTTGGCTCAACTCTCAGAGATGCCCTCCATTTGCCCCATGTCACAGAGAGTTAACACTATGGTATTTCTAAATATATCCAGCATTTCCCTATCTCCTCTCCTTGCTTCAGGCTCTACTACCATCATCCTCTGCTCTCCCAGCCATCCAACACTCAGCCTGACCCACGTTTGAATGCTATACATGATGCCGTGTAGTGGATCAGAATGCCAAATGCTCAGCAACAGTATACAGGTAACAGGATCTGATTAATATTAGTATTATCATATTATAATATTATTAATATATTATATATTATTATATATTATATTATATATAATTATATTATAATTAATAGATAAGTAATAATATTAACATTAGTAAGTGTTGAATAAGCCAGGATGAATGCCTTGTTAATATATATATTATTAATAACTAATATTAATATTAGTAAGTGTTGAATAAGCCAGGATGAATGCCTTGTAAATACACAAAAAAATCTGATTCAGGTATTTCCTTATATAATATATATGGAAATATCAAAATTATCTAAATCTAAATAATTGATTATGACAGATTTGGCTTATTTAATAAACAGATTTCTAAATGGGAACATGCTTTTGTCACCCCCACCCCCAATCGGGTCTCTAATGTAATTCTGGTCTCAGTTACGGATGTACTTTTAACACATGGAACAATCATTTATATTTCAACTGTATATACACAAAATAAATACCCACAGTGAGGTAATCTGTAAGCAGACAAATATTAAAGCCAGTAGGAACAACCATGATATACTTTTATCTTCTAATAGTTATGCTCTGAGTAAATGGAAGAAATACTCCATGTTATATAATACTTGATACAATCTCTAGAACTGGAGGGAGAATGTGTTTAACATCTGCTCTGATGTTTTGCCTATACATTATGAAACTTTAGTCATCTCAGCTTAAAAAAAAACTTAAATAACATGCATTTGGCTACTAGGAGTATTTCTTGTGACTAAGAATTTACTTAGTCTGAAAGATGAAATGTCAGACTTCAAAAGGAAGGAAACAAAATTAGTGCAAATCCACACCCACTCTCCCACTGAAGAAATGATGTCACTCACCTGCACCCCAATGTTTATAGCAGCAATGTCCATAATAGCCAAACTGTGGAAGAAGCCTCGGTGTCCATCGAAAGATAAATGGATAAAGAAAATGTTGTTTATGTATACAATGGAATATTGCTCAGCCATTAGAAACAACAAATACCCACCATTTGTTTCGATGTAGATGGAACTGGAGGATATTATGCTGAGTGAAATAAGTCAATTGGAGGAGGACAAACATTATATGGTCTCATTCATTTGGGGAATATAAAAAATAGTGAAAAGGAATAAAGGGGAAAGGAGAAAAAATGAGTGGGAAATATCAGAAAGGGAGACAGAACATGAAAGACTCCTAACTCTGGGAAAAGAACTAGGGGTGGTGGAAGGGGAGGAGGGCGGGGGGTGGGGGTGACTGGGTGGCGGGCACTGATGGCAGCACTTGACGGATGAGCACTGGGTGTTATTCTGTATGTTGACAAACTGAACACCAATAAAAAATAAATTTATTTTTTAAAAAAAGAAATGATGTCACTGAGTTTACAGAGTTCTCCTCTTAGAGACTGACGCAAAGATAGCATTAATTCAGAAAACAATGTTTCACCTTACTTCTATACTCCAAACACCACATCTACAAATTCTTATAAGTAGAACTCCCCCAATATATATGAAGTGTAGGTCCACTCTAACAATAAATTTGCCAGATAAAATCTTCAATTGTTGTTCAACTAGCAATGTTGTCCACAAGTATGCAAAATTTAGTATCCATTAATTAATGTGGGTTAAAAATTTAAAAATCACACAAACCTGTTCAATTAAGTCACTTGAATAGCTCTTGCTTCTGGAAAGGACATAATTTTTTTCCTCCATGGAGTTTCAACCCAAAGACCCTTGAAGAACAAACTAAAGAAATCTCTCATATTCTTTCTTTTGTGTTCTCCAAATTGTCTGATCTTTTTTACCCAATTGAACATTTTAAGTTGATTAAGTTAAACGTGAAGTCATCAGCAACCTAACTAGCCAGAGAAGGGTTAGCAGAGTTAAATTCAGTCCTTGCCACACAGTATCTTTGGAGCAACCAAGGACCACGGCCAACAAGATATGTACCACGAGGATAATAGTTGGTTTGGAATCCAGTGTAAGAAACAAAACTCCTAGTGATTAATGTTGAAGCTGTGCTATCACCCTGCAAACTTCCTAAGGGGTACAGCTTCTCAGTTTCAGTAACACATGCCTGACAAAGCCTCATACTTTTATTTTCATCCCCCTGCTTGAGAAATGATGGAAAACCTGAAAGGATCCAAGCCATAAAGAACTCCCACTGAGACAATTTAAAACTCATTCAATCACAGCAACTGCCACTTAGAGGGGAAAAAAAAGTCACCAGGAGTATAGGCCAACAACGTAATCAACATCTATTGGAATCAGAAAATGTCTGGAAGCCAGGGCTTCACATTAGCACCAAGGCCAAGGAGAACAGTGTTACTTCAGAGGTTTTAGGAAAAGATCTTATTAAAAAGGCTTTGGGATAAGGCCCTAACCAAACATATTCCCCAAAGGGAAGATGGGGAGCAAAAAAGAATGAAGTTTTAGCAGAAAAGAGAAACATCTGGATTCAGTTATCAAAGATGGTTTATATTAGAAGAAAATTTGATAAACAATAGTAGGAAAGAGCACTGAGCCAGAATATCAAGACTATGCCAAACAACTCAGATTCTAAAGTTTGAGAGTTCCAGAGACAGTTTAAAATATTTCTACTTGCTTGCCCCTCATTAGAAATTTTGTATAGTGAGATCCCTACCCATTGAAACATTTTTACATTAGTAAACGGGAAATCCGTTCTTCTAAGAGCAACTTCTTGTGAAAAATTTCTTCTTCACTTAAAGGAAAAAGGATATTAAAAAAAAAAAAGGAAAAAGGATATAAAGGGGAAAGAAAAGTAGAAAGAAAAGCAGTGATGTACCATGGAACTAAAAGGAATTCAGATTATGTCTTCCAGATTGAGGGATGGGTCAGGGAAGAAGGGGTGGATTTAATTTTTAGAACAGGAAGGCCAAGTTAATGGTTTGGTAAGTGCCTGCTATTGCCAATTCAACCAGGAATTCCGAGGAATGGAAAGAAGAGGCAGCTAATCCTATTTAGGACACTGAAAGGCTGAGAGCCAAGTAAATGAGTCCTAAGAGGGGATATTGTCTTTTGTCTCCACTTAGGCTTTTCATTATTTTCTGAAAGTTGTCTCATCACTTTCTATGACTGTAAGGAAAAATCCTTCCACTGTATTTTGGAACTTCCTCTATTGTCTTTACTAAGTTAGTGCTTTTGTAAACCATTCTACTCCCCTGCTTACTTCTAACAGGGATGGGAAGGCTGCAATGCAGATATTGTTTCCAAATCCAATCACTGGAGCCACTCACGTACCATTAGGTTTAGGAGCTAAGAAGTGACCTCTGCTCCCTTCATATTGAAGTATGTAAAAACGGAGCCCCAGAATGCTCAGGAGACATGTAAGGTTCTCGGTGACTTTTAGAAGCACAAGTGAGATGCTAATGCAGTTTTCCTCACTCAGTTCTTGTTCAGTCCATTAGGGAGCCTATTCTTTCTACTTTTGTCCTCTAATTATTTGTTAAAAAGGAAGGTATTGGACACTGGAGATGTAGTTTTGAAAGAGGGTTTTTCCTCCATTTTGACCGCAGGCTATACTTTCTAATTGATGAAGTTGTTTCCTGCTCATTGCTTAACTCAGGCAAAAGACCTGGTGGGCAAATCATCCCCTGGATGGGAACCCAAACTACCCCCTCAGGTGATAATGCCTGCCCTGGGCCAGCAAGACCCCCACACACACACCCCACTGTTGACCCCACCATAGGACTGACTATAAAATAATGATCAACCTGGCCTTTACTACTCATTTGCACATACCCACGGACCTTTGCCCCACATTTTCCCTATATAAACTTAGATGTATTTCCAGCACTTCGGAGACAGCATTTGACATAAGTCTACTATCTTCCCGGCGTTGGTCTCACTGAAATAAATTCCTCTCTTGTTCCAGCACCACTGGTCGGCCTTTAGGTTTTGTCAGGGTCATGTGGCCAAACCAGGTGTCCCCGCACCTTGGGCTCTGGTTACATTCTTAGGACATAATCACTGCCCTGGAGCAGTTTACAACTACTAAAGAAGCCAGGGATATACATGAAAACATAGGTAATAATATGGTTAGCAAAAATGCTACAGGGATCCAGAGGAGGGAGCCTTTGCCAAGGGCAGGACAGGGGCAAAAGAAGGCTTTGTGACATTGGGGGACATTTGGTGGGAAAGGTAGACCATATGTAAGGGCCACAAGAGAGCACTCTCAGAGGGGATGGATGGTGGGCTTACAGTCCCATCACAGTCCCATCCCAACACTTTGGAATGGCTCTTGACAGATTTCAGAAAACAGAGAACAATGGGAATAGGGATGAGAAGAAAGTAGGAAAGCTATAGAATGTCCTCCATGACAGGCTAAAGAACAGCAACTTTCCTTACCAGCCAATAAAAATTTCTGCTGGTACAGACAGAAGTTTTAGTAAAAATAAAACTGATGCATACAAGGTAGCATTTTAAGGAGAACAGCGCTGGAAATGTAGGAGAAGGCAGACTGAGGAAGATTGGCATCAGGGAAATCTATGAGCAGGCCAGCAGTTCAAATGCTAGGTGGTTGGGCCCAGTGAAGAGAAGGGTGAACAGGTATAAGAAAGAACATTCAGAGAACGGCCAATGGGATACAGCCATCAACTGGATGTGGCGTAGGATAAAAGATGGAGGAATCAAAGGAAGCTTTAAATCTTCACGTACAGGTATGGGAGTCTCCATGACAAGAGAGAAGGATGTCAGGGATACCCCGACAGGTGGTGGCAGGGGTAGAGTGTGGTCACATGGGTAGACAAATCCCAAAGGCAGAGATCACGTGCAGAACTACAGCTCTGGAAAAACACCAGGAAGTAAAGTGTCAGGAATCATAGAAAAGTAATAGCCAACCCCTGAGGATGAAGGAGTTATCCAAGGCATTCCAGAGCTCAGCCTGGGGTACAGGCCATTGTTAGGAGGCAGTCAGGAAAGGGGCCAGAGAGGGAAAAGTCTCAAGAGGAGGCTAAGAATGAAGACAGTGCGGAAAAAGAAAAAAGAATGAAGACAGAACATAAAAGAAAGCCAGGCAGGAGCTTCACAAATTAAATGCTCAAGGAATCAAATTCAATGAACACAGATAAAACACATTGATTGGATGGGGTGACTAGAAGATCATGTGTATTAGAAAAAAAAAGTTAAGAAAGCTGATGTTAAGCAATAAAATGGTCCAAAAGGAGATATGGGAACTTGAACAATCTACATTGATAATCTATAAGGAAATAATAAAATCAGAAAAATCTGAAAGGCAGGGAGATATAACAGGAGGCTCTGTGCACTATGATTCAGGAAATGGGCTCTGACAATATCACCAGCTCTAAGGCGCTGAGCAGGAAAGGCTACCATGTGCTGTGCTAAGCTTTTTACCTGTGTTCATGAACTCAACCTCCAAAATAGGCCAACAAAGTAAACCCTACTAGTTCCTTCTTTTTTTTTTTTAATTGCGGAAAATGAAGCACTGAGAAGTTCTAGAACTTGACCAAGGACATAAGCTAATAAACTATTAGCTTAATTAAACTATTAAGTCTGAAGCCTCAAGTGCACCTTAGTCACTGCTCTTCTCCACCAGGTACTATGTAGCCTCGGACAAAAGCATGTCTACTGAGCTTCAGTGTTCTCACTTGTAAAAATATGGCTAGACTTTGCTGATATGTAACATTTTCAGCATTAACATTCTGAGATTCTCAGGCTCTATGTTATAGGATGTCTCTGCCAAGGCTTTCCTAAACACCCAGCTTCCCTTTCTTGGCTTCTTTACCTTTCAACAAAGGGCTCTGCTTTATCTACAATTAAGCCAGGAGCCCACAGGAGTGGCTTACCCTCAGCCTGTCATCTCCTTGCTTTCAACAAGTAGCAATACATCAGAGTCACACAGGAGAATATTCATCAGATCAAGTACAATACCCAGTTTCATTACGTGTGACCATTCCTCAGGGCCCGGCTAAACATAAAAATCAATTTTATATGTAAGTGAAATAGAAATAGGAGGACAGTGTGTAAGAGATGATCTGGCTGCTTCCTGAATTTCCTTAGCATCGAAACTGGTGATTTTCTAAATGTTAAAAGGGACAGAAGTCAAGCTTTCTTGAGCCAACATATTTAGCGAGGAGGGTTCCAAAAGGTAAAGCTGTCACCACCTTCCTATTCCATAGTTAACAGGAGGGTTCCAACATAGAAAGGTTCTCTGCACCAGGCATAGGATAGGTTTTCTGCACCAGGCAACAATACTCTGGTTCTCAGTGCTCATGAGGCAATCCCTCCCTTGTTTTAATGCCCCATTGGACACCACACTGCAGACGCAGAAAGGGAATGCTTAGCAGATGTAAAGCAGAGCCAAGTCCCTATTGTTTACAGCTATTCTCCTCCGAATGCCAATCCCAACAGCATAAAGATCCACTCAGAACCAAATAAAACAGAGAAAGATGAGGAGGTCAGCAGAGCGATGAGGGCAGGAAGACTTCCCCACTTTACTGAGGACAAATCAGTAGATAAACAATTCTCAAGACCCCATCTCCCCAGTGGCCAAACCATATCCTCTTCTCTTCTTTCATAGCTTTCTGTTATAACAAGGCTTCCTGTCACATTTGATAAACCCTTACACTCTATGTTGCAATCCCATCCTTTCCAGCCTCCACCCAGCTCTGTTTCTATTACCTATCCCCTCTCCTTTGTATCTTCTCTCCCTTTCTCCTGGCTTACCCCACAGACATGCTTGGGGTAGGGGGTGGGGATTTGGCTGCTTCTGTTTGTGTCTGTGTGTTCAGGGCAAGTAGAGTACATCTACCACTCTTGGACATCAGGAGCAGAAAGTGGAACTATACAGAACAGCAGGCTTCAGCTCACTTCCATACTTGCTCCACCAGGACCAGGCCTGGGCCAGTGTGCCAAAGGGCCTCTGACTCATCGTCCCTTATTCTGGTGTCCCCATCTACCTCCCAACACTCCAATGTTGCCATCTGCTAAACCAATCCTCTACGATTTAAGTCTTGCCATATAACTTGCCTCTTCAAACTGCAAAACAATCTTCAAGAAGGAGGAAAAAGATTAAAGAAAGTAATATTGCTAAATTTCAGAAACCACTACCAAACAGTAGAGAAACATTTAGAAAGAACAGAACTGCCCGGGCATTCTGAAACCCAGAGAGAAAAGATGATCTCCCCACAAAGCCAGTCTTGCTCCCCACGGTGTTTCCAAGATGCACTGCATACAGCAGGCATTAAAACTGGTCATGAAGACGCACCATGAAGTTACACTGGACATTCTGCCATTACCCCAGGGAAGAAGAGGCCAACAATGTCTCTGATTAGATAGTCCCTGAGGAGCATCTTCCCCAGGATTCTTAATCTCTCAAGCAAAGATAATGAGAGTAAATGACTGCTCAAATGTTGGAGATGTGAACACTGCTTGGAAGACTATCAGTCAGTTCAATCACCTCAGTTTATAAAAAAGGAAAAGGAGATGCAGAGGAAATTGCTCAAAGGTCACACAGCAAGACAGAGACAGAGCTGGAACTGGAACCCATGTTCTTTGGGTCATCAACCCAATTTATTCCACTACCACAGTACACGGCCTGTGTCTGTCCTCTTACATGCTGAGACACACACCTTTATAAATTAATCAAAGGTACTTAGATTACCAGACCTTTCCTGTAACCATGTGTTCTTTGCTATTGGAATCTTAACATCAATCCCAAAGTTATGTCACACAATTCCTGAGAAGTGCCTGGAACTGTTTATATAAGCAGTATAGGGAATTCAAGATCAAGTATTCGGTGAGTGACTCAAAACCGAAGACAAAGACGGCCAACACCGGAAAATGTATGTGGCTTTTTCTAATAGGCTAGGTTTCAAGTATATGTAATACTACTACTCCCTCCACTTCCTATGTCCTGGTGACTGGAAATCTTGGGGTGAGTTCAAGGTCGACCTACACACACAAAGGAAACGCCCTAGGATGGTCTTAAGGAAATGTGGCCCCCAAAAGAGGTAAATTTAAGGCACATCATTCCAATAAACGATCTCAAGTGACAATGTTCTTTCCAACTACTATGCTGCAACAAAGGATTTATACCTTTTTCCTTATTAACTTAAGGGGCAGAGATTTTATCCAGAAGGCTTCCTTAGGGTACTGCTTCAGCAATACAATCAAAACCATTTTATTCAGCTCCAGTTTCTTCCACGTTAATACATCACTATTGTCCTGAGGGAAATAAAGTTATCCCATCTCTTAGCCTATGAACTTCAGAAGGAGAATTCCAGTTGTCACCTCGCTGCCTTTGTGAATGGCAGAAGTGCTAACCACATCATCAGGAATAGTTATGTCAGTCTGGCCCAGCTAGAACGTATTCCCTTTAGTAACTTTTAATCAGTGCTGTCTACTCTTTTCTTTTTAAACAAAAACACTGGTATTCCCCAGGTTAGATTTCAACTTTTAGAACTGAAGTTTCCATATGATCCCATTCATTTGTGCTTAGAGAAAAAAAAAAAATACTGCAAGAAAGTGTACAAAAAGTTTAAGCTACAGACAGCTTCTCTGATAGTTTGGAATCTTTTACAGCTGTATCTTTATAGCCAGAATGACTAATGCAGGACCACAGGGGCTTGGTGGGTAACTGAGTCAAGATTACAGGCTCAAGTTCACAAGCAGATAGAGTGGTAGGGGCTCTGGCCAAGTGGAGAAGCTATGGCCCATCTTACAGGGCAGCCTCTGTGAAGACTTAGCCCATTACTACCAGGAGGAAGACCACTGCAGTGTAACCAGATCTTCTTTGTCAAGAGAAGACACAAATCCAAGTTTGGGGAGGTCTCAATTTTTTGTAAATGTCAACTCAAGTTGAAAATGAAACACTGTGCCCAGCCAAATATGCCCATAGGCTAGCCTTGGTTGCAGAGCGTCCAGTGTACTACGGAAAGGGGGAATAATACATGTTCAGTGACTAGGATACTGTTAAAATTCCTTTAGAAGGTTAGTCTCAGAAACTCTCCAGTGGCCTGAAGAAATGTGTAAAAGAAATAGGAACATAAGCAGAGACAGCAAATTATTAAAGTTTCATAGATTTGGGGACAATGAAAGCATTCCCATTCTCTGTAAAGTCACTGGGTTAATGCACATAAAACCCCACTCTTCAGCCACTACAAAAGTCAACCAAGAGGCCTGTTCCTCTTGGTTACTCTCTATGCCCCCATTTACTGACATCCTGCCAATACCCAACCAGTGGCTAGCACCAACAAACACCCGCCCCTCATTCCCAGCCCCAGACCTCGGTGCAGACCTTACCCGTTGCCTGGACCACTAAAGCTAATATGGCACCCCCAGACTCCCGCTTCCCTCTCCTGCCTCTCTCCAACTTTGATTCCTTCTATATAAAGCTACCAAAGTGATTTTTTCTTTTCTTTTTTTTTTTTTTTTTAATTTTTATTTACTTATGATAGTCACAGAGAGAGAGAGAGAGAGAGGCAGAGACACAGGCAGAGGGAGAAGCAGGCTCCATGCACCGGGAGCCCGACGTGGGATTCGATCTCGGGTCTCCAGGATCGCGCCCTGGGCCAAACGCAGGCGCCAAACCGCTGCGCCACCCAGGGATCCCGAAGTGCTGATTTTTTCTTTAGTACACATATTATAAATCTTCTGGAAGTAGAGAAAGAAAACTGCTAACAGTAGTTGCTCCCAGAAGAGGGACCTGACCAACAGAAAGCCTGGGCTTGAGGGAGTTCGACCTGCCCCTGCACCTCCTTCCACTTTTTGAGTTTTGTTTTCACCACAGAGTATCGCCCTCTCGGGATGCCTGGATGGCTGTCAGTTAGGTGTCTGCCTGAAGCTCGGGTCATGATCCCAGGATCCTGGGATTGAGCCCTAAATCAGACTCCCTTCTCAGTGGGGAGCCTGCTTCTCCCTCTCACTGCTGTTCTGCTTACTTGTGCTATTTCTCTGTCAAAGTCTTTTTTAAAAAGGTATCATTTTCTCAAAAATATAATAAGTCTTTAAAAATGTAGTAGTGCAGGGCTTCTAGATTAAGCAGCAGGGCATTTCCCAACACACACGGGCATATCCATGGACTAACAATTTAGTAAGTGATATGAGAGTATAATGAGAAATGAAGCAGCAGAGAGCTTGGGACACAAGCAGATAAAAGCAAGAGTAGAATTGGAAGTTGGCAGGAACTGAGATTAGAAGTGTAGAAACTGGAGCGCATGGGTGACTTGGTTAAGCATCTGCCTTTGGCTCACGTCACAATCCCAGGGCCCTGGAATGGAGCCCCATGTCAGGCTCTCTGCTCAGTAGGGAGCCTTCTCCTTCTCCCTTTGTCTGCTGCTCCTGCTTGGGCACATACTCTCTGTCAAATAAATAAATAAAATCTTTAAAAAAGAAATGTAGAAACTGAGTCTGAAGCACACCTGCAGAATGGGGGCCTCACTTGAGCCTTCTTTAGCCTATGAAGGCAGGGCAGGACAGCATTATCCCCTGGGCCTGAAGTCAGACATTTGCTCCCAAAACAAGCAAATTATCTGCCAGGAGGGAAAGCATCCCTCAGTGGGGACCTCTTCTCTGGCACTGAGGGAAACTCAACATGTCCTGCTGACTCCACCTTGATACACCCTAAACTGAAACCTACTCTCTGACATACTGTGCCCTCAGTTTCAGAACACAGAGTCAGCCCTGCCAACAAAGTAAAAGGTCAGCATGGGTATATGTTTGGAAAAAGAGAGAGAGTAAGTCAGCTACCTGTAACCACAAGGTACATTTGCAAATACAAATAGGTAACCAAAGATCATCAGATTTGAGGAACACTAAAGGAACAAAAGAGAAAGACAAGTGTGAAACAGAACTGATCCAGAGAAAAGAGACTGTAATCCATAAGTAGAGAGAAGGGGAGTGGGGGTTGTGAATCTGAGTGTAGTCAAAGACAACAGAAAACACATAATACATACATGAAACAAATTATGAAAAGGAAAAGAATACAGAATTAAAACTTGATTTTTGAAGTTAAAAATGTGATAGAAGGGCCAAATAAAAGGGCAACAAAATTCCCAGAAAACTGGGGGCCTGGAGGGGGAGACAAAGTTTGATAAGGTAATATAAGAGTTAATCCAGGAGATCTAACGTCAACTGACTGAATTTACCCCCAGGGGGAGAATCATGGAAAGGAAGTAATGAAAGAAATAGATTTCCAAGAGTTGAAGAACACAATCTTCCCAGTGGAAGAGCCCACAAGTACTGAGCAGAATACATGAAAAAAGATTCTCATGGAAGTTCATAATATCTAGAAAAAAACATTCTAAGCTTCCAAAGAAAAGTCCATATGAAGGCATGGGACTCAGTAACATTGGCTGCTAGAAAGAAATTCCTTTCATATGCTAGGGAAAATTATTTTCAACTTAGCATTTCATACCCAGCCAAATTACCAATTAAGTATGAGAGCAGATAAGCATAAGTTCAAAGTACGGTTGCCATGTGCTCTTTCTGACAACTTATTTCAAAGTAGACATATTTTTAATACTGCTGGAGTATAAGAGGAAGCTATAGACTCCAAGAAAAAGTAGAAAAAAGGAAAATAAATTTCAGGACAAAAGCTGTGTAAGCAAGTCTTAGAAAGCAGTAAATTAAAGAAAAAATATCCAAAAAGTTGTATCATTGAGAACACATTATTCTAGCATCAAGAGAAAGAAAACACATGATACTTCTGCTAATGGAAAGACAGGCAATTAGAAGGTCCAGGAAGAACAGGGCTACACAAGACTGTCCTGTTCCATATATGAAGCAAACAAAAGTATGCCATGATCCTGAGCAACTGACTACACCTCAAGAAAGAATCTGACTTAGATAATCAGACTATCTCCCTTTAAGTGACCTACACATAGTAACACAGATTTCTATCTTTATCGATTTGGACATCACTTTAATAGAGGTATTTGAGTCTCTGGCTCTAACCAAGAAAAAAAGTAAACCATCTCCTAGATTTTCCCTGTATAAGCGTGAAAGGTACTGATAGTCAGCTGAGAAAACCTCCATTTCCCATCCTTGATTTCTTAACCTCCTTTGCAGTGTGACCACAGTTAAAGCCAAGGTCCTTGGGGTGGCTTCCCTTAGGATAAAAGGCCAAGACTTAGGAAAGAGAAAGCCTTATCCTTTTCCCTTCCCTGTTTTTCCCAACATTTTGCTTCTAGAGATGAAAACCACACATTAAGAATGGTGGGCATAAGGGCGCCTGGGTGACTCAGTGATGGAGCATTTGCCTTTGGCTCAGGTTGTGATCCCAGGGTCCTGAGATCAACTTCTGTATCAGGCTCCCCACAGGGAGTCTGCTTCTCCCTCTGCCTATGTCTCTGTGTCGCTCATGAATAAATAAATAAAATCTTAAAAAAAAAAAAAAAAAAAGAACGGTGGGCATGAGGTCTAAGAGTCCAAAATGACCTCCAAAGTCAAGAACTCACCCAGAGTGCCTCTATTGGCCTTCAATGGACTTCCTTTGGGCTCCTTGTCATAGAAGACTAACTCCTGTCTATTAGATGTTGCAGGTCTGTTGTTGGGGGACATTTTCCTTGTTGAAACAAGGAATCATTTTCCATTTTCAATGAAACCTAGGTTGAGTCGGGTTTCTGTCATCTGCAAACCAGAAAGATCTAATACATAACCTCTTTCTTTATACTTTGCTCCAAAGGACAAAGAGTCACAAAGACCCTATCTTTTACCTTCAGCCTTAAAAAGAATAGGATGTTGTGTAGCGTTCCACAGAGCTTTTCATTTAAATACTTACTTGGCCCCAACCACAGACTAATTCCTGTGCTGAATATGGGACATCAAGCTGACAAGACACCATATTTGTCCTCATGGGCCCCACTAAATGGAGCAGAGTTTACAAACACATAAAATATGGCCAGAGTATGGGATTAAGTTACGCAAGCATGGTGAAGGGAGTAATTTAGACCAATCTAGTAATATTTCAAAACATAGCAAATTCTCAAATTCAAGAGTGCTTGTTTGGTCGGATTCAGTCACATCAACATTTCATTCACCAGTAAACTCTCCTTTATTTACTGAACAATGGCTCAGAAAAGCCAAAATAATGTTGTTGTTTTTTTAAAGATTTTATTTATTTATTCATGAGAGATACAGCGAGAGAGAGGCAGAGACCCAGACAGAGGGAGAGAAGCAGGCTCCATGCAGGGAGCCCGATGTGGGACTCGATCCTAGGTCTCCAGGATCACACCCTGGGCCGAAGGCAGGTGCTCAACTCATGAGCCACCCAGGCGTCCCAAAAAATAATGTTTTTTTTTTTTAACAAATTTATATTTTAAACTGGGTGTCTATTGTTCTGGTAATTCACCACACCCCAAATAAACTAAATCCAAATGGAAGATGCTTTTTTTTTTTTTTTTAAGATTTTGTTTATTTATTCATGAGACACACAGAAAGAGAGGCAGATACACAGGCAGAAAGAGAAGCAGGCTCCATGCAGGGAGCCCAATGGGAGACTCGATCCCAGAACTCTAGGATCATGCCCTGGGCCAAAGGCAAATTGCTCAACCCCCAGGCATCCCCAAATGGAATATTCTAACTCAAAAGAAGCCAGCATGATGTTTAGCAGTGCCAAACCCTATTCTCTTTAGAGTTATTCCTGGTTCTCCCATTTCCATGCAAGAGGCTGCCAGCTGACACCACCACTTTAATAGAATCAAGCTTATCCTCATCCTAGCACTGCTTATTTAACAATATTAAGTAAGCATCCCCTAGATCAGATGCTCTGCCAGATGTTGTGGATATTCTAGACTATAAGACAATACTTGCCTTCAAATGGTTACTGTTGGGATGCCTGAGTGGCTCAGTGGTACCACCACAGAATGTACAGGTTGGTGACAAGCTGATGAAAGTCACTACTCAATGGCTCTGTGTAAAGCAGGAGGCGAGGGCATCTGCTGAAATTGACCCAAGTGATCACACAGGAGTGTAGAAAAGATAGCAAGTTACCATTGCAATGAGTGACAGAGACAGTTGTCCAAGGCAGTGTTTTTCAGTGGGCTGGTTGCAAGGGAGCCTGAAACCACTATTTTTTTAAAAAAAGCATTTTTAAGAGATGAGAGTACACTATATAGGGTAAAAGCAATCATTATATATAATAAAATTAATATAATACATTTATATGTATATTGAATCCTGGTATCAAAGTGTTCTTTCTTTGGGTGGCAATCAAAATACTGAGAAGCCAACAGACCAGCTGAAATAGAAGGAATGTCTTAGGAACACTGGGGACTCAGTGCAGTTGTAAACAATTGCGTTTATGACATGCACTCATCCACATTGTAACCATTTGTGCCTCACACTTAGCCTGCCCTGGAAAAGGTAATTAAATTGAAAGTCTCCTGTTACATGCAGTGACTCAGGGAGGGAACACATAAAAATACATAAAGTAATAGATCTTATAACTTATTCTACTTAATTATGCTAATTAAAACTTTTAAGGTAATTTGACAGTAAATTAAGGGACTGAACTCCTCTGTTTGACCACATAATTATGCTCTTTGGTATCTATTAAAATTCTTCTATCAAAATATCTTTAAGTGATCTATTTAGCTTGTAAGATATATCATGTGTTGGGAGTAAAAAAATCTAAAAGGGGTTTTATTTTAAAACCACCCACATTTTATGAACTACAATAGCAAAAAGCAAGACAAAAAAACCCCACAGAACCCCGTTCTTGTTTCTAATAACTAAAGCCAAATAAATTATCTTAGAAAGGTACTCCTCCACCCTCAAAGGAACCATAAAAATGACTCCATTATAGAGAAATGCATTTATTTTCCATCCTTAATAATCTGAGAGATGCTCCATTATTATAGATGAATTCCAACTGAAACAGCCCAAAAAAATGAACATTTTCATTTAGCCAAATAGCAAATACTATTCAGAGCACAAGGCTGTCCTTCAAAATCATTCAGTCCAGACTTCTAATTCATGTGTCTACTTCACAGGTAAGACGACAGCCAGCCTTCGAAATAGTGAAGTTGCCCTGAAATGGACTCTACTCCCACCTCCAAGTCATTTAATGTCTCATTATCATTTACCACAGGAAAACAAAATTAATTGGAAAGCATCTTGCTCTTAGTACACTTCAAAAGTCGTTTGAAAAGAGAGCTGTGAAGTACTTGTTTCTTTATCTCCAGGAATCAGCTTAAACCTGGAGGGGGATGGGAGGGGTGCATGGCTATTACTCTTCCATCGAGGAGGGTTCCAACCCTGAGCACACATTAATCATCACAATAAAAGTGAATAAAAGCTATTTCATATGTGTGACACTGTTCTGGCTATCACAGAATGCAGTATTTCACTCAGGTAAAAATTTATTCTACGAAAAGTGAAATTTCAACTAACAAGATGTATAAATAAGTTCTCACTCACTACAAAAGGACTCTCAAACAGAAAAGATGAGTAATTTAACTGATTAATGAAGATTATCTTTCAGGGTGGCCTGAATTCATTACAAATTCATGAGTAGAAACAGGCAATCAATTACTTCCAACTTTGAGAAAAAAACTCAACATAAAAATTCATCTAACCCAGTAGATTTCAAACATTTTAGTCTCAGGAATCTTTAAACGCTCAAATTACTAAGGCCCTGGAAGACCATGGTCATGTGGGCTATGACTATCATAATTACCATATACAAGATTAACTGGGGAAATTTTAAAATATTTATTCATTTAAAAATACTTTAAATTGCATATTAACATAAAATAGTTTTAATGAGCAGTAATCTGCCAAAAAAAGATTCAGTGAGAAGAATGGCATGGTGTTGAAGAAATTTGCAAAGATGCAATGTCTGGACTAACGAAACAGAGACTTCTGCCTGCTTCTGCATGCATTCTGTTGCAACACGTTGTGTAGGTTCAAGTTCATGAAGAAAACCTGGCCTCATGCAGCTAAGTAGTGAGAAAATGGAGGAGTATTTTAATGGCCTTTTCAGATAACTGGATGTCCTTTCATATGTCCTTAAAAATCCACCAAGTAGTAATTTCTTTTTTTCTTTTTTAACCACTTGGATGGACAAATAGGATTGACATGCAAAAGCTGTACATAATGTATACAACCGATGAGTGCATGCAATTTGGTCAGGGTACTTTCTTACAAATTAATGGCAGGGGCACCTGGGTGGCACAGTCAGTTGGGCATCTGACTCTTGGTTTGGGCCCAAGCTGTGAACTCAGGGTCATGGGATTGAGCACAGAATCCCCTTGTCCCTCTCCCTGCCTCAGTGCCCCCCTCCCACTCATGCTTGCTCTTTCTCTAAAATAAATAAAATCTTTTTTTAAAAAGGTTCTTGCAGGGGACACCTGGGTGGCTCAGGGGTTGAGTATCTGCCTTTGGCTCAGCTCATGATCCTGAGGTCCTAGGATCAAGTCCCGCATCCGACTCCCCGCAGGGAGCCTGCATCTCCCTCTGTTTCTGTGTCTCTTGTGAATAAATAAATAATATCTAAAATAAAGTCAGAATTCCCACTTTTTTATTCCATATAAACTTTGTGGCTGTGTTACCCTTTATTTGCTTTCTGCCTGCACATTGAACCCTCTGCAAGGTCACATTGGCTAACGTGGGTTAGAAGGAAAAAAAAAAAATAGTTCTCAAAGTGTGTGGTCTCTGGATAAGCAGCATTAGCAGAGGGGGAGGGGCTTGACAGAATTGCAAATTATCAGGCCCCACTCCAGGCACACAGAATCAGAAAATCAGGGGGCGGGCCCAGGTCTTTCTTTAAATGAGCTCTCCAGGTGATTCTGATGTACACCATAGTTTGAGAACCACTTGTGTAAGGGCCAAGCCTGAGGTTGCATCTTAGTTAACTAAAAGCTAACTGGGGATTACTTTCCCTTCAATTTCCTTCTATAAAAAAAAAAAAAAAAAAGGATAACCATTTCTATCTTTCACTGTCACTGTGGGGATTATTAAGATGATATATATCTATATATAACATACATAGATAATATTTGTACATAAATGCTCAGTAAACAGTAATTGCAGGTACCATCTTTTTGTTTGTTTGTTTGTTTGTTTTAGGTACCATCTTTTAAAAGGTGTTGTGATAGGTAATGAGAAGATAAAGGCCTAAAACATGGGCTCAGCCCTGAATCTGGCAGTCAAAAAGAGGTGATTTATAAGTGATCTGACCACCCCTCCCCCCAAAAGGTAACCTTTGTCATAAAATTCAAGCCAAGATATATTTTTTACTTTCTCCCTTTCTATCTGATGGCAAATGTGATAGTTGAAGTACAGGTAGTAATCTGATTCTAGAGTCATGAAGCTGACATTACTTTTGCTGGAAATCTGTTGAGCTTCAATTCATAGTTATGTGCTAAAATATTGAAGGTGTTTGGAAGTACAGGGTGTCCCAGAGGGTGCCTTTGTTTTTGGGAATCCTAGGAGAACAGGTCTTTAATTTTGCATGGACCTTGTATTTTGAAAAAATCTCAGACAGACATGAAAATAGTAATGCTTTGAGCTGGTGAGGGATTAGTTAATCAATCTTTATTACCAGTTCTTTATTAGCAGATAGATGGATACATGGATTCTTCAAATTTTTTTAAATCACCTGGTAGCTTTGTGCATACTTCAGTAACATTAAATGGTGTCAAATATCATGTTTCCAAAATAGCTTTCGGGAATTCTATAGCATTGTGTTGATGTTGTAGTAAAAGGAAGTGATTAGCAGAAAGGTCTTGGATTTTGGACAAAACCCATTTGTTCTGTCAAAATTACAAACGAACAGTCTTTGGGGGAAAAAAAACATCTAAGTAAATGCATGCTTCTTTTTTACCTCCTGTGCCAAAAGTCAAGGCCTCATTTCTTTCTTGTTGGACGGCATGGAATAGGACAACAGAATAGTAATCCGTTCTTTTTTGCTTGTCAGTGATGTTGAACTCAGTGTTTTTGTTTTTAAATTTGAAGATGATAACATTGGTCAGGCTTTCCCATCAGTGTAAAAATTTGGTATTAATGAGTGCTCATTTGTAAATTCTTTTAAAGGAAAAGATACCTCCTTTGCTTGAGGAAAAAGTTTTGGGTTTGGTTTTGTGGCTGTTTTGTCTAATAGAGAAAAACCTTAAGAGAGAAAACTTTTCTTTTTAAAGTTTTTATTTATACATTCATGAGAGACACAGAGGCAAAGATCTCCCTGAGGGGAGCCTGATGCGGGACTCGATGCCAGGACCCGAGGATCACGACCTGAGCCAAAGGCAGATACTCAACCCCTGAGCCACCCAGGTGTCCCCTGCAAGAACCTTTTTTAAAAAGGTCACTTTTTTAAAGTGGCTCTCTTAAGAGCCACTGAGCCACCCAGGCACCTCGGGAATTCTGACATTTTTCAAAATTCAATTTGAAAAATGCTTTTTCCTACTTGTATATTTTTCAGAATATTCCCTATTAATGCCCTTCAAGTAAAATCTACTTCAGGTTTCCATTTGCCTCATGGCAGTGAGTCTGCAGAACCACCACCACTACTCCCGCCTCCCTACCCCGAGATGGTAAGAAACTAAAAATACCCAGGTCTCCCCAAAGGAGAGAGAAAAGACTTTCCAAGAGAGTGGCCCTAACAACCAAAGTGCTGATGTCTCTTCTAGACCAAACAACAGTTTAGCAGCGTCTGCTGGAGTCACAGAGGGCAGACAGCCTTCCAGCCTGACTAGCTAGGGGGAACTGCTGCAAATCTAAGAGGACCCTTGAATGGAAGCCAAAGGCCAAAGACAAAGGAAATGGAAATGTACAAGAGGAGATGTCTTCTCGGTACATTGACTCTGGATCAGATACTGGCTGTTCTACTAAAGAATCATAGCTGGGTTACTATGGATTAATCAATAGTGCCCCTGGTTCACATGGACAGCTGAAGAGCTACAGGTCCAACATGACAAACTTCCACCTCGCGAGCTACGGAATTGGCATTGTTACAACACGGCTCTTTCCAATTGTTTAAAACTCACCTACTGCGATGCACACATTTTTTCAGCAACATTCCATTTCTCAGAGTAACATAAGTCAAGGACAGGGCAAAAAGATGGCAATAATTTTATCGCAGGGAAGCCATTCTGAAAGTAAAAGCTGTAATACAGCTATTACCTAAGGGACTATCGACAGGAGCATCTTAATTTTCCTGAGACGTCCACTGTGCGGCTGACAACAGCTAGACTTGAGAATGCCAATTCCACACAGATCAAGACACAAATTTCACACATCAACATGGCAAAAGCAACATAACCAAAGGGATTAAAAAAGGAAAGTAAATACCAATGGGCTTTTATTTAAGAAGAAGGAGAAAGAAGAACCACCGGCACCCTGGTCAGACTGGAAGCCAAACAATCAGACTTTGCCTCAGTCACACATCCTATTTGCTCCTTTAAATTGCTCATTTTACAGGAATGTCCTGTGAATGAAAAAGAGAGGCTGTATGTTAGTGCTCTTTGGAAACAAAAATTAAGTGATCCACAGGATGTGATTTTCTATATTTAAGAGAGCCTATCAGGTAAATGCCCCCTAACACTGCTTCCTAAGTCGAGCACAGTTCACAAGGATTCGGAGGAACTAGAACCCTTCTAACATGCTGCTGGGAATGTCAAGTGTCACAACTCTTCAGGAAACAGTCTGTGTCTTCAAAGTTAAACATATACTTTCCATGTGACCAGCTATCCCATTCCTAGGAATTTACCCCAAAGAAAGGACACCATAAAAAGACCTACTGGCAAATGTTAGCAGAAAATTTATTTGAAATGTCCAAAAAGTAGGAACAATTCATATGTTTGTCAACAGAGGCAAAGATAAATTCCGTATAATGGAATACTACTCAGCCACAAGGAATGAATTACTGATATGTGCTATGTAGATGAATCTTAAAATCTTTGTACCAAATGAAAGAAGCCAGACACAAAAAAGTACATAAGATTCCATTTACATTAAATTCAGTAAAATGCAAACTAGTTCATGGTGACAGAAAGCAGATTGGCAGTTGTCTAAAAAAGAGAAGGGGAATGGAGATAGGCAAATTTTGGGGGATGATGGTTATGTTCAGTATCTTGATTGCAGTCATGGTTTCATGGGTGTATGCAAATATCAAAACTTCTCAGCTTATACACCTTAAATGTAATTCATTGTCAATTATACATCAACAGTTTGAAAAAAAACAACATACTTACATCTTTCAGCTACTAAGTAAGAGAAGGCATGAATTTCAGCAGCTAAACTACAGAGTAGAAAGCTATAAACTCTGTAATTCTGCTTTGGGCTGCACCTAAAGCATTACACAATCTTCTAGGAGCCTTGATTTCTCTGTTTGCATGAAGAAACTGCATCTGCTCCAGGTCAATGCAGTGAGTCTCAGTCATGGGTCAAGCACCTAAACGACTGGCCTAGTAATCATTAGCTCCCGGTTCTAAAACTAGCTCACTGAACTTAAACTCCTCCCTCAATCTCAAGGGTTGGCTACAACACTAGCCAGCAATCTTACAGAGATCTGGTGGGGTTAATGTAAAGGTTAAAACAGTCAGGACTCACTCTTGATGAAAGCTGTTCTCATTTGCCTGAGCTATTGTAACAGAAGGGTCCCTTTGCTTCCACATCATGCTGGAAGAGTCTGTAAACTATAGCCAGACCCATGGGCCAGATCCACCTCACCGTGTGTTTTTGTGTGACCTACAAGCTAAGAAAGGCCTTTACATTTTTAAATGGTTCTCAAAACAAAACAAAACCAGTATCTCCTAACAAGCAAAAATTACATGAAATTGCAATCTTGGGACTGGAACACAGCTACACCAGTTTGTTTCTATGTTGCCCATGGTCGCTTTCACCCAATGAGGACAGAACTGAAGAGCTGCGACACAGACCCTACGACCCACAAAAAAATTTAAAAACTTACTATCTGGCCCTCTATAGCAAATGTTTGCCTTGCTCTGGGCCCAATTCCTAAATGCCTCTGAGCATTTGGAGACCCTTAGAAAATTAATGCTGGAGACAGACAATTCTATTGAAAAGCAGCACAGTGAAGTGACAGTCTCTCCCCAACCTATCTTTAATAAATGCTTCTCCTTTCGGTTCAGAGCAAGACTACAGAGTGCTCCAACTTCAACATCTGCACTCAGAAGGACAGAGCAGCTCTCTCTATGGGGCCGCTTTTTCAGTAACTCAGCCCCCTACCTACATCCTCTTCACCTTCTAATAGGTCCTTAAAGCAGCTATAAAAATTTCAGACTGCTTTTAACCACTGTATTCATTAGGGCTCCTTTGGTAGCAAGTTCCCAATACCACTTGAGATAATTTAGGCAAAAGAGCAGACCAACTCCCTTTTCCTTTGTCATTAAGTATACAGGGATCCCCAGGAGCTCACGGGCACCATGCAGGAACATGAGCACATCTCTTGATTCTGCTCTTTTGTGCACATCTCCTTCATCCTTCCCTCACTGCAGACTAAGCCCCCTCCCTTTCCAGTTCATTAGCCACCAGAGTTTGCATCTCCTCTGTTCCAGAGACAATCAAGTTAGAAGTGAAATTATACCCTGCTTCCAAATGCCCAGGAGATGGGTTGAGCACAGGACCCAGTGTAGTAGTATAAATGAGTGCAGGGTGGTTCCTAGAAAATGAGGAGAGGGATCCCTGGGTGGCGCAGCGGTTTAGCGCCTGCCTTTGGCCCAGGGCGCGATCCTGGAGACCCGGGATCCAATCCCGCGTCGGGCTCCCGGTGCATGGAGCCTGCTTCTCCCTCCTCCTGTGTCTCTGCCTCTCTCTCTCTCTCTCTCTCTCTATCATGAATAAATAAATAAAATCTTAAAAAAAAAAAAAAAAAGAAAATGAGGAGAGACCTAGATAAACTACACTTTAAGCATTTACCTTGCCTACCAATATACAGGAGGAGACAAGCTATATTCATTTAAGAAATTTCCTTCCCAGGCCAAGTCTAATTAGACTCTCACGGTATGGGGCAGTCTCAGGCAACTTTTATTAAAACCCTAGGTCCCATGCCAAACTCCAGCAAACATGGATTTTTTTTTTTTAAGATTTATTTGAAAGAGAAAATATCTCTCAAATACTACAGGGAGGGGCGGAGGGAGTGTGAGGCTCAAGCATGCTCCACCCCCAGTACAGAACCTGACACACGGCTTGATCCCAGGACCCTGAGATCATGACCTGAGCTGCAACCAAGATTCAGATGCTTAACCAAATGCGCCACCCAGATGCCCCAAAAATGGATGTTCTTTTCTTATGGCTCCCCTTTGTTTCATTCCTTCTCCCAGAAATTTGAAAAATATCTATACTTTTTGGTTTCCAGCTCAGCTGACGATCACCTCCATCTTCAAACTACATTATTTCTTTTTTGCTTGCTTCCCCCTCCCACTCCACGCTGTCCACACTCACCCTCCCTCCACATGCACACACACCACCCGCTACCACCAACCACTACAAAAGAATCACCACCTCTCCTTGGGGGTGCAGTGGGGGAAACCTCACATAAGAAAAATATTCAGAAAAAAAAAGAAAAATATTCAGACTGGATGTTCCATCTCGTAGTGGGACTCGTATTTACCCAGCAGCAATCAATTACACCACTGGCAAGTATGTTAGTTATACAGAGGGCTTCTCACAAACGCAACCAGTCAGTCCTTGGGAAATTCCCATTATCTTACATCTGGCTTTATTTGTGTTTATTTAGAAGGGGTAGGGCAGCATTTGGGACAGCACCAGTCCCTCAGGTTTCAAGACATCTTAGCACTTTCAAGGCCTGTTTGCACATCCTGTTGCATGTGACATGATCTTCAATATCCCAGCAAGGGATCCAATGATCATGTACAGACAAAAAATAAAACCCTAAGGCTCAAAGTGATTGGGTGTCAAGTTCAAGCCAACGCACTAGATAGTAGAATCTTGGCTCTGGGATCCAGTCACATTTCCAGCCCAGGGTACTCTATTGTTTTATTTCATTCTGTTTTTAAAATAAGGGCCTAAAAAAAAATAATAATAAAATAAAATAAGGGCCTAAGTTACTGACCAGTTAGCATGTGGGCCTGGGCCAATAATAAATTGGGTCAGAGAATCCTGCACAGACATGACTTGGCCAACAGTTAGCTAATTAAGAGAACTGAGCAATGATTGCATGATGAAACCATTTTAGCAGAACAGGTTTAACACTGCCATGCATCCTAGGACTGGCGCTCTCTCTCTCTCTCTCTCTCTCTCTCTCTGCAGCTTTTGCTTCCCACCCTCCCACAACAGGCCTTTCCCCCATCTCAGTCCTCTGCACTCCTTTAACCTCTGCTCCAAGAGAAGCTCATCAGCTTGCATGAACTTAACCACTGACTCAACACACATGACTTCCCAAGAGGCTCTCCAGGCTGGCAATTCACACACTACCTGCTATCAACCCAAACGTAAAGAGGGCTACATTTTATCCCATCACCCCTCACGTTCACTGCCTCATTGGCAAAACAGGTCATAAAAACCTCTCCGTTTATATAAAATTATTTCATGTTCATATACATTATCTGATCTTCATGATAACTTTAGAAAGAAGTTGGCATTATCACTCCCATCTAACAGGCCACTCAATCTCCAAGCCTCTCTCTTGGGGCACTATTTCTCCACCTAACAGCCATATCAGAACCCAGCAGCACATAGACATGCTATAACATAGTGAAACCTTGAAAACATTGTGCTAAGTGAAAGAAGACAGTCACGAGAAGCCACGTAATGTAGGATTCTCAGAACAGGCAAATCTACAGTGACAGAAGTAGAGTAGTAGTTACCTAGGAGTGAGAAGGCAGAGAGAGTGACTGCTAATGGGGTTCCTCTTTCAGGGATGATGAAAATGTTATAAAATTAGACTGTGATGATGGTTGCATATTCTGTGGATCTAAAAGCCACCGAATTATACACTTTAAATGGATATATTGTATGGTATATGAAGATCTTAATAAAGCTACTAAAAATAAGTTCTGCACTTGTACATCTTGTAAATAAGATATGTCTGCTGAAATAGAACCAGGCTTAGAGCAAAAGAAAGTAAAATGAATAGTGGACAACCACCGCCACCCCCACCACCCCAGCTCCATCTTCCACCCTTCTCTGCTCCTTTCACCCACAATCTCCAGTCAATCCTGTCACTCTTGTACCCAGCAATTCTTCATCTCCCTCTAGGCCCAGTCTCTCTGCAAGCATGGGTTACTGAGACAACACCTGGAGTCTTCTGCCTCCCAGCCACATCACATCTCCCTGTCCTATAATCCTACACAAAGACGTTCAGGAGTCATCTTCCACAAAGCCCCATTTTTTAGCCCCACTCCCCTGCTAAAGCTCCGCAGTGGGTTCTCCTGAAGTGACCAATGGGTGCTGGTATCAAGTACAGTTCCTCGGGAGCCTGGCTGAACACCAGCTTTCCCGCTCCATATGGAGTCCCATCTAGTCACGCCTGCCCCCTCAGCTCTGCCTGAGTCTCTCTCAGCCTCACTCTCACAGCATCAGTACCCCCAAAAATCCCCCTTTCCTGCTGACTGGAGGTCCTGTAGGATGTACCACCTTCATCAGTTTCCCTTGACCATTCCAGACCATGATGTCTCTTTCCCTCAACACCTAGCATTAATCTCTAAGACTCACTTGATAACTGACCCAACAGAAGAACAGGGACTTGTGTTCTATCTCCCAGTGAGGGTCAAAAGGCAGCTCAGGCAGTTAGCATTGCATCTCCTGTGTCCTCCTTCCACCCAGCAGCCCAAAAATGGAATACTGTTACATACGGTGTCCCTACATTTATCAGCCATTAAAGTATACCGCGCACTCCTAGAAATAGTTACCCAAAAAAAAAAAATAAATAAAATAAATTAAAAAAAAAAAAAAGAAAGAAATAGTTACCCATTTGCTGTCTAATAGAACACTCCAGAAACCGTTGGCAACAGAAAAACTTCTTAGTTGGGGAAGTAGATGTTTTTTAAAAAAAATCATCATTCATCTTTGGTTATCTGGGAACTAGTTTTAACCAGCTTCTAGGGTGGTTCCCAGCATTGGGCTTGAGGGGAGAGAAACCATCAGCTAAGCCACACCAGCTCGGAGAAACTAACGATTTTACCCACTAGCATCCTGACTGGTTAGGAGAGAACACAATGACAGGAATATTAACACCAACTGGTATTATCTCCAAACGTCAGACTCGCTTCTCAAAGGGATGCAGGGAAGAAGCAATAGGAACCAAGGGGACAAAAGAAAAATGGCAGCAAAAATTACAACAGGGTAGGTAGCAGTGGAAAGATCAAGGTGGCCCAAGGGCGGCGGAGGTTTGACAAAGAAGCCAGGGATGAAGAAACAAGTCAGACCAGTCAGGCATAATAATTCTGGCCTTACAAAACCCCAGGAAACACCAGCAGGCAAGTTCTTCTCCTGGTGTCAGAGTCAGAGCCGTAAAATCTCTCTCCAGGTGGAGATGGGGCTCCTTGACTCAGACAGGCTCTACCTCAGGGAACCAGAGGCCAGCGCACTCCTCACCATCAGCCTTTTCGAATAAGGCCCACACAATAAGGGATGCTTAGGTGGTTAAACTGGAACTGAACTACTGTAATGGATAATGCATCCAAAAGCCTTTCCTTCACCTTTTTCGGATGCTGTTTTGTTACGTTGACACTGACACAAATTATTAAGTTGTATTCCCTTTCTAAATCTGATTTATGTTATACGGAGACTCCCACAAACTGTTTGTCATTTATTACACTTGCTAATTAGGAGCCATAAGGTCTTTATCTTGCCCAACCTAGAGTCACATGCCCAGAATGGAGCTCTGCTAAAAGCAGGACTCCTGGCTAATACTGTTAATGAGTTTAGCAATGCCAAAATGTCAATGGTTTTTTATTCGGTCAGAAAGGGCCTAATTTATCTAGTTCAGCTGCCCTTGGTAATTTGCATGGAAATGTCAGAGCAGCAATCAGGAGAAACGTATGGCAATAAAGATGATTACTAGCAGGGTAGCAAGAGTACCCCCACTGACAGACTGCTTGTGTTTCTCTTTCGCAGTGGCAAGACTGAGTTCAGAGATAAGGCCATGAAGTACAAAGAGCTCAGCACCAAAGCCTAACTACATATTTTGTCTAAAGTACAATTACATTTTTGAAATTTTTAAGCACACAGGGTATGCGAAACTTATCTACAGAGGAAAGAGAGCATAAGAAGGTGTTTCGGAGAGATCCCTGGGTGGCACAGCGGTTTAGCGCCTGCCTTTGGCCCAGGGCGCGATCCTGGAGACCCGGGATCTAGTCCCACATCAGGCTCCCGGTGCATGGAGCCTGCTTCTCCCACTGCCTATGTCTCTGCCTCTCTCTCTCTCTCTCTCTCTCTATCATAAATAAATAAAAATTTTTTAAAAAAAAAAAAAAGGTGTTTCGGAGGAAGAGAGATGGGAAGAGCAGGGCAGTTTAACAAAATTTGCTTCTACCTACCACAAAGTTTAGGATGCTAAATAGGAAAAGGCACCTAAAGGAGCTAGATCTACATTGCTTTAATCACTTCTGGAAAGAAAAAGAAAAATCTGCTTATGACTTAATGTCCTAAGACATAATAAAAATAGATTCCTTCTTCAGCCATTTCAGTGTATCCCTTCCTAAATACGGGAAGTGGTAACAAAGGTAATCATTTAAGAGTCAGTAATGGATAATACAGCTATTCACCTTTAGGTCATGGGTGTCTGGATATCCAAGCCCCAGAGGCATTCACTTCAGCTAAGTGCAACAGAATGAGGGAGCAGGGGAAGCCCGTGCATGTGTGTTGATTTGAGAGGCTGGACTTAGCCTTTTTCACTGATAGAATTCCAAAATTTACTAGGGAGACACATCAAATTCATTTCTAGTGTCATGAAAAAGAACTATACAAACAAAAGATAAAGAAAATAAAGCACTCAGTCTAGTCCCCGTGGGCTGACCTCTTACAGAATGAAAATTCCAGGCTCCTAGACTCCCAAAATGTCCGTGTCATCCTTATCCCCGCAGTGCTCCCCCCCATCTCTCCCTGACTCACTTTACCCCACATATTGTGATATAAAAACACAGGCCTATTTTCTGACACAGGCCTATTTTAACTCTTCAGCTTACTAGACGAAGCAGAGAAAATGGTAACAAGGTCTCTGCTCCCAAAGCAGAGAAAGGGAAACCCCAACATGGAACCCCAGGTGACCTGCACTCCCCACTAACTCCCATGCAGGTGGTCTTCCAAGTAGCCTGGGAGGTCTTTGCTCTTTCAATTAAAGGGCCTAGAGGCACCTGAGTGGCTTAGTAGTTGAGCATCTGCCTTTTGGCTCAGGTCATGATCTGAGGGTCCTAGGATCGAGTCCCACATCAGGCCCTCCACAGGAAGCCTGCTTCTCCCTCTGCCTATGTCTGTGACTCTCTGTCTCTCATAAATAAATTTAAAAAATCTTTTAAAAAAATAAATAAATAAAGGGCCCAAATGCTACCAACATAGGTGTTAAGAAAAGCCTTGGACACAGAGACAACTATTTCACTTTACCTCTTTAAATTTTTCTGCAAAAACTAAGGAAATCCACAAGTAAAATGCTGGCATGTATGGGCTTAAAATTTAATCCCTCCTTGAAGAAAATTAAGTTTGCTGAAAGACAAAAATATATTTGCTTCATTAAATTTTCGATCAGCTAATCTAGCTTAACTAAGCAATTTAAGTCAGTGATTGCAGCAGTACTATTTGGAATCGGACCCTTAAATGATCAAGCAAGTTTACTTTAACAGAAGGAAATATTTTTATCTAAGAGGTCCTTGTTTACATTCCCAAGCACAGACTCACAGGATATAATGCTACTGACTTGACTGCTGTGGATTCCTATGGCAAGAAATATTTTTGCTTTTCCTTGACTCAGTTTCCCCATCACTAACAATGGCAGAGTCATTATCTCTTCCACCAACCACCCAGAATGCTGGATTCACAAATTAGGCAAGTGCTAAGCATTGTGTACAGGGATGCCTCCAGGGTTGAATCTTAAACAGAAGACAGATACAACCCACAGGTACAAGACCAAGCTTAAAAAGAAAAAACAAAAAGAAAAAAAGGTTCTTAATGACACAGTTGGTTACCTTAACAGAAATTCAAGTGAATAAGAATATTTGGATAATCAAAGATGACTGATTAATTGAATATACTAACTAACTCAGTTTTTTTGCATTGAAATTTGGAGCTTGACTAGCTTTAGCTTGTGTATATTTTATCCTTTTCTTGATTTCTTTCAGTTTCACCTAAGGGAACTAAATATGGCTTTAGTTATCTGGGGCCCCGCCACTTACTCTGTGACCTTAGGCAAGTTATTTCACCTTGGTCTCAAGTTCCTTACCCTCCCAGGCACATAGTAAACACTCAAATGTCAGTCAGCATTATCACCTCTAACACTGGAAGCCTAGTGGTATAGCCATCTTTGTTCTGCTGGTAACTTTTTGAGATCTTCCATCATCCATATAAATACTATGGATTTTTTTCTTAAGTCTCAGAAGAATCTACAAGTATGATCAAGTTAATATGCCCTCACTTAATTCCTCCTCTGACAGAGCTACATAAGAATGAAGATGCAGTTTTATTTCCTTCTTCAATTTAAAATCAGGTTCTACCATGCTGCTCTCATCATAACCACGTGTTAGAAAACTCTTCCAATGACGAAATATCATTATTTCTCTCTCAGTAACTTTTAATTACCAAATACATTTGTCCACTTTAGGATACGTTCCCTTCTCTAACAGCTAAACTAGAAATAGGAATAAGCTTATTAGAATTCTAGCAACACCAGTAACAAAATATAATTAGTTTCTTAGAATTTATGAGCCCATTCTTTCAACAAAACACAGTAATTATTCTTTAAAAATGAATACGATAATGCACGGAGTGCAAGGAAACACTTCAGTGAGTGAATTAAGGGACATTATTCTCCTATCATAGACTATGTCTCTTTTACTGTGTTGTCCTTTATTTATTTGAATTTTCCATCAAGCTAAAAAAAAAACCCACTATCATGTGGGTAGGCAGCACAGCATCACAAAAAACGTACTAATGTTGACAAGATGGCGTGGATTCCTGCCAGCAAGAGTAAGGACAGAAACAGGGCAAGCAATAAAGTTAGTACTACCATTTCATCAATCTGAAAACGTTAATGAACTAAGAAGAGAGAACCATTAGTTCCGTGATAATAGAAAGAAAAGAATCTATTGTATTTGTATTTATCAGAACAATTCCTGGAAGGCTAAAAGTGACATTGGACAAACTTTTGGAGTTTAAAATAAAAGCAGAATTTCCTCCAAAGCAGAAAAGTGATTCATTACCAATGACTGAACCAATGTATAGTCTCTAGCAAACAGGAGGAATGCCATGACTGTGTGTCCTTCACCTTTTTGGCAAAGTTCCATTACCAGCTCCAGGATACTCTACAAGGGGAGCAGAGGCTTCCCAATTGCTCAAGAATTTCCAAAAGCACCTACAGGGAAATCCCTGTGGATGAGCAATGAGGTCGTGGGGAATTCACAGAAAGCTGAGTCAGGGATTCTGTCCACTATTCAGAGTCATGCCTTCAACATACAGTCTTTCAAAAGAGTCTTCTTTGATCTTCTCATATTGTGTTAGGCATTCCAGCAGAACACATAAAATACCAGACATTCCAAGCCGCTGAAGGTGCTTCCACACTTGTAGGGCACGAAAAACTTCAGCATGAGATGTTAGGATGAGGCCACACACTTTAAACCACTTAACATGTGCATGTAGAGATTAAAATGAAATAGAATTTTTAGAAAAGGGGTGAGAGTAGGCATGTAGTGGTGCCAAGCTGAGTCAGCTGGACCAAATGAGGGCATTTTCATGATTAATTCAGATTAAGAAATGCAAATAACACTGTGCAAATGGACAAGGTAATAAATATCAGGAAACTCCTCCATAGTAAACAGGGTGATGAAAGAAACACAGTGATATCAAAAGAATAGATAGGTTAATAAAATCTTCCGCCCCAAAATATGCTGTTCCCAATTTCTTTCTTCATCCTCCCAATTCTGCCTATTTTGTTGTGCCCCTAAATTCCACTAATTATGGACTGCTCTCAGGTTTATCTGTACCACTGACACACAGAGGAAAGCAGAGTTTTAGCTCTCTATAGAGAAATACAGTTTCTCCAACACACACAAGTTTCTGAACATTGTACACCCACCAGCCATATGAAGCAGGGTGGGGGACTTCCAGGAAGTCACTGATTAGTGCCACACAGGGACTTACTTCAGCCACACTATCAGACAACACCTACATCCTCTGATGGCCTGGATGCTTGTTCTAATGTGTAGTAGCAATTAGAGCCGAGCATAAAGCAGATTCTAGGATTAGAAACTAATCAGTTCCTTCCTCTGCCTTGCTAGGAATGGTAATTCTTAACAAACCAGCTTCCTCCCAGGAAAGAGGGAAACCATTAGAGAAGGATCTGTAGTAAGCTGGGATCACTTCACTTTGACTAAGGATACTTTGAGGGCTAATGAAATGGAAGCCAGACTAGCACTCCGAAAACATTTCCAATCATTCCATCAAGTTTCTACTACAATCCTTTGATGGACCTAATCCTGGGCTATTGGAATCACCAAGTATGAAGGCTTTCACCATCCAAATTCCCACAACCAACTCTTTCTATTTTCAGGCTTACTCCTGAATGAATGAATGCTCTAGCTTATGCTTGAGAAAATACGTTTGTATTCAATGACATTTCTCGGCAGGAAACCAGGCTCTGACACTTCCTTGTACCCTATGTTCCCAGGTTAGCTTTCAACATGTCAGAGAAGGGAGGGATTAGGGTTCAGAGGAAAGCAAAGACAATTTTTTCAGCTTTCGGCCTTCCCTTTACTTCCTGAAAGCAGCAAAGACCTGAGACCATCCTAGCAACCACAGCCTCCAGACAGGTCATCCAGGGTAGGGCCACAGGGTTAAAGAACTCCTTAAATGGGCAGCTCGGGTGGCTCAGCGGTTTAGCGCCGCCTTCAGCCCACAGCTTGATCCTGGAGACTGGGAGTCCCACATCGGGTTCCCTGCATGGAGCCTGCTTCTCCCACTGCCTGTGTCTCTGCACCTCTCTCTCTCTCTCTCTCTCTCTCTCTGTCTCTCTCTCTCATGAATAAATAAAATCTTAAAAAAAAAAAAAAACTCCTTAAATGAAAAACAATGACCATAAACTCCCAAAAAACAAAATCTGATGCTACAAAGCAGGCCCTCTTCCCTTCAAAAACAGAAATAGTTACTCTGAAAAAAGAAATAGCTACGCTGATTCCAAGAGCTAAATTGATTACCTGGCATAGTTTGTAAACCAGGAGGTTGTTCTAGATTAGCATTTTGGCCATGTCGGACCCTGGAAATTTAACAAAATCCCCTACCCCTGGACAAGCAGAGCAGGACTGACTCTATTTTGGGCTGTACCCGCCTTGTGCTGACCTGCTTATTACTTAGGGCACTGCCCCGCCCTAGTCAAAGACCAGGACACACCCTAACCGGAACTCCGGCTCAGGGGACCAGCATGACTGCAACTTTCTGCGTATCCCATTGGCCACTGGCCCCTATAAAGTTCCTAAGCCTCTTAGTCTCGGGGTCCAAGTCCCTGCTCCGCTGCATCCAGTATACTTGGACCCAGGCTCGAGCTTGTAAATAAACCCTCGTGTGTTTGCATCAGTGTCGGCTCCTTGGCGGTTTCTCAGATTCGCTATCTTGGGCACAACAGGCCATACCCACTTTAAACAAAAATTAAATAAAGCCTTTAACTGTAGGTTTTCAAGTAATAATTTTGTTGTTATTTATAGAAAGTTAGCATTAAAACTGAGAAATACTAGTTAGCAATTCATAATGTAACACTCTTTGGCCAAAAAATAAATTTCAGTAGCCCCTATAATTAAAAAGGACTGGGCAGGGGGAATCCATGGGTGGCTCAGCGGTTTGGCTCCTGCCTTTGGCCCAGGGCACGATTCTGGAGTCCCGGGATCGAGTCCCACTTCAGGCTCCCAGCATGGAGCCTGCTTCTCCCTCTGCCTGTGTCTCTGCCTCTCTCGCTCTCTGTCTACCATAAATAAATAAATAAAATCTTTAAAAAAAAAAAAAAAAAAAGGACTGGGCAGCCCCGGTGGCTTGGTGGTTTGGCACTGCCTTTGGCCCAGGGCATGATCCTGGAGACCCGGGATCGAGTCCCACATTGGGCTCCCTGCATGGAGCCTGCCTGTGTGTGTGTGTGTGTGTGTGTGTCTAATAAATAAAATCTTAAAAAAAAAAAAAAAAAGGGACTCCATGGGACCCCAGGAATTAAGCTTCCTACAAATAGATGGGTTCACAGAAAACTCTGCAACAATAGGTTAGTAGCAGACTGTGCAGAAACAGGTTAATACCAACACACGTAAGAAGGAAGCAATACATTCTTAGATGTGCACATGAAATATTCTCTTTAAAAACAGCATTCTGGGATCCCTGGGTGGCGCAGCGGTTTAGCGCCTGCCTTTGGCCCAGGGTGTGATCCTGGAGAACCGGGATCGAATCCCACGTTGGGCTCCCAGTGCATGGAGCCTGCTTCTCCCTCTGCTTGTGTCTCTGCCTCTCTCTCTCTCCCTATGTGACTCTCATAAATAAATAAAATTTTAAAAAAAATTAAGAAAAAAAAAACAGCATTCTAAAATTGGCTTCACACATGGTGGTTTAAAAAAAAAAAAAAGTGAGTTCACTCCCTAACCCCCCTTCCCCCATAATCCCCATCCTACAGCCCCACGGATCAGATGGTCAAGGCCACAGTGGCCACAGTTAGGTTGGTCCCAAAAGTTAATAAGGAACTGTGAAGCAACCCAGGCTGGCTGCAGATCTGCTGCCCAGCCTTGCTGGCCTTGCTGCACTTTATCCCTGGTGCCATCTGACACCCAGCACTCTGCCACCATTTGAAAGGCATTCTGAAATAAGGAACGGGCAGAAAACTAAGCAAGCAGGCCTAGGTAGAACCTAACAGATGGTCCCAATTTATTACAGACCGTGGGTGTGTGTGTGTGTGTGTGTGTGTGTGTGTTTACACTGATCTTCTTAGTCTTTGGATTACTTTACAAAGACCATCCCAGGACCCCAAGGCACCTTTGTTTTTTTCTTCTTTAACATCAGACAGCAACACTGCACAATATACAGCTCAGTTTCTTCATTTACACACATTTTCTCCCTCTCAATCTTGCTCCTCCCTCCATCTGCTCTAAAGATATAAGAAAACAAAATTGTGTTGATACATTACCTATATGAACAATGAAAACTTATTTATTCAATAATAGTCCGTGTTACATTCCATAAAAAACTTTAGAGTTATATTAAAATGTGTTTTTAAAGAAAATATAAAGAACTTAAATTTTTTTAATTTAAAGAAATTTTACTAAAAGAACATACCAAAATGTTACCTGATAGTATAAGACTTTTTTGTTTATTCCTTTATTTTCCAAATTTGGTATATACATGCATTACTTTTACGATTATAACCACATGCCCCTTACTCCTTACCCTGCTCTTTAAGAAACAATCAAAGGCAGAAATGCTCATGTGTGATGAGCTAATCAAATTTTTCTTTAAAAAAAATTAAAGAACCATGGGGATCCCTGGGTGGCTCAGCAGTTTGGCGCCTGACTTCAACCCAGGGCGTGATCCTGGAGTCCCAGGATCAAGTCCCATGTTGGGCTCCCTGCAGGGAGCCTGCTTCTCCCTCTGCCTGTGTCTCTGCCTCTCTCTGAGTCTCTCGTGAATAAATAAATAAAATCTTAAAAAATTAAAGAACCAAAACTTAAAAAACATAACTTATTTCAATTATAATGCTGATTCTGAACCAACGGCATCAATGTGTATATTACATATACATCCAATGCTAGAAGGCAGAGACTACAGTTCTCTGAGCTGCATTTGAATACACACATTATCTGGTTGCTTCATTCTACTCCTTATTTATGTGTTCTGTGAGGTACAGGCATCTACTGGGAGTGGCTGGAACAGAGCTCATCAGCTCCTCTGCACTGGGAGCAAACAGCCATGAAGGCCAAATATTCCCAAATTCTGACCAATTTTTGAGCCCTATTATCACATAGCCTACTGCACATTTCCCCTTTGAAGACCAACAGCCATCTCGAATTCAGCATGCTCAAATCCAGACTCATCATTCCCTACAAATTAAGATTTTCCACAAAACCCCAACCTCACTTATCAGCATAATCCTCTCAGAAACTTGGATATCATCCTCAATCCCCCTCCTTCCCTACAACCTATCAACCCCCACCAATCCGAGTTCCTACAAAGATGCCCATTCTTAAGGCCATGACCACATGGTCTGAGAAGGCTGTAAGCACTGTGCACACACAGCAGGGAATTCTGGAATCAGACTCCAGTTTAAACTTAGCCCAGCCACCTATTGGATGTAGGGTCTTGGGCAAGACCCTTAATCTGTCTGAGCTTCCAACAGCTCACTACCAAACAAACACCCCTAAAGATAGGGCCCTTATCCTATCATGGAGCTGTTGCAAAGTTTAAATTAAGGTCATTCACTCTAAAGGGAATGCAGAGAGCTAGGTTCTATGCAGGTGCTAGTTATCAGTGGTGAATAGCAGCCACTTTGGTAGGAAATACCAAGTCCACAGGCCTGTGCAGTATATGAAGGGCTAGAACACAGAAATAGCTAATGCCATCAGAGCAGAGGAGACAGCACAGCATCTGGACCAGAGTAGGAATATCGGGAAAGACTTTGGAAAGGACACACACTTAAATCCTAGGAGAGAAACAAACATAAGGTAGATACACAACAGTTGAAGATATGGGTAGTGTAGGAAGAGCAGATGTGAAGTTCTGAGACCAAGGGATAGTCAGGCACCTCCAAGTTACTAAAAGTAATTGAGTTGGAAACTAGAACATAAGGGTGAGAGGCAGCCAGAGATTGAGCTACAGGGGTCACCAGGGGCTAAGGGATTGGGTACCCTGAAATGAAGAGTTTTAAGCTGGGAAAGGACATAAAAAAATGCATGCAAAGTGCTTCACACTTTTGATCGCTACTCCTTAATACTGTATGTAACTGCCTTCCTTTTTACCACTATATAGTCTGGTTTATGTTATCCACAAGTTTACAAACTAATGTCTTTTTTTCTTAAGCTGGCCTCTTCCTATTAATAATTAATGTTAGAGTTTTTTTTTTTTTCAGTGCATAAAAGGTAATAAAGCACAGAGACAGGACCCCATGGGCAGAAAGAGCTGCTGTTAGAGTATTTTTAAAACACAATTTACGGGTGCCTGGCTGGCTCAATCAGCAGAGCATGCAACTCTTGGTCTTGGGGTCATGGGTTTGAGCTCCATGCTGGGCATAGAGATTACTAGGGGGGAAAAGGCAACTTAAATTCTTTCCTCCATTTACTTGGTGAATTAAAGGTGGGGAAAAGACCATCAGTCTTTACCTGGGCTCTTTGACAGAAGAACAATGAAAAGATAAATTTTTTATCATAAACCTCAGAACTCTATGTAACTGATCATACTAACTTTCCAATTCCAACTGCTGTGCTAAGAAGTGTTTCTAAGATATTGCATCAGCCTCATCATTTCAAGGCATAATACATGCCCATCTTCCCATCCATCCCACATCAGCACCAGCAATTCAGGGCACTCAGAGTCACCCAGAGCATCGTCTGCTGACTGCTGTGATGAAGACTTCATTCTACCACTGAGGAATGCCACATTTTCAAGGAAATCCACCCAATAACCCAGACCTCACTGGAATGATTTATAAGCTCCATATAGTAACCTATGACTACTGGAATTTTTAAAATTAGTGAAATGAATTGAAATCTTTATCCTTCCCACCAGATTAAGAATCATTCACCCCAGAAAAGCAATTAACATATATCTGCCACTTGCAAATGAATACTGACACTTAAATGCAGGGATTTCCCTACCTCTGTAGAAAAGGATGTCATTTTGCATGTGGTGCAAAATTATATATAGAATTATCCTCCACATCTTCATCCTTAAATACCACACACTCATTTCTAATTTGGAAAAAAAAAATCTTGGTAAGGTTAGAGACATTAGGTTAACCATTCTTGCAAGTTCTACGATTTTACTTTAGGTTACAGTATGAATGGACAATAGTAATTTCTAATGGGATGCGTTTGAACATGACTTTTCTGGTATGAAAGTGACATGTGTTAGAAAGTATAGATTTAGACTTTGAAATGCATAAAGGAAAAAATACTTGCAAGATGAAACAGAAGTAATTGCTTCACTTGAAATATTTCAACGAAATCTTAGTATTGTTGTCGTCCACATTTATCATTTCTAATATAATAACATCATCTAATTCCAGCTCCTGGAGCTACTCCTACCATCCCAGGCCTGGAACCTACTTCCAATCAGCTTCCACTCTGCTCTCTCTTCTTAAGAGAGATCACCAGCCAGCCTCAGATACTCCCAAGACACAGATGAAAACATCTCTCTCCAACCCCAGTCGTACTGGGTTAAGCTTACTGAGGTAAACTCAGTGTTTGCCTTCAGGACAAGATGGAAGGGAGGTATAGCCAGGATCTATCTGCAGGGACAGGGAACCCGAGCGTGGATAGCAGGGCTTACACACTAGGTCATAAATAAGTAGTTGCCCTTTGTGTATTTTTTCTACCTCTTAGTTTTTGGGTATATTTTTTTTAACTGCTTTTCTTGATTATTAACTGTCATGTATCTTGTCAGCCACCCTAGAAGTATGCTGAGAAAAAAAAAATTTCTGGCCATGGGCCACCCCCCACCAGGTAAGCTTCTAAGACAGAGAAATACATAAATACGTCATATGATAGAGTGCTGGGGGAAAGTCAGTAAAATGAGTCATGCTGCCAGCCTGCATGGGGTACTTGGCAAGCACTGACTGGAAGCTGAGACAGGCCTCCTGAAGGAGGTGTCATGTTGTAGGGTCTAAGATGAGCCGCTGTCCCCATGGAAGGAAAAGCAGGAAGAGAGAATAGTGTGCAATTCTGTTTGCAAGGGCAGAAGGGGGGAGCAAGATGTTTGGTTTTACCTAAGACCTGTGCTCCAGCTTTCCACGTTGGATATTCACATCATCAGACACATACTTGGGAGGCCACAGCTTAGCTGATGAGAGACTTTTTTTTCTTTTTTAGAAGATTTTATTTATCCATTCATGAGAGACAGAGAGAGAGAGGCAGAGACACAGACAGAGGGAGAAGCAGGCTCCATGCAGAGCCCTATGCGGGCCAAAGGCAGACACTCAACCACTGAGCCACCCAGGTGTCCTGGGACTAGTTTCAGCCATGGGACTGGGCAACATCACTGCAGGTGTCTACCGAGGTGGAAGCTCAGGCGTCCAAAACTTCACTTCACGACCAGAAAAGTGAAACTTAGAGCCTGAGGCTCATTTAGGCCTCCAACCCTGGCCATCTCCTTCCTGTGGCCCTCAGGCACATACTCTTCAGCAAAGGACCAAACCTAACAACTTCCAAGCAGGAGAGACGTCATTCCACCACTTCCTCCTGTCTGATGATTAGATAAAACCTCAATCAACACACTTAAGAAAAAGCAAAAACCTTCTTTCAAATGAAAATGTCAGCCACAAGCAGCACCAGCAACGCCTTCAGGGCTGTGGGGCACACTCCAGCTCTCTCAGACCCATTTACCCAGGCCTGCGTCTCCCCTCCAGCAGATGGGGCTCCTCCAGCACTCTTGCCGGCTCAAGCAAAGCTCCCATGGCACCGCTATCTCCCCACAGTTACCAGATCAAAACTTGTAAGGGAATCCACAAGTATGCATCCCTGATAAAGTCTCATCTTTGTGAAATAAGGAGTCACACAATACATGGACACCATCTGTTTCTTGGCAGTGCATCCTCCTCCTGGGCCGGGGTGGGGGGTGGGGGTGCTGATCCCCTTCTCTCTCCCACTTTCCATCAGCAAATAGGTGTGGTTCTACTGGGCACAACAGGGACTGAAGACGCTACAGCCCAGACAAAAATAAAAACAATTAATATACCAAAAGAGTAACAGAAAGCAATTAGTGTTGCGTGCCATTTGTTAGCTCATTAACATTCTGCTCCAAGAATCACCCCCCCCCCAAAAAAAAAGAAAAGAAATGAACCACCTTTCTTTTCGAAGGCTTGCCAATATTTAGAAAAAACAGTTTCCATTATACAGTCTCATTCATTTCGGGAATATAAATAATAGTGAAAGGGAATAGAAGGGAAGGGAGAAGAAATGGGTAGGAAATATCAGAAAGGGAGACAGAACATGAAAACTCCTAACTCTGGGAAGGGAAAGGAACTAGGGGTGGTGGAAGGGGAGGTGGGCGGGGGGTAGGGGTGACTGGGTGATGGGCACTGAGGTGGGCACTTGACGGGATGAGCACTGGGTGTTATTTTCTGTATGTTGGCAAATTGAACACCAATAAAAAATAAATTTATTATTTAAAAAAGAAACAACAACAACAGTTTCCCTCCTAGTGAGTTTTTGGCATTCAGATCCAGAGAACAAAATCATCAGGGGGCTGTAAGACGCGGGATCCCTAGATATTTTCTTCATGACTTATCTATCTACACTTAAGAACTTCTTTTACATTATTCCAGTGCTTCCAACCACAGCTCCTAATGTTCTGTTTATAAAGTGCTTCTGTTCTCCCTGGCACCATCACTGTAGCAAGTAAGCACCATCGGAGCAAAACAATGACAAGTTAGTTGGGTTATCACTGCAGCAGCACAAGATAACGAATAGTATTTACCAGACACTTTGATAAGCGCTCCAAGGCTTATCTCCTGGCCTTCACAACATTTGTCTAAGGTGGGTGATACTATTCTAACACCACCATTTTATAATAGGGAACACATAGCCCAGAAAAGCAATTATCAGACTATCCAGCTAGGAAGAGGCAGAGCTAGGATTTCAGAGTGAACAGCTTCACCACAGCATAGTTTCACACACAGACAACGGAGGTAACCTGACTCAGTAGAGTAGTACAGAAGGTGCCAAAACACCAGAGCCTTTCCTCATCATTTGACATATTCCCCAACCCCTGTATGTCACCATCACTAGCTGGGGCCATTTTGAATGTAAGATGGTAAGATAGATGCTCTGTCTTTCACACTTTGAGAATTGAAGGGTCTGAAGGCAGCTTTCTCAGCATCAGACCCATCCTTTGCCAATAATCACACTTGTGTCCAGACAGCATTTTCATAAGCAACTCAGAAGCCCCAAGTGAAAACCCAGTCTTGGAAGGCCCTACTAGTCACAGCAGAAGGTGGACTACTTTCTCCCCACATGTACCAAGGTATCCTGAAAAGAGGATCCCACATTTGAGTTTAAATCTACCCCTTCTAAGCTACAAGTAAAAACTCCTCGTGTCTCGGGGTCCAGCTCACCTATTTTTGCCACTGCTCACTATTATTACTCTATTAATCATCAGTTGGGGCACCGCAGCCTCTGGACTAGCTCATTCCTCAACACTAGCCCTCTTATATGAGGGCTTACTGTCATCCAAACACTTAATCAAAAGTGCTCCCAATCAAGCATGAAAATAAATTAGATTTGGTTTAACCAGGATTAGATTCATAGCACCAAGAAATAAAGTAACAGTTATCTAATCTAACAGGCCAGCCTCAGACTTCTTGGCTACTCTCCACAGCCCTCCCCACCCCCTTGCTAAAACCCTCTCCTAAAACTCCTCTTTAAATACTGTGAAATCACGGGATGCCTGGGTGGCTCAGCGGTTGAGCATCTGCCTTTGGCTCAGGGCTTGATCTCAGGTTCTGGGGATCAAGTCCCACATGAGGCTCCTTGCAGGGAGCCTGCTTCTCCCTCTGCCTAGGTCTCTGCCTCTCTCATGAATAAATAAATAAAATCTTTAAAAAAAAAATACTGTGAAATCACAGCATGTGCAAAGTAACTCTTCAACTGCCGTGAATAGAAAACTCTGGTGCATGCCCAATGTTGCTAGGGGGTGTCTAGCTCTAGCTCCATAGGAAAAGCTGCTGGTCATGTGCCTGTGAAGCACAAGCTGGCCCCACAATGCATTCGGAAACCACTTCTTCCTGGACACAGTGGAGGAAGGAGCCTCCTGGCTTGGGCGGAGTCTGTTTGTTTTCCGTGGGGAAGCGCTTTATTCTCCTGCCTCATTTTATGCTGTCGCTCCATCTGGAAATACCAAAAGTGCCTGCAAAGCCCCAACCATGAACATAACAAGAGACCAGTACAAAGGATAAAAAGGGTAGAGGATGGATACCCCAACTACAGGAAGAACTATGGTACAACAACAACAAAAAAACCAAACAGCTCAATTAAAGAAACAGGCAAGGGCTCAAATAGGCATTTCTCCAAAGACCGCTATGGCTGATAAGCACAAGAGATGATCCTAAATATTTAGGAATCATTAGGAAAATGCAAATGGAACCCAGGATGAGCTACCACCTCACCCATTAGGATGGCTATTGGGTCAAAAGCAAAGCAGCACCAAAACGAACAAGTGTCGGCAAGGATGTGGAGAAACTGGAACCTTTGTGCACTGCTGGGGGGGATGATGTAAAGCACAGAGGCCACTATGGAAAATGTGAAGGCAATTCCTCAAAAATTTAAACACAGAATTACCTGATGGTCTAGCAATTCCACTTCTGGGTGTATACCTAAAAAACAGAAAAGCAGGGACTCAGGTAATTAATTGTACATCCATGTTCGTCGCAGCATTATTCACAACAGCCAAAAGGGAGAGGCAACCCAGGTGTCCACTGATGGATGAATGTAAAACAAAATAGGATGAAAAAAAAAAATAGGATGAATGTATAAACAAAATGGAAAAAAAAATCAGCCTTACAAAGGAAGAAAATTCTGACACATGCTACAGTATTAATGATCGTTGAAGACATAGCTAGGAAGATAAACCAGTCACAAAAACACAAGTATGTCATGATTACACTTAGGTGAGGGATCTAGATTAGTCAGATTCATAGAGAGAGTCAAAGAGTGGTTGCCAGGAAGGGGGCTGGGGTAGAAATGGGGAGTTAGTGTTTAATGGATACGGAATTTTAGTTGGGGCAGATGAGAAAGTGCTGGAGATGGAGAATGATAAGGGATGCACACAATGTGAATGTAGTAATGCCACAGCTCTGCATACTTAAAATTGGTTAAAATGGGAGATTATGTCTTCTGTATAGCTTACCGCAGTTTTTCAAAAAGGACAGTAGGGTTGACCAAGTCATGCAACCATCAACACAGAGCAGCCGGCAAACCATCTAAACAGTAAGCCCATCTCTCATTATTTCACCAAAAACAAAACACAACTGCTCCTTTGGATTTTTTTTTTTTAAGAATTTATTTATTCATGAGAGACAGAGAGGCAAAAACATAAGCAGACGGAGAAGCAGGCTCCCTGTGAGGACCCGATGTGGGACTCAATCCCAGGACCCCGGGACCATGCCCTGAGCCAAAGGCAGACACTCAACCACTCACTGAGCCACCCAGGCGTCCCTGCTCCTTTGGATTTTTAAGACTTGTTAAGCCCCAACTATCTCAGCCAATAGGAACCCACCTAGAGCGGACTACTACAATATACCCAAAAGATCAGAACAAAAAATAAATCCTTCTAATTATTTTAATAGTGCAATTTAGTATTAATGTCATGTATAAACAAGTTTACTAAAGAATTAGGCTTCCTCTAAGAGAAGTACAGAATATTACAAGACACATACTTTAAAAAAAAAAAACTTTATTTTTAAAAAGAATACATGATCTGAGGGAGTTACGGAGTAGAGGCAGAGGGAGAGAGAGAGAATCTTAAGTAGGTTCCATCCTCAGCAAGGAGCCCGACTTGGGGCTCAAATCTCAGGACGCTGAGATCAAGACCTGAGCTGAAATCAAGAGTTGGACACTTAACATACTGAGCAACCCAGGTGCCCCAAGACGCAGACTTTATTTTTTTTTTTTAAGATTTTATTTATTTATTCATAGAGACAGAGAGAGAGAGGCAGAGACACAGGGAGAGGGAGAAGCAGGCTCCATGCAGAGAGCCCGATGTGGGACTCCATCCTAGGTCTCCAGGATCACGCCCTGGGCTGCAGGTGGCGCTAAACCACTGCGCCACCGGGGCTGCCCAAGACGCAGACTTTAAAGCAAATCCTGTGATACAGAAATAGAAGAATGTGAGGAAGAGGAAAAATTATCCCTGGAGTTAAAGTTTTCAATTAGCAATAATCGTGCCTCAGACAAACCTAATTGGCTACAATACTGCCACTGCGCAAAAGCTATCCCTGGAGTTAAAACAACAACAACAACTTTGTGTTCTACACTTCCCCCTCCACCCCTGGCCAGCCTTATTCAGACCTCAGTTTCCTCATCAATCATACAAATAATTTGCAGAAGAGAAGCCTTACATCAAAGAATGGCTTAATGATACTACCTAATGGAAGCATCCCTTTGTCCAGTTCCAGGCTCACCAGACAACTTTCTGGTTATAATCTGACTGCCAGATAACTCAATAGGAAAACAAGTGTCAGCATTCCAAGCCCCTTAGAGCTATGTTTGCTACTAATCAATAAACTGATACTAAGTTTCATAACAATAAGGTCAATGATTCTAAATAGTTGAAGGAGAATGGTCCAAGTGACAGTGGAAAGTAGAATCCAGTTTTCCTAATTCAGAACCCACCTGTATTCTATATATCAGCATCTGTCAACACTGAACCAACCATCCAGGGAGGGCAGTTTTCAGATCATTCATGGCCAATATCTGTGCCACTCAGTTCTTTAAACCATTCCTTCTTTTAAGATTTTATTTATTATCAGAGAAAGAAAGAGCACATGCATGAGTGGAAGAGGGAGAGAGAGAGTCTCAAGTGGGCTCTGTGCATATAGCACAGAGCCCAACTTAGGGAGGGCTTCATCTCACAACCCTGAAATCATGACCAGTGCTGAAATCAAGAGTCAAAGGCTTAACCTTAATTTTGTTCTTCCCTTGCGTGAAAAGATCATCTCCCATCTTTGCATGGCTCTATCCCTCATTTCATTCAGGGTCAATCCAAAGATTCCCATAGACAGGTCTTCCCTGATCACTCTAATAGCATCCTCCACTTTTACTCTCTGTGTATTTTCTCTTTTCAGCACATGTCACTACTGGACATACATCTGTCATGTGTCTAGTCTGCCTCCTTCTAGGATGTAGGATCCATTCAAACAAGGACCGTATCAGTTTTATTTCTATATCCCCATACCTAAGAACAGCACCTAGCACATGGAAGGCATACAGTATTTGTTGAATGAATAAACAAATGGGGAATAGAGAGGAGGTTATGGTAATATGACCAAACTAAATTCCCAAACGTGCCCTTCAAACAAACTAGAAGTGGTTAACCCAACACATTTGTTATGCTATAATGTCAAGTGCAGTTTGGGCCAAGCAAGTAACTTCAAAGTTTACTAATGCCTTACCATGTCACATAGAGACCAGGGGCTGGCAATACTGATGGGTTTTCCTCTGTCCCTGCCTGCAAAGATCTGAGGGTCTCCCATGGAGACTATAGATAATTATAATAAGTGTTCTGAACACAGGTGAGGGAAGGAACCACCAATGTGGGAGGCCAGGAGGGGCCCTGACAAAGCAAGAAGTCATTGCTAGCGTGCCACATATTCTGTGGACAAGTCCACACAGCCCATAGGAAACAGGGACAAGCAATTACTCCCACTCTTATCATGCAACCAACCAGAGAACTCCACTGCTTTTCTAATTGCCAGGCAATCTCTTTCCATGTTGGCATTCTTCCCTTGACAACTGTTTCAATATTTTTTTTTACAAGTCCAGCTGGAATCATTAACTGACATGCATGCACACCCACGGAGGTTTTGTGAAACTTTCTGTTTTCAGGTAATCAAACACTATAGCCTTGGCTTAAAATGTATTTCCATCTCTCGCCCCATATGTCGCATCATGACAAGGGGATCTGCCTCAAAATACCCCACCCGCCAAAGCATCAAGTAGCTTTTAGCACACAATTTTTCCCAGCCCAACAGGTTTTTATTGCTTATTTACAAAGTTAACAAACCCTAACCTATAGCTTCTTATACAGCAAGTAGAATCAACAGCTGCTAATTCAGGATTTTTGTTTTTCCTAGACTTGATTTGGTTCAACTTCTTTGCTGAGTTTAAGAACTATCTTGAAAGATTTGTATAGCTAAGGCACTTTACAACCTCAGTTACTCCTTATGGTAATTCAAACCTTTAAAAAGGGGTCCTTTTTCTCCCCAAGAACTAATTTTGGCTATTTCTGTTCAGCAAGGGGAAAAAGGGACATTTGCTAGAAATAGCTCTGTTGTCCTATAAATATTTACTCTGTAATTTGAACTTCAGTTTATCTGTGCAATCCAGGTTATTCTCTCCTTGTTTCTCTCAAAAGTGAAAGATACCAATGTTAGGAATTTGGGTGCAGTAGGGGGTCGGGGGGGTGAGAAAATTACTGGACATAATTCATCTCTACCCTGACATTCCCTGATGTAAAAATGCACATCCTAACTATTATCAGCTTTCAGAGTCTTTTTTTTTTTTTTTGGCTTGTCTGATTCTGTGATCCTGCCAATACGAACCTCTTTCCCAGAATCGAGAGATTACATTTTAAATAATCTTGGTTTTCTGAAATTTGATTCTTTGGATCAAACCTAAATTTGAAGTCTTTGTTCATCAATGCCTTCTTAATTTTGCCACAAATGCAGCTTTTATCTTCCAGTTCCAGTCTCATTTTGGAGGAAGTGTTTCATGTGACTTGCGTTGGGCAAATTAGCTTCCACACGGGCCTGTGCCTACTTGTGGAAGCAGCACCCTTGAGTTCACTTCCTGAGTGCTGCCATCACATTTCCTATCCTAGATGGGTGCCTCCACTCACTCAAAGCTCTACCTCAAATCTGGTAGCCACATTCCTGTAAGTACTTCTTTAATATGAAGAGGTCTCAGAATTTATTTTACGACTTCTCAATTAGACAAAAGCCACCCCAGAACCAAGGTTCTCTCCCAGTTTTCACATCTGTGGCCACCTCAGTCCCAAGCACCTGCCTGGTCTTTAATAACCTCTTCCTCTCAAAATGTATTTCTCCTTTTTCTTGTTATTTTGACATCCACCTGGTCCCAGCCTCATTTGACCTACTTGCCCTGGCCAGCTGGGTCTGACTCATGGCCCCACAGTCACATTCAGCTTATGCTTCCTCAGCTGCCTTGCCACACAGCCCTGGCCACCAACATCACTGGGTTCCTTGGCTTTCTTCACCAACCTTAGCCCCCTGCAGCCCCACAGTGATGTAGCCAGCGGTGGTAGGAGCCTAGCGCCCCACCTGCAGGGGTGGGAGAATGCAAATTCTTACGACAAAGGAAGCCTTAAGCTCATTCTGACACCTCACACCTAGTGGCGCTAACCCCTCAGATGCCCGAGTACACAGGCAGTGGGACAGAAGTCACGGTGCCCCTATCTCCCTAGCCATAAACAAGGGACAAGGACAGAAGGGAAGGCTCTCCCGGATGAGGATCACCCTATGCCTTATTGACAGATGTGCTTTTAGGAAGAACGATGCCGAGAATTCCTCAGCCACTTTAAAGGGATATGGTCACTGCCATCACCTTCATATCAATTTCATTTTTTAAAAAGATTTTTATTTATTTATTCATGAGAGACACAGAGAGAGAGAGAGAGGCGCAGAGACACAGGCAGAGGGAGAAGCAGGCTCCACGCAGGGAGCCCGACGCAGAACTCGATCCCAGGTCTCCAGGATCACACCCCAGGCCGAAGGCAAGCTAAACCGCTGAGCCACCAGGGCTGCCCTCCATTTCATTTTTATCAATAACCTTTATCTGGGTATTGCATAGAGATAACAATACCAATCAAGTTAAACAGGCCTATTATACAGAATAGGCTCCTAGGAACATGCAATCAAAAGCTGAGAGAGTAAGAGAAACTGATGAAAGGAAGCCATGTACAAATGAAGGACCTGGGGGAAAGACCACATGGGTTCAGATCCTGATTCCACCACTAACAGTCTGGCAAACCTTGGTTAGTGTTTTCACCTCATTCTGCCTCAATCTCCACACCTATATTATGAGGGTAACAAAATGTCTCTATAGGGGTTTGGATAATGACACAAAATAACAAAATAGACACAAAATAACAAAAACTACTGCCAGGCACCAAGAATTAAGAGACCAGGGTTTTGTTTATTTTTAAGGATTTTTTTTTATTTATGAGAGAGAGAGAGAATGAGCAGTGGGGAGGAGCAGAGGAGAAAGAGAGAAGCAGACTCCCTGATGAACAGGGAGCCCAATGTGGGGCTCGATCCCAGGACCCAGAGATCATGACCCGAGCCAAAGGCAGACTGAGACACCTAGCCACCCTGAGACCAGGGTTTTAGACAAGGTTCTGTCATTTTATGGCCTCAGGAGTAGATTTAAAATGGTTGTAAATTCTTTGTTATATCCCCCCCACCTTCAAGCTGGGCTAAGCATATAAACTGTTTTTGACCAACAGACACATAAAAGTGACTCTGCCAGTTTCAATCTTACATTTTAAAAGAACTGCCAGCTTCTACTTCTCCCTTCTTGGAACCCAACTGCCATGTTGAGAGGAAACCCAAGCAGGCACAGGCCCGTGTGGAAGAGACTCGAGGTGATCTCCCAGTCCACAGCCAGTACTGGTCTGCCAGCTGTGTGATTTAGCCATTTTGTAAAAGGACCTTCTAGCTCCAGTCATAGACACAAGTCTTCCCCCCTGAACTCTGCCCAACACTGCAAAATCAGGCACAAATAAGATTTAAGCCTCTAAATTTGGAGGGCAGTTTGTTGCACAACCAGACAGTAAAAAAAAAAAAAAGCCTCAGACAAAACAGTTAAAGCAATTCTATAAGTGTATAGAATTTCTATATGTTTATAAAGCAAAAGGGAGAGAAGAGGCAAGGCATTCATTCATCCAAACACTTGTAGAACACCTACATGCCATACTCTGTGATAGGTCTTGACACTGCCCCTCTGGTGCCAGTGGTCTACAGCTGAGACAGACATTACACAACTTATTACAAGGAAGTACCAAGTAACTTAGGGATTCCCTTCAAAAGAGTGATCATGGGGGGATCCCTGGGTGGCTCAGCAATTTAGCGCCAGCCTTTGGCCCAGGGCGTGATCCTGGAGTCCCGGGATTGAGTCCCACATCGGGCTCCCAGCATGGAGCCTGCTTCTCCCTCCTCCTGTGTCTCTGCCTCTATGTCTATCATAAATAAAATCTTTTAAAAAAAAAGAGAGAGAGAGAGAGAGAGAGAGTTCCCTTTAAAAAAAAAAAAAAAAAGAGTGACCACGGGACACCTGGGTGGCTTAGTGGTTAAACATCTTCTTTTAGCTCAGGTCGTGATCCCTAGGTCCTGAGATCGAGTCCCACGTCGGGCTCTCTACTGGGAGCCTGCTTCTCCTTCTGCCTATGTCTCTGTGTGTTTGTGTGTGTCTCTTTCTGTGTGTTTCTCATGAATAAATAAATAAATCTTAAAAAAAAAAAAAGTATAAAAGAGTGTGAGAATACTAGGTGATCTCACAGGCCCTCCCAGGCCTGGTATTTTGTAACCTAACGATAAAGCCTACGTACATCCGTGAGATGGCCATTTTCTCCTATATAAAGTGACTTCCTAATGAAAATGCTGAGTAGCTACAGAAACTGCACAAGGTAATGGTGAAAGCACTCAACACTGCCTCTATAGCCTACTATTCTGAAGTGGAATCATCTCATGAAAGCTGCTTTGAATAAAGAGATACGGAAAGAGTAAGAAGTAGGACTTTCAGGGACAACTAAGGTTTCAGAGTAAATGATGATAGGAGAATTTTACCTGTTCATTGTTTAAATTTTTTTAAGATTTATTTATTTATTTATGATATATATATATATATATATATATATATATATATATATATATATAGAGAGAGAGAGAGAGAGAGAGAGGGGGGGGCAGAGACACAGGAGGAGGGAGAAGCAGGCCCCATGCCCCGAGCCCGATGCTGACCGATCCTGGATCTCGCCCCGGGCCCAAAGGCAGGCGCTAAACCACTGAGCCACCCAGGGATCCCCCATTGTTTAATATTTAAAAGGCAAAAAATCTAAGTTGACTTCTTCAGACAAATTATTCTTAAGGAAAGATTTTTTTTGTTTATCCCCAGAGGTCTTCATGATCACCAGGAAAGAACTCTTGAAGAGCAATTCTTATTTTGCTGCATAAATAGGTAGCTTCTCACCAGACAAACAGATCCAGTAGACAGCTCTTCTGTAAAGGTTAGTGAATTTAAGTTATACCTTGGTAACACTATACCTGAAGATAGCTTCCTCCCACAATCTGAATTACTCTAAGAACTAAGAGATGTTATTGTTTTGGGCTTTTTTATTTTTTATTTTTTTTTTAGATTTTATTTACTTATTCATGAGAGAGACAGAGAGAGAGAGAGGCAGAGACATAGGCAGAGGGAGAAGCAGGCTCCCTGCAAGAAGCCTGATGTGGGACTCATCCCAGGACCTAGGGATCACCACCTGAGCCAAAGGCAGACGCTCAACCATTGAGCCACCCCGGCATCCCTAAGAGATGTGATTGTGATGGTGAAGCAAGGTAAACTACATACTGGTCCCACAAGTTTTACGAAGACAAAGACAAACAGAACAGAGTGCTAACTAAAAATCCATGGCAATGAAAAGAAGAATTAAGAGCCTGCTCTTGACAAAGTTTGGGAGAATTCAAATATAGTGCTGCTGAAACTGTACTTGATCTCCTGAGCACTTTCAATTTGGCTGGTGCTGAAGTCCTTCCTTATGCGCACAGTAGAAAAAGAAAAACATCCTTTGGTTCTCTGATAGGGACAGCTAATAGCCAAGAAAAGAGAATAGCCAAATCACACTTCAGATTTTTCTTTGGCACTACTGTGGTTAATGCTAAAGATTAGTTTGCTCTGGGTTAAAGCATTCAGACTTGATATAAGCCATTTGTGGTCATGGATCAACAAAAACTTTTGAATGCCCACAGGTAGAGGCAATTTTACTCTCCTATAATCATCTCACAGGATCTTAAACAGCTATTGTTCCCACTTAAGAAACAAACGGGACACATTCGTGAATTTCCTGTTTTTCTATCGTAAAAGTTCTCACGCAAAACACCTCATGCTCAACACCCAGCTCTAGCTCTCCTACTAATCATGCGGCCCTCACACCCAAATCCCTCCAAGCATTCCTGGAACACCATAGACGGAAGGCAGTACCCCAGCAGCTACGACTGTCTGGGCTAGCACCCAGTGGGGCAAGATTACAACTAGAAATTGATTCAAGTCACTCCCTGCTATGCAGGATGTTATGGAATCAGTGACAATATTATTGCCAAAGAGTCAACAATTCCTATGACTGGAGGGCCTCTGTAGCTGGGGTTAGCTCTTAAGCCCACACCAAGGAGAGAGGTCTCTTGTTTCTGACATCCAGGATGATGCTGGGCCTTTTCCTGCCCCTGAAATGCCTGGTGAACAAGAGGCTGAATCTGACCCCACAGTGACCTCTGCACAGTGTTCAGGCTCCCAGCCCCAGCCAGTAAGAAATATGGTACTAAAGAGGTCCCTGACGGGTTTTATTAGCCTCACCCTCCAGGTGAGGAGGATGAACCAACCATCAAAGGAGGATGGCAATTTTGTCCTTAAAGACCTTAAAGCAGGGCAGCTCAGGTGGTTCACCCGGTTTAGCGCCGCCTTCGGCCCGCGGCGTGAACCTGGAGACCCGGAATCGAGTCCCACATCGGGCTCCCTGCATGGAGCCTGCTTCTCTCTCTGCCTGGGTCTCTGCCTGCCTCTTTCTCTCTTAAAAAAAAAAAAAAAAAAAAAAAAGACCTTAAAGCAAAACCAGTGTTTAAGAGAAAAATGACTGTGACAGAAACTCTTTTACACTAAAGACCTGTTGTGAGAAATACAAATGAATTGTATTCAGATTGGAGGATAATATAGAAAAGGTCAGTCCCACAACTATCACCCATGATTGATTGACCTGAGATTCAAGGTCCACAAGTATGAACCACACACACCACCCCCTTGCCTTACAAATTCTCTTGCACATATCCTAATTGAAAGTATGTCCAAAAAATAATTAACTACCCTATAGACTATTGCAACTACCCCCATCTGCAGGGAAACTAGGATGGGGGGGGTGGAACAGGAGGGCCAATTAAATCACTGAACCCAGAAAGAAGGCCAGAAAGAAGGTAAGAAATGATGAGCAGACACTGAGAAAAAGTAAAGAAAATTTGGTCAAAGGACATGATTGGCCAGAAACTTACTTCCTCGGAGACAAAAAACTATGCCCTACAATGCCCAAATAGGATTGCTCCAATTAATGCAGGGGCCACGGAGCACCCTCCATTCTTTACTTCCACCACAAGTCTTCTAAGGAGTACACAAGGAATGGATACAAACAACCAGGCAAAGAATCTCCTACCTGAATTTTCATTGATACCCTGGGTTCATCTAACGTACTCACTACTACACCAGTACCATGCAAGTCAGCCCAGACTCCATCTCCTTCCCTAGTCAGCATTCTAGAAACCTTCATCCCAAACCTGGAATTCATTTTTAAAACAAAGGCAACTAAACACACTTTAGGCCATGGGGAGTTAAAGCTGCCACATAGAAATAAACAACATGAAGGACGAGGGGAAGATTCTCTGCAAGATAAACACCTTTCCATTTTTTATTTTTAAGTGATCTTACAAGGTAAGTCACAGGATTCTCCTTAAATAGCGTGTACAGTGGAGCAGGGTCCCAGGTCCTATTTTAGATGTGAAACCTCTTCCTGCTTGTAAAACTGGCAAAAATCATTTAGGTCTTCCTGTCTCTTCCCCTGATTTCAGGCTACGCCCTCCCTCGCTTAGGATCTCCCCACCATCTGCATCACTGCAGAAACCACCAGGATTAGGAAGTGCCTCTACCTCATTCACCAACACTTCAAAATGCTACTCCAAACCCAGAGCAGGAACAGCGCAGCAGCAAGACACAGAGCACCAGGCTGGGGCCGAGGGCACCACTGCTGGATGCCAGCCGCAGGCCCGCTCGGGTTTCCCATCTACACCCCCTCTCTTCCCCACCTCCAGCCCTCTCCCTTCCAGCGGGTGCTTTATCCTTTCATTTTCCCTTCACCGTTGGTAATCTGACATCACCCCTATCTGCCTTCCGGCTGTTTTTACACTGGTCTTTTCCTCCCCTTTACGTTCTTCAGCCGTGCTCAAGAAGCACAGACTATTTCTACTTTTGCCCATAAATAGCTCAGTGATGGTGCTATGGGGAGACCCCACAGCCGCCGACCCTCCTGCTGTAGACACGAGTCCCACAGATTCCCTCCTCTCTTTTGGGCATCCAGTTTTGTAGGTTTTTCCGCGGCCACTTTTCAGGTATTCAAAGCTGGGGACGGCGGGGGAGGGGCGATGTGCCCGAGGCATCCCTAAAGTCACCAAAGAAGGCGGCTTTGAGCATCTTCCCGCTCACGTATTTGCCTACCGTTTGAGGCAGCTTTAATTTCAGAGCTAGTCTCCAACACTCGAGTGGTTCTGTTACCGTGGGAAACGGGAATCGCACATTATCTTGCCTCAAAGACTCAGGAGTCCGGTTCCGGGCAGGAAGTGAAGTTCCGGGCGGCTTCGGTGCGCTCCGTCCCCGGCGCGGGTCTCCCGTCCCCGCTGGGAGGGGCCTCGGCCGGGGGGGGGGGGCGGAGGTGGGGGGGGGTTCGGCCGGGGGGGGGGCTTCGGGGGGAGGGGCCGCCGCTGGGAGGGGCCTCGGCCGGGAGGGGGAGGGGCCTCGGGGGGAGGGGCCGCCGCTGGGGGGCCTCGGGGGGAGGGGGCTCGGGGGAGGGGCCGCCGCTGGGGGCCTCGGGGGGAGGGGCTCGGGGGAGGGGCCTCGGCTGGGGGCCTCAGGGGGAGGGGCCTCGGCCGGGAGGGGCCTCGGCTGGGGGGGCCTGGGGGGAGGGGCCTCGGCTGGGGGGGCCTGGGGGGAGGGGCCTCGGCTGGGGGCCTCGGGGGGAGGGGCCTCGGCCGGGGGGGGCCTGGGGGAGGAGCCTCGGCTGGGGGCCTCGGGGGGAGGGGCCTCGGGGGGGAGGGGCCTCGGCCGGGACGGGCCGCCGCGCCCGGACCGACCCGAACGCACCGCACTAGGGCGCCAAGCGGCAGACTCGACCGTCCGCTGGGCTCCCCGGCTCCGCCGAGTTAGTCACTGGGCGGCTTCGGCTCGGTTCGGGGTCCCCGACGGCTACGGAGGGGCAGCGCCCGTGACCGGGGAGCCGGGGCGGGGCGGCGCCTGGACGCGGCGGGAGCCCGTCTCCCCCGAGCCGCTGTCTCGGGCCGCGGTGTCAGGCCCGCTCAGGTCGGAAGCAGCACAAGTTAGAACAAGATGCAAACAAACCTATGAATCCTGAACTGCGCCACCTCCCGCCTGAGAGCTCGGGGGAGGGCCCGGCGGGGGCGTGGGGGGCGGATGCCCGAGCAGCGCGCTCCCGGCCTCGGCGTCCTTACCTCGCTCAGCTCGGCCGCGGGGTCGTCTCCGTGCCTCGCGGCGACCCCAGAACTCATGACTGCGCTCCCCGGCGCCGGGCTCCTCCGCCCTCGCCGCCTCCCGGCCTCAGCTGCTCGGCGCCCGCCGCCTGGTCCCTCCGGCACAGTCCGGTCTACACAGCCATCTTCAGCCAAGACAGCGAGGAAGCCCCCGGAAGGACGCGGGGTCTCCCGAGGGCCGCGGGGCCGGGCGGGGGGCAGCGGCTGCAGCGGCCGAGCCGCGGGGATCCGGGCGCCGCCACCCCCGCCGCCTCGCCGCCCCTAGGGGGCCCCGCCGCCCCTCATGGCCCGGCTGGAGGGCGCCTCCCGGCGGGACCTGGCACCCCGGAGGGCTCCGGCGAGCTCCCGAGGTCGAGCAGGGCGGCGGGCCGCGGGGGATCCGCCCTCGGGCCCCGGGAGGACACAGAGCCAGAGGGCCGGCGCGGGGCGCGCTCCGCCGCCAAGTTTCCCTTCTGCGCCGTGCGGAGTTGTAAGCGGCTCCGGATGGAACACGGCGCTCGGCGGGCGGCGGCGGAGGCGGAGGCGGGGCCCGGAGAGGGGGCGGGGCGGGGGCGGGGGGGGCGGGGCGGGGGCGGGGGGGCGCAGGCACCTTGCCAGCTCGCTGCGAGAGCGATTACGGGACCCAAGACCAGGAGGAAGAGGAGGAACAGGGAAAGCCACCTAAGTAATTGTGCAGGAAAAAAAAATTTTTTTTGATTCCTCCTTGAAGCCACTTTCCATGATTTAATAAGGTCAAGACAAATCTGAACACTACATCAGGCAGCGCCGTACGCTTCTCATGGCACAGTAAGATTTTACAAGAGTGGGAGAGGTCATCTTCCCTGATCGGTCTAAAGTCGACACCGAGGGTGTAAATTCATTGTCAAACTCCCTCTCTGTCGCTGGGGCGGATTGCATTTTCTGCACGTCCATAATAAAGATGCCCCATCCCTTGAAACATAGAAAATAGGTTTCAATTTCTCATCCTCCTCAACCCCAGGCAGTCCTTTTAAATATTACATTTCCCATACTCTTCCTTAAAAATCTTACTGCTTACCTGAGCAGAGTTAGGTTTGTATTTCTGGGATTTGGAGTATGAATCGGAAAAGATTTCTCTTTTTTGTTTTGTTTGGTTTTTTAAGATTTTATTTATTTATCCATGAGAGACAGGCTCCATGCAGGGAGCCCGACGTGGGACTCGATTCCGGATCCCATTCCGGATGGATCCAGGATCACACCCTGAGCCAAAGGGAGATGCTCAACCACTGAGCCACCCAGGAGGCCCAGAAATGATTTCAAGAGCCTGTTATATCCAGTCAACTCTTGGAACCAGAGCTCCCTTCATCTTTGAGTTTCCCTGAGGTAAAAGCATCCCTGTCCAGGGAAGGGGAAGAATTTTCCTCTCCATAAGGCTTAAAGTCCCACTGAACTTGAAATACACTGAAAAAATGTTCTGATCCTTAAAACGGTAGGTCTGCGGGATTACTTATGAGGCCTCAACAGTCTTTCTACACAATGGGAACAAAATGTCTCCATCCCCAGTGACAGATTTGGCATTTCCTAGAGCCTTCTATGAAAAAGCCATTGTATTGTTAATTTTCAAGATTTTTTTTTTAATCAAATAGGATGTTTATTTTGCTCTTTAAGAAGGAGCAAAGAGCTTGATCATTTGCATTTATCTTCTTACCCAGCTGCTTTCCTGGAGAGTTCATTCATTGCCTGATAGAGGCACTGAGATAAAGAAGAGTTTGCTGCTTTGGGGGAGCACAAGGTCCAAAGTTCTGGGGCATTGCCAGACTAGAACACACTGGGAGAAACACTTCTGCATGGGGAGGGCTTAGGAAGCCACATTTTTTTTTTTTCTTATTTACTCATTAAAATCTATTGAGGGGGCACTTGGGTGGCTCAGCAGTTGAATGACTGCCTTTTCCGCTCAGGTCATGATCCTGGGGTCCTGGGATAGAGTCCCTAAGAGTGTTTAGGAGCCTGCTTCTCCCTCTGCTTATGTCTCTGCCTCTCTGTGTGTGTCTCTCATGAATAAGTAATTAAAATCTTTAAAGTAAAAAAATAAACCTATTGAGAACTGGGGAGCCTGGCTGACTCAGTTGGTGAAGCATGCAACTCTTGATCTCAGGGTTGTGAGTCCAAGCCCCATGTTGGGTGTAGAGATTACTTAAAAATAAAATTTTTAGGGGCACCTGGGTGGCTCAGTCAGTTGAGCGTCTGACTCTTGATTTCAGCTCAGGTTGTGGTCTTCAGGTCGTGGGATGGAGCCCAGAGTCAGGCTCCATGCTCAATGGGGAATCTGCTGGAGAATTTTTCTCTCCCTCTCCCTCTGCCTCTCCTCTCCCTCATGCCCAGGGCCATGCACTCTCTTTCTCAAATAAATAGATCTTAAAAAAAAATTTTTTTTAATCTTTAAAATCATTTAAAAAACATATTGAGAACTGAGTGTGTGCTTTAACGTACAGATGGTGGTGAATATAAAGGAGGGACACCAGGGTGGCTCAGCGGTTGAGCATCTGCCTTCAGCTCAGGGCATGATCCTGGGATCCAAGATCGAGTCCCACATTAGGCTCCTTGCGGGAAGCCTACTTCTCCCTCTGCCTGTGTCTCTGCCTCTCTCTGTGTCTCTCATGAATAAATAAATAAAATCTTAAAATATATATGTGTGTGTGTGTGTGTGTGTGTGTGTGACTCAAGCATTAACCCTACCCATAAAGTGTTTATAGTCTCATAAAACATAAAGAAAATGACAGTTCTAGGTAGAAAATGGAACTTCCCATGAAAGCAATACAAGTAAAGATGTATTACAGTTCAGAGGAGGAAACAGGATTTTGGCTGGACTTAACTGCAGGAGAACTGTGAAGGAATCTTAGGAGAGGCAGCATGTGAGTTGATTTCTGAAGAATAAATGAGTCCAGCAAAAATGAGGAATTAGATGAAGGTACCCCATAAAGGGGACCACTGTGAGAGAAAGTATGGATGGTGGAGGAATGTGCCAGGCATGTGTGGAAAATGGCAGGTGTTCCGTTTTAAAGTGGAACGTGGATGAGTTAAAGACAGATCATGGACAGTTTTGAGTACCAGACTAAATAAATGGGACTTTTGATAGGCAATAAAGAGCCACTAAAGGTTTCTGAGCACAGAAATAATAGGATCAGAGCTATGCTTTGAGACATTCCAATGGATCCATACCACACTCATGAGTAACTCACATGAATTCAAATAGACTAGTGTTGAGTGTGATTCTGGTGTTTAAAGAAACTGTTTTTTTTTATACTAGATGGCCCCTAAAGCCAAGCAGATGACTTCATCTGGTGTTCAACCAAAAGAAAATGACCTATTCCAAGACTAGAGGAAAAAACTGGCACTGTTGAACTTTTTAAGAAGCAGCATAACTGCAGATTTTACTTTGTGAACAATATAAAGCATTTTCAAGAGTAATGTTGACTATATGGAATATTTTCTTAAACCATGACTTTCATACTTATCCACCACAGAAGCTGCAACTCCACGGAAGTCTGGCAACAGTGGTAAGGTGGTAATTGAAAGTGGTAACTGAACATGCCGATTGGACTATGCCAGTAGTCCCGCAATAGGCTACAAAGGCCTGAATTAAGTTGGGGCAATGCCAGGCAGCCCCGGTGGTGCAGCGGTTTAGTGCCGCCTTCAGCCCAGGGCGTGATCCTGGAGACTCGGGTTCGAGTCCCACATCGGGCTCCCTGCGTGGTGCCTGCTTCTCCCTCTGCCTGTGTCTCTGCCTCTCTCTCTCTCTAGCTGTGTCTCTATGAATAAATAAATAAAATCTTAAAAAAAAAAAAAAGTTGGGGCAATGCCAATGGATAGGAGGGGGCAGAGGTTAGGAGATTTTATGGAAGAGAGTAGAAAGAAACTGTGGTGGAAAGAGGAAAATTTAAATATGACTTATAGATCTAGAATGTGGCTGAATGGGGTTTCAGACAATGTCCTCAACAAAAATAGGGATTCCAAAAAAGGAATAGGTTACGGAATAAACTATGTTTGAGATATTGTAAGTCTGAGGTAGCAACTGGGTATTCAAGGAGAGGCATTCAGCAGGAAGCTAGAAATGTAGCCACAGAGATACATCAGGGCTGAGAGTGAGATGAAGGCTTGGGGTGACCCCCATTAGATCAATAAAACCATGAAGTCAGGTGAGGTTGCCAAGGAAGAGGGGACAGAGAAAAAAGATCCAAGGACATTATCTTAAAGAAGGTCTTTTCATCCAGGGGAAAGAATAAAAGAGGAAACGGTAGGGAAGGCCAATGAGAGAAATAAGAATATAACCAGAGGAACCTGGAGTCTGGGAGTCAAAGGAAGATGTCAAGATAGAGGTGGAAGCATCTGTATTGTAAGCTAGAGAGGGGACAGAAGCCTCAAGACTGATAAAAGAGCATCTCAAAGACCTGAATGTCCTTCAGAGAGAAATGTCTGCAAAACTAAGGAGACAGAATGCAGGTTACCACAGGGAATGAGGAAGAACCAGGGATGGTAACCATGCACACGACTCTTTCCATAAATTTGATGGTGACAGGAATTCGGGAGACAGGCTAGTTTCTTAGAGCAGGTAAGTGACATTGACTAGTCATCTGCAGCTAAGGGAAACCCTGGAGATACAGAGATGGAGCGAAGTTCCTGAAAAGGGAGGAAAGGAAAGGGCCAAGGACCCAAAACATGAGATTTGCTTTGGAGAGGCAGAGGATTCTAATGTTTCTTCATCCTTTTTCAGCAGGAAGAATTGGCAAGAACTGGACAATGTACAGACCAGTAAGGAGAAGACTTCAGACATATATACCACTAACAGCATATTTCTTTCATGAGTCATCCAATTTCCTCTTTGTGATGGTAGAGAGGTAATGAAGACTAAAATAACTTATAATTAAATTTTACCTCCAAGAAAAGAAGACCATAGAGCTATCTGTCAACACAGGAATAGAGCAGCTGTGATCTTGACCTCTGACCTTGTTCTGCCCTGGGGGAAAGGCTGGTGGGCACACTGAAAGCCAATAGTATGTAGAAAACAGTTTCATGCAATGAGAGGGAGTCCAAATTCATTTTCTTCCAAGCTAAGATTCCATGAGAGTCTAGAATTTAAATATTTTGTGATTTTTTTCTTAACCTCTTAGTCTAATCAGAAATCAAACGGGTTAAAAAAAAAAAGAAAGAAAGAAATCAAACGGGTTGGGATACCTGGGTGGCATAGTGGTTGAGCATCTGTCTTTGGCTCAGGTCGAGATCCTGGTCCAGGGATCGAGTCCTGCATCAGGCTCCCTGTGAGGAGCCTGCTTCTTTTCTTTTCTTTTCTTTTCTTTTCTTTTCTTTTCTTTTCTTTTCTTTTCTTTTCTTTTCTTTTTTTCTTTTTTCTTTTCTTTTCTTTCTTTTCTTTCCTTTTTTTTTTATTGGAGTTCAATTTGCCAACATATAGCATAACACCCAGTGCTCATCCCATCAAGTGCCCCCCTCAGTGCCCGTCACCCAGTCACCCCCACCTCCCACCCACCTCCCTTTCCACCACCCCTTGTTCATTTCCCAGATTTAGGAGTCTCTCATGTTCTGTCTCCCTTTCTGATATTTCCCACTCATTTTTCTCCTTTCCCCTTTATTCCCTTTCACTATTTTTTATATTCCCCAAATGAATGAGACCATATAATGTTTGTCCTTCTCCAATGGACTTACTTCACTCAGCATAATACCCTCCAGTTCTATCCACGCGGAAGCAAATGGTGGGTATTTGTCGTTTCTAATGGCTGAGTAATATTCCATTGTATACATAAACCACATCTTCTTTATCCATTCATCTCTCGTTGGACACCGAGGCTCCTTCCACAGTTTGGCTATTGTGGACATTGCTGCTATAAACATCGGGGTGCAGGTGTCCCGGCGTTGAGAAGCCTGCTTCTCCCTCTGTCTGTGTTTCTGCCTCTCTCTCTGTGTCTCTCATGAATAAATAAAATCTTTAAAAAGAAAAATCAAACTGGGACTCTCTACTATCAAGAAAGCTTAGATAGTGTTGTATATAAGACTACAATTGCATCAACATTCTAAGTACCCAAGAAACGCAAAGAGCACCTCAACATGTCATCGAGTATATAACTGATGCCTACAAATCCTTCCATATTGTCGCTGCTTCAACATGATCCCTCTAGAAGAGCTTCTCCAAGTTCTGCTTCAGCAGAAAGTAAGCTCCCATCAAGATGTGTGAGCAGGAGGAGGTAGCAGAGGTGTTTATCAGGATCAGAGAGCAAGTCTAGGAGGAGAAAAACCTGCTTTCCAACTGGGCAAGACCCTGAGTTCCCTTCCTTCCTGGGCCTTGTCTGTCCTAGAGGCTAATCTCTTTCCATCTGATCTCTGGGACAAGAGGCAGCAGCAGTCCTGGGAAAGTGAGAGGACACGTCTGTATGCTGATTGCATGCTGTAGGCATACTGGTACTGCCTTTCTGCTGTCAGGGGCATTCTGGCCCCTCTATGCATGGCTGCTGACCTCAGTGAATTTTTACACAGTAGGGATAATATTCTGGGTCTTGTCTGTACCCTCTACTTGTAATGAATATCAGATTAATCAAAGCAATCTTGGATAAAAGTCTTGAAGCTCCAGCATTAAGGAAACTGACTAAAACTTTGGGACTAGCTGGCCTAAGCCCTCTATTTCTACCCGTAGGGTATCCAAGCCACTCTTGCTCTGTACAAAGTCAGGCTTGTGCTCCTCCAGCCCACACAAGGACCCAAACCCCAGAGTTGTCCCCCTTACCCTTGAGTCTCTTAACCTAAACACAACATTGACACCACAGATTTAGGAAGAAAGCAGTCTAATTAACGTAATTCACACAAAGGTGAAAAATACTCATAATCTCCTCAAGCCCAAAGCATTTGCACTGTAGAAAGAATGCTTTTAAATAATGATAAATTGGTAGGATTTCCTTCAGAAGAAGAAAGTGACTTTTCAGGGGAAAGGGAGATTTCAAACCCATGGGAATGCAGGAAGTTCCAAACCCCTAATTCCTTAAGGGTCATAAAAGTCAGGGAGCCCTCAAAGTATACACTGAAAAGAATTTCCTGCCCTAAATCTGTAAGCCTACCCCATTGTCCTATCCCCATGAGTTCAAAAGTGCTCTCCCTAACCCAACTCCAGTGGCCCTCTGCTCAATCACCAAGCCAGCTCTTCTCTCAGCTGCTGGGCCAGGCCTGAGTCCCAGGTTGGGAGCTTCTAGACAGCCTCAATGGCCTGTCCCATCACAGACATCATTTGCTTCAGGAAGCACTGCACTGGATAATCTTTGTCTTGGTCTATGTGTCCTCAGAGAGGACAACATTAAAAAGTGGAAGAAATCCTAGAAATCACCTAGTTCAACCCAGCCCAGCCCAGCCCATCACACTTATCACACTTATATAGATGAGGATATGCAGGGTCAGCAAGTTTGTGGTGTTTATTCAAAAAAAAAGAAAAGAAAAGAAAAGAAAAGAAAAGAAAAGAAAAGAAAAGAAAAGAAAAGAAAAGAAAAGAAAAGAAAAGAAAAGAAAAAAAAGAAAAGAAAAGCATCCACTTTATGCCAGAAATGGTGCTGTGCTTTGGGATTCAGTAGTGTATGGGACAGAAAGAAATCCTTGCTTTCACAGAGCTAGAGTGCTTGGTGGAAAATGATTAATAAATAAAGAAGACAGTCACAACTTCTTTATTAAGAAGGTGTTAACACAGAATTAAACAGAAGCCATGATGAGGCAGAGCAGGCCTACTAAGGGAAGCAGTCAGAGATGGCCTCAATGAAGAGATGACATTTCATCGGAAGGTCAAAAAGGATCCAAAATAGATAGAAAGTGGGAGAAGGTGACCAGGCAGCAGGAGCAGCAGGTGCAAAAATCCAGGGGTAGGAAAGGACTTCACCTTCTTAAGGTGAATAAATTCCAAATAACTTAAAATTTTTTATTTAATTTAATTTTAAATTTCAATAAAAAGGTAGACAGTATTCTGGAACATGATGAAAAAGATGATGGAGGAGGCGGACTATACAGGGTATTGTGTGGGCCACAGATTTCATTCTGTATACGTGAAGGTGAAGATGCCACGGGAAGACTTTGAACAGGGCAGAGATATTTTTACATTTTTTACAAGGTAAATCTATTCCATTTTTTAAAAAAGGTTTACAAAATATTTTATTTATTTATTTGTGAGAGACACAGAGAGAGAGAAAGGCAGAGACATAGGCAGAGAGAGAAGCAGGCTCCCTGTGGGGAGCCTGATGTGAGACCCAGGATCATGCTCTGAGCCAAAGGCAGATGTTCAACCACTGAGCCACCTGGGTGTCCCCCCAAAAATATTTTATCTCTATTTATTTTAGAGAGAGTGTGTGTGAGAGAGCTCTAGCAGGGAGAGGGGGGAGAAGCAGAAGGAGAAGCAGACTCCCTACTGAGTGACTGAGCCACCAGGCGCCTGGGAAATCTATCCCTATACAAACCTTACCACCAGGTAACCAAAAAAAGACAAAAGAAAAGTTCTTCCTTGGGCAGCCCGGTGGCTCAGCGGTTTAGCGCTGCCTTCAGCCCAGGGCCTGATCCTGGAGACCAGGGATCTAGTCCCATGTCGGGCTCCTTGCAGGGCCTTCTTCTCCCTCTGCCTGTGTGTCTGCCACATGCTCTCTTTCTCTCTGTGTCTCCCATGAATAAATAAATAAAATCTTAAAAAGAAAGAAAGAAAAGTTCCTCCTTTATAGAAATATTCCTGTGAATAAATGAAGAACTGATAGAAGTGGAATATTCCACTTTACAATGGAATTGTAAATTGTAAATTTACAATTTACAACCTCTAATGAATTAATAGATTTAGGTAGAAAGCACATCTACTGCCATAAAAAAAAGACACACCACCAAACACATGACTTTTGTTGGAAGAATACAATACCACCTATGAGGCCATCTTAGCTCAGGAACATGTTAAATTAATCACAGGGGTGCAATCAACAAATTCCAGACTATAGCTCTACAGGACAAACAATCTGGTTTCTTCAAATAAATTGCAAGTGAATGGGTGAAATATTAATGGAAGGGGAAACCTATAGACATAGCAAACAATTTGTAATGTGTGGTTTTTTTTTAATTTTTTAAAATTTTTTATTTATTTATGATAGTCACAGAGAGAGAGAGAGGCAGAGACACAGGCAGAGGGAGAAGCAGGCTCCACGCACCGGGAGCCCGATGTGGGATTTGATCCCGCGTCTCCAGGATCGCGCCCTGGGCCAAAGGCAGGTGCCAAACCACTGCGCCACCCAGGGATCCCTAATGTGTGGTTCTTATTGGGATCTTGAGTCAAACAACCTGACTGTAAAAATTATATATTTATGAGACGTTCAGAAACATACTTTTCAGGTATTTGATGATATTAAAAATTATTAGTTTTTAGATGTGTTAATGGTCTTAAGGTTATACTTTAAAAAGTCTTTATCTTAAAAAAAAGTCTTTATCTTGTATAGATATATATTGAAATATTTAGGGGTGAAATGACACAATGTCTGGGATTTGTGTCAAATACTGGAGGAGGGCAGCCCCGGTGGCACAGCAGTTTAGCGCCGCCTACAGCTCAGGGTGTGATCCTGGAGATCCAGAATCGAGTCCCACATCGGGCTCCCTGCATGGAGCCTGCTTCTCCCTCTACCTGTGTCTCTGCCTCTCTCTCTCTGTGTGTGTGTCTCTCATGAATAAATAAATAAAATCTTAAAAAAAAAAATACCGGAGGAGCGGCATCTGGGTGGCTCAGTCAGTGGTGCATGTTACTCTTGATCTGGGGTTGTGAGTTCCAGCTCCACACTGAGCATGGAACCTACTTAAAAAAAATACAGGGGTGCCTGGGAGTTGGCTGAACATTTGACCTTTGGTTTCAGCTCAGGTCATGATCTCATGGATTGTGTGATGGAGTTCTGCTTCGAGCAGCATGCTCAGCCAGGAGTCTGCTTGGGATTCTCTCTCCTCTCTCTCTGTCCCTCCCCCCTGCACTCACTTTCTCTCTCTCTCAAATAAATAAATCTTAAAAAGAAAAAAAAGAAGACAAGGAACTAGATGGGAGTTTTCAATGAAATAGACTGGCATGTCCTTTGGGTTTGTTTGTTTGTTTGTTTGTTTTAAAGATTTTATTTATTAATTCATGAGAGACACACAGAGAGAGAGAGGCACAGACACAGGCAGAGGGAGAAGCAGGCTCCATGCAGGGAGCCCAATGTGGGACTCAATCCTGGGACTCCAGGATCACGCCCTGGGCTGAAGGCAGCGCTAAACTGCTGAGCCACCCGGGCTGCCCTGTCCATTGGTTTTAGAGATCACTGGTGACCTTGAAAGAAGCAATTTCATTAAATGGTGGAGAGAAATAGAAGCTAGATTTGTGTGGATTGAATACTGACTAGGAAGGGAAAAGCTGAGAGAGCACAGAGAGATAACTTTTGAGAAGCATGTTGCCACAAAGCCTCACCACTACTTAACTATTGGATGAGGTCTTATTTTTTTTTAAAGATTTTATTTATTTATTCATGAGAGACACACAGAGAGAGAGAGAGAGAGAGAGGTGCAGAGACACAGGCAGAGGGAGAAGCAGGCTCCACGCAAGGAGCCTGATGTGGGACTCGATCCTGGGTCTCCAGGATCACATCCCCGCCTGCAGGTGGCGCTAAACCGCTGCGCCACCAGGGTTGCCCTAGATGAGGTCTTAAATCAAAATCATAACTTCTACTTCTGAGCTTTTCTCCCCGTACTATGCCCCTTCAGTCAAGTTATCCTGGAGTTCCTTTTTGGGATTAGAAACTCTGAGCTATTACCATAGTGGACCCCTCCCTAAACTGGTACCTGAAGTCTGTTCTATCATGCTGGGTCTTCACCTTATTGTTTATGAAATCAGCTACATTGCTTTTAGACCCAATGACTTACTGCTGTGAAATAGATGGAATGCAGTAGATAATTTGGTTAGTCTGTGTTTAAAATTTGCTAAGAAAAGAAATACTTGAAAACTATTTCCAGATTAAATCTCACACATAGAACAAGCAAAATTCCAGTCTTCTCCAATGGCAAATGTAACTCAAACAAAGAAACCCTGTAAGGTAACTGCATTCATGGGCTGCCTCCCTCCCATCCTAGGTATTCTCAACCTAGAATCATTTGGCATCAACATCCCTGTCATTATTAGTGGGGAATTTCTAGTTGAGATTCACATCTCATCATTCATGTGATGTTTCAAAAATCTCTTCGCTATCTGATAAGATATTTTGGAACCCAATAAATATCTGTGTCATCTTGTCTTAAATATTCAAAGTATCTTTCCAAACCTTTACTCATTTGTTCTCCAAATGTCTTTAAACTATATCAAATTCTCTATAGAAAGGGAAAATAATCAGTGGAGATTAGGGATTTGGAAATCCAAGGGAGTTAAAAAAGGGGGGAGGGGTAAAATCCTCCCAGGAGTGCTTGCATATTATGGTCATTCTCCTAGAAAAGAAAATGAAAAAATATATTATTAAATGGATGCATGAAAATAGATGTAGTAAAATTTGGAGAATATGCTTAAATTAAATGAATTCCAAATGCCTGCCACTGTTATTTGTGGGGCTCTTTGGGAGGCTAAAACAGCATCATTCCAATACTTTCTTTTAGCTAGAATATGTTATAAAAGCTGCCCAAAAAAAGAGAAATAATTAATCCAGTATGCCTCATAGACCTAATGACAAAGAAGACAGTTTACTTGGCATTGTCCCAAGCTGATGACTGAAGAAGGAAGTTCTCAGGCACAGGCTGGGGAAAATCATCCCTGACTGAGTCCAGGAAGTGCCAGTGGATGGGCAGCCATGGTAGGGATTTTTCATAGGGACAAGCCAAAGCGCGAGGAGCAGGCTCCAGACTATCTCTCCCAGCCATCATCAGTTGCTTTGCCACTGAGCTCAAACTCTCCCCTCCAAGCAAATGCTGTGTGATCAGCATCTCTAGCCATGACCCTTACTTGTACTCCAGTTAACATTTTTTCATGTGATTACCAGGCACTCTCATTAAGTCTGGCCATCACCATAACTTTATTGGAGAGCTAGAGAAAGGGAGAGCATGCACACACACAAGCAGCGGAGGGAGGGGCAGAGGGAGAGAATTTTCAAGCAGACTCCTCACTGAGCATGGAACCTGACATGGGAGGACCCTGAGATCATGATCTGAGCTGAAACCAAGAATCAGATGCTTAACCAACTGAGCCATCAAGGCACCCCAAAATGTACTTTTTAATGGTACAATTCAATGGTTTTCAGTATATTTGCAGAGTTGCACGACCATTACCATCTATCGGCTGTATGAGTATTAGAAAATAGAAATAATTCTGGTCTAGTTGGCAAATAACCACCACCCCAAATCAGAGAGTGCCCACTTCCTGACCAGCCACTGCCCCATGGCAGCTACCCCATTCCTATCTCCAGAAACTCCCAAAATTTCCCACAGTGTAGCTGCCAGAGGACTAACGCTGGCATAATCAAGGACTCTAGAACCTTCCTCCATCACTGTGACTACTCCCTTTTATCAAGTATTTTGAATGTCACCCCTGGAGAAAAGAGGCATTATTTCTTAAATGAAGACAGAATCAAAGAATACATTTCTTTATTAAAGATACCAAATTACATGGTTCAGTTAAATTATCCTCATACTCTTTTTTTTTTTAAGATTTCATTTATTTACTAGAAAAAGAGAGAGAGAAAAACATAAGCAGGGAGGAGGGACAGAAGGCCAGGGAGAAGCAGACCCCCAGTGAGCAGGGAGCCCTATGCAGGGCTCAATCCCAGGACCCTGGGATCAGATCTGAGTCAAAGGCAGATGCTCACTGGACTGAGCCACCCAACCCTATTCTCATATCCCTATAGAACTTCCAACAGCATTTGAATCCATATTCCCCAACTCCTTTACCACTCACCAAATATGAAGCCCATTTAAGGTTTCACATTCTTGACAATGCCCATCTTTCTGTCATTCCTTTCCAGCTCAAGTTCCTTTCTTTTTGTTTCAAAGATTTTATGTATTTGAGAGAGAGAGAGAAGGTAAGAGGGGCAGAGGGAGAAGCAGAGACCCTGCTGAGTAGGGAGCCCAATGCAGGGCTTGACCCCAGGACCCTGAGGTCATGATCTGAGCTAAAGGCAGACACTCAACCAACTGAGCAACCCAGGCACCCCTTTCTGTTCCTTTCTGTTTGTGTCTCATACCCTTAGGATCTTTTTAGGATTTCATGCTCTAGAATTAATGAAAATATTTGACTTATTTTCCCAGTTATTAGGAACATGCTATTTGAATGCACCATCGGCCTCCTGTTGGCCCTTCAGAGACTGTTTTGTGAAAGTCTATAGAACATGAGAAAGTGTGCACAGGCTACTATCTAAACTAGCAAAAGCTACCCTATTTTTCCATCATATCCAATATATTAAGTTTTTGTCCCCTTTCTTCATACAGCTCATGTTTAACTCTTTTCATTTGAAATTATTTTCTTTTTTTTTTAAGATTTTATTTATTTATTCATGAGAGACACACAGAGAGAGGCAGAGACATTGAGAGAGAAGTAGGCTCCATGTAATGAGCCCGATGTGGGACTCAATCCCAGAACCCCAGGATCACACTCTGAGCCAAAGGCAGACGCTCAACCACTGAGCCCCAGGCGTCCCTGAAATTATTTTCAAACACTCTAACTGGCAACAAGAATAGAGAGAGAAATGTATCTCATGAGAAAATCTAATCCCACAATGCAAATAGCTGTTTTGGGGGCAATTTGGAAATTTAAAGAATGAGGAATAGATGACAATTCTGAATTTCTTTTACTTTTCTTAAGGCAGGCATTTCCTCCAAAAATGAACATTTCTCTAGATTTTTGAGATATCAGTAACAGATTGATGTCTTTTCATATTCATTCAGGCCTTCATTCAAGAAATATTATCAACTACTATATATCAAGCATCTTGCTTAGTACTAGGGAAAGAATGGTGAATAAAAAGAGATACCAGGGGATCCCTGGGTGGCACAGCGGTTTAGCGCCTGCCTTTGGCCCAGGGCGCGATCCTGGAGACCCAGGATCGAATCCCACGTCGGGCTCCCGGTGTATGGAGCCTGCTTCTCCCTCTGCCTATGTCTCTGCCTCTCTCTCTCTCTCTCTCTCTCTCTATCATAAATAAATAAAAATTTTAAAAAAAATAAAAATTAAAAAAAAAAAAGAGATACCAGCATTGGCTTCCATTGATCCTAGAGTCACATTGTGATAGGATGCAAGATGGCCCCAACCTTTACAACTCCTTGTCAACAAGTCTTCACTTGTAACTTTGCAGTGCCCTCCCACTCTGATTCTGGACTTGTCCATAAGACTTACATTGGCCACTAGAATAAGCCAGAAGTAATGGTGTACCTATGCCACCTCAAGAGCCTTCCATGTGTCCTCCTGCACATCTGCCACTAACACGAGAGTGTGTCTGAGACAGCTTTCTGGAGGGTGAGAGACATGCGGAGCAGTTGCCCGGGTCTCAGATCAGCAGTCAGGCAGCTCCTCCCCAGATACAAGCGTTAGCCAAGCCCTATAACCAAGAACGACAGTTGCCTTGCCAGCCTGCAGCTGACTCCAAATACTTGAGCCATAAACATTTCCTGCTGAGTGCCACTGAAATTTTGTGGTGTTTTATTACACAACATTAATGTGGCAACAGGTTACTGATACATTTTTACTAATCATAAAAAATAAACATAAAATTAGGAGCTGTAGTGTGTGCTCTGAAGGACTGGAGTATAGAAACACGAGAGTACAGGAAAGCTAGATCTAGCCTAGGTGAGTGGAGAGGGGAGGTCTTCGGGGAAGAGATATGTAGGCTAAGATTGAAAGGATGTGCAGAAGTTAACTAGGTGAAGAATGGGAGAAAGGGTTGTTTAGGTTACTGGGCAGCATGTGCAAAGGCTTAGTAGGGAAGGAATACACAGTGAGTTAGTATAAGAAGGCTGATGTGGCTGGAACATGGATATAAATGGGACAATGTGAAGAAATGAGCTGGAATCATAGGCAATGACTTATAAAGCTTATAGAACATATGAAGAGTTTGAGTTAATCCAAAGAACAGTGAGGATAACTGAATGGTTTCAAGATGGTAGTAACTGTTTTTCTCACATGCTTACCTGGCTATGCAATGGGTAGGGAGCTTCAACCATACACCCTAAAATTTGCCCATGGATTTCACAAGTTAGCTCTAAAACAAAGTATCATTCATCCATCCATTTATTTAATGGAAGTTTATTAAGAGGGTCCAATTTGGAATGAATGTATGATTCGGAGATTAAACAAATGAATGAGCCTGTGCCAAGCAATCTGACAGGTACTGGAGAGACACAAAGACAGAACTCCTGCCCTTGATATGCTCACACTCTAGGAGGGAGATGAACATGAAAAAGAGACTTCATTGCTAACCCAGAGGTATATGAACAATGTGCTTGAAAAGCATAGAGAGGGGGGATGCCTGGGTAGCTCAGTGTCTACTCAACCACTGAACCACCCAGGTGTCTCAACAAGAAACAATTAAAAAAAATACATTATAAATTGTAGTCAGTATTCATGTTCTCTGCAAATACAACTGGTGATTTTCACCACTGGATGAGGCTCTTTTAAGGTTAGGATTAGAAGATATTAAGTTATAAATCCCACACTCAGTGCGGTGCTCTCATTCATACACCCTCATCCCCACTAGGAAATCCCCAAATTGCTAAATAGCAAATAGCAGCTCTCAAAGTACTGTCTTTTCTATTGTTAAAGTTTGCATAGTCTTCAGATATTGGACGCAGTTACTTATCTAGCAGGTGCTCCACAGCTGATAGGCATTACATTGAATCTCATGGAATCAACATTTTCATAGAACATAAACAGTAAACAGCATGAATTTTAAACAGTTCAACCTAATACTAAGTTCTGTGGCACCAGACTAGTTTAGAGAGTCAAGTTTGTTATGTAAATAATCTTAATAGCATCCAGAGAGATCAAATGCTCTTCATTTGACCAATTTTTGTTTTGTTTTGTTTTTAAATGACAGCAAAAGATTGGGATGAATGGATTGTTTCTCCTTGCAAAGTACCCAGACGCCGCTTGGACTCGAGGTAGACTTTCAAGGGATGTTTCTTCTAAAAGAACCTGCTTCACATTAATCATATTCACAATTGAAAGACTATAAAGATAATTTGAGAATATTGCTTAAAACCCTTTGTATTGCTAACTGAATTAAAAGAACAATAACAAACAATAAGAACAAGAGGAAAATAAATTCATAGGCCACGTCTGCTAGCAAAGCCAACTACCTATTCTTGACAGAAATGAATTCTTGTAAGGCTTGAATGTTCTCCTGGAGCTCATTTATATTTCTGTCTTGATCCAGGAAGGAGTGAGAGAAACTACATTTCATAGAGCCCACATGAGCCCTGGCACATCTAATCTTCAACCTCCACTTTTAATTTACATCTGAAAAATGAATGAATGAGCAACTACAGGAAGATATAAAAGACAGGGTTACACAAAGAGAGTGTATAATTTTATTATATCTGCTGCCCAGCCCTGAACAAATAAACTCCATTACATGTGCTGGCTTTGTATCCAAACTGCCCTCCCAACCTGGGGCAGTCATACAAAATCTGTCAACTAATGCAGCAGTCAGCCCAACTCTCTGACTTGATCCTATAGATCTATATTTCTAGGGACACCTGGGTGGCTCAGCGGTTGAATGGCTGCCTTCAGCTCAGGGCATGATCCTGGAGTTCTGGGATCCAGTACTGCATTGGTCTCCCTGTGAGGAGCCTGCTTCTCCCTTCTCCCTCTGCCTCTGCCTCTCTCTGTGTGTCTCTCATGAATAAATTAAATCTTTAAAAAAAAAGGTCTATGTTTCTAAAAGGAAGCTTTCATTGTAATAACATTCCCTTTTAATTTAAGCAAAATAAAATGGAAACAGCACTGGAACGGATACAAAAGTAGAGTGAAAATGTCTCCTTGGACAAAGCTATTTTAATGAAAGCTCTCGTGTTCCACCACCCAATTAGATTCACTTCATTGGCTGTCTTCATGGGATTTCCCAAAGCTGAGGACTATCCAAAAGAAATAAAAGGTGAGCATTTTCCTTAAAGCAGGATGCTAGGTTTTGAATACAAATATTCGCATTAAGTGAAGGAACTTGATTAAACCCACAATTCAAGATAATGATGAACTGGGTGCTGGAACTCAGCTGCCTGACACACTTTAGCATATGAATTAAATTTTCTGTTAGCTAACCCACTTAAAAAAAAAAGACTGTATTTAAACATTTTCCTTCAGGGAATTGGCCATATGTGGAATTAACAGACTCTTGGGTCCACATGGGGCTTGGCTTGCAATTTCTGAGTTTGCTGGGAAAGTGAGTTTATTGCATTATATTGAAATGGACACTGGGAGATTTATTTGAGCATATGACACTTTAATAGGAGTGTCTACTTAATCAGATATGCCATCATTCACATATATACAGGTGTACCAGCAGTTGTTTCATGAATGATCATACCAAAAATGGATGTATATGGCTAGATGTTAAAGAAGGCGCTTCAAATAAGGAGGTGGTGAGTGCATGTGGTGATGATAGGGAAAGAGCTGTCATGATGTACTACATGGATCTTCCTAAGTACATTCACAACTCTGTAGCAAAATGTTTTCCATAAAAACTTCATTCCACAAATAGAATTTAAAAATGGAATCATAGCATATGGCCATGTAAATTGTAAATGCAATCCACATGCCTTCAACAATGCCAGTGTGGATGGGCTAATGAAGATGCAAATGGGGAAAGGTATACCATCAAGTTGGCTACCTCACAATACCCAGATGTCCCAGAAATTCCAGAACCATTTTGTGAATATCAAAAGGAAAAATACTATCAGAATATCATTTCAGCTTTTTTTTTTAAAGATTTTATTTATTCATTCATGAGAGACACAGAGAGAGAGAGAGAGGCAGAGACATAGGCAGAGGGAGAAGCAGGCCCCATGCAGGGAGCCCAAGGTGGGATTCGATCCCAGGACACACCCCGGCCCAAAGGCAGGCACCAAACCACTGAGCAACCCAGGGATCCCCCTATTTCAGCTTTGATATTCGTAGTCTTACAGACTTCAGATGTTCTATAGCTTAAATATCACAAGACACATCGGAAACTTAAGTGCTTTATAAGTCATACAAGGACAAAAGGGAAGCAAATGAATTATAAAGAGGTGGAGGCCCGATGATTTCCAATTAGATACTGCACTGTATGGGGATGGCTCGAGATTGATCTGTGGAGGAAATCGGATATAAATGATGAAGTTTTGGGATCCCTGAGTGGCTCAGTGGTTTAGCGCCTGCCTTCGGCTTAGGGGCGTGACCCCTGAGTTCCGGTGGAGACCCACATCGGGCTCCCTGCATGGAGCCTGCTTCTCCCTCTGCCTGGGTCTCTGCCTCTCTCTGTATGTCTCTCATTAATAAATAAATAAAAACTTTAATTTAAAAAAAAAAGCAGAAGTTCAAAACAAATGAACTTTTAAAAATAAATAAATAAATAACTTTTGAAGAGTGTAGTTAGATGGGGAGGAGCTACATTTTAAGTACATTCATTTTTTAAAGCACAATGTTACATTCTTTACATACAGGGTATGTTATTGCCATTTTGAGATGAAGACAACAAAAGCTCAAAGATGAAATAATTTCCTCAAAGTCACAAAGTTAGTAAGTACCCAAACAGGCATGCAAACACAAGTATTTACAAGCCTGCCTTTCACGTATCACCTTTATAACTTTTGCCAGACCATGTGCCATCTGTGCTATATTCTATTTAATACTCTTCCTTAATTCAGATTTATATTTTAAAATATTTATTTAAAATAAAAAATGTAGGGGCATCTGGTTGGTCCAGTCAGTAGAGCATGCAACTCTTGATCTCAGGGTTGTGAGTTCAAGCTCCACACTGGGCATGGAATCTACTGTAAAAATTAATTAATTAGTTAGTTAATTAATTAATTTAATTAAAAATTTATGAGGCACCTGGCTGGCTCAGACAGTAGAACATGCAACTCCTGATCTCAGGATTGTGAGTTCAAGCCCCATGTTGGGCATAGAGCTTTAAAAATAATAAAATAAAATAAATTTTTAATACTATCATTAATAGAAAAGAATTATCATTTGCCATAAGCAGAAGGCAACTACAAAAATAAATTCTAACTAAACAGTGTTACCCATCCAAAGCTCTGAACCTGGGGCCTGCCTCTTCCTTGTAAGGAGGGTTTGCAAAGTTAAGGACATATTAAAGCCCTTTGTGCACCAAAATAAGGTTTTTCTCTCGATGTAAACAGAAAGACAGAAAGAGCACTAAAATGGGAATTCTATTTGTCTCCTGTGATACAGTTTTTTGTTTTTTAAAGATTTAACTAATTTATTTGAGAGAGAGAGAGAGCAAGCGAGTGAGCAAGAGCATGAGGAGGGGGGCGGAATGGGAGAAACAGACTCCCTATTGACCAGGGAGCTGGAGGTGGGGCTCAATCCCAAGATTCCAGGATCATTATCTGAGCTGAAGGCAGACTCTTAACTGGCTGAGCCACCCAAGCACCCCTCCTGTGTAATAGTTTTATTTGATGACTGGATGTGCTATATGTGGAGGTATCACCTGGAATCATGCTTCCTACCAATAGTGGCATGCTGGTCATAATTTGGGGAACTATGAGCTGTGGAATGAGCATTTTTTGTGAGCTGAAGCAAGAGAAGATAAAAGGGATCGGATCTGATCTTTTTCAAATCAAAATTCAATTTGAGAGAAACTAACCTCTGTTTCCATGTATGATTCAATAAAATTATGTATGTATTCAGTCTCAGATTTATGTAACAAACCTGAGACCAAACTCAAAGTTAAACATTGGGCTAAATTCTTTCAAAATACTGATATTTGGGACACCTGGGTGGCTCAGGTGGTTAAGCACCTGCCTTTGACAAAGGCCATGATCTCAGGGTCTTGGGTTAGAGCCTTGTGTCTCGTTGGGCTCCCTGCTCAGCAAGGAGTCTCCTTCTCCCTCTGCCTCTCCCCTCTCCTCCCACTCATGCTTGCACTCTCTCTCTCTCTCTCTTTCTCTCTCAAATAAATAAATAAAATCTTAAAAGAAAATACTGATATTCAACAAGCTTTAAGCATGCTGGATCTAGGAACTATTGAGTATCCTTTGCCATGGTTCCTTGGTAAACTACTGCAGGACATCACGATGCAGGCATCAGCAGGCTCCTTTGTCTTATAAAACTTGGAGAAAACAGGTTAGAAGTTCCTCGTATCTTGCCTACTCCTGGGCATATCTGACTCAAAGAGTGGCCAGTTGGGGCCCAAAAGTCATTTCTCAGAATAATTTTGTCCTGGCCTTCTCATTTATTGTCTAAAAAGTACATAATGGCAGCATGGCTATTATAGTACCACGACCATCACCTCCATATGTCAAACAGAATAACCAAAAGACATTTCTACATCCCTGTTTCAAAGGTATTTTTTTCCTAATCTTCTGTAATTGGACTCACTTCCATGTGTTTTTTAAAATTAATTAATTAATTAATTTATGATAGTCACAGAGAGAGAGAGAGAGAGAGAGAGGCAGAGGCACAGGCAAATCGTGCCCTGGGCCAAAGGCAGGCGCCAAACTGCTGCGCCACCCAGGGATCCCCCGCTTCCATGTTTAACAAGGTACCTAAAATTCTACAAAAATATACACAGTAGGGCAGCCCCAGTGGCGCAGCGGTTTGGCGCCACCTGCAGCCCAAGGTGTGATCCTGGAGACCTGGGATCGAGTCCCACGTCGGGCTCCCTGCATGGAGCCTGCTTCTCCCTCTGCCAGTGTCTCTGCCTCTCTGTGTGTCTCTCATGAATAAATAAATAAAATCTTTAATATATGTATATATATATATACACACAATATCTTGGCTTTCTGTATTTTTATATGCATATAAATATACTCATACATGCATACACATACACACAAGCTGTCTTAAAATACTGAATTTAAGTAGCAGATATGGCAAAAAAAAAAAAGTAGCAGATATGGCAATGGGTCATAAGTGAGAAATACATTGGAAATGAAAGAAATGCTGATTCAAAGTCATATCAGGAAACAGATTTTCCAATGATGATAAAATTGTACACAAGACAAGACTAAGAAAATGCACCAGAGTCATTGCAAAAAAAAAAAAAAAAAAGTCTGAGAGGAACAGAGTACTAACTGGCAAAGAAAACTTTCCACCAGTCGGTAACTAGTTTAATAATTAACAGAGTTCTCTGACCAAACTATTGTTTCAAAAAAGGTAGTTCCTTTACAGATTACACCCTCTTCTTTGCAGCCCAACCCGGGGCCCAGTCACCAGCAGGGGGACATTCTGAATGAAACCTCAGTGGATAAATTAGTATATATATATGAGATCTTGCTCTTAAATATAATTTGGCCAGATTTTAGAAATGTGACAAGAGGCTTGACTTGAATTCTTTTGCCTTTCTCAAGGGTGTTAGTGTAGCACTAATGATACTTTCTCAACTACTCTTAAATATCCTATACTTCCATAGTTGACACAATAATATAAACAGCTTTAGGAAATGCAGCTGCTCTAATTTGCCAAAGCTAAATTTTTATTTAAAAGAAAAGGCACGGAGGCACCTGGCTGGCTTAGTCGGTGGAACATGCAACTCTTGATCTCTGGGTCACTAGTTCAAGCCCCACATTGGATGTAGAGCTTATTTAATAAACACACACACACACACACACACACACACGTATGAAACAATATTTCATCACACACTCATGGTTCAGTGGTCATTTTGCTCTGTTTTCATGAAATATCTTCAGAATAAGTGAAACTACAAAATATAAAGGAAAGAAAACAAAAACAAGAATGGGTAAGCAATTCTCATTTCTACTGAAATCTGAAAATACAGAATTTCTATTTTTAATTTGAAGTCTAGAAACTCAACTAGAATATAGCTAAGTTTTAAAACCCAATGTGAAATAAAGCAAATATGAAAAAAAATTTTTCAAAAAACAATATGGAAAAGAATTATTCTCCGGGTCATATCATTTTAATAACTTCAACCCCAATCATCAAACCTTGGTTCCGGGAACAGAAGCAACCAGTTTTTACCAGTTTACTAATTTGAGGTAAAACCTACATCAAAGCTCAGCCTTCTGTATGTGGGAGGAACTGCATCAGGCAGGGGCAGAGGCCACATTAGGAAACTCAAGAATGGTGAAGTTTTGTAGTTAACACTTAAAACGTATAAAAAATATCTTCCTAATTAGAAGCATCTCAGTTATTAGAAGATGGAAACTTTATTCCTGAAGTTGACTCCAGAAAAGCAAATGCTCCATTTTTGTTAAGTAAAAAGTCTTCCTAAAATGTAAACCCCAGGTTATATATTAAAGAGCAGTGTTTCTCAAACTTTAATGTGCATATGAATCACCTGAGAACTTGTTAAAATGTAGGTTTTGATTCATTAGGTCTGCAGTGATACCCAAGATTTGCATTTCTAACAAAATCCCAGTTGATGTGGACACTACTTATTTACCTGCCACATTTGAGTGCAAGGATATAGAGAACCTACAACTGTGGCTTCCCCAGCTTTACCATCTAGTGGGGGAAAACCTATAAATAAATAAAATAAGGAACCATTATAGTTTGATTTTAAATCACTCCTACCTACTGATTCTTATATGATGGTAGTAAATTTTTTATTATTTCTGCATTAAAGCTTCTTTTCATGAATGTATTGAAACAACTATAGTTGACCCTTGAACAACCCTGGAGTTAGGGACACTGACCCTTGCATGGTCAAAAATCTGTGTATAACTCTTTTTTAAAGACTTTACTTATTTAATTTATTTGAGAGACAGAGCACAAGTGTTGGGAGGAAAGGGCAGAGGGAAAGGGAGAAGCCAGGCTCCATCCCAGGACCCTGGGATCATGACCTGAGTCAAAGGGAGATGCTTAACTGACTGAGCCACCCAGGAGCCCATGTGTATAGCTTTTGACTCCCCAGAAACTTACCTACTAAAAACCTAGGGTTGAGGGGAAGTCCTACTGATAAAACAAATAGTCAACACATATTTGCATGGTATGTATATTACATACTATATTTTTATAATAAAGTAAGCCAAAGAAAAGAAACTATTAAAAAAAATCATGAGGAAGAGAAAATACATTTGCAATACTGTATATACCAAAAAAATAAAAAATAAAAAAAATCTGTGTATAAGTGAACCAATGCAGTTCAAACTTGTTCAAGAGTCAACTGTAGGGCAGCCCAGGTGGCTCAGCAGTTTAGCGTCACCTTTGGCCCAGGGCGTGATCCTGGAGACCCTGGATCAAGTCCCACGTCTGGCTCCCTGCATGAAGCCTGCTTCTCCCTCTGCCTGTGTCTCTGCCTCTCTCTCTCTCTCTTTGTGTCTCTCATGAATAAATAAATTTAAAAATCTTTAAAAAAAAGAGTCAACTGTAAATAAAATGATCCCACAGGAAAAGATACAAAAAAAATCTGTTGTGAACTGTTTCACTTTAACAAATTAGGGAAATCAGTTATGAAAAAAGTTAAAATTGTACATTACTAGTTTCCCAACTGAAATAAATGAAAGTGTTTCTGCAAATAAAGAGGAAATCACTTTCTCCTACCCTTATCCAATTATTCAGTTAAAGTTTTTTGGATGAAGTCAACATTAGTGTGGAGGCCAAAAAAATTAAGGCCATCCCACCTAAAGTTTAGCATTAGCACAAGTACAGCCATCTTAGGCTCCTGTGAATAAGAGCTGAACTTTATGAGAAAAACTGCAGAATGTCCTCAATGTTCTCAGCAGGTAATACCATATCAGAAAGACAACAGAGCTCAGAATTGCCCTCAGCAGAGAATCCCATATCAGGAAGACAACAGAGCCCACGCCCATGGTAGAAAGTCTCATATTAGAATGAGAACAGAGCTCAATGCCCTTGAAAGCCCCACATCAGAATGTAAACAGAACTTGGAGAAATTCTTCCACCCCTTCTGAAAATCCCCTAGACCAGCCTATAAAAAACCCAGCTGTAACCCACTTCGAGGTCCAAGTCCCTGCTCTGCTGTGTCGGGTATACTTGGACCCAAACTCAAACTTGCTAATAAACCCTCGTGCGCTTGCATCGGTGTCGGCTCCTTGGTGGTTTCTTGGATTCGCAATCTTGGGCACAACAATTAGTTCATTTTATCCCGATTTATACCCCCTGTTTTAAGCAATCAACTGAGTTAGAAGGTAGGGGTTTCCTATTCATTCAATAAGTATCTATTTTTTTAAAAGATTTATTTATTTATTCATGAGAGACACATACACACACACACACAGAGATAGAGATAGAGAGAGAGAGAGAGGCAGAGACACAGGCTCCATGTAGGGAGCCCGACACGGGCCTCGATTCTGGGTCTCCAGGATCACGCCCTGGGCCGAAGGCAGGCCCTCAATCGCTGAGCCACCCAGGGATCCTCCTCAATAAGTATCTATTGAGCACCAATAATGTGTTAGGCACTGGGCTGGGTGCAGAGGACAGAGTGAATGAGTGGGGAGAGAAAAACAATAAACAAGTAAACACTTGACTGGAAATAGAAAACTTCCAGCACTGCCTTGGCAGGCAAGTGTCACCTTGGAAGCAGAGCCGCCAGCCCCAAGCAAGCCTTCAGATGACCCCAGCTCTGGCTGAAGTCTTGACTGCAAGCTCTTAAGAGACCTTGAGCCAAATGAACCCAGCACCCCCTTCACACACACACACACACACACACACACACACACACATGGATTAGTGATCCACAGAAACTGTGTGAGATAATGAATGTTTGTTGTTTTAAGCCACTAAGGTGGGGTGATTTGTTGTACAGCCACAGATAACTACTACAGAAGAGATTGGGTGAGAGGCAGAACTTGCCTATCTAAACACAGCGGTTGGGTAAAGCCTCCTAGAGAAGGGTGATATTTAGGCTGAGATGGATAAAATGGAGTCAGTCCCGAGGAGAAGGTGGCCACCAAGGTAGCAGGATGAAGAACAGCGTTCGGGAACAGGGGCACCAAGTGAAGGTCCTGAGCTGTACACGGTGGGGAGGGGCAGTGTGGCCGGAGCTTATTTCTACGGGGAAGTGGGAAAGATGAAGTCACAGAGGCTGTCTTAGCCAAATCAGGCAGGGTCTCTTGTAAAGAGTTTAAGTTATATTCTTAATGCACTGGGGATCCTTTAATGAGTCTTTAGCAGAAGACTAATGGGATCTGCTCTGTTGGTTTTTTTAAAGATTTGTTTATTTATTCATGAGAGACACAGAGAGAGGCAGAGACACAGGCAGAGAGAGAAGCAGGCTCTTCACAGGGAGCCCGATGCAGACTTGATCCCAGGACCCAGGGATCATGACCTGAGCCGAAGGCAGCCGCCCAACTGCTGAGCCACCCAGGCGTCCCTGATCTGCTGTTTTAAAAACTTCAGTGGGGCTGCAGTATGGGGAAGAAATACTGATGCTTGGCCTGCTATATCTACTCTTCAGTTATTCAGGAGCTCAAATAAGAATGATTAGGAATGGTTTGAAAGCATTAGGAATGTGGAAAAGATCTAATTACTGTCATGATTACTCAGGCCCGCTGTGGCCTCTGGGCTGCTGCAGGAGAGAGAGCAACAGAGATCTCTGCTGATTTCTGCAAGACCGCAGGGCCTTTGCCTTTCTTTCCTTTTCTTTAATTAGACTCCACACTCACTGTGGGGCTTGAACTCCTGACCCTGCGACCACCAGTCACTGCTCAGTGAGCCAGCCAGGCACCGCCTCATGGCCTCCTTTGAAGCAGTCTCTGAACTCCGCTGAACCCAGTTCCAAATGTAGGAGAGTTATCTACTTGCTAAAGCTAAAATGTTGACGTAGAACAAGAACAAATTTTACAGTACAAATGTTTACTTTTTGGTATGGGTATGTTTTTTTCAAAATAGAAACTTAATGTTGAATCATGTAGATAATGCTCCCTGTGGAAAAGCGCTCATTTGTTATGCAGGTAATGTGAATTGCAGAATAATCAATAAAGGCAAATGTGCAAAAGAGAAAGAAAACCAAAAATTAAGGGTCACCTCAATTACTCCAAGATAAAACACTGTTTTCATGTTGGTAATTATCCTTCTAGTATTCCCAAGCCTATATGTAATATATACTGGTCACAACTAAGATATTTTAGTTTTTTCCCTTCTCCACTATAAAAGTCATTAATACTGATTTTAGATTGTTTGGAAGATACAGAAAATATAAGGAAGAAAATAAATAGCACCAGGAATGCTACCTCTATTTCTTTCTATGAGTCTAAAGGCAGCTGGCAATCCATTCAAATCTGCAGCTGTCACTCTGTGCTGCCATTTTACAAATATTCGTTTCCTTAATTTCAGCCTCCCTTCTTAGCTCATTAGAAAAGGAAAATAAAAGTTGATGACTGTTCATTACATAGAGGATTTTGGCACCATTTTTATTTTATTTTGTTTTTTTAAAGATTTTATTTATTCATGAGAGACACACACACAGAGAGAGAAAGAGAGAGAGAGAGAGAGAGAGAGAGAGAGAGAGAGAGGCAGAACATGGAGAAGCAAGCTCCATGCAGGAAGCCCCATGTGGGACTCAATCCCGGGACTCTGGGGTCATGCTCTGAGCCAAAGGCAGATGCTCAACCACTGAGCCACCCAGGTGTCCCTTTGGCATCATTTTTAGACCTCCTATTGAGATAAAGAAGTTGGGGTGGGTAGAAAAAAGTTTTTTTCTTGCCACAAATTCTAAACAACTCCACTCTGTGACATTATAGGGACAGTCCTTGAAGAGATGGATACTCTTTTAGTAATTCACACAATAACCATGCTCAAACCGAATTCTCAACCTCAAAACAAAACCTGTCTGGAGAAGTATATTAAACCCTGGTTGTCCTGGTTGTCTAAGTTTCTCTCAATATATTTCTAATGACCCAATACAAAGTTTGAAATAAAAATTCTTCCCCTTCTGGACAGCAGTCACTCTTATTTTCATATGATTCCCTGGATATCCCGGCAAAGTCTCTTGTTGCTATATTAGGCAATCGCCCAGAATCAAAGTGCTGTGGGCCCAGAGAAACTTAAATCTCAGTGATAATCTTGCATATTTTATTGAACAACTAAAAGCCATTTGCTTAATGGAAAGTATTACAATGCATGATGCCATTCCAATCAAGGTTTAATTCATTTGAAGGCAGGCTTTCAAGAGCATAAACCTGTATTTTGCTTATAAAAGAAGCCAGTCCACAGTTAAATTTCATGGGAATTTTAAATCATCCATCCATAGCCAACCCTGATATAGTTTTACCCCTCTGATACCACAGTTACCTTTTTGGATTCATCGTAAACATTTTTAGCCAACAAACTCTAACAGAGACATAATCCTGATGTACCTGAATTCTGGAAAGCCATGGTGAAAGCCAGGAATTGGAAATGCATTGTAAAAAGACAACCTGAGATGATTCGGGGTTGGGGGGGGGGGGGGGTTGAGGGAAGGGGGAAGGCAATGAGCAAATACAGGAATTAGGGTTTCATTTACACCTTTGATTATAAATTAGATATTTTGTCTAGATTAAAGCTATTAATGGGCATGAGTGGAAAAAAAATGTTTGAATGTGTTATGGTTTGAATTTCTCACATCTAACTATGAACCAAAACTAGAAATAAAAGTAATATGGGGCATACAGAAGAACCCCAAGAGAACCAGGACTGTCTGGTTAAAGGTTATATCTGATTTCATAGTAAAGAGGAAGTTAGGACATACAGTAGAAATCACAATATATTATTGTAGTTTTGGTGCTATATTTTGTTTTTGTTTTTTAAGTAAGCTCTATGCCCAACATGGGAATTGAACTCATGACTTTGAGATCAAGAGTTGTATACATTACCAAATGAGCCACCAGGTGGTCTGTGGTGCTATATTAAGTTTATATGAATTTTCTGTGGTTCTCACTGCAAAATATGGATTCAGGGATCCTCAGTACTCTGTCATATTCATAAATTCCCATGCTAATTAACCCCTTCAAGTACTGTTAAATGTAAGATGTCTGAATTGGGTTGGGCAATGTCAGACCATTTACATATTTACAGTCAAGATTCTGTAAATGGTCCTTCATTTCAGAATTCTGTCTTAATAAGGCCTATTTCTTTCTTTTTTTTAAAGACTTACTTATTTATTCATGAGAGACAGAGAGAACAAGGCAGAAACACAGGCAGAGGGAGAAGCAGGCTCCCTGCAGGGAGCCTGATGTGGGACTTGATCCTGGAACTTCAGGATCACACCCTGAGCCAAAGACAGATGCTCAACTGCTGAGCCACCAGGTGTCCCTATTTCTATAATGAAACAAACATTTATTCCCCTAAAATTTCTGTTAAGTAGACTTTCTTTGAAAGGAATACTTTGATAAACTGCAAAGAGTGGAAGCATAAGATGCTAAGGATGTATTTAGTAACAAAAGATGGTTTCTAAACTACAACATAGGATATTAGGAGAGGAATTCACATCCCTCCTGTGAGAAGGGCATAGGGAAGAGTAGGCAAGGGCACTGCTGGGGAAAAAGGTGTAGCACATAGAGAGAAAAGCCTCAGATCTGGGATGAGGAGGGTCTCCAGAGGATATAAGTATCCAATATGAACTCTTAAACTCATTGCTTAAGAAAGTAGAGGTGGAGGGGGATGGTTTACATGTCTCTCCATATCATCATCCCTTACAAAACCCATGTTGTTCACCAATTCAGGTTTTTTGGGGAAAAAAATATTTTATTTTAGAGGGCGAGAGAGAGTGAGAAGGAGGGAGAGAGAGAGAGAATCTGAAGCAGACTCTGCACTGAGCACAGAGCTTGATGCAGGGCTTGATCCCAAGACCTTGAGATCACGACCTGAGCTGAAACCAAGAGTTGGATGCTTACCCTACAGCCACCCAGATGCCCTTAAGATTTTTTTTTAAGGGGCACCTGGGTGGCTCAATGGTTGAGCGTCTGCCTTCAGCTTAGGACGTGATTCTGGAGTCCCTGGATTGAGTCCCACATCAGGCTCCCTGAGAGGAGCCTGCTTCTCTCTCTGCCTCTCTCTCTGTGTGTCTCATAAATAAGTAAAATCTTAAAAAAAAAAAAAAAAAAAAAAAGAGTCACATGTTCCATTGACTGAGCAAGCCAGGCACCACATTAACATTTTATTTTTAAGTAATCTCTATACCCAACGTGGGGCTTGAACCCACAATTCTGAGATCAAGAGTCCCATACTCTACTGACTGAACCAGCCAGATGCCCTGCTCACCAATTCATTTGTGACTATGGACTCTTAGTTCTCTGAGTTCCAATTCTGGATTGCAATGAGGACAAAATTAGAAAAAACACAGACAGATTTGAAACTGAAGAACAAAGGGGCAGTTGACATTTGGGTTATTATAACACTGCTACTACTAACCTTTATTGCATTTTAGCATGAAACATATTACACTGACATCTGTAAACACAGAATACAATCTAACAACAAAGTGATTCTCAGTAGAAGTAAGGTTGACACATAATTCATAATCTGCTAATCCTTTTCTGCCTGAGTCATTGGCAATGTTTATTTTCTCTTGAGCTTATGCGAATGCCACTCTTCTAAGCAGGCAGTGCCTCCCTCCCCTCCCCACCCTACCCCCCTCCAATCCCCAGAGAAACAAATGGCAAAATAAGTGATAGCTAGGGGAGGGCTGGAAAGGATCAGGCTTAAAAGCAGGGTTGGCCATCTAAGGATTAGGTGAGATGATATAGGCAAGACCCCGCCCCCATCCTAGGAATATCCAGCATATAATAAACACTTAACAAATGTGACCAATTAGGAGCAGTAACAGGATACATTAGTCCTTCTGCCTGCTCCTGTCTCTAGAGACAGGTTTTGCCCTCCTCCGTGCCACAAGGATAATTACCTCAAAGACCCAAGAGATGCAGGACTGGGGAAGAGATTACTCTTCTGACCTTGAAGAATCTACTGACAAGGTAAGGTGAGGGTCCACCTCTCTCACTACTAACTCTTCTTCTCTCTACCTTTAAGTGGAGCTGAGGAAAGCCTGCACTATTCCTGGCAATTAGACCTAGGCCTCTGCGTTCCAAATGCATCTTTGATAGATGCCTCTAACTGCATCACAGTGGCAGATGCAATGCTCTCAGCATTTAATGCTAATCTTCCCTGTCATCTAGGCATAAATAACTACACAACCATGTCAGGAGACCCCACTATAAATCGACCAGGGGTTTTAATTACTCTCCAGTAACAATGTCTTATACAAAAATCAGTGACATGAAAACCTAACCAACAAATGTATGTGTCTATGTGTGTGTGTGTGAGAGAGAGAGAGAGAGAGATGGCCCAGGCTCTCCTCAGAACAGAACAGCCTGGGTATCTTCACTGTACTATGAAGGAATAAGGTCAGAAACCCCGTAGCCAGTTCAGGGTGCATGAGACCACAGTGCACCCTGTCTGTCTGATCAGAAGAAGGGATGATTTGGCGATGCCATGCCTGAAGTATCCCTCCTTCCTCTGGGGGCACAGAAATGATGGTTAGAAGGCCATGCTGCAGAGTCTGACAACCTGCATTGAAATCTCAGCCTGCTGTATCCTTCGTGTTGCACCGTAGGCAACCCTTCTCATCCTCAAATTCCTCATCTTTAAATGGGGATCATAATCATACATGTAGCATAAGGTTACTGTGAGGACTAAGCAAGATAATCTAGTCAAGCACTTAACATGATACATGGTATACAGTAAATGCTCAATGAATATTATTAGCAACACCAAGAGAAATGAAGAGGGAACCCCCTGTCCCCATGTTGCAGAGCACTGGATGTTATGAGGGTCCAGGTGTCCTTCCCACCACCCCCTGCCAAAGCTGCTGGTTGAGTGAATCCAAAAAAGAGCATCTTATCTCCCATAAGCGCCTTAAGAATAAACATAATGAACAAATACTTCAAACACTTAAAAACTTATATAGATATACGTATGCATGTATGAACACAACTTCTATAGATGCTCACAAATCCAGAAACACACCCCAGTAAGTGCATTCTATATATAACTTGTATAAATCTAGGGACTCACATAATCCAGGTTCAGAGGGTTATCCCTTCCAAAGAAACAACAACCGAAAGTAATTAAAAATAAATTAGACCTTTTATTTAGGTTCCTTAGATTTCATCAGAGGTAGAATCATAAATAATCCACTGATCTACTTCTTAGTGTCCCTTTGCTTTCCTCTTGAGCTCCATGCCATGATTCACCTGCACTGGAACTTCTCTCTTCAATACCCCAGAGCTCTGCACATTCACAGCCTCATGGCTTCACAGTCTCTAAGCCCACCCACCCTTATCCGCTGTCTTTATCACACAGACCAGCTATACCTCTCTCAGCAAGCTATTTAGGAGCCCGCAGGAGAGGTAAACAGAGTTGAAACCTGATTCTCCTTAGTGATTGTGGCTAAGGGGGCAGCTCTGCAGACTTGGGTAAATGGTATTTGCCTCTAGGCATGCAGAATACAAGAATCCTTCACCATACTTTTCTTCTTCATTCTTAATTCATGACTTTATTTGAAAATGCAAAGATAGAAAACCATACTGCCCCAAATTAGGAGTGTATGTTTCCCACCTCTTCTTTGCCTTGTCTTTAAAAAAGAAAAAGGACATTACGATGTGAATTATAACTCTACTATCAGAGCCCCACTGAGAAATGACTGGAAGGATGGAAAAGAAACTGCAAGGAATGACAGACAGAGCACTCCCAAGCAGCTGCTCTATGTTCATAAAACACTTCAGACATAAGTGGCTTTGTCTGATATGGAGGAGACTCCTCTCCACCTCCCCTACACAAAGGAAGGGCAGAGAAATGTGGAGAAAGTGGTCATTGTTGGGTGTGTACATATGGAGCCACTGCCTTCTAGTGTGTGCTTTAAAATTTGCAAAATTCCCTTATCCTGGCAAACCAGAGGTCTTACTCCAAAGACAGTAGACAACAGAATAAAATATGAACCCCTTGTTGAACTATCCAACTATTTTAAGATTTCATTTTTAAGGAATCTCTACACCCAGCTTGGGGCTTGAACTCACAACCCCTAGATCAAACGCTGTATGCTCCACCAAATGAGTCAGCCAGGCACCCCTTCCAAAAGAATCATTGAAAAAATTACTAAGAGAGTAAGATCTTATAGCTTCCCACCACTTCAATATCTGTTCATGTCCACACTCTTATCAGACCCTAAAACTGGATTTATTATTTTAGTCCAACAGGTTGCCAGAGGGTAGAAGAGATATTAAAAGTATTTAACAACTGGCGTGGCACAGCCACCAGCATCTAGAACATATGTCTGCCAGATGCCAACCGGCAGCAGTGCCAGGCCCCAGTGGGGCAGCACCCGCCCCTTAGGGGTTGAATCATGGGGAGGCTGTGGGTTCCTGGGAGATGGCACCAGATAGGATAGAGAGAGAGAGAGAATATATATACATATATATACATATATATATTATATATTATATAATATTATGTTTATTGATTATTATATATAGTATATATAACATAGTATAGTATAGTATATACTATTATATATAGTATATTAACATATAATATAATTATATTAATATTATATATAATATATAATGATATATATATACATACACACTTACTGGGGTATGTGTCTGAATTTGTGAGATCTATAGCAGTTGTGTTCATACATACATACATCTATATCTATATTTTTTTATGAGCACTATGTCTATCTGGGAAAGGATTTTTTTTTAAGATTTTTATTTATTTCTCAGAGAGAGTGAGAGAGCACAAGCAGGGGGAGTGGCAGAAAGAGGCAGAGGGAGAAGCAGAGTCCCTGCCAGAAGCCTGATGCAGGATTCGATCCCATTCATCGAATGTAGAAAGGAATGTAGATGACATAAGAACAACAACCCAGCACCACAAGCAGAACAGAGAAGAGTGACCCAGAGCCTAGTAGCAAAGATCGTAAGGAACAGACACAAGGGTCCCTCCTTTCCCACCAACAGCTATTCCTTCTCTTGCCAGTGGAGAGAGAAATCCCCTAGTCAGGGCAGGGGCACAGTGGGGCGTCAGGAAAGCCACTTTCTAGTCCTGGTTCTACTACTTCTATGTGACAGACATTAAGAGGATTTTTTTTTTTAATCTGGGCCTCCACATCTCACACATTTTTTAAATGGAGAGGTTAGATAAAGGTAGGAATTATTACCCATTTGGATCATCTGGTAATTCCAAGTGAATTCTACATATAAGGTTACTCAGCATAATTTCTTTTCTTTTTTTTTTTTAAGATTTTAATTTATTTATTCATGAGACACACACAGAGAGAGGCAGAGACACAGGCAGAGGGAAAAGTAGGCTCCCTGCAAGAAGCCCAATGCAAGACTCCATCCTTAGGACCCCAGGATCATGATCTGAGCCGAAGGCCAATGCTTAACCACTGAGCCACCCAGGTGCCCCTCAACATAATTTTTAACAACAACATCTTTGAGACAGCTCCAAGCTCATAAAAGTGCTTAGTATCTCAAAATCTTGAAATCTTCTTGAGAGATGTCCTTTCTTCAAGATGTTTTTGTTTCCAAATTCCACCCCAAACTTATCCACTTATAAGTTACTCTCAAGGCTTATTTCTGATAATTAGATGAGGAAAACAGCAATAACAACCATGAGTATTTATTGAGCACCTACTTGCATGATAGTATTAAGCACTATCTATGCACTACCTCAATTTCCAGGACAATCAAATGAAGAAGGTATTATTATTCCTATTTTATGACAACATAGATGCCAACAGAGGTTAAATGGCTTGCCCAATGTCAGACATACAAGCACAGTGTATGTGGGTGAAGTCCATACCCACAGTGCTAGGGAACCGCATCCATGCCAAAGTTCCCACCAGTTAATGGAAATATGGGGTAAAACAGGAACAACTGTTAATTCTTCCATGTAATTAAATTTCTTTTCCATTTATTTATTTATTTATTTATTTTTTTATTTTTTATTTATTTATGATAGTCACAGAGAGAGAGAGAGAGAGGCAGAGACACAGGCAGAGGGAGAAGCAGGCTCCATGCACCGGGAGCCTGATGTGGGATTCGATCCCGGGTCTCCAGGATTGTGCCCTGGGCCAAAGGCAGGCGCCAAACCGCTGCACCACCCAGGGATCCCTCTTTTCCATTTATTTATTTATTTATTTAGAGATACCTAACTTTGTGCCAAAAAAGTCCTTTCTTTTATGGAATGATTGTGGTATTAGGTAGTAGATAGAGTGGCTTTTAATTTTTGGCGACATAAAATGTTGGCAGGTCTCAATTTTTTGAAATGTTACTTGTCCATGGATTTGCAATATCTGAGAGCCATTGTTCTCTAGTAGAATGAACATGTGTAATGCAGGCCTCTGTTCATTCCCAAAGATTAAAAGTTTCAAAAGGGTGGTATGCCTGCCTTTTGTGCATCTTATTGATGATAATTTGTTGGTAAGAAGAGTCAGATTAATCCCTTCACAATCTGAATAAACTGAGGGGAGAAAGATGGGGATCCCTCTGGTCACCCTAGAAGTTGGTCAGTCTTTTCATTTGTGACAAAGACATGGAGGAAGCAGAGCTAAACCAAGAGCAGAGGGGGAGGGGTGCCTGGGTGGCTCAGGAGGTTAAGCATCTGCCATCAGCGCAGTTCATGATCTAGGTGTCCTGGGATACATACCTGTGTCAGGCTCCCTGCTCAGTGGGGAGTCTGCTCTGCTTGTCCCTTTCCCTCTACACCTCTATCCCCCTCATGCTCTCTCTCTCTCTCAAATAAATAAAATCTTAAAAAAAAAAAAAAAAAGCAGAAGAGGAAAAGTAAGAATAAGCTCAGATTCTGCTAAATAAGAACAGAGAAACTTTCCAGAAAGAAACCACTAACTTAAACCGCTGATCCTGTATTTTCAGATTTTACGCTAATAATAGTAATAATAGCAACGCTTCAATCCTTGGAGAGCATCTTCATTTTCACAAATAAAGACCTTTGTCACATTTAAAATTCTTCCTATAAGGAGTATTGTAATTTATTTTCTTTTTTTTTTTTTAAGATTTTATTTATTTATTCATGAGAGACACAGAGAGAGAGAGAGAGGCAGAGACATAGGCAGAGGGAGAAGCAGGCTCCATGCAGGGAGCCCAGTGTGGGACTTGATCCCAGGACCCCAGGGTCCCGTCCTGGGCTGAACGCAAATGCTCAACCACTGAGCCACCCAGGCGTCCCTTTCTTTTTAATTTTAATTTTTTATATTGAAGTTCAATTTGCCAACATATAGAGATTACTTAAAAAACAAAAACAAAAACAAAAAAAAAACAACCGGCTAATGTCTTACCAGGGCAAATAAAAGGTAACATTTGAGGTTATCTTTTCTCCTGGAAAAAAAATTAATTTGCATCTTTACCTGGACAAAAATCATTGATAAGTTACCAATCTTCTGCAAATTAATATGTAAATTTACAGAGTCTAGATCTTAGTCAATAGTGTAGTGGAGGAAAAATAATATTCCCTCTACCCTTCTTCTTTTTCTTTTTTTAGATTGTATTTCTAAGTAATCTCTACCTTCAACATGAAGCTTGAATTCGCAACCCAGAGATCAAGGGTCACAGGCTCCACTGACTGAGCCAGCCAGAGGTCCCTTCCCTCTCCCCTTCTGAGTTCTTAGTAGAGACTCCTGTAATAAACACATTAACAAGAGAAAAAAGAAACAAGTTTAGGGCAGTTCCAGTGGCGCAGCGGTTTAGCGCCGCCTGCAGCCCGGGGTGTGATCCTGGAGACCCAGGATCGAGTCCCACATGGGGCTCCCTGCATGGAGCCTGCTTCTCCCTCTGCCTGTGTCTCTGCCTCTCTCTCTCTCTCTTTCTCTCTCTCTTTCTCTCTCATGAATAAATAAATAAATAAAATCTTAAAAAAAAGAAAAGAAACAACAAGTTTTAATAATAAACAAGTTTATTAACACATACACCTCACGTATACATGGGGATGCCCAGGGAAAACTGAGTACCTCCCCAAGATGGCTTGGAATTCAGGATTAAATACCATCTTCATAGGGAAAGGGTAGAGGGATATAGGCCTCTCAGGGGAAAGTAAATGATTTTGGGGAAAGATTGGGTCCTTAGAGGAACAGATGGGAAAAATGGCAGTTTGTGATGAAGTCTGGGTGTGGGGACAACTTCTAGCCTTATTTCCTGTAATGGAAGTCAATTTGCCCTAGTTGATATATCTCCTGGAAGAGGAGCAATGATAGTTGATTTCCTTTTGGAGGATCTGTCTTGAGGCAGATAAAGGGAGTTCAGAGAAAGACTCTCCCTGCACTTGCTGTTTTTTCAAGTACTAAAGCTCAAAATAATCAAAATACCAATGCATATTTGGGGGTAACATGTCCTGAACTCAGACATTCATGTTTTGGGGTGGCATATTCTGCTACCTTTCTTTTGTAAACAGTAAGCCAAACATAGCTCCATCTTCTATGGCATTAGATGACTTGTAGGGGCCTGTAATATGACTTTGAAAGGACCATCGTAATCTTTTTTTTTTCCATTTTTTAATAACATTTTAAGAGTTTTCATGGTCTTTAATTTTATTTATTTTTTTTTAAGATTTATTTATTTGTTTATGATAGACATAAAGAGAGAGAGAGGCAGAGACACAGGAGGAGGGAGAAGCAGGCTCCATGCCGGGAGCCCGATGTGGGAGATGTGGGACTCAATCCCGGGACTCCAGGACCACGCCCTGGGCCAAAGGCAGGCGCTAAACCGCTGAGCAACCCAGTGATACCCTGTCCTTTAATTTTAAAATATCAAGGCAGTGGATCTAAACAAGAGGGAGATATGTTAAGGATAGTGGCAACTGACAAATATAAAAAACTTCAGTATCCCATACTTGGAATGATGAAAGTGGGAGATATCAAAAGCTAGCATGAGACATGAGGAGTTGGTCAAATGGTTAACCAAAAAGGTGATTCTTATCTATATTGCCACTACTTATTTATTAACAAATAAATAAAATATTTTTAAAAATCTATATAAAATAAAGGGATGTCTGGGTGGCTCAGCAGTTGAGCCTCTGCCTTTGGCTCAGGGTGTGATCCTGGGTTGGGGGATGGAATCTGCATGGAGCCTGCTTCTACCTCTGCCTATGTCTCTGCCTCTTTCTCTGTGTGTCTCTGTGTGAATAAATAAATAAAATCTTTTAAAAAATCTATATTCCTTATTTAATGATAAATTCCTTATTTATTCACACACATTTTAAAGATGTTTCTTTTTTGTTTTGTGAAAGAGCACATGTGCATGTGCCAGCGGGAGCAGGGGATGGGGAGAAGGAAAAGGAGAAAGAATCTTAAGCAGGCTCCATACCCAGGGTGGAGCCTCACATAGGGCTCAAATATCATAACCCTGAGATAATGACCTGAGCTGAAATCAAGAGCTGAATGCTCAACCAGTTGAGCCACCCAGGCATCTTAAAGATTTTCCTGTATTGACTGAAAAATGTAGATTTATAGCAATCCCTAAAATAATAGAACTCTGAACTCTGCATCAAATAAAGTTCAGGAGGATATTCTGACTTTGAGGCTTAACACATTGTCCAGTATGCAAAGGCAACAACATGGTGATGGAGCTTATAGCAGTTAGAGCTTTATCTGAGAAGCAGATGGCTACACAAGGTCCACGGTAAGGGATTTACTGTAAGGGGTAGAGCTGACGTGAACATGGGAGCTGGTGGAGCAATCTGTGCAGGCTGTTGACTGTATCTCGGGTTGAGCCTGAGGTACTCTAAGTCTGTCTAATCAGCATGCCAGAAGGAAAGCTGAGTGCAGAGGAGGCAAAGACAAACCAGCATACACGAGGACAACTTGAAACCCATAAGGACGGAGTGGAACCCAGTTCTGTTGTCTTATTACCATGACCAACCTCAGTGACCTCAGTGCTGTGGGTGGCCTGCAGGGGAAGTTGGCACCAGTTAGCCTGGAGCTGCACACACACCTGGCCCAGGGCAGGAGAAGCAGGAGGAGGAGACTTGGGGGATCTGGAGCTGCTACCAGCCTGATACACCAGGAGGTGAGCAGCAGATTAATAACATCCAGAGCATAAAAAAATAGGACTTCTTCACTTAGACCTCCTGGATTTTGCACAAAAGGTCTCTCATGGCAGTACAGAATCACACAGGAAAGAGAACTCTACGAAACATCATTTCAGTTTATCTAAATTGACTCAGTACCAAGCTACAGAGATGGAACTGCCAATACCATGCACACCTAACTCAGAAGGCTATCAGCAAAGCAAGATGAGACACTTCAGGAGTTTAGTAAAAAAAAAAAAAAGAGATGCAGTGGGAAAAATGTACTGTTTGTTCTCTGACAGGTTTTCTCTCCAAAGGTTTGTATATCAGGGAAGAGTGTAATTGTATTAATAGTGATGTTATAGATTCTTAGTGACATGGTTAGCTGATATAAAATATAAGCTATAACTGAAGTTTTACTTTTTAGCTGCAACACTGATAAATTTCTGAACAAAATAGCAATTTCTCGATAAATTAGTCATACTACTTGTTTTAAGTATTCATTACCAGCTTTATTAATTTTTACCTATAAAGATATTAATTACTTGATGTCAATTAAGAGTATACTATAAAAGAAGTCATGCACAAAATATAAAGTATTTGAATCAATAAAGTTGATGAAAAGTTGAAGTCATTTGTCTCCTCATTTTCCTTCACTTAGAAGATCTTCATCAGTTTTTTTATGTGCCCCTGACTTGCATTTAATTTAGAGAACTTTCCATTTCTCCATTTGTAATTTTAAGATGCTATGATTATTATGGTTCTTGCCAAATCTGGGATTGCCATGTCAAAACCTTTGGTTAGGAGGATGTATCCTGGTTGTGGTTAAAGAAAGCTGATCTGAGAGCACCCTCTTCTGGGCATTGTTCAGAATCAAAGAACAAGAAATTCTTGTATAAATTCTTGATAAGCAGTGGGTATGCTTATCACCCTTTAGGTTTTCAGAGAATTGAGTCAGTACAAATAAAATACTGGATTAAAAAAAAATAAAATAAAATACTGGATTTTTTTTTTGAGGGGCTATAGAAGGTCTAGGATATAGGGTTGATAGAAACTTTTCAGAATCTTGAATGGTTATTTCCAAATGATTAAAGCTGAATTTCAGTAAATAAACAAATTAGGTTATATGGAGAGATAAATAGTACAGTTGACTTTGTGTTGTTTGTTATTTGAAAAGCCAGCTATCTCTGCTTCATGAATTTTCCCTAACATTTCAAATGATGACATTATAGGCACAGTTGCCTCATTTTTATGTAGGTGGAGAGAGCATTGCCTGCATTCTGCATCTTGCTGTTCAAGGCCAGGTTCTTTTAGAATCCTTTGGACAATCAACTTTGTCCATTTTAAGATTTAATTTCATGCTTAAAGTCTTTCTGCTAAACTGATTTAAATTTTACCTGTTCTAGAAGTCTAATACGCTACCCACTGTACCACAGAGCCTGCCGTGATTTCCATTTTTAGAGGAGAGAAAAAAAAAAAAGACAGGAGTTGTACAGATAAAATGATCAAATTTAAAAACTGACATAATGATGTGTCTGGGTGGCACAACTGGTTAAGCATCTGACTCTTGGGACACCGGGGTGGCTCAGTGGTTGAGTGTCTGCCTTATGCTCAAGGCGTGAGCCTGGAGTGCCTGGATCAAGTCCCACATCAGGCTCTTTGTGTGGAGCCTACTTCTTCCTCTGTCTGTGTCTCTGCCTCTCTATGTTTCTCATGAAAAAAAAAAAAAAAAAAAAAGAAGAAGCATCTGACTCTTGGTTTCAGGTTGGGTCATAATTCAGGGTCATGAGATTGAGCCCCATGTCCAGGTCCACACTCAGCTTGGACACAGTCTTCTCTGCTTGTCCCTCTCCCTCTGCTCCTCTCCTAGCTCTCTCTCACATAAATAAATGAAATCTTAAAAAAAAAAAAAAGGACCTAAAAACTGACATAACAATTTTGCTGCTCTGTTTATCCAACAGTCCAAGCAGCTTTTTTTTTTTTTTCTTTAGGCTAGTGATAACATCTGGGCATTGGAAGTTGAATTAAAATTATGAGAATCTTCTTTATGATCATAATTATTAATATAATTCACTATTAACATTTTTCCCACTGCATCTCTTTTTTTTTTTTTTTTTTACTAAACTCTTGAAGTGTCTCATCTTGCTTTGCTGATAGCCTTCTGAGTTAGGTGTGCATGGTATTGGCAGTTCCATCTCTGTAGCTTGGTACTGAGTCAATTTAGATAAACTGAAATGATGTTTCGTAGAGTTCTCTTTCCTGTGTGATTCTGTACTGCCATGAGAGACCTTTTGTGCAAAATCCAGGAGGTCTAAGTGAAGAAGTCCTATTTTTTTATGCTCTGGATGTTATTAATCTGCTGCTCACCTCCTGGTGTATCAGGCTGGTAGCAGCTCCAGATCCCCCAAGTCTCCTCCTCCTGCTTCTCCTGCCCTGGGCCAGGTGTGTGTGCAGCTCCAGGCTAACTGGTGCCAACTTCCCCTGCAGGCCACCCACAGCACTGAGGTCACTGAGGTTGGTCATGGTAATAAGACAACAGAACTGGGTTCCACTCCGTCCTTATGGGTTTCAAGTTGTCCTCGTGTATGCTGGTTTGTCTTTGCCTCCTCTGCACTCAGCTTTCCTTCTGGCATGCTGATTAGACAGACTTAGAGTACCTCAGGCTCAACCCGAGATACAGTCAACAGCCTGCACAGATTGCTCCACCAGCTCCCATGTTCACGTCAGCTCTACCCCTTACAGTAAATCCCTTACCGTGGACCTTGTGTAGCCATCTGCTTCTCAGATAAAGCTCTAACTGCTATAAGCTCCATCACCATGTTGTTGCCTTTGCATACTGGACAATGTGTTAAGCCTCAAAGTCAGAATATCCTCCTGTCTTTGATAGGAGGGGAACACAGGTATTTGGTGGTAGAAGAAAAAGGAAGGGATGCTTAGAAAGTAAAAGCTTGTATAGCAAGCTCCCAGAAGCTTCTCAATGCTAGAAATGCCTATGCCAGTTATTGATTTATTGCCTCTCATCTCCAAATTAATCCTTTCCTTGTCTTGCTTTGTGATACTGAAACTGGACCTTGCAAACACTTCTCCTTTCTTTTTTAAATATTCATTTATTTATTTTAGAGAAAGAGAGAGATCATGACCAAAGGGGCAGAGGGGAACAGAGAGAGAGAATCCCAAGCAGACTCCACACTGAGTGCAGAGCCCAACTTGGGGCTCAATTCCATGACCCTGAGATTATGATGCAAGCCAAAACCAAGAGCCAGACACTCAACTTACTGAGCCACCCGGCCATCCTTCTCTTTCTTCAATAAGGAATTCTCATCTTTGGTGCTCTTTGGTGCTATTCTTCTTCACTGCTTGCTCTTATGGTGGATGGAGGCCAGTAGCACAGGACAGCCAGTGTTACTCACTCCTGGTATATATAGTGGCACCACTTGGGGGACTCCCCAGTGGGTTTTGGCACCATGACAGTAGGCTGCTTCCCAGTGAATTCCTCTGGCACCTTGATGGGCACCTTCCTAGTGATGTGCTCGTTGCACATGAGTCTTGCAGAAACCCAAATGGGTGGGTAGCAAGTTGGGCCAACACTCCAGAGGACTAGTTTCCTGCTCACCAGCCCTGGCCTGTACCATCCCCTGGAACTTCTCTGCCATCCAGTGGTCCCCAGCCACTCCCTTTCAATGGGGTCTGGTGAGGAGAGGGCCCTTTTCTAAATTTGTTTCTTCCTCAGCTTTAGAGTGGTTGCTCTTTATACAAATTTTCTTTACTCCTTATCAAGTAAGCTCCTTCTACTAGCTAATCATTTTTTATGTTAAATTTTCTCTGTGTGAATTACTGTGTGCTTTCTGTCTCCAAACTGAACACTGATAAAATGTCTTTTGCTCTTAGTAGCTATTTTTTAAAAAATAGAACTTGATTTTATTAGTTCAGGATTTGTTTTAGAAGGAACATAAATTATGTATAATGTGAGTACATGAGTGAAGAGATTGCCCAGGAGTACAGTTTAGAGAAGGCACTTGCTTTCTTTGACTACCTATGTGAGGCATTCCTCAAAGGAGCTCCATGGATCCCCGAGAACAGATCCTGAGTCCACAATTGCTGTGAAGGAAACCACCCTAAACACAATGGTTAAAATCACAATCATTTATTATTTCTCATGTTCGATAGGAAGACTCCAAAGTCACAAGATAAATGGTGAAGATATAGGGAAGGGTGAAAAATCGGGGTGCAACAATGCACCCTACCACAGGGCCCAAGGGCATTACCTAGGGTCTGTGCCTTTAAGTAGTATTTTGAAATTTTCAAACTTTTTTTGTTTTTCAGAGAGAGAGGTTGAACTCAAGAGTACATGTAGGGGTGGAGAATGAGCAGAGGGGCAGAGGGAGAGAATCTCAAGGAGACTCTCCCTGAGCACAGAGCCCATCTCGGGGCTCAATGAGGTCCTCGATCTCACCACCCTGAGATCATGTGCCTGGAAATCAGGACTTGGATGCTTAACCAACTGAGCCAGCCAGGAACCCCATTGTTTTGAAATGTTTAATTCAGTGAGAAAATAAACACACTGTGATAATGAAGTCACAGGACTTCAGTGCCTGCATCTGTATTTATGGTCTCCTTCCCACCAAGGGATCACCTTAAGTGAGCTGTACAACTGGTGTTTGTGGGGTTATGGTTCTTTCTTTCTTTCTTTCTTTCTTTCTTTCTTTCTCTCTTTCTCTCTTTCTCTCTTTCTTTCCTTCTTTCTTTGTGCCTCTCTCTCTCTCTCTCTCTCTCCTTTTCTTTCTTTTATACCTATCCAATGTATTCCAATGAACAGTCATCATTATTGATTATGCATGTCAAAAGCTTTAATAAACATAAAATATATATATGAAAAGTGTGTAAACTCTAAGTGTGTGCACTTCATGAATTTTAATAAAGTGAACACTTCTGCATATTACAGATTTACAGGAAAGTTGCAAAGATAGTTCTCATATACCTCACACCCTGTTTCTGGTATTATTAACATCTTACATTATTATGGTATAGTTGTCACAATTAATGAACCAATATTGACACATGATTGTTAACTAAAGCCCATAATTTACCCAGGTTTCCTTAGTCTTTTACCTAATGTCCCATCTAGGGTGCCATATTGCATTTAGTTGTCTTATCTTCTCAGGTTCCTCTGAGCTGTGATGGTTTCTCTTTCTCAGACTTTCCTTGCCTCTGATATCCTTGACAGTTTTGAAGAGAACTGATCAGGTATTTTATAGAATGTCCTTTAGTTGGGATCTGTCTAATAACTGTATTTTAATTATTGTTGCTATATTTCAAATTGTTAGTTCCTTTAAACACCTCACCCAAAATGTCAGAATTAGGAAGTGTACCTCAAACACAAGAAGTTTGAAAATCACTAGTCTACAACAAAGCAGACTGTAGATATATATAAGTCGTCAAAATGTTTATTCTAGCATTCAAATTTCAGTTTCGAAAAGCAAGGAAGGTTTATAGACTTTTCCCACAGTGGTTGTATAGCAATCTCAATTTATAAACTATCTGCGTGTCACCCAAAATGGACCAGCCCATCAGCCACACCTGCTACGTTCTCCAGCTCTGACTTCAAAGGCTTCGAAGACAAGACCTCTTCACCAAACGGTCACCCCAGTAGTGATTCATTCCAAGGTCCAAGGGAAGGTTAAAATAAACATAATGAAATGCTAAGTTGCTTCACGATTTTCAACACAAAATATATATTTTAAAGGCAATAGAGGTTTAGTGAGTACACAGGAAAGTAAAGACTGCTCCAAGGCAATGGTCAGCAGGAAGGGAGTTGTCTGCAGAAAATACTTTTTAAAGTACAAGCAGATACAATAATCAAACTTTCAATGAAATATTTTCCTCTTTGTACCTTAAATGACTCAAATCCAAATTAGAGAACAGAAAGGATTGTAACCTATCAATTCGTAATGTCTGGTACTATATACGAACTCTAGTCATGGAGAAGCTGATGTGGTTACTCTAGTAATTAAATCCATACAAGTTACAGACTTCATTGAAACGCCTTTTAGGAGTCCGGACTGCTCCTAATGATGAGAGTGAAGCCACTGGTCACAAGTGTTCAGAGCACTTAACATTACTGGCAATGCTATAAATGGTATAGTGTTTAGCTTCATAAGAAAGACAATACCCAGTATGTCCCTTGGAGCTCAGAATTAAAATCTGTTTTGGAATGCACACAGGCCACAAGATATATAGAAAGTACTCACCGTGTTGGCCAGCTCCAAATAGCTTCCTCCTACAGAGCTGCCAAAATGCCGTGACTGAGCAGTTTGTGGAGGGCAGCAGCCTGCTGATGCAAACAGTGTCTGTTGTACTCAAGAAGCTTCTGCAAGCCCCACTGAGTCTGCAAGTCTGGGCTCTGGAGATCCCTGGCACCTGAGTCGTACTCCCAGCTTTCCCTGGCTGCTGAGAGGGCACCTATGTCCAGGAGAGGTAAGGGAAATAAAAAGACATTTCCTTCATTAGCCTGTGGGTGGCCAATAGGCAATGATTTGGAACCCCCCAAGCCTTCTACGTGCCAGCATGTCAGAAACATGTGGCATACAGACTGCATGCTAATCACTTTCTCTTTCAAACGGACACAGGGGGAGCTTGGAGATAAAAGCAGTTTTAGGCAAATCATTCAGAAATAATTATCCAATGACTATAAGCCCCCCAAAAAGAACTACTTAGCAAAAAAGCATCAGAGAGCCAAGAAAAGGAAATCCAGAGCAGAGCCACATCTGTCTGTGATTTACACAGGGTTACCATATGATCAGCCTTCTTACTATAATCCTTTTCCCCAGGTGAGCAAGTGAGAAGACAGAAAGTTAAGACATGGCACTTTATCATAATTTTCTCTTACCTGGAAGAAGCTTCAGGAAGCTAGACTGTGCTTGCCAGTTAGGTGTAGCCATGTGGCTGAGTTCTGAGGAGTAGAATGTGAATAGAAGTGACAAGCATCACTTCAAGCCCTGGTTCCTAAAACCCCCAGCGTGCAACTCTCCATGTCCTTTGCCTTCTGATCTGGTTCAAATGGGCACAGCACCCTTGGAAGCCGTGTGGCATAAACGGTGAGGCCACCGTTACAGATGGAGGATGCCTGACTTATCTCCTGCAGTAGGGCTGTCTGCCGATCCCAGGCACCCTGTTTTGAATTTATGTGATTAGGGAAGGGAAATTCCTTTGGTGTTTGAGTCACTGGATATTTTTGGTTTGTCATGAGAGCAACTAGTATGAACTTAACTATTGGGGATCCCTGGGTGGCTCAGCGGTTTGGCGCCTGCCTTTGGCCCAGGGCGTGATCTTGGAGTCCCGGAATCAAGTCCCACGTCAGGTTCCCTGCATGGAGCCTGCTTCTGTCTCTGCCTCTCTCTCTCTGCTTCTCTCTCTGTCCTTCATGAATAAATAAATAAAATCTTAAAAAAAAAAAAAAAAAGAACTTAACTATTACAACAGATTAAAATCTAATAAAATGCTAATAATTATAATACAATGGGAAAGTACAATGACAAAGTAGATCTGGAGAGGAATGGGGATGTTCAGGGAAAGCTCTCTGGAAGAGAAAGCCTGCTGCTTCAGTTGTCACCTTGGGTAGAAAAATTAGTTTTTTGGCAAAGCCCTCTTCTTTGTGTTGCTCACTTCTGAACAGAAGTCCCTTGGGTGGAGCTGGCTGGTGTGTGGCCTGGGCCACATGCCTCTGTGCCTTAGCTGCGAGGGAGACTGGGAGATCTGTTTTCCTGCTTCTACTTTGGGAAGGCAAGATGTATAAGGCAAGACCTTTCCTGCACAGGGAGAGTCTACAAAGCCCTGGGCAGCTAGAAAACATGACAAAGTCTATATATAGGCACTGTGCTAGGTATTGGGGATGAAGCAGTGAGTGTGACAAATCATAGTTCTTGCCTGTGAAATTTTCATATTGGTGGTCTTCAATACCTGACTTTTAATGGCCAAATAAAAGAGAGGGCCTCATTAATATGATGCCATTTGTGCTATGAAATAGAACAAATACAGATGACCCTATAATTTACTTGAGTGTAATTACATATAACAAACTACAAATTATGTACAGTGGGTTCTGATATGAATGTCCAATCTCCCCTTATTAGGTATTGGTGAGCTTAATCAATGTGATTAGGTAAACTATCTTTGTCTGGAACCACTTAGGATGTTTTTCCCCTATGGCTCATGTTCCAATCTTCTTCAGTCAGTTTGACCCAATGCTCTTTCTGTTGAGTGCTATATGGCTGGAGTGATAGGAGTGATAGGTCTTTGTATCAAAGCAGACAATCAAAGCAGTCACTATGTTTGCAACTGCTCAGAGCTTTATTTTTTTATTTTTTAAAGATTTTATTTATCTATTCATGAGAGACACACAGAGAGAGAGAGGCAGAGACACAGGCAGAGAGAGAAGCAGGCTCCATTCAGTGAGCCTGACGTGTGACTTGATCCAGGGTCTCCAGGATCACGCCCTGGGCCAAAGGTGGTGCTAAACCTCTGGGCCACCAGGGCTGCCCTAGCTTTATTTATTTTTTTTTTTAAATTTTTAAAGATTATTTATTTGAGAGAGGGAGAGTGCACACACACATGAGTGGGGGAGGGATGAGAGGAAGAGAGAGAAGCAGACTCCCTACGGAGCAGGGAGCCCAGCAGAGGGCTCAATCCTAGGACCAGGAGACCATGACCAGAGCTGAAGTCAAACACTTGCCAACTGAGCCACCCAGGTGCCCCTCAAAGTTTCTTTTACTATTAAAGTCTATCAACTGTATTGCAAGGGCAATTTTGTTTTCTTACACAAAGCCTGCGAAATGCCTGCCCTCCCTCCCATTGCTCCTCGGAATGATCTCTGCCAACCACCTAGCTGTCTCACATTCTCTGCCTTGGCCCAGAAACACATGGCAAGAAGACAGACTGAGGTCGGAGTTGAAAATGCATTGAATCACAGAAGGCTTCTTCTTTCCTATGGAAGACACGCAAGCAGAGGGTTGGGCCCTTGCCTTCATGTTTCATCACAGTACTTGGTACCTTGCACATGGCCTAGGACATCAGGCATTTAATATACATTTAGTGAGTAAATGTAGTGGATGTAGTGGTCATCCATTTAGTGGATGGCTCACATTTAGTGAGTAAATGTAGTGGATGTAGTGGTCATCCATTTAGTGGATGGCTGAATTATCCATGGTGGTGGTACCATAGCGTTTCACTTCTGAATGAGAAAAGCAACATAGGAATTAATTTTTAAAATCAAAATAAATTAAATACTTGAACTTTATCTCTATGCAAACAGGGAGTCTCATTTTCAAATAATACAACAGTTCTGGAATAAGATGACCCAAGGAAGCTTTATCTGAATTTATGGTACTGTATTAACAGACCTAAATCCAGTTTCTAGCAGAGTCATATTATTAGGTTAGCCAAGCTCCATCTTAAACAGCAAGATCAAAAGGCCCTCACGCTATGACCATAACAATTTTTGGGCAGCCCGGGTGGCTCAGCAGTTTAGTGCTACCTTCAGCCCAGGGCCTGATCCTGGAGACTTGGGATGGAGTCCCACGTTGGGCTCCCTGCATGGAGCCTGCTTCTCCCTCTGCCTGTATCTCTGCCTCTCTCTCTCTCTCTCTCTCTCCTGTGTGTCTCTCATGAATAAATAAACAAAATCTTCAAAAAACAATTTTTGCTGGAGTGATGCTGAGGAACTCAGATCTTCTGCTGGGTAGCAGAGTCAATCAATCACATTGGCATCCACACGAATGGACCCCAAAAAGGGAAGTGTACTTTTAAAATACAGTACACTATTTCCATTACTCTCTTTCAATGTGACTTTATACCTGATTTTTCTGGATAAAAACCAACATTCTTGAGACAAAATTAGTCAGTTAATTGGGATGATGTCACTGAAAACCATCAAAACTGTAGATCTGATAACCATCTTCCTTTTCTCCTTTGAAGTATCCTGATACCTGATGTTTCCAAGCTCACACTCAGCTTCCTGCCAGCCTCACTCCACTCCCTTGCTGACCTCAAGAAAAGCCTGTTGACCTCATGGAGGTAGCTGTGCTTTCTTTTCCTTAACATGGATAACACTACAGTTCCTCCATGCTCATTAGGCTCTCTGGTCTCTTCTTATAAGGCCACTGTTCCCATCATGAAGGCACTATCATCATGACTTCATCTGACTCTAATTACCCCCCACAAGTCAGGCCTCCAAACCCCTTCACACTGGGGGATTAGGGCTTCAACATATGAATTTTGGGAACACAAACACTTAGTCCATAACAACCAACTGAGCAGTTGCTCTCTGGGCCAGGAAGGAAACTGACTGCATGGCATCCCTTTAAAGACCAAAGGCCAGGGGCACCTTGGTGGCTCAGTAGTTGAGCTTTTGCCTTCTGCTCAGGGCATGATCCTGGGGTCTTAGGACTGAGTTCCACATCAGGCTCCCCATGGGGAGCCTGCTTCTCCCTCTGCCTATGTCTCTGCCTCTCTCTCTCTGTGTCTCTCATGAATAAATAAAATCTTAAAAAAAAAAAAAAAAGACCAAAGGCCAAAGCACTGACTGGGCTTCAAGGTCTCTGCACACACAGGTCCCTGCTGCCATCATTTCTGCCACCATAAGTCTTTAGGGCACTCTGAAGTAAAGGGCAAGGTGAAATTATTTTATTTTAAACCAAAATATTCAGTGTTTAAAGGTGGCAGAGCACAGACTATAAATGTTTGCCTTATCAGAAAAGCACAGAAAACAAGTGGCATTTTGACATGTTTATAAAATACATCACTGGGGAAACTGCTCTCAGAGAAGTACTAGAACAGAAAATCCACCAAACATCAAGACCCTTGTTCTGCTGGGTATATGGCAGCTACAAACTAACGCTCTCATCCCATCTTCAAAGTGCCACCCAGGTTCAGCTCCAAGGCCTGCAATCATTGTGCTTATTCACCAAAGGGTCTATGCAAACTTCCCAGCAGGCCAAGCCCCCATGAGGATAAGGCAAAGCATTTAGAACACTAAAAAGTCACCTTAGATATAGGAACAACAATCAAGACACCTAACATTTACTCAAAGCCACTAGGAGGCATGCACTGTTCTAAGCATCTTCCATATATTATCTTATTTAGTTCTACCCACAGCCTGTGAATGACTAAATCATTTCCCCTAGTTTTAGAAGACAACATTTCCTCTCTTTCAGTTTATTTTTATAGATGTTGTCTGTTTGCATAGGATAGGGGTTAAGAGCTGGGGTTTTGTAGTCAGATTGCTTGGGGTCAAATCAAGAGTCACCATGACTCCTTGCTATGTGACCTCAAGCAAGTTACTTAACAGAAGCCATGGTTTCTTCATCTTTAAAGTGGGGATACTAAGGTGTCCTTCACAGAGGTGTTGCAAGAATTAAGCATGATAAAAATACAGAGAACGTTTAGACAATCCCTGGCATATAATAACTGATCAACGAACGTTAGCAATCATCTCACCCCATCTCACAATTGTAGTTATTTGTCATCCATTCTGAACAACTTACTAGGGAACAGTATATGGGGGAGTCTACACTCTCTCCCAACTTCTAAAACGTATCTGTTGAAAAATAAACCTTTGGCACCTAACCAGTGGCTAAAATTTCATCAATGGCTTCATACTTAATATAGGGTTACTGAAAGACAATAATAGCCAATTAGGTCATGTTTCTCTAAGTAAGGAATATTCCATTAGTTAAGTCAAAGTCTTTGGTTATCAGGCTGGAGAGACTTTGTCTCCATATTCTACTTGGCCAAAGACAGCTAACCTTCCGCAAACTGGTGGCCAGCACCATGAGGAAATCTACACAGCCCAGCAGCAGCAGCTCAAAAGCAGAGCAGGTATGAGTTACTCATCCTATCTGTGCCTTGGCCAGCCTTGCTACCCCTCTATTTTTTACCTGCAGTTCCTTCTTTTCCATCCTTCATGTGAATGCTGGAGCCTCTCATCATATCACAGGCAGATGATAACACAGAGTGGTTAGGCGGTCCTGGGACCTGTATTAACAGTATCCTATGATACTGTCTGTATCTAGTGGTCATGAATTTTTCATTTATATGGATTGTTTAGAAAACATTACCTAGGGACGCCTGGGTAGCTCAGCGGTTGGGTGCCTGCCTTTGGCTCAGGTCATGATTCTGGGATCCCAGATCGAGTCCCACGTCAGGCTCCCTGTAGGGAGCCTGCTTCTCCCTCTGCCTGCCCCTCTGCCTCTCTCTCTCAGTCTGTATCTCTCATGAATAAATAAATAAATCTTAAAAAAAAAAAAAAAAGAAAAGAAAACATTACCTAATCTATTACCTTCAGTGGCAAGAAAGAAAATAATCCTTTCAAAACACCAGAGGCAGCTACCTTTCTGCATTTAGAACCACCACACCATTACCATAGAAAGAAGTGTGGGAGGATTTGAACAAATCAGCTGCCAGCTGTCAGCCTTCCCTCTCATAGCATATTTACTATTTCCAGATAATACATCAACAGAAACAGCAGTAAATCATTTAGTTCAGAAGAGAAGCACGATACGAGTCTTTGGTCATTTGTTAATGTCAATGCTTGGTATAAAATTCAGGAGCCCAAGGAGTACCTCTAGCTTCTTCCAGCACAAATTACATTGCAAATGTAGGCCAACTGTCTTAAAAATCTGGTCTGTGGTCACAAGGAAAATTAAGTGGGAAAGGATACATAAATAGAGCCTACCTATCCTTCTGGGAAAAACAAAACAAAGCAAAACAAAACAACAACAACAAAAAAAACCAAAAGCAATGCAAAGTGCTTGTCCTACTAAAGGAAGGTAAACAATATAAACTCCCAATGATAACAGGCAGTTCTTCACCCTTTGGCTATTTCGGGAAGTGAGCCTATTAGTGTTCTATTTTGAATCTATGTCACATGTGTCCTATCTAGAGACAAGGTACTGAATTTCAATGAAACATCGGGAATAGGATAGAAGATCTATTTTGAAATGCAATTCCCTTCCCCCTACTCCAAGACTATTGATAGATGACAAAAAGGAAAGAAATGAAGAAATGCATTTTTCTTAAGGAAATGTGCTTATCAACATCATCATCATTACTAGCTATTTCTTAATGTCCCACTCTGTACAAATAAGTTCAATGATCCTTGATGTGTTTAAGCACAGGCTTGAGAACTTCTAATGGAAAATCGTTTAGAAACAACCAAAAGGAAGCAGGAATAAATAACCTTTAAAACTCTTCTCCAGCTCTAGATTCTATTGTTCTGTTTGCTAAATTTAATATAAAAAGGGAAATGTCTGCCCTTAGGCAGTTAATAATTTAGTTATGAAAGCATAGCTGAGGCAAGCATCTTTAGCTTTAAGAAAACAAAAATAATATTTGGCAGCTTATTATCTTCGCTTGTCTAAACTAGATATATGAAGGAGATAAGCAAGAGGATTGATTTACGGCTAAAGAATTCAAAAGGAGAGTTTAGGGCAAGTGTTAAAATGAGTATTAGAGCAAAGAAGTATTAACTGAGTTTCATTTGAACCTGAGGTTGGCTTGGGGGTTGGGGGGCTAATGTTTATGGTCCACAGAGTTTAAGATTAAAAAAAAAAAAAAGACTTCTCTTTCTTGGTTAGAATACAGAGAGTATATTTCAGATCAATTTATCTTTCTCTTACAATCCATATTAATGGACCATGTTTTCAGTGAGCCCATGGTAGTCTCTAATTTTTAAGTAACAGACTGAATGGAGATAATGTTAATTTGAGCCTGTGCTCTGTAATGAGAAGCATCACACATATTCTTTGGTTGGCATGTGTGGAGGCCGAGAAAAATTAAGGCCATCCCACCTCAAGTTTAGCATTAGCACAAGTACAGCCATCTTAGGCCTCTGTGAATAAAAGCTGAACTTTACGGGAGAAACTGTAGAATGTCCTCAAATGTCCTTGGCATAATCCCATATCAGAAAGACAACAGAGCCCACACCCATGGTAGAAAGTCCCATATTAGAATGAGAACAGAGCTTAATGCCCTTAAGCCCCATATCAGAATGTAAACAGAACTTGAGAAATTCCTCCACCCCTTCTGAAAATCCCCTAGACCAACCTATAAAAAACCCAGCTGTAACCCACTTCGGGGTCCAAGTCCCTGCCTCCGCAGGTCGGGTATACTTGGACCCAAGCTCGAGCTTGCTAATAAACCCTCGTGCGCTTGCATCGGTGTCGGCTCCTTGGTGGTTTCTCGGATTCGCAATCTTGGGCACAACACATGCTCATAGAGTTTGTCATATTTTTGGCTGAAAATCAGTCTAATCAAAATGGAAAATGCCAGGCAGGAAAAAATACACAAATAGGAATACAAAAAAATTATTCTGATTCCAGCTTCTTAGCAAAAATTAAACAATATTATGCTTTATTCCTTAACAATTGGTATTTTTCATTTAATTTTGTTAATGTGTTGAATCATATTAATTCTCTAATGTTAAACCAAATGCAACCAAACTTGCATTTAAGAGACAAATCCAACATAGCCAAAATACGTGATATTTTTTTTTTCGTGATATTTATTATTGATGTTAGTTTCCAGATGTTTTGTCTAGGATTTTTGCATCTCTGTTCAAAAGTAAAATTGGCCTTATAACTTTTCTTTCTTATACTAGCTTTGTCACATTTTGGTGTTAAAATTATGTGTGTTTGGGGAGCCTGGGTGGCTCAGTGGTTTAGCACCGCCTTCAGCCCAGGGCGTGATCCTGGAGTCCCAGGATCGAGTCCCACATCAGGCTCCCTGCATGGAGCCTGCTTCTCCCTCTGCCCGTGTCTCTGCCTCTGTGTGTGTGTGTGTGTCTCTCATGAATAAATAAATAAAATCTTTAAAAAAATAAAATAAAATTATGTGTGTTTATATGAGACTGGAATTATTTGCTTTTGAATATTAGGCAGACCTTGCCAGTGAAGCTGCCTGGGCCTAGAGTGTTCCTTGTGGACATTTTTAAATTATTGTTTTAATTTCATTTTTAGTTATAGAACTATTCAGATTTTACATTCCTTAATAAATCAGTTTTAGTAAGTTATATTTTCCTGGGAATTTCCTTATTTCTTTTAAATTTTTTTTTATTTTTTTGTTTTAAAATTTTTATTTATTTATTCATGAGAGACAAAGAGGTAGAGACATAGGCAGAGGGAGAAGCAGGCTCCACACAGAGAGCCTGATGCGGGACTCAATCCCAGGACCCCGGGACCACACCCTGAGCTGAAGGCAGACACTCAACCACTGAGCCACCTAGGCATCCCTCTTAAAATATTGGCAGAAACTGTTCATACTATTTTCTTTCTGTTCATGTATACAGTATCTACAGTGATGTCTCCTTTGCACTCCTTATATTGATTATAACAAACCCTGACTTGGCCACCTACTCTGCCAAAAACAGTGTTGGCTCGGCAGGATGACAGGCTTGACTTAGTTGCTACATGTGCATATCAGAGACCCCTGGATGCCCTACTTCTGTTACATATATGCCTTACCTATATAACATATGACCTTCAGCCAGCCCTGTGTATAGCTAACCAAAAAATCCAGATATAGCCAATCAACTGTGCCCAGGTGTTTCACATTTGTGATAAGGACTGAGACAATTTGTGTTCTTCTTTTCTTTTCTTTTCTTTTCTTTTTTTTTTTTAATGTATCTGTTAATATAGCTGTTTTGTGGGTTTTTTTTTTTTTTTTTTTTTTTTTTTTTTTTTTTTTTTTTTTTTTTTATGATAGTCACACAGAGAGAGAGAGAGGCAGAGACACAGGCAGAGGGAGAAGCAGGCTCCATGCACCGGAGCCCCACGTGAGATTCGATCCCGAGTCTCCAGGATCACGCCTTGAACCAAGCAGGCTCCATGCACCGGAGCCCCACGTGAGATTCGATCCCGAGTCTCCAGGATCACGCCTTGAACCAAAAGCAGGCACCAAACCGCTGCGCCACCCAGGGATCCCTGTGGTCTTCTTTTCCACCAAACCTCAACCTAGAGAACTTTTCCTGTACTCCATGCTTGATTGGGTTGTCTGTTTTCCACTCAGTAATCAATCCCAGGTCTCTAATGGTCTTTATTTTTTCTCTTTAACAATTATTTGTGCCTTTTTTTTTTAACTTTAGCAATCTTGCCGTGAAGTTATCAATTTCATAAGTATTTTTTTAAAAAAACATCTTTAGTTTTTATTGTGCCTCTATATTGTGTGCTTGTTTTATATCTCATTAATATTCCTTATTTTGTTATATCTTTTCTTCTATTTTGTTTTTATTTTGGTGCTATTTTTCTAAATTCTTGAAACAGATGTTCAACTCAGCCCTTTTCTTACATTGTCTACGTAGATAGAGAGGTATCTTTCATTTTCTTATAAAGCCATCAGATTTCCTCTAAGTACTGCATTTCTTTTTTTTTTTTTAATTTTTATTTATTTATGATAGTCACAGAGAGAGAGAGAGGCAGAGACACAGGCAGAGGGAGAAGCAGGCTCCATGCACCGGGAGCCCGACGTGGGATTCGATCCCGGGTCTCCAGGACCGCGCCCTGGGCCAAAGGCAGGCGCTAAACCGCTGCGCCACCCAGGGATCCCTAAGTACTGCATTTCAATGGATATTTTCATAATCCTTCAATTCAAAAAATTTTTTAAAGACTTTATTTATTTATGCATGAGAAAGAGAGAGAGGCAGAGACACAGGCAAAGGGAGAAGCAGGCTCCCTGTGGGGAGCCCGAGGTGGGACTCGATCCCGGGACTCACGGATCATGCCCCAAGTCTAAGGCAGATGTTCAACAACTGAGCCACCCAGGTGTACCTCAAGTTATCTTTGAATGTTCATAATTTTGTCTTAGATCCATGGGTTATTTCAAAGTATGTTCCTTAGTTTCCCATCTTATGGAGTTTGAGCAGTGTCATTGATTTGTAGGTTCATTGAACTATATTCTGAATACAGTGGAATGAACCTACAAATCAATAACACTACCAAGAAGATTTTTACAATCCATTCTTACCATCTATATTTTATTTGTAGAATTTAATCTACTTACATTTAAATGAATTACTAATACAAGGATTAAGTTCTTTCATCTCATTTTGTTCTTCCTATACATCTATTTGTTCTATGTTTATTTCTCTTTTCTTCCGTTTTTAAAAAAATTTTTTTTGAGAGAAAGAGAGAGAAGGAGTGGGGAGAAGCAGAGGGAGTGGAAGAGAGAGAATCTTAAGCAGGCTCCACACCCAGAGCAGAGCTTGACCCAGGGCTTGATCTCATGACCCTGAGATCATGACATGAGCCAAAATCAAGGGTCAGACTCTTAACTGACTGAACCAGCTAGGTGCCACTCTTTTCTTGCCTTTTTGAAAATTTTCTCATTCCATTTTTTTAAACCTGTATGTTTGAGAGTTAAACATTTTCTTCCTAGGGGCACCTGGCTGGCTCAGCCGGAAGAACATGAGACTCTTGATCTCATGGTTATGAGTTCAAGCCCCACACTGGGTCTAGAGATTAATTAACTATATAAATAAATAAACTTTAAGAAAGAAATAAAATTTTAAAAATTTTCTATTTTAATGATTATGTTAGAAATTACAACATGCATCCTTAATTTATTAAAATATTTAGTTTATCCCGGGACACCTGCACCCCGATGTTTATAGCAGCAATGTCCACAATAGCCAAACTGTGGAAGGAGCCTCGGTGTCCATCGAAAGATGAATGGATAAAGAAGATGTGGTTTATGTATACAATGGAATATTACTCAGCCATTAGAAACAACAAATACCCACCATTTGCTTTGACGTGGATGGAACTGGAGGGTATTATGCTGAGTGAAATAAGTCAATTGGAGAAAGACAAAAATTATATGTTCTCATTCATTTGGGGAATATAAAAAATAGTGAAAGGGAATAAAGGGAAAAGGAGGAAAAATGAGTGGGAAATATCAGAAAGGGAGACAGAACATGAGAGACTCCTAACTCTGGGAAACAAACTAGGGGTGGTGGAAGGGGAGGAGGGTGGGGGTGGGGGTGACTGGGTGATGGGCACTGAGGTGGGCACTTGATGGGATGAGCACTGGGTGTTATTCTATATGTTGGCAAATTGAACACCAATAAAAAATAAATTTATTAAAAAAATAATAAAATAAAATATATAGTTTATCAACATATTTATGTTTCTCTGGACAATATAAGAACCTTAGAAAACATTAATCAATTCATCCCACTCAAACTTATAAGCTACTATTTTTTTTTTTTGCTACTATTATTTTATATTTATTTTCCCTAAAATCTCCAAGACAAAGTATTATTGTTTTACACTCTTTGTTTATGTTTACCCACATATTCACCACTTTCTTTATTCTTCTTTCTCTCTTGCAACTCAGAACTTCTATCTGGAACCACTATCATTTTGCTTGAAATATATCCTTTAGAATTTCTCCTAATGAAGGTCTCCTCTAGGTTTATGTTTGTCTTCAAATGTCTTTATTTCATCTTCGTTCTTTTTTCAAAAAAAAAAAAAAAGATTTATTGATTTACTTTGGAGAGAATACACACACAAACGAGCATGGGAGGAGAAGGGCAGAGAGAGAATCTCAAACAAACTCCTCATTAAGTGTGGAGCCCAACCATGAGGCCTGATCTCACAACACTGAGGTCATGACCTAAGCCAAAATCAAGAATCAGATGCTCAACCAGCTGAACTGCCCAGGTATCCCTCATCTTGGTTGTTGAAAGATACTTTTGCTAGGTATGGTATGTTGTCAGTTACTTTGTCTCAGTACATAGAGGACAAAGGAATGCCACTGTCTGCTGCCTTCCATTGTTCTCAAGAGTGAGCCCTCAGCCTAAATGTTGCTCCTTTGAGAGTAATCTACCTCTTAAGAAGAAAAAAAAAAACTTTCTGGATTGCCCTTTGTCTTTGGTATTCCACAGGCTCACTATAATATGTCTTAATATCTAATTATGTTACTTGATTTGTATATATTTTTCCATTTTTCCTGCTTAGGACTCATTGGTGTTCAGAATCTACTGGTTACTATCTTTCATTAGTTTTCAAAAATTATTAGCCTTTATTTCAAATACTGCTTCTTTTTCATTCTTTCCTCTCCTTCTCAACATAGGAGGAGATTCTATCCTATGTTAAACTTCTCTGAGACTTACTAGTTTTTCTTAGATCCCTTTCTTCTTCTGTGTTTTCTAAATAGTGTCCTCTAAACTTTCTTCTATTTCACTAATTCTCTTTTCATTGTTGTTAACTTTAATTGAGTTTCTATTTCAGTTACAAGATTTCTCATTTCTAGATGTTCATTTAGCTTTTGGTTTTCTTTTGCTAGTTTGGATTTTTTTTTTCTGAACATAGTAAACATAATTACCTTGTATTCTGAATCTGATGATTCCAATAAATGAAATCTTGATGGGTCTTTTTTTTCATGCTAATTCTTGCTCCTTTTGTACTCAGTAATTTTAGATACTGAGTTGCCCATATTCCTTTGAAAGTTATTTCTGGGGATGCCTGGGTGGCTCAGCGGTTGAGCATCTGCCTTTGGCTCAGGGTATGATCCCGGGCTGGGGATCGAGTCCCACATCAGGCTCCCCGCATGGAGTCTGCTTCTCCTCCCTCTGCCTATGTCTCTGCCTCTCTCTCATTGTGTCTCTCATGAATAAATAAATAAAATCTTAAAAAAAAAAAAAAAAAAGAAAGTTATTTCTGGATATTCTTTTAGAACTGGTTTGCTTATCTCCAAGGCAATTTCCCTGAGAATACTCTGATGGTAGTATACAGACTGTTGTACTTCTGGTTCAACCTTACACAGAGGGGAGAGCCCTCTGGTAGTCTAGCTTTTGAAAAAGAGGGCATATATATATATATTAATTTTATTCATGTGAGACACAGACAGAGACGCAGAGACACAGGCAGAGGGCTCCGTGCATGGAAACCAATGTAGGATTCAGACCCAGGACTCCAGGATCACTCCCTGAGCTGAAGGCATATGCTCCATGACTGAGCCACCCAGGTGTCCCAAGAGGGTATATATCTTTTATTAGATTCCCCACCTGAGCAGTCCTTGAAATTTGTTTTTTGTTCTTAGGGGCCATGTGGTTATGTAATCCAAAGTTTGATTTTACCAGGTTCAGACAATAGTTTCAAGGTAAAAGTGGCTTGATAATCCAGGTCTTCTCACTTAGATTTTAGACTCAGAAATCTTTACTATTTGCTAGATATAGATGTATGTTAAAGGAGGACTTAAAATATATTTATTTCAGCTTTTAATATTATTTTCTGCTAGATAATACATCTTGACATCAACTATACTACTTGATATGGAAATCAATATTGATTCTTTGTTTTTTTCTAAATTTTTTATTTATTTATGATAGTCACAGAGAGAGAGAGAGAGAGAGAGAGAGAGAGAGAGGCAGAGACATAGGCAGATGGAGAAGCAGGCTCCATGCACCGGGAGCCCGATGTGGGATTCGATCCCAGGTCTCCAGGATCACCCTGGGCCAAAGGCAGGCGCCAAACCGCTGCACCACCCAGGGATCCCAATATTGATTCTTTGATTATGACTATATGAATTGTGATGATGTAAACTATTCACAAATGGGCTATGACTACTTCTTTTAATGAACAGTTTTTTTGTTTTCCCTATAATTTTTTTTTGTATTTTCATGTTGTTTTCTGTATCATGAGTGATGGGGAGGCACAGAGGGAGAAGCAGACACCCCCCTGAACAGAGAGCCCTGATGCAATGTGGTGACCCAAGCCCAGGACCCTGAGATCATCACCTGTGCTGAAGGCAGATGCTTAACCGACTGAGCCACTGAGGCACCCCATTACACTTCACTTCTAACTTGTTTTCACTCTTTGTTTCATGGTTTCAAGTATTTCTCTTTCTAGGTGATCTCCTTTTTTTTTTTTTTTTTTTTTTTTTTTTTTTTTTTTTGGAGGTCTAGTAGATTTTGAAGAAATTAGGCACGGGAAGTAAATTTTCTGAAACTTTGCACTCAAAGTCTTTTGCATGAAAACACTTATCATCGGGGCACCTGGGTGGCTCAGTGACCATCTGCCTTCAGCTCAGGTCATCATCCCAGGGTTCTGGGATCAAGTCCCATATCAGGCTACCCACAGGGAGCCTGCTTCTCCCTCTGCCTATGTCTCTGCCTCTCTCTGTGTGTCTTTCATGAATAAATGAATAAAATCTTTTTTAAAAAATAGAAAAAACTATCTTTTAAAAAAAGGAAAACACTTATCTTCTATCCTTATACTTCATTAATAAGTCGGTAAGGAATTCTAAGTTGAAACCATTTTCCTTTAAAATTTTAAAGACATTGCTCATTTAATAACTGTCATTGTTTTTGAGAAGTCGGAAGCCATTCTGATTCCAAATCGTTCTTATTTGTCCTGTTTTATATTTTCTCTGGAAGTTTGAAGAATTTTTCCTTTGTCTCTAATGTTATGAAATTTCCCAGTGATTTGTGTCCTTACACTTTATGGTAGGTGATACCTGAGGCCCTTTTTATTAAGAAACTCACATCCTTCAGTTTGCAAGACAATCTCATGGACCATCTTGTAGATGATTTCTTCTCTTCTGTTTTTTTTTTTTTTTGTTTACTCTTTCTAGAACAGCGATTTTCCGAGTGGTAGTCATCCTACACCAGCCCTCTGATTCTTATCTTTTCTCCCCTATTAGGCTAGCTGAGAAAACAGTGATCTATCCTACCCTAGATGAATGGGAACTTTAGCAGACCAGGCCTAGGCATGAATGAAATAGACAAAATGGTTTTCACAAGTGCCACCCCCTTCCTTCCTCAGGTTTCTTCCACAACTCTAACTCTTCTTCATCCCACTACTGTCCTTCAGGACCTTTCTCATGGATCCTCAATAAAGCCACTTCAAGTAAAAAAATATGGTCATCTTATTAATATACAGTATGAATGACTGATAAGACTATGTTTTCTGGTAGTCGGCTTTTAGAAAAAGCATTTCTTGGGGATAAACCAAAGGAATAGACTCTCAGGGTATAAATTAGTCAACAGCAAAGCAAATCAGCAGAAAGGTGTAAGAAAGTTAATTCCCTTAATAAAAACAAACCTCTCATCCAATAGATGGAGAATCTCCACAATAGATGATAGAATAAAACCTTATAATCCCAACTGTTGTCCTTCATGACTCACCTTCCCCTCCAGGATTTCCCTCTAATTATCCCTACAACCATTCCCAGGCCATAAAGAGGCAGAGCTGTTTCCTTTTTGTTCAAGAGTGTACAACACTTTTTCCTCAATATCCCAAAACAGCAAAATGGCAGAATTCATAAAAGATTTTGCAAATGTCTAGAATATAAGCTCTACCCCATCATAATTCCTAGTAAAGCTCTATCTCATGGGTATTATTACAGTTCCCAGTATTCAAGAGCATAAGACTAGACAATCCAATTCCTCTCATTTCAAAAGCAAGATAATGAAGACTCAGAAAGAAGCCATTTCTTGTGGAAGCTGCAGACTGGTGGGCTATGAACTATATCTGGCCCACAGACATATTTTATTAGTTCTGCTCTACTTAAGAACTCTTTAAAAATTTAGCCACCAGCACTGAGAATTTGGAGAAATCATACTTAATAAAAGCAAAAATATGTCTGACATTGAACACACACACAGGCACGAACATGCAAGATCTGCAAACATGTGGCCCTTAATCTCACACGGCAACATTTGGCTGTAGTTGACCATTAGCTACCCCTTTGCAAATGGGCACATGCCTTCCAGTTTGCTGGAGCCTCCATCTGGTCCTTCACTTACTTACACTGTCTACCTGCCCTTCAGTAAGCATTTGCAACCCTCAGGAGCTGCAGTTCTATGTCTGAGGACTTACTCTTCCCCAGGTGTTGGACTGGGAGAAACTGTTAGTAATCACCTTCCCCTTCAGAGAACACCCCACCCTTCTCAGGGCTATTGTCTCATAGATCTAAGTATATACCATAGAACAGTCTCAATAGTCATACAAGAGGCATACCCTTACAATTGGGGTGCTTTTGTTAATAGGGCTTTTGCCTAAGAGTCAGAAGCATCCAGAGGCAAGTTTGGAGATGGATTACATCTCACTAACTTCCAAGGGAAAATGTCCATGTGTATATTCTGAGATTCTGGGCCTAGTTATTGTTACTCCAATGAGATATTCTCTGTGAAAAATTCTTTGAAAGATAGGGATGCCTGGGTGGCTCAGCAGTTGAGTGCCTGCCTTGGGCCCAGCATCCCAGGATCAAGTCCCACAACAGGCTCCCTGCATGGAGCCTGCTTCTCTCTCTGCCTCTCTCTCTCTCTCTGTGTCTCTCATGAATAAATAAATAAAATCTTTAAAAAAGAAAGATAATACAACCTAAGTAAAAAGAAATGCTAGAAAGAGGTAAGCATTTTGAGTGCTTTGGTTTTGGTATCAAAACAACTGAAATAGGTGAAATTGGGAACTAAATTTACTCTTTAGGAGTCCAGGGTGGCATTTTCACACCTAATCTTGCTGTAGAACCTTATTTTTTTAAATTTAATGTTATTTATTTATTCCTGAGAGACACAGAGAGAGAGAGAGAGAGAGGCAGAGACACAGGCAGAGGAAGAAGCACGACATGGGACTTGATCCCAGGTTTCCAGGATCACGTCCTGGGCCGAGGGCAGCACTAAACCGCTGCACCACCCGGGATGCCCATCTTGCTGTAGAAACTTCTAATAAGAAAAAAAAAGTCGTGGACTGGAATTTTAAGTTTTTGTTAATATAGCAGGAGAAAAATAGAAAAGAACTCAGCAGTGTGGATATTAGAACAATTAAGTCAGGTGTCAGGAGAGGTCTGGTCTAGCCCCAGCCATACCACCCACTAACTTTGTAGCCTGAAAATTATTATTATTTAACCCATCCATCTTCTTTTCCTCATCTATACTATACAGAAAAACCAGAGGATATTTAACAGACCCTCTGGGCTGTACTGTGTAATTCAAAGGCACAATTTTATCAAAGGACTCTAAATCTCAAGTCAGATAAATCAAAGAAAACACTACAAATACCAAGAGAACAAATCTGACACAGTAATTAGTTAGCAATTAAAATTTATCTAGAACTGACTGATATACATCCAGAAAATGAGACTAAATAAATACACAATATATCAGATTAAATTCTGCTTCAACTAGAAGTGAAAATGTTTTTCTTGTAGATAGCAAACACAAATGGATCAACTGGAAACCATACAAAAATCCTTCCACAACAACCATAAAAATGTAATTGATTTAACCAGTTACTTATAATGCCCTTTCATTTATGTTTTCCAGTGAACTTGCAGTAGCCCTATAAGATAAAACAAGAAGCAAAATGAGCCTTTCTGAGCCTTTTGTGATTATAATATTGAGTGACAGATTCTCCAGAATGAACAATGGACAATGAAATAGTCTGGCCAAATGAAACACTTTTGGCAAGCAGACTGAGCCTTTATCTCAGTCAAGGAATCATTTTTACTCCATGAAAATATCTACAATTGTGCCAAGTTGTATCACTGCCACTGAAATTGGAATGGCTTCAACATCCCATAAAAACAGTGACTTTCAATGAACTGCTTCAGCTAAATCATGCTAGAGGGAAAACAGGTGAACAATCTCATTGTGTTATATGTCAGTTCAAAAGATCCAATCAACACAGGTAATCAGGGACGCCCCTCAAGTGAGGATTACCACCTGAGATAAACACACCTGGATTCCCAGGAACTTTTCGTTTTTTGCTGACTAAAATGAAGTAATTAATGCCATTGCGAAGGAGGCTACAATAACATATTCAAAGGGAGCAGCACCAAATAGCCAGAAATATCAATAAAAGGCAAAATCAGGAAGACAGAACCAGTGTGCACTACTTGAGACATCATTTTCCAAGAATTTAGACTACTACAGAACAGCACAGTGACTTACAAGAGTAATAATTCACAAAAGAAATCTAAACTATTTAATATCTCAAGAAATATCTTTCTCAGATTGATCTGTGATCTTATACATATTTGCTTAAAAGTTTAAAAAAGAAATATACCAGGGGCACCTGGGTAGCTCAGTTGTTTACCATCTGACTCTTGATTTCAGCTCAGGTCATGATCTCAGGGCTGTGAGATTGAGCCCTGCTTCAGGCTCTGCACTGCTTGAGATTCTCTCTCCTGTTCCCACCCACACTGTTCTCTCTCTTTCTCTCTCCCTCTCTCTCAAATAAATTAAACTAAATTAAACCAAAAGAAATACACCAATTTTTTTTCTTCTTATACGGTCCTTTAACTTTTCCTGTCTGCAGTGACTGCAGGATGGAGAGATAATAGTCAATGTACTACAAATAGAATTTGACATTTTAAGTGCAGAATTTAAACTTCAGAAAAAGAACCAAACTAACACAAGGAATTGAAGTTCAAATATATCCAATACAGAAACATTTTCAGTCTGATAAATAACATACATCTGATTATTTTCACTGTCTCGAATAGTGTCAGTCATTGTTATCTTTGATTTCATTAGCTATTTTGTACTTAAATTTTAATATGTGGATTCAGTTATCTGAGACCCCCCAATGCCTCAAATAATCAGTGAGGACATAACTTGATAGGGGTTGAGGGAGAAGTGAGTTATAATATCCTCTCCCATTTCTTTGTTCAGAAGATCTCTTGGCTCCTCTATGGCAAATGACATGACTTCTCAGGCTAAGCCAAACCTTAAAGGATTTTCTATTTTAATGTTTTCTATTTCCTCTGCGTTAGGAAAAAGGAAAACATTTTGTTTTAGTGGATATTGCTGATTTGCAGTTTACTAAATCTGAGACATATTAAGGAGATTATCATATTATATCCTTAAATATGCTCATAATTTGAAAGCAAGATTTGCCACATATAGCTGCTGCTAGATAAGCAAGATTTTTCTATGTTGGGCAGCACCGGTGGCCCAGCGGTTTGGCACCGCCTTGGGCCCGGGGTCTTGATCCTGGAGACCAGGGATCGAGTCCCGCATCGCGCTCCCTGCATGGAGCCTGCTTCTCCCTCTGCCTGTGTCTGTGTCTCTGCCTCTCTCTCTCTCTCTCTCTCATTCGCTCTCTGTCTCTGTCTCTGTGTGTGTCTGTTATGAATAAATAAATAAAATCTTAAAAAAAAAAAGGATTTTTCTATGTTAATACACTTTTGCCCCCCCTACACCCCCCCACGCCCCGGTGGCTCAGCGGTTTAGCGCCACCTTCAGCCCAGGGCATGATCCTGGAGACCTGAAATCGAGTCCCACGACAGGCTCCCTGCATGGAGCCTGCTCATCCCTCTGCCTGCCTCTCTCTCTCTCTCTCTCGAATAAATAAATATTTTTATTTTATGTATTTATTTTTTAAAAATATTTTTAAAAATACACTTTCATTACAGGATTACTTCCCTGTATATGCTCAGTTGGGGCAGCTGCTGCTGCTTTCTTCTTCTTCTTCTTCTTCTTCTTCTTCTTCTTCTTCTTCTTCTTCTTCTTCTTCTTCTTCTCCTCCTCCTCCTCCTCCTCCTCCTCCTCCTCCTCCTCCTCCTCCTCCTCCTCCTCCTCCTTCTTCTTCTTCTTCTTCTTCTTTTCTTCAATATCAAAGCCATTGCAATGGCCATTCTAGAAAATGTCTTTGCTCATGATCTTAACAGTGTTTGGGCAACCTTAGATTGTTTTTACTCCTTAATCTTGATGGGCTCTGTAAATTATTATCTGGTAGAGCAATCATCAGCTTAAATGTCAAGAGCCCTAAACAGCCCAAGAAGATAAACAAGAAGGGAAAGAAGCTTTAAGGTTTGTACATGTGAAGGAATCCTTTAATATAGTGCTTCTCTCGGTTTTCACCAAAGTACCACAAAGGCAGAGAGGAGTCAAAGAAATCTAGGAGATACACTGAATTACCCCAAGCCAGAAATTTCTTTGAAATATCATGTTTTACATTGAAAATTCATATGGATTTTGAATTCTACTTCTCAGATACTAACATTTGCTTTAATTCAAAATGTAAAAAACTTATCAAGTATACAACTTTTCCTCCAAATAACCAATTACACTGATGCTTGTGATTACGTACTATGTTTGTCTGGGGGCATTTAGTAAACTTCTCAGCATCCCACAACCACTTCTATGTATTCCCCAAATGTTCACATAACTCAGTGTGAGGCACAAGGACATTTAACTCAATTGTAGGTCAAATACTCTCTAACACATCATTACCTAGGTGTGTTTTCCTAATTCTATATTCCTCCACTTCTTTCTAGTTCTCCAAGATCAGGTTGGGCTTTATTTTTTTCCAAAAGTTTCCTCTGGTATCTCTGTCCAGTAATGATTTCCCTTTCTCATCTCCTTTAGCACATCTTGCTCACTTCACATATTTTATTTGATCATATATAATTCTGTACTACTTCTATTTATATCTTTTGTCTTTTTTCCAGCTTTATTAAGATGTTATTGATATATAACATATGTAAGTTTAAGGTGTGTAAAGTGATCATTTGATATATTTGATATACATTGCAAAATGGTTAATGCAATAAGGTTAGGTAAGACCTCCATTCCCTCACATAATTACCCTTAGTGTATATGTGTGGTGATAACATTCAAGATCTACTCTTTAAAAAAACTACTCTTAAAAATTTTCAACTATAAAAAAACTTTCAAGAATATAATATAATATAATATAATATAATATAATATAATATAATACAATATAATTAATTATAGTCACCATGCTATACATTGGATCAAACTTACTTATCTTATAGCTAAGCTTATACCCATTTCTCCTGCCCCCAAGCCCCTGGCAACCACCATTCTACTCTACTTCTTTGAGTTCAGCTTTTTCAGATTCTACAAATAAATGAGAACACATAATACCTGTCTGTCTCTGTCTTATTTCAGTTAGCATTTTCTTCATCCATCCATACATCAATGGACATTTAGGTTGTTTCCATGTCTTGGCTATTGTGAAAAATGTTGTGATGAACATGGGAGTGCAGATACCTCTTCAAAATAGTAATTTCATTTCCTTCAGATATACACCCAGAGGTGGGATCCCTGGATCATATGGTAATTCCATTTTTAATCTTTTGAGGAACCTCCATGCTGCTTTCCACAGTGGCTTCACCAATTAACATCCACATTAAGAGTACACAAGGATTTCCTTTCTCCACATTCTTGCCAGTACTTGTTACCTCTTGTCTTTTTGACCATAGTCACTCCAGCAAATGTGAGGTGATGTCTCATTGCGGTTTTGATTTGCATTTCCTTGATGGTTAGTAATGTTGAATATCTTTCCATGTACCTGTTGGCTATTTGCACATCTTCTTTGGGGAAAAAGTCTATTCAAGTAGTCTGCCCATCTTTAATTTGGATTGTTTGGGGTTTTTTGCTAATTGCCTTATAGGAGTTCCTTATATATTCTGGATATTAACTCTTAATCAGATGGATGGTTTACAAAATTTTTCCCCATTCCATAGTTTGCCTTTTCACTTTGCTGATTTTTTGCCGTGCAGAAGCCTTTTAGTTTGATGTAGTCCCACTTATGTATGTTTTTGTTGCTTGTGCTTTTAACATCATAGCCAAAAAAAACTGCTGCCAAGTCCAATGTGAAGAAGCTTTTCCTATGTTTTCTTCTACTCATTTTACAGTTTCGGGTCTTACATTTAATCCTTTAATCCACTTCGAGTTAATTTTTGTTCATGGTGTAAGACAGGGGCCCAATTTCATTCTTTTGCGTGTGAAAATCCAGTTTTCCCAATACTATTTATTGAGAAGACTATCCATTCCCCACTGAGGATTCTTGGCACCCTTGTCAAAGGCTCTTGATTCTATTCCTCTGGTCAATGTGTCTGTTTTTTTGCCAATACCATATTGTTTTGATTACTATAACTTCATTATATAGCTTGAACTCAGCAAGTGTGATGCCTCCAGTTTTGTTCTTCATTCTCAGGATTGCTTTGACTATTCGGGTTTTTTTATGGTTCCATACAAATTTTAGGATTATTTGTTCTATTTCTGTGAGTAAAATCCATTGAACTTTTATAGAGATTGCATTGAATCTATAGATGGCATTGGGTCTTTTGTCTTGATTCATATTCATAATAATTACACAAACTTATGGGTTTTTTTAAAGATTTTGAGAGAGAGAAAGAGTGAGCAAAAGTGGAGAGGGAGGAGCAGAGAGGGAGAAGTAGACTCCCCACTGAGCTGGGAGCCTGACGTGGGGCTTGATCTCAGGACCTCAGAATCACAACCTAAGCAGAAGGCAGACGCTTAACCAACGAGCCGTCCAGATGTCCCTTAAGGGTAATTCTTTATGTGTAACACATATCTACTGCTACATAGCAAGCCATCACAAAAACAATGGCTTAAAACATCAATAATGTATTGTTTCTTATGATTCTGGGGTCAATAATTTAGGCTGGGCTCACCTGAGCAGTTCTCCATCTTATCTCACCTAGAATCAGTAACATGACTTGCAGTCATCTGGTAGCTCGACTGGAGATGGAGGAACTAAAATATGCACATTCATGCATCTGGGCTGAGATGCTAGCTGTTGCCTGGGTCTCTCTGTGTGGTCTCACACCATTTGTTAGTCTAGCCCATACTTCCTTTCATGGCTGCAAAAATGTTCCAAGAAATGGGGGTGCTTAGGAGTTCAGTCTGTAGAGCATGAGACCCCTGTTCTCAGGGTCATGAGTTCAAGCCCCATAGTGGGCATGGAGCTTAAGTAAAAATAATTTTAAAAAAAATTTCTTCATTCTAAGAAATGAAGCAGGGAGCTCCAAAGCATTCTGAAGCCTAGGCTCTGAGAAGTATGAACAGACAAATCAGTGGGGTTTAGGGACTTCCCAAGGGCAGGAAGGGCACTGATTAATAAAAAGAGATATAAGTCAGCTAGGAACTGACCAAGTCTACCCAACCTAAGTCTAAAGAACAATCAGTCTACAGTTGCTTGACAGTATTATCAGTACATAACAAAAGAATGTGAAATAGCTGTTTCCATTTGGCTATTATAGACAATGTTGCTATAAACATTGGGGTGCATGTATCCCTCTGAATTAGTCTTCTTGTATTCTTTGGGTAAATACCTAGCAGTGTAATTGTGGGATTGTAGGGTAGTTCTATTTTTACCTTTCCCCCCCCAAGATTTATTTATTTGAGAGAGAGCACAAGCAAGAGGGGCAGAGAAAGAGGGAGAGAGAATCTCAAGCAGACTCCACACTGAGTATGGAGCCCAACATGGGGCTCGATCTCATGATCCTGAGACCATGACCCAAGTCGAAATCAAGAGTCAGTTGTTTAATCGACTATGCCACCCAGGTGCCCTTATTTTTTATTTTTTAAAGAGCCTCCATACTATTTTGCAGAGTGGCTGCACCAGTTTGCATTCCCACCAACAGTCTAAGAGGATACCTCCTTTTCTACATCCTCACTAACACCTGTTGTTTCTTGTGTTGTTAATTTTAGCTATTCTGACAGGTGTGAGGTGATATCTCACTGTAGTTTTGATCTCACTGATCATTTTCCTGATGATGAGTGATGTTGAGCATCTTTTCATGTGTCTGTTGACCATTTGTGTGTCTTCTTTGGAAAAATGTCTATTCATGTCTTCTGACCGTTTTTTAATTGGATTATTCATTTTTTGGGTGTTGAGTTGTATAAGTTCTTTATATATTTTGGATACCAACTCTTTATTGGATATGTCATTTGCAAATATCTTCTCCCGTTCCATAGATTGTCTTTTAGTTTTATTGTTTGTTTCCTTCACTGTACAAAAGCTTTTTATTTTTATGTAGTCCCAATAGTTTTTTTTTTCCTTGCTCAGGAGACATATCTAGAAAGAAGATGCTATGGCCAATGTCAAAGGAGTTACTGCATGTGTTCTCCTCTAGGATTTTCATGGTGTCCAGTCTCACATTTAGGTCTTTAATCCATTTAGAGTTTATTTTTGTCTATGGTGTAAGAAAGTACTCCAGTTTCATTCTTTTGCAGGTAGCTGTCCAGTTTTCCCAAACCATTTGTTGAAGAGACTGTCTTTTTCCCATCAGATATTCTTTCCAAGTGTTCCCAATATATATAATGGAATATTACTCAGCTAAAAAAGAATGAAATCTTGCCATTTGCAACGACATGGATAGAGCTGGAGAGTATTATGCTTAGTGAAATAAGTCAGAGAGATACAAATAACACATGATTTCACTCATATGTGGAATTTAAGACACAAAACAAATGAGCAAAGGAAAAAAAGTGAAAGAGAGACAAACTAAGAAACAGACTTTAACTATAAAGAACAAACTGATGGTTACCAGAAGGCAGGTGGGTGGGAAGACGGGTTAAATAGGTGATGGGGATTAAGGCGGGCACTTGTGATGAACACCAGGTGATGTAGGGAAGAGTTGAATCCCTATATTGTACCCCTTAAACTAATATTACATTGTATGTTAACTAGCTGAAATTTGAATTAAAACATTAAAGAAATAAAGAAGGCAATTCCTTTTCCAAACTACAAAATTTTGGCAAATCAATACAGTACTTTGTAATACAATAAAACTATGTTGTACTTGTTGGAATCATTTTTTAGAAAGTGTGAAATGATATCTATTACTTAAAGACTTTAGAATCCTATTCTAACTCTCAATTTAGGAATAAATTAAATAAACATATTGTTCACTCTGTGACACAGGGCTTAGAGTATGTAAAAAACTACCACCACCACCAACAAAAAAACAAACTTCCAGAAACCTTCAACTGGAGCCAAAAACTACTCTGACTTCAGTTTGGTTCTATGCTAGCCAGGCAGTACTTTTAACAATGAATCACTTTCATGAGTGATTTGATTTATTTTTCTTTTTTAAGACTTATTTATGATAGACATAGAGAGGAGGGAGAAGCAGGCTCCATGCCAAGAGTCCAACGCAGGACTCGATCCCGGGACTCCAGGAACACGCCCTGGGCCAAAGGCAGGCGCTAAACCGCTGGGCCACCCAGGGATCCCCTGAGTAATTTTATTGAAAAGGCGGTTAATAATTGCTCATACAGAACCCATAGGGGATTTTTTTTTTAAGATTTTATTTATTTATTCATGAGAGGCACACACAGAGAGAGGCAGAGACACAGGCAGAGGGAGAAGCAGGCTTCATGCAGGGAGCCCGACGTGGGACTCGATCCTGGGACTCCAGGACCATGCCCTGGGCTGAAGGCAGCGCTAAATCGCCGAGCCACCCGGGCTGCCCCCCATAGGGGATTTAAACCATTTTTTATTTTCTTATTCACCAGCCAGAAACCTACATACTAGGATAATGCAGCTGAATTGGAAAATACCTTCTTGTCTCACTTAACTTGTTTCAAGAGTTTAGAAGAACTTTTTTATACACAGAAACAGCCCCAAGAATATTTAAGAGTACATTCATTCAGGAAGAATTGGGATATGTCAGGACTACACAGGTTTGGTGTATATTAACTAATTGTAGTTTTAATTTTTTGAAAGGAAGATACTAAATGAAAATTCAAGGGACAGCTTATTTATTTCTTTAAATCTGCCAAGCAATCAGTATCTCCTTAGATTTTTTTCCCTTAGGCTTATGAGGTTTGGAGACCTTCCTGTCTAAACTATATGTTCTTTGATCTAATTTTTTACTTTGAGTTCCTGTTAAGGAAAAGTCGTGTTACTAGTTTCTCTGAGACACTTCAGTACTTTACATATTCCGGCTGGATCCTGTACAGGGGCATTAACAGAACAGTAATGAAGGCTGACACATCAGGTGGGAATATAACTCAAGGCAAGACCAACAAAGTGTCTTTGAAGATACAGGTTATTGGAAACTGCCCGGTGTTCTAATCTTAGCATACATTAAATTTAGTTGTATTAATTAACAGGTTTTAATGTCTGCTGTCTTAAACAATGCTTTAAAACCCATAGGGATTTGATTCAAATAAGTTCTTGGGTTCTCTGAGACCTGACCAAAGGAAGAAAAATGAATGCCCCCAAAGATCTGAAAAGTACAGGTTTATAACAACCTATTAGGAAAACTTGAAGGCTTTTATCACTTCTCAGGCAATTCAGTGGGGTTTTTTCAATGCTCATCCCCTGAAGCTCTATCTTTTCACATAATTCACACATTTGACAAATGTATGTGGAAACCATGTGTAAAGTTCACAGTATGGTTGAGGTTAAAAAAAAAAAACCTGCTTATTTAAAAGGTGTGTTTAAAGGCTCTATTGCAATTGCTAACATATTTAAATACCTAAGGCCATGAATTTTTATTTCCAGTCTTTCTTTTTTTTTTTTTTATTTCCAGTCTTTCTTAATCACAAAGAAAACTGAAGAACTTTTAAATCATAGTTTAAAAAATGTGATTTAATTTTTAAATTTAAATTTTAAAATGAGGGATCCCTGGGTGGCGCAGCGGTTTAGCGCCTGCCTTTGGCCCAGGGCGCGATCCTGGAGACCCGGGATCGAATCCCACGTCGGGCTCCTGGTGCATGGAGCCTGCTTCTCCCTCTGCCTGTGTCTCTGCCTCTCTCTCTCTCCCTCTCTCTCTGTGACTATCATAAGTAAATAAAATAAAAAATAAATAAATAAATAAATTTTAAAATGAAAAAATTTAAATCACAAAATTTCTAAATGAAAATTACAAATAATTATAATAAACCTAAATCACTTGTTTTTCACTGGAAATTAGGAAGCACATACAAAACCCCATTACTATTTTGGTATAATGTATGTTGTCACTTCACTGCCAAAGGGATAGGTTTCCCTAACAGGAATTGTTCTCTCATATCTCTTCTTAAGACCCTGGGAACCATGTGCCTGCAATTTCTGGGACTCACCTCCGGAAGGCAATGTTCTTTTTAGTTGGCATCTTGATCATCAAAACCATTTTTATAAGTTACAGGGAACTCAGAATCAACTATTTCAATAAGCAATGTCTTAGTGTTCTCAAATCCTTATTAGCTCTGTGGCAGGCAGCAAGTCAAGTAACTTCTCTGAGCCTCAGAGTCCTCTATATATGGAGGATTCTATTCTAAACTTGAAAGTTAGCACAAGAATTAGAGATGATAATGCTAATTATAGGAACACTATTATTTATTGAAAACCTAATGTGAGGGGGATCCCTGGGTGGCTCAGCGGTTTAGCACCTACCTTTGGCCCAGGACACGATCCCGCAGTCCCCGGAATGAGTCCTACGTCGGGCTCCTGGCACGGAGCCTGCTTCTCCCTCCTTCTGTGTCTCTGCCTCTCTCTATATATATGTCTATCATAAATAAATAAATAAATAAATCTTAAAAAAAAAAAAAAAGAAAGGAAAGAAAACCTAATGTGAATAGGCACTGTGCAGGAATTTTACAAATAATATCTCACTAAGTCCTTCCAACTATCCTACACTGCAGGTATTACTAACTCGTATCTTTAGAGATAAGAAAACTGAAGCTCAGAATAATCAAGAATGTAGCCTAAATTTCATAGCAACTCAGTGGTGACCAGGAATTTATCTTTCCAGTATATAATACAAATAACATGCCTAGTAAGTTTCCTTGTGCACAGTAAATATTAGTCATTCTTAACCATCCTTACTATTGTTATTGCTGTACTTAATTTTATATAACTGGTGCCTGAAAGACATAAAAATTTTTTAGTATTATTTCTAAGAGGATTTAAAATAAATATAAAACTCTATTATGATCTAGTTGTTCAAATATCTTAATATTTCCCCAAAGTATACTTGAGCAGAGAATGCGAAGACAAAGAGAAGATTTGTAAATTAAGGTTTATGGTCAATTAAATGCTATATATTTTATTCTCCTGGAGAGTCTCAAGAAATATTAGCATATTAAAGAGATGTCTTGCAGTAAAGCATACTATTAGTCTAGTTTAATCCAACACTTTCAAATGTATTTAACAAAGGAATTCTTTCTTCACGTAATATTTATGACCATCCTTAAAATCAGTGTTCTGTGGAGGACATTTGAGAAAAATGAATCTGTTGAAATTCCTCTTCCAAGTTGAACATGTAATGTTTTGATGGTTCTTCTTTTTCTGCCAACTCAACTTCCCACCGTGGATGTGCTGTGAAATGTCAGAACTGACAATAAAGTCCTTCTGACACTTAACTGTTAAACCTAAGTTTTTCTTAGGTTTTTCTCACAGCAGTACAACATTCTTTCTACTTCTCTCCATATTGCAGCTACAGGTAAAATCTCAAAGCTTTCCTGAAACCTCTGTTTACAGTCTTTCTTTGCTTTCCTTAATACACCTTACCTCCTCCACCATTCAGCTGCTTCTGAAGTTCTGTTGACTCTAACTTAAATGTCATTGCTATTCAATTTGTCATGTGCTTATCACTTCACAATTAAATTGTTAAGTTCCTTGGTGTCTGGAACCATGCATTGTGTGGCCATGTCCCTAAAAGAGCAAGGACACAGTGCAGTGCTCATTCAATTCTTCCACAAATTGGCACTAAGTATCTCTAATGTGCCAAGCTCTATTCCAAGTGCTGAAGGTATAGTAGTACCCCTGCAAGGTCATCAGTACTCAACTCTGATGGAACTTTGATCATACTGGAGGACATACATAAATAAGTCTTTGAGTAAGTACATAATGTAATGTCAGATAGGAAAAAGTTGTATGAAGCAAAAAGGGCACGTGAAAAGGCCTCTAGAGAAGGAATATTTAAGCTGAAATCGAATAAAAGGAAAGAACCAGTCATTCATTGAGAAGGTCAGAAAGAAGAGTGTTCTAGATCAGAGGAAAGGGCCAGGGCAAAAGTTGAAGTCTGGTTCAATCTGCTAAATGGGAGGAACAGCAGGAAGGGTCAGTGTGGCTAGAACATGCATAATTAGTCAGGACAATCCTGACTAACAGGATTATGATAACAACTTAGAGTGGTGGGTATGAGCCAGACTGCAGTAAGGAATTTGGATATCGTTTCAGGTGGTAATGGGAATTATTACCTAAATGCTGCAGGCATAGAATGAGCTAAATGTGTTTTCATGTTAGAGGACCACTCCAACTGCAGGATAAAGAATGAAATGTAGGAAGTCAAGGTAGGAATCAGGAGGCCAGTTACAGGCTATTTCAGTCATCAAAGCAAGACATGATGGTGATTTGGATGAGGGTGGTGGCAGGAGAGCAAAGGACATAGACAGATTCTGGATGTACTTTGACCTAAGAGACAACAGGATTTATTAGCTTGAGCAAACTAGAGCATGGTGATTTTTCCTACGTGTGGAGATCTGGGAGATCAACGGCGCTGGGGGAAAGAGTGAGGAACGGAATCAAGAATCCTTTGGGTCATATTAAGGGTGAGAGGTCTATAAGACATCAGGAATATGTGTCATTTTTACCTGATTTGGAAGCTCATGGGAAAGAGTAGAGCCAGATACATACATGGAAGTTGCTAGTACAGAAATAGTATTTGAAGTCATGGGCACTATATCATCTAAGGACAGATTGTAACCCCAAGGCAACTTGAGAGATTGACACTGAGAAAGGGGAGCCAAAATGGTAGGTGGAAGCCCAGGATGATGTGATGTGGAGAAGCCCAAAAGAATAAAGTACAGCCAGAATGAGGGAATAGTTAGCCAAGTAAAATGGCAAAGATCAAGATGAGGAAAAAACCCATGGAGTTGTTCAACATAGAGGCAATCAGAGCAGGTTCAGTGGAGTGGTGACAACCCAAGCTGGGAAGAGTGGGTTGAAGGCATTGATGAGGACTGGTAAGCATTCAGTGCAGGTGAACTCTTCAAAATGATCAGCTGTGAAGAGAAAGCAGAGAAGTGGCACAGGAGCTGGAAGGTACATGGACCCAGGTAAGGGCTTCCCCGACCCCAGGGTAGGAAAACTCCATTTTATCTACATAGAGTCAAGAAGGGAAGATTAACAATGTGGAAAAGAGAAGGACTCATTGCACACATAACTCTGCTTAATTACTGTAGAATTTTAAATATATGTGATTCACATTAGACTGAACTGTGACAATTAGCAGGAAATAAAACTGAGTGGTAATAACAAGAGTATTAATTTGTATTTAGTACTTATTATGGACTAGGCACTGTTTTATGTGCTTCTTATAATAAATTAGCTTCTGCACTCCTCCAAATATCCGTAATTGTTCTCACATTACACTTGATGAGGAAATTGAGATACGGAGATGTTGGGTAACTTTGTCCAATGTCATGGAGGTAGGAAGAGACAGGACCAGGATTCACACTCAAATGATCTGACTCTGAGGCTTTAACTACCAGGATAAACTGGCATAAGGTTGCACACCTGCTGGCATTTCCTCAGTTCACAACCCGTTTTATGACTCACCAGCTCTCAAATACCTCTTATTTCTCCTGAGCATACAGTTACAAAGGTTGAAAGGAACTGCTTTTCACCTGTTTTCCCTAGTTAAGGCAGTCATATGAGATGGCCCATCCAATTAGATGTGCGCAGCAATTCTGTCAAAACAGGCTCTTTTAGAATATTTATAAATATATACTACACATTAAAATACAATTTTTGACAGAATAGTTTTTTTCCCATTCAAGTATTCCACCTATATACACATTAGATATTACTTCAACGGCCACATGGGATTCACTTATTGGGATATACCACAGTTTACTTCAAATATATATATATTTGTGGGCTTATTAATTTATATAAGAAGGCCATGTTCTTGGCAGAAAAATTAGAAAGCACAGCTTAGCAAAATGAATTCCACTCGTTCTTTCATTTAATAAATATTACCGCATGTCCTTTTTATGTCATACAACTATTACGAATCAAGCTTTCAAATGCTATTTAAAAGCACGAGGAAAATGCAAAAGAAGAATTGCAGGATATAAAACTATATAGAAAGCATGTGGAAAAAATTAGTAAAAAACAATTAAATCACATATATACATACACATATGAGAAAGAGAAGGAGAAATCTAAGCAGTGATTATTATTTTTGGATGTGAGATATGAAGGATGATTTTTATTTTCTTCTGCTTGCCTTCTTTTACCTTATTTTTCTATAATGAACATAAATGATTTTAATACTCAGAAAAATGTTACTTCAAAAATTAAATATTTCTACATATTATGCTGAGAGTATATGCATTATCAGACATCTGGTTTGAAGCTAAAATGGAATTCATTAAGATAGTAAGTCATAGGGGATATAAGGACAAGTTTATTATTTCAATTACTCAATAATGCTCCAAGTGATTCCACTGTCAAGAGCACTGTTCAGGATGTGTGTGTGTTTGTGTGTGTTTTTTGTGGGGCACTGCATAATTATCCATGCTAATTAGTATATATTTAACAAATGATGGGCAATTAACATGGAGCTTTGTTTCCTGCCACTAGATCTACCTAGGAGAGAAAGAAAGAGAGAGAGAGAGAGAGAGAGAGAGAGAGACAGGTCCAGGAGATATTTTCAAGGAAAAAAAATTCCCTAAAATATAAGTAGAAAACTCAGATACTTTCCTCAATCCCTTTGTTCGGGCTATCCTTTCAGATGCCTCCTTCCTTTAAACTTTTTCATTGTAAAAAATTATACTATATATATATATAAATTATACTATATATATAAAAATTATACTATATATATATATATATATACTCAAAAATATGTACAATAAGCCCCACATTCCAATCACTCAAGCTTCAATAATTATCAACATTTGTAGGATCTTTCTTTCTAATTCGCCTGCCTTGCATTCATAGGAAACAATACTTACGAACAGGAAAACTCTGTAGAAAACATTTTAAAGATTAAGCAAATAGGAGATGGATTTTTTTTTTTTTAGAACTTCACTGCACAGAGTTGCCCTAAGCTTTGAAGTCCCCAAAGAGTTTCTGAGTCCTGCTGATGCAGACACCACCTTTCCCAGCCAGTGTACTCTTCCCCTCCAATAGCTACATGGCTACGCATTATTACACTTAGAAAATGGAAGAACTGAAAGAAAGAAAGCAATCAACTCTGTAGGACAGAACTGGAGAAAACATGGCATATCACCCAGAGAAAGTGTGGCCAACAAGACAGTCCGGGGATAAGTGGGCAGTGGGCTGGGCAGGATACCCCTTTTAGGTGGTTGCCAAGCAGGGCTAGCGTGGTGTTACCAAACTGTCATCTGGTGTTACCTACCCAAACTGTTGTCGCTGCTCATGGGCCACGATGCAATTCTATCCCTTAGCTTCTTTTTACAGGAGTTGTCTGACTTCTCAGAAAGACCTACTTCCTCCTTCCTAATTTCTCGAACCAGCTGCATGCGGCACCTTGTAAAATCCTGAAAGGAAATCTTCCCATGTTCATCTGCGCCCAACTGGTTCATGATCTCAGCCACAGACTCTTCCATATTCAATTGGCGACAGACCATCAACAAGTCATTTCTACAGGAAGGGTGAACAGAAGAAAACTCGTTAGGAGAGACATTTGGGGGAGAGAACATGGTTAATGGGGGAGAAAATAGCATTTCTGTGAATATATCCACACACAGGAAACCTATTTCCAACTTTCTCATTGCTTCTAGAAAAGTGGTAAGTGTGCAAAAAAGACCCGTTTCATCTGGGTGACTCTAGACATGAACTCTATTCACTTATTTGGAAATGAGGCAACTCTGAATCCTTTGGTTCTTTTCATTCCTGTCTCCACTCTCCCTCCCTATCTTTCTTTTGAAATCGATGGAGCACCTGTAGAGCATAGCCCTGTAATCTCACTGCAGGATAATGATCCCTGGGTGGCGCAGCGGTTTGGCGCCTGCCTTTGGCCCAGGGCGCGATCCTGGAGACCCGGAATCGAATCCCACGTCAGGCTCCCCGTGCATGGAGCCTGCTTCTCCCTCTGCCTGTATCTCTGCCTCTCTCTCTCTCTCTGTGACTATCATAAATAAATAAAAATTAAAAAAAAAAAGGTTTCAGAATATAGAAAAAACATTGTTTGTATACCTGGCAGAGTTTAAAATGTAGTCCAATTGTAAAAGAACAATAAAGATTTTAACAAGCTTGTTTTTCAGCTTTCTGCACCAATCAGTGAATTTTAACACTTCTTTAAAAGGCTATTTAGGGGATCCCTGAGTGGCCCAACAGTTTGATGCCTGCCTTTGGCCCAGGGTGTGATCCTGGAGTCCTGGGATCAAGTCCCACCTTGGGCTCCCTGCATGGAGTCCGCTTCTCCCTCTGCCTGTGTCTCTGCCTTTCTGTGTATGTGTGTGTGTGTGTGTGTGTGTGTGTGTGTGTGTGTCTCATGAATAAATAAATAAAACCTTTAAAAAAAATAAATAAAAGGCTATTTAATCCCAACTTTCATGACTTGGTGCTTGCTTACCTCTTTTTTTCCTGATTTTCCTTGAGTATTTTCCACCTTCCCATCAACAATTATCCCTAAGACCCAGAGATGGGGTCAAAATCACAAATATCTCCTAGGACTAGGACATAATGTAAATGTATGAAGTGGGTAGATCTAAGACAAGACAGGTTGGTCAAGTCTGGGGATGGACTAGAGAAGTATATCCAGCTTATATGTTTTCAAATTTAAAAAACAAAACTAAAAATAATTAGAAAGGAGTAAAAAGAACAATGCTATGTTGGCCAAGAGCATTTATCTAGAGGACACCATTTGGCCCCTGATATATAAGTCTTGTTCTTTTCTTTTTTTAAAATTTTACTTATTTATTTGGAGAGAGAGAGAGAGAGAGAGAGAGAATGCACAAGCAGGGTGAGGGGCAGAGAGAGAAACAGACTCTCTGCTGAGCAGGGAGCCCAATGAGGGGCTCAATCCCAGGACTCCAGGATCATGACCTGAGCCAAAGGCAGATGCTTAACCAACTGAGCCACCCAGGTACCCCAAGTCTTGTTCTTTTTCTATCTGCACTCCTTGGGGAAACATTTTATTCATATTGCCCCAACTGTAAGTCTCAATAAAGGACAATGGATTACAGAATTTAAGAGCTGGAAGAAACATTAGAAACTTGTCCATGGTCACAAAGCTAACTAGTGCTCCTGTCTCAACATGCCACCAAAGTTCAATCATTTTAAGGACATGACCAATTTGATGTCTGCTGCTATCTGAAACCTAAACATGCAAGACCAACTGCTGTCCTGCAGCCCCCTTCACACATTCCTGCTCCTGGTCCGTGCTACTCTGGTCTCCCCACTTTCCTTCAGCACACAGAATTGTAGATAATTTTAATATCTCCTTTACTTCCTCCTCACCTTCATTTCCTCCTCCCTGATCCCTAATGTTGAATTTATTATCAAATTTCTGTTGGTCCTGTCCCCAAAATGCTTTTATATTTACTCTTAATTGGGTTTTTCAACTATATTATATCAGTCTCTATAGCCAATTATCCTGCTTACATATGCCATTCCATTTTCATGTTTCGTAAATGTTTTTTACACATAGCTACCTGTTTTATCTTGTGTATATGTGTGTGTACATTTGTATATCATGTATATGCCTGTGCATTTATTTATATATTTCTTATCTGTAGGGGAGATGGATGGATAGATGAGTAAATAAATATACACATGAAAGTTGGGATGGTAGAGTAAATTAATAGTCTTAATTTTTCATTTCTCCGTAGTAGTATCGTCTATCCATACCCTTGCCTTGGCGCCAGGGCTAAAAACACTCATGGCAGATATGTCTTTTCTTATCCCTTAACTTTAGGCTTGACATTGAACTTGCTTTGGTCCCCTGGGATGTTAGCAGGTACATGTTTATATAGTTGGGCTTGTCCCCTGTCACCTCTGGCATCACTGTGAAAAGAACAAATCATGGTAGCCATGAACCCTCTGGTCTGGGCCCCAATATGAGCCACCTCAGCCAACCTGTAGAACTGCAGGCTAAGAAGAGCCACTCCAGCTGACCCCAAGATGTGAGATCAAGGGTAAGTTCTTGTTCTTTCTGCCAATGAGAGTTTATGATTCTCTCCAACAATAAGTAACTGATATACTGGAACAGTGTTTTGTTTCGTTTTATGCATTCAAATGCTTCTCTTTTTTGCCTTTCCCTGAATACAGCCTCATATTTAGCCAGATTCATCTAAGACTTGCTAAAGCAGTAATGCAAATAGAAAGGAAGAGCCCATGTTCTAATATAAAAATTTCACATTCTATTATGGGAATTTATTTTTTAAATTTTCAGATAATAGTCTTAATAGTTAGGTTTGGTAGAGAATAAAGAAGTTTTCTAAATTCCAGAAGTTCACATAAAAAGATGTTAACAGCAATATTTTCTGAATGGTAGAAAAAAATGGTGTTTTCACTCTTATATTTGCCTATCTGTATTTTATAACTTTCTACAACATACTGTGCTACTTTCATAAATTGTTGGCCATGCATTAATCTCACGTAAGATCTGTGTAGCACCCAGAATGTTGCCCTGTACACAGCAGAACTCCATTACATTTGTTTTGATGGACTGATTCATAAAACTCTCAGAAGTTAAAAATGATCACTTTTTAAAAATATTTATTTATTTGGAAGAAAGAGTGAGCACAAGTGGGAGAGCAGAAGGAGAGGGAAAAGGAGAGAGAGTCTTAAGCTGAGCCCAAAGCCCACCTAGTGCGGGCTCGATCCCACAACCCTGAGATCATGACCTGAGTCGAAACAAGAGTCATTTAACCAACTGCTCCACCCAGGTGCATCCAAAATGATCACTTTTTTAAAAAAGATTTTATTTATTTATTCATGAGAGACACACAGAGAGAGAGAGGCAGAGACACAGGCAGAGGGAGAAGCAGGCTCCATACAGGGACCCCATGTGGGATCCATCCCAGAACCTCGGGATCATACTATGAGCCAAAGGCAGATACTCTACCATTGAGCCACCCAGGCATCCCATGATCAATCTTTTGAAGAGAATCCCCAATTTATTTGGTATTTCCCTACATATGACTCTCTTTGTATTTTGTCACAGAAGGCAGCACATGGAATGCTCAGTAAGTATGAACAGCAATGGACACCATAAAAACAATAGCCCGCAGCCTTAGTGACAGAACAGCATGACCATTTCCTTGCTCTAGGCCAGGAACACTTCTCAGAAGAAGAGATACTAAGCAGCAGGAGACCAAAACCAAGATAGTATAATGGAGAACTATTGCAGTAACAGCAATATCTCACAGAAGGCACCTGCCTTAAAATTTTAAAAACAACCAAACTTTTATACATTATTTCAGAAAATACATTCATTATAGAAAATGTAGACAAGCAAAAAGAAGAAAACACAAATTACTTGCAGTCACTCTACCTAGCAATAACCACAGCAAATATTTGGTTAATTTCTCAAAAATGTGGTGAACATTTTAACCTCCAAATTTCTACTAAGTAAATAAATGTCTTCTAAATTGACTTTTTACTTTAATCATTTCTACAATTGCTCTAAAAGTTTTTCATATTTATTCATATTTATGTATGCATATCTTACCTTCAGAGGATATTACCATGAGGCAAGAAAGGAACAGATTCCAGTTTACAACAGAGGAACTGGCTAAGTCGGATAATATTTAGTTCTGGAGGGAACACCAATCACCAGGCAGCAAAATTAAAATACAACTGAAGATCGATGATTCTAGCTCAATACTGCATGTCTTCACAATGTACAGCTATTACTTTCTGTATATAAAGCCTTTTTGTCTCTTGGCTATTCTTCTTCCTTTAACTGATAAAGAAATTGAGAAATTCAAGGAAGAATTGAGAAAATTCAAGGAAGCTATTTATCATTCAGGGAAATTCACAGCCTAACATCAGGAATCGCTAATGGAAAAGATGGGCTTGCATCTCAGAGGCTTAGAGGCAGAGAAAAACATTATTCTTCCTCACAGTAATACTAAATCCCAAAACCAGTTGGAATGAAGGCTAGGCAAAAGCCATCATTACTTTGAGTAAGAAGTAGATGCTTCTATTCACAGTTCTCAACAGAATTTGGTAGGTAGGCCAGAAAGAGTTGCTTATGAAAAAATTTTCAAAAGCCTGAAAGTTCACTTTGCCCCTAACTGTTCAATTGGAGTCACACAAAAATGTAATTTAGAAGACTCTAATTTCAGTTCCATAAATATTCAAAATGTGAAAAATCGCAAATAAGACCAAAAAAATATAGGCTCTGGGCTACTACTGGTAATTTCTGGGGATAGCTGTTGGATGGAACAAATACATTTGTATTTCATCATCATTCCCAAGTGAAATAATTAAAGTGAAGAACAAAACAAATAAGGAAGTAAGCAAACAAACCCACAGTTAATATAAAAAGAGAAGAATTTATCAAAGATAAGGGATTTCAACAAATTTCAGCAACATATGAGAGAGATGGGAGCAGCTGGCCAGGAAGATGAATGGTGATACTGAGAATGGAGCTGAGAACAGTGGGGCCAGCCTTACCTTTCATAGGACAGAGCACAGAGATATTGTTCACGTTGATATATCAGGATACAAGGTACAAGCACTTAATGAAAAAAATGATTAGGAGAATGAAAAGCACAAATAGTAGAAAAAAAACCACCCCTGAGAAGTGGGCGTGGGCATGAGGAGGGAGGCAGGGCAGGAGGCTTGTGTTTTGTCACTCTTTTATACCATTTTATTTGTTTTTTGTTTTGTTTTGTTTTGTTTTTTTACCTTGTGCACCAAGTGCTTTGATAAAAGTAATGTTTTCAAATTTTAAAAAACCAAATAAGTCATTAATTCAAGATATGACAGACAAAAGATTGGCATTTAAATATATAACAAATTCTTACAATGCAAAAGAGAAAGATAACAACCCAACTGAAAAATGAGCAGAAAATTAATGTGAAAGAAAACCTGAATGGTCAAAAAAAGATGTGAAAGATTCTTATCTCAACCTCAGTACACACAAGAAAAATGCAAATTAAAACAAACAGTGGGATACCGTTTCAATACCAAGTGGATTGGCAGAAATGACAGTCTGACAATACCAAGTATTGGCAAGGAATAAGACACTTTCATGTGCCATAGGTGGAAGAAAAACTGGTACCATCTCTTTAGAAATGATATGGGTAACATCCAAAACAGTAGAGTCAAACACACATTTCAACCAGAAAATCAACTTTTAGTTGTATATGCTAAAGAAACTTATGCTTGGGGGTGCCTGGGTGGCTCAGTTAGCTAGGCATCTGCCTTCAGCTCTGGTCACCATCTTGGGGTCCAGGGGTCAAGCCCCATGTCGAGCTCCCTGTTCAGTGCGGACTCTGCTTCTTCCTTGCCTTTTTGCCTCTCCCCCCAACTCATGCTTGCTCTCTCTCAAAGGAATAAATACTCTTTAAAAAATTTTTTTTTAATTTTAAAAAATAAAAATAATGAATAAAAAGAAACTTATGGGGCGGCCCTGGTGGTGCAGCGGTTTAGTGCAGCCTGCAGCCCAGGGCGTGATCCTGGAGACCCTGGATCAAGTCCCGTGTCGGGCTCTCTGCATGGAGCCTGCTTCTCCCTCTACCTGTGTCTCTGCCTCTCTCTCTGTGTGTGTCTCTATGAATAAAAAAAAAAAAAAAAAAAGAAAGAAAGAAAGAAACTTATGCATGAATACAAGGAGAAATACACAATATCTGTCACAACAAAGATTTGGAAAGAGCTTAATAACAATATTAATGAAAAAAATAACAATATTAATGGTCATACTGATAAGAATAGCTAATGTTCATTGTATGCTTATTGTGTGTCGGGGTCTGAGCTAGTGTGTTACATATATTAACATAATCCTTAAACCACCCCCCATAAGGTCTATACTCTTATTAGCTCCTTTTAATAAGTGAGGAACTCAAGAACACAGGTGTGCAGGAATTAGTGCCTACCAACAGAGAATGAATATATAAATTGAGGTTTTATCAGGTAACAAAACACTATAGAATGAAGTTTTTGAAAGACATATAGGTGCAATATAGGATCATAAATAAATCTCAAAGAGTGTTGAGTGAAAACTTCAAATTGAAGAATAATATGAACAGTAGCAGCACCTAACTAAAGTTTAGAAATATGTAAAACTATACTATAATTTATAAATGGATTTATACATAGGCAAGTAATTAAAACAAAACCAGGAAGCATAAATATCAACTGGAGAGGGAGAGAGGGGAACAGGACTGGGGAAGAGTATTAAAAGGGATTTTAACATGGATTTGTCATATTAAAAAATCATAGGCAGATATGACACAATGTGAACATCTTTTCAGTCTGGGTCATGGGTACATGTGTGTTCCTTATATACTCTGTAATGTTCAGTATTTTATTTTATTTTTTTAAGATTTTATTTATTTATTCATGAGAGAGAGAGACAGAGAGAGAGAGAGAGAGAGAGAGAGAGAGTCAGAGACACAGGCAGAGAGGGAGAAGCAGGCTCCATGCAGGGTGCCTGACATGGGACTCAATCCTGGGTCTCCAGGATCACACCCCCAGCTGAAGGTGGCACTAAACTGCCGGGCCACCAGGGCTTCAGTATTTTAAATATTTCTTATTTTAAAAAAAACTAACACATAAAAAGCTAATTCAAACAAAACAAATTTGGTCTAAGGCCAGGGTTAAAGGGTAAAACAATTAAAATGAACCATGTCATTCATATCAGTAAGCATTTATAGAGTATGTCTCTTGGAATCAATCAAATGAGATGATCTAAATGTCATTTTGGACATTTTGTTCATCGTTATCAATTACAGGGCATCTGATTATTTTTCCTGGCATGATTTTCTACAAGTGGAATTAGTTGTTGTTAAGTGGTCAAATTTCTCAATACAGTATTCCAAACATCCCTTTAGAAACATTTATAGCCAATTGATAGCCCCAGCAGCAGTGTTTGAGCTGCCCACATTTCAGCTAAGGTTCTGCGTAGTCTAATTCCCTGTCTCTATGTCCTCACTTGCCTTCTCTGCAAAGTATTCATACCACAGAACCTCAGAAACACTTTTCTTAGCTCTGCTTGCAGCCTTCACAAAACTCCCCTCAGGCCATCCGCCCAGCAGCTGCCAAGCAGCAACCATGCGTGAGTGTATCTCGATCCATGTTGGCCAGGCAGGTGTCCAGATTGGCAATGCCTGCTGGGAGCTCTATTGCCTGGAACACAGCATTCAGCCCGATGGCCAGATGCCAAGTGACAAGACCAATGGGGGAGGAGATGACTCCTTCAACACCTTCTTCAGTGAGACGGGCGCTGGCAAGCATGTGCCCAGGGCAGTGTTTGTAGACCTGGAGCCCACAGTCATTGATGAAGTTTGCACTGGCACCTACCGCCAGCTCTTCCACCCTGAGCAGCTCGTCACAGGCAAGGAAGATGCTGCCAATAACTATGCCCGAGGGCACTACACCATTGGCAAGGAGATCATTGACCTTGTCTTGGACCGAATTCGGAAACTGGCTGACCAGTGCACAGGTCTTCAGGGCTTCTTGGTTTTCCACAGCTTTGGAGGGGGAACCGGTTCTGGGTTCACCTCCCTGCTGATGGAACGTCTCTCTGTCGATTATGGCAAGAAGTCCAAGCTAGAGTTCTCCACCTACCCTGCCCCCCAGGTGTCCACAGCTGTAGTAGAGCCCTGCAACTCCATCCTCACTACCCACACCACCCTGGAGCACTCTGTGCCTTCATGGAAGACAACGAGGCCATCTATGACATCTGTCGTAGAAACCTCGATATTCAACACTAATCTAAACAGGTTGATAGGTCAAATTGTGTCCTCCACCACTGCTTCCCTCAGATTTGATGGAGCCCTGAATGTGGATCTGACAGAGTTCCAGACCAACCTGGTGCCCTATCCCCGCATCCACTTCCCTCTGGCCACATATGCCCCTGTCATCTCTGCTGAGAAAGCCTGCCATGAACAGCTTTCTGTAGCAGAGATCACCAATGCATGCTTTGAGCCAGCCAACCAGATGGTGAAATGTGACCCTCGCCATGGTAAATACATGGCTTGCTGCCTGTTGTACCATGGTGATGTGGTTCCCAAAGATGTCAATGCTGCCATTGCCACCATCAAGAACAAGTGTACCATCCAGTTTGTGGACTGGTGCCCCACTGGCTTCAAAGTGGGCATTAACTACCAGCCTCCCACTGTGGTACCCGGTGGAGACCTGGCCAAAGTACAGTGAGCTGTGTGCATGCTGAGCAATACCACAGCCATTGCTGAGGCCTGGGCTCGCCTGGACCACAAGTTTGACCTGATGTATGCCAAGCGTGCCTTTGTTCACTGGTATGTGGGTGAGGGCATGGAGGAAGGAGAGTTTTCTGAGGCCCGTGAGGACATGGCTGCCCTGGAGAAGGATTATGAGGAGGTTGGTGTGGATTCTGTTGAAGGAGAGGGTGAAGAAGAAGGAGAGGAATACTAAAGTTAAAAATGTCACAAAGGTGCTACTTTTACAGGGAAGCTTATTCTGTTTTGAACATTGAAAAGTTGTGCTCTGATCAGTTAATTTGTATGTAGCAGTGTATACTCTCATATACAATTACTGACCTATGCTTTAAAACACAACGCTTTGTTACAGACCCAAGCTGTCCATTTCTCTGATGGGTTTGAATAAAGTATTCCCTGTCTTTAAAAAAAAAAAAAAAAACCTCCCCTCAGCCTGGGTAACAGCCCTGTCTTCCAGTTTTCTCCTTACCTCAATTTGACTGCTTCTTCAGAATTTGGATTCCAATATGCGTATTACCCAAGGCCTTGTCCATTGCTGTCTGTTTTGTCACTTTACAGGCTCTTGGTGGGTGACCTAATCTAAATATATGGCCTTATCCATCATTATGCACGCTGACTCCCACCGAATCTCCATGTCCAATTAAGTAGCGGTTTGTTTTCTACTGGGAAGCTTACATTTCAGTTTCCTACATTTATCCTGAACTCAGTCCTGAATTGAATTCATGATCTTTACCTCTCCCCAAGTTTACTCCTCCCATCTACATAGATTATGCCATCTGGTCACCCAAGCCAGAAATCTAGAAGTTGTCTGAGATGTTTCTTTCTCATTTATCCTCACATGCAAGCAGTCACCAAGATGAGAGATTCTGTAGTCTAAATGGTGCTCATATGTATCCCATGCTGCAAACGTTTGCCACTCATCATTTTCCATCTGGTTTACCACAGTAGTACAGTTACTGCATCTCTTCCTTCCCAACAGGGGTCCAATAAATTACTCCTGTCTGCTTAAAATCCTTTATGTGCTCCCTGCCTAAGACTTTCAGCTCCAAACCCAATGTTTCTCATGTCCTAGCCAAGGACCATGAGAATATGGCCCAGCTGCTCTCTTAGCCACATCTTCCTGCCCAAGTAGGCAACCTGAGTTCTAGCCCCACTGGATTTCTGAGTTTCCAGAAGAGGCAGTACTGTTTTACATGCCCATCCTTTGCACGTTTATCTCTCTATCTAAGAGTATCCTTTCCTTTCCTTTTCTTTAAACTCCAATCCATGCTTTATAATCCACTTGAACAGCATCTCCTTCAGAACATTTCTTGAGTCTTTCAGGTAAGACCCCATCCTATTCATCCCCTTCTCTGTGTTACTGAAGTACCTGTGCTCACTTTGATCATACACTTCACTCTACAGTAATTACCAATTTATTTTCTCTTTCTTCCACTAGCCCAGAGGTTGGCAACTAAGGCCTGCAGCCAAATCCAGACCATTGCCTGTTCTTATAAATCAAGTTTATTGGAATGCAGGCACACCCATTTGTCTATGGATTGCCAATGGCTGCTTTCTCACTACAACAGTAGAGTAAATACTCAGTAAATATATGAGTATTTACTCATATAGCCATACATATATAGCCATATAGTCTATGGCTATAGACTGGCTATATGGCTATATAGACTGGCTATATGGCTATATGGCTATAGCCATATAGTCTATGGCTATAGACTGGCTATATGGCTATATGGCTATAGTCTCTGTAGCCATAGAGACTATATGGCTCATAAAATAAAAAATATTTACTATATGGCCCTTTACAGAAAAGTTTCTGAACTTCCCTACTAGATTTAAATTCATAGAGAACAGGGCTCATTCTTTATTAATCTTCAAAACCCTAACACCTGAAATATAATAAGTGCTAAAGAAATGAGTAGGTAAATAAAATGCTAGATTTTAGATAAAAAGAACCTTCAATTCCATTTCTTCATTGCTTCTTGTATATTTTAATTTGCACTCACAAATCAAAACAAAACAAGTTGGTATCATTAAGTCTTAAAATATCTTCTGGTATATATCCCTCAAGGCTTTCTATGCTGGTAGTATTCAACTCTGGCAGCACATTGTAATCACCTGGGGTCATCCACCTGGGGTCGTTAAAACAAACTAAAGCTCATGCCCCATGGCTGACAAACTACATCAGGGTGGGGCAGGTTAGGCAGCTGATGCTAGTATTTGCTAAAGGGCTCCTTAAGTGCATCAGAGTAGAATTTTGGTTCTACACCAACAGTACTGAGGAATGAGAGCTTTAAGGCAACTCAGAAATCTTAGTAATCAAAACCAACTAAACAAGCACACTAGATTGTGATAATTTATGTACCTGCAAGATGAAGGGAAATAGATATTTTAGAAAAAATATCTATGGAAGTGGAAACAAAAAAGATTCTGCTAGAATTTAAGCTCCATGAGGGTGGAGAATTTTGTCTGTTTTGTTCACTGTTACATTCCCAATACCAAGAACAGAACCTGGCATATACTAGGTAATCATAAATAAGTGATGAGTGTACGAATGATTTTTTCATTTGTTTTTGATCAACCCCTTATTGGAAATATTCCATTTAATTGAAACTTCATATATATGAAGAAGGTAAATTGGCAAATACAGGCTTCAGTTAATCAACAAACTTTATTTAGGGGCACCGACATGTTCTACAATTTAAAATGTTGCTTTTGGGGGACACCTGGCTGGCTCAGTCAGAATAGCATGCCAACTCTCGCTCGTGGGGTTGTGAGTTTGAAACTCATGTTGGGTGTGGAGATTACTTAAAATAAAATGGTGCTTTGGTGTTAAAGAGGAAGGCAAAAAGACACTGCTATGGAAAAATGCATCCTGGCTCCTTTTAAAAATTCAATCTTTATTTTTTTAAAAAAAAGATTAGTTGTACAAACAATCCACTTTAAAACTGGGCAGAGGAATTTTCCAAAGAAGATATACAGACACATGAAATGACACTCAACATCCCTAATCATCAGGGAAATGCAAATCAAAACCACAATGAGATATGACCTCATAACTGTCAGAATGGCTAGAATCAAAAAGACAAGAAATAACAAGTACTGGAGAGGATATTGAGAAAAAGAAATCTTTGTGCACTGTTATTAGGAATGCAAATTGGGGAAGCCACTGTAGAAAACAGCATGGAGTTTCCTAAAAAAATTAAAAATAGAAATATCATATGATTCAGTAATACCACTACTGGCTACTTATCCAAAGAAAATAAAACATTAATTTGAAAAGATATATGCACCCCTATGTTTATTGCAGCATTATTTACAATAGCCAAATTATGGAAGCAACCCAAGAATCCATCAATAGATGAATGGATAAAGAAGATGGAATATCACTTGGCCATAAAAAAGAATGAAATCTTGCCATTTGCAACAACACGGATAGACCTAGAGGGTATATTGCTAAGTGAAATAAGTCAGTCAAAGACAAATATCACATGTTTCACTCATAAGTGGAATTCAAGAAACAAAACCAATGAACAAACAAACAAAACCAGACTTAAATGCAAAGAACAAAATGGTCACCAGAGGGGAGGTGGGTAGGAGGATGAGTGAAATAGGTGAAGAGGATTAAGAGTACACTCCTTGTTATGAGCATTGAGTAATGTATGAAATTGTTGAATCACTATATTGCAGACCCGAAACTAATATAACACTGTATGTCAATTATATGTCAATTAGGATATATTTTTAATTAAAAATTTTTGAAAGTGTCAGTTATAGTTTGTGAACAAATGGAATGAGATCGTGAAACGCCATGAAGGAAAAAGAAATGCCATAGCAAACAAAATGGCATACGATATGAATCCTAAGAAACTAAGTGAAATCATCTTGGACTTCCCATTATGATTTTTTAAAAGATTTTATTTATTTATTTGAGAGAGAGTGAGTGAGAGAGCACAAGTAGAGGGAGAGGGAGACGCAGACTCCCCGCTAAGCAGAGACCCCAATGTGGGGCTTGATCCCAGGAGTCTGAGATCATGACCTGAGCCAAAGGCAGATGCTCACCCAAATGAGCCACCCAAGTGCCCCAACTTCCCATTATTATCTTAAAGCCAAGTCAGCCAAAGTAACAAACATTTAAGGATAAGGCCCACTCAAATTTGAGCATACTATTCATTCTCTCTCTCTCTCTCTCTCTCTCTCTTTCTCTCTCTCATCTGTCTCTTTCTCTCATAAGAACATACAGCTAGAAATGATGAAGCTGTTGGCCTTATTTTTCTTATATCTGAAAAATGCTTTTAATTAAGATTACCAACTTGAAAACAATATGGAAAAACAGGAAAGATAAAACAAAAATCAAGATTGAAAGAAGAAACACTGTATCTAATTTATTTTAAAAATTCAAAAATTTTTCTTTGAAATTTCACAACCAATGGAATTTTTTTTAAAACTCTTCACCCAGCATGGAGCCCAACTCAGAGCTTGAACTCATGACCCTGAGACCAAGACCTGAGCTGAGATCAAGACAACCAATGGAATATTAAGATAAAACCTTTTGCAAAACCAAGGTCACTTGAGGAGCTCAGTCAGTTAAGTGTCTGACTCTTGATTTCAGCTCAGGTCATGATCTCAGGGTTGTGAGATCAAGCCCCACTGGGCTCCATGCTGAGCATGGAGTTGTCTGCTTAAGATTCACTCTCTCCTTTTCCCTCTGCCCCCTCCCACCATCAAAAAAAAAAAAAAATTTGCAAAACCAGAATCTCCAACTACCAATCTCCTCAATATTGTCTATGCTGAAACCTGTTTTAACTCTTGTGAATTAATATTTATGGTCCTGAATTGCACTGTTCAATATGGTAGTCACTACACATTAGGTGGCTATTTAAGTTTACATTTAAATTAATTAAAACTAAATACAATTAAAAATTCATTTTCTCATTTACACAAGTTCAATAGCCACATTTCAAATGCTCAGAAGCCACATGTGGCTAGTCGTTACCACCCTGCAATACACAGAGATAGAACATTTCCATCATAGCAAAAAGTTCTATTGAATAGCACTAGGAAAATAAAATAGAGTACAATATCCTCAAAAAGCTTCAGGCAATAGCATGAGTCAAGCAAGGAAATTGTTACAAATGTCAGTTATTACTTCTAGGTAAAGAAAGAATTATGAAACTGGAGGCATTTCCCCTGAATATAAAAAGAAAACGTTGTGTCATAAATCTGTAGGTTTTCTTTGCAGCTGATTTTCCAATTTTGGCATCCCTCCTATTCAGAAGACACACAAACCAAATAAATCACAAATTCCCGCTTTTTGCAAAAGGAAATCCAGTCAGATTCAAATTCATGTTGAATCCACTACAACTGACAAAAAAAAAAAATTAGTTGAAAGATTTATCAGACTTTAGGGGGCAGGTGGAAGGAGGTGTATGTTTCCAGAGGAAGCATCAGCTTTGTCTTCTTAGACTTGAGTTACTGTGATTTTAATTCTTTTTGATGTTCAGAATGAACTTCCTGAGAGTTCATGGAAATAATGAATAGCCAAGATCAGCCACTGACATGAAGGTCCGCCTTCTCCAGGTAAAATGTCGAGAGTGATTAAAAGCCAACATTCAGGAAGAAAGCATAGGCAAACAAAGTTTTACTTTTACATATATTTTTAAAAGATCTTCTGTAATTCTTTCACATGTGATCGATTTCTAATCCTCTTACTGTTTGTTGTTTTGGAAATCTCTCAATTTGCTGTTTTCTATATTCCAGAAGAAGAAAATATTTTAATGTGTTTGCCCCTTGGATTATTTTTAATCAGTAAATTAGCATTTAATACTAAGCAAGATTCAGTTTATCTGCACAATGATTTGCAAAAACTTCTTAAACGCAATCTCTGCCATTCCTGGGGGAAAATACTCATTTAGAGTATCTGGTTCCAGTACTTTAGAAACATTATTTCATTTTATCCTCATCATACCTTTAAAAGATATCTCCGTTTTACAAAGTCTATCAGTTCCTTCTAAGATGAGGCCTGTCCCAAGCTCCTGGCACCATGCTTGGTTCACAGCAGGTAGTTAAACAGGTTGGTGGATGAATGAATAACAAAGGGCACCTCTCCTGTGATCTCAGTGACAGACAGAGAACCTGGAAGTAAGCACTCAGTAAATCCTTACTAATTGAATACACTAGTAATAGTGGTCAGTATGACAAACAGGTAAGTGGTTCTTAATAATACTAATGTTCCTCCCAGATCCAAAAATTAGGCAAGACAGTCACATCTGAAAGATACAGAATGAGAGGATATTGGAAAAGACTGCAGAGATTTAAGTTTGGGAGCAGTAAGATTTGGACAAGCGTGCCACTTTTTAAAAATTATTTCTAAGTGTATTTTAACAACACTTCCAGAATACTTATCCTTTCAGATCATTTTAGGTCACACTGTCATGGGGAAATTACACCACACACAAAATACCATAATTATAAAAAGACAATTGCACCCACATTTTTTCATCAAGGCAGAAAGATTCATATTACATGTCTTTAATATACAAAGGACTCACAGCCTGCTATCAGTGATAAACTTGTAACTCTATTTTTTGCAGTGTAAAAGAGGAATGGCTGGAGGTGGTAGTAGAAAATAAAGCAAAAATTTTCATCAAGTGCTCTTCAGTCAAATAACCAAGGCTAATACATTTTTTATAATAGGCTCCAAATGTGTACTTGACACCGACCTGACTCTGCTCACACAGCTAAATGCTTGCCATATAGGTGAATGTTGTCACTCAGAACATGTGATGTTGTTATTAGGGCACCTGGGTGGCTCAGTCAGTTAAGCCTCTGACTCTTGGTTTTGGTTCAGGTCATGATCTCGGGGTCATGCTCATGGTCATGAGATAAAGTCCCACATTGGGCTCAGCACAGTTGGCTTGGGATTCTTTCTCTGCCCCTCCTCCCCTAATCGCCACCCCCCAACCAACACTCACTCACACTGTCTCTCTCTCTCTCTCAGATAAATAAATAAATAATATTTTAAGGTGGTAGTTTTTCTAAGATAAATAACATCTTTAAAAAAAAAAGAACAGGAAACATCGTCAATGTTTATTCTGGCTCTTAGGTCATTCCTTGGCCGGGACAGAAACCCAAACCTCTCCCTGAAGCTGACATTGTAACACCTGCAAATTTCCCCAAATTTACTTTATATACTCTCCACCAGCATTTTAAAAAATCCAGCACACAGAAAACTTTTTCTAAGCACAAATTCTGTGTTAAAATTCTCCAGGATACCTGGGTGGTTCAGTGGTTGAGTGTCTGCCTTTGGCTCAGGTTGTGATCCTGGGGTCCTGGGATCAAGTTCCGCATCAGGCTCCCTGCAGGGAGCCTGCTACTCCCTCTACCTATGTCTCTGCCTCTCTCTGTGTGTGTCTCTCATGAATAAAATAAATAAAATCTTTTAAAAAATTCTTCTAAATATCTTCCAAAGTACTTTAGTCTAGAAACTGGCACTAAAGGAAAAATAATATGGGAGGAAATGTTATTGCACTTTTCTTTGAAGGATAAGAAAATGCAATGTTCTTTTCATGACTACTTTTCTCTTATTCCATTCATTCTCTCAGATTCTAATTAAAATATAACATGAAAAACAAATGAGGCCTCACAGTCTGATGACAGAAATGAGAAGGGAAAGATTTAATTTTGGTATACATAGCAGCCACAGGCGAGGAATTTTGTCATTGTGTCTCATTTCCTGAAGTTTTACATGAGGATATCACACTTGTCATACTAGGAAAGCAAGCCAAGGCAACAACTTTCAGAGCAATGCATCTGCCTTACAAGCTAGACTAAAATTTGAGGAATTTTCTAGATTATTTTTGAAAACCTAATCTGTGACAGATTCATATTTTGCAAAATAAAATAACAAGTGTTCAGGAGGAAAAATAGATTTTAAAAGGACATAGAAAAAAATATAACCTCAATTAAAAAAATTAGATTCAACTCTGTCAGTTTGACATAAGTTTCTGAACACCTTTTTTCCAATTCCTGTGCTTACTTTTTTGCAGTCAGGTAAGAAAAGCACTGTGGGTGCTTCTCTGAGTAGCACTGTTCTAGGCATCATGAATGTGGCTAAGGCAATTCCTTAGTCCATGGAGACAGATGTCGTATGGAATGGTACCAAACAGCCATTGGTACCAAATAGCAATAATGCCAGCATCCTTGGTAGCTCCCCATTTTGTTCACCTGGACAGATCATGCCAATGGAAGCAAGTATACATGGCCACAACATTTAAGTCCATGTTCAGGATTAGTGAACCCTGTACTGGGGAAACAGCCCACAGAAATACCATCATAACCTTATAGTTATAAATCTGTTTAAGTTAAAATAATTTATTCTTTTTTCTACTACTTGGAATCAGGAAGTAGACTTAAAACAAAGAAGAAAAAAGCTATCCTTACTTGACTAAATTCAAGCACTTAGGGTGGGTTTGTTGAATTACATGCACTCAAATTGCATGCAGAACCATAATTCTAAAATATGTATGTATTTATATTTTAAAATATAAATTAGGATTAAAATATAGCATTGTGAACTGGGTGCTTTACATAACTGAACAAAAAGGGCTCTTTATGTTTTAGAAGTTTGGAATACAAACTGCGTCACAGATTATAAAGCAGCAAGCACAGGAGGGAGATCTATAGATATGAAAATCAAAGAGAGTTTGCCCTGGTTCTTGCCTGGACCTGCTGTGTTATGATAGTGGCTTAGGGAGAAGTGATATGGCTTAGGGAAAAGTGATAAAGTTCCAACAGGTGTCAGAAAAAGCTGTTTGGATAAGAAGGAGAGGAAATGCAGGTGAAGAAGCGAAGGGAAGGAAGCAGTAGGGGGGCAGGGATGTAGCTCCCCCCTAAAGATGGCAGGGAGCTAGACCCTGGGGTGAGCATGTGATGTCTGTTTAGCAGAATAGTGGCTCACTGATGAAGTGACAACAGTGAGACACCACCACCAACACTTCAGCTTTAAAGGTCAAAACTTGAGGGGCGCATGGGTGGCTCAGTCAGTTAAGTGTCCCCTTTCATCACAGGTCCTGGGATGGAGCCCCACATTGGGCTCCCTGCTCAGTGGGGAATCGGCCTCTCCCTTTCCATCTGCCTCTCCCCCTGCTCACTCTCTTTCTCAAATAAATAAATACATTTATCTTTAGGGACTACTGGGTGGCCCTTTGGTTGAGTGTCTGCCTTTGGCTCAGGGCGTGATCCTGGCATACCAGAATAGAGTCCTGCATGGGGCTCCCAGGAGGGAACCTGCTTCTCCCTCTGCCTGTGTCTCTGCCTCTCTCTCTCTGTGTCTCTCATGAATAAATAAAAGCTTTTAAAAATAAATAAATAAATAAATAAATAAATAAATAAATAAATTTATCTTTAAAAAAAAATAAAGTTCAAAGCTTCAGTTTGTTTCTTTATTAAAGGTTGAGATGATTCCCTCCTATGGTGATTTTCAAATCAAGGAAAATAAACTAACCTCTCCAATGCCTTCACATTACTAAAATTCAAGGGCTTTCAATTCAAGCAGAGCACCTCCCCTGATCCCCTCATCTATGAGGAAGCACAGAAATATGCCTATTTCCTATTAAGGCTGTAAGCAATGCCTTCAAATGGTTGGAATAAAATAGTGTCCCAGAGTGTTGGAAAATGAGTCCTCTATCACAGATGGAAAGTCATCAATGTAACATAAGTTAGCCCAAAGGCTCTGGACCATGGCCAGGTTCAGAAAAATACAACCCTCTATAACAAAGGCCAGGTCTAGGACTTAGAAAGCACATGCCACTCTCATACTCTGCCAGTCGGTGTATAACTTACACAAGGTGTACTGCAGTTTGGCAGCATTTGTCAAAATAAAAAATGCATATATCATTTGACCAGCAACTTTATCTCTAAAAATATCTATCCCACAGATATGCTGATGTATGCAGAACAATGAATTATAGATTCATTCAATGCAGCTCTGTTTGTATTAGCAAAAGATTAGAAATCATATAAACATCCACCAGTGGGGGTGTAGCAAATAAAATAAAGTCCATCCATATTATGCAATGAACACTAAACAGCCTTTTAAAAGAATGAGGTAGCTCTATATAATGGTGGCACAATCTCCCTTTTTTAAAAAAAATCAGGTGCAGTTCAGTGTATATGTTATACAACCATATGCACAAAAGTAGAATGTGCATCCGTGTGCCTTTGATGCACAGCTTATCTCTGGAAGGACATCTAAGGAACCTTACCAGGGACAGCCTCTGGAGATGGGGAGCACTGTGTCTGGAAGACAGCAATGGGACAGAAACTTATTCTGCCACCTATCCTTTTCAGCACATTGTGAATTTTGATTCAAGTACATGTGTAAAGCATTTATTAAAAAGCTACATACCTGGTCTATAGTGACAGTCAGAATCTTGGTATCTAAAGAGCCAACGTCAGAGAAAAGTGAGCCAAGAAGCTTAGCTTTGGCATTCCAGTGCCTTGCCAAGAGAAAATCAGACACCTTTTTACCATGTATCCACTTACGTGTTATTCTGGTTGTTATCCTGCCAAGAGATTTTAGTAGCTTGCAATTCACACTTGGCCTGGACAATAGTCCACTTTGATTGTCTAAAACTCATTAGTTAATCTTCTGTAGGTGACTTATGTAATATGGACAATAGTTTATACGATATTTTTAAAAGATTTAGGGGTACCTGGGTGGCTTAGTTGGTTATACATCTGCCTTTGGTTCAGGTGATGATCCGGGGGTCTTGGGATAGAGCCCCACACGGGGCTTTCTGCTCAGCGGGAAGCCTGCTTCTCCCTCTCCCTCTGCCTGCCACTCTGCCTATTTGTGCTCTCACTCTCTGTTAAATAAATAAATAAAATCTATTTTTAAAAATATTTAATTAACTGGTAGTTGGAGAGAATTTGAACTCTTTCACTCTCCAAACTTTATAAAGCTAAAAAAAAAGTGCTCAAAACCTACCAGACAACATGATTTAGGGGGGAAAAAGTCATACAAAATATATTGTAGTTTTTGCAAAACAAAAAAGATTTATAAATATTTCAAGTCTCTAGCATATGTCTACATGACTATGTTATATTTTCCTTTTGAAAATATAATATAACAATATAACATGATGATTTTCTGTCAAGGGTATCATTTTTCTTCTGCTGATTCCAGAAAACCAGGATGCTCTCCATGGTCTATCTCTTTTCTAAATAATGATGTCTCAAAAGCTAGATAATTCAGAGACTAATTACTTCAAACCAATGTATAAATTAAAAGTTCACAGGTTCATCTTACAAAATGAGACCAGGGGAAAAAAATTTACATTTGTACATTTACACTTGTTAAGAGCCTTACTTCTTGGTTGGACTAATGTGCAATTTGTTCATCTTGAAAAATTATGGTGAATTTAAACACAAACAGTACTTTCTAAGTTAATTACAGACATCTTCCTTGCAATTCACATCTTAGTATCCAGCTCTATGCTGTTTTATTTCCTTCCAGATGAAGGAAAGGAGTTGTTAGCTTAAGATCATACTGCATAGGGATCCCTGGGTGGCACAGTGGTTTAGCGCCTGCCTTTGGTCCAGGGCGCGATCCTGGAGACCCGGGATCGAATCCCACATCGGGCTCCCAGTGCATGGAACCTGCTTCTCCCTCTGCCTGTGTCTCTGCCTCTCTCTCTCTCTCTCTGTGACTATCATAAATAATAATAAAAAAAAATTAAAAAGTTCTTATTTTAAAAAAAAGATCAGGCTGCATATAGATAACTGATTTTAACTGAAAAATCAAGGCAGTCACAAATTCACTTATACTATGGATAACGATTCTAGTCCCTTTGGGGAATTTTCTGAAATTACCCAAATCATACCCATTCTGTTGGGACATAATAAACTCTTGCCTACGTAAATGTAATGCAGATTTTCCTCAAGCTTAAACTCTATCATGGTCCTCTGCCCTCTCCTCTGAACCAGTAATAAAAATAATTCTCTACAATCTCATTTGTAGTCTACATCTGTACCCATTTGTGAAAGCACAATTAAACTACATTTTGTTCAAATCGTCTAAATATAGCTGGCTACACATTCAGAATAATGTTTGAAAAATAACTTTCACTCATAGAAAAGCAATAAGAAATAAAATAAGAACTAAAGATTACTTTTAAGTTTGAGGCCATGCATCTTACATAGACAATTGAGTGTCCCTGCTATCCTACCAGCAGGTTCAAGCAGAAGCCCTGACTGCAGAGAATCTCAGTGAGGTTTGCTTGGATCCACAACAAGAGCTTGGGAACAACAAGCAGAAAGGGGAACAAGTGCCATCCTTATATCGGCCTTAAAGGCACCTTGAACCTGGCCCATCTGGTGAAGGGGAGAAATAACTACCATGTCTTGATAATACATGATGCACCTGGCAAAGTGTTAAGATTTTTATAGCTGTTGCCTGCCTTATTTAATCTCCAGAACAATGCTGCAAAGTAAGTTTTATTATTGCCAGAAAATTCAAGCAACTAATCCAAAAACCAAATAGCCATAGAATTAGACATTTTAACTCAGTGGGGGCACCTGGGAGGCACAGTTGATTGAGTGTCCAACTCTTGGTTTCCGCTCAGGTCATGATCTCAGAGTCCTGGGATCCAGCCTCACATCAGGCTCCCCACTCAGCAGGGAGTCTACTTCTCCCTCTGCCCCTTCCCCTGCTAGTGGTCTCTCTCTCTTTCTCAAATAAATAAATAAAATCTCTTAAAAATAATAAATACATAGATAGAATTTATATCTCATTTTGGTTTACAGTTTCTTGAACTAAAGGTTGACTAGATTTTTATCTATCTGTCAGCCATTTCTTTCTCTTATCTTGTGAATTACCTTTTTATGCTCTGGCCTAAGATCATTTCTAAAACTCCTGTAATTGTTTTTAAATCTACAAGCATTTTAGAAAAAAATCTAGATTTCATAAAGCAGAGCCACTTGTTACTATGCTACCAGTGGCCATGCTTTCATCTGGAGAAACGCTGTCACAGCTTATATGGTGCTTCACTAAGCAAACAGTGATGTCCCTCAGCACCAGTGAAGCAAGGCAGGCCCACTGAGGCACACAACAGTTTGCATATATGAAAGGCTACAATCATGATGAATCTTGGAGAGAAAGAATTTTCATCGTGGGGCTTGAAAGCTAATAATCATTAGTGTATATTTTTCTAGGTTCATGATGTGTATGTGTAAAATGTCACACTAAAGTGAAAATAGGAAATCATCTTCCTAGTGCTACTTAAGAAGGATATTAGACTTAAACATTACAGAATTTACAAGGTGATTGTACCCGGCTTCTGTGTTCATTTTGTCTCCCATGTATATTTTCAGGTAGAGGATTTGAAACCACATGGTGGCTTTGTCTGAGGCCTTATTTCTTTTCTATTTGATATAAGTTTCGGTTGTGATCTCAGTTTGCAAATACAGTAAGGAAAACTGGAATCAAAAGGGCCAAACTTGAGTAGACACAGGTTAACCCTTCCAAGAAGTAGGAGGCCCCAGCCCAGCAGGACCTCCCCGCCATTCTGCCAACTTCCAGGGATGTGAAATGTCTTCATCGATTTAAACCTTGGTCTAGTAAGTAAAAGGCGAGGTGTAGCAAGGACTAAATGAAATCATGTATGTGAAGCTCTTGGTACAAGGCCTCACACAGGGAAAGCACCTAGTGAGTTCTGATGTCATCATCACCATCACCCTCATCCTCAAGAAGCTGAACATGAGAATGTAGCCACTTATCAAAGTGAAGGCAGAATAGACACAGAAGCCACAAAGGAATCACATACCACAATTCTGGGACTATGACAATCTTTAAATAAATATCCCCCCCCCCCAATAAATAAATAAATAAATAAATAAATAAATAAATAAATATTTCCTAAAAAGTAGCAAACACAACAAAACAAAAGCAGCTATTCTGCATGCTGCATCAAGCAGCACCTCATTCACGGAGGTCAGACATATCACTTCTCTCACAGAACATCGCAGTGGGCACAACCAACCAGAAAGGGATGCACATTTGCAGGAGAACTGAACAAGGAAGAACATAAGTGGAAGCAACTAATGGAAATGAATCCACTGGAAAGCAGATCGGCGGTTCCTCAAAACACTAAACACAGAATTACCACATGACCCAGCAATTCCAGTGTAGGGAAATGTCCAAGAGAACTGAAAATATACCTACTAATGGGTATGGGGTTTCTTTTGGATATGACGGAAATAGTTCAAAATTAGATAGTGGTGACAACTGCACAACATAGTGAATATATTTTAAACCACTGAATTATACACTTTAAAATGGTGAATTGTATATTACATGAATTATATCTCAACCGGGAAAAAATGAATTCACTGATGGGCCACAGATGACACATATTTAAGATTAGGCAATGCAATTTAGAAGAATGGTTTTATGTTGTCCATGGAATGGAAAAAAGTAGATGCAATAATAGCACCCAAAATAAGCTGGATACAAACTAGCAACAGTTAAAGGAAAGGAAAATAAATCTGATGGGATTACTTGTAAAAATTCTGTTAATTAAGATTATACCAAACAACCCAGGGAAGCATTTTTGCCTCATCTCCTGAGTAACTTTATGAAGTCTTTCAGTTTACTTCAAGGGCTAACACTTCGAGTAGGGACCATGTCTGTGAAGTAAATTTTAATATATAAACCTGACAGCAATTCTTCTTGCCTCAAAAACAGTGTATTACAGGCTCCCCAAACCAGAGTTTGCAACAAAAACTAAGAATCAAGGGATGCCTGGTGGCTCAGTGGTTGAGCATCTGCCTTCAGCTCAGATCATGATCCCAGGGTCCTGGGATTAAGTCCCTCATTCGGCTCCCTACATGAAGCCAACTTCTCCCCTGCCTCTCTTTCTGTGTCTCTCATGAATAAATAAAATCTTTTTTTAAACCTATAGAAGCTTTAGCTTTACATGTACAATATGTACAAGATCTTTTAGTTCAACTCAGTCAGACTCTTCAAAATACATTGCAAGAAGGGCCCAGATTCCTTTTCTGTGACTTAGTTCTACTAGTCTTCATTTCATTTTCTTCTTTATTTCTGCCTAATTAAATCCAAGAAGCCAATGCATGTCTTTGGATCTTTGGTTCTAGCTACTCTCCTTCCTCATCACCTCAGTCAGTTAATTTCTATTTTTACTCAATTCCACACAGTTTTTCAAGCTATAGGTATGTGCTGATGAATGTTTAACAACGGGCGCTCTGGGGAGAAAAAGCCCAAATTTGGAGCATTTGCTGATTTCCATGGTATAAATGGAAAAGCACTGCTGATTTTAAACCATCATTGTCATATCACTGAATGTGGACTTGGACAAAATGCGTAGTAGCACAACGTGACATAGCTTATCCACTATCCAGATAAAGAAACATAAATAACCTCAAGAACATTGGTAGCAATCAGGAGGTGATGAGTTTTCAGTACTTATTACCTCTGCTGTTAATCTAATGTATTTAATTCCAAATTTATGTGATTTAATTTTTAACAATGCTTATATTTAATAATGACCTCACAAAATTACTGAAAATTTAGCAATTGGGTTTGTTAGCCAGTATGAGCCAGCTTAGCACACCACCAATCCCAGGATATTTTAAAAACCTATACATTATATTGGTATGTTGTGGCATGGTTCGGCACAGCCCAGCTTGCTGAAGGCCTGGGTTACCTGAGGAAGGCTGGGGTCTGGGCCTGGCTGAGCCTAGTGGGATGAATATGGATGGAAGAGGCAGAAGAAATCTGCCATGTCATTGTAGACAAGCAGGTATCAGTGGGTCCTACACAAAATATCTAGGATTTCAGAGACTTCTAGCTACATGTGGTGGATTTAATACGCTTACTTATCTTGTTTCCTTTCAATCCTTCCTGAAACCACTCTGACACGATAAAGGAGTTTTACAAAGCATAAAACTACAGTCAATCCTCATTTTTTTTTCAGTCAATCCTCATTATTTGCCCATTCTGTATCTGCGAATTTGCCTATTCTCTAAAACGTACTTCTACTCCAAAGTCAATACTCATGGTGATTTCACAGTCATTCGTGGAGATGCTCAAAGATATGAAAAATTTGGGACTCCTAATGCTCATGTTCCCAACTGAAGCTGAACAAAGCCACACTCTGATTTCTTCCTTCAGCTCTCACACTATAAACAAGCATCTTTTTTTTTTCTTTCCTTTCCAAAAACTTTATTTATTCATTCATGAGAGACAGAGAGAGAGAGAGAGAGAGAGAGAGAGAGAGAGAGAGAGGCAGAGACACAGGCAGAGGGTGAAGCAGGCTCCATGCAGGGAGCTCGACGTGGGACTCGATCCTCAGTCGCCAGGATCACACCCTGGGCTGCAGGCGGCGCTAAACCGCTGCGCCACCAGGGCTGCCCTTTTTTTTTTTTTTTTTTTTTTTTTAAGATTTTATTTATTTATTCATGAGAGAGAGAGAGAGAGAGAGAGAGAGAGAGGCAGAGGGAGAAGCAGGCTCCATGTAGGGAGCTCGATGTGGGATTCGATCCCAGGACTCCAGGATCACGCCCTGGGCCAAAGGCAGGTGCCAAACCACTGAGCCACCCAGGGATCCCCACAAGCATCCTTTTCATAGTCTATTTAGAGGCATGTTTTTTGCATTTCTGTGCTTTTTGTTGGTAATTTTGCTGTCCAAAATTACCCCCAGGGGGATCCCTGCATGGCGCAGCGGTCTAACGCCTGCCTTTGGCCCAGGGCACGATCCTGGAGACCTGGAATCGAATCCCACGTCAGGCTCCCGGTGCATGGAGCCTGTTTCTCCCTCTGCCTGTGTCTCTGCCTCTCTCTCTCTCTCTGTGACTATCATAAATAAATTTTTTAAAAAAATTAAAAAAAAGAAAAATGTTAAAAAAAAAAAAAAAACAATTCCCCCAGGCATGGTGCAGAAGCACTGTCCAGAGTTCCTGAACACAAGAAGGCTGCAATGCACCTTCTGGAGAGAAAATGCATATGGGATTCATTTCCCTCAGAAATACATACACTTCAGTACTGCTGGTCATGATTTTGATAGTAACAAATCAATATTATGTTTTAAAGGAGGTTTCTTTAACCATAAATACGCATAATACAAGGTTCTGTATTGATGAGTTGATGAGTTGATGAGGCGTGCAGATGATAGTTCTGTATTTCCTTGCAGCAATGGTTCAGTGTTTATAATTCAGTGTTTGAAGTAACTTCATAGGACATAATTATTGTAAATAATAAGAATTGATTCTATAATGGCAAAGACAGAAGAGAAGATTAGAATTAACTTTCATAAATTGCAAAGCAAAAAAATGGGCGGATTTAGTGCAGCAGAGAAACAAAGTGAAGCAACACCATGGGACAGGCCCAGAAACAGAGCCAGAGAGTGTACATAGAGCTCCCAACAGGTGAACTAGTTGAAAGTGCATGTGAAAAAAAAAAAAAGAAAGTGTATGTGAGAAGCCACAGGATCCCTATTTACTTACCCCCAACCCAGTACCTCAAGTCTTCCTAACCCAGGAAGGAAACCAGACATTTATCCTCTACAGTAGTTGATCCCAAATTGATTCTGGATTCTGAGCCACCACTCAGAGGATAAAAGTGACATCCTGAAATTGGGGAGTTAAGGGAAGGTCCACACGTTGAATGATAAGACCATTGGCTCTTTTTCCACCACTGAGCTCTGAGAACCTTTGCTACTAACCAGGCAGGAGACTGAAGGATGTCCCTCTGGAGATACTACCTGGGCCAAAGGAAAATACCAATATATATTGGGCAAGGGAGGGATGGATCACCCAATGAAACAGCCCTCTCAGATCATCCTATAGTGAAGCCCACTGGCCAAACAGTTCTCCTCCCCTAAACACACACACACACACACACACACACACACCTTCTAATCAACTTTTTTATGCCTTACTCTTTTTTTTAAGATTTTATTTTTTTATTTGACAGAGAGAGAGAGAGAAAGAGCACAAACAGGGGAGTGGCAAATGCAGGCTCCTCACTGAGCAGGGAGCCCCATGCAGGGCTCCATCCCAGGACCCTGAGATCATGACCTGAGCTGAAGTCTGATGCCTAACTGACTAAGCCACCCAGGTGCCCCACCTTACTCTCAAATATGAAGAGACAGCCAACAACTAGATACTTGAAGACAGTATCTAACATAAAAGAGACAAAGAAGAAAGAAAGAAAGAAAGAAAGAAAGAAAGAAAGAAAGAAAGAAAGAAGACAGACAACTCAGAGGAGACAAAAAAAATGCTGGAACGTAAGAAAATTTCTAAAAAATATCATAGGGGTGTGTATAGAATCAAATAATGGTAGAATATTCATGGAACAAGAATAGGAAGTTTTAAAAAACATGCAGAGAAATGAAAAGCAGAAACTAAGTTTTAATTTAAAAATTTGAGGGGGATCCCTGGGTGGCTCAACCATTTAGTGCCTGCCTTCGGCCCAGGGTGTGATCCTGGAGTCCTGGGATAGAGTCCCACATCAGCCTTCCTGCATGGAGCCTGCTTTTCCCCCTGCCTTTCTCTTTGTGTGTCTCTTTAAATAAATAAATAAAATCTTTAAAAAAATAATAATAATTTTAAAATTTGAAATGTAAATTGAGAAAATCTCCCAGAAAATAGAGCTGTAATACTAAGAGTATGAGAGATGAAGTAAAATTATGAGGAGACAATTTTTAGATATCTAATATCCAAATTACAGGAGTTTCCAAAACATGACAGAGAAGCTGAAAAGGAGGAAATTAACATTGAGACAATTTTTGTTTAATTTCCTAGAACTGAAGGATATCTGTTTCCATAGGAGAGGGTCCTTCTTGGGACCAGCAAAATGGATTACAAAAAAAAAAAAAAGATCTACACCTATACTAAGACACATCAACATGAAATTTCAGAACATTGAGCAAAGAGGATTCTAAAAGCTTCCAGGAAAGGAAAAGAAACAACAGATCTCATACAAGGGATTAGGAATCAAAATGACACCTACTTTCTCAATAGCAATTCTGAGTGCCAAAAAACACTGGGACAATCTCTTCAAAATCCCTAGAGAAAATAATTTCCAGCTTCAAATTCTATGCTCAAACTATCAATCAAATTCAAGATGTTTCTCAAAATACTGATCCACCATGGATGCTTTCTCAGGAAACTACTAAAGGAGGGATCCACCAAAAAGAGGCTGTTCACAAGAAAGATAGAAACATGATACATTGGTTTGTCTGCATAAAACCAATGACCAAGTAAAAACGGCTTAAGCAAAAGAGTTGATTCTTTCCTTATATAACAAGAAATCTGAATATTGATCAAACCAAAAATTAAGATTAGGAGAATGAGTAAAGGGGAAGTTGGTGTGTATTTGGGGAGGGCACCAGATCCACATATTCCTTGTAGAAAATCAATACAGAATATCTACAATTGAAGCAAAATAGAAGAAATAGCAATATAAGCAAATTATAAATTCTAGAGGCATGAAAGAAGATACAGCTAAAATACTATCATAAGTATTCAGGGCAGCCCTGGTGGCTCAGCAGTTTAGCGCCGCCTTCAGCCCAGGGTGTGATCCTGGAGACCCAGAATGGAGTCCCTGCATGGAGCCTGCTTCTCCCTCTGCCTGTGTCTCTGCCTCTCTCTCTCTGGGTCTCTCTCTCTGTGTCTCTCAGGAATAAATAAATAAAATCTTAAAAAAAAAAAAAAGTATTCAACAGAAAAGAATTGGAGTAGGGAGGAATGGACAAAACAGTACAATTTTTCATTATGAATTTGATTTTCTAAACCACAATAACTTTGATCAAACGTGTGTGTAAAAAAAAAAAAAAACATGTGTGTATATGTGTGCATGTATAGTGGTGGTGGTGGTGGACTGGTAAGTGGAAGCCAAGCCAGGGATTTGGTGTCATGGAAACTGGTGATGCTCTGAAGCCCGAGGCATCATTAAGTGAGTCTGTCAGCAGAAGGCAGAACCCCAGCCATTAGGCAGAAGCTCAAAGATAGAATTTCTCTCCCTAGAGAGAAACAAGGTAGATCTAGGCAGGCCAGGTTCTCTAGGGACTGAGGACTGGTAGGTTTCCAAAGCAGGGAGTCAGGCACAGGAAACAATGTAATGTGGTGACTTGGGTATCAGAACTAGGACACCAGGTTGGAGCCTGTCTGGCAGCCAATGTGAGCAGAAGCTGAGGCCCAGAGTACTTGAGGCTCACTTTTTATCTCCTTCTTGCCTGAGCTCAGAACCAGAATCAGGCTGAGCATGGCACATGAGGGCAAAAAAGGAAGCAACACTAGAAACCTGTGTGGCCTGACAAACACTATGTCAACACCAACTACTGGATCTGAGAGCTGCAGGTCTTTGTCTTCCTTTAACATGTCTGTTACTCCCCAACTAGGTGCCATACATAACTCCCATAAAACCTACCCCCAGGAGAAATTAAACTGCACTTCATCCATATAATGAACTAGTCTGCAGCCAATGAAACAAACGTTGCTGTTTCCTGGGAAAGCTTTTCTTTCTTGATACAGATGCCATTTCCTACTTCCTCTTTCCCTCCTCTTCATGCTTGCAACATGCTCCCTGGAAATGGGCAGGGCATCTTGCAGCCCTGCAGCAACCGCATTTTAAGGATGGTAAGAAAGAGGGCAGCCTGGGTGGCTCAGTGGTTTAGTGCCGCCTTCAGCCCAGGGCGTGATCTTGAAGACCCAGGATCAAGTCCCACATTGGACTACCTGCATGGAGCCTGCTTCTCCCTCTGCCTATGTCTCTGCCTCTCTCTCTCTCTCTGTCTCTCATGAATAAATAAAATCTTTAAAAAAAAGGGGGGGATCCCTGGGTGGCTCAGCGGTTTGGCGCCTGCCTTTGGCCCAGGGCGTGATCCTGGAGTCCCTGGGATTGAGTCCCACATCAGGCTTCTTGCATGAAGCCTGCTTCTCCCTCTGCCTGTGTCTCTGACTCTCTCTTTCTGTGTCTCTCATGAATAAATGAATAAAATCTTAAAAAAAATAAATAATAAAAAAAATTTTAAAGGATGGTAAGAAAGATAGATAGATAGATAGATACTCAATGAAGGCATCATTGAACCACCTAACCCAAAAATTCTTGATGCCTGAAATAAAATAACTAAACACATTCCTAACTGATGTGACTTCCCAATGTGATGGGAATGGATTTGACTGGAAACCACACTTCCAGGCTTTTTTTAATATTTCAGAAATTCAAAATTCACTCCTCTATAATCTACTAGGGGTAGAAAATGAGTTCAATATTCTTCCCCAGGACTCCTATCTGGAGTAATTACCTCTCCACAAACAAAATCCACAAAACTCATCCTCAAATAAAATTGCCTGAGAGGACTGTGGAGAACTGAAAGTGTGTACACTTAATCACACATTGCCTTATCACATCCTAATTGGCAATATTTTTCTATCCCTATTGTACAGATGGGAAAACTGAGGGGTACACTTCCCCTAGGTCCAAACAATTCATTAGGATCATGAATTACAAAGCACACTTAACATCCTGAAAAGTTTCCTAAAAATTATTTTGAACATATCACATGAAGGACATTCATAACTAATTTAAAATTTTTTAGCCAACTTAAATGAATTGCTTGTTTTGAAAAGTCTGTAAGAAGTTTGTGTCATTTCACTAAAATGCAATTAAAGCAATTAAAAATATTTCCCAAATGCTTATGCGGACCACCACTGATACAAGCTGCTGCTATTCAGAAGGTGGTTGGAGAGTTCCCGCTGATTTCTCTACGTGGAAGAAACATATTGTTGACATCTTGTAAGAAAATAGTTATTCAATTTAAAATTTTTTTTATTTATTTATTTATGTTAGTCACACACACACACAGAGAGAGAGAGAGAGAGGCAGAGCCACAGGCAGAGGGAGAAGCAGGCTCCATGCACCGGGAGCCCGACGTGGGATTCGATCCCGAGGCTCCAGGATCGCGCCCTGGGCCAAAGGCAGGTGCCAAACCGCCGCGCCACCCAGGGATCCCTAGTTATTCAATTTAATGGATCAGTACAGAAAACAAAACTCTGTTTGCCAAGCAGAATATTTTGCTGTGTTTGAGTTTCCTCTGGTCTAAATTTGCAAGTTTTGAATGCTGCTTTTCAAAGAATGTACACAAATGGCACTTGCTACGGCCTGCTTCATTCATTAAAACAAAATGAACAGCACTATGCAGTCTCTTTGAAAGGTAATTTGGGCTTTCTTATTTAATTAATCCATTACACTTAACCTTCCAGTATTTTACTCTCTGAAAATCCTGCAACCATTATTAACACTCTACAAATATGTTTTACATTATTAAATTTTAGAATTTAGTACCCATTAAAATTCTCAGCAGAAATATTGTTATTAAATGAGTTCATTAAACCTAACCACACAAATTAACAGTCAAATGTTCAGGAATACTATATAGCACTGGGTCATATTCCATATTCATAACTCCTCAGCTAATTCTAGCTAATGAACATAAAAACTCTCAGAAAAAAAAATTTTTTAAAGCCCAGAAAGTTACCGAGACCACATGTATGTCTGCAAAAACAAGCGCCTCCAAGATAAATGTCCAGGCTTGTAAACAACTTGCTCCTCATCACATGTACTATCAGTAATTTTCAGGGAAGTGCACAACTAGTTCTAGCTCCTCCTTCCCTTATGCCTGCAATGACATGACTGGAAATACTGTGCATTTTTAGTTTGACAATTAATTACTAGTCTTAGCTGACCACCACCCAGCATTTTTAGAGGGCTCCAACATAAAAAGTCTTTAGCCTCTAGCACAAGAATGATCTTTCAACCATAAGGAAAAAAAACTGAATTTCAAGCAGAGGAATATCAACAGATTTTAATGCATAACTAATGGCTCCCATCCTGTGGGGTGGATGCAGTGATGCAGCACCAGACACCCTCTTTATGGGCTGAAGCTGTTACCAATGTTACATGCTGAAGGTTCATGATGGAGTCCCTTTCTGAGAATTGCCCTCTGTAAAAGGGGACTTCCTTACCCAAAGTTACACCCCTTCCCAAGAAACAGCCAATATCTAGTGACTGGTTGATAAGGACGTGCAAAGGCCTGGCCCTTTTCTTGAACTCTTGGATGTGCTGAAGTCCTATCTTACTTCCAGAGCTTTCCATAAGATCAGTTGAGACATCTTGTAAAAGTGTCACAGTTCAATTTCCCAATCTACCTAATCCCACTTCCTGGGATTCCCTCACAGGTGCTGAGGACCCCAGAGTGCTTCCCAATAAGGCTTCTGCACCCAAATCCCCATCAGAGTCTGTTTCCTGGGAAACCAGACCTAGGACATCCCTACCTAAAGAACCCAAACTCAAAGAAGGATTTAAGAGGAACTCATCCGTATAGTTCAGCTTTCTGTTAAGAAAGAAAATTAATTCCAACCAAACTCTGTTGAACTTCCTAGATCAAGGGTCCAATTCTTCATAGTCCAAAAGATACTAAACAAAACTTAGACTGCCCAATAGAAGAACTATCTTTGAAGCCCATAGGTTCACTTAACATAACAGATGGTATCAGGATGAGTTGCTTTCCAGTTTAGCAAATAACCTAGACCTCTTGGTAGTTCTGTTGGGTCAGAACTTATTGTATCTCTAATCACACTATTCCTGAGTATCTCACTATCCAGCAGCTCTCTTTCACTAAGGCAAAGGGGGAAAAAACCCCTTTATGTACACTCTTTTGTGAGGGAGGGTGCTATGGACTGAATCGTGCCCCCTACCCCCAAATTCATAAGTCAAAGCCCTAACCCCCAATGTATGGTGTCTAGAAATAGGGTCTTTTGGAGGTAATCAAGGTTAAATGAGGTCATAACAGTGGGGCCCTAATCCAATAGGCCTTCTGAGAAGAGAGAGACATTTCTTTCTCTGCCATGTGAGGGCACACCAAGAAGGTGGCCATCTACAAGCCAGGAAGGGAGCCCTCATCAAAAACCAGATCAGCTGACACCTTGATCTTGGACTTGCTGGCCTCCAGAAATGTGAGCAAGCAAATTTCTATTGTTTGAGCTCCTCAGCCTATGGTCTTTTGTGAAGATCATTCAGGAGGTGAGGGGTACGTAATATAAGTGAACCACAGTACTGTGCTAGTCCTCACAAAGGAACCATTTGTTTTCCTTTGTAGCTCAGCTTCTCTCCTTTCTCTCAACTGCCTTTCTTCAGCTCCTTTTTTTCTTCCTCACCCACTGTCAGTACCCTTAACTCCAGAATGCTGCACATTTTTATTTTCTGGCCCTGGCTGGACCAGCTGGTGTTGTTCCTTTCAGGACTTCAGAGGCTGCTGAGCAGTGGCCTAAGACTTATTCAGAGAAATCCTGAGGAGCTCAATAGTAAGGAGCCCCTAGAATTTAGAGATAGGCAGCTTCTTATCTAAATTAGCAAACATATAAAAAATAAATTAATTAACAAACATATAAACAGATGAATGAACAAAGAAACCAACACTGTAAATGAGGTTAGAAATCTACAGAAGTAATATATCCTGTGAGATAATCCTGTAGTTAGGGAAACACAAAAATCCAATCAAGGCCACATCCTTGTATACTCAGATATGAAAGGTAATCAGGGCAGATGCTGTGTCCTTCATGAATTTTGTTAACATGAATGAACTCAGCTGAGCCAGGTTACCTCTGACAGAATGATAAAATCTGGTTTCAGACTATAAGTTTCCATTAACAGTCTGAATAAAGCTCTTCCTGTTGGATTGTTGGTCTCCCTTGGTTATCTTAGGGGACAATACTGGGGTGAGCTGGGGCCATATTAAAGAAGAGCCTTGGGACGCCTGGGTGGCTCGGTGGTTGAGCACCTGCCTTTGGTCCAGGGCATGATCCTGGGGACCTGGGATCGAGTCCCGCATCGGGCTCCCTGTGTGGAGCCTGCTTCTCCCTCTGCCTGTGTCTCTACCTCTGTGTGTGTGTGTGTGTGTGTGTGATGAACAAATAAATAAAATCTTTAAAAATAAATAAAGAGCCTTGAGAGGCACCTGGATTGAGGTGGTTGAGCGTCTGCCTGCAGCTCAGGTCGTGATCCCGGGGTCCCAGGATCAAGTCCTGCACCAGGCTTCCCACAGGAAGCCTGTTTCTCCCTCTGCCTATGTTTCTGCCTCTCTCTGTGTGTGTCTCATGAATAAGTCCATAAAATCTTTAAAAAAAAAAAAAAGAGTCTTGAATGCAAATTTAAGATGGGCCTTTATTCTGTATGCAACCAGGGCTCAGCTCTGCTAGGGTAGTGACATGATGTGAGCATAACTGTATGACAAGAAGGTGACTCTGGAAGCATCTGAAGAAGAGGCTGAAACCTAGTATGAGTAGACAGGAAGGACAGTAGGCGAACTACTGTAGCTGCTCAAGATGAGAATGCGAAATGGTCTAGGGAATCAGAAGTGTGCCCATGAGGGGCGCTGCAAACAGAGAATCAACAACATATCTTGGCAACTTTGTTGGCAGGAGGGCATGGGAAAGACAGGGCATGGGTCTGGTTGACTGCGTGTGGAAAAGAGAAGAGAAAAGAAGCTGGTACAGAGGTCAGACAACTTGCTCCGTTTAGAGGGCAATTAGGACAGAAGAGGCTGCAGCTGAGGCACACTGCCAGGCAGCTGTAAATGAAGGGCATGGGCTCTGGACACAAGCTAGGTTACAGGCATAAGCTTCAGAGTTAAGGGTGGAGGATCAGTACTTGAAATTATGGAAATTAATATGAGTGGAACACGTGGAAAGCAGGAGAGGGACCAAGCCTGGGAAAGCTAACGTGTGTGGTAGGAAGAGCAACAGCCCAAGGAGGATAAGGGAAAGGGACAGGTCTCACAAGTGGCCATGGCCAATCTCACAGAGGAAGACATAGACATGGCCAACATGCACATGAGAAAATGCTCCACATCACTTGCCATCAGGGAAATACAAATCAAAACCACAATGAGATGCCACCTCACACCAGTGAGAATGGGGAAAATTAACAAGGCAGGAAACCACAAATGTTGGAGAGGATGCGGAGAAAAGGGAACCCTCTTACACTGTTGATGGGAATGTGACCTGGTGCAGCCACTCTGGAAAACTGTGTGGAGGTTCCTCAAAGAGTTAAAAATAGACCTGCCCTATGACCCAGCAATTGCACTGTTGGGGATTTACCCCAAAGATACAGATGCAATGAAACGCCGGGACACCTGCACCCCGATGTTTCTAGCAGCAATGTCCACAATAGCCAAACTGTGGAAGGAGCCTCGGTGTCCACCGAAAGATGAATGGATAAAGAAGATGTGGTTTATGTATACAATGGAATATTGCTCAGCCATTAAAATACCCACCATTTGCTTCAACGTGGATGGAACTGGAGGGTATTATGCTGAGTAAAGTAAGTCAATCGGAGAAGGACAAACGTTATATGTTCCCATTCATTTGGGGAATATAAATAATAGTGAAAGGGAATATAAGGGAAGGGAGAAGAAATGTGTGGGAAATATCAGAAAGGGAGACAGAACATAAAGACTCCTAACTCTGGGAAATGAACTAGGGGTGGTGGAAGGGGAGGAGGGTGGGGGGTGGGGGTGAATGGGTGACGGGCACTGAGGGGGGCACTTGATGGGATGAGCACTGGGTGTTATTCTGTATGTTGGCAAATTGAACACCAATAAAAAATAAATTTATTATTTAAAAAAAAAAACAAGTGGCCATGGCCTCAGTGGAGTAGAAAGTGCAAGCATATGCTGCCAGAGGAAGAAAGGGGATGAGTCTGAGGTGGTGAACAGATGGGGAGAAGCAAGGAGGGCATTAAGATGGAGAGTCGAGAAGAGGTAAAGAGCAGCCTGAATGGTGGTAAGGCCCAACCACCTCAGCTGCATGTGGTTTAGGCATTTGCTAGGACCATGGTTATGAAGTACCACTAACAGAGTAGCTTCAACAATGGACATTTACCGCCTTACAGTTCCATGGGCCAGAAGTCGGAGATCAAGGTGTGGGCAGGACTGTGCTCTCCCTGAAGGCTCCAGGGAAGGGCCTGTTCCAGGCTCCTCTCCTCCCTGCCAGTACTTACTTCACTCACAGCAGTGTAACTCTTAACTGCACACGGCAGTCTCCCCTGTTGGGTGTCTGTGTCAAATTTCCCCCTGTTATAAGGACATCAGTCACACTGGATTACGTGCTCAGCCAATTCCAGTATGAGCTGCAATGACCCTATTTCCAAATAAGGTCACATTCTGACATACTGGGGGTAGGACTTCAACATATAAACTTGGGAGGTCTACAACTCAACTCATAACAGTGAATGAAGAGCTTTCTGAGGTACAAGGAAGCTGGGGGCAGAGGTGCTATTCAAAGCATCCAGGCACTGACTCAATTATTTCTACGCCAACAGCAACAGGCCATGACAATGTGGCTTTCAAGGGGCACACCTGGAAGCAACAGCTTGGAAGTTAAGAATGTGGGCTCTAGAGCATGACTGGGTTTTCAGCTCAACTCTGCCACTTATTTATCACGTGGTCAGGGGGAAGCAAGTCACTTAAACTGACTTTTCCTCAATTTCCTATCTATAAAAAATCTATTCCATAGGGTTATGAGAACTAAGCACATTAATAAAGAGCACACCTAACATTATTATTCTTACTTTATATATGAAGACACTGAGACTCATACAGTTTGACTAACTTACTAAAGATCATGCATCTAGTAATAATCTACAGAAACCAAAAGTTCATGCTCATAACAATTGTTTTATTTTTTCCCGTATTAGCTATTAATTTTACCACTAAGTTGATATTAGCATTTAAATAAAAATTATATAAGTAAAAAAGAAAACCTTTTCTTTTTCTTTGAGGATTTATTTATTTATTCATGAGAGACACACACAGAGAGAGGCAGAGACATAGGCAGAGGGAGGAACAGGCTCCGCCCGGGGAACCTGATGCAGGACTCGATCCCAGGATCCCAGGATCACAACCTGAACTGAAGGCAGACACTCAACCACTGAGCCACCCAGGTGCCCCAGAAAAATTTTTCCTTAATTTACCAAGTTTTCCTCTGGGAAGGGTGGCAGAGAATAATTGGCTATAATATCAATTACAAGGAGATGGATCTTATTTAATGCAATCCCTATCAAAATAGCATTTTTAACAGAGCTAGAACTAACAATCCTAAAAATTTGTATAGAAGCACAAAGACCCCAAAGAGCCAAAGCAATCTTGTAAAAGGAAAGCAAAGCTGAAGGCGTCACAATTCTGGACTTCAAGCTATATTATGTAGTTATCAAGACAGTGTGGTACTGGCACAAAAACAGACACATAGATCAATGGAACAGAATAGAAAACCCAGAAATGGACCCACAACTATATGGTCAACTAATCTTCAACAAAGCAGGAAATAATATCCAATGGATAAAGGCAGTCTCTTCAACAAAAGGCATTGGGAGAACTGGACAGCAACATGCAGAATGAAACTGGACACTTACATAAGTTAATTCAAAATAGATTAAAGACCTAAATGTGAGACAGGAAACCATCAAAATTCTAGAAGAGAACCAAAGGCAGCAGCCTCTTTGACCTGGCTGTAGCAACTCCAGAGCTTAGACACGGCTCCGGAGGCAAGGGAAACGAAAAGCAAAAATGAACTATTGGGACTTTGTCAAGATGAAAACCTTCTGCACAGTGAAGGACACAATCAACAAAACTAAAAGGCAACCTTTGAAATGGGAGAAGATATTTGCAAATGACATATCTGATAAAGGGTTAATATCCAAAACATAAAAAGAACTTGTCAAACTCAACACCAAAAAAACAAACAATCCAGTTAAGAAATGGGCAGAAGACAAGAATAGACATTTTTCCAAAAAAGCCACCCTGATGACTAACAGTCCCATGCAAAGATGCCCAGCATCACTCATCACCAGGGAAATACAAATCAAAACCATGACGTGATACCACCTCACATCTATCTGAAAGGCTAAAATGAACAACTCAAGAAACAATAGATGTTGGCAAGGATGCAGAAAAAGGAAAACACTCTTTCACTGTTGGTGGGAATGAAAACTGTTGCAGCCACTCTGGAAAACAATATAGAGGTTCCTTAAAAAGTTAAAAATAGAACCAGCCTAAGATGTAGCAATTGTACTACTAGGTATTTACCCAAAGAATACAAAAATACTGATTTTAAGGGGCACATGCACCCCAATGTTTATAGTAGCACTATCGACAATAGACAAATTATAGAAAGAGCCAAAATGTCCATTGACTGATGAATGGATAAAGAAGAGGTAGTGTGTATACACAATGAAACATTAGTCAGGCACAATGGAAATCTTGCCTTTTGCAATGACATGGATGGTGTGTATTAGGCTAAGCAAAATAAGACAGTCAGAGAAAGACAAATACCATATGATTTCACTCATATGTAGATTTTAAGAAACCAAACAGAGGAATACAAGGGAAGGAAAGAAAAAAAGAGAGAAGAAACAAACCATAAGAGACTCTTATGATAGAGAACAAACTGAGGGTTGTTGGAGGGGAGGAGGGGGAGGTTCGACTAAATGGGTGATAGGCATTAAGGAGGGCACAACATTGTTGTAATGAGCACTGGGTGTGATATGCAAGTGATGAATCACTAAATTCTACTACTGAAACCAATATTACCTTATATATTAATTAACGAGATTTTAAATAAAAACTTGAGGAAAAAAAGCAAAAAGGACCAAGAATACAGAAGCATTAAAAATGAAAATAAATAAATAAATAAATAAATAAATAAATAAATAAATAAATAAAATGGAAATAAAATTGCCACATTCTCTTTTTCAAATATTAACAATACAGAGTTTGAACAGGAGAGAGAGTAATGAGATAAGAATGTCAAAACCTTATAAACCAGAGGTTAAGTCGGCTTCTATTTCTTCTTCCCTTCCCTCCCACTTTCTTCAGTATCTATGTTACTCCTGAGAATCCTAGATAATATTGAAAGAAGCATATATGGGGTAAGAGATTTCCAGCCTCTCTGTCAGCTTAATGCTTTAAAAATATTTTTCAAGCCTTCTTTAAAAGTTTATCTTTATTGCTGTCTACAATGACAAACATCCAGTGCTATGTTTACCCTTAGGAGTAAAACAGCTAAGACAATTTTATTTTGGTCCCAGTACTGTTTTCTTACAGAGGAAATAGGGAAAGACAAGCAGAAGCAAACAAAAAAGAGAGTCAAACACACTAGCTTCTTGCAAACTAGGATTTCTCATCCGTGTGTCCCCTGGCTGCCCTCAGCACAGAGCCTCACTCGGCCATGTGCTGAATAAACACTGGCTCAACTGACTGGGGCCCAAAAGGGAGAGGGGAAAATCCATTCTCTGTTATTATTCCTTTATCTTCTTTGTGTTCTGTGTCGTCCAGAAATAAAGGCAGGGAGGTAGGAAGTAGTCACACAGAATGACAATTACCTTAAGATTATGTAGGAGCACTGCCAAAAAAAAAAAAAAAAAGATCACGTAGGAGCATCACACTTCAAATCCTGAATTGATGGGGGTCATTGAATATTTGCATTTAACAAAAATCTGGGCAACAGATGATACACACATATACTCACATGTAGACATATACATATGCAACACTTGGAGATAAAACAGAAATAGTGCAGTGCTTAGAAGATATCTGTTTTTGCTCAAAATTCCCTGAGCCATACTTTGCGAAGCAACTCCCCAAGACGCCTCCACCCCCTTCTTGTCCTCCTTTGATTCTTTAGATGCTTTCACTACAAAGAGCTTCTTATCTCCTTTCCAGGTAATAGAGCTATTCCAGAACTCTAAAGAATTTTATTATTGATTAGGTTGCTCTTGGGTATAGAATGAATGGGTAAATATACTCTGTAAACTTTAGTGAGGGGGGGCAAGAAGCACCCCAACATATGCTGCTGTCATGCTGAATGTCTGCTCCTTCAGTGTCTTGTGAGTTTCTCTTTGGAAACTATCACATAGGTTGACAAATGCGTCCTAAAGTCAATCCTGAAGCTGTTGGCCATCATCAGTCTATAAAACCTAGTGACAGAGCAAGCAGAACTGTCAGGATCTGGGCAGGAAGTTAGTTTTCCTCCGTGGAATGCACAAAATGAGACTTGATCCCTAGTCCTAGGTCTCTGACAACTTATTTTGTGATCTTCAGCAAGAGATTTGTGTCTCTTGTCCCTCTGTTTCCTTACTTGCAAAGAAAAGAAAAGGAAAAGAAAAGAAAACAAGGAAGAAAGTATTTTCACTAGAAATTCTTAAGGTCCTTTCCACATCTATATCTTTGTGATTCTATATCTTTTTTTAAAAAATTTAATTTATTTATTCATGAGAGACACAGTGACAGAGGCAGAGACATAAGCAGAGGGAGAAGCAGGCTCCAGCGGGGATCCTGACGTGGGACTCAATCCCAGAATCCCAGGTTCACAGCCTGAGCCAAAGGCAGACCTTTAACCACTGAGCCACCCAGGTGCCCCTGTGATTCTATATCTGAAGAGATGTGTTCTTGGGGCCTCATCTGCCACATGATAAGGCCCAAGAGCTGAGTTAGATTAAGAATACCAGATATGGGGCAGATAAACCTGGTTTTAAATCCCAGTGACTCTTTCTTATAAGCAGTATGACTTTTGGAAAGAAACTTACATCCTTCTCTGAATATCATCTGTAAAATGGGGATGCACTTCACATCGTTATTGTGAAGATTAAATGTGGTAACTCCTAGAAAATTTACTCTTACTATCCTGGGATTACATTATGTCATAATGGTCTAAAGCAGAGTCATTCAACCAAATTGGGCTCAAGTTTATGTACAAAATGACATTTAGATATAACTTATAACATTCTAGAAAGGACCATATAAACAAATAATTTTCAAGTATCTTAGCACTTTTCTCATCACTATTAAGCACTGTGGGGAAGCTAAAAAACTATGGTATGGTCTCATCTTTCTTTTTTTTTTTTATTTTTTTTATTTATGATAGTCACACACAGAGAGGGAGAGAGAGGCAGAGACACAGGCAGAGGGAGAAGCAGGATCCATGCACCAGGAGCCCAACATGGGATTCAATCCCGGGTCTCCAGGATCATGCCCTGGGCCAAAGGCAGGAGCTAAACTGCTGCACCACCCAGGGATCCCTGGTCTCATCTTTCAAGAAATTTTTACATTTGGTTGGGGAAATCACTAGAATATATATGACTGTTATAATATAAAAACATTACACTTTAGTTGATAGAGAAGGGCTAATATTATAATTCATTTCCTAAATCCTATAGGAGAGAAGACAGAAATCAAAATGCAGGGCTTGTCCAGGAAGGTGTTAAGAGCTTTCTCATATGGACTTCCCTAGCTGGGAGGTGACTCATGGCAGGGTGTAGGGATAGTGTCTTCTGAGACCACAGTTTCTGAAACTAAATAAATATCACAGATACAATCTTTAGGGGCCAAGGATCACTCTGGGTAGACATTCCACAATGCAGAGCCAAGATCTCAACTAAGGAAATAATTAAAAAAAAAAACAGGTTGAAAAAGGGATCAAATGGAAAAATGGGAACCAAACTTCAATTTGGAAAAGATGTAAAGAGCTCAGGTTACTGACCAGTTAGGCAGATCAGAGCCAGGGGGTGGGAGTACAAGACTGCTGGTGATAAACAGGCTCAAAGTAAGGTTTCAGTCAAGTCCTACACTTGACTATGAAGTCATGCTGAGTGCATTGAAAGTGGCTAAAAAGGGACAGATGGAGGCTTGTATGAGGTGATGAGACAGGAGCCTTGAAATAAGGGGAGGAGTTAGACAGGTAGATGTAGATTGCTTAGGAGAAAGAGCATCTGAATAAATCACAGAGAAGTACAGTTAATGAATATAGTAAAAAACAAACTTTTACTAATGAAACTTGCCCCAGGGGAGGGAGGGGTGAATAATAACGTGGCAGATGCCCTCAGAAGGTCTCTCAGTTCCCTGGGCATCTCCCAACTGACAGGCCTAGGAAGCAAAATCCAATGGTCAGTCACAAATTTTCTGCCAGAGACCCCTACCACTGATGAGAGATGGAGAAGCAAAATCCTAGGCTGGGGCCTCAGGTAATCATCCCATTCAATCTTCTCCAGCCTCAGTATCCATATTTGTAACATACAGCCAATGACAATATGTATCCTGTAGGATTATTGCAAGGAATCAATGAAACAATGATGGATAGTGCTCAGCAAAAGGCTAGCACAGAGTAGGTGCTTAACTAGTGTTGGCCCTTATTAATATTAATGGTCACCTTATTACCTCTGGGCCTTTGCTACTGAGGCTGCCTTCACGCATTCCCTGCCCCCCCCCCCCCCCCCCCCGCCCCATCTTTCCTCACCCAGTTGCCGTGACAGCCCCCAGACTGGTCTATCTCTAGTTTGGCATTTCCTCTCAATGGAGCCTCCAGGTTCTTTTTTTTTTTTTTTCCAGGTTCTTTATTTAACACAAATCTGGATATTTTGTTCCTCTGTTTCAGATTCCTAAATAGATGCCTGCTGCCCTTAGGAACAAGTATAGATTCCTCCGGAATCTCAAGCCCTTCAACATCTGCTTCCTCCTGACTCTCTCAAATACTGTATTTTAACTATGTCTCCACAGCTCTCATCTCTGAGCCTTTGTATGTGTGGCCAACCCTACCTAGATTGCCTTGTCCCCCCTTATATGCCTGCCTCTTTGTTTTGACCTTCCCTGGCTTCCCTCTTTGCCCCATATTCAGTCGGATTACAACACCTTGATCTCTTTTTTTACCATGGGCACTTCACACTCTGCAGTGTAGTTATTCATTTACTTATCTGTCTCCTCAGCAAAGTGTTTCCATGGCAAGTATCACATATTTTTTGTCCTTGGAGTCTTGGCTTTTGTAGGTCCTCGATAGATGCTTGTTTAACGAAAAGAAGGAAAGAAGCAAGAAAGTAGGAAGGAAAGAGAGAGAGAAAGAGAAATAAGGGTGGAGGAAGAACCCTATCCTTTAAGAGAGCTGCAAGAAACTCATTTCCAGTCAATTTTTCAATAAGCAAATGAAGACAAGAGGAATAAGAGAGAACAGGAAAGAGAACGGAAAAGAAAGAAATGGGATTGTATCAGAAGTTTGATAATGACAGATAATTACTCTGGTTGATAGTGAAAGACATTACCTGATTTTTCATATTGCTGCTGGAATCATGGTGTGACAGGGACAAGTAATGTTATGCATGAGAGTTCACAACTTCTTCCTCTCCTCTCTACCTCCATCCCTACTGTGGATTTGCAGATTGGGTTAATAAGGCAGATGAATAGCCAACAAAGACAGATGGGGAATTAGAAAAACAAAACAAAACAAGTTCTCTTTGCAGTGAAGAAGAGAGAGCAGTATAGAACAGGTGTTGGTAAACATTTTTTATAAAGAGACAGGTAGTAAATATTGTATATTCTCAGTTCACAAGTGGTCTCCGTCACTAATTCTTTATTTTTTTGTACACTTTAAAAATATAAAAACAGGGCAGCCCCTGTGGCTCAGCAGTTTAGCACTGCCTTCAGCCCAGGGCATGATCCTGGAGACCCGGGATCGAGTCCCACATCGGGTTCCCTGCATGGAGCCTGATTCTCCCTCCACCTGTGTCTCTGTGTCTCTGTCTCTCTGTCTCTCTCTCTCTCTCTCTCTCTCTCTCTCTGTCTCTCTCTCAATCTCTCATGAATAAATAAATAAAATCTTTAAAAAATAAAATAAAAATATAAAAACTATTCTTAGTTTGAGGACTACACAAAAATAGGTTATAGGACAAATTTGGCTGGCAAGCCATAGTTTGCTCATCCCTGGTAAGTGGAGGAAGGGAAAACAAAAGAGCCTGAAGGCCTGGAAAGGGTGTCAGCTGAAAGTTGAAAGCAAGAGATGAGAAGAGATTCCGGAAAGCTACAAGGAAAACGATAAAGAGATATTGGAATTATTAAAACTATAGTTGTAGGTTGTGCATTGGGTGTCCTTTGCTATTCTTCAAGAATGACTGGATTGACTTTCTTTGAAGCAAGCAAAAAAGAAGCAAGACTGAGTCGTGTGGACACCACATCTACTTGGCCAACAACTGTATAGTCCACATCCAGACCATACAACTCTGAAGACAATCAAGGGAAGGGTGGGGTAGCCATTGTCCTTGAGGAAATCAGGGAAGGATGGGGCTTGGTCCTCAAGCCAATGTCTGGTTTCATTACTGGGACTCAAAGGACATCTGTCTCCTTCTTTTGTTGCTACTAACTCCTGGCTCTGTTAGTTATGCTAATGGAAAAGGCTTCTATCATTCATCAATTATTATAGCTCTTTTAGTGGTTAATTTTGTATTATAATTCTCTGTATTGAAGTCCTCGAATCAGTTTCTAGGCCAACTAACCCAATGATAAGAACAATAGTAATGTAAAGTGAGCTTTATGCTGAGTGAAGTATGTCAATCGGAGGACAATCATTATATGGTTTCATTCATACAGGAAATATAAGAAATAGTGAAAGGGATTATAGAGGAAAGGAGAGAAAATGAGTGGGAAATATCAGAGAGGGTGACAGAACATGAGAGACTCCTAACTCTGGGAAACGAACAAGAGGTAGTGGAAAGGGAGGTGGGGGGGATGAGGTAGGTGACTGGGTGCCAGGCACTGAGGGGGACACTTGATGGGATGAGCACTGGGTGTTATATGTTGGCAAATCGAACTCCAATAAAAAAATAAATAAATAAATAAATAAAAATAAAGTGAGCTTTACATTGCTTTGTGTCACTTATCCCCATAATAACCCTAGGAAGGAAGTACTACTGTGGATAAAAAAACTGAGGTTCAAAGAATTTAAGTAATTTATCCAAGGTCAGAGCTAGTAAAGGGCAGAGGTGTATGCTTAATGTAACACAATACAGTCTCCTAATCTGAATGATCACAAATCTGTATCTCAGATACAGCCCAGGCACTTAAACTCTCTCTACCTCAGAATATGGTCCCGAGTCTAACTTTCCATCCCCGCTTTCCAGGAATGCTGGAGCAGCCTTCTTTGTGTGAGTCCTACATTGGTTTCCAGGTACCAAATCTGGGGAGTCTTGGGAACCTGACATTCCTATGATTTGTAGTAACTGGACCAGGGCTCCCTGCATCCGCCTTTCCTCAGGTCTGATTAAACCTCTCTCCCTAAGGGTTTGCAGGTGTCTAGGTACATTATGGCCCCACTTTGATTTTTCTACAGCTGAATTTATGGCCAGAAAAGATCTTATAAATATCTAGTCCAGTCACCTCCTTTGACAGATGAGGAAGACCACATGTACAACATGAATACATTTTGACATTCTCTTATACATGGCTCATCTCCCAAGGATTTTTTTTAAAGATATTTCTTTTTTAACTGGAGACACTATTAAATTGGCTAGAACTCATATAAACACATCCTCCCCACATTCTCTCTCTCCGGATCAGCTTTCTCAGAGATGGAAGATGCAACTTCTGAGACTGTTCAATACACGGGGCCTCTGTGCTTGTGCCAAAAGTCCAGCAGTGTCTGGAACTGCCATGGGGCAGCCCACTAAGGGAAAGCGTTTTGAGACAGACGGCCAGCTGCCTCATTCCGGGGGAATCTTTGGAAGAGAGCCAGCAAATAGTTGTGGCTTTGTGGACCTTCTTCAGGAGTCTTGTGGGGCTGGAATCTGGCCATTATTTGGTGAGAGATGGCAGGGCCTGGAAAAGGGGAATAGGAGGAGGAAGAAGGAAAATGAGACTTATCTAGAACAATGCACTTGAATTGGGAAGGTCACTGCCACCATAAAATAAGGAGCACACACTACATCTCACAACAGGACAGGATGACATCCCATTTCTGTCATTCATCTCCTCTCAGTTTCCAAATGTTTTTAATTATGCCAAGAAGGATAGCCCTTATTTGAGAGATGGAGCATCCCGGGCAGGATGGGGGGATTGCTCCATCAGTGGATTCAGTCTCACATCTCCTTTCTTCTTGGTGTGTAACTTTTGAAGGAAGAGCACATGTGGAAAAGCTATGAATCTGGTAAGGACACTTAACTCATGAAAATATCATAGTTCCAGACACAACTGGCTTCACATAAGAAAAATCTTTCCAGGGTAAACATTTTGTTTAAGTATTAATCTTAAGTAAAGTGAGACACAAGAATAGAGTCCCCATAACAAAGAAAGGCAGCAAAGTCCTCAAGTAAGAGAATTCATATATCCTTCCTCAGACTGACAAACCCTACTGACAGAATGAGGGCCTTAGGTCCATGACCCCTAAGGTCTTTTATTTTTCAGATTTGATTCAGTGCCTTCAGCAATAATGCATACAGACCCCAGCTTTTTTTTTTTTTTTTAAGATTTATTTATTCATGAGAGAGACAGAGAGAGAGAGGCAGAGACATAGGCAGAGGGAGAAGCAGGCTTCCTGCGGGGAGCCTGATGCAGTACTGGATCCCAGAGCCCCGGGATCATGACCTGAGCAGAAGGCAGATGCTCACCACTGAGCCACCCAGGTGCCCCCAGACCCCAGCATTTAACAAGATTTTGCATGTTTATTGATAGAAATAAATCTCCTGTTTTTGCATATTAAGGAGTTCTCAATATTTTTTCCTGGCATTATAAATTTGTCACCTTAAGAAAATCAGTACCAGGGCAACTGGTATAAATATATATAGCATGTCACATATATATGGCATGTAACAGATAAAAGTTAAAAAAAAAAAGCACTGGAGAGTGTTTTTAGTCCAGTGCTTTAATTTACCATTAATGTTCACCTACTCATCAGTGCCCAATCTCTAACAGTCATCAGGAAAATCCTACAGAGGGCCAGCTCATCTACTTACTGGGAATAATACAGCACAGTTTGTTCACTAATCAATTGTGTAATCACTCTCAGGTCAGGGAGGATACTTAACAAAAAAAGTTTGATATCTCTCAGTCCCAGCGATTTAAGTGAGAGAAAAACAGCTTATAGTAAAAGTTATAGAATAGAACCTATAACGGAAGCTAAAAGAAACAAGTTACTTAACCAGGAAAAGATACAGCTGAAGAATGTTCTAATAAAGGTCTTCCTGCATGTGTGAAAAGCAGAAAAGGTGGTTGAGGAAAGGAAGAACAAGAGTAAAATAAGACTGATACATACAGTAATGTCAGGGATTCAACACTGTAACTGGGAACTGAAAAAGAGTTGTCTCCTTCCTTCCTCCCCTCCCCTCCCGTTTCTCTCTCCCTCCCCTCTCCTTGTCCTCCTCCCTTCCTCCCCTCTTCTCTCCCTCCCACACTCCCTCCCTTTTTCCCCTCCTCCTCTTCTTCCTCCTCCCCCCTCCCCTCCCCTCCCACTTCCTTCCACAGAGTGCACCAGGTATGTACTCTCAACAAGACACTAGCCGGTACTGCCTCCGCAGTGGCCAGTCACCCATTTTCTCCTGATGGTTTCTATGGACTTTTATCTAAAGACAAAGGGACAAATAAGGAGTTATCTTACCTAAGATTCTTATCTTTTGAGGGAAGCAGAGCAGGGTAAAGTGAAACGGGAAAAGAGCAGTATTGAAACTGGGAAGAGTCACTGAGTAGGCTCTGAGGGGAAACTGCCCCTGGGTTACAGGTATGAAGCCACAGGGCAGGCTGCATGTGGGTCTGGGAGAGGAAAGAAGACAAAAACAGACCACGAGTTTACATCTTTGGTCACATGTGTCTAAACTGATCCTAGCAGTATCAACAAATCACAACAAATAAATGATGATATTAAAATATAGGTATTGCCTGATTAGAAACTTTTTAAAATTTATACTCCTGCATGGAGGGAAAAAAAAAAAGAAGACCTTTGTTTTGATGGGGAGCCCTGGGAGGTCTCACATGTAGGTGGAGAATACAGCTGCATTTGGAGCACGATTTATTCTATTACAAAAAAAGTTTACTTTTTCCTTTACAAAAGGAACACATACTCGTTATGTACAATTTGAGGAACGCATTGCCAATATTTTAGTGAATTTAAGATATGATTTGACAGACATTAGAAGGGTCTCCCCCCCGTATATACCCTCTCCCAAGTCTCCCCCAAGAATGAAATTCTTTCATTAGACTCTTTCCTTGACTTAAAGTAAAAGTTCAGAATTAAAATCAAATATTGGGTTTGGAAGAAATATCATTAAATGTTACCTTGTTATCAATACCTTACCTTGAATTAGTTTATTAATTTAAGCCTGGAGAACGACCTCTAGGAACTTGACAGGCCACAAAGGCTTAGGCTGCTGAAGGGTCTCTGGGAGGAAGGAAGGAGCTGCATGCTCCCATGGGCTCAGCTGTGGCCTGCCCTGCTGAGGACCCAGTGGCTCTAGATAGCAAATATAACGAACAGTGTTTGACTGACATGGTGCTTCCAAACCCAGCAGCATCATGAACAGAGCTGCCTGTGAACCATAGGATAAAGCTCTTTGGCTAGGACCATTTGCTTATCAGACCCTTAGGGGACCGAGCATGCTTCTGAAGCCACTTAACAGATGTTCTCACAGCACACACTATGTTAAGAAATGCTTGTGAGGTAGTTCAGAATTTCCATAAGGCTCTCTAAAGAGGATTTTGGAATTCTTTTCATAAGCATTTTGAAACACATTCGTCTTAAACTGACTCTTCCAAAGTATGTACGTACACACATGCCTGAGGAAATGCAGCCTCAAGAGGGAGCATTTCTGCAATGCACCATCATCATCTTTGGTCTACAGAACACAAATTCCTCAAGTACTTTTACAAAGACGTACCTTTCTATTCTGGAAAAGGGCAGGTAGTCTTCTTTCTTATTGTCAAAATGTATTAACAGAAGAGCCTGGTAGGTTCTTTTTTTTTTTTTTTTAATTTTTTTTATTTTTATTTATTTATGATAGTCACAGAGAGAGAGAGAGAGAGGCAGAGACACAGGCAGAGGGAGAAGCAGGCTCCATGCACCGGGAGCCCGACATGGGATTCGATCCCGGGTCTCCAGGATCGCGCCCTGGGCCAAAGGCAGGCGCTAAACCGCTGCGCCACCCAGGGATCCCAAGCCTGGTAGGTTCTGACTCATCCTTCGTGAGGATAGCACTTCCCCTCCTTTGGCTTCTCCTCCTCCATTCTCTCTCTGACCCACATCCTCTCTGCTTGTTTTATTCTCATGCATATTTCCTTGTCCACCAACTGTGTATTCTCCTTTCCTACCTATGACGTAGGCCAGCACATGCCACCACAGTTTAGCCCCTTTAAGTGCCACTCAAGAAGCTAAATAAGAATTCCTGGAATCCCTGGGTGACTCAGCCATTTAGTGCCTGCCTTCGGCCCAGGGCATGATCCTGGAGACCCAGGACTGAGTCCTGCGTTGGGCTCCCTGCATGTAGCCTGCTTCTCCCTCTGCTTGTGTCTCCGCCTCTCTCTGTCTCTCATGAATAAATAAATAAAATCTTAAAAAAAAAAAAAAAAGAATTCCTACCTAGTGGCATTCTTCTGACCACACCTGATGATGCCCTCTCACCTCTACTTCAAACCCGAGATGAAACCAAACTGTCTGGGAGCGCTTCGAGTGGAGTGTGGGGTAGGGTTGGGGGTGTCTGTGGAGAGATTAGAGAGAGGGAATGTACCTTTATTATAATAACAACAGTGAACACTTATGAAGCACTTAGTGTGTCCCAAACCCTGCTCTCCATGCTTGACATTTATGTGAAGCTCCATAATTAAATATTACTTTTTCGGCAGCATACTTCAAAGCAGAAAAGAGATTAGGCTCCATGTCCAAACCCTATCATTTATAATGACCTGCATGAAGTAATTTAGAGAACCTCTTCCCAACCATTGACATGTTTCTATGTATGCAAATAAATATATACAGATATATATATATATATAAAGATATATAGATCACAAAATATTAAAAGAAAATGGCTAAAGGTAGAGAAAAATAATACTAAGAAAATGTGTTAAATACTTGACAGAAGTTGTATTTCTTTATATGTAGACCCTCTGCGGGGGCCTTCCTTCTCTCTGTACTATAACAAAAGGCCTTAAAGTAAAACAAGAGATTCTTCAGGAAGAGATGAAAAAAGAGTAATAATTCAACAACTAGCTTTTTATTTATTTATTTTTTAAAGATTTTATTTATTTATTCATGAGAGACATAGAGGCATACAGGCAGAGGGAGAAGCAGGCTCCAGGCAGGAAGCCCGACGTGGGACTCGATCCCAGGACTCCAGGATCACACCCTGGGTGGAAGGCAGGGGCCAAACCGTTGAGCCACCCAGGGATCCCCAACAACTAGCTTTTTAAATTCAATTTATAATTTATCCAGAACACTTATTTATACTATCTTACTGGTCACCATGACAACCCTATGAGGCAGATACCACTTACATAATGCTCACTTCACAGATTAAGAAAACTGAGGTTTGTAACTGTCAGACTATACACCAAGTATTTCAGTTTTCTACTGCTGTGTAGCAATCTACTCCAAAATTTACTGGCTTAAAAAAACAATTTATAATTATTCATGGCTCTGCAGGTCAACCAGGTTGGTTGGGTAGTTCTTCTGGTCCACAAAGCATCAACTGGGAGGTTGGCTGAAGCTGGAACAACCGAGATGGCCTCACTCTCATGGTTAGCCATGGGCAAGGCACCTCAGTTCTCCTCCACTTGGTCTTTCATCCTCCAAGACTTCTCTTCTTATGATCTCTTTAGTAGGATAGCCCAGATTTCTTTCCTTATATGGTAGGACTTCCAGAAGGACAAAAATCGAAACTGCCAGGTCCCTTAAGGCTAGGAAGTCACACAGAATTACTGCCACTGGCTTCCACCAGTCAAAGCAAGTCACGATCAACCAGATTCAAGGGGAAGGAAATAGATCCAGTCTGGTTGATGGAGAAGCCACACACATGCACAGGAATGGGAAGAACTGTGGGCAGCTATCCTTGCAGATAACCTACCACACTATGAGGAGCATAGGTGGGACTTAGGAAGATCAGTAAGAATGCCATCATGTTCAAGTCTGGGGTTATGCTTTCATCACAGACACATACACAGGTGCAGGGCCATAGTTCCCCACCTGCTCTCAGGTGGCACTGGCATCATTGCAACTATGCCTTAATGAATCATTTGCTTGGAAGGCAGAGACGAAACAGGACCCATACATAATTGTTTGTTGATTTGACTTTATCTGCCTGATGCTAATGTTCTCAGAAAGGGCTTTGAGAACAAGGTGTGAGGTGACAAATGACTGGCTGAGCAATGGCTACTTGCTGATGAATGTTAATGGCAAAGAGCCACTTGACAGCAGAAATCCTGGGAAGAAGGTTGTCTAGATGACTAATGCACAGCCTTATTGAATTTTCCAGCTTGAAAGCACATTTTAGCAATCACCTCTAACAAATCCTCTCCTTTGACAGACACATTGTCACAGTTGGGATTCTTTTAGACATGACACTCTTTTTTTAAAAAAAGATTTTATTTATTTATCCATCACACATACACACACACACACAGAGGCAGAGACACAGGCATGAGAAGCAGGCTCCATGCAGGGAACCTGATGCAGGACTCGATCAGGGGACTCCAGGATCATGCCCTGAGCCAAAGGCAGGCGCTAAACTGCTGAGCCACCCAGGGACCCCCTAGGCATGACACTCTTATGATGCCAACTCACCTAACATACCCACTCATTCTGGTCCCAGCTGATCCCAGCTGATCCCAGCTGCCTTCCAGGTGTTTAATGTGTCTCCACAGTTAAACTGGACAGGACAACAGGAAGGAAGTCATAGAAGAGAAAGTCTATGGGCTGGGGGTGGTGCTGGGACTAATTTAAGAATTATTAAAGTAATGAATATGAAATAATATTTTTAAAGAACCTCCTAAAAATCTGTTCCTATTCCTCCTTATTTAGAAAGGATGGCTTAAAAAATAAATAAAATAAAATAAAATAAAAAGGATGGCTTTGTTTTTGCTTTCCTATAATTCAGTAGGTTCTGTAGAAGAATCTGAGGCTCGAAGCAGATGGGTGGTGGTGGTTTCCTTGATAAAGTGTCACTCTGCTAGTTGAATATCAGTTATAATAAAACCCTAAGGAAGACTAATTGAACGAAACATTTTAAATTATTTTAACTATGTAAATGACTTCAAAGAGAGAAGCATCAACAAAAATTATATGGAGAGCATATAAATTCAAAAAGATGCTCCTACATCATCCTCATTAACTGGAAGTACCGAAGTTTGCTCCATGAGAAGGACAAACATGCTATTATACAGAATATACTAAAAATATTAATCTGAGATTAATAATATGCACCTGTGCATGTAGATTCATACACTAAATAGTATTAAGCAAACAATAACTGACTGAAATGAATTACACCTTGAGGATGTACACATACAGGTGCTCAGAGGTGTCACCTCATCCTCTGCCATCTGTCCATGGTCTCCAGAGTAAAATCCAAACTCTTTCACTAAATACACCCCGTCTTTTATGCCCCCTACCTCCCACCTTTTGCCTCCTCTCTCTACACTGCCACAGCTCCAGTCCTACCTGACTTCTTGTGTGCGGCCCGTGCGTGCGCACGCGCGCGCGCGCGCGCGCACACACACACACACACACACACACACACACCCAGCACTGCAATCCCACTCTCATTCTTTATCCTCTATTTGGAAAAGCCTTCCTCGTGCCCAGCACTCAGCTCAGCTGATGCTGCATGCCAGTGGCTCCAGGCCCCTCCTGGGCAAGCCAGCCTGCAAGGGCACCTGCCCACCTGCATAGCTTTCCTTACCTGCATGTCCACCCTTCCCTGGACTGAGGCTCCTCAAGGACAGAGGTGGCATCTTTTATTTTGCCTTCTCACCACCACTGCCACCTTCCACCCACACATGGTAAGGATTCAATAAATATTATTTAGCGAATAAGGTCAGGGGTCTGCTATAATTAATATAATTTATATGATAGGCACTCAGAATAAATTTCCACACATAATCCTCACAGCAGCCCTCTGAGGTGGAAAGTACAGGTCTCCAAGTTACTTAGAGTTCGATACAGTTTGAATTTTAGAAGAGCAATGTGTTGTAATGAGAAGTGTGCATAATACCCCCAGAGAGATTTGGGTGGCACTGATAATCATACACCTGTAATCAACAACCAGAGGCACCTGGGGAATCAGCAGTTGAGCGGCTGCCTTCTGCTCAGGGCGTGATCCCAGGTCCTGGGAACCAGTCCCACAGGGGCTCCCTGTGGGGAGCCTACGTCTCCCTCTGCCTGTGTCTCTGCCTCTCTCTGTGTATCTCTCATGAATAAATGAATAAAACCTTTTTTTAAAAAAATCAATAACCAAACAATCAGCCACACATATGAACAATCACACTAAGTGATATAAATAAAGACTATAAGTACTCTGGTCTGTTCAGGGTCAAATTTTACTTCCTAGTGAGTTTGTAGCAACCTTATGAAAAAGCTAATAAGTTTTAAAGCTTTTTGGATTTCAGAAATACTAACAAAGGAGCATGGTGCTGCACAATGGTCCCTATATATTTTAGAAATGAAGAAAAAGGCACAGAAAGGTTAAGTAACCTACACAGCGAAAAAACTAGAATCCAATGCCAAACTCCAGAACCTACGCTTAAAACCTGTAAAAAGGTTACAATGATGTAGCATTTGGTACACACAAAATAATATAGGTGACATCTGTAAATTAATGCCTATGAACTAAAATAATAAAATAAAATTAACCTGCTACCCAACTTACATAGATGAATCCTGATCTTTACCACTGCCTCCTTTGGGTACAACAGCCCAGGGCAGGCGAAGGCTGAGTTATTTATGGCTGTTACACATGCTGAATTTTAATGATTTTGAATGTCAGATTCCTGGGTGGGGCCCAGGAGATCAAGTGTTTGTAGCTGAAGTTATTTCTAGCTTTTCATCATTGCCACAGGTAGATTTGGGGAATGACTTAAATGAAAGGAACCCTGTTTCCATTGGAGATGCTAACAATCAGGAGGCAGGTAAGAGGTTCAAGATTGAGGCCTTTGACACGTCCTCAGAGGCACCTTTTCAGTGTGTTTCCCTCAGTGGAAGAGCCACAGGCACTCTCTCTCAGGTGTGCCCACTTTTTATTAAACTAATATTTGCATTGATATCTCTTTCCCTGGGCATATTTCTCATCAGCATTCTTTCCTCTTTTCTTTCTCTTTCCCCTGACACACACAAGACACAGACTGCATCAGTGGCTCACCCACAGCTGACAGAACTTCCAGCAAAATGGATAATGGCTTCACCCCCATTAAAAGCTGACGGAGGAATGTGGGAGCCAGCACACTGCTCCACGCTCCCCTAATAGTCTCACCCTCTACATTGTAAGCATTGTGCCCATGGAGCTGCAAAAGAATCATTTTTAAGCCTCTGTTTCTTCTAAATGTAGCTTGTCCCATCTGAACAGAATTTGGGAGACAGATATATAGCTTGCTGCTTTACTTGTGGCTGCTGCTACTCCAAGGATGATGGCCTGTGCACCTGCGGCATCTGCAACAAACACCTGGGAGCTTGCTAAAAATGCAGAGGGACACCTGGGTGGCTCAGTGGGTTAAGGGGCTGACTCCTAATCTCAGCTCAGGTCTTGATCTCAGAGTCATGAGTTCAAGCCCCATGCTGTGTGTGGAGCCTCTTTTTAAAAAAAAAAGAGAGAGAGAGAAGGGAGGATGGAAGGAAGGAAGGAAAAGAAAAGAAAAGCCAAATCTCAGGTCCCACACCAGAACTGCAGAGTCAGAGTCTGCAGTTTAATAATACCCCTAAATGATTTCTATGCACACTGAAATTTAAGAAGTACTGATTTCTGGAACTTTATCACATTTATTTTATTTTATTTAAGAAACACAGCAATTACAATAAGCCAAGTACTCCTAAAAACAGTAACTTACTCTTTCAAATAGTAATTCGTTTCCCATTCTCAACAACCCTATTTATAATAATAGAATAGATAGATACTATTGTACCCCTGTTGTACAGATCAGGAAACTTAGGGATGAAAGTGTTAAATACTTGCCTAAAGTCACACAGTTTGTATATGATGGATTCAGGATTAGGACTCCAGAATCCATTCTGAACATCACAATTCTACACTACCTGCTTCTTGGATACAAGGAATAATCAGAACAGTTATTAAAGCCCGGACACACACACACACACACACACACACACACACACACACAAAGCCTGGACACTTTGCATCAGAAAAAAACACCCAGCAGTGTCTACAATAGCAACTATTCTGGAAGCTACAGATTACAGTAGAATCCCAAAGAGATCCTTTGCTCCAAAAAGATTCTTAATTCAGGAAGGGCTGCTAGAAGCAAAGCTTCTTTACATCAATCAGGCATCCAAGATAAGCAGGAGTGAGAGCTTACTAAACAAAGGGGGGCATACAACTAAATAAACAAAAATGATCACTTTACTGATACAGTTAAAAATGTTTTTAGTAATGAAGGTCAGTCTGAATGGTAAAGTAAAAACACTGAACCCATAGGCATGAGAGCCTTCCCCTGTTAATGCCCACATAGGCATTAGAAACTGAGAGGAATAAACATGATTTAAAAACTGGTACTCTTGGGGCAACTGGGTAGCTCAGTGTTTGAGTGTCTGCCTTTTGCTCAGGTCATGATCCTGGGGTCCAGGGATCAAGTCCCACACTGGGCTTCCTGCGGGGAGCCTGCTTCTCCCTCTGCCTATGTCTCTGCCCCTCTCTCTGTGAATACATGAATACATAAATTAAAAATCTTAAAAAAAAAAAAACTGGTACTCTTCTTGCTGGATTTGTCAAAGTAAGGCCAAAGTACTTTAAAACTAGTTGCAAACCAGTCGTAGAGCTGGGCCTCTGGCCTTCTGGAACTGTCCATGTGGTGATAAGACTTAAGCTGACCCAGCCATTCACCCAATTTCTACTTCTCTTGCCTCCTTTTATTTTATTTTTTTAATTTAATTTAATTTAATTTAATTTAATTTAATTTAATTTAATTTATTATTTTTAAATTGGAGTTCAATTTGCCAACATAGAGCATATCACCCAGTGCTCATCCCGTCAAGTGCCCCCCTCAGTGCCCATCACCCAGTCACCCCCACCCCCCACCCACCTCCCTTTCCACCACCCCTTGTTCGTTTCCCAGAGTTAGGAGTCTCTCATGTTCTGTCACCCTCACTGATATTTTCACTCATTTTCTCTCCTTTCCCCTTTATTCCCTTTCACTATTTTTTATATTCCCCAAATGAACGAGACCATATAATGTTTGTCCTTCTCCGATTGACTTATTTCACTCAGCATAATACCCTCCAGTTCCATCCACATCAAAGCAAATGGTGGGTATTTGTCATTTCTAATGTCTTGCCTCCTTTTAAAACACCTCACAGCTCTGCTCTCAAATCTGGACACAGACTTGGGCTTTCCTGGCTGCCTGTTTCATAGTCTCAAGCACAGTGCTCAGCAGAAATGGTGGGAAAAGCACCTCAGGCTGCACTCATTTCCTGAAGCCTCCAGAAAAGTAGATATTACCTGAATCAAAACAACATCTTTAATATATTTGGAAATATCATTAACAGTGTTGGATAGCTATTAGCACAGAATCTTTGCATTTACTCAATCCTGAGTTCAGGTGGTATATACAAAAGATAAAGGGCAGTTTTATCAGATCTTCTCCAGCAACTCTAGAAAAACCTAGAAACTTCTCAAACAGGATACTTTTTATGCTTATGGAAATAAATTGCTTATGCAAATTTTTAAAAAATGTGTGCCAGTTATGCAAAAATGTACCTTTTTGGTTTCATTCTAAGTAAAAGGGGACTACATTGATTCTCGCCACAAATATTTACTGCATACCTACAATGTGCCAGGTTACTGAGCCAGGACTGAGCATTCAGTGGTGAACAAAAACAGGCACAGTCCTTGTTTTTATGGAGCTTGTGGTTGAGTGTGCCAGAAAGACATTAATCAAGAATTCCCACAAATAAACATATCATTACAAACTTAAATAAATGCTCTGGAGGCAAGGAAGATGAGAGGACCAAGGAAGGCTGAAAGACTGACCCTCAAGCTGAGCACACAAGTTCAGGAATAGCAGATGTATTCAGCTGCATGAGAATCAAAAGGGAATTGAGAGCAGAATGCGCTGGAGAAATTGACATTCAAAGACTAGAGGGGCGCCTGGCTGGCTCAGTAGAGAGAACACACGACTCTTGACCTCAGGTTGTGAATTCAAGCCCCACATTAAGTGTAGAGATTACTTAAATAAATAAAACTTAAAAAAAAAAAAAAAAGACTAGAGTGGTTGCTAGACGGAGAGCCAGAGCCAGGAAGAGAGAGAACAAGATGAGGCAAGAGAGGAAGGAGGGGGCAGAACCATGCAGGCCTTTATTGGCCAAGTTGAAGTTTTTGCCTCACTTGGAGGGATTTAAGCAGGGGCCATATGAGCAGACTGGCATTTCAAAAAGAACTCGCTGGCTATCGTGTGAAGACTGGATTGGAGGAGGGCCCAAAAAGACACAGAAGTCAGCTAGGAATATTTCAGTCCTCCAAGTTTAGAGAGAATTAGGGTGGGAGTAATAAAGATGGAAAATAGTAGGACTTGGTGATGAAATGAATATGGGAGGTGGTGAGGGTGTCAAAAATGATGGCAAGATTTCTCCTGGCTTGTGTATGTGGGTGCATAGTCATCACATTCACTGAGATAGCAAAACTGGAAGATTAGATTTGGTGGTAGGAGATCATAAGTCCAACATTGGACCTGTGGATTTCAAGATGTTTTAGAAATATTTGGTGGGAGATGATAGTTACGCAGTTGAGATAGCAGGAGTCCCTTGGTTATGCAAGTCTGAGGCTCCAAAGAGAAGTCTGAGCTAGACACGTATGGTTTACAAATACCAGTGAAACTGTGGAGGCCGAGAAAAATTAAGGCCATCCCACCTAAAGTTTAGCATTAGCACAAGTACAGCCATCTTAGGCCCCTGTGAATAAGAGCTGAACTTTATGGGAAAAACTACAGAATGTCCTCGGCAGGGAATCCCAAATCAGAAAGACAACAGAGCCCACAACCGTGGTAGGAAGTCCCATATTAGAATGAGAACAGAGCTTAATGCCCTTAAGCCCCATATCAGAATGTAAACAGAACTTGAGAAATTCCTCCACCCCTTCTGAAAATCCCCTAGACCAGCCCATAAAAAACCCAGCTGTAACCCACTTCGGGGTCCAAGTCCCTGCCTCCGCAAGTCGGGTATACTTGGACCCAAGCTCGAGCTTGCTAATAAACCCTCGTGCGCTTGCATTGGTGTCGGCTCCTTGGTGGTTTCTCAGATTCGCAATCTTGGGCACAACACATGCCCATAGAGTTTGTCATATTTTTGGCTGAAAATCAGTCTAATCAAAATGGAAAATGCCAGGCAGGAAAAAATACACAAATAGGAATACAAAAAATTATTCTGATTCCAGCTTCTTAGCAAAAATTAAACAATATTATGCTTTAATAATTTTCTAATGTTAAACCAAATGCAACCAAACTTGCATTTAAGAGACAAACCCAACATAGTCAAAATACGTGATATTTATTATTGATGTTATTTTCCTAGTGTTTTGTCTAGGATTTTTGCATCTCTGTTCAAAAGTAAAATTGGCCTTATAACTTTTCTTTCTTATACTAGCCTTGTCACATTTTGGTATTAAAATTATGTGTGTTTGGGGAGCCCGGGTGGCTCAGTGGTTTAGCACCGCCTTCAGCCCAGGGTGTGATCCTGGAGACCCAGGATCGAGTCCCACATCAGGCTGCCCGCATGGAGCCTGCTTCTCCCTCTGCCTGTGTCTCTGCCTCTCTCTCTCTCTCTCTCTCTCTGTGTCTCTCATGAATAAATAAATAAAATCTTTAAAAAAATAAAATAAAATAAAATTATGTGTGTTTATATAAGACTGGAATTATTTGGTTTTGAATATTAGGCAGACCTTGCCAGTGAAGCTGCCTGGGCCTAGAGTGTTCCTTGTGGACATTTTTTAAATTATTGTTTTAATTTCATTTTTAGTTATAGAAAATATTCAGATTTTACATTCCTTAATAATAACTGCCTAGAGCAGAATGGAAAAGTTGGGGCCTTGAGAAATCCTGGTCCTCAATAGCCAAGGATAAGAAATGAGCCTGCAAAATGAGAAAGAAAAGGAAGAGCCACAGCAGTGGGGGAAAAGCAAGGGGACTGTGGGTCATGGGATCTGGGAAAGAGGGTACTTCCAGAGGCCAAAATAGTGAACACAACACAATTGACCACTGAGAAGGGATATAAGGCAAGGACAGGAAATACCTATTTTATTTACTGACAAGAAGACCACTGGTAGACTTAGCACCATTTCCATGGAGTGATCATATGTATCAATATGTATCAATGATCATATGGATCAATGAGGGGGACAGATGTGAGAATTGAATGGGCTGAGTAGTTTATCGGAAATAAGAAAATGGGGGAAGTACAATCTTCCAGAATTAAGCAGGAAACGCTCACTCAGACTAATACCCAAAGGCCTTACAATAATCTACAAGGTTGTAAAATCTGCTTCCTTACTTGTCTTTTTACTACTTTTCCCTTTCTCACTCCAACCACACTGACCTCCTTATTCTTTAAATGTACCAGCTTCCCCCTCACGGCTTTTGTATTTGCTGTTCTTTCCATTACGAACCTATTTATCCTCATAAATAAAAGACTATTCCCTAATTCTTCAAGTCTTCACTCAAAAATTATTTTCTCTGTGACGTCTCCTCTACTTTATTTAATGCTGAAGTTAACCTCCCACCCTTCTCTATTATTTGGTATTTCTCACCATCTGACAGGTCATATTTTGTTTTCATGTTTACTATTTATCTCATTCTCCTACCCCTCAGAGAAAGAATGTTAAGTTTCTTGAGAGCAGAGAATTCTGTCTATTTTGCTCATTGCTATACTCACAGTGCTTAGAAGAGTGTATATCACATAGAATACACTCAATAAATATGTGCTGAATGAATAAAATATTTGATCAAAAAAGTAGCTTAAATATATATAATACCGTCAGTTATCAACTAGAAAAAAAATTTCTTAAAAGCTTCATTCATGATAACCAAAAATATTTGGAAGGAAAGATAGAAACAAAACAAAAAATAAGTCATAAATATGAGAAATACCAGTGGCTGACCATTGGCTTACCGAGATACCAATTCTTTCTAAAAAAAATTTAGAAATGTATCACAATTCCAGTTAAAGTTCAATGGAATTTCTAAAGTTCTTTTGGGAGGAAAAAATGCCTGAAAATAGCCAAGATGGCTTTTTAGGGAGGGCAGGGGAAGGTGCTCAGGAGAGACGATGAAGGAAGGCAATTCATGTGAAATACTGAACAATATTATAAAGTAACAGTATTAATACAAGAACATGGAGATCAATAAAAGAAAATGTAGGATCATAACCAAATGCAAATATATATTTTAAAGTCAGTACACAATAAAATGGGTACTTTCAAATCAATAGGGAAAGGACAGATTCATTATATGGGATTAGGACAATTTGCTAACCATTTAGGGGAAAAATGATGTTTCTTATCATGTAAACTATATGCACATAAATTCAAAGGTATTAGGTATTTAATTACAAAATGAACCAATAAGATAGCTATAAGAAAATAATATCAGTATTTATCTCCTGAATTCATTAGAGCCTTAGCATGGGCAAAAGTAAAAGAAGGAAGTGACAGATTTGGATCCATTAAAATTTAAAACTTGGGGATCCCTGGGTGGCTCAGCGGTTTAGCACCTGCCTTCGGCTCAGGGCATGATCCTGGAGTTCCAGGATCGAGACCCAGAATCAAGTCCCACATTGGGCTGCCTGCATTCTTCCTCTGCCTGTGTCTCTGCCTCTCTCTCTCTCTCTCTCTCTCTCTGTCTCTCATGAATAAATAAATAAAATCTTTTAAAAAAATTTTTAACTTATATTTTGCAAAAGATAACACAAATTTTAAAAGAAAGCAAAAACTAGGGGAAAACATTTACAACCTGACAAAAGACTAATGTCCCTAATACACAAAGACTTCTTATAAATCAAAAAGAAAAACACAAATTTCCTAATGGAAAAAAATGAGCAAAGAGAAATTCACAAATTAGAAATACAAGTAGTCAATAAATAAGTGAAAAACTATTACCCCTTGAACACTTTTATTTATTTATTCAGTTTCTATTAAATGTTGGGCACTGAGATTACAAAGACAAAAAAAAAAAAAGTATAGTCTCTGCCTTAACTATGTTTAGTATGGAAAGGCAGGAAATGGAAACAGTGAAAATATGAAATGTGAGCATAGCTAGCCTAGAAGTGTGTGTAACGTCCCGAGGCATCAGGTAAGTCTCCAGAGAAATTGCTGTGTGAGAACAGAGTCTAGGAAATAATAAGGTGTTCATCGGATAGATGAAAGGCACTTAACAGAAGGAGTTGTGTGTGCAAAGCATGATGCTTGGAACAGCTGGGCAGGCGTACTGGATGGTGGACTGTGGCAGGTCATGCTGGATAGAGATATAGTTACTGTACCAGATGGCCAACGGCCTTAAATTAAATGCCCCTGGAAGGAGTCCAAACATATCCTTAAGAAATAGACAACTGTTGAAGGATTTCAAGAAGAGCTTCCTGCTTAGTTATAGAAAAATGTTAGAGAAAAATGACTTTGGTTTCCATGGAGAGAGGCCTGGATGGGCTAAGCCTACAGATTAGGACACTAGGACAGTAACTGTGATTAGGAATGAAGGAATTTAGGGAACAAGAAGGTAGAGGAGGATGAGGGACACTATTTGCTTATAAAAATATAAAACTGCCATCAGGGACCCCTGGGTGGCTCAGCAGTTAAGTGTCTGCTTTCGGCTCAGGTCCTGATCTCAGGGTCCTGGGATCGAGTCCCACATCGGGCTCCCTGCATGGATCCTGCTTCTCCCTCTGCTTATATCTCTGCCTCTCTCTGTGTGTCTCTCATGTATAACTAAATACAATCTTAAAAAAAAAAAAAAAGCATTAAATTTATATGTAGAATGTTCTGTTAGAAGCTTGTTATTTCCCAGAAAGAAGTCCTGAATTTTTGTAAATAAGAAAAATTCTGACATTTAAAGGAAATACAGCCACATTTTTACAAAAATGCTGCCCTTCACCCCACCTATTTTCTTAATTCCTTCATCTATATGACAAATTTGCATATACTGATGTTTTCAACAATAGACAACAGGTGAAACCAATGGCACTTGACATTATGTTAAAGATGCTCAATTAACACCAACATCAAGTCTAAAATAAAATGCATTTTAATTATCTTCTCCATCTACATCAGTTGTTGTGAATGTTAAAAAATAATAATAATAAACAAAAAGCTCATCTATCTAGAATTTTTTTTTAAGATTTTTATTTATTTATTCATGAGAGACACAGAGAGAGAGAGGCAGAGACACTGGCAAAGGGAGAAGCAGGCATAATGTGGGACTCCATCCCGGGCTCGATCCCTCCGGTAGATCCCGGGGGTCCAGGATCACGCCCCCGGGCCAAAGGCAGGCGCTAAACTGCTGAGCCACCCAGGAATCCCCTATCTAGAATTTTCTAAGCACAAGTTTCACAGCTAAATATTCAACTGAGGGCTACATTTAAACTCAGTTAACATCTGTCCCATCAGATAGACTCATATAATGCTTATTCATCAATCTAGAAATGTGTTCCATTTACATTCCCACTTCATTAGGAATCCAAATGTTTGAAAAATAAGTAAGTCCAGGAGTCTTTACCCAGGCATGCTGACCCAACTTTTTTCTTCCCATCAGGTAAGTCAGCAACAACCAATGGCAGGAATTTAGGAACTACTCATTTACATATGTAAACTGACATTTTGAAATGACAATGAGAAGCTGACAATTAACTGTTCTCCAAGGAAATGCCCTTTCTCTCCATAGGGTTTCTACTCTGGGACTAACGCTTAAAGAGATTTTCAATTTGCAGAACGGAGTCTCCCCCAGCTGAGACTCCCATGAAACTTCATTTAGAATGCAAATGCCTAACCTTCTGTACCAAATATTCAAATGCCATCCCCACTTATGCTAAGAAGCCAGTTATAAAACGAAAATTCACCCTCACCATAGACCTTGGGTAAATTAAACAGTAAAGAAATGTAAGGCTTTGGGGAAAATATATTTTCTTGTGCTAGCCTGGCAGCATGTATGATGGAAAAAGCCCTCAAGTAGGGCCAGATTCATCCTTCCTCCAGAGGCTTTGTTTTCGTGGTTCCTTGTCTTAAAATAGAGAGATTAATTCCTTTTGCAAGGATGACAGGAGATAATGTGTGTACTAATTAGTTATAAACTACAAAGACCTCCATAAACATATGTCATTATTTAGACGTTCACTAATATACTGACTCAAAATATGAGTCTTCGTCTTTTTTAAAGAGCTAACATTATTTTTTTATTTTTAAAGATTTTTTATTTATTCATGAGAGACACACAGAGAGGCAGAGACACAGGCAGAGGGAGAAGCAGACTCCATGCAGGGAGCCCAACGTGGGACTCGATTCCAGGTCTCCAGGATCATGCCCTGGGCCAAAGGCAGATGCTCAACCACTGAGCCACCCAGGTTTCCCAACAGCTAACATTATTGAGGCGCCTGGGTGGCTCAGTTTGTTGAGTATCCAACTCTTGGTTTTGGCTTAGGTCATGATCTGAGCCTTGGTGGTGAGACTGAGGGGGTTCCTAGCTCAGGGTGAAGTCGGCTTCAGATTCTTTCTCTGTCTTCCTCCCTTTCTGCCCCTTCGTCCGTATGCAAGTATGTATACTTGCATGGGTGTCGGCTCCTTGGTGGTTTCTCGGATTCGCAATCTTGGGCACAACATGACAACTGGATATCCACATACAAAAGAAGGAACCTGGGCAGCCCCGGTGGCGCAGCGGTTTAGCGCCGCCTGCAGCCCAGGGTGTGATCCTGAAGACCTGGGATCTAGTCCCACCTCAGGCTCCCTGCACGGAGCCTGCTTCACTCTCTGCCTATGTCTCTGTCTCTTTCTCTGTCTCTCTCATGAATAAATAAATAAAATTAAAAAAAAAAAAAAAGGAATGAACCTGGACCCCTTCTTCATACCATACACAAATATTAGCTCAAAATGGATCATAGACCTAAATGGAGGAACAAAAGCAAAAAGCTCTCAGAAGAAAACATAAGTGAATTAGGCAAAGCCTCTTTGGATATGTCACCAAAACATAAGCAACAAAAGGCCACATAATGTATGATTGCATTTGCATGAAATGTCCATAGTAGGCAAATCTACAGAGGCAGAAAGTAAATGAATGGTTGCGGAGGGCTGGGAAGGCTGGGGGAAGACAGAGAAATACTGCTACAGGGTACAAGGCTTCTTTCTGAGGTGATAAAAATGTTCTAAAATTGATTATGATGGTGGTTGAAAAAACTGTGAATATATTGCAAAAAAAACCCTGTACACTTTATTTATTTATTTATTTATTTATTTATTTATTTATTTATTTATTTATTTAGTAGGCTCCATACCCTACTTGTAGCCCAATGCAGGGCTTGAATTCATGACCTGAGCTATGATCAAGAGCTGGACACTTAACCAACTGAGCCACCCAGGCACCCTAAACTGTACACGTAAAATGGGCAAATGTTATAGTATGCAAGTTATATCTCAATAAAGCTGTTAGAGAATATCTGAAAGACACACATGTGAAAAGCAGCCCTGAATAGTGGTGAAGACTTTAATTTGAGAACCAGAGACATCAGCTGAATTTTAGTTCTTGCTAACTGTGGAAACTTTAGCAAATAACAGTATCTCTGTGCCAGTTATTCTTGTCTTTAAATTGCACATAATAATAATTATCTGTTCAAAGGGGCTATCGTAAGTAATAACTGAGGTCATATATATGAGGCATTGGCTTAGCATACAGCCTAGCACAGAGTAAGCACTCAATAACATTAGCTGGGTTTTTTCTTAAGGTTTTATTTGTTGTTTGTTTACTTATTTGAGAGAGAGAGAGAGAGAGAGAGAGCACATGTGTGCAGGGAGGGGCAGAAAGGGAGGAAGACAGAGAAAGAATCTGAAGCCGACTCCACCCTGAGCTGGGAACCCCCTCAGTCTCACCACCAAGGCTCAGATCATGACCTAAGCCAAAACCAAGAGTTGGATACTCAACAAACTGAGCCACCCAGGCGCCTCAATAATGTTAGCTGTTGGGAAACCTGGGTGGCTCAGTGGTTGAGCATCTGCCTTTGGCCCAGGGCATGATCCTGGAGACCTGGAATCGAGTCCCACGTTGGGCTCCCTGCATGGAGTCTGCTTCTCCCTCTCCCTGTGTCTCTGCCTCTCTGTGTGTCTCTCATGAATAAATAAAAAATCTTTAAAAATAAAAAAATAATGTTAGCTCTTTAAAAAAGACGAAGATGTGTGGGCCTAGACTGTAGGCAGTAGCTTAAAAATTGTAAGATATTGCATATAAATGCTAATATAGAATTATTTACATGTAAACTTAATAAACAGAGTGCTTCCAAGGAGGGAGACTTACTTTAAGACACTGAAAAAGAAAACTCAAGACGCCAATTCAGGTCTCCAGATATTCACAGAGACTGGATTTACTTTCCTACCTAAAACAACTAGAAACCCAGACAAAATATAAGAAATAATGATTTCCAGACATTGGATAACAGCACAATACTAAAAGCCCTGAGTTAAAGTAAACTGGCAAGAAGAGCCTACAATTAGATTAACTTACTGCCTAGAGACAGTTTACAGGCTGCAGAAGAGGAAAGGGAATCCACCATACCCAGTGATCCCACTGAGTTGAGGAGAGAGAGATCAAAGTTCAGCAAATGCAAGGCAGACAGAATTTGTGGTGCAGAGGGAAGAGAAGGGAAAGCTTCAAAAAGAGAGAGCTCCATGGGGATCCCTGGGTGGCTCAGCAGTTTAGCACCTGCCTTCCCCCAGGGTGTGATCCTGGACTCCCGGGATCGAGCTCCAGGATGGAGTCCCACATCATGCCTGCTTCTCCCTCTGCCTGTGTCTGTCTCTGTCTCTCTCTCTCTGTGTCTCTCATGAATAAATAAATAAATAAAATCTTAAAAAAAAAAAAAAAAAGAGAGAGAGAGAGAGAGAGCTCCAGAGATCTGCAGAGGATAAATTAACCCTAGACTGAAAATTATTCTGATCCTAAGAAAACTTAAAGGAAAGCTCCCCCAAAATCCAAAGACAACCACACGAACGAAGTAAAAGAATATACCAAAAGCCAGAACCCAACAAGTTATAACATCCTGCCTCCAATCAAAAATTATCAGGCACACAAAGAAACAGAATTATGTCCCATAATCAGTAGAAAAAATTAATCAATAGAAACAGACCCAGAAATGACAGAAATGATGGAATTAGCTGACAAGGAAGTTAAAGTAGCTATTGTAAATACATTCCATATATTCAAATGGGACTTCTAAAAATGAAAAATACAATGAAATATGAATTAGATTAACAGCAGCCTAGAAAAAAACCAGAAATTTTGAAGATATAATAATAGACACCATCCAAAAGGAAACACACACACAAAAAAAAAGACAGGGAAAAAATTAATAGAGCTTCAATGACAAGTGGGCAAATATTAAGCAATCTAATATATGCATAATTGGAATCCCAAAAAGAAATTAGAGGAGGAACAGAAAAGATGTTTGAAAAAATAGTGGCTGATTAATTTCCAAATTTCATGAAAACTATATCTATAAACTTAAGGATTTCAACAAACCCTAAGCAGAAGATAGCACAGATGAGTGTTTTATTATCTCACTTTATAGGTAAAGAAACTAAGACAGGGGCAGGTACTGGTACAAAGTCACATAATTACTTAGTAGCAGAGCCTAGGGTGAATCCAACTTGGCTGACTCAGATCCAGTGCCCTTATGTTGCACAAGAATAACATGATCTGACTTACTCTTTAATAGGTCACCTGGCTGCAGTATACATAATCTGAGTGCCTGGAGGGTGGAGGGGGTCAGGGCAGAAGGAGGAGCCTGTTGTACTAAATTTCAGCGTGAGATGGGTGATGGTTTGGACCTAAGGTAGGAAGGTGATGAGAAACTGTCAGATAGAAGCTATAATTTAAAAGCAGAATTGGGGGGCACCTGGGTGGCTCGGTGGTTGAGTGTCTGCCTTTGGCTCAGGTCATGATCCCAGGGTCCTGAGACGGAGTCTTGGGATCAAGTTCTGCATCAGGCTCTCCATGGGGAGCCTGCTTCTCCCTCTGCCTATGTCTCTGCCTCTCTGTGTCTCTCATGAATAAATAAATTAAATCTTCTAAAAATAAACAAAAGCAGAATTGGTGGGTTTGCTGATGGACTGAAGGTACTATTAGAAAAGAGAAGAATGCAGGATGAGTTTATTTTTTGACTTGAGTCTCTAGCAAGGGAATAGCCATTTGCTGTAATGGAGAAAACTGAGGGAAAAAGAGCTGGGAAGAGGAATCAGGAATTTTGTTTTGTACATGGTAAGTTTGTGATACCTTCAGAGATGCAAGTCAAATATGCAGTTACTACACATACCTGCCTTAAATTCAAGGGAGGGGTTGTGGTCAGGGATATGGAAAGTTCATAAATGTGGTAGACAAATGACCCAATTTTGGGAAGCACTGTGTTAGAAGATTCTTAACAGTCTTTAGATATGAAGAATGTGTGATCCAATAACCAGGAAATAGTGTGTATCAGAGTTGGCTCTTCTGGATGATTAAGTACCACATTTGTCCCATTCAAAATTTTCTCCATATTAGTTATAATAGATTTCCTTTTTTCCCTCACTTAGGTTCAATTTGTGCTTTTCTGAGCAACATTACAGTTTGATATAAAGCTATAGCTTTGAGGCTTTCAGTATTATTCAGTTTCTTCAAAGTTTGGCTTTGGTTATGCTGTTCTTTGAATATCACCAAAGGCTCTCTTTTAAAAACTATGTTCCAGACTTATTCCCTCTAAGAATAATCCTTACGTCATGGGAATCTATCTGGCCATGAGACAAGAAATCTAGAAGTCATAATCTTTCTACTCCATTTACCTTCTGTTCAAGTGTTTCCTGTAACTTTTAAAACCAAATGATTCCTCTCTCTAGCCTCCCCAAACCATATTTCTGCTAACTGTCCTGAATAATAGAGTCTGCTTAATATGTAATCCTGTAGTTCTTTAAACACTACAGGATTCTCCATTCGACTTGAAAAGCTCTTGTAATTGCTGTTACTGTCTAAAGAAGACGAAGCAAATGTTTTCAAGCAATTCTAATTCATACATTTCACTGATAATTCCAGTTTAGACTCATTCTTTAATAATGCAGTACATGGAACCATGAAGGTGTTTATTCTAGCATTATATAAAATATCATATTTTAGACTTCTTGCATAGTATAATATTGTGAAACCGGAATGTTTCTTATAATTCTGCTGGCCTGGCACTGACATAGTTACCAATGTGTGTGCAGCATGAATCACCTTGTTACTCTTGGTAGCATGACTAGATAACTCTCAATGCTTAAGAATACAATTCCTGGATATTGCCTGAGAATCTTCCATCAACACCTTCTTGGTAAGACCAGAAGTACCAACATCAATAATTGCAAAAAGGTGTCAGCCTCTTAAACAATCCTACAGAAAAGAGCGGAGCCTCCTTTAAAGAAATGCTGCATCTCTGAATATTTGGATGCTACTGAGGCTGATACTGGGTAGTGAAACCCAATATCAATGCTCTGACCAAAAAGTGATTTGGAAGACTTGCACTTTATTTTTTTTTTAAGATTTTATTTATTTATTCACGAGAGACACACAGAGAGAGACACAGGCAGAGAGAGAATCGGGCTCCATGCAGGGAGCCTGATGTGGGAACTCGATCCCAGGTCTCCAAGATCACTCCCTGGGCCAAAGCGGTGCTAAACCGCTGAGCCACCCGGGTTGCCCCAAGACTTGTACTTTAAATGTGAAGAAGTTTTAGGATTCTTTTTGAACAATCTGATCAGCCTGTTTTTCTTTTTATGTACACACAACAGTTAAAATATGATAAAATCTGGGACTAAAGAAGTTCAAGGCAGAACTTTAACTAAAAATAAAAGTAAAAATCTACTCAATGATACACATCTTATTGGTACAGGAAACAATGGTGTGTTCCAATCCATAGCATCTTAGATTTAACGAAATCCCAAAGCAACTAATTGGAACCAGTCTAAATGTCCAAGAATAGAAGAATACTTAAATAAATTAAATACCCCCCCTCCATTTTCCCAAGCCCTAAAGCAACCACTAATCTATTTTCTGTCTCTATAAATTTGTATAGTCTGGATATTTCATATAAATGGAATCATATAATATGTGGTCTTTTGTGATTGGACCCTTAGCATACTTTCAAGGTTTACTCATGTTGTAGCATGTTTCAGTAGTTCATTCCTTTTTATGACTGAATAATATTCCATTATATGGATATATCACATCTTGTCCATTTACTCATTAGTTGATAGACATTTGGATTGATTACGTATTTTGACTTATGAATAATGCTGCTGTTAACATTCATGTACTAATTTGTTGTGAGGAGATATGTCTTCAGTCCTCTTGCATGTATACCTAGGAGTAGAGTTGCTGGAATATATGTTAATTCTATGTTTAAGTTTATGAGGATCTACTAGACTATTTTCCAAAGTGTCTGCACCTTTTCACATTCTTACCAGTAGTGTATGAGGATTCTGGTTTCTCCACATCATTGTTAACCCTTGTTATCTTTGATTGTGGCCACCCTACTGGATGCATGGTAGTGTCTCACTAAGTTTTGATTTGCATTTTCCTAGTGGCTAATGATGTTGAGCACCTTTTTATGTATTTATCGGCCATCTGCATATATTCTTTGAAGAAAAGTCTGTTCAGATCCTTTGTCTATTTTTAATTGGGTTGTCATTTTATTATTGAGATGGAAGAGTTCTTTATATAATCTAGATACAAATCCCTTGTCAAGTATATGATTTGTAAATACTTTTTCCAGTTCTTTGGGTTGATTTTCATGTTTCCAAGTGTCTTTTGAAGCATAAGTTTTAAAATTTTTTATTAAGCTAAATTTATCTATTTTTTTCTTTTGTAGTCTTTGTTTTGGTGTTATATATAAGAATCCATAGCCAAATCCAAGGTGACAAAGATTTTGTCCTATGTTTTCTTCTAAGAGTTTAATAGTTTTAGCTCTTAACATTTAAGTTTTTGATCCATTTTGAGTTAATTTTTTATGTGAGGAATACATATATTTTGTATATGAGGAATATATACATTTTTGTATGTGAAGAAAGTTTCCAAGTTCATTCTTTCACATGTAGCTATGCCCTGACACCATTTGTTGAAAACAATTTTTTTTCCCTATTTCACCTTTGATTTTGAAACCCTTGTCTTCACGACCTTGTTGAAAATAAATTCACTATAGACACATGGTTTGTTTCTGGACTCTCAGATCTATAGATCTATCCTTTTGCCAATACCACACTGTCTTAATGACTGTTGCTTTGCAGTAAGTTTTGAAATTGGGGAGTGTGAATCCTCCACCTTTGTTCTTTTTCCAGATTGTTTTGACAATTCTAGATCCCTTGAATTTCCTATTAATTTTAGGATCAAATTGTCAATTTCTGAACAAAATGGCAGCTTGGATTTTGAGAAAGTTTGCATTAAATCTGTGGATCAGGGCAGCCCCAGTGGCACAGTGTTTTAGCACTGCCTGCAGCCTAGGGTGTGATCCTGGAGACCCAGGATCGAGTCCCACGTCAGGCTTCCTGTATGGAGCCTGCTTCTCCCTCTGCCTGTGTCTCTGCCCCCCACCCCTCTCTATGAATAAATAAAATCTTTTTAAAAAAATCTGTGGATCAACTTGAGGGAGCACTGCTATAGTAACAATATTAAATCTTCCTCTCTGTGAACAGAGGATGTCTTTCCCTTCATCCAATCATTTTTTTAAGGGGGAAAGTATTTTTTTTATTTATGAAAGAGAGAGTGCAAGCAAGGGTAGGGGCAGAGAGTGAGAGAGAATCTCAAGCAAACTACTCACTGAGCAAGGAGCTAGATGCAGCACTTGATCCCAGGACCCTGAGATCAGACACTTAACTGTCTGAGACACCCAGGCATCCCTATCCAACCGTTTTTAATGTGCTAGGGGAATGACATGATGCAGCTATGTCACCAGGAAAATAGAATGATATTCCTTGGTTATGGGATAATTGGTAATTTTTATTTTATTTTTAAACATTTCTGCATTTTCTAATTTTTCTTTTTTTTTAAAGATTTTATTTATTTATTCATGAGAGACACAGAGAGAGAAAGAGAGAGAGAGAGAGGCAGAGACACAGGCAGAGGGAGAAGCAGGCTCCACGCAGGGAGCCTGACGTGGGACTCAATCCCCGGTCTCTGGGATCATGCCCTGGGCCAAAGGTGGCGCTAAACCGCTGAGCCACCCAGGCTGCCCCATTTTCTAATTTTCCAACAAGAATATCTTTTACATGACCAGAAGATGTTATTTTATTTAATAAAATACACTCAGATTTAAAATACTTTATAAACATGGAATATGCTTGGAAATGAAAATGCTTGAAAGATTTTTCAAAATACATGAAAATACCAGTATTTATACTCAGTCATTTCTTCATCAAAATTTGCTAATTTAATACCTTATGGAAAATACTGTGCTAGGTCCTGAGTGTACTGCTTTTTGTTTATTTGTGGGTTTTTTTGTTTTTAAGAATTTTCCATCCCCCCCCCTTATTCCCATAATAAAAAGTAGTGCTGGGTTCTGACATACCCAGCATGGAGCCCAATGTGGGGCTTGAACTCAAGACCCTGAGATCAAGACCTGAGCTGAGATCAAGAGTCAGATGCTTAACCCACTGAACCACCCAGGCTCTCCTGAGTGTACTGTTTTAGCAAAATAAGCATGATTCCTATCCTCCTGAAGCTACATCGAGTGCAAGATTGAAACTGACAATAAACAGGCAAACAAAGTAAGAAACAGAAATGCAATTACAAATTGCAAAGAGTACTATGGAAGAAAGCCCCTGGTACTATGCTAGTGAATAATGGTGGGAATGACCAGAATATATATTCTGATATAGTGGTCAAGGAAGCTCTCTCTAAGGCATCAGCATTTGTGCTGAGGCTTGGCTACTGGGTATAAAGGTATACGTTGGTTTTTACTATTTGTCAAATGTTCAAGATAATTCCTTAAACCTAAAGGTAAAAATAGAAAGCTTTAAAATTCCAAAGGGAAATTAATTTCAACAAATAGAACAACCCCACCACCTCCTATACCATGATAAATAGGGACCCAAAAATTCAATACCATAAAATATGGGGTTAAGTCATCATAAAGTTAATTAAATGCACCAGAAGAGCCCACTGTGGTCCCACTATACAGCCCCAATTCTACCCTGTCCAAGCTGCAGTTTCGTTCCACCAAATAACAGTTATCTGTTCCAGCTTAACCATCCATGGAGATGATTCTGGGCCCCAGTGGAAGGCTGGGAGTTCTGGAACAGAGGCAGCAATTCCAGGAATCTCCAGTGAGCTGGTGACCTTTTTGTCAGCCTGCTGGGGAAGTATGGGTGAAGAGAATATTGAAGGTTCAAAGCCCTATCACTTTACCTCCATCTTCCTGAGGTGGTATGCCCTGACATTTCCCCTCTTGGTCTCCATCTATCTTCCACTAGCTTCCCTCCAAACATGAGATCTCCAGCCTACTCCCGTCTGAGAATGAGAGTTAAGCAAAGGACCAAAGCTAGTATAGTTGGGATCAGACACTCCAGATTGAGGGTTACCATGGAAGTTTTATTATATGTTTGGTTGCTACTTGTCTACTCAATATCCATTCCCTGCTCTTACTAACAGAACTCAGATTTTGTTTAGGTAGCAATGTGACTAATCGAATTATATGCTTCCTTGAACTCTACTGAAAGAACTCTACTGCATGATAGTTTGACCAGTAGGATTTCAATTAAGGGATTGGAAAAAGCTCTGCTTTAATGATACAGGCACTACTCATGTCAGCTTCTTTTATACCTTCTTCCTTGGAACCTGTACATGAGGCTAGAGATGGAGCAATCACTTTAAGACTGTGAGATAACCATGAGGATAAATATTTTATATGAAGAATAGTGATACAGAAAGATGGAAAGAAGCTGGGCATTGACATCACTGTGGAATAGCTGTCCCAGCCTGAATGAACCACCTATAATGGAAATTTTTCACAGCATACAATAACTTCCAGAGCAACTCTGCCCACAGGTGAAGCTATGGCTTAGGGTGCATTATTGCACATATCTTTCAACTTACAAGCAGATGTATTAAAGTGATATGGCTCAAGGAATGATAGTTTTTTCCACTTTTGCCTTGGGCAGTTTCTACTCTAATCTGAAAAATATGAAATCTCCGGTTTACCATCGCACCTTTATACATGGTGCCTCATCCTCCAAAACAAAGTCCTCAAATTATACCTACAAAATTCATTATCCTTCAGGAGAGATACAGCCACCACTCAAAATAATATAACAGTTGTACAGAAAGTGTAGTTCAGATAAAGCAACATATTAATAGGCCAAATCAAGGGAAGGGAAGGAGAGAATTCTGATAGTTTTCTGTATGGACCCTTGCCCATGTGAAATTAAATTCTTTGTGCACCCTAATGTGAAAAACGTACGTTGTTTTTATTATTGTGAATAAGATAATGGGCATTCAAGTAAGTTATCAAGCAGGAAAAAAGTCTAAATTATATGACAAAATGTTTTATCACAGAACCCAGAGAAAGACTTCCAGATGAAAATCTATGTGATGTCACTCAGAATTACATTCTTTTTAAGTTTCAGAATAGAATTACTCCACAAAGTTTTCTGATACCTTTCTAGTGTTTCCCAGCGAAGCTCTAGAAAAGTAATAAAATTCAGTCATCATAATTGAATCGAGTTCCAAATAAATTATATTTTTAATTGTCAAAATCTTACATGTCAAATTACCTGTTTTAGAGATCTTTTTTAAAATTGGGGAGGAGGGGAATTCGCTACTCTTTTTTTTCTCTCTCTCTCTCTCTTTCTCTCTCTAAATAGGCAAAGACAAGCAGCCTGGGATTATCAGGGATCTTTACTATTACCAAAACGAAGGCTAAACTAACATGTAATACACAACTTCAGTGGCCTTCCTGGAAGGCAATTCGAAGTTCGGCGTAGAAGGTCTTCAGTGCCCTGTGTCAACCCTTCAAAGAAGCATATCATAAAACGCCATGAGTGTTTCCTTCACCATCAGTGTGTGATGAGTGATAAACATGTGGGCAGAAGTAATTATTTTGCCAAGCTCTGCGGCAACAGGGAGCAACAACACGCCCCCTAGGGAACCTCAAGCAAACAGTGACGGTGCCGAGCGGTCGCAGAAGCGCCCTGACCCCCGGGGGGCTCCGCCGGGCTCGCGGAGCTGCGGAGCTGCGGCAGGGGATCCACGCGCCTCCAGCCCTGCTGCGTTCGTGCCTGCGCCGCTCGGCCTCCCCCGAGCAGTCCTGGGTGGTGGTAAGCCGCGTCCTTCCTGTGGGTTCCGCGGTTTGGAACACGGGGGCTCTGCAGCACCTGAGACTTCCTCGCAGCCTGTTTTCATGCCCCACGCTGTCACGGGAGCGCATCCCTATCCCGGTCCGCCCGGGGCTGTCCACTGAGCAGCCGGACTGACGTCGCTGCCAATGCCAGAGCCACGCGATAGCGTCCTGACAGCCACTGCCTGGGGCGAGCGGCCGCGACCCGCGTCTGCGCAGGCACGAACGCTCCCAGACCGCGGGGGACCGGCCTCCTGCAGAGGGGGCTCCCGACACCCCGACAAAGACAGCGCTGGGGGAAGTTGGAGCGGCTGCCGCCAGCAGAGGCGAGCACATCAGCCCCTGGCCTCGGGCCGAGCCAGCGACGCGCCCTCAGAGCTGCAGCCAAGTCTCCCCGGAGCTTCTGAGCAACGTGCGGGAAGTCGGGGCAAGGGGCGGAGGAGGGCGAGGGCAGGCGGAGAGCCGGGCCGCGCCCCAGTGGCTTCGCGCCCGGCCCAGCACCTGCTACGGCCTCCGTCCGTCCGTCCGTCCCGAGGCGCCGCACCCGCTCCTCCTCCCCGCTGCTGGGCGTGTCCCCGCCGCCACCGCCGACGCCGACGCTGCCGCCTGCTCCTGCTCGGGAGGAGGAGGACGCGCGGCCCCGGGGATCCGCGAGGCGGGCAGCCCCGACCCTGCCCGGCAACGGAGCGTGCCCAGTGGCCGCCGCGGCGCGCCGGCGCGGGACTCCAGCTCTCCGGGTTTGCCGGGGCTGGGGGACGGGCGCGAGGCCGTCGCGGGAGTCGGTACCTAGCGGAGACGGAGGGGCAAGGTGGATGGTGAGCTGGGAGCCGAGGGCGGCCGGGAGTCGCAGGGCGCAGGGGGACGCAGAGAACCCGGGAGGCCCCTGGAGGGCTGTCGGCCCCGTGGATCCAGCCACAGCGCGACCCCGACGCCCGCGCACGAGCACGCAAGGCCGCCGCGGCCGTGCCCGCCACAACTCCTCCCACTGCCCGGAGGCGCGGGCCTCTTTGGGGGGGGGGGAAGATGAACACTCCCGTTTTGCGGATTCAAAGCTGTACACCTGGTCCCAGTCTGCAAGACGGCGCTGGATTCTGTACCCCTGGCCCCTGATGAGACCCGGAATGTCTGGGGGGTTGTGCATTTTAACACCTGCCAAGGAACCTGGTCTTCGGCACTATGCCGTGGACAACCTGCCCTCCTGTGTGGCACTGCGCACGCTCGGTGCATTTGTGGAAACAGCTCCTGACCTGACGTCACTCGTTTTTGCCCCCAACAGTTTTAATAACATCAAGAGCGAACATAATAGATGGTCTCATTTCACTACAGACCTGAATGATACCTCTATTATTATCAACCTTACGTTTTTGGAGGTAGGTAACTACCTCATTGGGTATATCTTGGTTATAAAATGAGATTGTATATAATGCACTTAGAACAATGTCTTGACACCTACTAAGTACTCAACAAATGTTAGCTCTCATTATCCCCAATTTACAGATAAGAAAACTGAAGCACCCAGACCTGCTTAAAGCTCCAGGCTTAGCAAGTGTCAGGGCAGAGGCAAGCCCAGGCAGGCAGTCTAACTCCAGAGCAGGAGCTCTTAGCACGACGGTATCCTTCCACCACAGCTGAAGGGGAACCACAATGAACCAATTTGTGGTGTGGGGAATGACTCATTATTCTGTCCCAGGCTTTCTGTCAGAGGTCTGAGAATTCCTGTGGTAGTTTTAATACACATTTGCATCAAAATCTTTGGGATACAGCAAAAGCAGTCCTAGGAGGGAAATACATTGCAGTACAAGCATACCTCAAAAAATTGGAAAAAAATCAAATACACAAGCTAACCTTGCACCTAAAGGAACTGGAGAAAAAACAGTAAAAAAAACCTACACCAAGCAGAAGACAGTTAATAAAGATTCAAGCAGAACTCAATGAAATAGAGACCAGAAGAACTGTAGAACAGATCAACAAAACCAGGAGTTGGTTCTTTGAAAGAATTAATAAGATATATAAACCATTAGCCAGCCTTATTAAAAAGAAAAAACACGGGGATCCCTGGGGGGCTCGGTGATTTGGTGCCTGCCTTTGGCCCCGGGCGTGATCCTAGAGTCCCTGGATAAAGTCCCACATCAGGCTCCCTTCATGGAGCCTGCTTCTCCCTCTGCTTGTGTCTCTGCCTCTCTCTCTCTCTGTGTGTGTGACTATCATAAATAAATAAATAAATAAATAAATAAATAATCTTAAAAAAATACTCAAATTAGTAAAATCACAAATGAAAAAGGAGCGATCACAACCTATATCAAGGAAATATAAGCAATTTTTAAAACACATTATGAGCAGCTGTACGCCATAAATTAGGCAATCTAGAAGAAATAGATGCATTTCTGGAAAACCACAAACTACCGAAACTGCAGCAGGAAGAAATAGAAAGCCTGAACAGGCCAATAACCGGGGAGGAAATTGAAGCAGTCATCAAAAACCTCCCAAGACACAAAAGTCCAGAGCCAGATGGCTTCCCAGGGGAATTCTATCAAACATTTAAAGAAGAGACAATCCCTATTCTACTAAAGCTGTTCCGAAAGATACAAAGGGATGGAATACTTCCAAACTCATTTTATGAGGTCAGCATCACCTTAAATTCAAAACCAGACAAAGACCCCACCAAAAAGGGGAATTATAGACCAATATCCCTGATGAACATGGATGCAAAAATTCTCAACAAGATACTAGCCAATAGGATCCAACGGTACATTAAGAAGATTATTCACCATGACCAAGTGGGATTTATCCCTGGGATGCAAGGCTGGTTCAACACTCGTAAAGCAATCAATGTGATTGATCATATCAGCAAGAGAAAAAACAAGAACCATATGATCCTCTCAATAGATGCAGTGAAAGCATCTATCGCTTTCATTTGACAAAATACAGCATCCATTCCTGATCAAAACTCTTCAGAGGGTAGGGATAGAGGGAACATTCTTCAGCATCTTAAAAGCCGTCTACAAAAAGCCCGCAGCAAATATAATTCTCAATGGGGAAATACTGGGAGCCTTTCCCCTAAGATCAGGAACAAGACAGGGATGTCCACTGTCACCACTGCTATTCAACATAGTACTGGAAGCCCTAGCCTCAACAACCAGACAACAAAAAGACACAAAAGGCATTCGAATTGGCAAAGAAGTCAAACTCTCCCTCTTTGCAGATGACATGATACTGGACATAGAAAACCCAAAAGAGGGATCCCTGGGTGGCGCAGCGGTTTGGCGCCTGCCTTTGGCCCAGGGCGCGATCCTGGAGACCCGGGATCGAATCCCACGTCGGGCTCCCGGTGCATGGAGCCTGCTTCTCCCTCTGCCTGTGTCTCTGCCTCTCTCTCTCTCTCACTGTGTGCCTATCATAAATAAAATTTAAAAAAAAAAATAAAGTTTAAAAAAAAAAAAAAGAACCAAAAGACTCCACCCCAAGATTGCTAGAACTCATACAGCAATTTGGTAGCATGGCAGGATACAAAATCAATGCCCAGAAGTCAGTGGCATTTCTATACACTAACAATGAGACTGAAGAAAGAGAAATTAAGGAGTCAATCCCATTTACAATTGCACCCAAAAGCATAAGATACCTAGGAATAAACCTAACCAAAGAGGTAAAGGATCTATACCCTAAAAACAACAGAACAATTCTGAAAGAAATTGAGGAAGACCCAAAGAGATAGAAAAATATTCCATGCTCGTGGATTGGAAGAATTAATATTGTGAAAATGTCTATGCTACCCAGGGCAGTTTACACGTTCAATGCAATCCCTATCAGAATACCATGGACTTTTTTCAGAGAGTTGGAACAAATCATCTTAATATTTGTGTGGAATCAGAAAAAACCCTGAATAGCCAGGGGAATATTGAAAAAGAAAACCAAAGCCAGGGGCACCACAATGCCAGATTTCAAGTTGTACTACAAAGCTGTGGTCATCAAGACAGTGTGGTACTGGCACAAAAACAGACACATAGATCAATGGAACAGAATAGAGAATCCAGAAGTGGACCCTCAACTTTATGGTCAACTAATATTCGACAAAGGAGGAAAGACTATCCACTGGAAGAAAGACAGTCTCTTCAATAAATGGTGCTGGGAAAATTGGACAGCCACATGCAGAAGATGAAACTAGACCATTGTCTTACACCATACACAAAGAGAAACTCAAAATGGATGAAAGATTTAATGTGAGACAAGAATCCATCAAAATCCTAGAGAACACAGGCAACACCCTTTTTGAACTTGGCCACAGCAACTTCTTGCAAGATACATCTATGAAGGCAAGGGAAACAAAAACAAAAATGAACTATAAAAAGCTTCTGCACAGCAAAAGAAACAGTCAACAAAACTAAAAGACAACATACAGAATGGGAGAAGATGTTTGCAAATGACATATCAGATAAAGGGCTAGTATCCAAGATCTATAACGAACTTATTAAATTCAACAGCAAAGAAACAAACAATCCAATCATGAAATGGGCAGAAGACATGAACAGAAATCTCACAGAGGAAGACATGGACATGGCCAACACGCACATGAGGAAATGCTCCGCGTCACTTGCCATCAGGGAAATACAAATCAAAACCACAATGAGATACCACCTCACACCAGTGAGAATGGGGAAAATTAACAAGGCAGGAAACAACAAATGTTGGAGAGGATGTGGAGAAAGGGGAAGCCTCTTGCACTGTTGGTGGGAATGTGACCTGGTGCAGCCACTCTGGAAAACTGTGTGGAGGTTCCTCAAAGAGTTAAAATTAGAACTGCCCTTTGACCCAGCAATTGCACTGCTGGGGATTTACCCCAAAGATACAGATGCAGTGAAACGCCAGGACACCTGCACCCCAATGTTTATAGCAGCAATGTCCACAATAGCCAAACTGTGGAAGGAGCCTCTGTGTCCATGGACAAATGATGGATAAAGAAGGTTTGGTCTATATATACAATGGGATATTACTCAGCCATCAGAAAGGGCAAATATCCACCATTTGCTTCTATGTGGATGGAACTGGAGGGTATTATGCTGAGTGAAGTAAGTCCATCGGAGAAGGACAATCATCATATGGTTTCACTCATATGGGGTATATAAGAAATAGTGAAAGGGATTATAAGGGGAAAGGAGAGAAAATGAGTGGGAAATATCAGAGAGGGTGACAGGACATGAGACATACCTAATTCTGGGAAACAAACAAGGGGTGGTGGAAAGGGAGGTGGGCGGGGTTTGGGGTGACTGGGTGACGGGGGACACTTGACAGGATGAGCACTGGGTATTAAGCTATATGTTGACAAATAGAACTCCAATTTAAAAATATACAAAAAAATAAAAAGTAAAAAAATAAAACACATCTGCAGATTTTTTGGTGCACCTCTCATTAAGACATGGAGTCTGTCTGCCTCCCCCTGAACCAAAGTGGGCTTTATGACTCTCTTGACTTCTGAGGCCAAACGAGAAAAGATACTACTAATTCCATTCTCTCACTTGGGACAGGGACCTTGGTCCACACTAAGCTGCCGTGTTAGAGAAACCATGTAAAGACAGAGATACCCAAGGAGCCTCAGATGTTCAAGCTTTCCCAGCCCAGATGCCAGACACCAGTGAATGAGAGAGTCTTCAGATGATTCTAGACCCTGAGCAAAAACTGTCCAACTGAGCCAAGATGACCCCAGAGATACGTAGCAATAATAAAAGAATTGTTGTGGTTTTAAGCCACTAAGTTTTGAGGTCATTTGTCATGCAGCTATAGAACTAGAAGACATCCCTATGTCTTCAAACTGTCTACCAGGTTAGAAGGAAGCTGGTTTTGCTCTCTTCTCCCCCCTCTCTGCCCCATCCACCCCTTCCTACTTCAGTTCTTTTTAATTCTGTATGTTTCCAGGACTCTGGGCACTTATAACTCATACAAGGAATAGAATGTCATCTTAGAAAAATTCTGTCAATATATCCAATAGTATTTGCTTAAAAGACACTAATGTAAACACAAATATTTCTGTCTACAATAGAACAAGGACCAATGCTCAAGCTTCTAAAAAATAAATATTTAGGGGTACCTGGGTAGTTCAGTGGTTGAGTATCTGCCTTTGGCTCAGATTGTGATCCCAGGGTCCTGGGATCAAGTCCCACATCAGGCTCTACACAGGGAGCCTGCTTCTCCCTCTGCCTATGTCTCTGCTTCCTCTGTGTCTCTCATGAATAAATAAATAAAATCTCTTTAAAAATAAATAAATCTTTAGAATCTTTATTTTCCTGTTTTTTCATAGAATAAAACTTTTACTACTGTCTGGCAGTACAGCCAGATGGGAGTTGTTACTCTCAAATCCTCCTAGACAATTGTTGGTTTGGGGGCAAAAGAAAAGAAAAGAAGGGAGGCAAACATTTTCTAAATACACACGTATGGAGGGTCTGGAAACCCAAACTATTTTCCAGGATTCAAGTAGATCTCTTCATAAGCACACTGCATATATACAGAAAGCGGAATGTAAACCTCAACCAATTATATTTCAAAGCAAAGAATGTTTTTCTCCTGACAGAATATGTGCATGACAGCTCTGGAGGTCTAAATTTAAACCATCTTGAATTAAATCTGAACACACAAAAAGTAGATCTTGACAACCTTCCTAAACAACATTTGCTCATGCTTGGGTAATTCAGAAATGGATGAACAGATAGATGCAACCTTCCAGAAAAGAATTTGCTTCTGAGCTGATATGAAGCACATGAAATTTCAGCTGAAAAGGTTACTAGAAGAGGTAGAAATTTGTAAGACATTGAAAATAGAGATGCCAGGGAAATATCAGAAAGGGAGACAGAACATAAGAGACTCCTAACTCTGGGAAATGAAAAAGGGGTGGTAGAAAGGGAGGTGGGCAGGGGGTGGGGGTGACTAGGTGACGGGCACTGAGGGGGGCACTTGATGGGATGAGCCCTGGGTGTTATTCTATATGTTGGCAAATTGAACACCAATAAAAAATAAATTTAAAAAAAGAAAAGAAAATAGATGGGGATCCCTGGGTAGCTCAGCGGTTTGGTGCCTGCCTTTGACCCAGGGTGTGATCCTGGAGTCGCGGGATCGAGTCCCGCGTCGGGCTCCCGGCATGGAGCCTGCTTCTCCCTCCTCCTGTGTCTCTGCCTCTCTCTCTCTCTCTCTCTCTCTCTCTCTCTCTCTATGTCTATCATAAATAAATAAATCTTTAAAAAAAAAAGAAAATAGAGATGCCAGATGAATGTAAAGATGATAAATGTAAAGTAGGCACTTGGAATGAGAGCAATACCCATGGCCATAAATCTAACAGTATGGTTATGTCATAATTTCGAAGGTTTTATGTATTTATCTCAGATGAGTGCATAGCCTAACATATCCTTATCCAGTTTTTTTTCTTCTCAGATTCCTCTTGGTTATAATAATACTTCATATTTTTGTAGTACATTTCACTATACTGTATACATTATAAGTTATAGTGTCTTATATGTCTAAAGTTACTGGTTAAAACCATTACAACACTGTGCAAACTTAATTACCTGATACTTGCCCTTCCAAATTCTGCTTAGGACCACATGCTAGAGTTGGAATGGGACATACACACACACCTGCTCCCAGTGCCCTCTGCTCACCTTTCTCTCTGCAGGGTGTTTTTGAGCCCAACTAAGCTCCCATATCCCTCAGGAAGCCTTCCTTCACCTCTCCAGGTCACAATGATGTTCCAGAGCTCTCTTAGCTTGAAGCACACATTTTGAGAGTAAAATCATTAGAATTACATAGTTTAATGGTGACTTGCCTCCCCTACCCACAGTACCAATTATTTATTATTAAATGAGGTTGTAAATTCCTGAGAGAAAACAGTAAAGTAGAATTGAGAAAACTCAATTAACTTTTATTGAGCCCTTATGACAAATCAGTAAGTACTGATTTAAATGTTTAAATTTCTTACTTAATGCTATTGAGTAGGGAAAGGTATTTATCATCCTTATTTATGTGGTGGGGGTGGTGGGAAGGGAGAGGAAGAAAATCCAAAAAATTCAAGAGTAGTATGCCCAAGTAAAGAGTCAGTTCCCGATGGACTGGCAGCTCAAGATTGTCTTCTGACAGCACTCTTAGACGCTGGGCTACAAGTCCTTTTTTTTTTTTTTTTTTTTTTTTAAGATTTTATTTATCTATTCATGAGAGACACAGAGAGAGGCAGAGACATAGGCAGAGAGAGAAGCAGGATCCCCGCAGGGAGCCTGATGTGAGACTTGATCACAGGACCCCGGGATCACAACCTGAGCCAAGGCAGACACTCAACCACTGAGCCACCCAGGCACTCCAAAAAGTCTTTTTTTATTTTTTAAAAGATTTTATTTATTTATTCATGAGAGACACAGAGAGAGAGGCAGAGACACAGACAGAGGGAGAAGCAGGTTCCATGAAGGAAGCCCGATGTAGGACTCAATCCCGGAGTCCCAGGATCATGTCCTGAGCCAAGGGCAGATGCTCAACCACTGAGCCACCCAGGAGTCCCCAACAAGTCCTTTCCTGAAGGGAGAACTGTGGGGTGCATTTCCATGTTCATCACAAGTCACTCCTTGAGCCACTGGATCCAGTCCATATATATTGAGGGAGCCTCTTCACGATTCTGGTGAGCCTATCCTTCTGGGGGAATCTTAGAAGGGAAAGTTTAATGGGAAAAATTACAATCCTGTAGGTCCTAGGGTCCCAAATGCTAATCATTGTCTCCCTTCTCCACTAGCAAGTCTAGATCTCCTCACCCTCAAGAGCTGGTCTAGGCTGTTTACTTGGTGACACAATCCAGATTCTCATCTGTGATTGCTGCACTTGTTCATTTACTGTTACAACTGAAGGGAGAACAAAGAAGTGCTCAAATAAGTCATCTGTGTGCTAAACATACTGTCTTTGCCTCTATTATGTAATTAGAGCACTGCTCTTCTTGATGATTAGTGTCAATTACCTCAGCCAAGATAATGACTCTTCTTGCCTGCTGACATCTGTATCCTTGGTGGAGGTGGTCTCCCATTGCAGAAGAGGAATTCTAACCGTGCAGAGGCAAGAGCTTTGGGGACAAGATGCACAAATTTCCCAAATGGATCATTTCCCAATAGGAAGTTGAGGCAAGTGTGGTCACTCCTGCTTCCACCCTTTGGTTTTTTTGACCCGTGTAGACTTCTTATCCCAGATGCAGCTCCGTATGAAATCTTTGATTCAACATATATGCCATGCCCTGGAGAGTGGCTCACCATTCTCATAAAGTATCACCTTTAAGATGGCACTTCAGCTGTGCTTCTAGGAGGCTGTTCTACTTCAGCTGTGCTTCTAGGAGGCTGTTCTACTTTTTCCAAGCAGCTTCTTGCTGGTGCAGTATGTGATATGACCAGTGGGTCCTGTGGTCATGAACCCATTCCTACACTTCAGGTAATGTGGGTTACCAGATTTGATTCAGTGCTCCATGGGATCTCATGTCAATAGAGTAACACTCTGTAAGCCTTTGGATTAGTAACACTGACTGAAGACCTGAAGGTAGGAAAGGCAAACCTATACCAGGACTGTGTGTCTAGTGTGAGCATGAATTGCTGGCCCTTTTGGAGGAAAAGTGACCCAGTGTACTCAACTTGCCATCAAATGGTCAGTCTCCTCAAAGAACGGGTGCCATTGGGGCACCTGGGTGGCTCAGTGGTTGAGTGTCTGCCTTTGGCTCAGGTCGTGATCCTGGGGTCCTAGAATCAAGTCCTGCATCAGGCTCCCCACAGGTAGCCTATTCTCCCTCTGCCTATGTCTCTGCCTCTCTGTGTGTCTCTCATGAATAAATAAATAAAATTTTAAAAAAAAGAATGAGTGCCATAGTGGGGGCCTAGCATTAGTCTCTGTTTATGGCAGGCTGTATATTTGGAAGCAGTAGCAGCGACATCAGCCTTGTTAAGCTAGTGCCCATGTTGTTGGTCCATGGATAGCCTCCATTCTGTCACCAAAGCTACTTTATTCTATGCCCATTTTGCTGGCACTGGGGTGGCTGATGACAGGATCTATCTGACATCTGGCTGAGTCATTTTGTCTACTTGGTTGCTTAGTGTCTCTTCTGTGGTAGATGCCCTTTGGTGGACTTTAATATATAATAGAAAGGTCTACATGTTTTTCATCCACTGCCATATGTCCATTCACATGTCCCTACCCATTCTTGTCTCCCTATTCTTCCATTCTTCTTCCTTTCATGTTCCTGTCTAACTGGCTAGGCCATTTGCCATTACTATGACTCTATATATTTTAACTTTGGGCCATTTCTCTCTGCACAAAGTGGATGACAGCTTGAAGATCTACCCATTGGGAGTATTTTCACTTGCTACAGTTCTTTTTTTCCTCAGGAAAGCATACGCAGAGAAAAAATTTGGTGTGTAGAATATTTACGAAGGAAACTACTCAAAAGGAATGTGGGGAAAAGACAAAGGAGGCGAGATTGGACAGACAGAAAAGTACAGCTTGGTATAGACCTGATGACAACCTTAGATGATCTGAAAGGGAGCTCTAGAGCTAAGCTGATCTTTCAGAGTTGCCCTATGTTGGCCTGCCATGGCTGGGCATTTATATCTCCACCTAAATCAGTCACTGGATATAAACAGCTCCAAGAAGGCTGTGACTCAGGTCAAGGAGTTTCTTTGGGGCTGAATCAATCCCTAAACATTTTGACAGATGAAAGCTGACATTGACAGCACTCCTGGCAGCTGAAGAAACAAGCCCTTTCTTAAAGAAGAATCAAGTGGCACATCTTTGTGTCCACACAGAAATCAGATAGCCTGAGTTCAGCCCCTGATAAAACTGATTACTTCCTGGGTAATCTTGGACAAGTTACTTAACGTCTCTGAGTTTCAATTTCCCCATCTGTGAATGAGGGTTATCATATTACTTATTTCATAGGGATATTGAAAAAATTCCAGGATGTAACTCATGTAGAACATATTATATGGATCACCAGGAAGAGCCAGGTGAAATTTAACCATTATTATTTTTTTATATAAAACTGGATCAGCAGTAATCTCTTGAACATTAACTATAGCGATATTCTTCTGGATAGATCTCCCAGGCAAGGGAAACAAAAGAAAAAATGAACAATTGGGACTACATCAAAATAAAAAGCTTTTGTACAGTGAAAGAAAACATCAAGAAAATGAAAAGGCAATCTACTAAATGAGAGAAGATATTTGCAAATGACATATCCAATAGGGGTTCAATATCCAAGATATATAAAGAACTCTACAATGGCTAGAATAAAAAAGACAAGAAGTAAGTGTTGGTGAGGATGTGAGATGTGGAAGAAAGGAACCCTCATGCACTATTGGTGGGTTGTAAATTGGTGGAGTCACTATAGAAAACAGTATGGAGGTTCCTCCAAAAACTAAAAATAGAAGTATCATATGATCTAGTAATTCCACCTCTGGGTATTAACCTAAGGAAAATGAAAATTGTAGTTCAAAAAGATAAATGCATTTCTATGTTTATTACAGCATTACTTGCAATAGCCAAGATATGAAAGCAAACCAAATGTTTGTTGGTAGATGAATGGATAAAGATTATGTGATATATATATATCATATGTGATATATATATATATATATATATATATATATATATATATCAGCCATAAAAAAGAATGAGATCTTGACATTTGCCAACAACATGGATGAACCTAGAGGGTATTATGCTAAGTGAAATAAGTCAGACAAAGAAAGATAAATACCATGTGATTTTAGTTATATGTGGAATTTAAAAAACAAAACCAATGAACAAACAGAAACAGACTCATAAATTCAGAAAACAAACTGGTGGTTACCAGAGGGGAGGGGAGGGGGATGGGCGAAATAGGTGAAGGAAACTAAGACATACACAATCCCAGCTACAAAATAAATAAATCACAGAGATTAAAAGGACAGCATAAAAAATATGGTCAATAATATTGTAACAAAGTATAGTGACAGATAATGACTATACTTACCATGTGAGCACAGAATAATGTATACAATTGTTGAATCACTATGTTGTACACCTGAACTAATATAACATTGTATATCAACTATACTTCAATAATTTTTAAAAAGTAAAAAAATCTGGATCGGGCTATGCACTATAATATTTCTAAGGCCGTTATTATTGGATAGCTAATATCATCCAACCTTTTTTTTTTTAATCCAACCTTTTTTTATAATATTTTTCTTTCTGGGTTCAGATATAGGAAGTTAGTTCTACTAACTTGAATTAAATTTCTGGAGAACCGGCCTGGTACTTTCTTTGCACACACAGCACCCAAAGAGACGGCTTGTATTTCTTCCTGTGGCTGGAGGGTATGGCAAACACAACAGGGAATTAGTGGGCAGGCTGAGCATGTGCACAATTATGAAGCATCAACATTCGCTCATTACCTCGGACAATGGCTGGCTCTCCAGCTGCCTCCACCCCAGCTATGGTGGGTTTGGCAGGCTGTGAAGAGGAGCCTTCCCTCTAGCAGATACTCAGTATTGGCTGGATTCAAATAATCCCTAGCTAAATATCATCTCTTATAAGGAGCCTAGGTATCCTGGATTCAAGCTGAGAAACCATACTCTGTGAAGGATCAAACTGGCCCCCAGTGAAGGAAATGATGAGACCAAGAATACCAGAGAGAGTAGTCCCAACCCAACGTCTTAGACAGACTTTAGGCAGTGGTTTTCAAACTGTAACTAAGGGTTACAAAATTATTTTAGTGAAACAGTGACAAGCTTTTCTTTTTTTCTTAATGAAATAGAGAAATATATTTCATAAATATATATTGCTTCAGAAAACTTCTTGTGAATGTATTTTTTTTCTAGGGTATGAGTATGTAGCTGGTTGTGTATCTGGCTGAAATATACTGCCTCAGGTGGGAGATTTAAAGCAAGAATTATCACCCTGATGCTCAGCCCAAAAGCCCTACTTCACTTTCCTTTCTTTTTATCAGAAATAGCTTGACGCATTTCTCTTATACTTTTCCATTTCATTCATATTGTATTCATTAGAGTTGGGGTAATTAAAAAGAATGCATTTTATTTGTTACTTCTATGCCCCTTCTCCCTTCCAGTTGGTTCCCTGGGTGGGCTAAGAAGGCTGGACTAACCGCTCCATTTCTCTCTCCTACTAGGCAAAATAATCAAGAGCTAGGCTGTAGCATTTTGGGAGGAGATTAGAATAGGCTTCTTATCTGAGACAGGTGGAGCCAATGAAGAAATTACTAGATGAGCACCTGGGTCACTCAGTTAAGTGTCTGCCTTCAGCTCAGGTCATGATCCCAGGGTCCTAGGATCAAGCCCCACACTGAGATCCCTGCTCAGAGGGGGGATCCCTCTGAGGATCCCTGCTTCTCCCTCTCCCCCAACCCCCTTGTACTTTCTCTCTCTCAAATAAATAAAATTGAGAGAGAAAGAGAGAGAGAGAGAAAGGAAGAAAAGAAAAGAAAAGAAAAGAAAAGAAAAGAAAAGAAAAGAAAAGAAAAGAAAAGAAAAGAAAAGAAAAGAACAAGAAAAGAAAAAGGAAATTACTAGAAATCTCATTTGGCTCCTCAAATCCAAGGATGTAGGTAGAAACCCAAAGCCAATTGTGCAGAGAAAAACAGTATCAGAAACAAGGGTGAAGAAGAAAGGGTTGATCTTGCAGCACTGAAATGGGAGGACAGGAGGCAAAAGGGAAGATCCCCCAAATGAGGAACATCCACAGCAATGTTTCATGATTTGCAAATGAGAAAAGCTAAAGCATACAATTTCCCTACCTACCAATTTACATATTTTAAATGTGCCAAAAGAAGATGATAGGGGTATGGATTACGTGGGTATAGCCATTTCTAAATTATATAGCTAAAAATTGTTCATTTCAATGTACATATATTTTAATTTTTAAAATTGATAATAATTAAGAATGGGAAATGTATAAAGGTTGGATAGATTGAGAATGGCAGATTGTTGAAGCTAGGTGAAAGAGATTCATTGTACTCCATTTACTTATTTGAAATTTTTTACAATGTCCCAAAATGCCTTTAACATTCTTCCTTGTTATTAATCCATCCAAGGGCTAATATGCCTTTTCTTCATTAACTCAAATGAACATGGAAGCAATGAATTCACTATGCTGTTTCCATATTCCTGGCTGCTCCCAACAGCCAAGTGTCAAAGTTGCATTAGACCAAATGGTCCAGGAGCAGCCTATCTACCACAATCACACTGGATAATCAGAAGGGATCTAAGAGATAGAGAAGGTGGCTTTATGTCTGAAACATGTACTAAATCCAGCATTTCTCCACTGACCCCATAGATCTCTCTGAAGTGAGACCTTCCCAGGAACCTGTGAAGGTAGAATAGACTTATGCTTGTTATTTTATTGTGTTGATAATTAAGGAAGCAACAAGATCTGGAAAGTGCCTGATGTTGTGAATTATGAATAGAGAAGGTGGGGTGGCAACAGCTGGCAATTCAACATGTGTGGTTTGCTTTAACAGGAAGCCACAAAGAAATCTCTGAGGCCCAACACAGCATGAAACTATAGAATTTCTTGCTCAGAGCTAAGAAAGGAAAGGCCTGCTGGTAAGGAAATAGTCCCGTTATCCACCTCCTCATTAACAGGTCTAGAGAGAAAGTGTGCTGCCAGAGGCTGGTCCTGATGTCTAATGATATGAGGCAGAACTGGAGCATTCACGTGAAATGGTATAATAGAAAGGTATTCTAGTCTTGGATCTTCAAGGAGCTATGCAGTACTGGGCAATTCACCCAGCTAAGCTATACTTTCATTTCCTCATCAATAACTTGATCTGGCTGATATTTCTAAAATTCCATTATTAATTTGCCATAAAGTTTCATTCACCCATTATTGGCAAGGTAAAATTGTCCTCGGTCCACCTCTTACCTAATTCTTGATAAAGGCCAATCTCATAAGCCAAGAGAATATTGACTACTTCTATGCGGTGATTTAATGAGATGAAATCCCAAGTTTCCAAAGTCCTCATTAGATATAGCATTTCCTGAAATTATAGTAGAGGAGTTTTTTTTTTCTTCATTTTGGAGGTTCTTCTTTAACATGCCCTATTAAAATGGAAATGCCCCCAAAAGACTCAGCCCTTAGCATTGATTTAAAATTTTGTAGAAATAGTTCCATTAGATAGGTCTTGTGGGTAGGAGGAGAAGGGACTGAAATGTGAAGGCACTAATGTGAATTCAGTGTACTTCTTGGGTTCCACTACCCTGAGTGATAGACTAGTTGCCACACAGGAGAGGAAATATGAAAGGATTAAGGTGACAGAATAGTTTGTGGAGACTTGAATCACTTGAATTTGTTACAGTCCACACAAATTTTAGCACATTACTCTGAAGTTCCTTACATCAGGCTTAGGTATTGAATGGTTGTGGCCCCCTCAAATATACATGTTGAAACCGTAAGCCCCACTCTGATGGAATTTGGAGATGGGGCCTTTGGGAGGTAATTAGGGCTAGATGAGGGAGGATTCCCATGATGGGATTAGTGCCTTATTGGAGGAGACCCAAAAGAGATTGCTCCCTCCCTTGCCACACACTCTCTCCAAAGAAAGGTCACATGAACACACAGCAAGAAGGCATCCATCTGTAAGCCAGGAAGAGAGCTCTCACCAGAACCAGATGCTGCCAGCCATTGCTCTGGGACTTTCCAACCTCCACAACTGTGAGAAAATAACCTTTGGTTATTTAAGCCACCCAGTCTTGTGGCATGGCAGCCTGAGCTGACTAATACAATCTCCTTTTAATCATGTGGCCCCCTTCCCTTCCAGTGTTAGCCATGAGTCAATTTGCCAAATCAGGCATGAAAGAAATTTCCCCAAAACATCTGGCAAGGGAATATTCTTAAACATTATTCTTCTCCCAGAGATTACTAGGCAGGTTCTGTTTTTAGATACATCCAGTGCACTTCCCAGGCTCTGAGTTTTCTGTCTGCTTTTGGATGATCCAATCAAACAAGGTGGTTGCATTTCCTAAAGGAACATCTCTCTCTCAACCTGGTTCACATATGAAATGGGTTTACTAACATGATATGTGTTGGAAAAGTTGGAAAAAATTTTAATGATTTTAAAAAAATTCAACAGTTTCAAACATGCTCCAAAAGTAAAGAGTAGTACAAAGAGCATCCGCATATTCACCACTCAAAGTCAGTGTTTGCTTGTGAAGATTTTAAAATAAAATACCAGTGAGAGACAAAGTATTATATCTGCAAAGTACTAAGTGTGCCATGGGGGAAAGAACTTCATTATTTTGTGCGGTATAAATGCATTATCGAGCTACAGAAAAACGTATCTAATCCTTCTTCATCTATATGCAAGGATACATTTGACCTAGACTTTAGAAATTGGATTCTTTAACAAAACAAACAAGCAAAGTTAAAAAGAGAGAGAGACATAGACAAACCAAGAAACAGACTGTTAACTATAGAGGAGGAACAATGGTAACCAGCAGAGAGGGGTAGGGTATGGGGGGAAATAGGTGATGGGGGCACTTGTGGTGATGAGCACTGGGTGATGTATGAAAGTGTTGAACCACTACATTGTACACCTGAAACTAATATAGTACTGTATGTTAACTATACTGAGAGTAAAGTTAAAACTTAATAAGAAAATTAAAACTAGATTCTTTAATAAAATGGAAACATTGAATATTCAGGGATAAACCTTTCTTCGCCCAGTGGGTTTTTGATGTTCTCTTCTGATGACCCCAGAAAGGGGTTCCCAAGAGAGGGTTGCATGGACCGACAGACTTCCCTTCTTCATATTCAAATTCTTCTTAGCAGTCTCCTGAGGGAGAAAACTGGGGGCATCATTCCCCCCACCCTGCTGCATCCTCCCATAGATTCCCATCTGATCCTTTTCACAAACACAGTTAAATCTTCAAAGTGTCATCATTTCCACACTTGATTTTTAGCACCTACTCTTGACTGGCATCCTAACAGCATGGTTTCATTAAAATTCTGCAAGGACATATGCCAGCTGACATATTTATGTCACTCCTATCTTTAAATCCATATAGTGCTTCCAGTTCCTAGGAAAATAAATTTCCCCTGCTACCAGACCATAGACTAGACTCCCATGGATCACATCAAGTCACTGCTTTCTTCTTAAGCCTACCTCTCCATGTTCCCAGTAAGTGGTCTTCAGGGTTGTGACATGGTACTTTCTCTTCTCTACCAACCTTGTATTTAGAAAGTTCTTCCCTGTGAGCTTTTCTAAACCTCTTCTTCTGTTTTTACTATACATCACTTTAAAATTACATTTACTTGAGAGGGGTGGGGAGAAGGGTGGAACCTAGCAAGACTGCCTAAAAGAGGCACTTTTTTTTTCTTTTAATTCCAGTGTAACCAATATACAGTGTTATGTTAGTTTCAGGTGTACAATATAGTGGTTCAACAGTTCCATATATTTCTCAGTGCTCATTGAGATAAGTGTACTATTCATCCCCTTCACCTATTTCACCCATCCCCCTTCCCCTCTGGTAACCAACTGTTTGTTCTCTAGAGTTGAATCTGATAAAGAAGATATGTACCTATACGCAATGGAATATTACTCAGCCATAAAAAAGAATGAAATCTTGCCATTTGCCACAACATAGATGGAGCTGGAAAGTATAATGCTAAGCGAAATAAGCCAATTGGAGAAAGACCACTATCATATGATTTTATTCATGTGAATAATTTAAGAAACAAAATAGTGAACAAAGGATTAAAAAAAAGAAAAAAGAAAAAGCGACAAACCAGAAAGAGGTGCTTCTCTTTCCTCATTCACAGCATGAGAGCAAGTGCTCCAGAAGTTACACAATACCTTTGCTGAACTATTGTGTTCACATTTGGGGGCTGAGCTTTTTTGGGTTTGAGAGATGGTTTCAGGATGTTCCAAATGTTTTTAAGGCACACATCTTGTAACAATACTCATTTAAATGTTAAAACTCTAAGGCTTAAGAGAGCATGTCAATTTATATTTTTCCTGTATGTACTGAATGTATTAGTGTTTGATGCTTCGGGTAATGATCAGGTTGTTCTATGATGACATAGATAGGAAGAAGTAGAAGAGTACAAACTATTTGATAGCATCCTCCAGAGAGTCTATTTTTATGGTTGTTCTATGATGACATGGATAGGAAGAAGTAGAAGAGTACAAACTATTTGATAGCATCCTCCAGAGAGTCTATTTTTATGATTTTCAAATACAAACACTGCCTCACATGACCCCAATGCCTCCATTTCAACTTTTACTATGATTACTGCCATTATTACAGTGCTTCACAGTTGCTTAGTAAAATCTGTAGCAGTCGAAGCACCAAGAGACCAAGATAGCTTTCTAGTACCACCTTGTGGCTAACCCACTAATACTCATTTTAAACTGTACTACATACCATCTTAGATTGGTAGATACATACATAAAGTACTAGCAAAATATGCAATTTTTGATGCCTATATAATTACGTATGTAACAAATGGGAGAGCAGGCAGAAATTTTACAATTACTTAAACCTTAGGTGATAGGAACCAATTTATTCCACATACGCGCAGGACTTAATTCCTCTCTAATTAACATAATCTCAGTTAATTCAGGGGCCCCCTAGTCCATCCGTTGCCTTGCTTCTCAGTTCTGGAGGATTTAAAGGGTGTCAAGTCATCGGGAAGTGTGGGAAGGGGTTTCTGATCCTTGGTTGTCAACTAACATAAGTCACTTCTGTGTCCTTCATTACTGTGTCCTTCACTGCCAGCTGCAAGACACCTTCAGGTCTGGTGTATAAGTGCTGATTCTGGACCCCTCCTGCTGCTCTACACCACACTGAACCCCACCTGCCTAGGCACACCACACCACCATTCTTTCATGGACTGTCTCTCTGGGGCTTCACCTGGGGAAGCAACACATGTCATTCTGTTCTAGGATCTCCCAAATCATCCAGAGTTTGTGTTTTTTTTTTTTCTTCTAGAAGGGCTCAGGCTCCTTTTTAGTGACTCATGGGCATGTTAGTACCTGACTCCTTCCTCTCCCATGTGTCCCTTTATCTCCCAACCTACATCCCCTGAAAACCATTCTTCTACTCTGTTTCAGTAAGTTTGACTTTTTAATTTTTTTAAACATTCTACATATAAGTAATACTAGGCAGTATTTGTCTTTCTCTGTCTGGTTTATTTCACTTAGTATAACGCCCTCTACTTTCATCCATGTCATAGCAAATGATAGGATTTCCTTCTTTCTTAAGGCTGAATAATATCCCATTATATATAAAGAGAGAATACATATATCACATTTTCTTGATCTGTTCATTCATTGACAGACACTTAAATTGTTTTCATACCTTTGCTATTGTGAATAATGCTGCAATGAACATGAGAGTAAAGATATTTCTCCCAGGTAATGGTTCCATTTCCTTTGGATATATACCCAGAAGTGGGAAAGCTGGATGATCATATGGTAGTTCTAGTTTTAATTTCTTGAGGAACTTCCGTACTATTTTTTCCATTAAGAAACTATACAACTGAGCTAACAGACCACACCACAGAAAAGAAGCAGGTCTCTCCAGAGTGGATCAATTTGTTCATATTTGGGAAAGACCCTGAGAACTAGATAGGATACTGAGAACTAGGTAAGACAGGTCTTGATGGCCTACACCCCCCAAGCCTTCAGAATCAATGCCTAGCCTTCCATTTCTCAAAGGAGGGCCTGTCTCCTCACAGGCAAGAAGGATTGATCCGGGCCATGCTCTTTGCAAACTACAGAACATTGTGTATTGGCAATGCTGGGATCTGAGACTTACCAGCCCAAATTGATGCCATTTCCCTTACATCCTCCCCTCTGGCCTGGCCTATGGGGATCTAGAACTGGGATACCCCCAGATTTCCTCTCCTAGAAGCAGGTACATGTGCTCACTGGAAGCTGATTCCTCTAGAAACTTCTGATCCATCAGTATAGCCCCTCAGGGCAGCTTCACCATCACCTACCTCCTAGTCTCCCCAAAAGTGCCAAATTGGCCTTCACATCGAGTCCATCCAATTTGCCCTCCTCTATATTGGCAAGTTAGTGAGTGTGGCAGGCAAGAGGTCCACTATCTCAGGCCTCAACATCTCAGTCCCTGGGGTGAGAAGGGTATAGCAGTGCCTACTGAGGAGGGCTGGGGCTCTACAGGAAGTAAGTACACAGGATGAGGATGAGAGGGAACCTTGAGAGGGAAACTTTGAGAGGAAATCCCTTATTTCCTGCCATCCCTAGGGTAAAGACCAAGCTTCCATAGCACGAGATTCAGAGCTCTTCTGCATCTCAGTGCTCCCAGGCTCTCCATTGTCGCCTCCCACCAACACAGAACTTCCAGCCTGTCTCAAATACTGAGTTAGACCTCTGTTTCTAACATGTTGTCCCATCCCTTCTGTCTTTTGAACATGAAACTCCATGCAGGCAAGATCATGATCTGGTGTTCAGCACCTGGATGGAGCAGGGCCAGTCCCCAAGTCATTGAGCGTAAGGAACTGAACTGCCAGTTCAGGTCCACACTGGGGCATGGAAGCTGGGTTTCTGGCAAGCGCATGGAGCCGGAGCCCCTCACCACCATCTTTGGCTTCCCTGTTCCCCAGACCATTCACTTGGACATGCAGTTAGGTGAATGCACCAATGATTATGTGGAATTTACAGCCAACAACAAGCTGACCTGACAGCATCTGTGCATGCAGTAGCCAGTAGAGCAAGTGGAGTAAACAGAGCAGATCCAGAAGGAACAGGAGTACTGGAGGGTGAGGGGCTTGGCTGCCCCAGTTGGGACAAGGAATGTGTAACCTCACAGAGAGTGAGTCTTCCAGCTCTTGGAGGAGAAGGACGATTCAGTCCTAGCCAGGCACCTTTCTAGCAGACCAATAAGAGCACCAATCAGTGAGTGCCATTGTGGTCCATTCTACAGACCTTCATCCTTGTGGCCATTGGCATCTGGCAGATGCAGCACCTCAAGTGCTTCCTTAAGCAAAGAAGCTGATGTAGATAAGCCCCAGAGACCTAGCATCCACTCATTATCCTTCTTTTGACTGATGAGAAGTGGCTTGGCCTGGAATGCCTCTTTCCTACCCTACCGCTCCCAACCCCACAGGGTTTCCTTGCTACTTGAAGGGGGACAGAGGACCTCTTTGAACTGGTTCCTCAGCCAGCACTGGGGAGAAGATGGGTTTCCAGTTGGAGATACTTGGATGGAAGAAGCTGTGAGCTCCTTTGTGACTCCATGATGCTAAGGAAGAAAGGTATAAGGGTATCCCAACAGGATGGATAAACTGTCCCAAGATGGAGAAATAAGAGTGAAATTAAACTGCATGCTTTCTAACCTAAATATTTATTCCTCCTTCTCTGCAATTCATTCTGGTATTTTATGTGTCTAACCAGATATTAACATGAAGCCCTTCATACAGTGGTTGGAGATTGATCCCAAAATGATTGGGATGAAGGGATGTGTCCCCAGAAGCCTTGGCAGCATGTGGAGAGCCCTTTCCAGAAAAGTCCAATTTGGGCCCAGCTTTTGGATAACCTGAGTGTTTTTGATGATCCTGTGCCTGTCTCTGGGTTCTGGACAGATTTGTGTCATTCCAGTTACCCTGACTTCTGGGTTTTTCCAGATCAGATGAGCATATTGGTTTTCCTACCATTTTTCAGTCAGTCTTTGTCCCTATAATGTCACTGGTTAAATTTTTTCAGGAGATGCTTGCTTCTGTAGCATTCTAAATCACTGTTTCCATTATATTGAGCATGCCCTGTACTCAACCTTCACATGCGCATACAAGTGTATATGACCAGGCATCCATGCCCCATTGCTTCTGCCTTATCTTATCCACATTTTATCAAGCCTGTACTGGTTGCCCTTTTGGAACATAATCATCTCTCATTTGAATTGGACATTTTCTGTTATAAGGAAGTTCACTGGTTGGCAGCTTCAACAAAATCAAGTCCAAATTGTCAAGGCCAAGGATGTTGTTAAAAGGAGATTCCATGGAACACCTGGGTGACTTAGCGGTTGAGCATCTGCCTTCGGCTCAGGGAGTGATCCCGGAGTCCCAGGATCGAGTCCTGCATCAAGCTCCCTATATGGAGCCTGCTTCTCCTCCCTTTGCCTGTGTGTCTCATGAATACATAAATTAAAAAAAAAAAAGATTCCACATGAGGAGGGGAGTCATGACAGCCCCAGCTCCTGGCCCCTGAGAGACTCACATTCCCCTGGGATATTCATGAGGGATGACTGCAAGCCTTGGAATTGCTGCCCTTTTGTAGATATAGCTACAATTAGTCTCTGAAAGTATCCATAAGACTTACCTGAAGTCTCAGGAGGAGATGTGGAAACCATTGGAGAGTAACTTCTCATCAGAAAATGTGACCTAAAAAAAAAAAAAAGAAAGAAAAAGAAAATGTGACCTTAGGGTTCATTTCCCTCACTCAAAGCTAAGAGTGGGGTGTTCTGCTCTCCACTGCAGAGGAAATACAGTGACCCAGATAGGCATATCCTTGCCCACAGAGCCTGTAGTCCAACACCAAATGAGGCAGGAGACTGAACAAGACATAAGGGTGATGCATGTTTCTGAGAATGGCACAGGCCAGGGGAAACATGACAGGAGTCCTAGCCTAGTCTAGATGGTCAGCAAGGTCTGAGTTTTAGAACGAAGACTCATAATAGGAGTTAGCTGAAGGATGGGATCCCTGGGTGGCGCAGCGGTTTGGCGCCTGCCTTTGGCCCAGGGCGCGATCCTGGAGACCCGGGATCGAATCCCACATCGGGCTCCCGGTGCATGGAGCCTGCTTCTCCCTCTGCCTGTGTCTCTGCGTCTCTCTCTCTCTCTCTGTGACTATCATAAATAAATAAAAATTAAAAAAAAAAAAGGAGTTAGCTGAAGGAAAACTGTTCTGGTCAGAGGATAGAGCACATAAGGAAACCCTAAAGTAAGATGATTTTTTAGCAGAAACTTTGCAGGTCAGAAGAAAGTGGCATGATGTATTCAAAGTGCTGAAAGGGAAAATCTCCAGCCAAGAATACTCTACCCAGTAAGGCTATCATTCAGAACAGAAGGAGAGATAAATGGTCTCCCAGACATACAAAAGTTAAAAGAATTCATGACCACTAAACCAGCCCTATAAGAAATGTAAGGGAGAATCTGTGAGTGAAAAACAAGAACCTTAAGTAAGACTAAGAAAAATAGGAAGCACAGAAGCAGCAAAAATAACTTTATCTATAAAACTCAATCAAAAGAAGCATAAAATAAAAGGATATAAAATATGATAATGAATATCTCAAACATGAGGGAAAGAGGAGTAAAGCATGAGTAAAGAATGAGTTCAGGGGCAGCCCTGGTGGCTCAGTGGTTTAGTGCCGCCTTTGGCCCAGGGCCTGATCCTGGAGACCCAGGATCCAGTCCCACATCAGGCTCCTGCATGGAGCCTGCTTCTCCCTCTGCTTGTATCTCTGCCCCCTCCCCCCTGTCTCTCATGAATAAATAAATGTTTTTAAAAAATCTTTAAAAAGGGAGAAAAAAGAATGAGTTCAAAATTAAGTGACAGCTTAACATGAACTGCTATATGTGGAAGATGTTATATATAAACTGAATGGTAAAAATAAATAAATAAATAAACTGAATGGTAAGCACAAATAAAAAAATAGTAATAGATATACAAAAAATAAAGAGTAAGGAATGCAAGTGTATCACTAAAGAAAATCAGCAAACCATAAAAGAGAAAAAGAGAAGGATCAAAGAAAAACTACAAAAACAACCACAAAATGGATATATATATATATATATATATATATATATATATATATATCAACAATTTCTTTGAATGTAAATGGACTAAATTCTCCAATCAATCAAAAGACATAGGGTGACAGAGTTGATAAAAAAAACAACAACAACAAGACCCTCTATATGTTCCCTACAAAAGATTCATTTCAGGCCTAAAGACACCTGCAGATTGAAAGTGAGGGGATAGAAAAAACATTTATAATGCAAGTATATAAAAATATACATATATATATATAATGCAAGTGTATGTCAAAAGAACTCCAGAGTAGCAATAGTTTTATTAGGCAAAATAGACTTTAAAACAAAGTCTGAAAAAAATAGAGACACTTGGGTGGCTCAGTGATTGAGCATCTGCCTTTGGCTCAGGGCATGATTCTGGGGTCCTGGGATCGAGTGCCATATTTGGCTCCCCACAGGGAGCCTGCTTCTCCCTCTGCCTATGGCTCTGCCTCTCTCCCTGTATCTCTCATGAATAAATAAATAAAATCTGTTTTAAAAAATAAGTTTAAAAAAATTAAAAAACAAATTCTGTAAAAAGAAACAAAGGACATTATATAATAATTAATAATGATAAACAATCTAACAAGAAGATATAACAGCTATAAATATACATGCACCCAACATGGGAGCAGTCAAATATGTTAATAACAAACATAAAGGAACTAATTGATAGTAATACAACAATAGTATGGGGCTTCATGCTTAGCAAGGAGTCTGCTTGAGATTCTCTCTCTCTCCCTCTGCCCCTCCCTGCCCCATGCTCTCTTATTCTTTAAAATAAATAAATAAGTATTTTTAAAAATAGTAGGGAACTTTTAACACCCCACTTGATCAATAGACAGATCATCCAAACAGAAAATCAACAAAGAAACAGTGGCTTTGAATGACACTAGAACAGATGGATTTAACAGATATATTCAGAATATTCCATCCTAAAACAGCGGAATATACATTTTTTTCAAGTGTACATGAAACATTAGCCAGAATAGATAACATATTATGCCACAAAACAAGCTTCAACAAATTCAAAAAGATCGAAGTCATACCATGCAACTTTTCTGACCACAAAGCTCTGAAACTAGAAGTCAACCACAAGAAAAAAACTGGAAAGACCACAAATATACAGAGGTTGAATAACACGCTACTAAACAATGAACAGGGGGACACCTGGGTGGCTCAGCAGTTGAGGGTCCACCTTTGTCTCAGGGTGTGGTCCCGGGGTCCTGGGATGGAGTCCCACATCAGGCTTCCTGCGTGGAGCCTTCTTCTCTCTCTGCCTATGTCTCTGCCTCTCTCTCTCTATGTCTCTCATGAATAAATAAATAAAAATCTTAAAAAAAAAAAAAACAATGGGTCAGCTAAGAAATCAAAAAGTACATGGAAACAAATGAAAATAAAAACACAATGGTCCAAAACGTTCGGATGCAGCAAAAATAGTTCTAAGAAGGAAGGTTATAGGGATCCCTGGGTGGCGCAGCGGTTTGGCGCCTGCCTTTGGCCCAGGGCACGATCCTGGAGACCCGGGATCGAATCCCACATTGGGCTCCCGGTGCACGGAGCCTGCTTCTCCCTCTGCCTGTGTCTCTGCCTCTCTCTCTCTCTCTGTAACTATCATAAATTTAAAAAAAAAAAAAGAAGGAAGGTTATAGCAATACAGGCCTAACTCAAGAAACCAGAAAAATCTCAAATGAACAACCTAATCTTGCACCTAAAGTAGCTAGAAAAAGAATAACAAATGAAACCCCAAGCCAGCAGAAGGATAGAAATAATAAAGATTAGAGCAGAAATAAATGATATAGAAACTAAAAACCAATCGATCAATGAAACCAGGAGCTGTTTCTTTGAAAAGAGCAACAAGGGGCACCTGGGTGGCTCAGTCATTTAAGTGTTCAACTCTTGATCTCACCTTGCATCTCGGTATCAGGTTCATGAATTCAAGCCCTGCATCGTGGAGCCTACTTAATGAATGAAGGAAGAGAGAGAGAGGGAGGGAGAAAGGATCAACAAAACTGATAAACCTCTAACCAGATTCATTAAAAGGGGGGGGTGGGTGGGAGGGGGAGAGGACACAAAGCAGCAAAATCAAAAATGAAAGAGAAATAATAACCAACACCACAGAAATACAAGCAATTGTAAGAATATTCTGAAAAACTATATGCCAAAAAATTAGACAACCTAGAAAAATGGATAAATTCCGAGAAACATATAGCCTATCAAAACTGAAGCAGGAAGAAATAAAAAATTTGAACAGATTGATTACTGGCTCAGTGGTTGAGTGTCTGCCTTGGGCTCAGGTTGTGATCCCTAGGTCCTGGGATGAAGTCCCACATCAGGCTCTCTGCAGGGAGCCTGCTTCTCCCTCTGCCTATGTTTCGGCCTCTCTCTGTGTGTCTCTCATGAATAAATAAATATTTTTTTTAAAAAATACCCATTCTGGGGATCCCTGGGTGGCTCAGCGGTTTAGCGCCTGCCTTCGGTCCAGGGCGCAATCCTGGAGTCCCGGGATCGAGTCCCGCATGGGGTTCCCGGCATGGAGCCTGCTTCTCCCTCCTCTTGTGTCTCTGCCCCTCTCTCTTTCTATGCCTATCATAAATAAATAAAAATAAATAAATAAAAAATACTCATTCTACTCAAACTATTCCAAAAATAGAAGGAAAACCTCCAAACTCATTCTAGAAGGTCAGCATCACTCTGATACCAAAAACAGATAAAGACATCACCAAAAAAGAGAGAGAGAGAGCACTATAGGCCAATATCTCTGGTGAACAAAGATGTAAAAATCCTCAACAAAATACTCACAAACAGAATCCAATAATACATTTAAAAAATCATTCACCACGTTCAAGTGGGATTTATTCCCAGGATTCAGAGGTAGTTCAATATTTGCAAATCAATGTGAAACATCACACTGATAAAAGATAAAAATCATATGATCATTTCAGTAGATGCAGAAAAAGGATTTGACAAAGTGCAACATCCATTCACAATAAAAGCCCTTAACAAAGTAGGTTCATACCTCAATATAAGAAAGGCACCTGGGGGCCCCAGTCAGTTAAGCACCTAACTCCTGGTTTCAGCTCAGGTCATGATCTCAGGGTCGTAAGACTGAGTCCCATGTTGGGCTCTGTGCTCAGTGAGGAGTCTGCTTGAAGATTCCTTTCTTATCTTCCAGGTTCTGCTGGCTCCAGGTGTTCTTTGGCTTGTGGTTGTGTCACTTCAGTCTCTTATGAGGAAGGCATGTGCTTCACCAGGCTATCCCTCAGCTCTGTTACTAACTTAATAGTAAAAGAAATAAAGATTTCTGGCTCTGTTGGGTCTTCATTCCTTCATGTCCACAACTGGCTGAAATCCTTGGATGGAATATGCCTTTCTAAATTGCCACTGTCTCCCCTCCTTTTTTTTTTTTTTTTTTTTGTCTGTCGAGAACTTGCCTCTTCCCCAATGATTAACCCCAGAAGACCACCCTTTCCAGGGGGACCCTGTCCCTTACCCATGGAAGTGAGACCTTATCCTGACACATATTAATAGGGCAACAAGTCACAAATTACCACAATCTCCCCTCCCCCTTTTTGAATGTTTGGACTTTACTGGCAGTTGAATTTACAACCACTACTTCAACCCATTCTTGTAGCCAAACAAAAAAGAAAATACATTCATTTATTCATCCAACAAGTATTTACTGTGCATGTATTTTGTGCAAGCCATTGTTCCAAGCTCAAGAGATGGACACAAATATAGATTATATTCTTTGCTCACAATTATTTATTCCCTTCTTGAGCATGGCTTCCTAGCAGTAGAAGAATATATTCATGCCCTTTTTCTTGTGGCTTAGCAGAGCCTCCCAACAGAATAGTGGGAGTACATTTCAAACAAAAAAGAAATAAAAAATAACTTGAAACAAATGAAAATGGAAACACAATTACCAAAACTTGTGGGATGCATCAAAAGCAGTTTGAAGAGGAAAGTTTCTAGTGATAAATGCTTTCACTAAGAAAAAAGAAAGATCTCAAACAACTTAACTTTACACTTCAAAAAACTAGGGGGAAAAAAACCTAAGCCCAAAGCTATAGAAAGAAGGAAATAACAAAGATTAGAATAGAAATAAAGGAAATAGAGACCAGAAAAACAGTTTTTAGAAGATCAACAAAACTAAGCCAGCTTTTTGAAAAGATAAACTAAATTTTTTTTAGTAGAATTTTACTTTAATATGTGAAAAAAAAAACAAACGCCCAAAACCCTAATAGGTTAAAACAAGTCAAACAACCACTCTACACAGATAAAACCTTCACAAAGGTCAACTGAAGTAATCCAGAGCTAAAACTGAATTGTGCAGATTTTCGATGAAGTCATCAGTCATGTAACACAAACAAAAGTCAATTATTTACACACTAGCCAAGCCCTCTAAGAAATGTGCCCCAAGAAACATTAACCTTTGTTTTTTTGTGTGTGCCATCCTGAAGACTTGCACATTTTTTTAAGATAATTTAACCTTTTTAATAGAATGTGATCTCTACCAGGTGGTAATGCTTTGGTACTATTCATCTAGGACTGCTCATCCTAAAACTTGACATTTCCCCAAAGATTTGACTCTGCTTTAGAAGTTTCAATATAGATAAAAATCTTTTATCAAGTATCAATATGGAGGTGACACAGGATGCAACATATACAGTCAGGTTACCTCTCTGTATATTTAGAGATTACTCCTTCAAGGTATTTGCGCCAGAGCTTAGTCTGTCCTGCTTCATATTCAGTAGTACAGGTTTGAATCATCAGAACCTTGGCAAGACCTTATTTTTTCAGAATTATTAACAACTACCTCTAGGGGCAAGTCCATGTTACTGAGTTATGACAAATTTATTATCATGAAGGAAAACAAGGATAGCCATCTTAAAAAATGCCCCAACCACTGCTTCTCAATATAGAAAGACTAAAACTACATACGTTTATCATACAACAAATCCCATCTCTGTCCCCTGAAATTCCCCTAGTTTCATTAATTAGAAGGGGATTAAAAAAAAAAGACTTAAAGAGCACTTTACAGCAGCATTCAGCTTTCCTATGAAATACTCAGCATCTTAAATATTATGTACACTTCTTTTTTGCTTTCAGTAAGCTAGACACTGGCTTCAGAGTTTATGGAACTGGAGAAGAAATAACTCATTCAAAACTATTCTAGAAATTGTCTTTTGGCAGAATAGCATGTATCCAAGTTAAAAATAGGAGGGTTTTGTTGCTTTGTTTTCTTTCCAAAATTTAAATCATTTTTGTTCCCCTTCTACCTAAACCTCAGTCACCACTCCTGAGTGGAGATGGGCAGAGGCTCTGGCCCCTGCTCCTCCGGCTTCTCAGCAGCTGCTTTCTTGTTGCTGCAGCAAGGCTTGAATAGATGTGTGTCAATGAGGACTTCCCCAAAACGGCCTTTATAGATAATTCCACAATATATTTTCTGTCTTTTCCAGTATGTGAGATCTAAAAAGAAAAAAACCGGCATTCTGTTAGAGCCAGAGGCCATCTCTGTGTCTGAGCCATCTCTGACTGGTTACTATAACAAGGAGATTGAGCTGGGGAGGCACTTGAGGTGGTACTATGAGCATCAGAATTGTGACGTTTAAATTCCTTCTGTAGTTTACTGATCTGGTTGCTTTTTAACCTGTTTCCAGATAGAGTTTTCACTTTCTTTGGTTTCAAAGTAGTCTTCAGTCTGGGTCCTGCCCTTGCATCTACCACATGATTCCAGTTTTTTTTTTTATCCTGCTGGCAACTTCTTCCATCTTTTCACAAGCAGGACACAGGCATTACAGATGTCTCCTGAACGAGTTTCATGCAACCCAAAACAGCTCTGGAAGTCCTTTTCATAGCGTTTACTGTCAGTGAATCGAGAACTAGAGGACTTCGCTCTGCAAATACAGCAGCCCTCTATACTTCGGTACATCTTTGGCTTGTGAAAACCAAACATCTTTTCTTCTGGGCAATAGTCTCCCCAAGGCAGCCGTTCCACGCGCAATAACGTTCCCGAGGTGCGGAGTGCACGCCAAGCCAACCACCGCCCCCCCAATCGCTCCCTCCTCCTCGACTGCCTTGTCTAGAAAGATTGTCTCCTGCAGTTCTGCAGTTGCTACCGCTGGCAGGGAAGGTGTAGATTCCGCTTTCCCTCTGACAAGATAAACTAAATTGACAAACTTTTAGCTAGACTAAGAGAGAAGACTCATAAATGAAATCAGTAATGAAAGAGGAGATATCTGTGTGATATTATGTGTCTGATGTCACAGAAACACAAAGGATCATGAGAGACAATGTTAAGAGAACACCAAAACAAGTGGACAATCTAGAAGAAATGGATAAATTTCTAGAAATATACAATTTACCAAGACTTAATTACGAAAAAATAGGAAATCTGAACAGATCAACAATGGGTAAGAAGATTGAATCAGTAATTTAAAATTTCCAAAAAAAGAAAGCCAAGGACCAGATAGCTTCACTGGAGAATTCTACTAAGCATTTAAAGAATAATTAATGCCAATACTCATTGAACTTCCAAAAAATTAAAGAGAAAGGAACACTTACTTCCCTTTTTTTTTTTTTAAGATTTTATTTATTTATTCATGGGAGACACACAGAGAGAGGGGCAGAGACACAGGCAGAGGGAGAAGCAGGCTCCGTGCAGCAATCCCTGGTCTCCAGGATCAGGCCCTGGGCTGAAGGCGGTACTAAACCGCTGAGCCACCAGGGCTGCCTGGAACACTTACTTCCAAACTCATTTTAAGAGGCTAGCATTACCCCAATACCAAAACCAGATAAGGGATAGTAAAGAAAGAAAACAACAGGCCAATATCTCTGATCAATATGAATGCAAAAATTCTCCTAAATATTAGCAAATATCTCTTAATTTTATCTCTTAAAATATTAGCAAATCAAATTCTACAGCACATTAAAAGTACCATATACTGAGGCACCTGGGTGGCTCAGTGGTTGAGCATCTGCCTTTGGCTCAGGGCATGATCCCAGGGTCCTGGGATTGAGTCCCACATCCGGCTCCCCCTGGGGGGCCTGCTTCTCCCTCTGCCTATGTCTCTGCCTCTCTCTCTGTGTTTCTCATGAATAAATAAACTAAATCTTAAAAAAAAAAAAAAAAGAACACTGTCATCATCTCAATAGATGTAGAAAAAGCATTTGACAAAATACAACATCCTTTCATGATAAAAACTCTCAATAAATTGGGCACGGAAGGAATATATGTCAGCCTACATGAAAAGCCAAAAACTGACACTGTATTTAATGGTGAAAGGTTAAAAGCTTTTCCTCTAAATCAGGAACAAAACAAGGGTACTCCTCTCACCACTCCTAGTCAACATATACTGGAAGTGTTAGCCAGAGCAATTAGGCAAGGGAAAAAAAGATATACAAATTGGAAAGGAAGAAGTAAAATGGTCTTTATAGATATAGCATATGTTATATATATTATAGATGTTATATATAAGAAATCCTAAAGGCTCCACAAAAAAACTGTTAGAACTAATCAACAAATTCAGGGGTACCTCGTTGACTCAGTCTATTAAGCATCTAATTCTTGATTCCAACTCAGGTCATGATCTCAGGGTTGTGGGATAGAGCTCCACACTTAGTGGAGAGTCTGCTTAAGAATCTCTCTCTCCTTCTCCCTCTGCCCCTCCCCGCTGTGCATGCACTTTCTTCTAAAACAAATCTTTTTAAAAAAAGAACTAATCAAGAAATTCAGTAGAGTTGCTGGATACAAAATCAACATACAGAAATCAGTTTCATTTCTTTTTTTTTTTTCTTTTTTTAAAGATTTCATTTATTTATTTGAGAGAAAGCACAAGCAGGTGGAGGAGCAGAGGGAGAGGGACAAGCAGACTCCCCACTGAGCACAGAGCCAGACATGAAGCCCAGTCCCAGGATCATGACCTGAACCAAAGTCAGGAGCTTAATGACTGAGCCACCCAGGTGCCCTTCAGTTGTATTTCTAAATACTAACACTAAAATACCTGAAAAAGAAAGAAAATTACTCCATTCACGATAATATCAAAAACAATAAAATACTCAGGAATAAATTTAACCAAGGAGGTGAAGGAGTCACTCTGTACACTGAAAATTTTAAGACTTTGATGAAAGAAATTGAAGACACAAATAAATGGGAATGTGTCCTAAGTGTCCCATGGACTGGAATAATTAATCTTGTTAAAATTTCCATACTATCCAAGACCATCTATAGATTTAATATAATCTTTATCAAAATTCTAAAGGGATTTTCACAGAAACAGAAAAATAAATCCTAAAATTCATATAAACCACAAAATATTCCAAATAACCAAAGCAATCCTAAGAAAGAAGAAGGGTACCTGGGTGGCTCAGTTGGTTGAGTATCCAGCTCTTGGTTTGGGCTCAGGTCATGTTCTCATGGGTCCTGACATCAAGCCCCTCATGGGGATCTGCATTCCACAGGGAGTCTGCTTGGGATTCTCTCCCTCTGCCTCTCTCCCAAATCATGCATTTTCCCTCTCTCATTCTCTCTCTCAAATAAATAAGTAAATCTTTTAAAAAGAAGAAGAAGAACAAAGCTGGAGGTATTACTCTTCCTGATTTCAAACCATACTACAAATCTATCATAATCAAAACAATATGATACTGGCATAGATACATAGACCAACAGAACATAATTGAGAGCCCAGAAATAAACCTTCACATCTATGGTCAACCAATATTTGACAAGAGCCCCAAGAATACTCAGTGGAAAAAAGATAATCTCTTCAAGAAATGGTATTGGGAAACCTGGATAATCACATGCAGAGGAGTAAAATCGGACTCCTATCTTACCCCACTTGCAAGTTAACTCAAAATATATGAAAGACTTAAACATATGACCTGAAACTGTAAAACTCCAAAAGAAAACATAGGGGAAAACCCCTTGACATTGGTCTTGGCAACAATTTTTCTGAGATGACACCAAAAGCACAAGCAACAAAATCAAAACTCGTTAAGTGGGACTATAGCAAACTAACCTAAAAAACAAAACTCACTGAAACAGAGTAGAATGCTGGTTGCCAAGGATTGGTAAGAGGGGGTGGGAAAAATGGAGAGAGGTGGGTCAAAGAGTACAAACTTTCAGTTATAGTAAGAATAAGTCCTGTGGATCTAAGGTACAAAATGGTGACTATAGTTAACAATATCTTATAATATACTTAAAATTTGCTAAGAGAATGGATCTTAAATGTTCTCACCACACACATAGAAAAGGTAGTTACATGAGGTGATGGATATATAAACTAACCTTATTGTGATTTCATTTCACAAAATAGATGTATATGAAATCATCACATTATACACCTTAAACTAACACTTATTATTTGTCAATTACATCTCAAAGCTGAGGATGGGATGGCTTTAAAACTTTTATACATCAAGGGATACTATCAGGATAGTGAAAAGTCTGGGATCTAATATCCAAAACATATAAAGATACTTACAACTCCACAATAAAAAGACAACCCAATAAAAAAAAATGGGCAAAGGATTTGAATAGAAATTTCTCCAAAGAAAATATACAAGTGGCCAATAAGCACACAAAAAGATGCTCAACATCATTAATCATTAAGGAAATCCAAACCATAACCACATGAGATACTAGCTCACACCTGGATGCTATAATTTTTTAAATAATAAATAACAAGTATTGATGAAGATATGGAGAAATTGGAACCTCATACATTGCTGGTGGGAATGTAAATAGAGCAGAGGCTGTGTAAAACAGCAGTTCCTCTAAAAGGCAATAGAGGGTTACCATATGACCCAGCAATTCCACTCTTGGGTATTTATTCAAAGAATGAAAAGATATTTCACACAAAAACTTATACCTCAATGTTCATAGCAAAATAATTCCTAATAGCCCAGAATATAAATAAGCCAAATACCCAGTGATTAATGGATAAACAAAATGCAGTATATCCATACAATGTAATATAAGTCAATAATGAAGTAGTACGGCAAGAGTCTAGTGCGGTGGTAGGAGAGGTGTCGGCAGGAGCAGCGCTGCCACCGGGGCCTGGGGCTGACCCGTCCGACATCCGGTCCGTGCCGAGCCCACTCGAGCCACAGCCATGTCCGGGGACGAGATGATTTTTGATCCTACTATGAGCAAGAAGAAAAAGAAGAAGAAGCAGCCTTTTATGTTAGATGAGAAAGGGAATGCCCAGACGGAAGAAACCCAGCCCTCAGAAACAAAAGAAGTAGAACCAGAGCCAACTGAGGACAAAGATGTAGAAGCTGATGAAGAGGACAGTAGGAAAAAGGATGCTTCTGATGATTTAGATTACTTGAACTTCTTTAATCAGAAGAAAAAGAAGAAAAAAACAAAAAAGATATTTGATATTGATGAAGCTGAAGAAGGTGTAAAGGATCTTAAGATCGAAAGTGATATCCAAGAACCAGCTGAACCAGAGGATGACCTTGACATTATGTTTGGCAATAAAAAGAAGAAAAAGAAGAACGTTAAGTTCCCAGATGAGGATGAAATACTAGAGAAAGATGAAGCTTTAGAAGATGAAGACAGCAAAAAAGATGATGGTATCTCATTCAGTAACCAGACAGGTCCTGCTTGGGCAGGCTCCGAAAGAGACTACACGTATGAGGAGCTACTGAATCGAGTGTTCAACATTATGAGGGAAAAGAATCCAGATATGGTTGCTGGAGAAAAAAGGAAATTTGTCATGAAACCTCCACAGGTTGTCCGAGTAGGAACAAAGAAAACTTCTTTTGTCAACTTTACAGATATCTGTAAACTATTACATCGTCAGCCCAAACATCTTCTTGCATTTTTATTGGCTGAATCGGGTACAAGTGGTTCTATAGATGGTAATAATCAACTTGTAATCAAAGGAAGATTCCAACAGAAACAGAAAGAAAATGTTTTGAGAAGATATATCAAGGAATACGTTACCTGTCATACGTGCCGATCACCGGACACAATCCTGCAAAAGGACACCCAACTCTATTTCTTACAGTGCGAAACTTGTCATTCTCGATGCTCTGTTGCCAGCATCAAAACCGGCTTCCAGGCTGTCACAGGCAAGCGAGCACAGCTCCGTGCCAAAGCTAACTAATTGGCTAACCACCACTGATTTTGCAAAGTGTGTTGTGGAGATTTGGCTGGACAGGTTTACCATCAGAGTGGATATACCACTGTATTAAAAACAAGATAGAAAAGCTGCCAGGTTCTTTGGCGTGTGGCTGGTTGGTCTGAAATCCTTGCGAGATGCTGATGCTCAAGCTGTTGACATACTCATTGCCTACTTTAACAACTGTCAGAAAAACATGATGGGGTAAGGCGGTGCTTTTTTAAAATCGTTCATAGACTTATGTAAAATGCAAGATAAATTAAAGTTATTATAACAGTGAAAAAAAATAATGAAGTAGTACTACATGCCACAGCATGAATGACCCTTGGAAACATTAAGCTAAGGAAAGAAGCCAGACACAAAAGGCCACATATTGTATGATTCCATTTATCTGAAACATCCAAAATAGGCAAATCCAAATACAGAAAATAAATTAATGGTTTCCAGGGACTGGGAGTAACTGCTTAGTGGATATGTGGGTTTCCCTTTTGGATGACAGAATGTTCTGGAATTAGGAATCAGTTGACCATAACTGAACAATATTGTGAATATTCTAAACAATATTGTGAATATTCTAAAAACCACTGAGCTATGCACTTTTAAATGGCTAAAATAGTTAATTTTATTTCAATTAAATTTTATTAAATTAAATTTTATTTATTTTATTTCAATTAAAGAACCTATGCATTTATTATAATATTGTAATATTAAGGTAAACAACAACATGAGTAATAATGGTAATAGAACACCATTGGAAATAAACAGCATCACCTTTTGACTGAGCATTGGCAATTAATAGGAAAGTAGCCTTTCCTGAATGAGTTACATTCTAGGACAACAATTTTTAATTGATAAAAGAAAGTTCTTCCCTACAGAAATGTTCCAGCTAATAAATGTGGAAGAAATTATGTTAGAAAAAAGGAGTTAGAAAATGAATTGGAGGGGTGCCTGACTGGCTTAATCAGTGGAGTGGTATGACTCTTGATCTCAAGGTTGTGAGTTTAAGCCCCATGTTGGATATAGAAATTACTTAAATATATATGTATATATATATATTTAAAAAAGAAAATGAATTTGAAAAATCACCATCTTGCAGCCACTACTGGAAAAATTGAGTTAGGCAATAATGAATGGATAAAGAAATGTAGTACACATACACAATGGAATATTACTCAGCCATAAAAAAGAATGGAATCTTGCCATTTGCTATGACATGGATGGAGCTAGAGTGTATTATGCTAAGTGAAATAAGTCATTCAGAAAAAGACAAATACCATGTGATTTCACTCATATGTGGAATTTAAGAAGCAAAACAGATAAACATATGGGAGGGGGGGGAAATGGAAAAAGAGAGGGAAGCATACCATAAGAGACTCTTAAAGACAGAGAAAAAGCAGGGTTGATGGAGGGAGGTGGGCAGGGAATAGGCTAGATGGGTGATGAATATTAGGAGGGCATTTGTTGTAATGAGCACTTGGTGTTACATGTAAGTAATAAATCACTGAATTCTACTCTTGAAACCAAAATTACATGACATGTTAACTACCTAGAATTTAAATTAAAATTTGGAAAAAAAGGGCAGCCCGGGTGGCTCAGCGGTTTGGCGCCTGCCTTCGGCCCAGGGTGTGATCCTGGAAACCCGGGATCGAGTCCCACATTGGGCTCCCTGCGTGGAGCCTGCTTCTCCCTCTGCCTGTGTCTGTGCCTCTCTCTCTCTGTGTGTCTCTCTCATGAATGAATAAAGAAAATCTTTTAAAAAAATAAAATAAAATTTGGAAAAAAAATAGAGTCAGGCAATGATCAGTAGATAAAGTCCTTAGATGAGAGGTTGATGGGAAACTTCATGGCAGAGAGATCAGATTAAACTCACTGATCCACTGTAGCCTGTCTCAAAGCAGGACAGACCTCCATATGAGTTGCAATATGAAGCATACAGATCATTGATGATGTAATCTTGCTATAAAGAGCTAAATGTAGAGGCACCTGGTTGGCTCAGTCCATTAAGCAGCTGACTCTTGGTTTCCACTCAGATCATGGTCTCAGGGTTGTGAGATCAAGCCCCACATTAGGCTTCGCCCTGGGTATGGAGCCTGCTTAAGACTCATTCTCTCTCTCTCTCTCTCTCTCTCTCTCTCTCTCTCTCTTTCTCTTTCTCTTTCTCTTTCTCTCTGTCTCTCCCCCTCCCCAATCCCTCTCTTTCTTTCTCTCTCTCCCCCTCTCTAAAAAAAATTTAAAATTAAACCTGAATTTAATCAGGTCTCTAGTATCATTTCCATTTATAGATATTCAAGAAATCGAGGTGTAAGTTAAATGACACTCTAAGAAGGCAAGTAAACTATCTTTGGGTCTTCTAAAAAACACAGTTACACCAGAAATCTTGTGCAAAGGCTCTCAAGGGAAACCTGCAGGGAAGTGAAGGAGGCAGAGTAGGACAGGGAAAAGGGCTAAGAATATGAGTGGTTTCAGCTGAAACCTAGGCTCCTTCTAATTTCCCCCCCTGCTGCCACCAAAGCTCTGGAATGTGACCACCACCACAGGATTGGCCCCCCTCAAGACTTCAGTACCCCTGTATCAGTCACTCACTGGCTGTCTGCCATGGTGAAGAAGGTACACTCAGGTTAGCCAAGAGCAATTCTCTAGAAGCAATTCTCCTGAATAGGGGGCAGCTGTGAGCCCTTAGCAGCCAACATTCACTGCAGCCAGGAATTGGATGTGCCAGTAAGGGATGCTGAGGAGAGTATTGCCTACTGTACAGACAGACTGAGAGCCATTCTACAGGATGATCAGTCATTGACTCAGAATAAAAGGGAGACTGCTTGCCATTAAAACAGACTTAAAGAGGGGTGCCTGGGTGGCTCACTTAATTAAGCATCTGCCTTCAGCTCAGGTCATGATCTCAGGGTCCCGGGATCGAGCCCTGTGTGGGGATCCCTGCTCAGTGAGGAGTCTGCATCTCCCTCTCCCTCTGCCCCTTCCCCCCATTTGTGCATTCTCCCCTCCCTCAAATAAATAAATAAAATCTTTTTTTAAAAAAAAGAAAACAGACTTAAAGAGTTATCATCGTGTCCAAATGTCGGGCCTTATACGCATAACAGTAAAAATACACTAAAAAATTCATCTATGAACTGTTAATAGTTGACACCAAAGAACCAATGTTAATTTAAGCATGATAATGGCATTATGGTTATAAAGGAAACAGTCATTTTTTTTAAAGATATACATACCAAAGTTTAAAGGTAAAATGGCAAAATGTCCGAGATGCCTGAAAATACAAAGTGACAAAGCAAATACAGCATAATATTGGTAATTATTCAATTTAAAGAATACATTTAGGGGGCGCCTAGGAGCCCCTCATCGTGCTCCATATTCCATGTGGGATTCTCTCTCCTTCTCGCACTCTCTCTAAAAATAAATCTTTAAAAAAAGAGTATATGAGTCCACTGTCGAACTTCTGTATTTGTCTGTTTGCCGATTTTTATAATAATTTTTTTATTTTATTTTTTTTTTTTGAGAGAGAGAGAGAGCACAAGCAGTGGTGCAAGGTAGAGGAGCAGAGGGAGAGATAGTATTCCAAGCAGGCTCCATGCCAACTCAGAGCCCAACATGGGGCTTGATCCCACAAACCTGAGGTCATGACCTGAGCTGAAACAGACTGAGCCACACAGGCGCCCCTCATAATATTTTAAAAGGAATAAATAGGTGGAAGAATCAGACCTGGTCAAACACAACTCTTTGACCCTCCACCCACTCTTTTCCAGCTCCAGGAAAGTTCCTAGACGGTCTGCTCCCTCTATTTGTCTGTGACACTTTGGAATAGAAGAATGGACAGCAGGCAGCAATGAACAGCTGTACAGAGGGGACCACCAACCTGGACCTTCCAATTCTCCCTCTCCAGCTCTTCCCATGCCCCTCCTTGGCCTCTCTCCCCATCAGTTCCCTGAGCCTCTCACCAATGGAGGCTCAAGTCACCCACCTTCTCCGGAACCTCATCTCTTCCTGGTCCTCCTTAAGGCCTCCTAGGACAGCAGGTACCCCCAAGTCAATCGTCAAATCCTTCCCTGCAGAGGCTGTTGAGCAAAGCACCAGCTGCAGACACCAGGATGGCCAAGGGGTCAGTACCAACGCACCATTATTTAATCTCACCTGCACCTCCCTGGCCTGTCCCAGGCACTGAGACAGGCAATTATCTCAAATGGGAGGATGCCTGCCCTCTACTGGCCACAGGCCGCTCGGGCCTCCAGCTGCCTCCCTTAACCTAAGAAGAAGGAAGAAGTAGAGCAGAAGGCAGGGACAGGAGGACTTGTCCCAGAAGATGAGGGCTATAGAGGGAAGAAGGAGGAGGAAGGAAGTGTCCTGTGGAACTGGCAAACAGAGAAAGGCTTCCAGGTGGGGGCAGGAGCATGATGGACAGCAGAGGAGAGCAGAGACTATTCTCTGCCTGCCTTCCTTCCTTTTAGTCTTTTCATTTATTCTTAAAACAGACCTAGGGGGGATCAAGGGCTTGACTCTCACTTTGCTCACTTTGACAATGGGACACAGACGAGTAAGACTCTCTTCCAGTGGTCTGGGAGAGACACTTACATAAATAGAACTATGCCCAGGGATCAGGATCATAAGGGGGTGGAGGGAATGATGTTCTGTGGGCATCCAGGGGGAAGTACAGTGATAACCCTTCACAGTAGAGTGAGCCCTGGAAATCTCCCAGGCCTACAGCAGAAGCCAAAAGCCACAGGTCCAGAGCTTCCAGGGTAGTGGGGAGGAATATAGAGAAGGGTAATGAGCCCAAACAGGATTTCAAAGGGACAGCAGGGCAGAATAATGGGGAGGTGGCTACAGCATGGGGACACTCCAATCTCATCTTGGGCATGGTTTTGAAAAAGTCAACTAAGTAAATTTGAAGATCCAGTTGGCTTTATTCAATAATTCCTGAATAGGCCAGCATCCCATCCAGCAGATAGAAAGGAGCTGCAAGAAGCTATACAAAATAGAAAGCTTTTAGGGGCACCTGGGTGGCTCATTCAGTTTTCAGTTGAGCATCTGCCTTCGGCTCAGGTCATGATCTTGAGGTCCTGGGATGGAGCTCCAAGTCAGGCTCCCACTCAGCAGGGAGTCTGCATGTCCTCTGCCACCACCCCGCCCCCAGTTTGTGTGTTCTCTCTCTGTCAAATAAATAAAATCTTTTTTTAAACTTTTATAGGCAGAAGAGGAAAATGCATGGATTGTTTCAAGCAAGATCACCTGCCTTTGGGGAAGGAAAGAGATCTATCAGGTGGATTAACTCACCAATACTCACCAGTTAAGATTATATTCCTGAAAGGGACAGAAACTACAATGAGATTAGGTATTAAGTCTTGGTTTGCTAACATAGGGCTCAGAACAAGTGACTCTACTGGGTCCTGCTGTTTCTTTTTAATAGCACCAAGAGGCTCAGGCAAGGGATAATGAGGGGTCACAAGGGAGGGACCCAGGTTTCACTTAAGCCATGTGGAGGCTGTGAAGACTGCCATAAGGATGCCTGCCCTCCAATAGCCTGTAGGGAGAAGTGGAGAACACCAAGCACAGTGGAGACAGAGGCCAGATGACCTGGAGAACTGACTTTAGCGGCTGAGTTGGAAAACACCAAGGCTGAGAGTCCTGGGCAATCATGACTTCAGGGAATTTTGAGCCTCTGGCAGCCTCATAAAGAGCTATGGGCCTTTATAGGTCATAATGCTCCCGAGAGACAGAGGCCCAAATCAAAGTCAAGAGACACATACCCTGCAAGGGCCCAACACAACACCAGGTGAGAGATGCCCAGGTACCCTCTTAAGGGCCCAGGCCTGATGAAGAGCTACATTTCCCCAAAGGGGTCTCATCTGGATGGATTCCTGATATGAATTAATGGAGAAGAAGTGGCAGAGAGAAAAACCCAATGTTGATTTCAAATGGGAGCAACAGTTTGCCAAGTGTTTTACAGCCATTGCTCCTTTGTATAATGTAGTATTTCTGCCTTCCTATAAGATAATTGTTTGCTACCTATTATGGAGATGGCTGGATTTTCTTCAAATTCAGAAGCAACTTTTGGCATGGTTTGAGTTAAAATATGAACTATATAATACATTTGAAATTTGGTTTTGAAGGAAGCATTTCATGTATTTTTACTATCATAAACTAGAGTATGTATGGGGGAGGGGGTAAGTACCCCTGTAACAATTTTGAGCTAAATTCAGAAATTTATGTGTATTTAATTTTGCGTTCATTTTATAATTAAGGAAGGGACTGGTAGCTCCAAATCTTCATTAGTTCTTCTTAAGCATTTACTTTTGGTGTTCTTTTATCAAAAAGTACATATGACCATAACTTCTTATGACTTTCTGTCTGCCTCTTCCCCCAAACCCACGAAAAGCAGCAAAGAAAATGAGGAATAGCAACTCCTCATCTTTGATTTAAGGAGGGAAACCTCTAACTCCAAATTGTAGAATCAATGAGAAGGACTGCCAAGGGCAGGAACAGCAGGCCATATAGGCAGGAGCCCATAGCTCTTTACGAGGCCATATAGGGAGACCTTCAAGGCAGGGCCAACACAGAACACAGATCTAGAGGCCGAGAAAACAAGCACATTTGATATAGTAGAGTGGAAGGAGACACGGAGCTAAGAGAGATAAGGAGCACCTGGCAAACCTTGGGAAGCAGAAAGGGACTCCAGGAGAGGTAACAGCCCTACAGCTGCTGCTCTTTATCAGCTCAGCAAAGGAAAGGTTAGCAGCCTCAGACCCAAACACCTTCTTATTAGGCTTCCCCATGAGATAGTGCAAATACTCTGGCCTCTCCCCAATATCATCTTTGTGAAAACAGTTAATCTAAGAAGAATTCAACTACAAAATGAATAGGCAAAGAATCTGTAGTGGGGAGGCAGGGGGTGGCAGCGGGAGGGAGGAAGATAGAGATTAAGTAAAGGAGCAAATGAACATTTCTCAAAAAGATTTTATCGCAGGGAAGTATCATGAACAAAGCTTTTCCTCCAAGAACTCACAGAATGTACAAAGTGTATCACTTCCATTATGCGAGACAAAGTCAAAATATAAGTGCGCAGTGAAGAAATGGTAGAAGAGCAGAACGAAATGGAAACAAATTTTTCTAGCAGAGCTCAGGAAAAAGAGAAAGATGAGAATTTGTCGATGAATGAAAGGCTACACGTGAGGCCAGGAAAGGATGGGAAGGCACTGAGGATAACAAGCAGAGACGGAAAGGAGAGGACTAGAAAATTAAGAAAGATGATTGAAAAAGAGTGAATAAAGAAAAAGGATTAGAGAAAAATGGTAGACACAGAGCAAAGGGGATCTACTAGACACATAGTTGGAAAGCCTGAAGAAACAAGAGAAAGAAAAGAAATACTCAAAAACGATTTTAAAATAACAGATAGTAGGGGGATCTGAGTGGTTCAGTCAGTTAAGCATCTGCCTGTGGCTCAAGTCATGATCTCAGAGTCCTGAGATAGAGCCCTACATCAGGCTTCCCTGCTCAGTGGGGAGTCTGCTTCTCCCTCTCCCTTTGCCCCTCCTCCCTGCTCATTCTCTCTCTCTCTCTCTCTCTCTCTCTCTCTCTCTCTCTCAAATAAATAAAATATTTTTAAAAAATAAAAATAAAATAGCAGGTAGTAGAAACAACTCAATGTCTATCAGTTAATGAATAAACAAAATGCCATCTCTCCATACAATAGAATATTATTCATCCATAAAAAGGAATGAAATTCTATACATGCTATGACATGGATGAACCTTGAAAACATTATGCTACATGAAAGGAAAAAGACACAAATGTCATAATATTGTATGATCCCAATTCTGTGAATTGTCCAGAATAGACAAATCCATAGAGACAGAAGTAGGTTAGTAAACTGTCATTGGTTGGAGAAGGAAAGAAACAGAGAATGTCCCCTAATAGGTATGGGGTTTCCTTTTGGGGCAATGAAAACGTTCTGGAAGTAGATAGTAGTGATGGTTGCACAATCTTGCAACTGTACTAAGAACCACTGAATTGTATATTTAAGAGGATAAATATACTATAATAATAGGATGTGAAATATATCTTAGTTTTTTAAAAATGACTCAGGTGAAAACAAGACAAAAATCAGGTGCCTCTTACCAAATAGAAGAAACTTTGAATCCACGCATTCAAAATGGCACTACACCCTATCCCAGAAAACAGCTCTCATACATCAGTCAGCACTGAGACATTGCCTGCAAAGACACTGAATTTCAGATAAAGCAAGAATCTCATGGCATCAAAGCCAAAAAGAAACAAGCACACAAAAATCAAGCCACTTGGAAGGGATAAATCAGGCTGCCTTCAGAAACTCCAAGCAACCTTCAGTATCAGCAGATAACGCAGCAATGTCTACAAAGTCATGGAGGAAAATAAATATGACCCAACTTCATGCCCAAATTTCACACAAGTATCAAGGCAACAGAGAGATGTTTTCAAAGTTTCAGAACTCATGAAGAACCTGCTAGAAAATGCTCTGCATCACTTGCCATCAGGGAAATACAAATCAAAACCACAATGAGATACCACTTCACACCAGTGAGAATGGGGAAAATTAACAAGGCAGGAAACCACAAATGTTGGAGAGGATGTGGAGAAAGGGGAAGCCTCTTGCACTGTTGATGGGAATGTGAACTGGTGCAGCCACTCTGGAAAACTGTGTGGAGGTTCCTCAAAGAGTTAAAAATAGATCTGGCCTATGACCCAGCAATTACACTGCTGGGGATTTACCCCAAAGATACAGATGCAGTGAAATGCCGGGACACCTGCCCCCCGATGTTTATAGCAGCAATGTCCACAGTAGCCCAACTGTGGAAGGAGCCTCGGTGTCCATCGAAAGATGAATGGATAAAGAAGAGGTGGTTTATGTATACAATGGAATATTACTCAGCCATTAGAAACGACAAATACCTACCATTTGCTTCCATGTGGATAGAACTGGAGAATATTATGCTGAGTGAAATAAGTCCGTCGGAGAAGGACAATCATCATATGGTTTCACTCATATGGGGAATATAAGAAATAGTGAAAGGGATTTTAGGGGAAAGGAGAGAAAATGAGTGGGAAATATCAGTGAGGGTGACAACATGAGACACACCTAACTCTGGGAAATGAACAAGGGGTAGTGAAAGGGGAGGTGGGTGGGGGGTTGGAGTGACTGCGTGACAGACTGAGGGGGGCACTTGACGGGATGAGCACTGAGTGATATATGTTGGTAAATCAAACTCCAATTATATATATATATTAAACCAGTATAATATTATAATTATAATATATATTATTATATATAATATATAATATATTATTAATATATATTAATTATATTAATATAATATATTATTGTTATATATATTAAACCAGTATGTGTGTGTGTATATATATAGCATATAGCATATATATAGCATATATATATATATATATATATATATATAGTATATATAGCAGGTATATAACCTGCTAGAATCTCACTACTTGCTCTGTCATCTACAGCATCAGCCTCACCTGGAGATGCCAGTCAGACTTGCAGACTTTCAAGCCCCGTCCTAGATCTACTTAACCAGAATCAGCAGTTTCACATGATCCCCGGGTGAATCTTATGAACATAAAAGTTGGAGAAGCACTGTCATAGAAGATAATTTTCAGCCAAAGATGAATAGAAAAACTAGTGACTACGCCAGCAACAAAGTCAGTGGTTTTGTACTGAATGCATTTAAATGTACAGCAGAGACAAAAACAACTGCAGGATTTACGGCTCCAGGACACAGATTTAGAAATAATTTTAAAAACTGGCTTCAGAAGTGGTGGAAGAGAATACAAATATGCTGACTTTCTCATCTTTCCCAGCAGAAGAGTAAATAGATACTAGTCTAAGCTAATAAGTAATAAAGATATACTTAAGGGAATAAGACAGGATGGCATAGCAAAAACAGGCAGTTAAGTAACTGAATGCATAGAAAATGCTAAATGCAAAGATGCCCCCTACTTCCCCAACCCCAGCTCAGGGCCCGGTGGTGATGGCAGCCACACCCCTCCCTCTAGGCAGGAGATTGGAGGGCTTTTTCCTGGAAAATCTGACCCCCAGCAAATGGCTCACATCATCACCCACTGTGGAGCTCCCATTAAGTTTTCTCAGTCCCCAGTTGTTTTGTTTTTTAAAGATTCTTACCCCTTTTTTATTTATTTAGTCATGAGGGACACAGAGAAAGAGGCAGAGACATAGGCAGAGGGGAAAGCAGGCTCCCTGCTAGGAGTCTGATGCAGGATTCTACCCCAGGACCTCGGGATCACGACCTGAGTTGAAGATAGATGCTCAACCACTGAGCCATCCAGGCATCCCTCATAGCCTCCAGTTTTAATCATAAACAATGAACAAGGAACCAGGAGTTGCCCGACATCTGAGAAAAATGTCTGACACATTTAAGCAAAAGAGAAAAAAAATCAACGTGGAGGTAATAGACACTATAGGAAATAGATGCTATTCAGGGAAAGAACATTTTATGTATGTGTTAGAACTCTTCAAATTAGGGGCATCTGGGTAGCTCAGTTGGCTAAGTGTCTACCCTCAGTTCAGGTCATGATCTCAGAGTCCTGGGATCGAGTCCCACATCGGGCTCCTTGCATGGAGCCTGCTTCCCCCTCTGCCTGTGTCTTTGCCTCTGTGTGTGTGTGCGTGTGTGTGTGTGTGTGTTTCTCATGAATAAATAAAATCTTTTTAAAAAAAAAGAACCCTTCAAATTGTACACCCAAATAAGTGAATACTACTGTATGTAAACTTTAAAATTAGTAAGATTTTTAAAGCTATCATTGATATTTTAAAAAATATATATCGTTGGGGTACTGGGTGGCTCAGTTGGTTAAGCGTCTGCCTTCAGCTCAGATCATGATCCCAGGGTCCTGGGATCAAGCCCCATAGCAGGCTCCCTACTTATAGGGAACCTGCTTCTCCCTCTCCCCTCTGCTCATGCTCTCTCTCTTGCTATCTCTCTTTCTCTCTCTCTGTCTCAAAAAATTAAATAATCTCTAATATATATGGGTATATATATTATATATGCCCTTAAAACAAATAATAGAATGCTGTTTCTAAAAAGAAAGAACAAAGAAAGGGAAGAAGGATAGAAGGAAGGAATGAAGGGCTAGGAGGGAAGGAAAAAGGGGAGAAGAAAGAAATATTCAGAAGAAGAAGGAAAAAACTACTCTTGGGAATTTAAAACCTGAAAGCAGGGTAGCCCCGGTGGCTCAGCGGTTTGGCGCTGCCTTCAACCCAGGCAGGACCCATGTCAGGCTCCCTGCATGGAGCCTGCTTCTCTCTCTACCTATGTCTCTGCCTCTCTCTCTATGTCTCTCATGAATAAATAAAATCTTAAAAAAAAAAAAAAAACTGAAACCATAGGGGACCTGGGTGTCTCAGTCTGTTAAGTGTCTGACTCTTGATTTCAGCTCAGGTCATGATCTCAGGATCCTGGGATTAAGCCCTGCGTCAGGCTCTGCACTCACTGAGGAGTCTGCTAGAGATTCTCTTCCTCTCCCTCTGCCTCCCCTTTTCAAATAAATAAAATTTTTTTGAGTGAGAAAGAAAGAGAGAGCACACAAGCAGGGAGGAGGGGCAGAAGGAGAGGGAGAAGCAGGATCCCCACTGAGCAGGGAGCCCAACACAGGGCTCAATCCCAGGATACTGAGACAATAACCTGAGCAGAAGGCAGATGCCCAACCAACTGAGCCACCCAAGCACCCCAGTAAATCTTTAATAAATAAGTAAGTAAATAAAACCTGAAAGCATAAATGGAAAAATGCAAGGTATATCTGTTAACTAAATTGAATCTAAATTTTTTTTTAAAAAAGGGGCACCTGGGTGGCTCAGTTGGTAAAGCATCTGCCTTTGCTCAGGTAATGTTCCCAGGGTCCAGGGATCGAGCCCCTCATCAGGCTCCCTGCTTAGCAAAGAGCCTGCTTCTCCCTCTCCCTCCGCTACTCCCCCTCCTTGTCTCTCTCTCTCTCTCTCTCTCTCTCTCTCTCGATCTGTGTCAAATAAATAAAATCTTTTAAAAAGGGAGGGGGAGGGGACATCTGGGTGGCTCAGTGGTTGAGCGTCTACCTTCGTATGATTCCAGAATCCAGGATCAAATCCTACATCAGGCTCCCTGCCGGGAGCCTAGTTCTCCCTCTGCCTATGTCTGTGTCTCTCATGAATAAATAAATAAATCTTTTTTAAAAAATAAAATAAATGTTAAAAATTTTTAAAAGAAAAATGCAATGTAAAAGTTGAAAGATAATTTGAGAAAAATCTCAGGAAGTAAAGCAAAGGAAAAGGGATAGAAAAAAAGATTAATTATGAAAAAAGAGCAACTCTCCTTAAACATCTAAATGAGAAAATGGAAGGGAGGGGATAATCAACAATCACAATAAATAATAGTAATAGAAGGAATTTTGCCAGAACTGAAGATCTTGATTTGAAGGTTGGAATACCCTTCAAAAATCTATAGGCCCAGGGGTCCCTGGGTGGCGCAGCGGTTTGGCGCCTGCCTTTGGCCCAGGGCGCGATCCTGGAGACCCGGGATCGAATCCCACATCAGGCTCCCGGCGCATGGAGCCTGCTTCTCCCTCTGCCTGTGTCTCTGCCTCTCTCTCTTTCTCTCTGTATGACTATCATAAATAAATAAAAAAAAAAAAAAAAAAAAATCTATAGGCCCACACCAGAGAAAGTTACTCTGAAGTTTCAGAACACTCGGGGCAAATGGAAAATTCTAAACTTTAAGAGAGAGAGGAAAAAACAAGTCACATACACAAAAAGATCAAGAGTCAGATGGCTTTAAATTTATCAAAAACCACACTGGAAATAAGAAGACAAGAGAGTAGTCATTTCAAAATATTAAAGGAGTATTATTTCCATATACAATTCTGTATCCAAAACAAACTATCAATCAAGCGGGAAGATTGAATATAGATGTTTTCACACATGCAAGGTCTAAAAAAATGGACCTCCCAAACACCTCTTCTTGAAAGGCTCCTGGGAGAAGTTGTTCACCAAAACAAAAGAGAAAGAGATGGGTTAACAAAACTGAAAGGACAGAAAGGAACACAGAGGAAATGAAGGAATCCCCCGCCCAGGAGAATGTTGAAGGAGAATCCCTGGGTGTCCACCTTCACTTCATCATCTTATAACCAGAAAACAAGGGATCCCTGGGTGGCTCAGCGGTTTGGCTCCTGAGGGGCATCAGCCCAGGGCATGCTCCTGGAATCCTGGGATCGAGTCCCACATTGGGCTCCTTGCACGGAGCCTGCTTTTCCCTCTGCCTGCCTCTCTCTCTCTCTCTCTCTCTCTCTCTCTCTGTATGTGTGTGTGTTTCTCGTGAATAAATAAATAAAATCTTTTTTTAAAAAAGGGAAGAGTTGGGCAGCCCCGGTGGCGCAGCGGTTTAGCGCCGCCTGTGTGATCCTGGAGACCCGTGATCGAGCCCCACGTCGGGCTCCCTGCATGGAGCCTGCTTCTCCCTCTGCCTGTGTCTCTGCCTCTCACTTGCTCTCTCTGCATAAATAAATTTAAACAAAAATAAAATAAAATTTTAAAAAAAGGGAAGAGTAAATAGCAATGCATGAAAATTAAAATAATAATAATAATAATAACCAGAAGACAGATGCCCAGCTGAGCCTGATCCTAATTTTAATTTGTACTTGGTTTATATAAAAAAAGTTTCTACTCTCCTCTCTATGCCCTGCTGCCTGCATCAGCTGGGCATGCTCAGCCCACTGCATAGAAATACCCCTTTCCCATCATATTACTGCCAGATGTGCAGCGCCTGTGAACTCCGTCAGCCCTGTGGGATATCCCAACTACAGTGAGACCATCCAGGCCTCACTCATGATCTTGCACACTGACTTCTTTGGGAGGGGCCCTTAGAAACTTTCAAGGACAGTGAAGCCAAGGCTATGCCCCAGAACCTCTGCTCAGCTTATCTTCTGGAACTTTATCTGACAATGACCATACTGCCTTTTCCATTCACAGGAAGGTTTAAGTTTCCTAAGGGGGGTTTCAACACTTCACAATGCATTTTTTAGGAGTACATTATTTATAGTAAAACTACAAAGGAAAGCAAAAAAGACTAATATTAATTAATAACTAAGGTTAGTGGTTATCTGGGAGGATGTGGGGGACATGGAATGTTTTATAGTGTAGGGGCACACAGGAGATTACTTATTCTGGGAACAGTCTATTCCCTAACCTGAGTGATGGGTATGCAGCTATCCACATTATTTCTCTTCCAACTATTCAACTTTCAACTTCCAAAATATTCATTTTATGTACTCTATGTATGATACACTTCATAAGAAAGTTGAATTTTTACATACACATATGTGATATTCCTTGAATACTATTTTGCCCAAAAGTTATAACTCCAAAAACAGCACCTAGCAAATAGTAGCTGCTCAAATTCCTTCATAAAGGGCTATGCTAGTACAAACTGACTTCTTTCACTTAGCAATATGCATTCAATGTTCTTCCATGGGATGCCTGGGTGGCTCAGTGGTTAAGTGTCTGCCTTCAGCTCAGGACGTGATCTTGGGGTCCTGGGACCAAGTCCCGCATCAGGCTCCCTACAGAGAGCCTGCTTCTCCCTCTGCCTGTGTCTCTGCCTCTCTCTCTGTGTGTCTCTCATGAATAAATAACTAAAATCTTTTTTAAAATGTTCTTCCATGTCTTAAAACTCAGCAATAAGAAAACTAACAATCCAATTAAAAAATGGAGCAAAAGACCTGAACAGACAACTCACCAAAGAAGAAATACAAATGGAAAATAAACATATGAAAACATGTTCCACATCGTGTCATCAGAGAAATGCAAATTAAAACGACAATGAGATACCACCATACAACTATTAGAATGGCCAAAATCCAGAACAGGAAAACAGCAAATGCATGTAAAGATGTGGAGCACTAGTAGTTCTCAATCACTGCTAGTGAAATAAAAAATGGTACAACTGCTTTGGAAGACTGTTTGGCAGTTTCTTCCAGAACTAAACTTACTCTTACCATACCATCTAGCAATCATACCCTTGTTATTTATTTACGCAAAGAAGTTGAAAACTTATGTCCACACAAAAATAGGCATAGTGATGTTTATAGTAGCTTGATTCAAAGGTATAATACTTGGAAGCAACTAAGATGTCCTTCACTAGGTAAATAAAACTGTAGAACATCCAGACAATGGAATATTATGCAGTGCTAAAAAGAAATGAGCTCAAAGCCATAGAAAGACATGAAAGAACCTCAAATGCATGTTGCTAAGTGAAGGAAGCCAATCTGAAAAGGCTACACATTATATGATTCCAATTATATGAAGCTCTGGAAAAGGCAAAATTATGGAGACAGTAAAAAAGATCACTGGTTGTTGGGGATCGGGAGGGAAGAAGGGATGAATAGGCAGACCATGAATGATATTTAGGGTAGTGAAACTGTTGGGTATGATACTATAATAATTGATACTTGTCATTCTACATCTATCAAAATCCATAGAATGTACAACATCAAGAGTGAACCCTAATGTAAACTATGGACTTTGGGTAATAACATGTCAGTGTAGGTTCATTGATTATAACAAATGTACCGTCTTAGTATAGGATGTTGAAAGTGGGTGAGACTATGCACATGTGGGTGCAGAAGGTTTATAGTAATTCCATGCACTTTCCATTCAATTTGCTGTGAATCTATTCTCTAAAAATAAAGTTTAAAAAAAAATTGAAGTGCCTGGGTGGCTCAGTCAGTTAAGTGTCTGACTCTTGATTTCAGCTCAGGTCGTGGTCTCAGGATCACATGATCGAGCCCCACATTGAGCTCTGAGTTCAGTGCAGTCTGCTTGAGATTCTCTTTCCCCCTCTGCCCCTCCCCTCTCTTTTTCTCTCTAAAATAAATAAATAAAATCTTTTTAAAAATAGCTAAAGTGGTAAATTTTATGTTATAACATATTTTTTCCCACAATAAAAAAGTCCATTATTTGAACTAACTTCATTTAGTTAAATAAAATTGTATACATATCATCTTTCAAAACAAGTTACAGAAACAGTGGTAACTTAACTCAAGAAATCAACCAGGAAATTTAGAAAGTTCAATTCATGTGAAATTTAACCTTGGTCTTGTACAAACCAAAATACTGTGCTAACATTATTTTTATATGGTAAACAACTTTTTAAAGACTAACTCATGCCAAAAAAAAGCTCTTTTAGCTTGGAATTAAAGCCTTTTCTATCTTACAACAAAGGCTATTCTGAACATAAATTTTTGTGTGTCCACACACATATCAAAAACTACAATTGATAAACTTTTCTTTCTTACAGTTTTTTAGAGTTAGATATTTCTAGTGTGCATATAACTAAGAATGTTCTGGGGGTTTTGCTTTATGCAGTTGTAGTTTTTTTAATAGCTAATTTTTAGAATTTCCTGAGAGGGAATTGAGGAGAGAGGAACAAAAGGATTGAGAAGAATCTGGCTTTAGACCAATATGAAATTGTCATTTTATTTTTATTTTATTTTATTTTATTTCTTTTTTTTAAATTTTTATTTATTTATGATAGTCACACAGAGAGAGGCAGAGACAAAGGCAGAGGGAGAAGCAGGCTCCATGCAGGGAGCCCAATGTGGGACTCAATCCCAGGACCCCAGGATCACAACCTAAGCCAAAAGCAGACCCTTTAACCACTAAGCCACCCAGGCACCCTTTTAAAATTGTCATTTTAAAAGCCTACTTCCATCTCCTCTACAAGGGGAGAGAAGAAAGTTTACATGTAGAAAAGAAAAAAGAAACCAGTTGATTAAGTGTCCAAATCTCAGTTTCAGCTCAGGTTGTGGTCTCAGGGTCTCATGTCTCCGTCTCAGGATTGTGAGATAGAGCCCCACTTTGTTCTCCATGTTTGGTGCAGAATCTGCTTGAGACTCTCTCCCTCCTCCTCTGCCCCTCCCCCCTGTTCATGCACTGTTTCTCTCCCTCTCTCTAAATAAATACATAAATAAATAAATTAATAATTAATAAATAAAATATTTTTAAAAAAGAAAAGAAAAACAAAGAAACTACATTACAGCTGGTTTAGACGGTAACTTGGACCCTTGACTATTTTCTTAAGCCATACAATTAGAAAGCCAGCCCTTATTAATCTCTGAGGTATGGAAATGAAGGAGTGCTGTGCTTCCTACATTAAATAAAACTATCTTTTTGATATGCAAGAGGATTCGTGAGGGTTTCTTTGCTTTTTGTCCTGATATATGAACAATCTTTGTTCTAAATACTTTGTCCTAAATGAACAATCTTTTCAATGTCAAAATCTCCCCAAATTGGCTACTGCAAATCCAACAATCACTAGTGAAATTGTACCACTTAGAGAACCAAGCGTATAAGTTGGTGGTATTACAGTGAGAAAACATACAGGAAGTAAGTGCTTGACCTGGAGTAGGCATAGTTTTAAATGAGAAAGAAGCCATGGAACTGAATGGTCCAAAAAGATGGCGTTGCACGTGCTGCGGTAACATGATCAGGGTCCTGAGGATAAGGGGATGAGGAAAATAAAAGAAAAGTAAAGAGATGGAGACAGGCAGGATATAGTGGATGATGTCCAAGCAGTGCCAGCTTTATTCAAGGGTTTACAACATTTTATAGCATGAGCAAAACAAAGCTAGGAAGGTGTTTATTTTTAGCAGGTTTGTGAAACACTCCAAAGTTCCCCTTTCTCAGCATGCAAGACAGACTCACAGGTGCCAGAAGACCTTGGTAAATAGATAAGCTTGTTGCTCCAGATGTGCATACTTCAAAGGAATATTAGATATGGTAAACAGACCAGCAAGGACAGCACAGACCCTTATTTACATTTATGACCAGGCCAGAATAAGTTGTATCTATTGTGTTATGTGGGCGATCATGTACAAGCGAGCCCTGAGAACCATTGCTCAAGCCCTTTCTCAAGCATCTACCAACCACTCACCCTTTAGGCTCCCGAGCCTTTTGAGTGAATGAGGGATGCAAGTCCAGGCCTGGTTTGGTTCAGTTACTCCCGCTAGTCCGTGGTCGCCCACAGGATGGTACATGTGTAACTCTATTTTTCTGGAACTTAGCCAGAGGCCTAACAGTTATCACCCACCAGGGCCAGAACGAACTTCCTAAATTCAGGTGGAATAAACTGAACAAAATAGTTCTCTGCAACATAAGGAACAAAGAAGAAATCCTTTAAGGTTTTAAAATGATGACCTAAGACAAAGTATGTCCAAAGGCCATGGGGCCAGCTAGAAAACAGGTTAATCTGGTTTATGCCCATTTTTCCCTTAAAAATGTTCACCTTCAGGCAGCCCGGGTGGCTCAGCAGTTTAGCACTGGCTTCAGCCCAGGGCCTGATCCTGGAGACCTGGGATCGAGTCCCACATCAAGCTCCCTGCGTGGAACCTGCTTCTCCCTCTGCCTGTGTCTCTGCCTCTCTCTTTCTTTGTGTGTCTCTCATGAATAAATAAATAAAATCTTAAAAAAAAAAGAATTTTCATCTTCAAGAAACAATAGGTGCTGGTGAGGATGTAGAGAAAAGAAAACCCTTGCACACTGTTGGTAAGAATGCAAATTAGTGCAGCCACTATGGAAAAGAGTATGGATGTTCCATATGATCCAGGAATTCTACTACTGGGTATTATCTGAAAAAAAAAAGAAAGAAAGAAAGAAATAATTATCTCAAAAAGAGATATCCACACTCGCATGTTCACTGCAACATTATCTACAACAGCCAAGACATGGAAACAACCTAAGTGTCCATCAATGGATGAATAAATAAAGAAGATGTGGTATATGCATACCATGGAATATTATTCAGCCATAAAAAGGAGGAAATACTGCTATTTGCAACAATATGGATGGACCTAGAAGGCATGACGCTGAGTAAGATAAGTCACACAAAGAAAGACAAATATCGTATCATCTCACTTATATGTGGTATCTAAAAATACCAAACTTGGGAGCCTGGGTGGCTCAGTGGTTGGGCCACATTTATTTATATTTAAATATAAATAAATAAATAAATAAATAAATAAATAAATAAATATTAAAAAATAAAAATACCAAACTCATAGATAACAGAGAACAGATTGGTGTTTGCCAGAGGCAGGGGATGGGGGTAGGCAAAATGGGTGAAAGTGATCAAAAGGCACAAACTTCCAGTTATAAGATAAATAAGTCCAGGGGATATGATGTACAACATGGTGACTATAGTTAATAATACATACTTGAATACATACATACATATAGTTAATTGCATACTTGAAAGTTGCTAAGATAGTAGATCTTTTTTTAAAAAAGATTTTATTTATTTATTCATGAGAGACACAGAGAGAGAGAGAGAGGCAGAGACACAGGCAGAGGGAGAAGCAGGCTCCATGCAGGGAGCTGGACGTGGGACTCGATCCGGAACTCCAGAATCATACCCCTGGCTGAAGGCAGATGCCTAACCGCTGAGCCACCCAGGCATCCCTAAGAAAGTAGATCTTAAAAGTTCTCATCACAAGAAAAAAAATGTGCAACTATGTGCAGTGACAAATGTTAACTATTACTGTCATGGTGATCATTTTGTAATATATACATTTTTCAAGTTACTGTTGTTCATCTAAAACTAATACAATATTATACATCAATTTTATCAATTAAAAAAAAAGAATTTTCATGTTACAATATCAAAAAAAAAAAAAAAAGAATGTTTCATGGTGTCTCAAGACACCAGAGAGATAGACCACAGAATAAGTATTAGAAGGCTAGAAAACAATTTTACCAAGGAATGATACAAATCAAATCAGATAACCAAAACAATCCTAAGAGGCTTTATTCCTAGTAAAACAAAAGAAAGTCAGTGCTGAAGGGTTTCAACAAAATAGCAGAGCTCAGTGCAGCATGAGCTTGCCTCCAGCACATAGACAGGGCAATACCTCAAGCAGGTAGACACAGGCATTTCAGATGTGCACACTATTACTGATTCAAGGGTCCTGGTCCAAGGTAGTGAAGACTTCCGTTGAATCTTGGTGAATACCCATTTCTGTCAATGTGCTCCAGCCAAAGACCACCAGGAGCTCAACTGCAATTGAACAAGTTGGGTTTATTTCTTGTTGCTGTGAGGAAGAGCACACATCACAGGGAAACCATGAAGCATCTCAGTAAGAAGCAGTTGGAAATAATTTATTATGAGATGTGGGTTCATTGATAGGTGTTCGGGAGGAGGGTTCAGAGCTTTGCTCTGAATTGGAAGCAGGTATAATTCTATGACTAGGTATCTCAACATATGTTATCTATAAAACAGGATGAAAGAAAGAAAGCTAAAGTCAAGATTGTTAAAGAAACAGCAGTCATTCATATGAGCCAGGTTAGAAGATCATTTGGCCATTTTTGGAGATCTGGACAATGCTCATGTCTTTGTGGCCAAACCTGAGTAGTGAGTAGGGTCTTGTTTACTTGACCTTGTCTAATGTTGATGTTCTGTGAAATTGGTCACATTCAACAGAGCACTCCAGCCTAACTGTGAGTGCCAGGCCAGCACCCAGATGTCAAGGGCTGTTTTTCTTTCTCATAATCTGACTTAATACAATGGTATGTAAATAATTGCCCAGTTATTACTGTTTAGTAAATTAACCGATAGGTAAATTTGAATGAAACCAAAACATCTGTCATATGATTCCACTCCTATAAGTTAGCTAGAAAGTCAAACTCACAGAGACAAAGGGTAGAACAATGAGTGCAGGAGCTGAGGGGAGGGGAGAGAGAGGAGTTACTGTTTGATGGGTACAGAGCTTCAGCTTTTGTAAGATGAAAAAGTTCTGGAGATGGATGGTGGGTATGGGTGAAAAACAACATGAATGGACTTAATGCACTGAACTGTACACTTTAAAATGGCTAAAATGGGATCCCTGGGTGGCGTAGCGGTTTGGCGCCTGCCTTTGGCCCAGGGCGCGATCCTGGAGACCCGGGATCGAATCCCACGTCGGGCTCCCGGTGCATGGAGCCTGCTTCTCCCTCTGCCTGTGTCTCTGCCTCTCTCTCTATCTCTCTGTGACTATCATAAATAAATAAAAATTAAAAAAAAATAAAATAAAATGGCTAAAATGGTAAACTTATGTACGTTTTGCCATGATTTTTTAAATAAATAAATTTAAAACATCTATAAAAGTATGAGGCAACTACTATATCATACCACTGATGTAATGTTTTATTGACTCATTTTTTATTTTTAAAATAGAAATTAACAATTTAAACACAAATACCAAATTCAAAGATATTAGTCAAATTCACTAAAATATTTCATTTATGAACTACAATTTGAACAAACCAAACAACAGTGTTATATCTCTGGGACTTTTGAGTGGCTCAGTGGTCGAGCATCTGCCTTCAGCTCCAGGTGTGAACCCAGAGTCCCGGTTTTGAGTCCTGCATCAGGCTGTGTGGAGGGAGCCTGCTTCTTCCTCTGCCTATGTCTCTGCCTCTTTCTGTGTCTCTCATAAATAAATAAATAAAATCTTAAAAAAAAAAAAAAAAACAGTGTTATACCTCACTGTTATTTCTCCCTCTTACTGTTTTATTCTATCAAACGGAAATAAATGTGGTCACATGTAGGACGACAGAAATGAAATAACTCAAGTTCAGTTGGTCTTTAAAATCATTAAGCTAAGGCAGCTCCTGGTGGCACAGCGGTTTAGCGCCGCCTGCAGCCCTGAGCGTGATCCTGGAGGCTTGGGATTGAGTCCCACGTTGGGCTCCCTGCATGGAGCCTGCATCTCCCTCTGCCTGTGTCTCTGCCGCCCCCCCCCCCCTCTCTCGCTTCCTCGCTCTGTGTCTCTCATAAATAAATAAAAAATAAAATCTTTAAAAAATAAAATCATTAAGCTATCATTGTTTATTTGGAATCTTCTGTTTAAACCCAAAAATAAATACTATCACAGGGGGCTGAAGATACAGATTGCTCATGAATGTAGCTCCAACAATTCCAAACTGTTATGGTATTCCTTTTGCAAAGAAGGCTTGTGGGCTTGAGCTTGGAGGGGAGCAGGCAGGGCAGGATGGCTGTTATTGTGATGGTGTAACTGGGAGTTCTCTCAATTAACTTCCATGTAGAACACAGTGTTTCTATTTATTAGAAGATAAGTAATACAAACATGCTGATTTGAAACACATATACATATCATTAAAACAATCAATAACCACAATATTTGTTTAGAACTTAGATCTACAGATTTTTGGGGGTGGTAGTACTTTATGTGACATCATTTAGAGTTGCCAGCATGACGATGATAAAAGGCAGACTGACTTATAACTGGTGGTACTGTGTGTGTGGTTTTTTTAAAGGTTTTATTTATTGATTCATGAAAGACATAGAGAGAGAGGAGAGACACAGGCGGAGAAAGAAGCAGGCTCCATGCAGGGAGCCTGATATGGGACTCCATCCCGGAACTCCGGGATTATGCCCTGAGCCAAAGGCAGATGCTCAACAGCTGAGCCACGCAGGCATCCCAGTGTTACTGTTTTTAAATTATCTGCGGACACACCCTTCATTGACTACATTCTGGGTGGGAGCTACCATCATCCATCCTGTGGTCAGCCACCACATTTCTTGCAGAAAAAAACAGCACATGCAAAAGCCCTAAGGTGGGAGCATGGAGAGTAAGGGGCCAAGTGGTTGGAACAATGCCAGCAAAGGGGAGAGGAGGGGCTCAGAAGTAGAAGAGGATCAGGTAAGGCCTTGTAGACCATACTGAGGATTTCAGCTTTCACTCTGGCTGATGTGCAGAGGTCTAGCTGAGGATTGACATGTCCTGCGTTTATCTGAGGAGCTAGGAGAACCAGAGGACTTACCCATGGGAATTAAGGATATCACCCATATAAGGGAGGCCCAGAGAATAGGCAGTGGTTGCCAGATGAGGCAATGAGAAAATGCCTTCTCCACAACCCAAGATAGCTCTCTGAAAAGCTATCTTGGATGTAGAAATCCTCAGCCCTGGATGATGAGGCTAGAAGTGTAGTGCATTTCTACCACAAGGTACCCTCCAAGAAAAGATTTCTCGAGGGAGGTTGCCACCTTTGTAACTAATTGGAAAGACTGATCTACAGAGAAGAATGTAGCCAACTTAGTTTCCTCTCATCTCCCCAGTGGATGTCCCACCTCTAATATAGGAAATGAGAGTGGATTTTGGAATGGAGGGAAAGAAGTGCCCCAAATTCAAGGCCACCAATGTGTTCCAGCCAAACATCAGAGTCTCTGGAGGCTCTATTGGAGAAGAACTGGCTTTCCCCTCAAGGAGATGCCCAGGGTGAGCCAGATCCTGGACTTTCCCACTTTCTCTCCTTCCAAGAGCCACTGATGGTACAGAAGTGGTATCAGTCTGATGGATGGTGGCAGAACCCCCACTTCCTAAGAGAACTCCAGACCCCAGAACAGATTTTCCCATCCCTGGTGGACTCTGGCCACACATTAGAGCTCTGCAGCAACAGCAGCCAGAAAAAAACAGGGTGCTTCTGGAGATTCCTCAAGCTTTCCAGAGTCTTATACTGCAAACAAGTTTTCTAGGGTCTTATCCTGCATCCAAGACTGGCCAGGACAGCCAAGTTGTAGACCTACTATGGGAAGGAAGACATTCTTGGGATGATGAATAGGGCCCCAAGCCAATTAATAGGAACATTAAAAGAAATGCAACTTTTTTCTTTATGGGGAGAAATCTGAACTATTCCTGTCAGCATGATGTCATCCATTTAGTAGATCAGCATGATGCCCTGTAGGTCAAGGTTGCTGTGTCCTAAGTTGCTACCCACAGACTGGATATATCCTATGACAGCATGAGGTCAGATGTAAATTCCAGCCCCTAAAGTTCATTCACTCATTGTCATTCACAGGCTTTCAAGGCTTTACTTGCTACAATGATGTGCCTCTTTCTCCTGGTACTGAAGATGCCTCTTCCTTCTTCTCAAGCTGAACACAAATTTACATTTCAATAATACTTTGTGTTTGGATTGGGGGACTTCTCTTATCTTCTCCATCTTGGTAATCCAAGGATGCACAAGACAGCAGGCCTGTGGTAGCCGCCTCCAAGATGACCCCTAATGATTCTTCCTTAGTGTATTCATGGTCCTGGGTAGTCCCCTTCTCCCACTGAACAGTGCTGATCTGTGTAACCAATAGGATGCTGCAGAAATGAGAACATGAGACTTCCACGGCAGGCTCATAAAGGTGTTGCACTTCTACCTTGCTCTCACTTGGATCACTTACTTGAGGGAAGCCAGCCACCAAGTGAGGAAGACACTCTGGCAGCCCTGTGGAGAGGCTCACATGATGAGGAACCACTTCCTGCCAAGAGCCAGATGAGTGAACCATCTTGGGAGATCCTCCAGCCCCATCAAAGCCTTCAGATGATGTGGCCCTAAGGGACATCTTGACTGCACCTCACACTAGACCCTGGGCCAGAACATCCAGCTGATCTGCTCCAAATCCCTGAACCAAAGAGAAATGATATGAGATAATATGTATGTTTGTTTAAGCTTTGGTGTAGTTTATTACTAAAACAGTCCCTCTCCCCAATTAACTTCTCTGAAGAAGCCACCTTCTTACAGATCAACTTCTAACTGGTGTTACTATTTTTTAAATTCTCTACGGACACACCCTTTATTGCCTGCATCCTGAGCAGAAGCTTCCATCACATACCTCTGTGGGTGGCTACATAGAAGTCACCCTGCCTTAACTACTCTTCAAGAAGCCACATCACCTTCAAGAAGCCAATGTCTTGGGCATTGTGGATGTGAGCAATGTAGGATCCCCACTCCCCACAGACTCCAATCCCTGAATGTGGACTCCAAACCTATTGGAGTTCACATCCCTTGCAGACTACTAGTTCTTTCCTCGGCTGGCCCCATTGTAAACCAAGAAATAACAGTGGGACTAGGGAGTTGTGAGAGTGGGCTGCCCCCTAAAGACTCCCCATCTACACTCTGCCCTAATCTGAATGATTCCCTACCACTACTATATATTCTCAAGAGTGTGGATGAGACCTTTCCCCATTTCCAGTGATGCAGAAGAATTTTTCCTATGACTTCCATTTGACTCTTTCAGTAGGAAACCAGGAAGAGCATAAATCAAAAGTCACTTTGGAAAAGAAAATTACTAAAACACTAAGTTACAACATTATCATACCTATTAGAAAATTCTCTCTAGGGCAGTGGGTGGCAGGGGGCTGGAGGGGCAAACTCTGAGTCATAGTGCACTGTGGTGGAGCTATTACTGGCCAACAGAATGGTGATGACCTCATTATTGCTTCCATAATAAATTACTGTATTAGCTGACTTCTGCACGGCAGGCTATATTAGTTTCCATAGTATTTCTTATTAAAAAAAAAGATTTTATTTATTTATTCATGAGAGCCACACAGAGAGAGAGAGGCAGAGACACAGGCAGAGGGAGAAGCAGGCTCCAGGCAGGGAGCCCGATGTGGGACTCCATCCCAGGTCTCCAGGATCAGGCCCTGGGCTGAAGGCAGTGCTAAACTGCTGAGCCACCCGGGCTTCCCAGTTTCCACAGTACTTCAAGATGCCTTAGCCTTTAACTCTCTCTTGGCCAAGGCCTTGTTAGGACACCTTTGCTTACAAATACCCTATGGTATGTGTCAGGCTCTGTGCTGAAGGGCAGCAGAATATACCACCCCCAATACATGCCTCTCTGGCATAACAATTATTGAGCTCAAGTCCCCTGAAAAATAGCAGGTACAAAAAAGGAACTTTGACCTCCCTTTTACTTCCTGAAAGCAGAAGAGAAAACTCCCATGTGAAAGATGGTCTCTCTATATATATCAGGAGGAGAGAAATATTATCACCAGAAAGAAGGAGTCAAGGCCCAGAGAAATACGAACAAGTAGATTTTGTTAAAATAATTCTTTAGTGTCCTCATGTATTTTAGCTATTTTTCCACAATTGACTCTCTTTGTTCAACCTAGTATATAAACACTTTTCTCGGGATGCCTGGGTGGCTTGTGGGGGCTCCCATGCACATGTAAAAATCTACATGTTTTTCTCCTTTTAATTTGTCCTATGTCCATTTAGTTCTCTGGCCCAGCTAGAGACCCTAAGAGGATGGAGGTGAAGTTTTGCCTGCCTCCAGTGCTAAGGACTGTGATCATATATCACAGCCCCATGGGACACTATTTTTATCCCCATTCTCTACATGATAAGACTGAAACCCAGAAAAATGGAGGGTTTTCCTGAGGTCACATAGCCAGTAAGTGGCAAAATCTAAGTCTGTCTGAATCCCACATCTTTCTGCTACAATGTACAGAGGAGTGAGTCAGATGGATTCAAAGAAGAAGAAACCCTTGGACTGGCCCTCTAGTGATCAGTACAAGTTTATCAGACTCAGGAGGAATAAAGGAGAGAATACAGTGCTGAGCATATCAAGGCTGTAAGATAGGGTTGAAACCCAGGGTTCAAGGGAAACAGTCGTGAGGGAAGAGGCTGCTATAGGCAAAGGCCAGCTCACAAAGGGCCCTAAATACCAGATCTGGGGACTTGGAACTTACCCTGAGGGTGGGGGGGCCCCTTGGGTTGTTCTCAGATAGGGAAATATAGTCAGACTCAGTGTTTGAAATCAGGGGACGGGGTGCCTGGGTGGCTTAGATGGTTAAGTATCTGCCTTTGGCTAAGGTCATGGACCTGGGGTCCTGGGATCAAGCCCTAGATTGGGCTCTCTGCTCTGTGGGAAGCTTGCTTCTCCCTCTCCCTCTGCTTGCTGCTCCCCTTACTTGTGCTCTCCTCTTTTTGTCAAATAAATAAATAAAATCTTTTTTTAAAAAAATGAAATAGAAGGACAGCATGAAGGCTGAATTGGAACAGCAGTTCCCAGCATGGGTGTGGATTGGAATCATTCAGGCTACTCATAAAACACACCTGGAACTCACATTCAAAGTGTGTGAATCAGGGCAGCCCGGGTAGCTCAGCGGTTTGGCGCCTGCCTGCGGCTCAGGGTGTGATCCTGGAGTCCCGGGATTGAGTCCCACATCAAGCTCCCTGCATGGAGCCTGCTTCTCCCTCTGCCTGTGTCTCTGCCTCTCTCTCTCTCTCTGTGTGTGTGTGTCTCTCATGAATAAATAAATAACATCTTAAAAAAAAAAGTGTGTGATTCAGCAAGGCTGGAGAGAGGCCCAGGGATCTGCATTTTAACATTTTCCAAGGGATTCTGATATGAGTCATCACTTGAAGAAACACCAGTAATCCAGAGGGAGAGAAGCAGTAAGGAGACTAATGATGAGGTTGTCACCAGAGACAAATGATGAATCCTGAATTCCAACAGTGGTAAGGAAAATGGAAACAGCCTCACTGCTATGGCAGGATAATGTTTTTATAATGTTACCCTTTGTTTTGTTTTGTTTTGTTTTGTTTTCTGGTAATTCATCCACCCACCCTGTTCAAATATCTAGTCCATTATGTGTTCACTGCCCCTCGGGAGCGGTATGTGACAGGACAGAAAACAAGTCTTTCTGGTATGATGTATTGGGCTTGTTTCAATTAATACAGGAGTTGGGGTGGGAGTGGGGGGTGACAGATGAATCAAGATTGGCGATGAGTTGATATACTGTAGAAGGTGGATGATGGCTGCAAGAGATTCATTATAGAATTCTGTCTACATTTGTCTGTTTTTTAAGTTTTATTTTAAAAATTTTAAGTATTGCTATATATGGTTTCAAAAAGGCCTTAGGGACAAGGAGAGAAACCTCAGACATAGCCAAAAAGTTTCAAGAAACTTCATAAGCAAAAGGAGATAGGGAGGCTCTGCCAGAGGATACTTCTCTGCCTAAGAGAGAGAAAAACTCATCTGATATGTGTATTTGGGAAGAATGCAGTGCATCTGCTCAGTTCTCTTCTTCTTAGGATCTGCCACATCCACTGCCCCTCCAGGGGCTCCGGAGGAAGACCCACCCAGCTGAGCACTGCCATGACTGGGGGCAGGGAATGTCTAACAAGCTCAGGGGTTCAGTTGCCCACACTGAGCAAATGCTCCACCCTGGCCTTTGTCAGCAGTAAGGCAATGTACTGGCCTTCACCTGCTTCTCCTTTGCTTCATTTTCCAGTATGTTTAGAACCTTAGTCAGTAAGACTAGTGACACAGTGCCAACTACTGGGGGTCCTCCAGAGACCTCAAAATGAGGGCTTCTGAGGTCTGGAGAAAAGGGAGTGCAGAAGAGGAGGATGGACAGAAGTGATGAGAGTTCACAGAGGCTGGAGTACAGGGCAGAAAACCCAGGAGCAGAGGGGAATGTTGCCCTGGGAAGCAGCAATGCCTATCACGGAGATGGCTCTGAGGCATGTCTAGCCAAAAAAAGGACCTTAGCTAACCACAGCAAGATTCCCACAGGCAAGAGTGGCATGCAGCAGGAAGAAAGCTGGGGTCTCTACCAGACGTGTGAGAACAGCCAGGTCTCAGCAGCAACCAATGGGACCAAAGACATCTCCACGAGTATCTGTGTAGGCAGATGACATTGAGAACTAGATCCCCCAGGGACGCATGAGTGGCTCAGTGGTTGAGCATCTGCCTTTGGCTCGGGGCATGATCCCAGGGTCTGGGATCAGGTCCCACATTGGACTCCCTCCAGGAGCCTGCTTCTCCCTCTGCCTGTGTCTCTGCTTCTCTGTGTGTCTCTCATGAATAAACAAATAAAATCTTAAATAAAAAAAAAGAACTAGATCCCCCCAATACATACACACACATGTGCACACACACACACGCACAAACTCCCACCCAAATACTAGATGAAGCTCCAGAGCCTTAAACACAAGCCTCGGGGAAGGGGTAAAACCCTCAATTAGCCAAGATGAAGTTTCTGTCACTCCAGCAGAATGGGAGTTCAAAATAGAAATTAAGTTATTAAAAAAGTTTAATTATATTTCTTGCACAGGTGAATTTATGAACAGAGATTTCTCCTTGCTGGAATAGATATTTTAGAGGCAGAATCAACAAGACTTGGAAGTCAGATGGATGATAGAGTTATGAGGAGGAGGAAGCCTGTCCTTCCTTTGAGAGATTTGTTTCCCAAACACTCCAGGCTAATTCAGGTTCTTCAACACCATCTGCAAATTTTTCCCTCCTTCCCCCATGGTCTTCTCTCAGGGCCCTGTAGCATAGGTTCAATTGTTCTTGCCCACTTAGGATTAGGAACAATAACCAGCTGCTCTAATAAAGTGACCTACTTCACTAGCCATTTTCTATTTACCACCTAGAAAAAGTGTGTTAGAATTGCACCATACAGATTCTACTATAGTCACTGTAACAGTGAGGCCCATGACAGCTTGGGAAGGATCACGGCAATGTACTTCTGCTCCCAGAGTGCCTCACATTGACCTTCTGTTTCATTCTTCCTCTGTGCCAAGGCTCCACCACCTTCATGAAGGTCCAAATCTCAACCTGGGATTCAAGACCTTTCACACTGGACCCTCTCTCTCATCCTCTCCAATTTTATTCCTTCTCCTCTCTCTCTCAGGGAAAGTGGGGAGAATCAGTCCCAGGCCCTCCTCCCCAAAGGTACAAACCCATTCTCAAGTTTAGAGTGAGGAGGATTGAGGGAGAGGAAGAACACTCTCCCTCAAAAAGTGCCAAGAAAGTCCTTAGTTACACTGAGGCACAACTCCAGAACTCAAGGGGAAGAGGGGCCCTGATCTCCTTTCCTCCAGTGGAACCACTTCTCTGGACAGCCAGCCAAGATGAGGGTGGTGAGCTGGGTGGGACTCAGTAACTGCATTGGGGCAAGCTGAAGCCCATATCTGTGGAAGGCCCACTGGTGCCAACAATACCCATGTGGATGGGAAACAATGCCAAGATAGCAATCTAGTTTGCACTGCCCTTACAATTTCCCCTGCCCTCCTCTCCACTCAAACAACTAGTTAGTTCTGCTCCCACCACAATGGGTAGGAGGGGAAGTAAGTCACAGGGTAGAACTGACAAACTGAATTTTGTGTTCCACACCTGAGCCCTTACAGACCTAGGTGATGAGGTCAGTGGCCTTCACACCTTTGACTGTATGCCCCATAGAAGTAGTTTGAAAAACTTGGGCAGCCCCTGTGGCACATCGGTTTAGCGCCACTTGCAGCCTGGGGTGTGATCCTGGAGGCCCAGGATGGAGTCCCAGGTTGGGCTCCCTGCATGGAGCCTGCTTCTCCCTCTGCCTGTGTCTCTGCCTCTCTCTCTCTCTATCTGTGTGTCTCCATGAATAAATAAATAAAATATTTTTAAAAAGTAAAGATTTAAAAAAATAAAATAAACTCATTAAAAAAAAAACAAAACTCCACACCCTCTTGCACAGGACCAGCTAAATAAATTGTAGCACCCAGTGCAAAATGAAAATGTGGGCCTCTTGCTCAAACCCTATTAAGAATGTCAAGGGGAGGGGCACCTGGGTGGTCGGTTAAGTGTTTGCCTTCAGCTCAGGTCATGATCCCAGAGTCCTGGGAAGGAGCCCCACTTTGGGCTCCCTGCTCAGCAGGAGTCTGCTTTTGCTTCTCCCTCTGCCCGCCTCTCCCCCTGCTTGTTTTATCTCTCCCTCTCTCTCTCTCTCTCTCTTTCTCTCTCTCTGTCAAATAAATAAGTAAAATTTAGAAAAAAAAAAAGAATACCAAGGGAATTAAGGAGTACACCTATTATAATGAGCACTGAGTAACATACAGAATTATTGAATCACTATTTTGTACACCAAAACTACTCTAACACTGTATGTTATCTATACTGAATTAAAGTAAAAATCTTAATAAAATTTAAAGAAAGAATTTAAAGAAGACAAAGGCCAGGCATTAAGCCAAGCTCAGAGCCCTTCTGAATGTGGTGCTCCAAGTGGCTGCACAGGTGCATCCATGAAGCTGGCCCTGACTTCATACATTTTTAAGTTAGCACCTAAAAAAAAAAAAAAAAAATATATATATATATATATATATATATATATATATATATATATATCTCAGTTGCAAAAGATATAATTTCAGTATATTATATACTTGATTTAAAATTTTTTTCTTCCAGTTTTCAGAGTAGCATAATAAGCTAATTTAACATATAAGAAATATCTGTTCATGACTACTCATCAATGTTGAATGGATAAGCAAACTATGGTACTTCCACACAATGGACTACTAGCCAGCAGTAAGAAAGAATGGGCTATGGATACACTCTATAACATAGATGCATCACAATTATGCTGAGGGAAAGAAAGAACTCAGGCAAAATAGCTCATATTGTATGAAATGCAAAATATTCATAGAGACAGAAAGCAGATCAGTGGTGGCCTGGGGAAAGGGGATGGAGTGGGAGGGATGGGTTACAGTGATGGGGAGCCATGTGGCTAACATCTCACCAACGAATGTGAGTGAAAATGACATATAGTCATTTCTGGGAATTGCTCATAAAAACATCCCATGCAACCCTCACTCTATCTTCTTCCCCATCCCCTAGATCAATGGAGAACATAGATGAAAGGACAGTCACAAGATAGGAGAGGACTGGATTCCTGAATGACTGTATGAAGTAAATTCCCTTTGACAGTCATGGGACTGTGACATGAACAAGAACTAAAATATTATGTTATTAAACCCCTAACATGTTGGGATTGTTTGTTAGAGCAGTTGGCCAACCCTAACTAATACAGAGTCCAATGTAGCTGGCTAGTCTCCTCAGAGTAAGGTTCCACCCTGGGGGCTTAGGCTGGTTTCCTGGGACTGACAAACTGGACTGAGCAGTTAATAGTGGCAAGGCCACCTGTGAGAGGGAGTCCGTGTTGCCAGGCCAGTTTTGTCATAAACCTGCTGAGAAAGTCCCAAAATGGCAGAGGAAGGGGACTGCCTGATAGTCACAGGGGTCATACTGCCCACCAGGTATAAGAGTTTCTTCCAGGGCAGCCCAGGTGGCTCAGCAGTTTAGCGCTGCCTTCAGCCCAGGGCCTGATCCTGAAGACTGGGATCAAGTCCCAGGGCCTGATCCTGAAGATCTGGGGTCAAGTCCCATGTCCAGCTCCCTGTGTGGAGCCTGCTTCTCCCTCTGCCTGTGTCTCTGACTCTCTCTCTCTCTCTCTCTCTCTGTATGTCTCTCATTAATAAATAAATAAAATCTTTTGAAAAAAAGAGGTTCTTCCATAGTGAAGACCATTTGGTGAATGTTCATCTGAGGCACAAATCACTTTATGCTCTGAAGCTCTTCTGGGCACTTTATGCACTTTTATCTTCCTCAAAATTTCCTGTCATTAACCTTCAGTCTGCCTCCTTCCAGATCTCTGACCAAAAGACTAATCCATTATCCAATGCCCAGGAATCAGTGTGTCTATACTTTAGGGCTTCCAAGCACACTTCCCTTTCCTAGGTCCTTTAGGCCCTCTTGGAGGAAGACTGGGAATCTTCAGCAACCACTTCTGGCTGAAGTCAACATACTGTGCAGTCATCTATAAACTGGGCTTTAGATTTTTCTTCCTCCAGCAGTTCATCATAAACAATTCTCCATGAGACCATGGATATCAGTAGCAGGAGAGGAATGTAAACAACTTGCTCAGGGAATCTTTTTGTGTACTTGTAGGTTTGCCTGTACTTGTGCCTTTAGGGCTTGCATGGACCCAGGCCATATATGTCAGTCCCCATGGCAATGGAATGCTGCTGACCACCCCTGATTTTATGGCTGAGTAGATCAGATAACATGGTAGCTCAAGTCACATGATAACTTGGTATGCCATGGTCAGGCAAGCAATTTCACCAGACCTTTGGAGCAAACCAGGAGCACCTCAAAAGGAGAATAACTATTTGCCGAAGGATGGCATAACTTTGTTCCAAAATCCAATGCCTAAATATAAAAATCAAAGGTAGAACTACTTATTCTGCCATCTGATCCAATAAAAAAAGCTTCCCTCCTCATATGATCCCCCCTTAAAGTTGACAACTTTCAAGTGAGCCAGTAATAGATAAAAACAATATGCCTAAATATAGCATATTTTACCACTTAAGTCTAAAGAAGCCCAGAAAGTACTGTACTTCTTTATTAGTGATAGGGAGTATGATTAACAGCAACTTGTCCTTCATTTTATAGGAAACATCTCAATATATCCCAGACCCCTGGATAGTGCACCAAGTGGACAGACCATTGTATATATATATTCTTATTTATTTGAGAGAGAGAGTGTGTGGGAGTGGGCACGAGTGGGAGGGGCAAGAGGGAGAGAGAGAGAGAGAGAATTTCAAGCAGAATCCACACTAAATGCAGAGCCCAAAGCAGGGCTTGATCTCATGACACGGAGATTACAACCTGAGCCAAAGCCAAGAGTTGCAACACTTAACTGACTATGCCACCCAGATGCCCCCACAGACAGACCACTGTATATTTGTGAGATCTACTATCTGCCTTTTAGCACACACATCATGCTTACCAAGTCATCTAAGGCATCTCTTATTTCCTGTTCTCGGCCCATCAGGATGATGTCATCAGTGTCACAGTAGCACCTAATAGCCAATAGAATGGTGATTTGGTCAAAGCTTTCTGTAAAATAAGTGTGTTCAGAAAGTGACATACCCCTGAAACAAGATAGTGAAGGTTTACTACAGCACCTTCCAGAGGAACACAACTATTCCTGAGGTTTGGTGTAGAAGGAAAGGTATACTAGACCCATAGTTGTCTATTAGAAACCAGCAACAGCACCCATGAGCTCCAAGAACAACCACTCTGAAAAAGTACCAGCAACTGGAGTCCTTACCAGAATAAGTTTGCCATAATGCTCTCTCATTCTTCAGGACCATCTATCTTCTCCATCAATAAAAAGAATGTGGCATATACATATGTATATGTATATATGTGAAAAAAACACATAAAATACCAAAGTATAAGAGTATACATTATATACAAAGCGTCTGAATATGATACATATATAATGAAATATTATTAATCCCCCCAAAAGAAGGAAAATCTTGCCATTTCCAACAACATGGATGAATCTGAGGGACGCCTGGGTGGCTCAGGGTTGAGCATCTGCCTTCGGCTCAGAGCGTGATCCCCGTTTCCGGGATAGAGTCCCACACTAGGCCTTTGGGGAGGCCTGCTTCTCCCTCTGCCTGTGTCTCTGCCTCTCTGTGTCTCTCATGAATGAATAAATAAACAAAATATTTTTTTTTAAATGGATGAATCTGGAGGACGCTTTGCAAAGTGAAATAAGCCAGTCACAAAAAAAACGAATATTACATGATCTTACTTCTATGTAGAATATTAAAAAAAAAAAAGTTGAACTCATAGAAACAGAAAGTAGAATAGTGGTTATCAAAGGCTGGTGTGGAGAAAAAGAGATTTTTTGAAAGTAGAATTGTGGCGGGATCCCTGGGTGGCGCCGCGGATTGGTGCCTGCCTTTGGCCCAGGATTGAATCCCATGTCGGGCTCCCTGCGTGGACCCTGCATCTCCCTCTGCCTGTGTCTCTGTCTCTGTGTGTGTCTCTCTCTCTCTCTGTGTGACTATCATAAATAAATAAAATCCTTAAAAATAAAAAAAAAAGTAGAATGGTGGTTGCCAGGGAAGGGAGAATGTGGAGTTATTTAATGAGTATATAGTTTCAGTTTTGCAAGATGAAAAGAGTTCTGGAAATGGATGATGATAATGGTTGAACACAATGTGAGTGTATTTAATACCACTGAACATACACTTAAAAATGGTTATGATCATTAAGTTTTATGTTAGGCATATTTTACCACAATAAAAATAAATGGGAAAAGATACTATCTATCTTCTGGCCAAACTAAGAAGTAATGTTCATGTAGTGGGAATCACCGTGAATCCTTTAAATCTTTGATGATGGCACTAATCCCTATAATGAGATGAAGTATTTTCTTTTTTTTTTTTTTTTTTTTTTTTTTTTTTTTTGAGATGAAGTATTTTCCATTTATTCTTTGGCAGTTAAGGAAAGCTCCAAGGCCACGTAGTCTTTCTTCTCAAAATAGCCCTGGTTCCCATTAATTAGGCTCATGTCCTAATTCTGGCCTGTTGATACATATAGCAACTCTACATATAAGGACATATAGTTTCAGGGTACCACTGGCCCTGGCATAAGAGATTGCACTCAAAACTTTTTTCAAAAATTTGTACCATTTGCATGTCTCATATATTCAAAAAAGGAGAGAGGGAAAACTCATTTTAACAATACACAATTGGGGATCCCTGGGTGGCTCAGCGGTTTGGCACCTGCCTTTGGCCCAGGGCGTGGTCCTGGAGTCCCGGGATCGAGTCCCGGGATCCAGTCCTGCATGGAGCCTGTTTCTCCCTCTGCCTGTGTCTCTGCCTCTCTCGCTCTCTGTGTCTCTCATGAATAAATAATAATAATAACAATACACAATTATTACATTTTTACTTTTTTTAAGAATTTTATTTTTTTTATTCATGACATAGAGAGAGGCAGAGACAGGCAGAGGAAGAAGCAGACCCCATGCAGGGAGCCCGACGTGGGACTTGACCCTGAAACTCCAGGATCAGGCCCTGGGCAGAAGGCAGACGCTCAACCCCTGAGCCACCCAGGCGTCCCACAATTATTACATCTTTAAATGTTCCTTTTGCATACCACTCAAAATCCTCCCTGCACAAACCACTTTTGCGGAAACACTGATTATGTGCCCCAGTCATCTCATCTTCATCGCACTGGTTGTAATTGTGTACTTAATTGTCCTCTTTCTCCGCCAGACTGGGGCAGAAGCGGGGTCTGGGCTCTGCTGTCCAAAGAACCGAACGCGGGACTCCCAGTCGACCGGACGTTGCAAATAAAGACCTAGACCTATCAGTGAGGGAGACAGAACACGAGAGACCCCTAACTCTGGGAAATGAACAAGGGGTGGTGGAAGGGGAGGTGGGCGGGGGGGCGGGGGCACTGGGTGTTATGCTATATATTGGCAAATTGAACTCCAATAAAAATAAATTAAAAAAAAAAAAAAAAAGACCTAGACCATTCCTTCTCCCTTTCACTTCAGACCAAACCCGAGCCCATACGTTCTAGCTGGCTGATGTAGAGCAGCCACTTAGCCTCGAGAGCAGCCTCGACTTTCTCCGCTGCAAAATGGGAACGACACGGTGGTGCATGAGGAGTCAGATGGCGAGTGTGAAAGTATTCTAGAAATTAATCTACTCCTCCATTTAACAGGCAATTCTTAAGCGCCCAGGGCCGTGGAGGATGGTTACCACAGTGACCACCCTTCCCTGGCTCAGGTCGCTTCCCGCGAGTCCACTCGATTCTCACTCTCACAGAACTTTAGGTAGTGACCTTATTCAAAATGGCGCAGGCAGCCTCGGGGGCTAGTGCGGCGGCGCGGACGCCGCGCCCTATGACCTGCTGGCAGCAGCAGAGCGGGGAGCCGGGCGCCGCCATATTTGCTGTTGTCCTGCGAGGGGAGCGGCGGCGGTGGCGGCGCGAGTGGAGCAAGGGAGCGGCGCGAGCAGCAGCATGACTCGGAGGCGGAGCAGGCCGAGCGGCGGCGCGGGTCGGCGCGAGCGGATGCGGGCGGCGGGGCAACAGAAGCCCCAGGCTCCTGAGCCCCCGCCGCCGCCGAGCCTGGAAGCGGGAGCGGGTGCAGGGCCCCCGGAGGCGCCCGTGGAGCCGGACCGCGACGGCCCCAGGGAGGAAAACGAGCCCAAGTTGGCGCCCGGACCGCAGGTAGGAGCGTTCGAGGCGAGTCCGGCTGCTCCGGCACTTTGACCTCCCGGGAGCGGGGCCAGGGTGAGCTTGGGGATGGATGGACCATCCTCCTCCAGCAGCTGGGGCTGAGGCTATCTCCCCCGAAGCGGGAGTGAAGGCTGGACCCTTCTGGACCCAGGCTGAAGCGTGGTCCATCCTGTTCGGTGGCCTCCAGGCTGGAGCTGGGGCTAAACCTTCTGGTCGTATACCCACACTGGGACTGGGCTCTGCTCCTGAGGCCACAGCTCAGCAATCTGCCCTCCACCTCCCCCTGGGCCCACCTGCTCCCCCACCTACCCACAGGCCAGCCTGGGGCGCTGTGGCGTTAGGCTGCAGGCTTTTCCCACTCCCCGTCCCGGGAGCGGCCCCACCCTTTCCCCTCACTGCCTGCAGTCACTACCCCCTCAGCAGCTGTGTGCCCTCAGCATATGTCGCTTAGGGCCTCCCTCCTCTCCCCACCCAGCTGAGCAGTTGGAACAGACAGCCAGGCTGCCCAGAAGACTATTTAGTGCGGCTCCTGGCCTGAAGTGTAAGCCTACTAGCAAAGCCTGCCCTTTCTTCCCTCTACACCCCTGACCCACAACGTGGCCCTCCCCAACCCTCAGATCCCTGGGTTTGGTGAATCCTGCTGAGAGTGAGCAGTAGCAGGACTCAGCAAAGCTTCCAGCTTGTCACCTGGAAGGTCACTTTCTTTTGAGCAAAGGAGATTATGGGAGGTACCCTGCCAGTGTTCACTGAGAGACGGGGGTGGCATGAGCCACAGTTGCTCTGGGAGGGTTGTGGCACCTGGGGCTGGGTGGCTCGCCCTAAGCTTGCTCTGACAAAAGAGTTTTGAGTTGGTCTTTTGGCTGAGCCTGCCAAGGAAGGCAGGCTCCTGCAGGAGTCTTGGAGGGTCGGATTCAGCGCCGGATGAGGATGAGGCGTGGCGGAAGATGCGTTTGGCTCTGCAGACACTGCATCGGGCAGCAGGGGACTCTGGGAGGCTGGTGCAGCCAGAAGGCATGGCTCTTGACAGCCTTCTAGTAGAATCTCTGGAATTGTGCATGTGAGTGGGGATGCCATTTGGGGTACCATTCCCAGAAAGCCTTCCCTACCTTCCCCATTGCGTGAGGTGCCCCCTTTGTGCCCACAGCCCCCTGTGCTTCCCTTTGCTAGCACCCTCCATTCTTCAGTGAGACATTCTGTTGATGTATCTGTTCCCTGCACTGCACTGTGAACTCCACAAGGGCACAGACTGTCATCTATCTCTGTTCCTTCATGCCTAGCCCTGGGCCTTGGTGACACGGAGTCAAATAACTAGGTGAATGAGAGAGAATGAATCTGTTGAGAACCTGTGCTTATTATAACCCAGTTTTGATGCTGATCTCCTTTGTGTTTCAGATCACAATAAAATTTTTTAATTAATGAAAATGTCACCACTTATTGAGTGTCAGAAGCCCTACCTTCACCCCCACCCCCTACCCTGAGAGGCAACTCCCCAGGTTGGACCCCACTGTTGCCTGATCTGACTTTAGACTCTGAACCTGCTTCTCCCTTTGGCTTTCCTTTCTCTTCTGTGGGGCACCCTGGGAGTGCTGTTATCCAAAAGCGGAGTGTTAGGGTAGGTCCTCTCCTTCCTATTCACCAGCAACACTTTAGTGTCCCCTGCCACTTAGCTAAGCTATAGTACTCATGGCCAGAATTTTGGGTAATGGCTTAACTATTTAGTTTTTATTCAGGACACAGCTTTCTTAAGAGCTATAAGCTTCATCTCCACTGCTTGACCTGCCAGTTCATTAATTTATTCATGCCAGACACTTTACATACCATATTTCTAATCTTCCCACCACCCCTGTTCTTTCCTCAGCATTTAGTACAAATGTGATGAGTTAACTCATCACATAAACCAATAATTATTGGTTTAATTATTAGTCTGCTTTTACTACATAAATTCTGAGAGTGCAGGAACCATGTCAGTCACTTTTGTACCCCTGTGCCTGGTGATTAACAAATGTTGATGAATGAACTGAAGGATATAAATACTATTACCCCATTTTTCAGATGAAGAAACAGAAACTCAGAGCAAGTAAACATTTGCTCAAATAACTCCCACTGTAGATCTCAGGTGTCCCCCTCCCCCAGTGCCAAAAAAGGACACTCTTGTATACTGTATGGGATTTAACAAAGCTTTTTTAAAAAAATTTTTAACTATAGCCACAAAGAGGTGAAATAAATGACAAATTCCTTTCTGATTATATCCTACATCTTCACTGGGGTGGGGATTTCTGGATACCAGAAGCAGCTTTTGCTCCCTGATACAACACACCCACTGAAAGGGTTGGGGTCCTTGTTTGGCCCACCAGTGTGCCTTTGGTGAGGATCTCTGTCTCCCGCTGCTGCTTATAATTCTGTGTGCACAGAGTGAATACATAAAGTGAAACTCAGTGTTGCATGCCAAACTGAAGCAAAAGACAGCAAATAGGACCATTTCTAGTCCACACAGACAGATTCTAACATACCAAGTCACACATTTTCTTATTTTTGTTTTGATTTGAGCCAATTTTTTAAAAACCAAAAGATTCCCACAAACTGGATTTGTGCCTTAAAACTAAAAATTTGGTGTTGCTGTGCCCACATTTTTGCAAGGCAGTAATGTGCAGTCTGAATAGTGTCTGCCCATGATATGAAGGTCACCTTATCTGTGCCAGGCCCTGGGCTAGCTGGGAATGCGAAGTGAATCTGATGTGGTCTGCCCACAAAGGGCTCACGGTCCAGAGAACGTGTATACAGTAATTGTAGTTAGGCTAGAAGAGCCGTGATTCCTCTGAGTTCAAGTTTGACCATTCTGATTCCATCCCAGTCCCTTTTGTGCATTTACAAAACTCATTCACATTTAAATGCAGAACCTTGAGCTAGCCCAAAAGTCCTTAAGTTGTTCAGGTCACTAAACTCTATTGATCTGTTCACCAAAATGCAAATCCTCACTTACTAAATAAGACTGAAACAGTTACCGCCTTATTAGCAAAGGAAAAAAACATACAAAGCAGATAAATAAGACTGTTTAGTGTTTAGTTATTCCAGACTTGGGATGAACTCCCAAGTTCAGTTTCTTTCTAGCTTTGTGACCCTGGGCCTGTTTTTTCCTCTCTCTAAGCCTCGTCAGCAACATCATAAGAGAATGTGGAGCAACCCACGTAGCACCGAGTACATCGAGGCTCCTCAGGCAAGAGCAGGAGTCAGAGATAGTGGGAACTGTGCCAGATGGCCATCCAAAGCCTGAGTGTTCTCACCTGCCAGTTCTGCTGTCTTTTGGTCGCTCTTGGACCACTGAGCCTGCAATCCAGGTGCACACTCAGTAAACCCTCAGGAGACTTGCCAGACTGTAAGCCAGCATTTGGAGCTGGTTGAGCTCAACCTGCCTTTCCCATCTCTCATCTTTCATCTCTCTGCGGCACCCGCTAAGACCTGCTCAGCCCAGCTTAAAGAGACTCTAGAGACCTGGTTCCCCACTGCTCAGAGTTAAACCTGCTCTCTCGAGAGGCTGGAGCAGAGGATCAGTCAGTGTCTATTGAAACCATTTCATTATGTTTAATCCACTCAGTAAGCATTACGACCTCTGTGCCAGGGCCTTTATTTTGGACACAGAGATGAATAAGATAGTCCCTATACCTGGGAACCTCCCCTTTAAAATCACTGCCCACCCAGCCTGACCACTTTCATTGTAAGTAGTAGGAAATGATACCAAGCAGGAGATCTCTGCCACCTCTGTTTCTTCTCTGTAAGCCAATAGAGATTCATTATGTAGAAATGCTAAAAGGCCTTTGAAGATGAAGACTTACTTGCTAAGATTTTTAATTTTTAATTTCCTTAAAATGTCCTAGAGCTATAAACTTAATATCTGATATTAGATGGACTGTTAAGATACTGACATCTTTATATACTGAACCTAGAATTTTTGAGAGCAGTGGCTATGTTTTAATTCATTTGTGGGGTATTTATTGCACATGGTTCTTATGTGCTCAATAAGTGGCTGTTAAGCCAAATTATAATAAAAGAAGTAAAAGTTAGATTTTTTTCCACTTTGTTCTTAGAAGCCTTTACTGCTGGGCCAGGCTGGTAGTCATTCATTCATTTAGGCCCATTATACACACACCACACCCAGACTCCCTCTCACCTGACCTGGTACTAATTTATTCTACAAACACTAATGGACATCTGATCTGTGCCAGGCTCTGGGCTAGCTGGGGATGCAGAGGTGAATCAGTCTCTGCCCACATGTATATATTATTTGTAGTTAGGCTAGAAGAACATCACGTACTCTGAGTTAAGATTCAAGTCCTAGATCCTGGTATGAAGCCTTTGGAAGAGTTTTAGCCTTCTTAGTTTGTTTTCGCACATCTATGACAGTGATGCCAGGCTCAGATTAGGGTAGCAAGTACTGCATGTCAAGCACTTAGCCCAAGTGGTAGCCACGATTATTATTACAGATATTTGGTATTGAAGATGCACAGATATGATAGCCTATAGAAGACTTCTCAGAGCTGATGCTTCAGGGTTGAGTAGAAGTTCCTTTAAAGGAGAAGGTGGGAGAAAATATCTAAACAAAACAATATAGATGGGACACCTGGGTGGCTCAGCAGTTGAGCGTCTGCCTTCATCTCAGGGTATAATCCTGGAGTTCCCAGATCGAGTCCCACATCGGATTCCCTGCATGGAGCCTGCTTGTCCTGCTGCCTATGTCTCTGCCTCTCTCTCTCTCTCTCTTTCTCTCTCTCATGAATAAATAAATAAAATCTTTAAAAAAAAAAAAAAAAAAAGCAATATAGAGACCCAGAGGCAAAAACTGCCCAACTCAGGCAGAGTAGCATGAGATCAGGCTGGAGAGAGATTAGCAGGGTTCTAGAAAGCCACACCAAGTTTGGGCTTTATTCTGTCGGTAGTGAAGAATCAATGAAAGCTTTTTTTTTTTTTTTCTTTTTTAGACTTTATTTCTTTCAGAGAGAGAGACAGCACTAGTGGGAGGGACAGAGAGAAAGACTCCACAGTTGAGCATGGAGTGCAAAGCAGCGCTCAGTCCCAGCACCCTGAGATCATGACCTGAGCCAAAACCAAAAGTCAGATACTTACCCAGCTATGCTACCCAGGCGCCCCACAATGAAAACTCTTAAATAAGAAAGTGAACATGGGGATCCCTGGGTGGCGCAGCAGTTTAGCGCCTGCCTTTGGCCCAGGGCGTGATCCTGGAGACCTGGGATCGGATCCCACGTGGGGCTCCCTGCATGGAGCCTGCTTCTCCCTCTGCCCGTGTCTCTGCCTCTCTCTCTCTCTGTGTGACTATCATGAATAAATAAATAAAATCTTTAAAAAAAAAAAAAAAGAACGTGAACATGTTGTTTTTGGGTAAATTCTCTGATAACATGAGAGGAAGCAATCTCAGTGGAAGAAGTAGCTGTGATTACTTGATTCTACCTCTCCCTCAGCCCAGCCTAACTAATCAGATCCCCTGTATTGCTGGACCCTGTCCCATACCTACAGAATCAGTCTCTAGGTCTGGAGCCCAGGAATGTATGGTTGTAAAACTGCCCCAGGTGGTTCTGTTGCATGGCTGGGTCTGTGAACTGCTGAGTTGAGGGTCGCAGAGCTTTGTGGAAGCCTAATATATTCTTCAAAGAATGGACTTCCCAGAGAGGGGAGCTTTTCCATAAGCAGGAATAGAAAGAAACATCTTTAGTTTTAAAAACAAAAAACAGACTTCTCCAGTTGTTGCCCTGTTAATAATATTCTCCAACTGCTAAACATTGTGTATCCAAACGTTTCCCCATATCCACTTGGTGCTGTCATCTCTGTTTGAACGATTGGGATGCAGTGAGTCATGGGACACAGGTCCTGCTTCCAGCATTCTCAGTGTTATAGAGAAGACAGATTTCAAAAACTGTGATACATGATAAGTATTAGGGCATCCCAGAGCACAGCATAGTTAGTTCTGCCTATGGACTTAGGAGAATGTAATACCCAGACTGCCTAAAAAGAAAGAGGCAGTGAGAACAGCATGAGAGCAGGTGTGAGTGCTTTATGAATTTGGGGAAAGAAACGGATATTAGGGAAAGGAGTGGGATGTGCAGAGCAGAAAAGGACTAAAGAGATCTTGCATCCCCGAAAAGGCCCCATGTTTGTACCTTTTGATTCTGTGCCCATGGTCCTACCCTCATCCTTCAACCTGTATGTGGATGAACATGCTGCAGTCCTAGGCCATCTCCCTTCAGTCCCTCCTCAGGGCTCTCAGCTCTCCAGCTCCCTTTGTGATTCCCCCTCCATTCTGAAATGAATAGATCTCTTCATCTACTCTGAAAAAGTGATATAGGGAATCTAAGGCAGAAACCAGGGCCCCGAAACACTAAAGGGTCTTACTAGGAAGTGGTAGCCAGAGATTGTGGATGGGGGGGCATACAAAGGGGCCTTGAAGGTCACCTGTCTAGTTCTCTGTCCCGTGCTTCAGGTAATAACTTTGGATTGGTTAAGTCTCACTTAGTAAGTTTCCCTGTCATTTCTTCCAGGACAGAAGAGGAAAGAAACTAACGGGTATTGAGCACCTACTGTGTGCCAGGCCCAGGCCAGGTACTTTACATAATTTATTTCCTTCTGTCCTCACAACTCTGTGAAGTATGGTTTTATTCTCATTTCATAAAAGAGCAAATTGAGGCTCAAAGAAATTGAGTAATAATCCAAGATCATACTGAAATGGCAGAACTGGGATTTGAACTCATAACAGTCTGTCTCCAAAGTTTATACTCTTCTACCCATGAGAAATCTGTGCTGGGGTGACAGAATAAGTAATATGATTTGCCTGAAGTTCTAGGTTAATGAGCAGTAGTTTAGGCCTTCCTGTGGATGATTGTACCCAGGCTGCAGGTTCAACAGATGAGCTAGCCTTAGGGTGGAAGGCTACTGGGGCCAGAGACTCTCTGCCTTATTCTTGACTGAGCTTGTACAATCAGAGTGAATTCTCCGTAAACCAGCTAGTGTAAAACAGCTGTTCTTTCAGGAAGGAACTGAGCCAACAGCCTGAGTGGGAATTTTGGGTGAAAGCTCCAGGGCACTGAGGCACTATCACCTCTTTAAGAATTAACTATAGCTCTGATTGCCAGCATTAGAGTGGTCTGAGATTCTTAGTACTGGTACCCTTTCATCAGCGACCCAAAGTGACAGAGCTATGCCTTTAGCATAGCATATCCAGGAAAGGGCTAGTTCATCTGTGTCTTTAGATTCTATCCAGGGTCTTAGTACTGATACTATCAGTCTTAGTACTGATACCCTTTCATCAGCGACCCAAAGTGACAGAGCTATCCTTTAGCATAGCATATCCAGGAAAGGGCTAGTTCATCTGTGTCTTTAGATTCTATCCAACTGAAATGGAGCTAGGTGGGCTTTAGGCATTTATTCATGTATTCAATGAATGTCTGCTATGTGTCAGATCCAAGCCAAGCCTAGGTTCCTGGGCACACTTAAATGACTAAGATGCACTCCCTGCCTCCAAAGAGTTGTCATTCCACCAGGGACTTGGGGCAGAAAGAATTAGTTCTACTTAGTGTGGTCCAGCAAAAGCTGTATTAACCTTTGACCAAGATCTTAGGGCATGAGTGCAAACTTGCTGAGTAGAACTGAGAAGCTGAGGTTTCCAGGGCAAGGTGTATTAAAGAAGCAGTACGAATAGAACCTAAGATTGTCAGGTATTAAGCACAGAAATGAAGCATGAGAGGTCAACTGAGGCCAAGTCATGAAACTCAGGGGCCAGAGGTGCCATGGTAGTGAGCTTAACCAGAAAGGAGCCAGGAAATTAAAGAGAGACCAAAGTAGGAAAGAGGACCTAAAGGAAGGAGATCCTCAAACTGGATAAGTACGTGAGAAAGGACATTAAATAAGCTTACATGAAGTAGAGAAGCCCAGGGTCCTGGTTGGTTGGTTGGTTGGTTGGTTGAATGTGTACATTATTTTGTCACATTAACTTTAACTGTGTGTTTTTTTAATTTGTGTTCCTGCCCAATTCTCCAAAATGAATATGAGGCATCTAGGAGTTTGGGAGCATTGACAGCCTCATGCATGAACCTGCCTTGTTTAAGCATGTGTTCTTGAGGCAGGGATTCTATATCATTTGGTGTTTCCCAGCACTTACCACAATGAGAATGGGCTCTGAGCATGTTCATTGAATGAAGTGAATGGAAGAATAAGTGGCAGTGACTGGGCTGATGAGTTTTGCTAGACTAAGAATTAATCTTTTTTTTTTTTTTTTTTTTGGCTTCTGGAAGGGAATTTTAACCGTTTCTGTTGCCCTCATTCTGCCTTGGTCACAGGGGTTGGGTGCCTTGAGAATAGGGTACTCTAATGGGGTCATTTCAGAATAGGATTTGGAAGCTACTGAAGGGCCACTGGTTAGATACAACATATCTCTTAGATATCTCTTAGAGATATCTCATATCTCTTATCCATGCTTGTATCCTCTACAAGCATACACAAACTCTTGGGATTAAAAGGAATCCATAAGAGGAATCAGAGCAGGTTTAGTGCTGGATATTAGATCCAGCTTCAAAGCAGACCTTGAAAGCTGCCTGGTCTGGTGACCTTGATTATTCCCGAGCAATTACCAAATTGTGGACAGAAAGGTGAGGTGGAAAATTTATTCATGCCCCAAAAGCTATCCAGATATGCCATGAACTGTATCATTGTTAATAATCACTTTGCTTATTGTGCACCCACCAGATGACAGGCACCAATAGAGGCTTTATGTTAGCATTTCTCAGTGTTTAGTCTTGGGACCCTTTTATACTCCTCAAAATTATTGAGGCCCCAAAAGAGCTTTCCGTTTTTGGTTTCATCTATTGATATTTATTTATTGATTAATTAAGTATTAAAACTGAGAAAGCTTAAAAATGTTTTGTTACTAATTCATTTAATAATATTAAGCCTATCATGTTAACATAAACAATTTTAATGAAAAATACATTTTCCAGAAAAATAGAAAAATGGTCTCATTTTTATTTTCACAAATTTCTTTGTCTGGCTTAATTTAAAAAAAAAAAAACGGGATGCTCATATATGTTTCTGTATCCCATCTGTTGCACTACATTGAAGCATATTTTAAAAATCCAGCCCCAGGGCAGCCCTGGTGGCGCAGCGGTTTAGCACCGCCTGCAGCCCAGGGCGTGATCCTGGGGACCTGGATCGAGTCCCACGTCAGGCTCTCTGTATGATGCCTGCTTCTCCCTCTGCACCCCCCCCCCCTCTATGAAAAAATAAATAAAATCTTAAAAAAAAAAATCAGCCCCAAACAGATAATGTATTTTAATAGCCTTTCCAAGTGATTGTTGATATTCTTTGCAATATGGAATCTGAGACCATATCAATGGATTCTTTATACTCATTTACATTAAAATGTTGGTTTATCTTAGCACTTTGAATGAATTTTTTTTTTTTTTTTTTTTTTTTTTACCAATGCATGATTCTAAAACATCATGCTTTCCTCATTTGGAAAATAGGTTCACAGAGTTATGCAGCTCTTCTAAATGTTTTTCCATTTCATTTTATAATATCAAAAGACTACATGTGTTACTATCACCACTATTTTCGCCAGAAAAGTCTTTTAAGTATTGGGAAGTTCGTGATGGTGGATACAAAATTCTAAATTCCAAATTTCCAGAGTTCTGATTTTTGCCTCAAAGCTTGAATTTTGTCATTGGCCACAAACAAAAAGTTGTTTTCCTTGAAGTGACAGGCTCATTTTGTTCATTTTTTGGGAAAATGGCAGTTTCCAAGTCTGAATAAGTAGTTTGTCATTCTTTCAAGTAAAAATGATGTTCATGAGAAAAACTGGCTTTCTTTTCCTTTGATTTTAACTATTCTTATCCAGGAAAATCTAGAATACCCTAGCATAATGTTTCTCAGGCCAAGACAGAAAAGTCTTGGGCCTGGTCAGGCAATTGAGCAGAGAGAATGATTTTAATGACTGCACACACCAGCCCCCTTGGGTGGGAGTGGCCACAGTCTAGAGTTCTTGACTGCCCTGGAGATACGCATGCTAAAACTTGGATCCCCTGTGTGAGTAACTTCACACTCTCCAGAGATGCTGATTTTGCCTAGAGTGAAGCAGAATTTAATCTTGGAACTTTTTTTGAGCAGATCCCAAATCTTAAAAAAAACTCCTAGAACCTTTCCTTGCTCTTCCTCCATCTTTTACCTAGGACTAGACCTTTATCTGAGAGGCTCTGAAATTTAAACTGAAGTGAGAAGGAATGATTGTTGCCCAGGGCTGCTAGGTTTAAGGACCAGTTCCCTAGCCTTTGTGTTAAGAAAAATGGTTGTTTTCACTCATTTGATAAACATTTATTGTTCATGATCTCGTGTGGAAATATTATGCCTGATGCAGCTTGAGAACAGCTAGTTGAAAGCCTGAGTTGACTAAGGGACATAAGGGGTCATGATTGCCAGGAATTTGAAAAATGGCAGGAGATTGCAGTCAAAGGGAATTCTGAACCAGGAGCTTTTCTCTACCAAAGCAAAAATTTACAGAAACAATGATAGTATTGACTAAATATAACATCTCCAGGGCTTGGGATTTTCACCGCCTCCTGGCAGTAGTAATGAAAATGTCAGAGAAAAAAGTGCCCAGGCCCCACCAGGCATTGTATTCGGGGTCAGACACCAAGGCTTAGAGTTAAAACAGCATTGGGGGGAGCCCCAATAATTGCCTGGCCCAGAAAGAAAAACTTAAGTATACCAAACTCAGGACAGTGGATAATTAGGTTCCAATGTAGCTTTATTAAGAACAGAACAGCGAAAGGGTCTAGGTAATAGATTTGAGTGTCTACTGCATGGAACACTTGGGGCTAAGCTTTGCATCACTGATGTCACTTAATTCTCTGGGCAACCAAATGCAGTATAGGTGGTGTCATCCCTGCTTCAGTTAGGACCTAATTAGCTTGCCAGGCCCTATGTTTTCTTCCTTTAACTGGAAAGATAGCCTGTCCTGTAAATTCACTTCTGTTGATGGCTAAAATTTATTATGTGGGCCAGTTTGGCTCTAGGAAAAACCACATTATTTCTGTGAATGAGGCCATCTCATTGTAATCCCCAAGGAATGTGATCTTCCACTTTTCACACTTGAGATTAGAACCATTCGAGTGAAGGTCCAGCGGAAGAAGATGGCCTTTCCCTGTGAGAAGCAAAATTTCAAAATTTTAAGCAATGTCTCACTAAGCTGTATTGCCATAGTGATACTTAACAAATCTGATTTAGCCACTATCTGCCCAGCTGAGCCTATGCCCTGTGCTACACTGTGAGAGATCCAGACAAGAATCAGACCTGATTGGGGATCCCTGGGTGGCTCAGTGGTTTAGCGCCTGCCTTCAGCCCAGGGCATGATCCTGGAGTCCCGGGATCAAGACCCACATCAGGCTCCCTGCATGAAGCCTGCTTCTCCCTCTGTCTGTGTTTCTGCCTCTCTCTGTGTGTGTCTTTCATGAATAAATAAATAAAATCTTAAAAAAAAAAAAAAGAATCAGACCTGATCCTTGCCCTCTAGGAACACAACCTAATAGAGGGACAGGAAATGCACATAAATAAAGTGGAAGGCACAGATGCTATAACCAAGGCATAATATGCTATGGAAATATGGGCAGGAGAGGTGAATTACAAGAGAGACTCTCTGGGAAAGCTTGGATGAAGTTGTATTTAAGCCTTGCCTAGTTACTTACTGGTAAACTTGGGAAGGAAGGGGATTTGAAATAGAGGATCCCCTTTAGCAAAGGCATGAGGTAGGAGTAGGAGAGTACAAAGAATATTTGGGGAATGATTTCATGGGGTAGTGGGCAGAGATTAAGTTATCTAAAAGTCACCTTAAATTCATTGCCTGTGAAAGATGCCTGTATTATAAAATATAGTGACCATATTTTCTATAGTTTTCAAGCCTAGTCCTGATTTTAAATGTTTCCTATCACTCCCCTCATGTTCATAATTAGTACTGTATGTTGAGCAACCTATTTTGGGCCTGGCACTGTTCTAGGTGCTTTGTCCATTTAATGTTCACAGCCAACCCTACAAGTTAGGACTTAATCCCATTTTACAGATGAAGAGACAGAGACTAGAATAGAACTGGCCCAACATCCTACAGCCGGTAAGTGGTGGAGGCCCAAGATTAGTGGCAAAGCCAGCATTATTTCCACTGTACCCAGTGCCTCACACAGGTACCTTGGCACTAAGTACAATCACACTGATCATACGTTTAACTTAAAATAATTCTATATTTGCTTTTAAAAGAAAAAAAACCCACTTATTGAACATTGTCATATATGTTATACATTTGATATCTCGGTTGTGCCAAAACTATATATTATAGTACTTCACAGTCCATACAAAGAATTTCAGAATAGTTTTGCTTACACAAGATTTTTCTCTTATATAGTAACTTTAGAACCTAGTACCCAAGTGAAATGAAACTCTCTTGTAGTAAAATTACATGTCCTAATGTTTTTCTTAAGAATATGGTCACCATCAGTGGAAAGAGGCTTGGGTGTTGGCCTCACCTCCTCCCTCTGGAGTTACTATGGTACCTTATAGCTATGAAAAGTTTCCTGGGGAGACTTCTCAAAAAGGCCTCTTTTGGGCAGCCCGGGTGGCTCAGTGGTTTAGTGCTGCCTTCAGCCCAGGGCCTGATCCTGGAGACCCGGGATTGAGTCCCACGTCAGGCTCCCTGCATGGAGCCTGCTTCTCCCTCAGCCTGTGTCTCTCTGCCTTTCTGTCTCTGTGTGTCTCTCATGAATAAATAAAATCTTAAAGAAAAAAAAAAGGCCTCTTTTGCTTCAACTTCTCTGAATACCCTCCTTCTCCATCAACCTCCCTTCCTTTCCATGAGATACCACCAGTGGGTTAGAAGCTATATCCTTTTACAGTTACAGTTAAGCAGCTGCCTTGTCCACTCAAACGTTCCTTGACAGAAACCTTTTAGGCAGTATCTCACATAAGTTCCACGTATAAGATTTCTCTCTCTCTCTCTCTCTCTCTCTCTCTCTCTGGTACTCTTTCTAAAGGTGCTTTTTCTTCCCCAAATGTTTCATTATGCTCCTAGCACTATTACTTGGTTCCTTTCTTTTTCTAGAAACCAGAGACCCAGGTCAGTGTAATTGTAATATTACAGATTTAAGGATACCCTGATGCCATATTGTGAGAAGGTGATTTTATTCGAGAAAGATGATGGCATTTATTTTCTTGGTAGGATGAGGATGATACCCTTATTCCTTTGCTTAGGCCTCTGCAAACACCTGTTACCTAGTGGTGGGTAAGTTTGGAAGGTTTATCAGCTAATATAACTATTGCATGTAACACACCACCCCCAAAACTTAGTGGCTAAAAACAACACCATTTATTATTTCTCAAGTTTCTGGGTTGACTGGGTATTTCTGCCAATGGGGCTGGCTTGGCTGGACTCACTCATGTATCTGATCCACTGGCCAATCAGCGAGGAAAACTCAGATTTCTCCACATGTCTCTCACATCCTGCCAACAAACAGCTAGCCTGGTCATGCTCTTATAGTAGGCATAGTTTCAAGAGCGAGCAAGCCCAGCCATGCAAAGAAGCAAGTAGAAATGCATATACACTTTTCAAGCTTATGCTGGCAGCAAACTTGCTAACATCTCATTGGCCAAAGAAAGTGACATAACAAACCCCAGTTGCAGAGAGTGTTCTACAAAGTTGCAGAATAGTCCTGGAAGTAGTGACATTGGTGGTATAGTGGTGAGCATAGCTGCCTTCCAAAGTTGCAGAATATAGGAAAGCCACTAATTGGGATCATTAAATGAAATCAGTCTCCCAATCAGTACCCCTCAATGTGACATAAAAATCTATAGACTTCTATGTCATTTGTCCTACAAGAAAAAAAAAGTCCAAATAATAATTACTGTGTATTGGGCCTATACTTTGAGCATGCACAGGGCTAGGCACTTTCACTGTTTATGCACTGAGTCTCACATCAACTCTGCAAAGTAGGTAGGAAATAAGAGCTCAGGAAGTCAAATAACTTGCTCAAGGTCACCCAGCTAATGTATGCTCAGGCAGCCATTAGAATGCGGGTCAGGGTGACTTCCAAAAGCCCAGGTTCTTTTTCACCATACCTCAGAAGCTCCACCACCTCTCAGAAGCTCCAAGGTCTGCTTTACCTTCTCTCCAACTCTGTTTTCTACTGAATTGATGCTTTCTGATTAGCTCTACAAACCCCTTCTCCAAAATGCTGCTGTGATCTTAATGGAATTGTGCAGCTTTCAGGAAACCCATATGTTCTCCCAAACTCAACATTAACTGAAAGGGTCTCTCCTACCCCCAGGGTCTGTGGACTGCACAGACAGCCCAAGAATTGTGGCCTCTCCCAGACATACCAGAGAAGGAAGAGGACCGTTCTTTAACCTTCAAGATTTGGAGATATCCTGGCATTTGAGCACGAGCTTTGCAGTCAACCAGGGTTCATATCCTAATTTAGCCACTCAGTAGCTCTGTAACCTTGGGCAATGTACTTCTTGAAATGTTTCTTCATCTTAAAAAATAAAATAAGAATAACACCTAGTTTGCAGAGCTATTACAAGGACTAAAATTATGTATAGAAAGTGCCTAACCCAGTGCCTGACACATAATAAGTGAAGTTATTAGTGTTGTTATTATCATTTCTAAGCAGAGCCTTTCCCTTCCTGGGAAACCCTGTTTCTGTCTGTTGGACAGGTTCCCCCCACCTCCACCCAGTCTGTGCAGACTTGCTGCCTGCTATGTCATCGGGAACGCAAAGGCTGGGAAGAAGGCCCTTCCCAAAATGGACTGGTGTTGCAGGGTGAGAAGCTGCCCCCTGACTTCATGCCAAAGCTTGTCAAGAATCTCCTAGGCGAGATGCCTCTATGGGTCTGCCAGAGTTGCCGAAAGAGCATGGAGGAAGATGAAAGGCAGACAGGTCCAGAGCATGCAGTGGCGGTAGGTAACGGCTGAGAAGGGGGTCGCTGAATGCAGAAGGGCTGCCTGCCCAGAGACATCAGGCTCTTGATCTGTTCCTTCCTTCCCTGTTCTCTCTGGCGGCTCTCCTCCGGCAGCCGCTGCACCCAGACCCTGAAGGGCTGCTGGGCTGTATCCACACAGCAAGTAGCAGCTTGGGCACTCACAGTCAGGGCAAGAACAGAGAGGCTTCAGGCAGCCCCCCCTTGCCCCTGAGGAGAGCCTGTGCAGTGTGAGGGCCTGTTTACAGGTACTGCTGCTGGAGATTCTGCCTGTTTTCTACGTCACCATGCTGCCTTCAGCTCTGTGGCAGCTTGAAAGCCAACCAGTGTGATGCAGAGGGCAAAGGTTGGTTTGAAGGTCTATTGTGGGCCTTAAGTTAGAAGGCCTCCAAGATGCCCAAGAGCCATCTAAGTGGCATCTCCTGAATTACAACAGTCAGACTTTGTTTCTCATTCCCCTCTAGTCCCCCTCTTATACCCCAGGATTGTGTCAGCTTCAAGACTCTTGACCCTTCCTTTCCTTGGCAGCTCTCAGGACTCCCCAAAGGCCCATAGTTTACGGGCAGTCTGTATCTCTACCAGAGTCACTCTCACCAGTATCCACACACTTCACTTTACTGGGAGCATCACTGCTCCTCCCACAAAGGCCTGATTCGTGTCTGCCCTTGCACCTGGAGTTGTGGGAATTATACTTTGGCCATGGCACAGGGCCTGGAGGAGGAGGTGCTACTGAGTAAGCTAAGGCAGCAGAGGGTTGGCTCTGATGTTTGCTGTTTTACCATGAGCCTTTTCTTCCCCCCTCTCTCCAGATCTCCTTGTCACACACATCCTGCAAATCACAGTCTTGTGGGGGTGACTCTCATTCCTCTTCGTCCTCCTCTTCATCGTCCTCGTCCTCCTCCTCCTGCCATGGGAACTCAGGGGACTGGGATCCCAGCTCCTTCCTGTCAGCACATAAGCTCTCGGGCCTCTGGAACTCTCCGCACTCCAGTGGGGCTGTGCCGGGTAGCTCACTCGGGAGTCCTCCTACCATCCCTGGTGAGTTTCTGAGCTCGGGAGAGAGCCAGGCCACATAAATGCAGAGAGCCATGTTTCCCTAACCACCTCACTAGTCAAATCAGGTCAGTTATTAAAATAAGTAAAAGGGGAGCTGTTCTGATGGAAGCGGGGGTACCTAGCCCTTGGCTGTCTCCATGGCAGTCCTTTCCCCAGAACTCTGAAGTTGAAAAATATTGTCATTGGCTCTGATAGCTCCCTTCAGATGCAGGAGGGAACATGGTAAACACTAGCTGAACAGAAAGTGGAGTCTGGGAGTGTCCTTAAGGAGTTTGGACTTTAGCCACCTAACATCTGCAGGGAGGACTGCACAGAGGACCTAGCTGCTTTTGCCATCCTAGGCCTCCTGTTCTCCACCTAAAGGACAAATATAAAAACATTGTACTTCTATCCACAAGAAGTTGACAGTGCAGGCTGCCAGGATTATTAGCCAAGTTCACAGCTATGTAAGCCTTCTTTAGACCCTTGAGATAACCCTTAGAGACCCAACAAAAAAAGTCTTGGGTCTTTGAAGTATTGTGTACATATTCATTACTGTCTCTTTCTAAATTGAGGACCTGAAACTTGTGTAATGCCATATGTTAACTATGCTGGAATTAAAACAAAATTGAGATCTGAGTTCTCCAAAAGGGTGCTGCTCCCAGTATTGTGAGAGTTGAGTAGAAGTTCATTTATTCTGATGCATAAGCCAGATAATCATCAAAGCCTTTCCTACTTCTCTGAAATCTGGGTTACCCCAGAGTTTGGCATACCCTGGCAGCCTCAGTCCTCAAGGCCCAGAGGCAGAACTTTGCCCTGCTGCTCCACTGGTTTCTGTAGACCCTTTCCTGTACCTGAGGAATGCCTGCAAGCAATAAGTCCTAGAGAGACCCCAAGAGACAGAACACACAGCCCCTGTTTGTGCCACAACCAAGGTGATGTGGTCTTCCATAGGGTGGGCATTCCTGGTGCCTCCTCTCTCAGATCTGGCACCTTGAGTCTGTCCAGCCAAGTTGCTCCCTGCAGGGAAAACTCTCCAGCCTGAGGCACTGCTAGACTTTCCCAAAAGCTCACATGTGCTGAGAGGCTGTCCCCAGACAGGTTCCCTGTGGTTAGAGTAAGCAGGATGTTGTGGCAGTGAGTCCTTGGGCTTTCCTTCCCAGGGTCTTGGCTCTCACTCTGACCCCCTTCTTCCCCATCCATCCACAGGTGAGGTTTTCTCTATCTCGGAGCACCACCGGCACTCAGACCTCACTGCTCCACCTAACAGCCCCACCGGCCACCACCCGCAGCCAGCGTCACTGATCCCATCTCACCCCGGATCCTTTGGCTCACCACCCCACCCACACCTGCTGCCTACTACCCCAGCAGCACCTTTCCCTGCCCAGGCTTCAGAATGCCCAGTTGCCGCTGCTGCCGCCCCCCACACCCCAGGGGCATGTCAGAACCCTCACCTGCCCTCCACCAGCATGCCGCTCCTGAAGATGCCTCCACCATTCTCAGGGTGCAGCCACCCCTGTAGTGGGCACTGCAGTGGGCACTGTGGTGGGCCTCTCCTCCCACCTCCCAGCTCTCAACAACTCCCTAGCACTCACAGGTAAGTGAGCTGTGTGAAGGGCTAACTCCCTGCTAACTTCAACTTTGAGTCCTAAGAAGCTTTACAAAGCATACCTTTGGGGTAGAAATTAAAAGGTAGATTCCTTGGGTACTGGCGTGGCTCAGTCGGGTGAGTGTCTGACTCTTGGTTTCAGCTTGGGTCATGATCTCAGGGTTGTGGGTTGGAGCCCCACATTAGGCTCCATGCTCAGTGCAGAGTCTGCTTGAGATTCTTTCTCCCTCTGCCCCTCCCCCACTCACACTCTCTAGGATAGATAAATAAATCTTAGAAAATAAAAAAGGTAGGCTGTATGTCTTTTTTTGTTTTTTGTTTTTTGTTTTAAAGATTCTATTTATTCATTCATGACAGAGAGAGAGAGAGAGAGAGAGGCAGGGTCCCCATAGGGAGCCCAGTGTGGGTCTCAGTCCCAGGACTCCAGTATCATGCCCTGGGCCAAAGGTGGGTGCTCAACCACTGAGCCATCCAGGCATCCTGACTCTATGTCTTTTGTATAGTTTTTACAATCATAAAAGAAGTAGATGTTTATTGTTTTTTAAAAACTTGGAAAAATTCAGAGATGTCTAATGAAAAACAAATTTCTTTACAACCTAAAGATAAACTTTTCTTTTTTTTAAGATTTATTTATTTTGAGAGAGAGCATGTCCACATGAGCAGCATGAGGGGCAGAGGGAGAAAGAGAATCCCCAGGCAAGCTCCCCAATATGTGCAGAGCATGATGCAGGGCTCAATTTCATGACCTTGAGATCATGACCTGAGCCAAAATTAAGAGTCAGAGGTTTAGCCAACTGAGCCACCCAGGAGCCCCTAAAGATAAACTTCTAACACTGTGGTATATTTTCTTCCTGATGTCTCTATATAAAGTAGGTCCATGTTTATACATTCTTGTATAGTTATTTTTTAACATTATAGATCACTTTCCCAGTTAAAATTTGTTTTTAAGGTTTTATTTATTTATTCATGAGAGGCAGAGACATCGGCAGAGGGAGAAGCAGGCTCCCTGTGGGGAGCCCAATGCAGAACTCGATCCCAGGACCCTGGGATCACCACCTGAGCCAAAGGCAGATGCTCAACCCCTGAGCCACCCAGACACTCCCATACCCTCCCCCTGCTGTTAAAATTCTTCAAAAAACTTTCAAGTGACCAAAAATGTTTTATTACATACTTCTAGCATAATTTATTTCATCATTCTCCTATCCCTGGACATTTGGGGATTTTTAGTTTTTGGCCATTAAGAGCAAGGCTGTAGTAAACATCCTCACACCGAAATCTGATGTAAGTCCAGAATTATTGGCTTAAAGATTCCCTGAAAGTAACTCTAAGTACTGAGAAAGTTTATATTAATGTATATATGGAAGATAACATTCTTTGGGGAATATAAATATGTGTATTTTTGTATTATAAATCAAGTCTGTGTTTAATCTGCATTTATATTTTGTCATTCTAAAATCCCACCACCCCAGTACTAAGACTGTTAGCAGTTTTCCCTACAGGTCTTTCCCACACAATGGTGGTGGTGTCCATAAAGTTTCCAGTTTTTCATTGTCCTGTTTCACTCAGCATTCATTGTTTGGCTCCTGTGTGGTCTTCTGGGCCTCAGCCGAAGGCTGGAGAATATTCTGCATAGTGTAATTCACTGTTCTCCAGTTACTTATGATTGAAGTCATTCCAGTATTTTAACATTGTGTAAAAATTCTCTCTAAAGATGTTTTTGCCTAAAGCTTTTTCCCTTTGGGTTTTTCCTCCTTGGAATAGATCCCTCAGAATGAAAAACGTTCTCAGTTTAAGGAATGAGAGGATGTTTTTTGAGAAGGATTCTTAACACATTGAAAATTTGCTTTCCAAAGGGCTCTCCAAATTGATGTAACCACCAATACTAGAGTGTTAGTTTCTTCATATTCTCAGGAGCACTATTAAAATACTCAGGTATTTTAATTTTGCTAATGTGAGTGAAGAATGGTCAATTTGGATTAAGCTTCTCTGAGTACCACTGATAATGGTTCATGCCCCTCCATTTCTGCTCCTTGCTCAACAGACTACCCTGGGAGCCAGACCTCCTCACTGCTCCTCATCCTGCCCTTTCTCCTGGCTCCCATTCCATGTCCCCAGCCCCCAAGCATTCCAGCTTCTGATAGTCAACCCAGGGCTCTTGCTCTCCTGGCTCCAGTTATGGTACTTTGTGGGCCTAGGTTCTTTCTTACCCTGGAAAAATAGTCTATATTACATGATATCCCCAGTGCTTCCTAAAGTCCAGAGGCAAAGCAGTACAATGGGAGAGCATGAGCTTTGCACACAGGCACAGGCTGAGTCCTAGCCACTCCTTGGGCAAAGCAGTTAAGCACTCTCTCCCTTAAGTTATTTCTGCTGCAGGATGGGAATAGAGAACAACATCTATTTTGCAGGACGTGGGAGACACTTAGAAATAATATGCTAACATACAGTATTGCACCCAGCGCTCATCTCACCACATGCCCTCCTTAATGCCCGTCACCCAGTGATGAGCATTGGATGTTATACTATACATTGGCAAGTTGAATTTAAATAAATAAATAAATAAATAAAAAGGAAAAAAAGAAATAATATGCTAACCAGAGTACCAAGCCCAAACAGTAAAGTAACTCATAGAGTCTAGCCCACTAAGCATGTTTACTTTCCTGACTTTAAGGCCCCATGGCTAAGGCTGCTCCACCCACTGGGGCAGACTCCGTCTAAGGACCTTAGAGGATGAAAGGAAATTGACCTTGTCGACCTCCTTCGGATGCTCCAGGAGAGCCATCAGCCCTCTAATCTGTTTTCAAACACCTACTTTCTGAATACCTGCTGTGTATACTGTTATGCTGCACATGCACACTGGGACCCAAAAATAGAAGTGGCATAGTCCTTGCCCTTAGGGAATGCACAGTCTGGTCTGAAAGACAGGTGGGCAAACAGATCATCACAGTAAAGTGTGGTATACAACAGGATAGAGAGATATACACACGTACTATGTGACCCTCCTTCAGAGTCCAGGAGGGTTACTCAGTGGGTATGGGCATGGGAGGCATGAGGTTCCTACCTTTCCAGAATAATGCCATTGAGCTGGGCCTTAGGGACAGTCAGGGTGTTGGCCCTGTTCTTGTGAGAGGCACTGATAGGGTTGACTGCCTTGGGCTTTGTGTGGGATGAGACAGGCAAAGGGTAGTCAGGACAGCAGTGGTGGGGATGCTTCCCCCAGGCTCCTGCTGCAGCTTGCTCCTGTCGTGCCTTCCCTCATCTGTGGGCTTATCTTTCTCCCCCAACAGCAGGGATCCTGGGTGCAAAGGGCACAAGTTTACACACAGTGGCCTGGCCTGCCAGCTGCCCCAGCCCTGCGAGGCAGATGAGGGCCTGGGTGAGGAAGAGGACAGCAGCTCAGAGCGCAGCTCCTGCACCTCATCCTCCACTCATCAGAGAGATGGAAAGTTCTGTGACTGCTGCTACTGTGAGTTCTTCGGCCACAATGCGGTGAGTGAGCCTGCCCAGGCCAGAGGGCTGGGGGCCAGTCAAGGTAAACCAAGGAGCACTCCTCTCCCCAGAGGCCTCCCCCTTGCTCATGGGGATAATAACCACACTGGTACCCTCTGAGTCCTCGCAACCTGCGTCCACTAGCTTGATCCTTACAGCACATTTGTGAGGCAGGGATTTTTAAACACTTTGCTATCTTTGCTTTTTCATGGTTTCTCTTAAGATTGACTTTTTTTCTTAGGCAAAAGGAAAGGAAATGGCAGAGACAAAGCTGTGATTCTGATGAGCATGCATATGTATAATTACAGAGAAGCGAACACTTGTGTGTGATGAAGGCAGAATGGAAGCAAAGGCTCTCAGTCCCCCAAGCGTGAGAGCTAGCAAGGGACAGGCCATGAACACAGACGGCACCAGGCAGGAGGCTCAGGGCAGAGTACATGCTGTCTCCAGACAGAGGGCGAAGGCAGCTCAGAAGTCTCGTAGGGTGAAGAGGAAAGGGCCGCTGACTAGGGTAGAGCAGTTGAGGACAGAACTGGTGAAAGTAATTACACTGTTGGTCACTTTTAAGCCAGGGGGTTTTTTTCTCATTTTAGAGATGACAAAATCGAGGCACACAAGACTCAGTGACCTGCCCAAGGTCATACAGCTTGCAAGTGACAAAGCCCGGGCTCAAATCTGCTTACCTGGCTCCCAAGTCAGTGTGCTCAGAATGCTGTTACGTACCTCCCACTCCGCCCACTGCTGCCTCAGCTCTGAGCCTGGCCAAGGCTGAAGCCACTTGGCCTTTGTGGCTATGGTAGAAAGAACAGTTGTCTCGCTTCTTGCCACACATTCGGTGCCAGCGGGTGGGAGTGCTCCGGGCTTCCCAGGCCCAGGGTGTAACGTCAGCACCTCCCCCTCCCCCAGCCACCCGCTGCCCCGACGAGTCGGAATTATACAGAGATCCGGGAGAAGCTCCGCTCGAGGCTGACCAGGCGGAAAGAGGAGCCGCCCATGAAGGGGGGCGCCCTGGGCGGGATCCCTGGGGAGCCCGCCGTGGACCACCGAGATGTGGATGAGCTGCTGGAATTCATCAACAGCACGGAGCCCAAAGTCCCCAACAGCGCCAGGGCCGCCAAGCGGGCCCGGCACAAGCTGAAAAAGAAGGTGGGTGTGGGGGGGGAGCCTAGCTCTACCGCCTCTCCTCCTTGAGGAATCCCTTGCCCCTACCCCCAGGACTTTTGGGGCATGGATGGTGCTGGCTGCCAGAAGCCTTGGCACAGCTCACTGCTATGGGAAGGTCTGAAATAGTTTGGGAGGCGTCAGGGTCAGAGAGCCTGGGGCTAGGGATTGGAGGAGAGACGAGTCTTGGCCTCAGAAGTGCTTGCTGGATTCCTCAAAGCAAAGGACTTGCTTCGGTCAGTCAGTTGTGTATTCATTCAGGAAACACTTCTGCAAGTACTGGGAGCCAAAGCATGACACAGTTTAAGTTCTCATCCTGGAGAAACTCAGTCCAGTGGAGAGACTGACATAAAACTGGACGAGCACATTAGCAGGTGTCAAGCCCTGGCATGAGGGAAGCCCCCCATCCTGCCAGGGAATGCTGGAAATGGCTTACCAAGAGGCTGACTTCAGAGTTGAGTTGTAGGGAGTGAGTTGTGAGTTCAGGTTCATCTGGAGAGTTGTTCTGGCAGCAGGCATAGCACATGCACAGCAGTTTGGGGTAGCCAAAACTCAAATAGAAGAGAGGCAGAACAGCTAGTAGAGATGAGAAAGGGTCTCATAGGTCCAGCTGAATAGTTCTGACTTGATCCCATAGCTGAGGGGACGTCACTGCAGGGCTTTTATCAAAGGATTCACTTGATCAAATCTGTATCCCACCATGACTCTTTGGCAATATGGAAGGTAACTTGGAGGGGTGACACTCTGGGAAGGAATACAGAGGCCCAGGGAAAGCTGATGGATGGTGGGTCTGGAGCAAGGCAAGCAGACATGACTGGCTCTGGTGACCTGATTATGAAACAGAGATGAAGGAATCAGGGATGTCTTCCAGGTGTTTGCTTGGGTGACTGGCAGGATGGTGTGCTATTCGCCAATCAAGGATGGCATTGGCAGAAGATGGAATTCATTTGGGGCACATTGGCTCAGAGATTCTCAGGAGACACCAAGGTGGAGATGGAGGTGTGGGGTGGGAGTTGCCAGCTTGGAGATATAATTGAAGCCATGGGAATGACCCAGCCCATGGGCTGAGTGAGCTCCTCAGAGGGCTGAGGAAAGAACCCAGTGAGCTATTCCTGGATAGCCCTGCTCCCAAGCAAGCCCAGGGCTGGGCGGCTCCTCCCCTGCTACCTCATTACCTCTTCACCTGCCTGCCCCCAGCTGCATCTGCACAGTGCCACACTCAGGAGCCCAGCAGGCGAAGATTTGGGTTTGACAGACAGCTAGCGCGAGGTCCTGGGTGGTCAAACAGCCCTGGTGCTCTGGAAAGCAGCAGCAATTCTACATCTTTTTCCACCCCAAAGGACAAACCAGGAAACTTTCCCTGCAGCCTGAAGTAGTAAGCCAAGGGGTCCCACCACTGCCTTCAGAAAATGGTCAGCAAACTTTCTCCCATTCAGTGTTGGCTGACCAGAAGTGTCCAGTGAGCAACAGTGGTCTCTAGCCTTCCTTGGCTTTTTAAGGCAGTGGTTCCCAGTTAGGTCCCAGCGAGCAAGCACACTTTGAAGTTCCTAGGCCTGTTACACTTTCCATAAATCTCTGCCCACACAGCCCTAACCCTTTGATGGTAATGCTGGTAACACTCTTCTCTCCCCTCCTTTTCCTCCTGGCAACTTCCTTCCAAGCTCAGACTTCCTCAGGTAGCTCCTTCTACTGTACTGCCACTCTACCTTGCACATCTCTCTCAACTGCCATTTATCACACTACTCACTCATTCAGAACCTTACTGCACAGCTTCTGCCTATCCAGTCCAGTCTAGAGACCAGAGTACAGCAAGGCACCAGGCAACTGCAAGGTCATGTGATAGGCAGTCATGGTCAGTATCTGTTTATGCTTCAGCCTCCTCTTCGTTGTCCTTCTCCTACCTCTCAAACTTAACCATGATCTGGCTGTCCACCAAAAATACAGCTTCCCCTGGGAGCCATCCAGTGGAGACTGCTCATTCTCTCCCATCTCAGGAGACCAATAAAGCTGAGTATCTTTCCACTCCCTTATACCATTTCCAGACCATGACTGTCTCTCATGTACTAACCCCTGCTCCTTTGAAACTGATCCTGATTCTGTTATCTACAATCTCCCGGCCACTCCTCTTCATCCACTGAAGGCTGTCACCTGCCCCTTTCTCCACTTCCAAGGCCATAGAGATCCTCTGACCATCATTCACTCACTGTCTTACCAGTACTCTCAATTCCTGGGCCTGTTGCCCTTCCATTACACCCACTCAGAAACTCGTAGCCCTCAGTTTGACCCCTCGCTCCCCCCTTTTACACCTCGAGGAAAGTGCTCAATCCCATCTGTCTGTGGTACCCAGGACACCTGGTCTCCCACTTGCCTGAGCCCTCACATTGCCTAGCAGGCCTCAGGTAGCCCCTAGTCTACTTGTTCTTCATCACTTCTGTTCACCATAGCCCCTTTGTCAGACCTCCAAATTCTTCTCAAACCTCCAGGCATTCCCCACCACACTTTTCTTGTTAGATGACCTCACTTCCTGTTTCAACAAGGAAAAAGCCAGTGGACAGGCACTCTCTCAAACATCTTACCACTCTACCTGAAGACTCTCTTCTAGTCATGAGAGAAGAGTTACCCCTTCTGCCTAAGGCCATGCCGTCCTTTCCTGCCACCTCCATCTGACCTCGGCTTCCTGGGCTGGCTCCCATCATCATGTCACTGTGTCCTGAGTGTACGGCCTCTCTCTCTCACTCATCTCAACTCTTTACTCCCATCACAGCTAAATTTCTTGAAAAATGTTGTGTGCATTAACTGGCTTTCCAGTCAGTTCATTGCAAATTGTTTTCCTCTACCTCCCCTCCACAGAACCACCAGTGACATCTTTGTTAAGTCATACTCTCCTGTCCCATCTTCTTTGTCCACTAGGCAACATCTTACCTTTTGTATTGGTTGTCCTTTTCAAATATGGTTTCTTTGGCTCCTCTGTCCTCAGCCAGGTGGGGGCAGTGGAAGAACAGCGGGAATACTGTGTCCTCCAGATTTCTCACCTTTTCTGACCTCTCTTCTATCTCCTTCTTGGACTCTTCTTCCTTTCTCCGACCCTCCCCCTCAAGGCCCTCTCCCTGGCAAAGAAAAGCTCTCTAGACAGTGTTGTTCCTGGTTCACTATGTCTACCTTTTCCTCCCCACACTTCACATTGACAGCTTCTGCTGTCCAGCTACTGAGCACCTCCTCCCAAATGTCCTACTGGTACTCAGACTGAGCACATCCAACACTGAGCTTGTTCTCTCTCTCCAAGGAGGCCTGCTCTTACTTCTCTGTTGTCTGTACAGTTAATGGCACCACCATCCACCCAGTGGCCTGAACCAGAACCCAGGGTGCCATCCTGGGAGGAATGCATCGTGGTGATCAAGAGCAGCGGGTCTTGGAATCGGACCTCAGTTTGAAACCTGGCTCTACCACACTTGATGGATGACCTTGGGCAAATCACTTCACCTCTAAGCCTCAGTTTCTTCATCCACAACATGAGAATAACAGTAGAGCCTAACTCAGATGGTTGCAAGGAATGAAACAGTGATGCACAGAAAGGCTCAACAGAGTGAGCGCACTTGGTCAGGGAAACGGCAGCGGCACCAGTAGGCATCAGTGTTGCTTTTGTGACTCATCCCATTTTTCTCACCTGTCACCGAGTCCTGGCCCTGTGACCTCCCAAAAGCTCAAACCACCCACTTCCCTCCACCCTACTGCTGCAACTGTAAAAGCCTTCAGTGGCCACACATTGCCCTCACTGTCAAACCCAGACTTGAGCTTGGCCTGCAGGGCTCTTCAGCCCCTGCTTAGTTTGCCCACTCCATCTCTCTCCCTGCTGGCCTTCCCACCCCTCATTCCTAAAAGAAACCTGGGATCCAGCTCTCCCTGTGCAAGTTTGCATTCCCTAAAGATTATATGGGCCCATTCCCCAGTCTTTACACTTGCTCCTCCTGCTGCCGAAAAAGTGCTAGTCTCACTTTCCAGGATTATCCCAGTCACCTTTCAGGACCCAGTGAGATACTCCCTCCTTTGGGAAGCACCCCTGATGGCCCAGTCTGGGTTCCCAGAGCATCTTGTGCTTCCCTGTAGCTCTTGTCACTGTCACTCAGAATTCAACAGCATGTTTGCATGTTAGTTTCCCCCAGCAGACTTCTCATGCACAGCTGAATTCTGCAGAGCCCAGCCCAGTGCTTCACAGTCAGTGATCAAGAAGTGATCGTCAAACAAGATTGAAAGACCTAGGAACTGCAGATCACACCTGGGTGTGCTGAGCCAGCTCTGCCACTTTTCTAACTGTGTGACCTTGGGCCAGGTCTTTATTTGTTCCAGAGTCAAGTGTCCTCATCTGCAAATTGAGGATAATGGCACAACAAGGGCAGTTGTGAGGATTAAATGAGATGTGAGAAGGATCAGGCTCGTGGCGCATAACAGAAAGTGTGTTCTATGTTCTCCTCTCACTACCAAATCGCATGTGGTTCCACGTCACTTCCTCTAATTTGTTGTTTTCAGACTTGTTTAGCAGCAGAGCTCTTTTTTTGCAATTGAAATCCTCCACGGAACCTCCAATCTTAACAGAATTGGCTGTGCTGGTGTAGGGGAGGAGTGATGTGGGGGGCCTTCCAGTCCTTCGTTCTTCCCTGTGGCCTCATATCTCTGCCGTGGCCTTAAACTCCATGGCACAGGGCTGGAAACACTGCTCCAGACCGAGCTGCTTCCACACCTGAGTACCACAGTGCCAAGTCACAGCCTTGTCAGCACCTGGGGGAAGGGACATGCTCTCTCAGGTGTCCTGGCAACACTGTGAGGTATAGGTAGACCATTTTTCTCCCAAATATACCAAGGGGGACAGTAAGGTTCAGAGAGAGTAAGTGATTTGTCCAAGGTCCCACAGTGGTGGTACTAGTCCATCGCAGAGCCCTGCTGGGGCACAGGGTCACCCCTTTAAGTTGACTGTGAGGTGGTGGCAAGCCTCTTTTCTCTCCCCAGTTTCCTTTTCCTCCCCCTCCATTCCCAGATCAGCTAGAAATATGTAAAATGGTGAAGTCATCCAATCCCTGGCCCAACCAACACCGCTACCTCCTTCCCATGGGCTTTTGACATCTGTCTCCCGTCTCCCTTGAAAGGCATCCTTGGCCTGCTGGTGTGTGGAGGTTGGGCAGAGGGGTGGGGTGACTCAGAGCCCACAGACTTTCCACTTTCATTCTCCAGAACTGGGTCTGTCAACACTGACAGAGTCTGGCCTCCCAGTTCTCACCTGGGCAAGGAGGGGGCTGCTTTTACATCTTGCTGTGGGGCCCCATGTAGCTGTCCAGTGTATGCCGTCGGGCTTGATGACTTGACACAGCTGAATGGTGAGTGGCCTTTGTATGGAACTTCTCCCTCTTCCATAGAGCCCATACATACATTCCTGCCACCCAGAGCAGTCTGACCTACCCTGGTGGTCTCACAGCCCCAACTTACTTCTTGAAAGGCCTCCCATGATGTCACAGCTTTTTTTTCCCTACTACCAGCAGAATTGGAGAGAATGCCTCTATAGCAGCCATCTCCCTCACCTGCATCCCCACTTTGGTCTTCACTCCAGAATTATTGTCTGCCTTTTGCAGATGAGTCCACTGAGACTCAGCAAATGAGTGAGTTGTTTTAGTTCAGGCCAGGAAGGCAGGTGCAATTAGCTGCATTCTTATCCCTTTGAGTCCTAGTGGTCTTGGGCCCTAAGATTGACACTGGGGCTCTGAATGAACAAACTATAAAACCTTTCCTCTGTGAGCTTAACTGTCTCATCCCCAGAACATGTACCTATCTAATTGTATTTCATCCTCACTCCTGCAGGGTGGGTGAGCAGGCCTGGATGACAGGACCTTGCCTTTAGCCAGTTGTAAAGCCAGGCCCCAGGCTGATGTGTCAGGTGTCACATTGTGCCTGGCAGCTGCCAGGCCCCAGCTGAAACTGCTGCTTATATTGGCAGGAAAAGGAGAAGGCCCACTTGGCAGCAGAAGCTCTAAAGCAGGTGAATCGAAGTGTTTCTGGAAGCCGGGAGCCAAGGCCTACCAGGGAGAGGCTCTTGGAGTGGCCTGACCGGGAGCTGGATCGGGTCAACAGCTTCCTGAGCAGCCGTCTGCAAGAGATCAAGAACACCGTCAAGGACTCTATCCGTGCCAGCTTCAGTGTGTGTGAGCTCAACATGGACAGCAATGGATTCTCTAAGGAAGGGGCTGCTGAGCCAGAGCCCCAGAACCTATCCCCCTCAAACTTCAATGGCTCATCAGAACAACGGCCTGACATTAACCTTGACCTGTCCCCTTTGACTTTGGGGTCCTCTCAGAACCACACGTTACGAGTTCCAGGTGAGCCAGCCCCACCATGGACAGAAATGAGAGGCTCTCACCCACCATGGACAGAGGTGAGGGGGCCCCCTCCCGGTATCATCCCTGAGAATGGGCTGGTGAGGAGACTCAATGCAGTGCCCAACCTTTCCCGGGTGATCTGGGTCAAGACACCCAAGCCAGGCAACCCTAGTCCTGAGGAGCCAAGCCCAAAGGAGGTTCCCAGTTTCAAGCAGGAGCTGTCTGAGCCTGTGGCCTCAAGTGGAAAGCCGCGGAAGGGCAAGAGACAGGGCAGTCAGTCCAAGAAGAATGAGGCGAGCCCAGCCCCCCGGTCCCCAGCTAGCCTTGAGGCTCCCAATGCCAAGGGCCAGACCCCCAGCTCCAAGCAGCCAGGCAAGGCCCCAGAGCCTTCCAAGGTGGGCAGCTGTGCTGAGGCTGGAGAGGGGAGCCAGCCAGGACCAGGCTGGGCTGGCAGCCCCAAAGCTGACGAGAAGGGCAGCTCCTGGCGAAACTGGCCAGGTGAGGCCAAAGCACGGCCTCTGGAGCAGGAGTCTATGCAGCCCCCAGGCCCAGCAAGGCCACAAAGCTTGCCGCAGGGCAAGGGCCGCAGCCGCCGGAACCGCAACAAGCAGGAGAAGACGGCCGCCTCCTTGGGTGAGTGCACCAGGAACTGAGTGGTTAACCCCCCACCCAGCCAGGCCACAGGGTGGAGGGTAGACCTCGTGTGTGGGCAGTGCTGCCCCGAGAGCATGACCCCAGAGGCCTGGCCGTGGGCACTGAGCCCTCCTGGCTGTGTCTTCCTAGACGATGTGTTCCTGCCCAAGGACATGGATGGGGTGGAGATGGATGAGACTGACCGGGAGGTGGAATACTTCAAGAGGTAGGTGTGAGGATGCCTTCTCGCCTACCCTCACTCAGCCTGACACCCTGGAGAGGCTCTCCCCCAGCAGTCTATCTGCTAGAACCCAGGTATCCACATAGCAGGGCACAGCATCTGGGAAGGTGTAAGGGACAGGGAGAAGGAGGCATGTCAGACCCCAAGAACCAGAGCTTTCTCTAGCTTTGTTCACTTTGTTTATTCACTTGCATATCCTCTGCTCTGCCTGGGCTGATTTCTGGGCTGGAGGCAAATCAGATAGTCTAACAGGGAGAGAGAGCCGTAAACACACAGTCCAGCAATAAGTGCTGTTGGAGGAATAAGGGCATGGGGCTGTGACGAGACAGCTAGAAGTGGGGCTGCAGACCAAGCTAAGATGTAGGAGTACTCCCAGAAGCACTCCCAGAAGAGGTGGGACCCAAGCTAAGACCTGAGAGAGAACAAGGAGGCCAGGTAAAAGAGGGCCTTTGTGGCAGAGGTTTGTGGCTGAAAGCAACACACAATAACCTAGGGGAGAAGAAAGCAGCCCAGTGTAGCCAAAGGAAAATACAGTGTGAGGAGTGACTCTGTATCCTGAGGCAGTGTCAGTCTCTTCATAGATTGTTCCCTAGGCTCGTGGACACCCTGTCCAGAAAGCCAGCAATGCTCTCATAACCTGCTAGATCCTGATACCCTGGAGCCAGGGAGGCTGTACAGAGCTGACTTGGTTCCTTTAGTGACCAGGACACATGGATCTGTGGCTCCAGCAGGGAGAGGGGGAACCTCTGATTATGCTTTTCTGGTGTCTCAAATATAATAGGTTCTGTTTGGATTCTGCAAAGCAAACTCGTCAGAAAGTTGCTGTGAACTGGACCAACTTCAGCCTCAAGAAAACCACTCCCAGCACAGTTCAGTGAGGTATGGAGACCCTCAAGTGTTGTTCTGTACTCCGTCTCCTTAGGTTCTGTCATGTTCACTGTCCCCATGCTGTGGGGCACATAGAGTTGGACTAGTGGACTGCCAGCCCTGACCCCTGTACCTCCACAGTGACAGCTACCCTCTCTGAAGATACAGGCCCCATCTCTTCTCCTGTGGCCACTCACCCCTAGGCCTCTGTCTTTCCATCTCTCCTTCCTGGGCCAGACCCTCCTGGTACCCCTCCTGCCTGTGTTCCTGAAGGACCCTTCCCACACTGCCAACCCAGGGCTATCTCCATCAGGCCTCTACTTCCCTTACCGTCTGCCTCTCAAATGGCTAAGCAGCCTTAATCCGCAGAGGACTACCATCACCCCTGACATTATTAGCCTCAGGGATGAGTCTTACTTGCCCGGCCTAGTAGGCCACTTGCTACCAGGTTGCTTCCCAGCTAAAGCTGTACAAGAAGAAACTAGCCCCAAAGGATCAGTAAGAGGATAGATGAGCTAGACCAAGGCTTTGGCAAGGTCACTGAGGAATGGAGGACTTGGTAAGTGCTCTCCCCAAATAGACAAGCCCCATGAATAAATTAATAGCTAAGCTGCCTCCTGAAGAAGAGACCTGGGCTCCAGCTGGGCTCGGGGCTCCTCTTCCAACCACCTATACAGGTCCTTTTGTGTGAAATACTGACATACCAGATGATGTTCTGGACTGAGAACAGAAGACCGAGAACCATAATGCAGGAGAGAAGGGTGGCTGGCAGGCAAGCAGGCCTTGATGGTGGGTTTGCAACCTAATGGCTGTGCAATGCCCTATCTTAACCCTATGCTCTCCCTGGGATCAGGCCTTGCTGGCTGGCAACCACAAAACTGCCCTTAAGGCAACAAGAAACCAGGGCAGGCGAGCTGAGCTCAGGAACCCCCAAGATGTCCTCACCTGTCTTCCTCCTGCTCCTCTCTGGGCCAGGGCAGTAGACTTCCCAGACCCTCAGCCGAGTCCCCTTGTCCTTTCTTGGGTCAGGATTCCCCAACCTTGATGCTGGCCTCAGCTCCCCAGGAACAGCCAGAGAGCCTGAAGCCAGGGCAGCCTGGAGCTGGGCTCCCTATGGCACCTTAGGTTGCCTGGAGTCAGGTCTGTCTTTAGATTCACTTCAGTCCCTCTCTCTGAAGGGACTAGGCTCCTTGATCTTTTGCCAGCTGAAAAGTCCACATCCTAAGGAGCTTCTGCCAAGGTCAGGGTGGCCTCCTGCCTCTTTTGTCCACTTCCATAGGATCCGGGAGATATGGGAACCCCAGGCACTTTCATTTGTTGCCTATTTTGAGAGAAAAGGGGGCACACCTCCTCCCACAGCCCAGTGCCCCACTCAGCCAGGAAACCTCATTGGGCCATCTTCTCTCAGGGACTCCCTCTTTGGTTGATCTCTTTCCCAAGACAAGAGATGTTCCCTCCCTGCCTCACCCCAACATAAGGGCTCTCCATTGACCTTCCCCACCCTCCTCAGAGTGAGATTGGGAGCCCTGAGAGTGAATGAAAAAGCAGTGCTGGCACAGATTCAGGACCTAGACTGGGCTGTGTACCAGAGCCTGAGGCAGGAGTCAGAGTGCTTATGCTGCCTCTCCCCTACCTGTCAGTAGGAAACCAAAGTCCAGAGTCTGGGCTCTTACACTACCCTGCCTTGGAAAGATGCATTACAGGGGAGCTGTTCCTGGCAGAGTCTTGACCTGTGTCCTCTGCTGTAGGTAATCAAGGAAGTCTATTCAGGATGCTCAGCTTGAGGAGCAAAAATAGCTGGCAGCAGTACCTGCCCATGGGGACCCATGGAAACCCAGAGCCAACACAGGGAGACTAGGGCAAAGACTCACAGTGTGGCCATACTTTCCTGTTTTCTCAGCCCCTGCCGGGTCAAGCTTCTTCAGGGTGTCCTGAGACCCCAACTGCCAACTGAAAGTCTACAGTTTCTTCTTCCACATCCCTACGCCCCTGCCCAAGATCCTTCCTGCTCCTCGCCATCTTGGACCAACCAAAAGTTGAATGGATGCTGTGCTGTGCTGGGGCCTCTCAGGACCTCCGCAGAGCCGCTTCCTGGTGCTATGCAGCCTCCTCACTCAGAGCCTGGGGGCTGGACTGGCCTGTGGGCTAGGGGCTGATGGTACTGCTGGCCCAACACTGCTCTCTTTGTGTTTGTTTTTGTTCGTTTTTCAATTCTTTACTTTTGATACTGTGAAGATCTTTCCTGCCGAAAGATAAAACATTTGGACACAGAGTCAAGTGTGTTGGTGGTTTTGCTGGGCTGGGGCAGGGGTGAGGTGAGGAATGTACTCAGAAGCATGGGATCTGCCTTGGTCATTAGTCTCACTGAGCACATACTTTGTGTCAACAGTTTGGTAGTTTCCACTTAATTCTCACAGCGGTTCTAAGTGGGACTGTTATCCCATTTTACAGATGAGAAAATTAAAGCCAAGACAGGAAAGTGACTTTAGTGCACTCATTTTGGCTAAGAGCCTGGGCATGTATAACAGCAGCATCTCTGCACTTTGCTCCTGTTAGGAGGATTCTGGTATATGACCTGGAGCAGCCCCTTCCCAGGCCGTGTCCCCTCTGCAAGATAGAGGAGTGAGACTGTCTTGGCAGCTGCTATGAGAAGGGATCTGGGAAAGGCTTGAGGCCTTTACAGACTGTACACCTGTAGCCTGGGTTATTGACCATTGTCAAGGGAAGTTAAACACATGGAGTTTCTATCAATTGGATCTGACTTTCTAATGGAAATGAGACTTGTAGCCTAATTAACTTGAGAGTTGAGGATGATGAACCCTTCTATAAAGTAAAGCAAACTACTCATTCCTATGTCTCATCTCCTGCAGTGGATCTGGTTCGTAAATTCAGATTTTAATACAATAGATTTGTTTATAAATACCTTGCTCACATTTGTGCTCTAGCTCCTTGCCCCCATTTTCTAAAACTGGCACTTAACCTGAGCTTATGTGGGGAGCAGTGGAGGCTGTGGCCACACAGTTACTAAGAGCCCTTTATAAGAGTGTCAAGAGCAGGATCAGAGACCATTCCCTCCCCCTTCCTTCCTCCCAGGTTGAACCTCACCATGGGCAGTCAGTGCCAGCTTCCTCTTCTAAAGAAGTTAAAAAGCATCACCCACAGGCTCACAATTCCTGGTCTCTGGCCTTTCCTAATCCCCAAGGAAGTATGCATATGCCCCTGTGAAACCTGTCTCTATATGTATTATCTGTGTTCCTCTCTCCCTTCAACTCTTGCACCAGGCTCCTGCCCTGCTGCTGAACTGGCATAAGTATCTAAAATTCTGCCTCATTGTTCAAAAATTGCATGTCTGATCAAGGAGCTGCTTTACCTACAGAGAAAGACCTGTGGGTGGTATTCAAAGCCATCCATGCCTGGCCTCCCAGCACTTTACTCCAGCCACACCAGATGACCTCAGTCTCCTAGGCCTAGCACCCTCAGGTCTCCTAACTTCTGCTCACATGTTTCCTTCTTTGCAGATTACCTTTCCTTCATTTCCTGCTTATCCTTCACATTCCAGTTGAAAGGCCATTCTTACTATGAGAATCCATTTGCCTGCCTTGTGACGTTTCCAAAAGTACTACTTTATCTGTCTTAGAATATTTCTCCTTAACCTCAAGACCCGTTATATTTCTGTCTCAACTAATCCATAAACTCACAAGCCAGGTTTGTGTCTTCTTCATCTTTTATCTGTTTCAGCACTGTGCACAATACCCTGTACATGCTCATAATAAATGCATGAATGAAGGAAAAAATTGTAGTGAGGGATCACTCCTCTTTAAAAGTCCCTAGTGATGGGTGCCTGGGTGACTCAGTCCTCAGACTCTTGATTTTGGCTCAGGTCATGATCTCAATGTCATGAGATGGAATCCCGCCTCAGGCTCCATGCTTGGTGTGAAGTCTGCTTGAGATTCTCTCTCTGCCTCTGCTCCTCGTTCCTGCGCTCGCTCTCGCTCTCTCTCTCTCTCAAAACAGGCTCTGGGGCCAACCTAACCCATCCAGCGTTAGCCCTGGCCACCACCACCCCATAGCAGTTGGCCACACGATCAGTTTGTTCCTTGAGGAATCTGCACTTGCACATGGCCAGACCCTCACTCCTGCAGGACGCTCAGTCTGAAAGCTCTCCCTTTCCTCCACTCCCTGTTCCGAGAGTCTATACCTCTGGAAGCTCAGAGGCACGTCTCTCCAAAGCCTTCTCTGGTTCCCCAGGCAGTGAGCTACTCTAACCTCTGTCGTAGCACTCACAATAATAATCGCTCCGTATGTATGTACACAGACCCTCCGCGAAAAAACAGTCACTCGCATTTATCCCTCAACTATTCTGGATCTGTGTCGTCTCACACTGACGAGCTTGCCAGTCAGAGCTGCGGTGTAAGTCGATTGATTTTTCCACAAGCCACACACGCCCCACCCCCCGCGCCCATGCCCGACGTGGAGGCCTAGGCAGAGTCCCGGCTGGCCGGTCCCGGCACGTGCCGGATGGCGTCAGACGCAGATCAGCGGTCTCCACTCAAGAGACGACCTTTCCCTAGGCTTGGTTTGAGCCTTTAGCGCATGCTCCAAATCACCCAGCGTCCCATAATGCATTGGCTGACGCCTTGCCCTCGCTCCTGGCAACAAACGAGCCGCCGCGCTGGGGTACTCTGACAGCGCCCTGCCGGGGCCTCAGGGGAAAGTTTGTCCCTCCGCGCGATCCGGCACTCCGAGGTCGTTGCTAGGCGCCCACGTTCCGCTTCTCCACATCTGATTGGGCTTCACTCAAAAGTTGAGGCGGGGTTTCACCGGAGCGCGCATGCGTGCAGCGAAGAATGGAGGACTCGGAACCCGAACGGAAGGTAGGAGCGAGGCCAGTGTCCGCGCGGGTGGCCAGCGGCAGTGAAAGCCGGAGCCTGAGCCTTCCTCATGTATATCTGCAGCGGGCTCGCACCGACGAGGTGACTGCTACCGGAAGCCGCTCCGAGACGGAGGATGAAGACGACGAAGAGTACGTGCCTTACGTGCCTTTGCGACAGCGCCGGCAGCTACTGGTGAGGGCCGGGTTTGGAAGAGGAATGAGGCATGGGATGGCGGGGGGTGGCCACCAGTGGAGCGAGCTGTCAGTACTTGGGGCCGTGACCCTGCGGCTAGGAGGGACGAACACCCTGACCTGAGGGGTAGGGCAGCTCCACGTCGCAGGGTGCAGGTCCTTCTCCCAGAAGCCAAGATCCTGACATAGGGCCCCTGGGCCCAATGCTTCGTTGTGTCTTGGGGTGGTCTCTGAGGGGCGCTGGTGGAACCTCAGCTCCAGAAGCTACTGCAACGAAGGCGCAAAGGAGCTGCGGAGGAGGAGCAGCAGGACAGCGGCAGCGAGCCCCGGGGAGATGAGGACGACATCCCACTGGGCCCTCAGTCCAACGTCAGCCTCCTGGATCAGCACCAGCACCTCAAAGAGAAGGCTGAAGGTGAGCTGGAAAGCAGCGGGGACGCTCAGCTTGGTGCAGTGCTCTGGTGCCTCTCTGACATTTGCTTCTTTCCTCAGCCCGCAAGGAGTCTGCCAAGGAGAAGCAACTGAAAGAAGAGGAAAAGATCCTGGAAAGTGTGGCTGAGGGCCGAGGTATGTTTATAGCCAGGGCAGGGTGGGGAGGTAGACTGAGCGTCCTCCCCCAACCTCAGGCATGTTAGTTAAATTTGAAGGGCATGCTCTGGGAAGCAAGACCCAGCCCTGAGCCACATCTGTCTCCTCAGCCTTGATGTCAGTGAAGGAAATGGCCAAGGGAATCACATACGACGATCCAATCAAAACCAGGTATGTTTTTCAGTCTGTAGGAAGGCAGTCACTTTTACTTGGAATGGTATATGGCTGAGGCTGGCAGGGACACCCCAGAGCCAGCTGTGGGCCTCTCTTGACCCCCACCACCTACTCACAGTTGGACACCGCCCCGTTATGTCCTGAGCATGTCTGAAGAGCGGCATGAACGCGTTCGGAAGAAGTACCACATCCTGGTGGAAGGAGATGGTATCCCACCACCCATTAAGAGCTTCAAGGAAATGAAATTTCCTGCAGGTACCTGGGAACTTTGGTAGTCAAACAACTGTGAGGTTGTGTCCCAGCCCCCCACTGAGCTCAGCATCTGCAGTGATGGGTCTAGCCAGTAGAAATAGAGGGATTTAGGTTTGAATTTCAGTTGCCCCAAATGTATCTGTTCTCTATCTTCTGCCATTAGGGAGCTTCAGTGGGCAGGTGACATTGGCCTTAAACAGACCTGGGTGCAAACCCTGCCTCTTCTTATGCTAGGTCTTGGACAAGTATTTTTCTCTCTCTTTCTGTGGGGTAACTTGAAGAGGGTAGTGGTAATGTTACAGTTCTACAAACCTGATAAACTATCTGTGAGACACAAGGATGATACTGAAGTTGTTTTCCTTAGCCATCCTGAGAGGCCTGAAGAAGAAAGGCATCCACCATCCAACACCCATTCAGATCCAGGGCATCCCCACCATGTGAGTATGGACCTGGGGGCCCTGAAGAGGGAGGTGATAGGGAAGAGCAATCACTAGGTGTCCATCTGGAGACTCATTCTCTACATTCTACTGAACCTGATCCTCAGGCCTGTTCTCTCCAACAGTCTATCTGGCCGTGACATGATAGGTATCGCCTTCACGGGTTCAGGGAAGACCCTGGTGTTCACATTGCCTGTCATCATGTTCTGCTTGGAACAAGAAAAGAGATTACCTTTCTCCAAGCGTGAAGGGCCCTACGGACTCATCATATGCCCCTCAGTAAGATAGATCATGGTTGAGGGCAGGGCAGAGACAGGACTGCTTTCTGGTGCCAACCTCTGCCCTGTGCCTACAGCGGGAGCTCGCCCGGCAGACCCATGGTATCCTGGAGTATTACTGCCGCCTACTGCAAGAGGACAGCTCCCCACTCCTGCGCTGCGCTCTTTGCATCGGGGGCATGTCTGTCAAAGAGCAGATGGAAACCATTCGACAGTGAGCACAAGCACCCCTACCCTGTGGGCTTCTCCAGAGCCCCTAGACAGGCTTTGTTTTAGCTACTCCTAAGACCCTTACAGAAGACCTCTGTGGACCCCTTGTCTTCAAGGAGTTCCTCATCTAATCAGTTGGGGTGGGACAGAAGGCTGTGGTAATGTACTGTGGGAGCACAGCAGATGGAATGAGGTCATCTGGGAGGTCATGGGTCAGGACATTCCTGGCAAAAGACAGAGTTGGGGGACCCAGGGCGTCCAGGAAGGTCAGGGTCATTCCGTGTGGCCCATTATGGAGGCTGAGGCACTAGGGCAGGGCTGGATCCATGGCCTTTCCACCTGGTACAGTCCCCAGGAGACAGTGCCAAGGAGACACTGCCCTAGACCAGGCTCTGAGGTCATGGACAGACCAGACGCAGGTTCTTCTTTCCAAGGCATTCCTGGTCTCAGGGACAATTCAGATACAGAAAAGATTAATTTAGCCTACCAGAAAAGCGAACCCTTCAACACCTACAGAGGGAGCTGTGAGAGCACCAACTGTGGCCTATCTGGAGATCAGGACAGCCCTCCTTGGGGGCAAGGGGAATGACCTCGAAGAGGGAAAGGTGTGCTAGGCAGAGATGATCATTGCTGGGGAGGAGCTCTGGAAGACTGCAGCCTCTTCCAGAAGAGCTGTGTTTTGCAAGTAGGGGAGGGTGATAGAAGTGATAAGGAGAGAGGAAGGAGGCCAGAGGGCAAAATGAGCAGAATGCCAACCCTTAAGTGCAGGGATGGGCAGGTAGCCCTGATCTCAGGGCCTCTTCTTGATCCCCAGTGGTGTACACATGATGGTGGCCACCCCTGGGCGCCTCATGGATCTGCTGCAGAAGAAGATGGTCAGCCTAGATATCTGCCGCTACCTGGCTCTGGATGAAGCTGACCGCATGATTGACATGGGTTTCGAGGGCGACATCCGCACCATCTTCTCCTACTTCAAGGTGCCCATCCCAGCCTGGCTGGGGCCTCCCTGCCCCCAGCACAAAACATTCAACCATGGCAGGCCCTGAGGCCTGGCACTACCCACCTATTGGCCCTGCACTGGGGGGCTTCATCCCAGCTACTTGGCCTTCCCAGGCCTTACCTGCCCTCAGTTCTAGCCCTCTCTTCCTCAGGGCCAGCGTCAGACCCTGCTCTTCAGTGCCACCATGCCTAAGAAAATTCAGAACTTTGCCAAGAGTGCCCTAGTAAAGCCTGTCACAATCAACGTGGGGCGTGCTGGGGCCGCCAGCCTGGATGTCATCCAGGTGGGCAAGCGTTCCTGATGAGTAGAGTCTCGTGAGGGTTGGATCTGGCTAGATCTCATAAAAACTCTTGGAGTAGGCTTGAGGGGCCACCTTGTGGGCACCGAGGGTTTCATTCAAAGCCCCAGCCCTTAGCAGGAAGCATTCTTAGGGCAGCCAGCCCTTTATAGCAGGAAGCTTCCGGTATCCTACCGGCCAGGATTGGGGGCCCAGGCGCTATGACTGAGCCATGGCTGGTGAGCCCATTCAAGGCCCACCTGACCTGATCCCTGTGGTGGCAGGAGGTGGAATATGTTAAGGAAGAGGCCAAGATGGTATACCTGCTTGAGTGCCTACAGAAAACACCCCCACCCGTAAGTGCAGCCAGCCAGCCTGGCCTAGGACCCCTGGGATAAGGGAGAGGGGGTGGTGGGCGCAACATGCTGGAGAGAAGGTCGGGCATGCCGGGTTGGAGTCCGCCCTCATGACTGAAGCTGGCCTACTTGGACAGGTGCTCATCTTTGCAGAGAAGAAGGCAGATGTCGATGCTATCCACGAATACCTGCTGCTGAAAGGGGTCGAGGCAGTGGCCATCCATGGGGGCAAAGGTCAGGGGTTAGTGCATTCCTAGGCATAGGTTTTGTTGCCATTGCTTCCCCTCACCTAATCCCTTTCCCTGCCCAGTGGGCCTGCCACTACTCCCCAGTCTCCTGTTACTCTAACAGCTCCTGCCTAACCCTCCACAGACCAGGAGGAACGGACAAAAGCCATCGAGGCATTCCGGGAGGGCAAGAAGGATGTCCTGGTGGCCACAGACGTAGCCTCCAAGGGCCTGGACTTCCCTGCCATCCAGCATGTCATAAATTATGACATGCCTGAGGAGATCGAGAACTACGGTGGGGAGCTCGGGGTCAAGGGTGTGGGCTAGGCCCCCAGACCCTGGACAGTAGGCCAGAGGCTCTATTCCTCTCTGCAGTGCATCGTATCGGCCGTACTGGGCGCTCAGGAAACACAGGCATCGCAACCACTTTCATCAACAAGGCCTGTGGTAAGGCTGCCATCAGGGCCACCTCAGCTGTTCCCTGGGTCCTCTGCCTGTGGCTACCCAGGTCCTGGCTGCAGGCCACAGAGTCGGGCCTGATGGTTCCCTAATACCCCCACAGATGAGTCGGTGCTGATGGACCTCAAAGCCCTGCTGCTGGAGGCTAAGCAGAAGGTGCCTCCTGTGCTACAAGTGCTGCACTGCGGGGATGAGTCCATGCTGGACATTGGAGGTGACTGTGGGCCGGGAGACGCTGGTCCAGTGGGGGTGTTAGGGGGAACACCACAAAACAGGTCCATGCTGCACATCATAGGACTTGGGGGAGGGATCTAATGGGAAACCAAAGTCTGGGGTGTGGTGCCTGCAATCACACGGACTCTCATCCTTGTGTCCCCAGGAGAGCGTGGCTGTGCCTTCTGTGGGGGCCTGGGCCATCGAATCACTGACTGCCCCAAACTCGAGGCTATGCAGACCAAGCAGGTCAGCAACATCGGCCGCAAGGACTACCTGGCCCACAGCTCCATGGACTTCTGAGCCATCCATCGTCCCTTGTCTCTGAGAGGCTTCAGTCTCCAGCTACCAACCACATACACCAGCCCCCTGGACAAAAAGCCAGTATCCTTGGCCCAGCTGGCCTGGGCTGGGCCAGGCTGGGCCTGGCTGCCTGCTCCCTGTGTCCCCCAGAATTACTATTTTTGTTCCCCTTTACCCCAGGCTATCATTAAAGCACAAGCCCCTGGTCTCAGCCCAGCCCTTGCCTCTGTGTTTCGCTGCCTGATCCCTGCTTTCTGGGCAGCTCTCACCCTCTGACCTCCATAGCCCCTCTAACTCAGGGAACTAGTATCTCCCACCACCACTGCCAACACTGGGCCTGCTGGTCTTAGTTGTAGGAAGGGCCATGTAGCTGGGGCCCCCTGCTGGGAACTCTGGGTATGTCCTCTGGGCTAGCTGTATTTGTGACTAAAGGAGAGACTGCATTGGTGGGCCAAGGGGAAATGGTTGGGTTTTCTGGTCTCTGGTTGGCTCTTATAATCTCCAACCTTGCCCCAGCCTCCCCCTTCCTGTCTGTTGTATGAAGCTCCTGGGGCCCCTTGGGAGGCGACTTCCTGCCTCAGCCCCCCCCTGCCCATTTGCCAGTGCACACTGCCCACAGCCCACAGACTCCCAGTAGAGAATCCTCTATTCCCCTTGCTGAGAGGCCAGCAGGCGCCACAGGACTGCTATTCAGGCCACTAGCACTCACTGACCTCACTCTGTGTCCAGCTCCCTGCTGGGCGCAGGATCCAAGCAATCCAGGCAAACACCTGTTGGGAAGCTCCTAGGTAAGTGGGAGAGACAGGAGATAGGAATAATTGGGGGTGGCAGCAGGAGACTCCTGGCAAATGTAGTAGGATGTCAGCATCTGGCGAGGCACAGGCAGAGGAAGAGCCACTAGCAGCACTTGGTCTGCAAGACCACATGCTCTATCCCAGCAGGACAGCCATTGCTCAAGTCACAGTTTGTCACTTTGTGTTTGGCCTTAGGCAAGTTACTTAATGTTTCTGAGCCTTGATTTCCTCATCATTGAAATGCAATGAGAATGCAAAGGACAGGGTGTCCTAATACTGGAGCTCAAGGCTGCTCAGGCTGCAATGGACACAAAGCCAGGTGGACAGGCCCTTGGAAAAGATTTTCTGCTGACACCCCACATGTGACCCTAAATGGTATTACTCAGCTGGTTACCCATGCTTTTGTAAAAGCAGCATTGAATGAGTGACATGAGGCTGTCCCCAGAATTCAGACTCATAGCCCCAATAGTAGCCTCTAGCAAGGTGAGGCAAAAAAAGATGCCTGGCAACAAGCAGTTTAAAAAGAGCATGTGAGCTCTCCAGGACCCACTGGGGGCATGCCACCCATACATGACCGGGCTGTGCTGCGAGAACCGGAGTTCACTGGTTGGGCCCTTGTGCTCAGCAAAAGTGAGAAAGTGGACCTCCCAGGATTAGAGGCAGCCCAGCGATCAAGTTGAACAGTGGTAAGGGGTTCCCTGGAGGCACTGGGCTGAGGCAGTTGGAGACCGGAACAGGGCACCTTGGGTGCCACGCTGAGGAGCCCAGGCTATGCCCCAGCGCAGGGGGGCAGTCGGGAAAGGCTTGGGAAGGGGAGAGATGGGTTGGTTTGGGCTCGGTTGAAAGGACCACAGTGGGACAGTGATTCAAAGGGGAAATAATGAACAGGGATGTAAAGATGGGACCAAGTGAATATTAGAAACAGTTCTAAAATAAGCAGAGCGGGACTGAGGCTCAAGAGAAAAAGCAAGGAACTGGCCAGTCTGGCTAGAGGGGGGTCCTGGGGCAGGGACGGGGCTGTGGGAATATCAGGTGCTGGGGTGTACAGCTGCCCTGCACAGAAGAGAGATCAGAGCATATGACTCACAGTCAGCTGACCCAGGTACAGGCCTAGGTCATCTTCTCTCCAGTAGTCTGAGGCCCCTGCCAGGCCCACGTGAGCACATCGGGCCTGCGGGACCCAGAGGAAGGTATATGTGACGTCCCCACCCCCTATCCTACCTCCTTTACTGAAGACGGACTCCCCTCCCCCCAGCCCTGCAGCTGCCTCTGAACAGAGGGAGGGGGAAGTGGCCAGAAGGGGAAGTGTGAGGAGTTCCCCTCTGGCCTGTCACCAGTCTCCTCAGGCCCTCAGAGTGGCAGTCCTGAGGCCTGGCAGCGGCCATGGAGCCTCTGGAGACTCCCATCAAGGACGGCATCCTCTACCAACAGCACGTCAAGTTCGGCAAGGTGGGGACCCTGGCTGCCCAGCAGCTGCCCAGGGCGGTAGGCCTCTGGCCCAGCCTCAGCCCACCAAGACCTGGGAGAATGGGGAAGGGAGTCAGGGTGGGTGACCCAACCAAGGTGCTGGGGAATAGAACAGAGCCCCATTCTCAGCTTGAGTGGGTTGGGCTGAGTGGGCCTTTATGAGAGCCAGCCCTGTTCAAGGATGGGGAAGCCAAGAGTGGGGAGGATCTAAGAATCCAAACCTTGGGGCAGGGCTGAGCTGAGAAGCTGACTGACCTGATAGCCTTCCGCCCCATGTTGTAGAGGCACCAAGGCCCCTGTAGAGAAGGCTGGAGGCTTAGTTGGAGGATCCCTCCGACCCCACCCCACATAGGAGGGCTCAGTCCCTATAGCCCTGTTATGGGACGTAGTTGGGGAGTTTACGTCTCCCCAGGCAGGAGGCCCTGCACCCTCATAGCTCAGCTGCAGCTGCTGCCCAGGGAGATAAACAGTCTATTTCCTTTGCTTTATGCTATTTGCATGTTTCCTTCCTTGCCATCATGAGACTGAGGCCTCCTTCCTGGCTCAGTCCTTGTCCCATGGTCCAAAGGGACCTGTTCTTTGGTGAGGAAGGGAGTAGGGGCACCAACATAATGATAGTATCAGGTGGTCTGCTGTAACTCCTAGATACTTCAGAGACATAATCCAGGAGAAGCCCCAACTTTGTGTACTCTTAGTTTTTTGAGATGGGGGTACTAGTGCTCCTGGAGGTCACAGGCAATTGGTGGGGTGGATTTGAACCCACAGCTGCCTGGACCCAAGCACAGACTCTTCCCCCTGCTGGTCTGACCTTGGCAAGGCCTCCTTCTCTGCGGCCCTGAGGATCTGAGGGAAGCAGAGGCCAGCCTGAGTGGCCAGGAACATTTGCTGAGCAGTTTGTGCTGAGCTGAGCTACAGGGAGAACTGCCACTCAAGGGTCTTTTCCCCCATCTTCACCTCCCACAGAAGTCCTGGCGGAAGGTATGGGGTCTTCTGTATGCAGGAGGACCATCAGGTGTGGCACGGCTGGAGAGCTGGGATGTCCGGGATGGTGGCCTGGGGCCAGCAGGCGACAGGTCTGCAGGACCCTCCCGGCGTGGCGAACGGCGGGTCATCCGCCTGGCTGACTGTGTGTCTGTGCTGCCTGCTGATGGTGAGAGCTGCCCCAAAGATACTTGTGCCTTCCTGCTCACCACCACAGAGCGAAGCCACTTACTGGCTGCCCAGCATCGCCAGGAATGGATGGGCCCCATCTGCCAGCTGGCCTTCCAGGTGAGCATAAGGCGGTTGGGCAGGGCATCCGGGGCCAGAAGTGGACTACCTGATACCCCCACCTTGTTCATCTCCATGGTCACTCACATCCTGGCACTCAGCTAGTACCTGCCAAGGACCCACAAGCCTAAGGAAATAGCCCCCTAAATCCACAGAATGAATCTCACATGGCCATTCATGCTGTGGAGAAAATGAAAGGCTGGTGGGACCAGGAATGAATGGTGGGTTGTTAGATAGGAAGGCCTTTTCGGAGGGGGCAGTAAGCCCAAGTCCTCAAGGACAAATAAGAACTCACCAAGCAAAGATCTGAGGCAAGGGTGATCCAGACACTGAGGCCTGAGGAATGTCCTGAACGGATGGAGTAGCAAGGGCAAAGGCCTTTCCCTGAAGCAGGGAAATGTTTGGTATATCAAAGAGGTGGAAAGGCCACCATGCCTGGAGGGTAAGGATTGGGGAGGGAGCCTAGGAGGAGGCAAAGTTGGAGAGTTTGGTGGGAACCAGCTGAAACTACTTTGGGCCGCATGTGGAGTTTGGGGTCTTATTCTGAGAGGAGAAGCCTTTGGAGGAGGTTTTTGGGAGCCAGGGACTGAAAGCTTTAAAGCTTCATAGAGGGATTCCTGGGTGGCTCAGTGATTTAGCGCCTGCCTTCAGCCCAGGGCGAGATCCTGGAGTCCTGGGATCAAGTCCCACATTGGGCTCCCTGCGTGGAGCCTGCTTCTCCCTCTGCCTGTGTCTCTCATGAATGAATAAATAAAAATCTTTGAAAAATAAGATAAAAAAATAAAGCTTCATAGAGTCTATTATGGACCAAAAGGAAATGAGCCTAGTTCCTCAAAAAGTTAAACATAGAGTTACCATATGACCCAGCAATTCCACTGGTAGGTGTATACCCAAGAGAATTGAAACAGGTGTTCAAACAGAGCTTGTATGAGAATGCTCAGAGCAGCATTAATCACAATGACTCACAGGTGCTATTAACTGATGAATGGTTACACCAAATGTATTCTATCCATACAAAAGAATATTACCTGACCATAAAAAAAAAAAATGAGGTACTGATACATGCTAACACCATTAATGAACCTGGAGAACATCATGCTAATTAAAAGGAGCCATACACAAAAGACCATATATTTGTGTGATTCTATTTATGTGAAACACCCAGAATAGGCAAATCTATAGGGAAAGCAGCTTAGTGGCTGCCAGGGGCTAGGAGAAGGGGGAGTGGGTAGTGACTGCTGATGGATTTTAATGTGGAATGATAAAAAAAAAAAAAAATTCTGGAACTAGGGGCCCCTGGGTGGCTCAGTTGGTTAAGTGTCTGCCTTTGGCTCAGGTCATGATCCCCGGGTCCTGGGATGGAGCCCTGAACCCTGCATGTCAGGCTACCTGCTCAGCAGGCAGGAAGTAGGCTTCTCCCTCTGCCCCTCCCCCCGCTTGTGCTCTCTCTATCATAAATAAATAAATAAATAAATAAATAAATAAATAAATAAATAAATAAATTTTTGAAAAATTCTGGAACTAGAGCAGGCCCGGTGGCGCAGCAGTTTAGCGCCGCCTGCAGCCCGGAGTGTGATCCTGGAGACCAGGGATCAAGTCCCATGTTGGGCTCCCTGCATGGAGCCTGCTTCTCCCTCTGCCTTTGTCTCTGCCTCTCTCTCTCTTTCTCTCTCTCTCTTTTTTTTTTTAAGATTTTATTTATTTATTCATGAGAGACACAGAGAGAGAGAAGCAGAGACACAGGCAGGGGAAGAAGCAGGTTCCATGCAGGGAGCCCGACGTGGGACTGGATCCCGGGACTCCAGGACCACGCCCTGGGTCGACAGCAGGCACCAAACTGCTGAACCACCCGGAGATCCCCTCTCTCTCTCTCTCTCTGAATGAATATATACATATATATATTTTTTTTTTTTTTTTAATTCTGGAACTAGATAAAGGTGACCATTGCACAATCTTGTGATTATACTAAAACCACTAAATTGTATACTTTCAAATGGGTTAAATGGTAAATTTTACATTGTGTATTTTACCACAGTATTTTACATTAAAAAAAAAAAAAAGGAAATGGACAGGAGCAAAAGAACAAGGAGACCAGTGAGGAAGCTGTTGCACGTGACCCTGGCCATACTACCATGGGCCAACATGGTTGTGGTGGAAGTGCTGATAGTCAGAGCTCAGAGAATGTGAGGGGATGAGGGGCTGAGAAGGGGAGATGGTGAAAGAGGCCTGGATGGAGTAGCCGTTCACTCACACGGGTCCCACCCCTCTATCACTCCAAGCTATTAGGGACACACACCGGCAGGCATAGCCCCTGGCCAAGCACACATGCAAAGGGCTTGTCCTCTTATGTGCCCCTACTTTACAACTCATGGCACCCTCAATGGGGAGCCTGGGGGTTTGCAGGTGGGGAAACAGAGGGGTGCCCAGGGTCATGCAGTGTGTCACAGGCAGAACTGGCAGTGGCACCCAGGTCTCTGGATGTCCTTGCTTGTCCTGGAGTCCTAGGTTACTGGCCCCGGGGACAGGATGTGGAAAGAGGAATGAGGGTGAGGGCTCTAACTTCTGACCTTGTTTCATTCTCCAGGGCTCAGGGGAGTGTTCCTCGGGACCAGGGGAGATAGAAGCTTCCAAGAGGGGCTTGGTCCCCATGGAAGAGAATTCCATCTACTCCTCCTGGCAGGAAGGTGAGTCAGAGAGGTGCAGGGGCAGCCTCAGCCATCCTGCAGCCAGGGCTGGGACCTGTGGGGAACCCACGTGGCTATACCTGATGCCCTTGCCACCCTCCTGCCTACAGTGGGTGAGTTTCCAGTGGTGGTGCAGAGGACCGAGGCTGCCACCCGCTGCCAGTTGAAGGGGCCCCACCTTCTAGTGCTAGGCCAAGACGCTATCCAGCTGAGGGAGCCCTCCAACCCCCAGGCCCTCTACACCTGGCCCTACCACTTCCTGCGCAAGTTCGGCTCTGACAAGGTGAGGTGCCGGGCAGCCACCCTATTCTGCTGGCCCTGCTTGGGAGGGTAGCAGGTTGAGGGGTGCCCAGGTCCCTCCGCCACTAACCCACCCATACCACCCCAACCCTGTGTCCAGGGCATGTTCTCCTTTGAAGCTGGACGCCGCTGTGACTCGGGTGAGGGTCTCTTCGCCTTCAGCAGCCCCCGAGCCCTCGACCTGTGCAGGGCTGTGGCCGCTGCCATTGCCCGCCAGCGGGAAAGGCTGCCAGAGCTGGCTGGCCCCCGGCCCTGTCCTCTGCCTCGAGCCATCTCCCTGCCCTCCCTGGACCCACCAGGAGAGCTGCGGGAGGCGCCCCCAGGCCTTGAGTTACAAAGCTCCCGCAGGGTGCACCTGGCTGAGCCCGGCCCCCAGAGCCTGCCCCTACTGCTGAGCCCAGCACCCCAAGATGAGCCACCATCTGGGCTCTATGCATCAGTGTGCAAACGGGCCAGTGGGCCCCCAAGCAATGCCGAGCACCTCTATGAGAACCTAGGCATGCTGGAGACAGGCCCCATGCTGCCCAGGGATAGGGACCCCGAGCAGGAGGGTCCCAGCCACCGCAGCCCCCTTGCCAGCCCTATCTACCACAACAGTGAGGACCTGGGCTGGCCTGGCCCCACCCAAGACAGCAGCCTGGAGGCCCAGTACCGGCGGCTGCTGGAACTGGAGCTGGGCGACAGTGATGAAGCTGGGGCCTCCAGTCGTCCCAGTGTTCACTCAGGCTTCAAGGCCAAGCTGGTGACGCTGTTGAGCCGAGAGCGGAAAAAGGGCCCTGCCCCCTGTGACCGGCCATGAAAGCCCTTGATGGCTCTGCGACAGCAGGAGAGAAAGGTGCTCTGCTGTCCCTGGTCCAGGGCAAACAATGGACATCCAGAACACACCCCCACATCCACTCTGGCCTGTGGGGATGAGGCAAGCAGGCTGGGGAGGACCTCTCGTGTATCCTGCCAGCCCCTCAGTGTACAGTGTACAGATTTGCTGGTAATAAAACCTCCCAGCTCTGCTCTTGGTTCCATCTTGTAGCTCACAGTATATAGCTTCTCACTTCAGCTCTTCGCAGTGGCACTCACCGATCACACAGACACACACCTTCACTCACGTGCATTGTAGCAAACATCAGTGCCCTGTACTGGGTTCTGGGAACACACACAGCCTGGATTTGACCTCTGTGACTCATGTGCTCAAGTCCACTTGCACAGATGGGTGGGATGCAGGTCATTATGACCCATGTAGTCCTGTGCAACAAAAACGACTGGGACGATAAAGCAGGAGGGAAAATTGGGCTCGCCAATGAATGAGGTGCCCTCTGAATTAAGTGTGAAGGGTAGGCAGGGCCTTACCAGGTGGGCAGCAAGCTCCAGGTCTTCCCTGGCTGACAGTGGGTTATGCACTGGCCCAGAGATGAATGGAAAAGCATGGTCACAGAGGACACCCAGGGGCTGACAGGGAGTTGGTGGCCAAGCATGAGGGTCTGACCATCCTGCAGTGAACGAGCTTAGTCTCATCCTCAGCAGAGAGAGAGATTATGTTAAGAGCAGTGTGGAAAACAAATTTGAGGGGGCCCAACTGGAGACCAAGTAGCCTGAGTTGGGGAGGAGGTAGTGGGTGGGTGGATGGGGAAAGGGGTAGGTGGAAGGGACTTCAAAGATTTGCCCCACCAAAACACCTGCTCCCCACTAAGGCTCAAAAATGTGTAGACAGGGGGCAGCCCGGATGGCTCAGTGGTTTAGCGCCGCCTTCAGCCCAGGCAGGGCCTGACCCTGGAGACCCGGGATCGAGTCCCACGTCGGGCTCCCTGCATGGAGCCTGCTTCTCCCTCTGCCTGTGTCTCTGCCTCTCTCTCTCTCTCTCTCTCTCTCTCTCTCTCTCTCTCTCTCTGTCTCTCATGAATAAATAAATAAAATCTTTTAAAAAAAAATGTGTAGACAGTTCTAAATGTGTAGACAGTTCTGGAGAACCTCAGACCTCAGTCTCCTCAACTGCCAAGGACAGAAGTCAAATTACCCACCAGGCATTCCTTTTTTTTTTTTTTTAAATTTTATTTATTTATGATAGTCATAGAGAGAGAGAGAGGCAGAGACATAGGCAGAGGGAGAAGCAGGCTCCATGCACCGGGAGCCCGATTTGGGATTTGATCCCGGGTCTCGAGGATCGTGCCCTGGGCCAAAGGCAGGCACCAAACTGCTGCGCCACCCAGGGATCCCCCCACCAGGCATTCCTTAGAGTTTTACTGCATGCCTGCTTTGTGCCAGGCACTGGGGACACAGCCATATTCAAGAGAGCAAGGTCCTTTTGTTTTTGTGTTTTGTTTTGTTTGGTTGTTTTTTAGAGAAAGTGCATGTGAGCAGGGTGGTAGATGGGCAGAGGGAGAGGGAGACAGAGAATCCTCAGCAGGCTCCAGGCTCAGCTGCCCCAACTCAGGGCTGGATCTTGTGACCCTGAGATCAGGACTTGAGCAGAAATCAAGAGTTGGGTGCTGAACCCACACAGCCACCCTGGTACCCCATAAGACTGAGGTTCTGTTCTCGAGGACCTCACATTCCAGAGGGAGATAAAGCAAGTCTCTTGAAGACTGTAGTGCCCTCGTGGTAGTCCTGCAACCATCCCTGAGGCCTCCATGCACAGAAACATCATGCCCCCAGGAATCTTGCCCCCAGCCCCTTGACCACGAGTCTGCCTTAGCGGTCCATGCCAATAGCACATCCTGAACCTCTTTATGACAGTGCCACTCCGTCTTCACCATCTTATTCCCCCCCCCCTTTTTTTTTTTACCATCTTATTTCCAAGCATTCACCTCTGGCCAGGTGAATTATTCCTTTATTCCTTCCAGCCTACTTCCTCTAGCTGGCCCATAAAGTTCCACCTCAGCTACACTGACCTCCATGACCCTTTCCTTCCCATCGGTGCAGTTGCTGTCTGCCATACCATCCTTGTCTGACTTCGATTCTTTGCCCCACCAATGGAGCAACCCCCTGATGTTCCTCTCTTCTTCTGTCTTATCTGTCTGGCAAAGTGCTCAGCCTCGGGTGAACCCAGCTCCCCTCCATGCCTGCACCCTGGCAACGGCCATGCCCAGAGAACTTCACATAACTAGGCTGACCATATTCTCTCATGCTGTGATCTTAAAGCTCAGATAAACAGTCTCTCCCAAGAGACCCTACATCCCAGAGTGGGTTTTTCCCTTCCCAAGACCTTCTCACTTTCTCCTCTCCATCCCTACCCGTTCTCATCTCAAAGAAATCCTGGAGAAATCACAGCTGACAGAAGTGAACACCCACAACCTCCTACCACCACTTCACTGACTAGTACACCAGCAGCCACACTGTCTCCCTCCAGCCAGACAATGACAGAAGTGTCTGCTCCACAGCCGGCAAGCCCTGACCCCAGTGCCTCTCCCAGCTTAGCAAACTGAGCCATCCCCTCCCCTCAGCCCATAAATCCCACCACCATCATCCTTTCCAGCAGCATGCAAACATGCTCCATAATTTCACATCTATTTTTTCTTTTTTAAGATTTTATTTATTTGATGGAGAGCGAGAGAGCACAAGCAGGGGGAGAGGGAGAAGCAGACTCCCCGCTGAGCAGGGAGCCCAGATGATGCAGGGGCTCGATCCCAGAATCCCGGGATCATAACCTGCGCCAAAAGGAGATGCTTAACCACCTGAGGGCTCCCCAGCCTCCCAATTTCACATCTTTAAAGGAAACTTTTGACCTCTCCTGCTTCAGCCACCTCCCTGTTCCCTTTTCCTCATCACAGTGAAACTCCTCAAAAGAGTCATTGATTGCTTTCATTTCCACTTTCTCCTACTCTCCCTTTAGCCAACTCAAGTCTCCCCATGGTCCCCACTGATCCGCTCTTATTGGGATCATCAACTTGCTTCGTCCCCAAAACAAAAGCAACATGGCCCCCCAACTTCTCAGCAGTGCTTGACATCCCTTCTTAAAACACCATCTTCACCTGATTTTCCTCCCTCCTCACGAATCTCTCCTTTCCAGCTTCTGCTGGCTCCTTGCCTGCTAGAGTTCTGCCTGGGGCTCTGGCTTCAGACACAGTGCAGCTCAACCCTGGCTCCACACAGAATCACCTGGAGCTTTTTTAAAAATGCTCACACCTGGGCCTGCACTCAAGGGCTGAGATTTCAATGGTCTAGGTGAGGCCTGGGCACCAGTGTCCAGTTTTTCAATCTCCCAGATGATTCTGGCATGAGTCCAAGGTGGAGAACCATTGCCCTAAGCGAGGCAATTCTGTCTCCAGATCTCACAGACCATCTAAATGCTCACAACTCCCAAAGGTATATCTCTGCACAGACCTGTCTTCCTGAACTCCAGATTTAAGAATCCAACTGCACCACTAGACTTCTGGAGGTCTGAAAGACTTTTCCAAATGCAATGTGTGAAAGGAGGTTGTGGGCAGTGGGTTTCTGTGCATTGCTGACCACAGAGAGAAAAGTCTGAATGGATGTTGTTGTTAGAGTCATGGGAAGGTAGATTTTGGCTCCACTTAAGCGGGGGAGTGTCTTCTCTATGACAGGGAGAGTCTTCCCGTGATCTGTCAGGCTGGCTGCCTGCCATAAAGCAAGCTGAGATCAGGAGGCTCCCCAGACAGGTTGGCTGCAGCAAGGACCCCACTACCCCACAGGGCAAGCCAGCCCTTCACAGCCCAGTAAATCCCAGGACACACTGAAGGTCACCCAGAGAATTAGGGTCATGGCCAGAACTGGAACCTAGGACTCCAGGTCTCTGGTCTGGTATGCTTTTGTATTACAGATCTAACCCCCTTTGGTTTATGGCAGTTTTTGTGAGATTCCAATCAGCCTATAAAAGAGAAAGTCTGCGGGGCAGCCTCGGTGACCCAGCGGTTTAGTACTGCCCTCAGCCTGGGGTGTGATCTTGGAAACCCAGGATAGAGTCCCACGTAAGGCTCCCTGCATGGAGCCTGCTTCTCCCTCTGCCTGTGTCTCTGCCTCTCTCTCTCTCTCTCTGGTTTTTTTTTTTTTTTTTTTTTTTTATGATAGTCACAGAGAGAGAGAGAGGCAGAGACATAGGCAGAGGGAGAAGCAGGCTCCATGCACCGGGAGCCCGACGTGGGATTCGATCCCGGGTCTCCAGGATTGCGCCCTGGGCCAAAGGCAGGCGCCAAACCACTGCGCCACCCAGGGATCCCTCTCTCTCTCTGTGTGAGTGTGTCTGTCATGAATAAATAAATAAAATCTTAAAAAAAAAAAAAAAAAAAAAAGAGAGAGAGAGAGAAAGTCTGCAAATCTCCAGGATTCTAGGGCCTCATCCTGGAGGTGCAGGTGTTGTGGACACTAGAGGGCACTGTGTCCTAGCCTGGGGCCTATTCCTCCCCTTGGGCTGCTGTTTCAGGGTACATCGGTGGCTTCATTCAAGACTGAGCCTTGCACAAGCCAAGGAATGGGACCCTAGGGTCATCTGCTGGAGGACTGCCAGGATCCTCAGGCTGCCACTTGTTCCTTACTCATTTGCTGTTTCACTTTCTCCATCCTCCCTTCATCTGTCATTCACATCCACTGTGTACAGGCACTGGGGAAATGGCGGACAAGACAGACAAGTCCCTGCTCTAATGGGACTGACATTCTAATGAGGACAAAAGACAATGAAGAAACAAGCACCTGATATGTCAGATGGTGGTAAGTGCTACAGGGAAAAATAAAGCAGGGTAAGAGACTAAGTGCCCAATGTGAGTGACGTGTCAAGGGGCTATTGTTTTAGATAGGATGATCAGGGAAGGCCCCTTGGAGGAGGCAACACTTGAATAAAGTGAGAGAGCATGTTGTTCAGATATCAGGGGAAACTCTTCCAAGCAGAAGGAGCTACAACTGCAAAGTCCCTGAGGCAGGAACAGCAAGGAGGCCAGAGTGACTGGAGTAGAGTGAGCAAGGAGGAGAGTGGTAGGAAGTAGATCCAGCTTATTAATGTCATGTACATCTTAAGGACCTTAGTTTTATTTCAAGTGCAACATGAGCCCACTGGAATGCTAAAAGCTGACGGTGACGTGGTGTGATCTCCGCTTTAAAAATATCACCTTAGCTGCTGCATGGACTCTGGATTAGGTAAGGGTGGAAGGAGGAAGATCTTTTAGGAGACTGTTAAGGTGTCCAGCCACAAGACAAATGGCTGAGACAAGTTTACAGCAGTGACCAGATATGGAACATATTCTCTAGGTAGAATTTGCAGAATCTAGGGTAGAACAGAGAAGGGAAAGATAATGTTATAGTTGATGCTGGATCAGATGGATGGATGAATGGTGATGCCATTTACTAAGGTGAGGAAGAAGTTAGGGAGGTGGAAAATCACAGGTTTAAATTAGGATATAATGAATCGAGATATCTAGACCTCTACACAGAGGTTGGATAGGATGTCGGATATCAGAGCCTGGAATTTTGGGAGAGAGGTCAAGACTGGGCATGTAACTTGGGAGTCCTTAGCATATAGGTGTTATTGATAGTCACAGGACGAGATGGAATCCCAGTGAATGAATGTAGTCAGGGAACAGAACATCTCATGGTCATGTTAGGAGGCAGATGCGGAGCTGCCAAAGGAGGTGGAGAAGGAATAGCCAGTGGCACAAGGAGGTCTGAAGCCAGGGGCAAGCGAAAGGCACCTGAACCAGTGCTACTCCCAGGCAGGGTAAAAGGACAGCTGAGAAATCCCCACTGACTTGGTACCCTTGAGGTCACTGGAGACCCTGAGAAGAGGGAATTAATTCAGAGGACTGGTGGAAACAATGGCCTGACTGGAACAAGTTCAAGAAAGAGCAGGAGGAAAGCAAATGCAGACAGGGCTATAGACAACTCCTTTGAGAAATTTTACTCTCAAAAGGAGTAGAATAAAAGAGCAATATTTGGAGGGGAGGTGGAGTCAAGAGAGGATTTCTTAAAGATAACTTTTTAAAAAAGATTTTATTTATTCATGAGAGACACACAGAGAGAGGCAGAGGGAGAAGCAGGCTCCCTGCGGGGAGTCAGATGTGGGACTCAATCGGTCGGGGACTCCAGGCAGGATCAGGACCTGGGTGGAAGGCAGAGGCTCAACGACTGAGCCACCCAGGCATCCCTTTAAAGATAACTTTTCCAGAAGTTTGTGTAGTGGGAGGAATGACGCAGGAGGAGAGGATAATGTGATGACGGCAGAGTGGGGAGAAGAGCAGCAACCATGCCCTAGAGGGAGCTGAGGGGTCGACGCCCACTCACTTACCCACACCCTGCGGTTTCTGCTCAGTTTTCCCTGCCACCTGTGCTAGCTGCCCGGGATGACCATAGGGACAAAGTGGGGACTCTGACCCCCCTGCTAAAGTCGTCCTGTTACATCCGCACTGCAGGCGCTGCCTTCTCAGGAATAGAGTACCGGGCAACAGACCATTTCAAGAGTGTGGGGTCGTTGCAGGGCTGCCCGGAGTCAGGAAGTGGAAGGGCCCAAAGGTCAGGCTCAGAGCCAAGCCAGGGGCTCCCTGCAACTCTGTCTGCCCCTGCCATTATTTTCTGCCTTCTGTAGAGGGTTCTACAAACCTAGCTTCCAGATTCCCCTGTCCCACCTCAACGGACCCCACCTCGAGACGCTCCACACCCATAAGTCACTCCGATTTAAAAATTCTGGAGCCGCGGATGGCTTGCACCTTATGCCAACCAATGCCTATCTTCACGATGGACCTGCAAGGCGAGTATTATTGCCCCATTTTCCCGGGGAGGAAACCAAGATTCAAGATGTCCAGGTCTGTTTGATTTCCAAGGCCGCTTTCTTTCGGCTCTGCCAGAGGAGGCGCAAGCGGCTGGGCGAGCTGCTCGCTGACTCCCAAACTAGGCGAGCAGCAGCCCAGACCCCGCCCCACCAGGGGTCCCGGCCCCGGCCTTCCAGCTCGAAGCAGAACGGGACTCGGTGATTGGGCGGGGCAGGAGGGTGGGGCGGGGCCTCGCCGCCGCAGGAGGCCGGTCGCGGGCGGGACTTCGACGGGGCGTGGCCTCTGGCTCCGCCCCCTTCCGCGGGCTCAAAGCGGGCGGCGGCCGCGGAGGCGGGGTCAGAGCCCGGCGGCGGATCCCAGCGCGGCTCCTCGGGGCCGGCCACCGAGCGGCGCCTCGGCGGGGCGGAGCAGGTACTGGCGACCGCGCGGGGCGTCTCGGGCTAGGCCAGGCCGAGGGCGGGAGCCTGCGAGGGACCACGAAGGGCAGTGGAGTCGAGGCCGCGCTGCGCTTCCTCCCGCGAGCCTGGGCCCCGGCCCCCGCCCCCGCCCCCGCCCCCGCCTTCCTGTGGCGAAGCCCGCCGCGGCACGGGCTGGTTGGCGCCTGCGCTGCTCCCTGCGCCCGGGACTCGGCCAAAGCATGGGGCCTGCGGCGGGGGAGGGACGGGGGAAACTGAGTCACGCCGGGATAGTGTTGGGCCTGTGTGGGAGGGGCCACCCCACAGGGCTCCTGGTTGAATCCCCTCCCTGGCCACGCTCTGGGGCCCTAGACCTCACCGATCTCCCCCGGGGCCGCGGCCCCGCCCGGTCGCCCCCAGAGCACAGGAGCCCTCATCAGCTTCTACCCGCCCGGGAGTGGCTAGGACCCGCTCCAGCCGCCTCCCTTCCACCCCTCCCCCCCGCGTCCCGAGCCCCCGAGCGGTCCCTCCGCCGGCTCCGCACAGTGTCAGCTTACACGCCTTATATAGTCCGAGCGGGCCTCAGCGCGGCCTGCCTGTCAAGCCCCGGGGGCGGGGGAGAGGACCGCCGGCCGACTCCCGCGCTGTCTCACCCGCTGTCTGTCCGAGGCTTCAGACTGGCTTTGAGGGGAGACCGTTCAAATTAGCCCTGCAGCCCATTTCTGAATGGAAAGAACTTCGACTGAATGAGGGGAACCCCTCATCATACCAGTCCCCGGGGAAGAGGGGTTGCCCCGACTTTTCCAGAATGAGGTCTGCCAGCCAGAAACCCAGCGATACCTGACAAGGTGCCCACCTACTGATGCCCTGGCTGTGTCCAGCGGCTGCTCGTGCCTGCCTGGCACCAGTCCAAGGCTGGTGTCTAGAGCTGGGCCTGCCTGCACACCCATCATGCTGTTGGCTTACCTTTTATTTCCTCCTAGGGGCAGGCGCCATGGATTCCTTCAAGGTGGTGCTGGAGGGGCCTGCACCTTGGGGCTTTCGGCTGCAGGGGGGCAAGGACTTCAATGTGCCCCTCTCCATCTCCAGGGTGAGCCAATGTTGGGGGAGGGGCTCCCCCCGGAGTCTTTGGGTGCTCAGGTCTCTAGTGGGGGATTGGAGGAGTCTGAGCAGGAGTGAGGCAGGTACAATAGAGCAGGAGATATCTAGGTCCAGAGATGTGCTGGACCTGCCACAAGATTCCCAACTAGGTTTGTATGGGAAGAGGAGCACCCACAGTTCCCCACCACTGCTCCATACTCGATGCCATTCCACAAAGCTCGTGGGGCCACCTCTGAGGCCCTAGGGAGATGCCGATTCTGCAGGAGGTGAGCCTGAGGTCTCTGGGAAGTATCTAAGCTGCTTGAAGGAGCAATGCTTGGAGCCAAGCCCCAGCCAGGGCACTCCTGACTGCAGGATCTCACTTCAGTCTCACTGCCGCCTAGGGAATAGGAATTGTCATCTTGTTTTCCCAGATGAGGGAACTCGGGGCTCAGAGAGGTAGAGGGACCTTTTCAGTGATTCCATGGCAAAACAGGGATTTGAATTCAAGCACTGGGATGGTCTGCAGTTTGGTGGGGAGGGCAGCACTTTCCAGCTTCTGTGAGATTTCTCCATCTTCAATCACTGGTCCTATTCAGGATGCAGTGGCCTCTGACCCAAAGCAGGAGTGTGGGATGGGGCTCTAGGGTTCTAATGTCAGCTCCTGAGGGCCTGCCCTGGTAGGGGCGGAGCTAGGGGCTGGCTCCTCCTTGTGTCAGGGGATTGCCTTATAAGCCCAAGAATGCAGCCCCATGCTGGGATGGCCAACTGGTGAGCAGAGTCCGAGGAGCTGAGAAAGGCTGGCTGTAGGACTCTGAGACTCAATTTCTTCATTGGTGGGTATGAGCAACATAGTAGCCTGAGGGATGGACTTTAAGATGTGGCCTGTTGGGGGCACTCTGGTCCTGAGCACCCTTGTCAGCAGCCCTAGCTGTGGGTGGGGCCACAAGCTGAGCCCAGCCCTGGAATTGGACCTAGGCCCTGGTGGGTGGGTGGGCGGGTGGGGTGGGTTTTTCTGAGCTGGTCAGCTCCTCCCTCTCCCCTGACCCCAGGAGGGAGGGGCTAGGGCTGGCTGTGGGCCCAGGCCTGGGAGATGAGGTAATGTCTGAGACTTGGGGGTTGGGCTGCTTATTAGAGCCCTCAGGCTGACTCACCCCTACCCCATGCAGCGTCCAACTCTGGCTTTCCCCCTCCTTGACTACTCAGGCTGCCTTGCTTCTCTCTCCAGCCCCCCACCCCACACCCAGGGTTTTCTCTTGCTTCTCTCTCTACCTCTCTGACCACTCCTCTATCCTGTCCTCCTCACTCAGGAAAGGAAGTCATCCCCAAATCCCTACCCCTCCCTGGGAGCCAGCTACTCCTGCCCACCCCCCAAGACCTCTACCTCAGGCTTAGCCCACACCTCCCAGGAGCCAGCTTGTGTGGGTAGGGAGTGGCTGGACCAGGTTTCCCTTCTATTGACTCAGCATGACCTTGAGTAAGTCACTTCCTTTCAAGGGTATCACTTCTCTATGCTCGTTATAAGGGGTTGTTGGATTGAACTAAAAACGAGAAAGATCTATGTCCCAGACCCAGCCAGAGGTTTAGGGAGTTGTCCTAGGTGGGCTGACCTCTGACTTGGGTTCCAACACTCAGCCGGCTACTCAGAGGTAGCCTAGTATAGTGGAGCTTTGAGGTTAGGATTAGACCTAGCCTTGCGTCTTACTGAGCAGCTTGAGGCAAGTTACATAACCTCTCTGTTATTCTTGTGTGCAAAATGCATATAATCTCAGACTCCATTTCACTGGTTTTTGGAAGATTCAGTATCAGTATGTGACAATACTAGGTGCTGAATAAATGTAAGGTGCTCTTATCATTTAGCAAAGAAGGAGGCACCCAGCTGGTTTGCCCTTCTAACCTCCCAGGCATGAAATAGAGCCAGCTCTCCCTTCTTGCCCTAGTGCTGTCAGTCTCTGCATCTGGTTTCTCTGCCTTCTGGAGATCTCTCTAGAACCTCCTATCTCCCCTCTCCCAGCCTCAGCTCAGTCTGTAAGCCTGAGGAGCCTCCTGAGGTCATGGACAGACAGTACCTTGCAGTCCTACCCCCCAACCTACGAAATGTGAATTTGCCTTCCAGCACTTCCCCATAGAAGTCTATTTAATGCCAGGCCCCTTGCCAGATGCCGAGGCAGCTCTGTGGGCTTAGACCCATGAACAGCTGCACCACCCCTTTCTAGATTGCTGCCTCTGGACTAGAGGGCTGAGAGCACCCAGTGGGGTTGTCAAGGTTAGTTCTATCAGGGGTCTGGGAAATACCCCACTGGGATTTTCAAAGGGCTGGTGGCCCCTTCTAACTTCAAGGCCAAGTCCTGGTTCTTTGATGACAATCTCACTTCCTGCTGGTGGTGACCATTACTGCCAGCCCTATTACCCCTCATTTGCCACAGGAAGCAGGGATTCCCAAGGCAGAGCCCAAAGATTGGGGGAGAGGGTGATGTGGCAATTGAAGGCTTCGGGGTGACACTCATTGACAGCCCCAGCTGACACCATGGGTCCTCTTCAAGTGCTTCACAGGGTCCCTGGAGATGACAGGGGTCTGTCTATTCCTGGCTCTCAGAGGGTCCTGGCAGGTCCCTGCAGATGGCCACAGGACAGGGTGCTGGGAGTATGAGGTGAGAGCACCTAGCAGTATCATGGAGGAACTCGCCATTTACACAAGCCAGAGGATGGGTGAAACAGCTTGGGCAGGAGGCCAGCAGGGGGCTCAGAGGCTGTGGTTGGAGCTGAGCAGCTTGGGGCCCAACCTGAAGGTGGCTGCTTGGTGATGTCACAGCATTTTCTGCACTGTAGGGAGGAGGGTCATGGGAGGTGAACAAATGACTAAACAAATGGGGAGATTGGGGTATTTGTGAAGTTCAGGTAAACCCTACCCCTCCAGGATTGTTTGAGTATTCAACAGCTGCCCAGAGATAATGTTGAATGAAGAGGCCTCCAGGTTCTAGAAGTGGAGCAGTTTAAGCAGGGTTGACTGATGTTGGCCTCAGTTTGGTCTGCAGAGGCTTGGGATCCCTGTGACCTTCCATCTGTCTGCAGCTCACTCCTGGAGGCAAAGCTGCACAGGCCGGTGTGGCTGTGGGTGACTGGGTGCTGAGCATAGATGGCGAGAACGCGGGGGGCCTGACGCACATTGAAGCCCAGAACAAGATTCGTGCCTGCGGGGAGCACCTGAGCCTGGGTCTCAGCAGGTACAAGGGCGCCAGCCTGCTTGGCGGGTGGGGGCACCCTGAGGCCTGGCCCACTGTTACCTCTTCCCCTTCTCCTCCAGGGCCCAGCCAGCTCAGAGCAAACTGCAGAAGGTAGGCCAGGGACATCTGAGCAGTCCATCTGGGCGGTGGGAAGGGTGGGATTGGACTGCTGGACTGACTAGGCCTCCCCCGGAGCAAGGAGCCTTGATACCCCTAAACCTGGCCGGAAGTAGAGGGTGGAGGCCAGAGCTGGGAGAGTCTGGGAAACTGGGGGTTGGGCTGGGCTCTGCCGCACGGTCTGGGCACCACGCATGTCTGCCTGTCTGTCTGCTGCCTTCCGCTGGCCTGTGCTACAAGCCTCACTCATCTTGCCCCAGTTAGTCTGCCTTTTGGCCCGCGTGGGCTGAGATCATCCCTCCCAAATGGGCCCCTTGAAACCTGAGTCCTCCCTCCCCCATGCCTCCAGCCAGATGTGTGGGGGTTGGAGCACCGCTGTCCTTCCCACGCGTGGGGGGGATCCCCCTTGGGCCCAGAGTTCCCTTCGCACCCCCCCACACCCCCTGGCACCCCGCCGGCCCCCACGTTCCCCCTCCCCCGCCCTGCCCGGCTCTGTCTCCGCCCAGGCCCTGGCCCCCACTGCAGACCCCCCGCGGTACACCTTTGCACCCAGCGCCTCCCTCAACAAGACAGCCCGGCCCTTTGGGGTACCCCTGCCAGCTGACAACGCCCTGCAGCAGAATGGGTACGTCGGTCCTACCCACTCATGCCCATGCCGCGTGCGCGTGCCCCCCCCGCTGCCCCGCCCCCGCTGCCCACTGCTGCTCAGTCTGCATTGTGCCCCAGCCTGGCTGGAACCGTGCGGCAGCAACCCCTGGTGGCCGGGGTGGGGCTGCAGGCACTGGACCCCTCTGAGGGTGTGGCTCTTGCACAGGTGCAGCCTTCCTGGGTGCTCCAAGCCAGGCAGCGCCCACCAACTGGTGGCCTAGGTTTGGGGTGTGGTGTCACATAACTGAGCCCCAGACACTCAGTGCAGCCTTGCCCCTGGCTACTCTGACCCCTTACCGTTTTTCTTCCTGTGTCTGTCCCTTTGTCCCTTTATCTGTCCATCTGTCTATTTCCTTCACAGGTGCAGACCCCTGACAAGTCAGTGAGCCCCCTCTGCCTGTCCTTCTCTTCCTTCTTTTTGACATTCTGGGCGGTGGTCCCTCCCCACCCTAGCCACCCTCATTTCCTCTCATTTAGCTCCCTCACCCCCCCACCCCACCCCCCACCCCCCTCCCAGCAGGTCCCTGGCCTTGCCCTCCCCCACTCTCCCGGCACCATAACCCACATGCACCAATCTGGGGAGGGGCTGCCCCCACTGCCCACTCCTGTGTGAGGTTCTGAGCCACACCCTCCCCACAGACAGCCGCTCCGGCCGCTGGTCCCAGATGCCAGCAAGCAGCGGCTGATGGAGGACACAGAGGACTGGCGGCCTCGGCCCGGGACAAGCCAGTCCCGTTCCTTCCGCATCCTTGCCCACCTCACGGGCACCGAGTTCAGTAAGTGCCAGCCCAGGGCAGGGCAGACTCTCCTGCTGGCCCCTGGCCTGGGCCTAGGCTCAGCTGGAGCCTGCTCTGGTGCCCTGTGACCTTCTGCCAGGGCTCAGGGCTGGGGTGGCCCTCTGTCTTCTCTCGGTCAATGCCTGCCTCTGCTCTCTCAGTGCAAGACCCGGATGAGGAACACCTGAAGAAATCAAGGTAAAAGGATGGACAATAGCCCTTCTTTCTCACCTCCTGCCTCTCCCATTCCAGCCACTGCCCTCTGTCTGCACCTGAGGGTCCGCCTCCAGGGCTCTCTATTTTCCTCCTTTCCTTCCTTCCTTCATCCCTCCCTTCCTCCCTTCAATCTCTCCTTCTACTTCTTCCTCCTTCTTTCTCTGCCCCCCAGGGAAAAGTATGTCCTGGAGCTGCAGAGCCCACGCTACACCCGCCTCCGGGACTGGCACCACCAGCGCTCTGCCCACGTGCTCAACGTGCAGTCATAGCCCGGCCCTCACTGGCCGGCTACCCTCTCTGCCTCTCTCTTTCTGTTCCTCCCACCGGGGCACCCCCTCCCCTGGCCACTGCAGCTTCTGCCTACCTCACCCACTCTTTTCCTGCCCCTGGACTGAGCCTCTTGCTGGCCTGGCAGAGGACCTGGCTCTGTCTGACACTGCCTCCCCTCCTTGCCCTACAGTATTACTGTCTGCCAGGTCTGTGCTGGCTGAAGCATGGAAATAAACATTCTCAGCCTCGCTTCCTCTGCCTCTGCCTTCTATCTTTGTGGGCTTGATTTGTTTTGGCTCTGGGGGTGTTACATGGTTCAGACCCGGTGTGGGCCATGCCAGTCTGGGTCTCAATGAGGGGTGGTACCTGGCAAAGGGGACCCTGCCATCAGAGCTAGAGCTCTGGGATGAGGAAGCCCCAAGAGCTGCCCCAGAAGGGAGCACACTCCCTCCACCTCCCAGCTCTGTACAATAGACCTGCCGGCTGGAACCTGGCTAGGAGACACTGCCCTACCCCTACCTACTCTGGGACCTGGAGTCCAGCCCAGCAGCTCTCATGCACCCAAGCATTTCCCATGGGGCCAGCAGGCCCAAGGTTGGGGGGTGGGGCCATGCCAGGAGCTTCAACCATACAGGGCCTTGAACGGCAGATCTTGCAGCCAGGTGCCCAGGACAGAAGCCCCAGCCCCAGCCTCATCTACACCCCAGGAACCCTGGCCTGGTGAGAGAGAGTGGGCTTGGGCCTGGGGAAGGGTGGGTAGCCTCCAGGGGCATGCAGGTGGGGGAGGCCCCTCCAAGCTGACCCTGGCTCGAACCCTCGGCCTTTGGGGTCCCTGGGCACCTCCTTGGAACCACTTTCCTTGGCCTCGGCAGGCCCTACCACCCTCAGCCCCACCAGCCGCCCACCCTGGGCCGTGGATCCTGGATTTGCTGAGCGCTACGCTCCGGACAAGACCAGCACGGTGCTGACCCGGCACAGCCAGCCAGCCACACCCACACCTCTGCAGAACCGCACCTCCATCGTGCAGGCAGCCGCCGGAGGGGGCACGGGAGCAGGCGGTGGCAACAATGGCAAGACTCCCGTGTGCCACCACTGCCACAAGGTCATCCGGTGGGTGGCCTGTTCCTTTGCTACTCTGGCCTTTTCCATCCTGAGGCCTGGGCCTGGCATCTTTCCAACCTCTGCACCCCAGACTCTCTCCCCACTCATCTCAACTGTCACTGTGGGAGGATAAGGATTTAGTTTCCAGTTGCATTTGGGGGCAGAGACCTGGCCTAGGTCCTCAGATTCTGCATCGTTTCCCCCATCCCACCCCACCCCACGTCAACCTCTATCAGCATTTGCCCTGCTGAAATGGAGGAAGTGCCAACAACACACCCAAGCTGCACCCCTAGAATGGCCACTCTCTGGGCAGGGAAGGGCCTGTTCCCCGCCGCCGCCCCCCCCCCCCCCCCCCCCCCCCCCCCCCCCCCCCCCCCCCCCCCCCCCCCCGCTCTCCCTCCTGTTCACTTGTTCTCTGCCAACCCTCAGCTCTCAGAGCAGACAGGCCAAAGGCCCCTCCCTCTCTGCACTATTGCCTCGGACCCAGCAGGGTCATACAGTACCCCCAGAGTCAAGTGTGCTGGCTCCTAAGAACCTTGCTAGTTCTCAGCTATGGTCCTGCATGGCTCTTGACTCCTGTCAACTCTTAGGCTCTGCAAAGAACCCCCTTCTTGAGACACCCTCATTTATGTGGGACCTGCCGGCCCCTCCCCAGGCCAGATGGACCAGGCAGGTGAGATAAGGTGGCACCGGGGTGGGCTCAGTTACCCCCTGGTGTTCAGATCCAATAGGCACTCTGGGCCTCCTGCCCCCAGGGCACCAGTTCCTCTGGTTTGTCTCATTAGGCCCAAGTTAGCAGCCCCCACCAAGTGTAATCCTCCTCCTTATTCCAACACTGCCTCTGTCACTCATTTCTTGTCATCGAAGCAGTGCAACTACATCTTGTGTCAACACTCGGGTCACCTCCCAAGCCTATTTCTCCTTTATTTGGAAAATGGGGAGAATGCATTTCCCTTCAAGACTTCAAAATAGGTGTTCCCTAAACCCACTTGGGCTCTGGCTAGGCCCCCTCCCTCATTTGCCTACACTCCCTCTTACTGCCCTCACCTCCCCCTCAGGGGCCGATACCTGGTTGCGCTGGGCCATGCATACCACCCCGAGGAATTTGTGTGCAGCCAGTGTGGGAAGGTCCTGGAAGAGGGCGGTTTCTTTGAGGAGAAGGGTGCCATCTTCTGCCCACCCTGCTATGATGTGCGCTATGCACCCAGCTGTGCCAAGTGCAAGAAGAAGATCACAGGCGTGAGTGGGGCTGGTGGGTGGGTGGGTGGGAGGGTGAATCTGACTCTGTCAGCATCAAAAGATTACTACAGAGGAACTCAGGCCTTGGGCCTCTCCCCTCATGAGTCCTTTGGATCCTTAGCATCTTAATAAACAGGATGCAATATTAGCCTCATTTTATGTTAACCAAGATCCTCTTCACAAATGACTAAAACCCTACTCAGAGGGGCTCCAGCAAACAAGAGTGTCCAAGTGTCCCTGGCTCTCTGAAAGTAGAGTGTTCCTGTGGAAACTTTCACAAGCCGAAATAGCATAAAGTGAAGAAGCAAGTACTGTTAATTCATATGGAAGGAAATCTGAGTGTTCCCAGACCCAAAAAATAATCTCTTATATATTCTTCTGGTACCTGAGGACGCATCTTGCTCACAGATGCACAAAGTAAATTGAGAGAAAGCACAGATGCTCACAGACACAGCTTGGAGCTGTGGTGGCCTGGTGCTGGGTGGCCTGATGCTGGGGTGGTGTGGTGCTGGGGTGCTCTGGTGCAGGGTGGCCTGATGCAGGGTGGCCTAGTGCTGGGATGACACGATGCTGGGGTGGCCTGGTGCTGGGGTGGCGCGGTGCTGGGGTACAGAGTGTGGCTCCAGGGCACCTGCTCCGGTAAGGGGCACGTACCACCTCTGTAGTGGCTCACTGCAAGATAAATGCTGAACACTCTTTTTCACTTTTCACCTTTTTTTGGTAAAAGCAAAATTCCTTTTCAGATTTCTTTCAGTTAGTGGGTCTGTCACAAAAGCAAAGTGGTATAATACTGACTTTTGAAAAGTGGGAGGTATATGTGCTTGTTCAAACAGTCAGAAAGCCCACAGGGCACTACCTCCAAGCCCAGGTCATTGTGCAGGTCTTGAAGCCATAAGGAATTTTCTCATCACTTGCCTCTGCTTTTGTCTGTGTTAGCTTCGTTCCCTGCACACTTTTCCTTGGAAGGTGGCAAAGATGGTGCCATGGTGGCTCCAGGGTTACATCTCCCCAGCCTAGCACTACAGAGAGAATAGAAGCACCCCTATGCCAGCTGGCGCAGTGAGGGTCCCAGTGTTGGTGTTCACTGGAATAGCTTGTGTCACGTGCCCATCTCTAGACCAAGACTAGCCAGGCCTGGGGGGCATCCACCAAAGCAGTGGTCAGGTGGTCCCACCCAAACCACAGACAGAGAGAGGCAGGATTGGTTCCCTGAAATAAAACGTTACCTGAAGAGGGTAGGTCCACCCTGATCACGGTGGCTGTCAGTGGGCTTACATTCATCTACAAGGATAAAACCTCAACACAACAGGTTATTTACTTCAGTCACAAGCATTCCAGCTCAAGGATGTCCTTAGGCTTTTCCTGCTATTGGCTCCAAAATGCTTAGCGACTTGTAAAGCCTTGTCCCCAAGCCTATTTTATCTTGGTTGCCAGCCCCAGGCCTTATATTCTTGTTGCAGACAGAAAGGAGAGGGAAGAGCCAAATGGCATTATTTTAACAAGGTTTTGTTTTTGACTCTGGAAGAAAAACTGGGAACTTGCATCTTTATCCCAGTGTTTGGCATTGTTATCCTAGGAGCACCTGGACTGAAGGGGAAGTTGGCAAACCCAGTATCTTAGACTTCGTCTCCTGTAAGAGAGGAAGGCAAAAAGGAAGGGAGTTGTGACAGGCTTTAAGGCTAACCCACAGGATCTGCCATCTCCAGTGCACGAGAGGACAGAAGATCTGAAAGATCTTGGAGGGCCTGTGCGTTCCTGAGGGCCTCAGCGTTCCTGGAGGGCCTAGGACTATGCAGTGGTGAAGCCAGAAATCCAGACACAAATTTCTTTTTTTTTTTTTTTTTTAAGATTTTATTTATTTATTTATGAAGAGAGAAAGAGAGGCAGAGACACAGGGAGAGGGAGAAATAGGCTCCATGCAGGAAGCCCAATGCAGGACTCGATCCCCGGGCCTCCAGGATCACACCCTGGGCTGGAGGCGGCGCTAAACCGCTGAATCACCCGGGCTGCCCCAGACACAAATTTCTGATCAAACTCCTGTTCTTCCCACTAAGGCTGAACACACAGCAGAGCCTGGCCATGTTTTCTGCAGGGCAACCTAGATGCTGGTGGGAACCAGGCTTGGGACTTGGGTCAGTATGTCATGAGCAAAGAGGGAAGGGCCATCTACCTTCCCCCATTCGTTCTCTTATTAAGTGTGGACGGTGTGCCACGTAGTGCCCCATTCTCCAGGACACCTCATGAAGTAACAGGTTTGGGCCCTGCCCCCAGGAGCTCCTAGTGGCGGGGAGGACTCAGAGGGTGCCAGGGGTCAAGGCACAGCCAGAGGAAGCAGGGGCAGAACAGGCAGGGCGAAAAGCTAAAGGGGTTCCTGTCGCCTATGTATGGAAACTGAAGCTCAGAGAGGGGCAGAAACTGCCCAAGGCTGCACAGGATGAGGGCTAAGCTGGTGTGGCCCCAGGACTGTTCCCAGCTTGGGCTCTTCCTGACATTACTGCTTCTCCTATTTCTAGATACAGAGCTGCCAAATGTGGCCAGGGAGCCCTGTGGTAATGTTCATATCAGTAAGGAGAACCTTGACCACGAGCGGTATAAAACTCAAAACACTGGCTGCTTAATTTCCCACCTGAGAAAGTGCAGAGGTGGGCATTCTGGGACTTACAGGCAGATCTGGTTTTCTGTATCTTGTTCCTCAGCTATTCTTAGCACAGGCTTACTTAACACTCATAGTCCAACACGACTCTTGAACCTCAACTAAAATTGCCACGTTTCAGCCAGCGGGAAGCCGGAGGGGGATGAAGGGATGGAGGGCCCATGGCAGCCATCTTGAGAAGATGCTGCCACCCAATGCTATGCTTCCATCCCGTTGGCCAGATCTCAGTCACATGACCATACTGAGCTGCAAGAGAGGCTGGGAAAGACCAGCTATTTGGGGCAGCCATGTGCCCGGCAAAGAATGGAGATTCCATCAGTGGACAAGAAGGAGAGAATGGGTATTATCACAGTCTTTGTCATTGTAATGACAGTTTGTGTTGTGGGGCACTTATGGTGTGTGGGTATCCAGCTTCACAGTCCTACTATAGGAAGTCAGTTTGGTTATTCCCAGCTTCCAGGTGAGGGAATTTTGGCCCAGATCACAGTCATTTCCCTGCCAGCCTGGGCCACACCCTATTGGACTGCTCTAAGAGAATGGGCTGGATCCCAGGACCTTTCTTGAGCTGGATGTCCACAAATCAAGGCCATTCTGTTCGAGGACTGCCCTGTGTTACACTGCACTCTTGTCCTGCTGCACCTCTGAGTGGACAGTGTTATCACCCAGGCACAGATGAGGGGCCAAGCCTTATATATAGGGCCTGGCTGGTTCCCAGGTCCTGGAGTAAGCCTTGGATGGCAAACCTCTCCTACCCAGCCCAGGGTAATGTTCCCAGAGGCCCAGGGGCCCCTAGCTTCCCCTCTTGCAGGGACTCACAGCCTGACAAACTCTAGAAAGCCCTCACCGCATCCTGGGGGTAAGGTAAGGGGGAGAAGCCTTACCTGCCCTGCAAGGAGTGCCGTTCCCTGTCAGCACCCGGAGCTCAGAACTGTGCCTGCCCTGGGAAATCAGCATGGAACATGGGGAGAGAAACATGGAGCAAACATATAGTTTCAGTGGAGTTGGAAGGAAGCTGCAGAGCGTGAGGGACACATTAAAGGTGACCTACCCTGGTTTGGGGACCATTAGAAACCCATGTTCTTAAGGCTCACCTCTCACCACTAGCCCCTCTCCAGTGCTCCAGCCATGTGGGCCACTTCATTTTGCCACTGTGCTATTTCTCTTCCCACAGGGCCCTTGCACAGTCTGTCCTCTCTAGGAATACTGTTTTAGCACCCTCTATACCTTGTTCCTTCTCATGTGGGTCTCCTATCATTTCCTCAGGAAATGATATCCACCTTCTCTGATATCTACTCTTTCACCAGGCCAAGTCCCCCACAGTTTGCTCACTAAGCCCCAGTCTTTTGTCCCATCTTTCCCCAGGTGTGAACTCCATGTGCTGGGGCCAGGGCTATTTTGCTTTATATTGTGCTTCACATATAGGAGGCAATCAGTGAATGTTTGAAGGAATGGATGAAAGTGCTCTCTAAGCTGAACTTTAAAAATTAGTAGGAATTAGCTTAAGAGAAGGATCAGGAGAGAGTACTCCAAGCAGAAGGAATAGCTTGTGTCACAAGGTAACACCTGAGAAGGGTGTGAGATGAGGCAGAAGAGGTGAGTGGGGGCTGTGTTGGGAGTTTGGAGCTGAGGCTGATGAGGTCAGCTATGCTGCAGCAAGCTTCCTCTGGGCAAGGGGGGAGAGAAGGGGAACAGGCGGCTGGGGCCTGGGTCAGGGCTGTGGAGATAGGAGAGGCAGATTTAGGAAATAAGGGCATCAAATAAATATTGATAACTGGCTTCCAAGTTCTTCTGAATACCAGCAGAAAGCTGCCTCTCTGCTCACACATACACTGGACCCACCTCTGGACAGCCCAAGTTTTTGCCCAAGTCCCCTGTCCTACCAGCTTGCAGCCAGGTTCCTGTCCCTGGAGCTTTTGTCTACTTCTTGAAAAGAGGCAACATCAGGCAATAGGAAGAGCCAGCTTTAGAGTAGCTGGACTTGAGCATAGAAACCATTTCTGCCATCTGTTGACTATGTGACCTGGTGCAGTTCACTTTCCCTGGGCCTCACTAAAATGATGTCAGTAACTTCCTGGCCAGGGTGATTGTGAGGTGTATGTGAGATATGACATAGATGCAGAGGGCACAGATGGGCCATCTGAGAGCTACATGTTGCCCACGTGTCTTGCTTGGTATACAGTTTCATTTTAAATTAATGGGCAGTATTTGAGAATCAGATTTCACTTCAACAGCTAGATTTCAACCTGAGCCTTCCAGGCATTGCTCTATGAACTGGTCACCACCATCCCTACAGGCAGAAACAGGTGCTCCCCAACTACACCTTGCCCCATTGAGTCCACTATCTGCCCTCAGCAGGCATGGAGTCTGAGACCCCCAGCCTCAAATCTAGGGCCATCCTTACAACAACCTTCAAGGCTGGGATTAGGTTCCCAGTTCACAAGGGAAGGAATCAAGTGTCAAGAGAGGTGATGTCATTGGCCAAGTTACCTAGCTAAGAAGCAGAGCCTGGTGGGACCCACAGATCTGGCCCACCCTGAAGCCCCACACTGCCCTCTGCCTGTTCTAGATCTGAATACTGCCGGCCCTGGTTGGCTCAGAGGTCCCCAGGATTGACAGCCCAGGCCCAGGGAGTATACAGAACGCCCTCCCCCACCCCAGCCTCTGCTTCCTCCCCAGTCCAGTGGAGCAGGTTAATTCCCGAACATTTGTTGATGAGCACCCCTGGGGATAGGCACTGTTGCACTATATCAGCTCCTAGAACAGTCATGTCTCATTCCCTCCTGGACCTTACATTTGAGTAGGAAGAAGGGAAAAGAGGAAGACGATAAGCAATAGATACAATAAGTAAATCACCTGCTGCTGTGTTAGTAAGAGCTGTTAAGCATTGAGAACAGAGTTAAAGGTGTTGGGAATGTGGCATTGGAAGAACAGATTGGAAGTATTAACTGGTGGTGTCAGAACAGGCCTCATGGAGAGGGGGACATTGAAGCAGAAACTTGAAGGCAGTGAGCAGTGGGACTTGGGACATACCAGGGGTACACAGCCCAGACAGGGGGGGACAGCCAGTGTGAAGCCCCAAGAGTGGCATGCTGGGTGCGTCAGCCATGGGCAAGAGGCCACATAGAGAGAGCAGAGGATACATAGGCCAGAGGGAAATGTAGGATAGGCAGGGATTCAAGCAGAGGGGAATGTGGATTTGTTCTGGTTGATATCTGTCTGAAGGGGCAGAAGGAGGAGCTCAGAGGTCAGTTTTGTACAGTCACTCAAGCCAGGGATCTGAGGCCTACCTCCCACATGAGGGAGGCAGTGAGAAGTGGTCAGGATTTGGATGCATCTTGAAGGCGGACCCAACAGGAGTTCCTGGCAGACTTGTGGCATATGAGATAAAGAGGGGCATCTCAGCTGAGCAAATGGAAGCATGGAGTTGCCATCAACTGAGATAGGAACAGCTGTGAGAGAGGCAGGTTTGGGGTGTAGAGGTTATGAGCTGAGCTTTGGACATGGCAAATCTGAAAGACATGGTGGACATCCATGGGGAGACCTCAGCACCAGAGATAGAGTAGGAATGGTGGTTGTGCAGATGTAACATTTACCATGGGAAGGAAGAGGGCCCACGGCCAGCCTTCCTGTGTCCCCAGCTCTGGAGAGGAGGGGCCAAGCTGCCTGGTGACTGTAGCGTCCTCCTAGGAGATCATGCATGCCCTAAAGATGACCTGGCACGTGCATTGTTTCACCTGTGCGGCCTGCAAGACACCCATTCGGAACAGGGCCTTCTACATGGAAGAAGGGGCACCGTACTGCGAGCGAGGTAGGGGATGGTTGAGGGGGGCACAGGTAAGGGGTAGGGTGCGGGGCAGGCGAGAACCTAGGGGCCCCCCTCTTTGCTTCCATCCTCAGACTATGAGAAGATGTTTGGCACGAAATGCCGGGGCTGTGACTTCAAGATCGATGCTGGGGACCGCTTCCTGGAGGCGCTGGGCTTCAGCTGGCACGACACTTGCTTTGTGTGTGCGGTGAGTGCCCCCAACCTTGGACTCGGGTCCTACCCCCTCGCCCTGTGTTCCTCACCAGCCTCCCTCCCACTCCCTGCCTCTGGAATTCATGAGAGTTGGGAAAGGGGCTCTACTGCCACCCCCAACCCCACGTGGCTTGACCTTGGCTGTCCTCAGATATGCCAGATCAACCTGGAAGGAAAGACTTTCTACTCTAAGAAGGACAAGCCCCTCTGCAAGAGCCATGCCTTCTCCCATGTGTGAGTCCCTCCTGTCCACTGCTGCCTCATCCAGCCCAGCCAGAGGGAGCTCCAGTTCTGGAGTCATCGGCCCAGATTTCTGGATAGGGCTGGCAAAGGTCACCCCAACCCCAACTCCTGGCCTGAGCCTGGGGTTCCCTGGGCCCTGCCCCATCCCCTTCATTTCCCCGCACTCCCTCCATTTCCTCCCACTCCCTCCACACACTGGTGCTGACCACACCAACCCCTGCTCACATCCACTGCCACAATAAAGCTGTATCCAGCTGTGTCCTGCATGTGCCTCTACCTGTGCGTAGGAGAGATGGGATTTGAGGTACACAGTAGGGTGGAGGTCAAGATGGTTTTCCCAGGGCTGGCCACCCTGGTCACCCTAGTGATGGGGACTTGGATAGCACATGGTCAGCGGGAGAAGGTAAAGGGAGATCCCCTTTGCTGGGCTCCAGCACCCACACAAGTGGGGGTGCCTGATTTGGACTGGCTTGGAGGTACATCTGCAGAGATGGGAAGTGAAAAACAGTGACAGCCAGGGTGAAGGCCCAGAGGCATCAGCCCAATGCCACAGCAGAGCATCCCCCCGCAGAGCACAGCCCCCAGGTCCTGGGAGGCCACAAGTGACCAGCGAAGGAGCTGGACTGTATCTTGTGGGTGGGGTGGGAGTGGCAGGGCACAGAAGAGTATGAAACAGTGAAGCAGCCAGTTCAGATCTGTTTTGTAAAAGAGCTCTGAGAGCTGTGAGCAAGGAGGACAGAAGGAGAGGGAGTCGGAGAAAGGGCAGGGGCCACGGAAAGGGAGGAACAGAAAGTGACTTGGTAGAGATGGGACCCGGTGACAAGTCCCAGGGGCCTGAAGGATGAGGGGTGAGGAGGGGCATGAAGGCAACTCTGCTCTGCATCTGGAATATACCAGCCATTGCTCACATCATCTCATGCTATCCTCCCAGCCACCCCGTGAGGCATCTACCCTTACTGTAGAGATGGCAGGTTAGGAGACCTAAGTTTTCAGAGCTCCTGAGCCACTAGCCAGGCTAGATGCCAGACCTGCAGATGGCCACATGGGCCTGGACTGGCTGGCACTGAGCACCCTTCATCAGCAAGTGCCCCTTGGAATCTCCCTTCTGCCTGCTGTCTCAAAACTTGGAGGCTCTGGTGGTGGCCCTATCCTTCTCTGGAGCTTCCTGCTGCCGCCTGATGCCCCCACCATCATAGGAGAATTATCATCTCTCTCTCCTCAAGCCTGGACAAGAGAGAGACTGAGGAGAGGGCCCCAACTCAGGCCAGGACAGCGTGGCCTGAGGACCTTTATTTACCATGTCTGAAGTTGCTGGCGTTCTTTTTTTTTTTTTTATTTTTTTTTTATTATTTTTTTTTAGTTGCTGGCATTCTTAATAGGTCCTTGGGCACGTCCTTCTCAAGGGAAGAGACAGCCTCTCTTGTGTTCTGAGGACCCCCAGAGCATGAGTGCAGAGCTCTCTGTATTATTTTTATCACATCTTGCCAGAGCCTAGAACAGCACCTGGCACAGAGTGGATGCCCGATGAATGTGACTGGGTGGGGTGGGACATTTATGTGACAAAGACAGGAAGCAGATGAAGATTCAAGTCCATGTTCACCTCAGATTCAATTCAGGAATGAGTTTGGGACAGGACCAGGGAGGCCACAGATGCTTATAATTGATGCCCAGAGAAGAGAGTTGAGGAGCAGGGCCCCAGCAGGTCACAGCAGAGGTAAGTAGGTAAGATGCGGTTTCCTTTCAATGGAGACGTCCCTAGCATATTAAGCACAGAATCTTTCACTTCCACAAAGAAATGTACTCTCTCCCACTTCTCTTGAACTGTGAAGCCCTCTCAGTCCATGCTTGGTTTCCATGGATACAGGTGAGCAAGAGCACAGGGGAGGAGGGTGAGTGCTGCTGGGAGCAGTCTGAGGGGAGCCTTCTGGGGGCAGCCACTCTCGGCCCCAAGCAAGGACCACCATTCAGAAATGCCCAGCTGTGGCAAATCTCACAGTTTACCAACAGCATCCAGAGATGCAGACTTTTATGTGAAATCTGGTTTTTGGACACTGACAATTAAGGTTGATTCTTTCTTCACCTGTTAAAAAAAAAAAAAAATGAACGTGGAACAAATTCCACATGAGGACAGCCAGGGAAGAAGTGAGAGACCAGGAAGCAGCAACATCACAGCAATGGGAGGACAGAGGAAACAAATGACAGCCCCTTGCAGAGCTCAGGGCAGGAGTGTTTCCAGAAGTGCCAACAGTGTTATCCAGGCAGATAAGGCCAAGGAGTCCCCACCGCATTTCCAACAAAGCAATGTTTGCCAGATCAGTGTAGCAGAGAGCTAGGGCAGCGGCCAGGGTGAGAGGGACAAGCAGAAGGGCTGGTGAGATGTAGAATGAGAGGAGAGGAGAGTGTAGACAACTCTTTCAAGAGGCTTGGCTATGATGGGCTAGGAGGAATCCCGACCACTGGCAGCCACAGTCAAGTCAGTGGACAGCCCAGATGTGTGGAAGGAGGAAGCTGGGAAAGGTGGCTGAAGAAGGGGAAGTTGGGGGAGAGGGTGGACAGGGAGGGGAAGGTGAGCAGAGAGGTGGAGACTGAATTTCAGGAAAGAGAAGCTAGCCTGGATGGAAATAAACACAAGCAGGGGGCACCTGTTCTTAATGCTGCTTCTGTCTGCTCAACCACAGAGCAATAGCTTATGTATAATTTAATCAGAAAACCACTTAGAGAGGTCATTAGAGGCCTGTTTCAGATGAGGGGAACTGAGGCTCAGAGAGAGAGTGACCCAGCCAGAAGGGCTTGGGGATCAAAGGCTGAGGTACTCCCCAGTGCTCCTCCCAGCTGCCCCCCCCACCACCACCACCACCAAAGAGCTGCAGGGAATACGGTGTTCCCAAGCTGGGGTGTGAGGCTGTGCGGGTGGAGGCTCTGAGGACTGGGAAATGTCCTTGTGCCAGGCAGGGGAGGCCATTAGCGCCCTTGGAGAATGGTCTCCAACCGGGGTGGCAGAGCCCACGGCGGGGGGGAGGAGGGATGAGTGGGCAACTGGAGAGGCAGCAGGCAGGGGAGGGGCTCTTGCCGGTTCTGAGCTATTCGAGCTCATTTGAAGTCGGCAGGGAGAGAGGCGGTGCAGGGCGAGAGACTTCCACGGGAGTACAGAGTACAGAGAACCGATGATCCCGGGGCTGCCTCCTCACCTGCTCAGTGCCAGCTCCCACGTGGCCCCCTCCAGGCAGCCCTGCCAGGGAAGGGAAGCTGAGGGCCAAAGGACTGGGCCCCATGGCGCACAGGGACCAGTGGCCAGGCGGGGATTTTGGAATCCCAACCCTGTGAGTGGAGGATAGGTCCCCCTGGCCCCTAACGGGGTGCGGGTTGGGGCTAGGGTTCCAGGGGCCACAGTGGGGCAAGAAGCTTGCTGGGAGTCTGGGAAGAACTCCCAACCCTGGGAGATCGTGTGGGGAGGTCACCACAGAGTGGCCAGGGGGGTTGTGGGGGGCAGCGCAGGCACTAAAAGGCCAGCTCAGCTTTCACCCTGTCCTGCTGCTGACAAGAATGACTACTGCTTGGGGATTAGGCAGATTAGGAAGGACTCTTCCAGCTGCCATTCAAACTAGTTTAAGCAAAAGCAAGCATAATTTGTCTCATTTAACCAGGAAGGTTGTCTCTCCGAGCTTACTTTCTCTCCATCTCTCAGCTCTGTTTTCCTCATGCTGGATGGCTGTATTCTCAGGTGGGCCTCCCGTTATTGGCAAAGATGCCCCTCAACCAGCCCCAGGCCCATATCTTGCCAGCTCAGTAGCCCCAGAGGAGCCTTTCTCGGTGGTTCCAATAATCTCAGAGCTGACACCATTGGATTGACTCAGGAGATGTGTGCATCCCTGAAGCAGTCTCTGCATCTGACCACGGCCTGGACTACCCGCTCCCCCCTGGAGCCTGCAGTGGAAAAGCAACGAGGACAGGAACAGAGATACCTAACCTTGGACATCCACAGCACTGGGCACATTTCCTCCCCTCCAAGCCCAGACCCCTGCCCTGACTCCCACTGTAGTCTCCACAGCTACAGCCTTAAGAATTACTTCTGATGGTGTGCCTGGGTGGCTCAGTCAGTTAAGCATCTGCCTCCAGCTCAGGTCTTGATCCCAGGATCAAGTTCTGTATTGGGCTCCCTGCTCTGAGGGGAGCCTGCTTCTCCCTCTCCCTCTGCTGTTCCCCCTGCTTGTGCTCTCTCTCTAATAAATAAAATCGAAAGCAAGGGATCCCTGGGTGGCGCAGCGGTTTGGCGCCTGCCTTTGGCCCCGGGGCGCGATCCTGGAGACCCGGGATCGAATCCCACGTCGGGCTCCCTGCATGGAGCCTGCTTCTCCCTCTGCCTGTGTCTCTGCCTCTCTGCCTCTCTCTGTGTGACTATCACGAATAAATAAAATCTTTTTTAAAAAAATCGAAAGAAAAAGGAAAGAAAGAAGAAAGGAAGAGAGAGAGAAAGAAAAGAAGAAAGAAAGAAAGAAGAAAGAAAGAAAGAAAGAAAGAAAGAAAGAAAGAAAGAAAGAAAGAAAGAAAGAAAGAAAAAGAAAGAAAAGAAAAAGAAGAAAGACAACTACTTCCGACCAAACTCTAGGCAGGGCCACACCCCTGGAAATGAGGGTGCTAGGAGGGGAAACAGGGAGAGCCTGTGGTGTGACGTGACATGGGACAGACCTGGGTTCCCATCCAGACTTTGTCATTCACCAGCTGCACACCTCAAGGCAAGTCATTGCCTTCCCTGAATCTCAGTTTTCCCATCTGTAAAACAGTAAAAAGGGCCAACACATCAATAGCACCTACTATGTGCGGTTGCCACTTTAAGCACTTTTTATTTTTTAAGATTTTATTTATTTATTCATGAGAGACTGAGAGAGAGAGAGAGGCAGAGACACAGGCAGAGGGAGAAGCAGGCTCCATGCAGGGAGCCCAACGTGGGACTGGATCTCAGGTCTCCAGGATCACACCCTGGGCTGCAGGCAGTGCTAAACCGCTGCGCCACCAGGGCTGTCCCATTTTAAGCACTTTTTAGATTTTTTAAAAAAGTCTTCAGACAGACCCTATGAGGTAGGCACCGTCATGATCATCCCATCTTATAGTTGAAAATGAGTAAGACGGTCTGGCAATGAGTCTAGGGCAACATGGTTGGCAAAGTCTGTGCAGTGACAGCAATGGACAGAAACAGAGCTAATGTGGTCCAGTGGCTGGCTCTGGACCAGGGGCAGATGCCTGGGAGATGCTCTGAGCACTGAAACGATGATGCTGGGCACTCTTGAAAGTACTTGGTTCAAACTTGGCAGGGGCAGGATCATGGCAGAGAAGGCTCCACCTGCTGATCCTGAAAAAGTGCTGAGGCTAACATGCCAATCTTGAAACCTTCCCTGAGAGTTGTGGAGAAGCACAGAACAGGAAGATGGGTGTGGGAGGTAGGGAGAGCCAGCCTTCCAGGAGGAGGGAGGGGTTTCTCACCTTCAAAGCCCCCATCCAGTCACATTTTATCCTTATAAATCAGCAAAGAGGAGACTTAGAGAGGAGAAACCTTTTAGCCAAGGTCATACAGCAAGTGACCAGCTTCTGGATCTGAATCCTCCCTCTTTTTTGTCTCTACTCCAGGGACAGAGAAGTCACTGGACCAGCCTCCCAGTGTGGAGGGGAGCTGGCACTCTAGGGATGGGAGAGATCCAATATGTTAGTGATTTGAAGGGTGATCAGTGCTGGGAGTGGTAGACACAAAAGCCTGGTGGGAGCTCCAGGGAGGCACCGAGATCAACACCCCCCCCCCCCTGTTGTCCCACCCCCACCAGGCCTCAGCTGGCAGGCCTGTGAGTTTGTTTCATGGGTAACAAGTGGCTGAAGAAAGGCAGATTCAGAGAGGGTGATTGGTGATCACCTTCCTCCCACTGGTAAAAGAGAGTGAAGATCATGATGGGGCCACTAAATTTGGCAACTTAAGAGTCACTAGTGACCTCACTAGTTACCTCACTAGTTGTCCCTGAAGCAGTGCCAGGGACAACAGGAGCAAAAGGAGACAGATTGCAGATTTATAAATTAGATTTATAGAGGGCTAAAGGGTAAGAGAACCAAAAGGAGTAGGCTCCAGGGCATGTAAGCAGGGAACCCTCTTTCTCCCCTGAAAATAGAGAAAACGGGGCATGGGACATATGAGGACTCTGTGCTATCTTTGTAATTTCTCTGTAAATTTAAAACTGTTCTAAAATTAAAAGTTTATTTAAAAATATAGATGGCAAAGAGGTGAGAGTGGGGTGGCTGGAGACAGTTTGTAGGTGGCTGAGGGGAAGAAGGAATTTGAGGAAGGGAGAGCATGCTCATTGGACTTCTGTTTTTTGGATGTGAAATTGAGTGAGCAGGAGGCTGGGGAGGAGGAGGTGGTGGGGAATTCTGAGCTGGGACACGTCAAAGTAAGAGGGGAATGAGGCCAGAGATGACTCTACCTACTCCTCCCAAGCACCCCTCAGCCCTAGGGTGGTCTTCTCTCTCCCCAGAACCCTACTGACTCTGCCCAGGGCCTTGCTCCAAGTGGCAGCTGTGGAGAAATTACCAGGGTCAGGGGTCTATGGCATAGTAGGTGCAGAGTACCCGAGGGAGGTGTCTGTGAAATTTAGGGGGTTTGAAGAGGTTATTCCTACTTGAAAGCACTGGGACTCACTGCTAATCAATGCACACTGCTCTCCTTCTCTTGGTGTAACTGATTACCCATCTCAGAACTCAGAGGCCCAACTGGGGGCCACCTCCTTTTCCATCTCCCAGACTGGACCAAGTAAAGCTTGCTTGATTCTGTCACCTCCCCCAAGAAGATGGGGTGGGAGGCTGTGTAGGAGGTGGAAAAGGCTTCTTCAAGCTGGGGAGAGTTTCAGGGTCCCACCTCAGCAAGGAGTGGAGATGTTCCATGAGGCCCTGGCAGTGGTGCCCACTCCCTTGTAGGGGACTTCTGTACTTGGAACCCTGCCCTGGGAGTCTGGGGTTAGATGCTGCTTCTGGAACTGTACGTGGGATTCCTCTGTGAGGCCTGAGGCTTGGGAGAGAAGGCAAAGGAATTGGAGGCTGGACCCATCAGAGACAGCCCTTGGGGGCAGCCAGGAACTGAGAGAGTGTTCTGGAGAGAGGTGGGTCAGGGATGGGAAAGAAGTTGGGAATCCTGGAGTACTGAGCTAAGTTGGGGCTGAGCACAATCAAGGAGGCAGGGATGGAGGGGTGTGGTTGGGAACTGGGATCCCAACGGGAATAAGGTAGGCTGGACCGAGGAGGGTGCTGCTAGCGAAGGTGGTTACCGTGAATGTGTGGAGGTGCGCACTGAGGGCGTGGTTGGGAAGTAGGCTGGGAAAGAAATGGGTTGGATGTGGGGTAGGGACACAGATGGCAGTGAATAGTGATGGGGGTGGACTAGGAGTGGACCTTTCAGAGGTGGGTACGGGCTGCATACGGGCCAAGGTGGCTGGTCCAATTGGGCTGGGGTTGAGGGTTGGAATGGAGATGGGTTTAACCTGGTTTGGGATGGCAGGGGGATGGGGCTAAGGCTGGGACGGAGAGAAATTAAGCACGGGGTAGAGCTGTGCCAACCGGAGCGAAGTGGATTTGGGCCTGGGACTAGGAGCTGGAAAGGAGAGGGGGGAAGCCGGGCCTGGGTGGTGGCCGCAGACGGGAACCCCGCGAGGTGGTGCCGCTGCTGGGTATGGGGCTGGGGGAAAGGGTGAGCGCCCACGCTGTGGACACCGTGCGCGAGGGCCGGGGACGCGGGCGGGACGCGGCCGGGGTGCGGGAGGGCAGAGCCGCGGCGGGCGCGGGGCGGGGGGCGGGGGCCGGGGGCGCCCGGGGCAGGCCGGGAAGGGGGGCGGCCTCCCCCTGGGCCCGCCGGGCGGCGCTAGGACCGGGCGCGCGGAGGGAGCGAGCCGGGCGGAGCCTGCGCCCCCCGCCCCCCGCCGGCCGCTCCCCTCCCCCGGCCGCGGCTCGCTGGGCTCGCGGCGCTGCAGAGGCTTCGCGGCGGCGGCGGCGGCGGCTCCCTCTTTCCTTGCCTCCTCCTCTGGCCGTCCGTCCGTCCGTCCGCGCGTCCGTCCGTCCGGCCTCAGTCCGGCCAGCAGCATGGCCGGCGTCAGCTTCAGCGGCCACCGCCTGGAGCTGCTGGCGGCGTACGAGGAGGTGATCCGGGAGGAGAGCGCGGCCGACTGGTGAGCCCCCGCCCCGCCCCCGCCCGCGGCCCCTTTGTCCCCGCCGCCGCCGCCGCCGCCTTTGTTTCCGCCCGGCTCCGCCGCCCCGCAGCCGGGAAGGGAGGGGGCCCCGCAATGGTGCAGCGGCCCGGGGGGCTCGGGAGGGGCTGCCTCGGCGCGCGCCGGGGGAGGGGCCGGGCCGGGCGGGCACTGCCGGCCCCGGGCGCCCGCAGGCGGCCCCGGCCTCGCGCCGCGGCGGTGGCCGGACGCTCCGGGGAGGCGCGGGGTCCAGATGCGGGGCCCGGGGCCGCTCGCCCTGCGGGAGCCCATCCCCCGCCCTCGCCCTGCCGCCCCGGGCCCCGGGGACAGGTGTGCACGGGGCGGCCAAGGGCACCTTCGCCACCTTCGGGCGGGAGCGGGCCGGGCGGGGACGAGGCGGGGAACCAGCCAGCGGAGCCAGCGCAGCCCGCCTGGCCCGGCCCGGCCCGGCCGCAGCACAAAGGAGAGCTAGGGCGGGGGAGGGGCGGGGCGGGCCGGGGCCGGGGCCGGGGCCGGGGCCGGGGCGCCCCGCCCACCGGGGGCCTCTCGGAGCCGGGGTGCCGGGCAGCGGTGTTCCTCGCCGCCTCGCCGCCGCCGAGCGACTCCTGTTCCCCTCAGGGGTCGCGGAGAAGGCCGAGCTGAGACCTCCTCTCCCCGATCCGGAGGGGACTGCGGGGACTAGGCAGTGGGGCCGGGAGCTGCCGCGGGGGCTGATCTGCCTGGCCAGGTGGCCAGCTGGGGTCCCTGAGAGGAGGCTCCCAGGCACACAAGTGTGGAGGGAGCGCCCAAGCAGGAAGGAGAGAGTGAGTACATCCACTGAGCTCCGAAGCCTCAGGCTCAGTGGTCAGCTTCCTCGTGGCAGATAAGCTGAGCTACCTTCTCTCTCCCTTTCCTGGCTGTTGTCTTGCCCTGAGCTTGAGACGGGATGGACCACCTGCTCTCTCTGGCTGGAGACCCCTGGGTGGCAGGAAAGCAAAGGGGTCCCACACTGCCCCATTCAGGAATCCCCTTCCTCCAAAATACTCTCTCCTGGGACAGGTGCCCATTCTGTTCTCTAGGCCTGGTCTTTTCCTAGCAGGAAGGAAACTGAGGCACAGAGTGAGGATAGGTCTGAGGGCCCTCACGTGGGCTGGCCTCACCCTCATCTTAGAAGGGCAGTTAGGTAGGGACACTGACCCGGGGGCTGGAGGAGGGGCAAGATGGCCAGGCGTCCATGCCATGGTACTGCAGCACTGGCGGGCAGCCAGGCCTGGAGGGATGGACGAGGGAGAAAGCTCTCAAGTCCTGCAGGTCAGTCACAGGAGAGGCCAGCACAGGCCGAGCCGGCAGGAGACCCACCCATTGTCCCAGCCCTGCCCCATGGGGGCTGAGATCATGGGAGGAGTTCAGGGCAAGTGGCCCGCTTGGCCTGGTGGAGGAACTAGGCTTAGGATATGGGCCTTGCCTGCAGAGGCACAGCCCGCCTTAGAACACCCTACTCGTCCTCTGGTCTGCTGGTTACTATATACCACCACCCCGTTTCCCTCTAACCTCCCAAAAGCAAGGTTCTGGCAGCCCAGCACAGGGGTACACAACTGCTGCTGGACCACATTCTGTTTAGCAGAGGCCTGGGCTCCCACCACCCAGCAGCATCCATGTGGCCAAAGCAAGTTATTCATCATTGGCATGCGTCACCCCCATCTGGGTTGTGTGTGGGACACACATGTACACATGCACCCTCGTACATACAGACGTTTGCCAACTCCCGAGGGCCTAGATAGCGTTTTGTAAAGAGGGTGTGGAGATCACATCCTGCAGAGTAGGGCATGAACTCCCAGTCCCAGTACAGAACCAGGAGTATAGTGGAGTCTCAGGACTTAGGGGCAGACCCTGCACTCAGAGGCCAGAGGAGCGTATCTTGGGTACAATTGCTGTCTTGGTCAAGAGGCATGGTACTGCCTTCACTTACCTCTGAGGGGGATCTTGCTCCTATGTGGTAGAGCCTTTGAAACGGACTGTTGCCCTGGATAGGACACTACTCACTGTGTTGACTACACACAAGTATCTGCTCCTCTCTGGTCCTCTTGAAAAGAGAAGGAGGGGATGGGACTCCACCATATCTGGGACCCCCAAGGTACCTTCCAGCTCCAGCATCCTGAGAGGGGAATTGGACTGAGGGTTCCTCCATCTGCCTTTGGTCCCCACCTCAACCGAACATGGGATCTCCCTGGAGTGGCTACATCCCAGGCCCACCTCACCCTAGTTCAGTGTCTCTGGCCTCGGTGACTTCTCAGAGTTTGTGTCAATATCACAGATACCTACTGGTTCTGCCCTGTGCTGGACCCGGGACCCAGTGAGTGATGCATGTTGATTGAATTGGATGTCTCCATTTCACACAGCTTACAGTTAGAGGCGTTGTCTGTTTCCAGGGGTTGAAGCTGAAGAGATATGTAGATCCCTGGGACCCCATCCTGATACCTGTGGTTTCAACAGCTTCCACCCTTTCAGGCCTGGCTATCTCTGATGTGTTTGAGAAGAACAGGTCTAATGAGATCTAGGATAGGCTTAGAGGCTTCTTGCCATCCCTTATGGGGTATGGAAAGTGCTCTAAGGAGGTGCAACTTAGGACAGGGCTTCCTTGGAAGCTGGCATTGGGTCCCTGAAGGATTTCAGTCAGGGCTGGCCCATGGGATGGATAAATAGGTCTAGCCCTCCTGTGGAGGGAAATGAATGTGCAGAGGCTCCCCGGTGGGAAATACCTAGAATTGAGTTTGGGATCCAGAGGCCATCCAGCGCATCCCAAGTGTTTGGTATGGAAACGGAGGTCTGGCTAGAAGGGCAGGTGGGGGCAGAGCTCAGGGTTGAAGGGCTGCTGAATGCTTAGGTATGGTTTCTGCCAGTCAAGGGCTGTGGCTGTAGCAGGAGAAGATGGCCAGAGGTGGGTAGGCAAGGGTTGAGAATGAAAGGGGTCCTTGGCAGGGCAGGCATTCCTGGGCCCTGGGAGAGGCTGGCAAGTTGTCCCACAGAGGTGTGATATCTAGAGCAGTGTCTGGCCACCAGGGTTCTTAAGTTCTGCCTCTGTTCCTGCTCTGTGGAATGGAGAGGGGCAGACCCCTGTTTCTCTGAGGGCCCTTTGTTCCCAGTGGTGGGTTAGGGTAGCCAGACAGGTGGTGGGACAGCTGTTCTGAGAAGCAGCTGCCAGGGTTGGGGCCCAGGCAACAGTTGGACCGGGAGCTCACAGCCCACCTGTGTCCCTTTCCGGAGGGAGAGGTCTAGGGGGCCCTGTGGCACTGGCGGTGACTCCGCGACTCGTGCTGACTTCCTGAGACTGGGCCAGGGCCTCCTTTTCCTCCTCCCTCTCCCCTCCCTTCTTCCTCCTTTCCTCTCCCCTCCTCCTTCTCCATCCCCCTCCTCCTTCTCCATCCCCCTCCCTCCTTCCTCTTCCCGCTCTCCCTTCCTCCCCCTTCTCTCCTCCCTCCCTCCCTTTCTCATTTTCTCTTCATCCCTTCACTTCCTTTCTCTTTCTTCCTCCTCACTCCCTGTTTCTCTCGCCCTTTCTCTTCTCCGTCACCCTGCCTCCCCATCTTCTAGCCCACCCTCCACCCCCACCCTCGCTGCCTCCTCCACCTGCCCTGGAAATAGGGAAAGGAAAGCATGGGGAAGGGGCTTGAGACCCCCTGAGCTGCCTTCTCCCTTGCCCCACTGGGTTCTCAGGAGGAGATGTCTCTGTCTTCCCTTCTGTGAAATGGAGGCTGGGCCACTACCTCTAGGGAGAAAAAGCCAGGGCAGAGAAAGCTAGGGAGGAGGAAGAAGGAGGAAGGCTGCTAGGGTTGGCTTTCAGTTGAAGCTAAGGCAGAAGGAAAGGCTAGCATTCCCTGGGGGCCAGAGCCTCAGCTCTGGCCCAGGCCTAGAGGCAAGGCTAGAAGGCTAGGAGAACATGCCCACCAGGGGTCTGAGTCTGGGCAAGAGTGACAAGAGTGACCACGGTGAACTCATCCCTATTTCTGAAAGGCAGAGATTGAGGCCAAGGGCATGTCCCTGGGGTCCTTTGTGTTCAGGAGAATGTGGCTAGGGTGGGCTCAGTCATGTGCCAGTTGCCAGGTTGCCATGGTTACTGAGGGATGCCCAGCGAAGAGAGCACCAGGTTCTCTCTCCTCCCCCTCCCTTGCCATGGGGGAGGGGCGGTGGGTACTGAAGAACATGCCAGGTAGGTTCCCAGCGCTGGCCAATGGAGGCTGAGGATTGTGGTAGCCAGGGAACGGTAACCAAGGAACCGTCGCCTTGGAGTTTCCATCTCACACCCGCTTGTAGGCTGCCAGGGCCTGAGCTCTGAGAACGGGACACATGGGCTTCCACAAAGCCAGGGACCAGGCAGTGATTTCTGCCCCCTTGCCTACTGCCCACCTGCCCTGGGCCTCCCTCTACCAAGTCCCAGGCTGCCCCCTCACTATGCCCCCTTCCCCTGCCCAGGCTCCAGCCAGAATTGGTGCCTAGCCCTGCTGTCATGATGACATGGCAGTGCTGGACCAGAACCCCTATCCCTGTCCTGCCTCCTCGGTGTCCCTCCTCCTCCCCAGAGCCATCCCCACCCAAAATTGGCAGCCTGGGCCCTGACAGTACTCTGAGGCACCCCTCCCTCTCTCCAGGGCTCTGTACACATATGAGGATGGCTCAGATGACCTCAAGCTTGCAGCATCAGGAGGTAAGAATTCCAGCCATTCCGTTGCCTTCCTCTCCGTCCCCTCCTCTGGTTTTCTTCCCCACCCACCTGGCTCCAGGCCATTTCCCGGCCTGTAGCCAGCCGACCCACACTTGTCTGCCTGTGTCCTTCCTCTAGCCATCCCTCAGATCCCCAGGGCAGGGAAGGAGGGAGCCTTATTTGCTCTTTGATTATGAGAAGACTGAGCCTCAGAGAGGGACAGTGACTTGCCCAAAGCCACACAGCTAGGAAGGAGGGGGCCTGGCAAGGATGGCCCATGTCACATCTACTTTCTCCAGAGCCAGTGGGTTTTATTTTACCTAACTGGGCTCTAGCACTGTGAGAGGTGTTGATGTGCGAAGAGTGAGACATGGGATGTGTGAAAAACAAACACTTCCCGAGTCCTAAGTCAGGCCCTGGGAGATTCAGAGACAAAGCTTGCCCCTGCCTGTTGACTCTTTCTCACACCAGCACAGAACTGTGGGACCTCCAGATCTCTGGGTGAGCCTGTAGAGCCCATAAGAGGAGTCTGCCTTTTGGGTTCCAGCCCCTTTGCAGGGTAAGGGTTCAGGAGATGAAGAGTCTTGCTTGATAACTCTTCGATTCCCCCAGATGGGGGTTTGCAGGAGCTCTCTGGCCACTTTGAGAACCAGAAGGTGATGTACGGCTTCTGCAGTGTCAAGGATTCCCAGGCTGCTCTGCCAAAATACGTGCTCATCAACTGGGTATGCAGCTGTGGGCTGGGGAAGGGAGTAAAGGCCCCGGAACAGTGATCCTCCTCCCCAGGTCATCTACTGACACTGTTGGGAGAGAGCACCGCTAGCCCCCTGGGAAGAGAGCCCAGGGCCTCAGGCTGCTGTCCCCTCTTGTCCTTTCCTGACTCCCTCTCTGCTGGGTACTTTGCAGGTTGGTGAAGATGTGCCTGATGCCCGAAAATGTGCTTGTGCTAGCCACGTGGCTAAGGTGGCTGAGTTCTTCCAGGTAGAGGTGGGGCCAGACCTGGGGCAGGGTGGTAGGGTGGGGGCAGGGTCTCTATGCTGGGGGCATTCATGGGAAGGAGCCAGGCTGTCCCAACACACCTTCTCGCTTCAGGGTGTTGATGTGATTGTGAATGCCAGCAGTGTGGAAGACATAGATGCGGGTGCCATCGGGCAGCGGCTCTCCAACGGGCTGGCACGGCTCTCCAGCCCGGTGCTGCATCGCCTGCGGCTGCGTGAGGATGAGAACACCGAGCCGGTGGTCAGTGTGCCTGGGACAGGCTGGCCTGGCCAGGGCTTCACCCTTTGTGAATGGGAGCTCCCAGAATGCTCAGGAGGGAGCCCCCCCAACCCCCTCCTTGTCCCCGCTCATGCCAACCTGTTTGACTCTGCAGGGCACCACCTATCAGAAAACTGATGCAGCTGTCGAAATGAAGCGGATTAACCGTGAGCAGTTCTGGGAGCAGGCCAAGGTGTGGACCCTGGCCCCAGCTTTCAGGCTGAGCTGTCCTTCCCTGATCCTGTCCCATGGCATATAGCTCTGGCCTCTGTCCCCAAGTCCCCCGCTTAAGCAGTATGTCCCATCTCGTGTGCTACCCTAGCTGAAAGGGGGAGCCATTTTGGGCTGAACTTCCCAGAAACAGAACCTCCCCAATCTTGCGTTGGGGAGGGGCTGGAGGGGCAGGGGCGGGCCCCAGCTCAGGGCCTGCACTGCCTTGGTGTGGGGGGTTGCAGAAGGAGGAAGAGCTGAGAAAGGAGGAGGAGCGGAAGAAGGCCCTGGATGAGAGACTCCGGTTTGAGCAAGAACGGATGGAGCAGGAACGTCAGGAGCAGGAGGAGCGGGAACGGCGCTACCGAGAACGGGAACAGCAGATCGAGGAGCACAGGTTGGCCCTGCCCCCACCCTAGGCCACTTGCTCCAGGCTACATGTGGACCCACCGTGAGGTATGCGTGCCGGCTTATCATTCCAGGAGGAAACAGCAGACTTTAGAAGCTGAGGAGGCCAAGCGACGGTTGAAGGAACAGTCTATCTTTGTAAGTTTTTGTTTGGGGCTCCCAGTCTCCTGGTTAGGGGAAGTGAGAATAGTCCCTGTGTTACTGGACCTCTGTTGAGGGGGATGGGCCTGGGAGGAGCTGGTTATCAGTGGCTTGACGACTGTTCTGGGTGTTTGGAGTACCTCTGCATGGGCATGGGAGTGTCACAGAGTGTCAGGCCTGCCACCCAATCATGTGGGTCTCTGTTCCTGGGCTGTGGAAAGAGACTTCCTTGGAGAAGTTTATTTTGTAGACTGAAAGAGAAAATCTATCTTGACCCAGTCCCTCACCGACCTGCCCCTCCCCCCCAGCCCCTCCTCCCAGTGGAGCCTGAGAAGCTTGGGGTGGGTTAGACACACCTCCTGTACTTTGGAGGGGCTGGAAACCTGGTCCCCACCACAGTTGTGCTGCAGAGCCACACGAAGGAGTTTGGGCTAGTGTTCTGAGCGTCTGTGCATAAGTGTGTATAGTTCTAGGGGTGCTCTCTTACCTCTACACACTGGGAGTGGCCCACAGAAGCATTCTGGGGTTGAGTCTTCATGCTTGGAATTGAATTTTGTATTTCAGAAATAGCCAAGGTCATTTAGGGTGGAGCATGGTAGAGTTCTGAGTGGGAGGTGGGCAGTACTCATGTGGATTAGTGATGGCCAGTTTTGCCATGAGGACCCAGATGAGCTCCAGGAGGGTCACCCCCACAGGAGGCTGAGAGGGAGGAGACCCGACAGCCATGCCCACTGTGGTATGAAGTGGCTGTCAGAGTTCATTGCAGTCACATCAGCCCTGGGGGTGGAGATGTGTGGTTAGTGAGCTCCAGCTGCAGTTGTTCATTCAGCACACCTTTGCCACCTGCCGGGTATCAGGTGTTAGAAACAGTGGAGAACAAGATGGGCAAAACTTTTTTAAAAAGTAATTGATGAATCAGTTTATTTTGAATTGTGCCAGAATGTCCATAAAATGTACCATCTTAACCATTTTTAAGTATACAGTTTAGTGGCATTAAGATTCCCAACATATTCACATTGTACAACTATCATCACTGTTTATCTCCAATTTTTTTTTCATCTTTCCATATTGAAACTCTGTCCGCATTAAACATTAACTCCCCATTCTCTTCTCCCCCAGGTCCCTGGCAACTGCCTTTCTACTTTCCGTGAATTTGACTACTCTTAAGTACCTCATTTGAATGGAATCGTAATATTTGTCCTTTTGTGACTAGGTTATTTCACCTAGTGCGGTGTCTTCAAGGTTCATCCATGTGTCAGAAGGTCTTCCTTTTTAAGGCTAATAACATTCCTTTGTACGTATACACCGCGTTTTGTTTATCCATTCAGAGCAAGGTCGTTTTGAAAAAGTTTGTTTTATAGAGAATTTCATATACAGACACACAAAGGTAGAAAGAACAGTAATAGTGCATCCCCCTGAAGTGATCACTCATCTATACCAGTTGTCAACGTTTCAGGCAAAGTCTTATACCCGGCCCTTCAGGTGTGGCTCATGGGGTAGTGACAGTGGATATTCTAGCAGGTCAGTGTGGTGATCCTACCACTTCAGGCCCTCTAAAGAAGGTCTCATGTGAGAACTTTGGAATTTAGAACCATAACATGCTGTCTCTTTGTTTAAGCTGTTGTTCTGCTTTCCCATCTCTGTTAAGAATTGCGTTCCTTGCCTAGGTTCCCTTTCTGCCTGAGCGGTCAGGGAGCCCCCACGTATCTGAAAACACTCAGGCACAGCAGTGCTTCTGACCATGTGATTAGTGTGTTGATCTCGCTTTTCCTACCCAGTACCTGTAATTTGTTTCAATATTTTGCACGTCGTTGGTAGTTAAGGCTTTTGTGGTGAGCTTGCCTCTAGTCCTTTTTTTGAATGAGGCAAAGGCATCTAGTGAGGTCACGCTAGGCGGTGCTGAACACCAGCAAAGGCTGGTGGGATGTAATTTATGGGAAGGCAAGGAGCCTGGCTGGAGCCCAGTCAGCTGAAGAGCAAGGGAAATTGGACTGGAAAGAGAGCTAGGTCAGAGGAGGACTTGAGACTTCATTCTGGAAGAACGCAGAGTTGTGGTTGGAATGACAACCCTCTTGAGGGGGATGCTTTGATGGGCCATTCTCTTAATGTATCCTGAGAGCAAAGTTTGAGTTTACATTACATGCACAAAGCAGAGAAGCCCTGTAAGTCCCCCATCTTACCTGCAGCCTCTCCTCCCCTCTGCACTCAGTCCCTCCTGCCTCATCAGCCACAGTGGCAGCAGGATCAGCACCAATTAAAAAGCTTTGATGTAGTGAGTTCAGTTGAGCAAACACATGCCAGCAGAACCTTGTGCTGGATCTCACTTCTCGTTCTGTGTCACCCACAGAGGATAGGGGCAGTGAGCCCAGAAAAAGGAAGTTATGATACTGTGTAATCTGTGGTGTGTGCCTAGAATACCTCATGGAGACTCCAAAATGACCTGAATGGGCGAGGGACCACTTCTCCAGGAGGCAGTGTCCAGGCTGAGGATGGAAGTGGGAAGAGTTGGACCTGGGCTGGGAGATGGGCACTTGGGGCAAGAGATTGATCTTCCATGCAGAGGCATGGAGGGGGGAGATGATGTGCACATTCCAGGAACTCTGACTGCATCGTGTTGAGGACTTTGTGGTTACATCTTAAAGGGTGTGTGAGTGTTAGAGTGTTAGTTAGGACTAGATCAGACAAGGGGAAGGGGAACAGGGGACACGCAAGGAACTCCTGTCTATCTTTATTCCTGGGGTCGCAGCCTCTAAACTGTAGTGCAGCTGGCTGGTAAAGTGCACTAGGGAGTGCACTTGTGGTGGGGACTGCAGCAAACGGGATAGCAAACAGGATAGTGCCTGGGTTGAGGGCTCCTGCAGCGCTGCTCTGGCCAGTAGTTGCTTTGGGGCATGTCCATTGTTGCCAGGGCTTCTGGCATTTTAAGAGAAACTGGAGACACAACACAAAAGCTTTCTGTGGGCCTTAGTAAACTAGTACTCACTATACTCATGAGAAACCCGCCAAGGGATTTTAAGCTAGGAAAATTCATGGTCTGATTTGGATTTTGGAAAGATCCTTGTATGAGAGAAGAGCAAGGAGGCAGGTGACTAATGGGAAGCTCTCGGTCATGATGCGAAGATCAAGGCAGCAATGATAGGCGTGTGGCTGGCTAGGTACTGGGGTAGGAGATCCAAGAACACTTAAGCTACAAAGCAGGGAGCACTCACGAGTGGCCCTGGATCTGGGGATGTAGGAGTAGGAGGAGCTGAGCTGGGTACCCAGGGGCCCATCTGAGCCAGAGATGAGGTGGCCAGGGCCTTGCAGGTGGAGAGGAGACTGGGTAGTGAAGGGAGCAGAGATGCCACCTCCAGGCCCCTTCCTTCCAGGTTGTGGAGAAAATCTGGGGCCTGTAAGAAGGCCAAGAGCTCAGGGGGAGTGCGGTACCCAGGACCCTGTCCCTTTGGTTTCCAGGGTGACCAGCGGGACGAGGAGGAAGAAACCCAGATGAAGAAGTCAGAATCAGAGGTAGAGGTGAGAGCTGGGGAGAGGGCAAGTGAGGTGGGCAGGGCTCGCCTCAGCCGGGCCACACTGACCCTTTCTCCATGCCCCTAGGAGGCAGCAGCCATTATTGCCCAGCGGCCTGACAACCCGCGGGAATTCTTCAAGCAGCAGGAACGAGTTGCATCGGCCTCAGCAGGCAGCTGCGATGCCCCCTCACCCTTCAACCACCGGCCAGGTAGTCCTAGGTCCCAACCCCACCTGAATCCTACTCCTCAGGTTTGGGGCCTGAGCCTCTCTGTGACTCTTTCTTGGAAGGGAAGCCTTGCCCAAGGAGCCCTTGGAGAAGGCAAGGCCATTCCTCATGTATGCTCTCACCCGCCGGCTCCCAGGTGGCAGAGCTGAGAGGGGCTCAGGCTGGGGTTAGGGGTGGCCTTGGCTGAGCGATGGAGTACTGGAGGTCATCTGGGCAGCCCCACCTTGGGCTGAGGTACCCCCACTGGCCGCAGGGAGCGGCCCTGCTCGGCTTGAAAGAGGTCTTGCTGAGGGCTGTAGATGCATGTGGGGCAGGCTCTTAGCCTGACCCTGAGTTTGAGCCGCCTGGAACCTGCACCCAGTGCTTGCTGTTGAGACTCTCCCCATGTCGCTTCTACCTCCCTCCACGAAGCACCCTTCCGCTGTGTCCGCTGGCCTGAGTGTTTGCCCCGGCTGCGTGCTTGGCCCTGGGCTGGGGCTCCAGGGATGGGGCACACTGTCGCGTGATGCTGAGGCTGGCTTGGTGTGGCAGGCTCATTGCTGTGCGTGTCTGGTGCTGGTGGGAGTCCTCTGGTGGCTTGAGGCTGTGGCCTAGCTTGGCTGATTGTGCGCCCTAGCTGAGGGTACTTTGGACTTCTAGGGCCAGCCTTTGGGGTGGGTGAGGCCTCAGGGCAGGGGTGGGGGAGACTGACCCTCTCTTGTCCTCTGTCTTTCTCTGTCTGTCTCTCTCGGCAGGTCGTCCGTACTGCCCTTTCATAAAGGCATCGGACAGTGGGCCTTCCTCCTCCTCCTCTTCCTCCTCCTCCCCTCCACGGACTCCCTTTCCCTATATCACCTGTCACCGCACCCCAAATCTCTCTTCCTCCCTCCCATGTAGGTAGCAGCCCCAGGCCACAGTGGTGGGGGGTAAGGAGGGCCCCGCTTCCCAGCAGTGCGCCCACCCTCACTCTCCCAGCCTGACTGCTGATCTCTGGTATTTGTCCCAAGAGCAGGTACTACCTGCCTCTTTCCCCTGGCCCTGAAGGGGCTCTGGCCCCAAGGTGCCTGGCTTATAGGATCTGGAGCTGTGGTCTGGCCCCCAAGGGGCCTGGGGGGCTTCCAGCCCCCACCCAGACTCCACACAGGAGGTGCTGGCCAGACCCCAAGGTGGACAATCCTGGTCCCTGACCCTCATTGACCAGCCTGGGGGTTTATTCCACAGGCAGCCACTTGGACAGCCACCGGAGGATGGCACCTACCCCCATCCCCACCCGGAGCCCGTCTGACTCCAGCATGGCTTCCACCCCTGTTGCTGAACAGATTGAGCGGGCTCTGGATGAGGTCACATCCTCGCAGCCTCCACCACTGCCACCACCGCCCCCTCAAGGTGAGTGAGGGGCTATACCTGAGCTGCACCAGGTCCCCCACCAGTCCCTGGGCTGGGAACTCCACGTGGCCATGCTAACAATTCCTCAGGGGTCTAAGCCAGCTGTCACCCAGATTGTACTGCCCTGGCAGTGGTGATGGCAGGGAGGAGCCTTGGTGTTGCTGTCAGACCTGTCATCTCTAAATCTGACTGTGTCTCCCTGAACACTAGGAGATAAAGGGGCAGCAGGGCCCAGGGGCTATGCTGGAAGGTGCTCTGCACAGAACTCTTAGTGGAAACCTTCTATCCTGGAAGCTACTGACTCCGCAGTGGGTGGGCAAATAGAGTAAGGTGGCTGCCCCAGGTCTGCATCCTTTCCTGAGGGAGCTGACCACATGTCTCTCCTTCGTTGGTGCTATGACAGAGACCCAGGAGCCTGGGCCCGGCCTGGATAGTGAAGAGACCAGCAAAGAGGCCAGAGCAGCACCCCCTCAGGCCTGGGCTGGCCCCATGGAGGAGCCTCCACAGGCACCGGAACCTCCCCCAGGGCAAAGCAGCCCCACGGAGGACTTGATGTTCATGGCATCTCCAGAGCAGGCTGTCCTGGCTGTCCCTCTGGAGCCTGCCATGGCCAACTCTGCCACAACTGACACCCCGGCAGCTGATGCCAATGAAACCGACACTGCCACTGCTGACACCGCTGTTGCCAACACCATCACCCCTGCCGCTGCCAGCCTCATCGACCTGTGGCCTGGCAATGGGGAAGAGGCCTCCACACCCCAGGCTGAGCCCTCGGGTGCTGAGGTCACTCTGGCAGAGGTACCCCTGCTAGACGAGGTGGCTGAGGAGCCACTGCCACTGGCAGGCAAAGGCTGTGCCAACCTTCTCAATTTTGATGAGCTGCCTGAGCCGCCAGCTACCTTCTGTGACCCAGAGGAGGAAACAGAAGGGGAGCCCCTAGCTGCCTCCCAGGTCCCAACTCTGCCCTCCGCTCTAGAGGAGCTGGATCAGGAGCCAGAGCTGGAGCCAGAACCAGAGCCCCACCTGCTGACCAATGGCGAGACCACCCAGAAGGAGGGGACTCAGGTGGGGCAGGGACAGTCTGGTGGGAGGGGTGGTGGTCAGGGTTCTAGCAGAGGCACCCCCTTCCTCTGACCCACATGATTGGAGGGAAGCTCCGTTCCCTTCTCCCTCCTTGGGCCAGCTCTGCTTTTTTGCTCAGAGTAGACATGTTTCCCTGGAAACCACTGATGGAATCACTGGTTGCTGGGGAAACGGAGTTCAGGCCTGTAGGTCAGCCCTAATCCTCCTTGGTGGGGCCCAGTGACCTGGAGCTTTCCTCCTGCAGGCCAGTGAGGGGTACTTCAGCCAATCACAGGAGGAGGAGTTCGCCCAATCAGAAGAGCTGTGCGCAAAGGCCCCGCCTCCTATGTTCTACAACAAACCTCCAGGTAGTACTGGGATGGGTGATGCTGGGGTGCTGGGTTCAAGTGTGTTTGCATACACACACAGCCACAGCTCCCAGGGGCTGGGGGACACAGCCATGGGCTTGCTGGGCCATCTCCTTAACTCCCCTCCCTTCCTGACATCACAGAAATCGACATCACCTGCTGGGATGCAGACCCAGTACCAGAAGAGGAGGAGGGCTTCGAGGGCGGTGATTAGCGGTGATTCCTGCCCTCAGGCTGCCCTTGCCAAGGCCGCCCACCTGTGTCGGCCTCTGGCCAGACGGCCCGCCGCGCCTGCACTTGCAGCAGCTCCGCCTGGCATCCATTCCGGATTCCGGCCCTGGCCCAGGACTTGGCCGCTTCCCTACCCACAGGGCCCAACTTTTACAGCTTTTCTCTTTTTTTTAAAGTTGATAGGAGACTTGTACAGTTGACTGGTTTTCCTCCCGTTGGTAGTTGAGACGCTGTTGCAAATTCTACCCCTTACCCGCCCGGTCCAGATTGTAGCTCTTAGCCCTCCCTGCTCACTCAGCTGGCCGGGGTGGAGGCCTCACCCTACTTGGGGCCTGGTGTCGGGGGAGCTCTGGGTGGGAAAATGTCCCACCTCTTTTCCTAGTTTTATGTTTCTTGGAAAAATATCACTTTGTATTCTCTGTCCAGGGCTTCAGATATTTTGCACGAATTTTAAAACATGGCAATAAATGGCTCGTGGGCTCTGGCTCCCTGGGACCCCCTCCCCACCCTTCCCTTGACCCCTCCCCGCCTGGCCCAAAGGAAGTAGGCCCAGATGGGGCCCCTCAGCTTCCAGGCCCTTTCCTGCCCCCCTCCTGCTGGGCAGGTCCCAAGCTGGAGGCCCTAGGCGCGGATCAGGTCAGGGCTATCGGTGGGGCCCGGGGCTTGGATGGCCCCCCCCAACTCCTCCCTCTTTGCTTGGGTTCCTTTTTCACGTTCAGTAACTGTTTTTTGGAAAGCACAAACTTCTGTAACGGGTCGTGCTGATGTCTGTTAATAAAGAAATCCAGATCCCTTTGGGCCTGCTGCTCCGGGCCTCCAGGGGCAGATCTGGGGTGTGCCGCCTGCCCTGTGACCCCCGATTCCCAACTCTTCCCACCTCCAAGGTCACAGGGGGTGCCCTCCCTGTGATCTCATGGGCAGGGAAGGTCTGGGGCTCCCAGGGGAAGCAGCCCATGACGCTTAGTTCCGCACCCTCAGGCCAGTTTGCAGCCACTAGGTGCACTCAGGTTCTGTCCCGCCAAGGCCCAGGCACGCCTGGCTACCAGAGCCTTGGGCGCAAGCAGTGGGTGCCCCTCCTCTTGTACCAAACCAGATCACACACCTTTATTATCCTCAAAATGTAACAAACGGGGTAAGAAATCCCTCCCTCCCCACCCCCCCGTCCAAGGGAAGCATTTAAAAAGCCCCGCAGTCAGGCCATGAGTCCGCGGGTGGGGCGCCAGAGGGCGCCCCTCTATACGGCTGTAGTCCTCCCGAACAAGGGGATGGAGACCGGCAGGCGCCAAGCTCCATGCTCCAGCGGCTCGCGGCTGCTGAGCTCCGAGTCGGTCCAGCTTGGGAAGACCCGGCGGCCGCGGTCGGCTTGCAGACAGAGCGCAGGGCAGGGTGGCGCGGGCCGTGGAGCGCTGGGCAGGTGCAGCGCCGACGTGTAGCCCCGGTCCAGGAAAAGTGGCTTGTAGCTGGGCGGCGGCTGCTCTTGCTTCTCCGCGCTGTCGCGGCGGCTCAGGAAGGGAGTGACGATCTTGCGGTAGAGGCCGCGCGTGTCCGTGAGCACCTCACTGTAGGGCGGCGGCGGCTCGGCCATCAGCACCGCCTCTTCGTAGCACGGTGGCTTGGACATGTCCGATTCCGCTGCAGGGTGGGGGGCGGTGCGAGGCGTGAGGCCACCCGTCCCCGGCCTCCCGCGGAGGCCTCCGACAGCCGCCAAGCACAGCCCGCCCCCCCCGCCCCCCGCAAGCCTCCTGCCCAGCAGCGCTCCCGCCCACCCTGGGGCCCACGCTGCCCTCGCGGAGGCCCGCACTCACCTTGGCGCGGGTAGCTCCAGGGCCGCGGCGGCACCGGGAGGTGCACCGGGGGCGGGTGCGGGAGCGCGTGGTGCGGGTGCGCGTGCGGGTGCGGGTGCGCGTGCGGCTGCGCCGGCCCGTGGTGCAGCAGCGGGTGGACGTGCACGTGCTGATGCGCGTGCGCCGGCGCCTCGAGGCGGCCGCGCTGAGGCGGGGGCGGCGGCGCCAGGCCCGGGGGGCTCCCGGCCAGGCTGCCCTCGAGCTCCAGCGGCTCCAGCTCGAGGGCGCGCAGGTTCTGCTCACGTAGTCGCTCCTCCTGGCGCCGTTTGAGGCGGCGGCGCAGGAAGCTGCAGAAGCAGCAGAGTAGGACGATGAGACCCCAGATGAGCCAGAACCCGGCGAAGCACGTGAGGAACGTGTAGGTGCCCTGGGACATCACCATGGCGGCGGCGGGTCCTCGGTTGCTTCACTAGACACTCGGCTCCTCTACTCGGCTGCGGGCCCGCGCCACGCTCCCGGGCGCCGCCAGTGTCGCTCGGGGACCTGCGGCCGGGGGCTGCCCGCGGCGGGGCTCACGTCGTGCGCGCGCCGGCGGGGGGCAGCAGCAGCGGCGCCCGCTCCTTCCCATGGCGCCGGCGGGCGCGGGGCGGGCCTCACCCGGGGCCGCGCGGGACCTGCAGGGCAGACGCGGGGCGCGGTGAAGGCGCGCTCCAGCCCCGGGCGACTCCCCTGCCCGCGCCCGCGCCCTGCGCAGTTCCGGGGAAGCCTCCTCTGCGGGAACCCCCGCACTCCCCGGGGCGGTGACGTCACCGAGGATGACGTCACACCCCGAGGGTTCCCCGGTAGGGTTTTCCCGGATCCGAGCCCCGGCCGCCGCCGCCGCTGGGCCGAGGGGACTCCGGGCCGGCCAGCAGGCGGCGCGCGAAAGCCAGACTCAGCCTCGGCACCGGAGGTTCAACACCCCAGAGGGTACCCCAGTTCGGAAGGGGTTCCAGAGGCGGGTGGTTAACCCCTGGGCGCTGAAGAGCGTCCCGGGGCGGTTGCTGTGCGACGGGGAAAAGGTGGCCCACCTCCTACAGCCCTACTAGCAGCCCACCGACGCCCGGCTTCAGCCCAGTGCGTGCGCCGCCGCCAGGCAGCCCCCGACGCTCTAGGCCCTCTAGGCCCGTACCCGCGCTTCCCCCCGGGCCGCCCCAAGCCAGGAACATCCAGGCGCGCACTGCGGCCTCGCGGCCGTCATCGCTCGGGGAGAAGGGGCTCAGGCGGCGCTTCGCGCTGGGGCTGGTACGGTACCGCGGCCGCCCCCGTCTGCGCCGCACCGCCCGCGGGGCGTGGGCCGTTCCGTCTTCTCCTTTCCTCTGGGCCCCTGCGCCCATCAGATCCCAGCTCAGCCTCGGGTTCCCCAGCCTCCGACCAACTGGCAGCCCCACTTGGCCCTACTGCTCTAGGTCCTGTGTGCCTTACTGCTTCCTCTCAATCCCTTTCCGTTTTTGCAGAAGGTAGGAAAAGGAGCTCGTCTGCTACTGTATCACCTGGTCTTTCATCACTCCAGATGGGCACGTCTAGTTCTGCCTCCTCCTCACCACAGCCAGGGTTTAGAAGGGAACCTTGTATCCTAAAATGTATGTAGGAGGGAACCCTGACTGCGGAGTGAGGAGTGGCAGGCGACTGTTCGCACCCCCTCGAACAGAAGTGTGCCCTTCATGAATGTCCTAACTACCCAGGTCTTTCGCATACAAACCCTTTGGGGTAACTGCTGTTATTCCTATTTTACAGATGAGGCAGGGAGCAGTTAGCTGTGTAACTGGCAGATGGCAGTGCTTTAATTTGAACCCAAGCCTGGCCACAAAACCCTGGCCAGGGGTGGAAGTGCTGCTACTTGAGCTATCTTGTGGGCCTCTACCACCAGCCTCATGGACCCCCCCCCCCCCCACACACACACACACACTTCCTCAGCAAGTCCAGTGCACAACATTAGGTCTGGGGGCAATGTTGGCTCCACATCAAGCTGTCTCAGACTGTTCTGGTAGCAAGCTGGGGGGAAGCCAGGCCAGGGGCCACCCCACACTTCTCCCCAGATGGCTCCTGTCTGATTCTGTGGCTGCCTTGTGCCATGTGCCATTTGGTCCCTGTGCCAGTCCCTTTCTCCTGGGCCTGTGTTCCAGAACAGACAATGGTAAGAACAATAGCTCCACCCGCCCCCTCCACAACCCTGCCATGAGGCTGCCATGGCGACGCAGCCAGATAAAAACACGATGCTGCCAGTCACTGGGAGTTAATTAAATCTGTTGTTCTCCTTTTCCTGAGCCCACAGGAATTTTCAGGAATGCTCTGAGAAGGCTGGCACTAACTAGGGGGCCCCTTGGCCTGCACAGCAGGAACAGCTCCAGATCAGAAAAGGTACTTCTGAGGTTGGAGGTGATGGAGTTTAGCTGAATTAGAAATAGAAATACCAGGAATCCCTGGGTGGCTCAGTGGTTTAGCACCTGCCTTGGGCCCAGGGCGTGATCCTGGAGTCCCCGGATCGAGTCCCACATCAGGCTCCCTGCATAGAGCCTGCTTCCCCCCGTGCCTGTGTCTGCCTGTGTCTCTGCCTCTCTCTCTCTTCTGTGTCTTTCATGAATAAATAAATAAAATCTTTAAAAAAAGAGAGAGAGATAGAAATACCTGCCAAGAACTGTCTACTGCATGTCAGGCCTTGTTCTAGGCACTTTCCATTCAGAATCTCGTGTGCTATATAATACTACCTGCTCAGGCCCATTTGATAAATTAGGAGACAAGCTCAGACAGAGAAATGACTTGCCCCAGGTCACACAGCTAATAAAGGGAGGAACTAGGTTTTAGCCTGAGTCTATATCCAAAGTCTGTCACAATTATTTTCCCTTATGTGGCCCCTGAGATGTAAATGAAGAGCCTGGTGCATGTGAGCACTTTGAACATGAGGACTTGGCAGCAATGGAGACACTGGGTCAACTGGCCAACTTGTAGCCAAAACACACCTTCCTGTTCCTTCCCAGCAAGACCCTGGCCTCCAGCCCTCAGGTCAAGAATAGGAAAAGGCTATAGGGTGAATGGAGAAACAGGAATGGCAGCTCCAAGGTCAACAAGGAACAAAGGACACTCTCTGCCCTGAGTGGCCTAGCTCAGCTGACTGGGCATTAAGGTGAATGGGTGGCAGGCCACATGCAAGACCCTTTAGGTGCTAATGTGGCTCCTCAGCCAGGAGGCAAGAACCATTGCCATATTGTACACTTTAGGCCGCTGCAGGTCTGAGAGAGGTAGGCTCTCTGATGTCACACTGGTACCAATAACCAATTTGAGTGGGCAGGGGTTTGATGCTAAACTCCCTCCTAGGCTATTATTTCACTCAGTGGTGCTCTGGCAGGTCAGAGGACGTGGGTCCTGCCTGAGGCCTTCTTCCTGACTTTGTCTAGCCCACAGGAATTGCTCAGTACATCTCATCTAATCCACAGTAGGTGCTCAATACATAAATGTCAAGAGAGACATTCAGACCTTTCCAGAAGCTCTTCTTAACAGGCCAGGCTTCTTTAAGTTTCCTGCATATTCTGTGCATGCTCTTGCCTGTGTCTGGGGAGCCCTCTGCAGACTCTGCCTGCAGCTTCTTACTCACAGCTATATACCCTTCCCCAACCCCTCCAGACTGTCCAGAGCAAATACTGCACTTGTCCAACTCCAATTGTGTGCTAGGGGTGGTGCCTCCAGATGGCCTCATCCTTAAATCTGCCATTTTATGATTTGTTTCTTCATTCTGTTTTCTTACCTTCTTACAGGTTATCTGAACATTTTTTAGGATTCCATCTGGATTTATTTAAATTTGTGAGTGTATTAGTTTGGTTTTCTTAGGCCACACACTCACTAGTTTAGCAGGGGGACAAAAACAAGACCCCAGGGGGTGAGTTTCTTAACTCCTATGATGCCAGCTTCCTCATCAATGACCATGGTGACGACTGAGCTAGTTTTTCATGCAAAGGATTTAGCTTTAGTGCTAAGATGGTGGCTTCTGAGCTGGAGATACAAAGATGTGTGTGTCCTTAAGGCACGCCATCACAAATCATTCTCAGGCATCCTACAAAGGAGGTTAGCATTCCTCCCATTTGACAGATGAGGGCACTTGGCTCAAAAGGATTAAATGATGGGACGCCTGGGTGACTCAGTGGTTTAGCGCCTGTCTTAGACCCAGGGCGTGATCCTGGAGTCCCGGGATCGAGTCCCACATTGGGCTCCCTGCATAGAGCCTGCTTTGCTCTCTGCCTGTGTCTCTGCCTCTCTGTGTCTTTCATGAATAAATAAATCTTTTTTTTTTAAGGGATTAAATGATACCCAAGGTCACACAGATTTCTTATTCTGGGGCCTGGTGCAGTGCTGTGGGCACCTACCACATTGCTCCTCTGCAGGAAGAACTCCAGTCCCAGGACTCCAGTCCTAGACCCTAAAGATTTACTGGAGCTTTTATCTCAGTAAAGGGCCCACCAATCACTCCATCCACTAAATCCGTGCTTTTTATGGGGCACTTGGGTGGCTCAGTCGGTTAAGCATCCTATTCTTGATTTCCAGGTTATGATCTCAGGGACATGAGAGCCCCACACTGGGCTCTGCTTGAGATTCCCTCTCTCCCTCTGTCCCTCCCCTTGCCCACACACTCTAAAATAAATAAAATCTCTTTTTCTTTTAAAAAAACCAAATCCTGGGGTGCCTGGGTGGCTCAGCGGTTGAGTGCCTTCGGCTTAGGGCCTGCTCCCACGGTCCCAGGATCGAGTCCCACATCGGGCTCCTTACATGAAGCCAGCTTCTACCTCTGTCCATGTCTCTGCCTCTCTCTCTCTCTCTCATGAATGAATGGATGAATAAATAAAATCTTTTAAAAAAGATAAATTCTGTTCTTTTTACCTTTGTCCACTTCCTTTGGTCCCCCTGCCACTGCCTTGGCCCAGCTACCATCATCTCTCACCTGGGCCCCTATACCACCCTCACCACTGCTCTCTCTCCTTCCATACTCTGTGCTGCCCAGCCTACCCACTTTCCACATTGCCTATTCCCCCTAGGCCTTCTCCTGCCTGAGCCCTCTAGCAACTCCCCACCTCTTCAGGAGGCAGCCCTGCTCTTTTTTTTTTTTTTTTTAATTTTTTTTTTTTAATTTATTTATGATAGTCACAGAGAGAGAGAGAGAGAGAGGCAGAGACACAGGCTGAGGAAGAAGCAGGCTCCATGCACCGGAGCCTGATGTGGGATTCGATCCCGGGTCTCCAGGATCGCGCCCTGGGCCAAAGGCAGGCGCCAAACCGTTGCGCCACCCAGGGATCCCAGCCCTGCTCTTTATGACAGTTTAGACAGGTGCCTCTCAAACTTGAATGAGCATCAGAGCCACAGAGAGGACTTGTTCAAACAGTGCTGGGCTCTGCTCCCAGTGTTTGCTTCAGTAGGTCTGGGTTTAGACCTGAGTGTTTGCTTTTCTAACAAATACCCAGCAGATACTGATGTTGTGGTCCAGAGAGCACACTTTGAGAACTGACCTAGATCATGGCTTCTGGGAGAAGTTCCTGCCAAGGCCTCTTCAGCCTCCCCTCACACTGCTCTTCCCACTGTAACCAGCCTGTGTTCCCATCCTCAGCTACTGAGAGTCCCACTTTCTTTCCCCGAGGGGCCTACACCACGGCCTCAAAGCTCTTGCCCCCACACTACTTATTACTCAGCTTCATGGCCTGTCACTTTACTGGACACATCAACTCTAGGACACCTCACTCCCCAGGGCTCGATGAGAAGCCCAGGGATGTGACAGTGTGCTGTAGCTGCCTGTGTGCAACTCCAGAGGTGGCATCTGTCTTGTCATCTGGCATGCAACAGCTCCAAAATCCTTTAGGGTGACTGGAGATATCCAGTTCCCTGTTTGGTCTTTTAGCTGTAGGACAGGGAACACCTCAAGAGCTAGGTCTGCATCCCATTTCACTCCTGGGAAATGTCAGCCATTCACCAAAAAATCACCGAGAGAGAAGCCATTACCCAGCTGTTGGCCCTCACAGGGTGGTTTATAAATGAGATGAGGATCCATATATTCATGTGAATAAGAGGAAATGGAGGCATTTGTCAGGGGCTCTCAAGTGGACAGAGGGAATCCGAGACAGCAGGGGCTCTGGGTCATAAGGTTCCCTGGATATAAGGCCAGAACTGCTGATCAAGTGAAAGGACAGGGACTCAGAGCAGCGGATAGCAAAGGGAGGGAGAATGTGGTATACAGAGTGAGTATGAGGTGGGAGAAATTACTGCTAACCTGCATACCCAGCACAAGCCAGGCCCACTGCTGGTCTCTTCACAGTCATTATCTCAGGGACACCTAGAAGGTGGCTGCTGCCACCCCATTGTACAGATTAGGAGCTGAGGCCGGTTCAGGCCCACATTGCCAGGAGGTTGTGAAGCCCAGGTGACTGCAAAGCGCACTGTCCTGGCAGGAAGGGCATTTCAGGCAGGCATTGGTAGCAATTTTATACTCCTTCCAGACCATAACATAAGTGAGGCCAGAGAGGACTGCTGCCACAGTCCACCAGGCATAGAGCTGACCAGAGCCTCATTTCCAGCTAAGCCAAAGTACTGGCTTGGCACTCTTGCCTACAGGTAGCACCTCTGTAACTAACCCTGGCCCTGGGCCAGGAACCCAGGGCTTAGAAACTGCAAACAGGACAACGGAGACTGGGGTTGCAGAGAGTTTGTGGGCAGAGAGGCCCTATGTGGCCCAGTGTCTACTGTACTCCTCTCTGTCCTTCCTAGGGAGTTGGCCACAGCTCAGGTGCTGGGGGGGAGGTGAGGATGCCCTCTTTTGAGAGGCAGCATGGTGTAACACACAGAGCACTGTGGGGAGAGCCCAGGGTGCAAATCCTGCTTCTGCCTTGATCAGGCTGTGTGGCCCCCGTCCCAGCTGTTCCCATGCCCGAGGTGAAGTTTCTTTGCCTGTAAAACAAGGATGATGAGATCTGCCTAGCATTGCCAAGGGAGGAGCAAAACTGATGAAGTGAAAATACTTTAAGACTGGTGTACACAGCCACACGTGACAAACCAAATGCCAGCACTTTGCAGCCCCAAGAGGCTCAAATATGGAAACCAGCCCATGGCACTACATCTACACTACAAGGGGAGTGGCCCAGCAAAAACTGCCATCACTTTACCATGGACCAGAGGTCATGGCCTTGTGATTCTCAAGCTGGACACGGTTCATGGTCATGTTTTGTTGCCCCACAGTCAATTTTTTTAAATACTCTGATTAGGGCAGCCCAGGTGGCTCAGCGGTTTAGCACCACCTTTAGCCCAGGGTGTGATCCTGGGGACCCGGGATGGAGTCCCGTGTCAGGCTCCCTTCATGGAGCCTGCTTCTCCCTCTGCCTGTGTCTCTGCCTCTCTTTCTGTGTCTCTCATGAAAAAATAAATAAAATCTTTAAAAAATAAAATAAAATAAAATACTCTGATTAGTCGCCAAATTTAAAACCCAGGAGATTTTACATAAAAGTCTGAATTCCTTGTTCATCTTAAAAATTATCTGCTCATTCCAAGTCCACATTCTCACGTGGCGACATAGACAGTAGCTGAGTAGTTCCTGGCCTACCTCACTCGTTCCATTGCTCGCAGGGCCCTAGAGGCATTTGGGTTTCTACTCCCTGAGCTACAGTAAGCACTCAGAGCAGCCAGCACTACATGGACTCATCTTTGCTGAATTCTACCACAGCCAAGGCTGCAAGCTGATCAGGCCACAGAGCCCCAAAATCAAGAACCAGGGCCTTGGGGGTTTCCCAGGTAACTGAGGTAGCCCTCACTGCTCAGGTTTACCCAGAGAAAGAAAATGGAGCCAGCCTAGCAGCATCACAGTCCTGTAGAGCGTCTGGGTGAGCAAGAATCTAGCTGATTTTGCTGGAAGAGGGAAAGGTGTACTAGGGCTTGAAAGACATAGGGAATTTCCTCACTGGAAGAATATGAAAGAAAGTCAAGAATGCTCCTCTGTAAGGCCCTATGGTTGTTCTCTGTGGTCACAAGAGATGGTGTGTGGCAGGCAGAGAGCAGCTGTGCCAGTAGAGAAGCGATCACTGGAAACCTAGCTCCACCACTTAACTGGTTGTATGACCTTGGGGAAATTAACATTACCTCCCTGAGCCTCAGGAGTCTTCATCTCTAAAATGGGGATAATAAACTTACCTTGCAGATCCTTGAAAGGAACAGGGAACAATAGACATCCTTGAAAGGAGTAGGGGACAATGGATGCAGAACACTCAACAGAGGTCTCACACAGAGCAAGGACAGAATGAAAGGAGCCTGTGAATAATTCCAAAGGGACCCCTGCCTGCAGGAGGGAGACTCAGGACTGACTCAGGGCAGCACTCATCTAAGGGTATCTTATGTCAAGGCCTCAAATGTCTGAGGTTATGGTCATCTCTGGTGCCCAGGACACTTTGCTGGATGGGAAAAGAAACCCAAGGGTGGTTGTGGTCGCTGGATGTTGAGTCTAAGGTCTGCGATTGGAGGTTGGCATCTGCTGAGTCAGGTCTGGGAGAGCTGGCAGGAGGACCATTTCTCTCCCAGCACCCTGCCACTTCGGGCTGGGGGAGGTTGGGAGAGGAGCCAGAGGTCATCTCCTCTGATTCAGCGGCCACTCTCCTCTCAGAGGAGCTCCCCTGGAGGACAGAGCATCTCCATGTGGTGCTGGCCTGCCTGCCGGCCAACCTGCATGCCACCCAGCACAGTCTGGGCTTTGTGCTCAGACAAGAGACACTTGTGATCCAGACAATGGGCCAGGGCGCTCCCATTTGGCTTCCCTGGGTCAGCAATGTCCTTGCCTCTGCTCCTGCCCACTCTGCTCCCACCACTCCCGGGAGAATGGGGGCTTGGAACGTGGAGCAGAAACCCACAACCGGTCCTAGCCACGGCCGGGCACATGCCCTGACCATGAGGAGCAGGGATGTGAGCTTCTTTCTTCTCCCTCGGTAAGGGACATCGCCTCTGTGGCACCCAACTTGGGTCAGGCCGTTTCGCTGGCCTGGCGAGTGGGGTAGTGGGGGGGGGGGGTGTTGGGGCGCAGACGGTGGACGCTGGACCCAGCCTCCAAGCCGCCTCCTCCTCCTCCCGAGGCTGGGCCGCCCCCACGTTTGCAGCCACCCCAGGAGCCCTGCTGCGACGACTGCAGCCACGTGGGAGCTAGCTCGTGCCCACGGGGCCGCTCGCCCCCCACCCCCATCCTCGACGAGCTGTGGAGGCAGGCACGCCCAGACTGGCGACGCTACCCCCACCGCTCAAGGGGGAGTCCCCGCACCCCCCTGCGCCCCTAGGCTGTGGCCCCGCTCGGGGTGGGGGAGGAGTGGGAGGGGGCGTCGCCGCCCGCAGCAGCGTTGCCGGGGAGCGCAACCCCGTTGCTGTGGCAACCGTTTCCAAGCGAGCCGGTGGCGGCTCGCGCCCGGCTTTGGCTCCGTCGCTCACTGGCGCCCTCCCGCTCTCTTCCTCCCTCCCTCCCTTCCTCCCTCCCTCCAGACAGGCTGGGGGAGGGGCTGGCCGGGCGGGGGTCCGGGGCGGCGACCCGGGGCCTGAGCGCGGAGCGGCCCGCGGGGAGGGGCTCAGCCCCGGGTCATCTTCCTCCCGCCTCCGGGCCCGCCCGCCGCCGCCGCCGCCGCGGTACTCACGGGCCCAGGCATCCTCCTCGCGCTCGTCCTCCTGGCTCGGGGCGAGTGGCGCGGGCCCCGCGGACGGAGCCCCCGGCCCGGGGAGGCGGCGGCGGCGCCGGGGAGCTGACTGTGGCGGCGAAGGCGGCTGCGGGCGCTGGGCTGGAGCCGGGGGCGCGCGCACGGGCTCGTACACGGCGCGTACCGGCCCGGCGTGCGCGCCGCGGCAGCCGGCAGAGGCCCCCCCAGCCCACTCGCCGCCGAGGTGTCCTGGGAGCGGAAGGCGGAGGACCCGGCGCCCACCTGCTGCGCAGCGCACAGACTCGCTCGCGGGGCGCCGGGCGCACCCGGCCCGGGGAATGCACGCGCCGCGCCGCACCGCTCCTGGCAGCAGGCTGGCCGGACGGGGGCACGCCCGCCGACGGGGGGGGGTACAGTCGACCGAGTGCACGGGTTGCTCAAAGCGAGCAGCCGAGGTCAGAGCCCCTGACACACACTCATACACAGTTCAACCCGGGAAGCACACACATGTTCACGCCCGGCCACAACCCGAGAGGCACTGCACACATGCGGTGGGCAACAGTTGGGGCAGGCAGGCACCCCAGCGTTGTTCTAACTCACCAAATGTGGCCCCCTCCCAACTTACAACCCCTCCCAGTGTGTCCCCAGGGAACATACATCACCACAGGTCTACTAAGAAGTAACACGGGAAGAATGCAGTCCTGGATCCATAGCCGAGGCCTTCACGGACCCTGTTCATCCCCAGGGAATAGGGGTGACTCCTAGTAAGGGCCCCACTGTCTTCGCTAAGTCAATAATCTGGCTTGTCCATAGGTCTCTCTTAATTGGGTTCTGTTTCCAGCCTAATTTTTCTATCACGCTTATGGTGATCTTCCAAAAAACACCACCACCACATCAGCGGGGACATTTTGGTTTGCAAGTGACAGAACCCCAAAACAAATAGTAGCCTTGGGCCCAAAGGTGTTCGACACATGTAACTGATAAGTTCAAAGGTAAATTTTAGCTGTGATCACAATTGGTTCCAGGTGTCCCAACAATGGTATCAGACGTGTATCTGTTCTCTCCACCCTGCTTTCTTCTGTTTGCATCATTCTTGAAAATTCCCAGGTGGTGGCAAGGACAACACCCACAGCTCTAGGCTTATATCCTGCCACCCAACCCCAAAGAAGAGAACCTCAATTCTTTCCTAGTAGTTCTAAGCAAGCCCCCAAAAGACTATTTTTGAACTCATTTTGGCTTAGTGTCACATCAGTGAACCAATCCAGTTGGTCATGCCGGGAGAGAGAAAATATGTTCAGCTACCCAGTAGCCATTTCCTTTTCTTTGGATACAAGCACCCTATTTCATCAGGGGGACTCACTGCACCCCATGGGTGCCATCATGCTGGACCTGTGAACCCAAGTGCCCAGCTCCCTCCATGCACAGTGAGCAGATTTCCAGCTGGGCCTTTTGTGCTCCTTGGGTTTGCAGTAAGGTTCAATGATGCAGACACAAACATGGCTGTAGCATCTTACTCCTGGGGATAATACCCTAATGAGAATGGGGTCTGTGACTAAGACCCTGGAGGTGTCCCAGTTCTGGTTCTTCCTATCATGTTTCCCCATATCCTTGTAACACTCTAAGTTAGTTGAAGGACAGTTCCATCACTTGCAACCAAAGATCTCTAACAGCCTCACCAGGGTCACTCTGGGTGTATATGTATGCAGCGCGTGCAAACCCAGCCCCATCAAAACCACGTGGACTGAGACAGGAGGTTCCCCAAAGTAAACATGGGGTGATTTTTGTACATACTAGGCAGACATCCCAACACAACCAGTTGAAATCCTTTAGGGACATCCCTGCCTTTTAGGTGGGGCCCCACATCCTTAACATGGCTTTCAAAGCCCTACGTGGTGCTCATAGACTTGGCTCCAGTCGTTCCCTTCACCCACCCATCATCACCCACCCCACCCCAAGTTATCCTAAACCACCAGAGGCCCTAGACCATCCATCTGGCTCCTCTATCCAGGTACTTCTGGTTCTGTCTCCTGGAGGGAACCAATTCTGAGACTTTTGTGGCCAAGAGGACTCCCTGCTTGGTGTTGTCCTCCAGCCCCAGTCCCTCAGCATTCGCAGCCCACTAGCTCTAGAATCATGTCTGCGACAGTGCTGATTACACTGGGGCTTACCTGTTCCCATTTCTGTCTCCCTACCAGACTGAGCTCCAAACAGGCAGGGGTCCTGACTCCATTTGGGTCCCCAGCTCCCACCATAGAGATGAACTCCCTAAGTAAGAGCTTTAAGGTAAACTGGACTATAGCCAACCAGTTCCCTGGGTGCCCACCTAACCCACGGGGGGAGCTTGGTGGGAGGTCTTGACCCACTTGCAGGTGGAGTGCTCTAGGGACCTATTGGTCCAACTGGTCCCCACTCGCCCTTGTACACCTGCTCAGGGCTAGGCTTTGACCAACTGACACCTAACTGCCCTCCCACCAAAACGGAAGGGCAAATGAACCTCAGGCCCCAACACTACTCATTATAGGTAGGATCCGGCTTCATCTTCAGCTGGCTTCCTTGCTACCATGCAATAGCTGCTCACCAGCTGGAAGACCTTGGGCATGGCCCTCTCTGGTTCCTCTTGTTAACAGAAGCAGCAGCACATGCTCCACATACCATCAAGAGCTGGGCCACCACCACAGGGGCCCCTTTCACTAAGTCAGTGCTTACAGCCTTCTGGCTGCCCTTGAGACAGCCGTCAGCTTGGCACCCAGCACCCAATCCTCTAATTGGCAAGGGTCCTGTCAGTGACACAGGGGCAAAGGGAGGTGATTGGCTGTTTTCATGGATTCTCACAGTTGCCCTGTGAAGTGATGGGTATCACACCCATCTTTCTCAACAAGGGAAGGGCCTATGCAAAGCCAGCTTGAAAAGTGGCCCGGCTGAGACTTGAACCCAGAACTGCCCAACTACAAACCTCATGAGGTCCCTGTGGCATTGGAGCCAAGCCCAAAGGCAAGGAACAAACCCTTACTGTGGTTACAGAGCATCCTTGGAGGGCTGGGGGCATTGGGAGACTATGGAGTAGCAACAGGTTTATGAAGTCTAAGACACACTTGTCAATAGACTGTCATCTCCTTTGCATAGGTGGAAGGCTACGGGATGCTCCCCCAATTCCTCTGTCTCCAGGTGGATAAGTCTCTTCTAAAACCTAGCTCAACTTTCCAGAGAACCCCTGATGCCTTCATAGCTGGTCCCCACCCACCCTTGCCACAACCTAACTTCCAGCATCACCACTGTCTCATCTCTGCCTAGCCACATTTCCTGCTTCCAGGGCAGAGGGATGGCTTAATTCACTGGCCCTGGGCGGAGCACACAACAGGTGTCCAGGGGAGACAGAGTGAGCAGATGTTTCTAACAGCAGCTTCTACCTTGCTCCCCAGGCTGCTCCAAGCCCATAACCAGTCTCCAGGCCACCCTGGCCTTGGAGGGGATCCTGCCAGCTAAGTCTGCCTCCCCAAGGCAGAGCCAGACTCACGCCCTAGTGGGGACCCAGGCTTCTTCCCTCAGGCCTCTCATCCTATTTAGGAAGCTGAGAAACCCACCAGGTGAGCCCAGAGGCCACCAAAGCCTGGCTGCCCGGAGAGGCTATGCCGAGATCAGCCAGGGGGGAAGGGTCCAGGGCATGTTGGAAAAGCAGCCCCCACCAAGCCCACCTCTGATCCCTTCCCACTTCCAGCAGGGTGAGGAAAGCAGGAAGACCCCTGGAACACCAGGAGCAAGAAAGAGGCAGGCAGGGCGGCTGGCCAGGTATGTGCTCGACTGTATTCACTCAGAGACACGTGGCAGCTTACATTGGACAAAATGAGTAATAAAAATTGGCTTTAAATACGGAAAAACCAGGGCCCTGTAATCCCATGCTACCCTAACACTGGGACCAGGATGGCCATCACAATCTGGGAAGGACCAGAACTGGGGCCTGGGGTATAGGCACACACACACCTCGACCTACCCCCTTCATGCACACGTTCAATCTCTCTCTCTCTCTCACACATACATACCACAGGCACACACAGGGAGGGATGGATTATTGCTGGGCACACGTGTCTATTGTTAAGAGGGGAGTCTGGAATGTTTGAGAGTTGGCCAGGGACAACCTCCTCCCCCCTTCCCATGGCCCGGGCCGGGGTGTTTCTATAAGAGGTGTCTTTAGGACAGGGCCCAGCACGTGGGACAAGGCGCCCTGGGAGCTGCAAGGCAGAGGCAGACCCATCTGGGGCAGCCTGGGCAGTGGGCTGATGGGTCCCACGGCCAGCCTAGTCTCTGGTCACACTTCGGCACAGGCGTAGGGGATACAGAGGCCCCAGATCCAGCTTTGACAAGTGCTGAGAAGGGACAACATTGGACCCCAGAGGTGGTGGCCTGAGCCTGGGGCAGCAGAGGCAGGCAGGAGTCTCACTCGGAGGTCGGCGGTGGCGAGCACAGTGCTGGGGGCTCAAGGGCCTTGGCCTGTCCACGCTGGGCCCAAGGAGCCCTGAGTTTGGCAGTGGCCCCTCTGCCAGCTCCAAGGTGGGTCTTAAGAATGGTTTGGTTGCTATATACATTCGTACAAATACATAAATACAGAAAGCCCCGAGCTCCACAGACAAGAGCTGAAGGGACGCACCTTTGTCCCAGGGACAGCCCAGGCCTTGCCAAACTCAGCCAGACAGGGACTGAGGGGCAGAGGACGCTGCGGAGAGCTCCGCTGTGTTCCCCAGGCCACAACTTGCGTGGACAATGGGGAAGACCACTGTGCAAAACTGTAAACAGTGCTTGGAGTAGCTGCTACCGCCAACCACCGGTGAGGGCCTCAGGCTGGGGGCTAGAGGCGGGTGGGGAGCTCGAGGCGGGTGGGGAGCTCTTCCTCACTGTCGCTGCAGTTTCCACAGCAATCCTGGAGGGATGGGGAAGACACGGAGGGAAAGAGGCAGAGCAAGTGCCATTAGCCACTGGTGCCATCACCCAGGCTGCGGCCCTGCCAGGAGCTGCCCGGAGCCACGCTCTGGGCTGTGGGATCCCCATGAGGGGCCTGGAGCAGCAGCTCAGGCCAGACATGGGTGGACATCAGTGCAGAGGCTACTGGCAGCAGGCTGGAGTAAGAGGGTCCAGGGGGATCTCAGGCTTTGCCAGAATAAGGTCCCATCCAGACCCTCTCCCTCTGGAGATGGTGGAGGCAGAACATGGGGAGACAGATGGATAAGCAAAGCTAGCAGCTTGAAGGTGCCAGGGTGCAGGAAATGAAGTAGTTGGGGGGGGGGGAGCGGGCACCAGACTTCTTTCGCCCACATCTTGCCTCTGCCATGGAAGGGCTGCCCGTGGCTCCCCGAGGCTGGGCAGCAAGGCCAACCCATGGGGAGCCCACACTGCTCACCTCTGGAAAGAGAAAAGAGGCCGTGAGCCCAGCCAGGGGTAGGGGACAGGCGGGAATGAGGCCAGAGACCCTGGGCACACCTGGCATGGCTGGAAGATGCCCACTCCCAGCACATGCGGGCACCAGCTCTGCCTCCCACCCACCGTCCCCTGGAGCCAGGTTAGGAGCGGAGATAGGACACCATTGGGGGTTACCTGGCGGCTGAAGAGCCTCTGCAGCAGTCCCTTCTTAGGGGGTGCAGGTGGCTGACCCTTCCAGTCCAGGTCTGGGGGAACCGAGCCATCTAGCCCAAAGACATTCAGCTCCTGGAAGCACTCGGTCTCCACCATCTGCCGAAGCACAGGCAGCTGTGAGAGCTGCCTCTGGGGCTGCTCCTCTGGAGCCCATTACACCAGCTGGGCAGGTCCTTACCTCATTCTGCCAGGGGATGGGCACACTGCCCGTGGCAAACTTCTGGTAGAAGTCCTGGTCAGTGGGTTCCAGCTCCACACCCTTAACTGTGGAAAACTGTTCAATGTCCAGAACATCCTTGCAGTAAATGGCCTGGGGCTGGTGGGGACAGAAAGAGCAGTCAGACAGGAGCAACACACACACACACCAGCATGCACACACAGCATGCCTGCCCACGCATGCGGGCAGCTCAGCCCTGGAAAATAACTCCAGCCTTGGCCTGGCCGTGCCCAGACCCTTGCAGCTCTCTGATTTAGAGTCAAAAACTAGGTACCCCATGCACTTCCTAAACATGGCAGTCCCTCCTTTTTGAGGTTATTTCCCCTTTGTAAACCAGGGATCATTACTAATCCTCATTGCTTCTTTTTTTTTTTTTTCTTTTAAGATTTTATTTATTTATTCATGAGAGACACAGAGAGAGAGAGGCAGACACAGGCAGAGGGAGAAGCAGGCTCCATGCAGGAAGCCTCATGTGGGACTCGATCCCAGAACTCTGGGATCACACCCTGAGCCAAAGACAGATGCTCAACCACTAAGCCACCCAGGCGTCCCACTCTCATTGCTTCTGACTGATGAGGCTGCGTCAAGGCCATGCCTTTCCTATCCAATAGTAGCTGACCTGCTGCAGTCAACTAGCCCCCACAGTGCTTTGGGGCATCAGTGACAGGTACCCCCTCCACCCACACATGGCTGTCTGGGGTTGCAACTGCTGAGGTGCGTGCAGGCACAATCTTAGCTGGTTGTTTCAGCTGAACATCCCCATGCAGGAACTGGAGCTGACAGGTCCTCTGTCCCAGGATGCCCAATGGCCTGCTCCATCTCCTCAAGCTTCATGGCCAATCAGAGGATTAGAATAGTCCTCCTAACCCCCCACACTCCTGGGGCTTCTGCTGGGAGCCTACTTCACTCCAGAAGGCCAGTGTCTTTTTCTATCTTCACACTGTTTTCTAAATCCTACTATTAAGGATGTCAATTAAAACAACATCATAATGTAAGATGGTACAGCTGCTTTGGAAAACAATCTGGCATTTCCCCAAAAGGTTAAAAGTTATTACCCAGCAATTCCAATCCTAGGTATATATCCAAGAGAAATGAAAACATTATGTCCCCACCAAATCTTGCATGTCAATGTTCATTGAATTATTCGTAATAGCCCAAAGTGAAAACAACCCCGATGTCCATCAACTGATGATAAACAAAATGTGGCATATTCATACAATGGAATATTATTCAAAAAAAGGAACAAAGTAAGGGTGCCTGGGTGGCTCGGTCAATTCAGCATCTGCTCAGGTCATGATCCTGGGATTGAGCCCCATGTCAGGCTCCCTGCTCAGCAGGGAGTCTCCTTCTCCCTTTCCCTTTGCCCCTCCCCCCTGCTCATGCTCTCTCTTAAATAAATACATAAAATCTTTTTTGTTTTTTGAAGAATTTATTTATTTATTCATGAGAGACACACAAAGAGAGAGAGACAGGCAGAGACACAGGCAGAGGGAGAAGCAGGCTCCACACAGGGAGCCTGACGTGGGACTCGATCCCGGGTCTCCAAGATCACTCCCTGGGCTGAAGGCAGGAGCTAAACCGCTGAGCCACCCGGGCTGCCCAATAAAATCTTTTTCTAAAAAGGGGGTTGTGGGGAGGGGGATCCCTGGGTGGCTCAGCCGTTTAGCGCCTGCCTTCGGGGCAGGGCGTGATCCTGGAGTCCCGAGATGGGAGTCCCACATCAGGCTCCCTGCATGGAGCCTGCTTCTCCCTCTGCCTGTGTCTCTGCCTCTCTCTCTCTCATGAACAAATAAATAAAATCTTTAAAATAATAATAATAAATAAATAAATAAATAAATAAATAAATAAATAAAAGGGGGTGGGCTCCTGGGTGTCTCAGTCAGTTAAGCATCTGCCTTCGGCTCAGGTCATGATCTCAGGGTCCTGGGATAGAGCCCCACATGGGGCTTCCTGCTTAATGGGGAGTCTGCTTCTCCCTCTGCCTCTCCCTCCTCTGCTTGTGCTCTGTCAGTCTCTTTCTCTCTCAAATAAATAAAATCTTTAAAAAAATTTTTTTAGGGATCCCTGGGTGGCGCAGCAGTTTAGCACCTGCCTTTGCCTCAGGGCGCGATCCTGGAGACCCAGGATCGAATCCCACGTCGGGCTCCCGGTGCATGGAGCCTGCTTCTCCCACTGCCTATGTCTCTGCCTCTCTCTCTCTATCTCTCTGTGACTGCCATAAATAAATAAATAAATAAATAAATAAATAAATAAATAAATAAATAAATTTAAAAAATTTAATTAAAAAAAGGGACAAAGTACTAATACAAGCCTATGATACTGATAAACCTTGAAAATATTACACTAAGTGAAAGAAGTCAGTCACAAAGGACCACATATCGTATAACACCACTTGCATGAAATGTCCAGAACAGACAAATATATAGAGAAAGAAAGTAGATTCATGATTGCCAGGGCCACAAAGAGAGGAAAATGGGGAATGAGTGCTAATAGACCCAGGGTTTTTGTTGGGTGGGTGGAGAGAGGTGATGTGAATGTTCTAAAATTGATTATGGTGATGGTTGCACAAATCTGAATATGCCAAAAGTCATTTAATTACAGACTTTGAGTGAGTGAATCATATAGTATATGCATTAAATCTCAACAAAACCATTAAAAATAAAAATATCATCATCAAACTTGCTTCTCATCTGTTGCTTCTAAAAAGTTAAACTCCAGGGCACTAATTTCTAGCTTTGAATAAAAGACTCTGGGGTGGTGGGATGATTTCAATGTTAAATGAGATGACGTGCACTGGAAGTAGTAACCCTGATGGCTGGGCAGGCCCCAAGCAGGCTGCTCTCAGTTCAATCACTCACAGCAAAGTCCACACCCCAGGGTGCTGGTGAGGCCTACAAGACACAGTCCTTCACAAGCAGTGGCTCCCTAGCTGTCCTCTTGCTTCTATTCGCCACCTCTGGGCCGGCCCCCACAGCTTGCAGGCCTGCTCTACAGTCCCCAGAGGTCCTCTGTCACAGTTAGAATAAAACCCTGTGCCTCCCTCAGCCTATGCTCATTATGGCCACACTGGCCTCCTTGCTATTCTATTGCTAGAGGCTTCTCCTTCTCCCTGGAATGCTCTCACCCTAAAGCTCTGCATGGCGCTCTCCTTCATATATTTTAGGCTTCTGCCTAACCATCAGGTCCTCAGAGACCACCTTGGCTAAAAATACCCCCCCCCCTTATTCCTTATCTCCCTCTTAGCTGGGTTTATTGTTTTCATATTATCTGATATTCTTTCTGTCCTAGTGCTTTATTTCACCATGCTCCCCACCACAACAGGAAGGCAGGACCGGGTTATGGTGACCTCTTTATCTCTGAGGCCTGGCACTTATGGGCACTCAGATATTGGCTGAGTGAATAAACAGTTCCTGTGTGGCTGCCAGCCATCAGTCCAGTCTGCCCATTACCTTCCTGCCTCCCCAGAGGTCCTGGTGAACTGTCAATCTCAGGACCCAGTCCCCTTACATATGGGAGGGAGGCAGGCACAGAACTTCATCTTGGCCAATCACAACCTTCCCTGTGATTTCACACAAAGCAGCCTGAATTCAGGTTGAAGGGGAGCCAAGAGATGAAGTCCTGGCAACATCACTCAAAACCCCGATGTTGGTCCTACTCTAGGATCTTCTGGCCCAATGAATCAATAAGCTCCATGTTGGACACAAGTTTTAGCCGGGTTCATGCCACCTGGAATATGATGACTCGAGGATGTTTCTGCCCGCAGAGACACTCAGTAAGTGGGTTGAGACTCCACAAGGGTGAGGTCAGCACTACCAGGTACGGTGGGCGACCAGAATTCAGTCAGCCTAATAACTCCTTAGCCCTGCTGGCAACAGCATTCTTTAGGAGACTGACCTCCCCCTGCCCGCTGCCCCAGCAGCACTTTAGGTGGGCAAGTGATCCAAGTGTGGCCCCTGAGGGCCTCTGAGCCATCAGTGACAATAAGCACTAGCCTTAGGACTTTTTTTTTTCTCTCCCCGTTTAGGACCTCTTTTGAAATTATTGGGCAGGACGTACACCGTGTCTCCCGGGCTGGCCGAGGAAGGGAGACCTGAAATGCTGGATTCAGGATGAATGCACATTTTCAGGATGTGGACCTGAAATGCTGGATTCACCACTACCATCCCCTAGAGAGTAGATTCACCACTACCATCCCCTAGAGAGAGCAGCCAGGAAGTAAAGACTGCATCCTGGCCAGTAGAGTGGGGAGGGAGAGGAAGAGGGAATTCCTGCAATGTAGCTGGAGCCCCAGATCCAGGTATGCCAAAAGCGACACCTATTCTGAGGCCTTCCATCTGCCTGAGTCTGGTGAGTTATGTTCTATTGGCGAAGCCATCTGAGTTGGGTTTTCTGACACTTGCACTGAAGGTGTCTAGACCTCTCCTCCAAGAGCCCCACCCTGATCAGGAGTGAAAAGCACTCACGTCGGGCTTGAATGGTGGCTCCAGCATGCCGGCTCCCAGCCGCTTGAAGTTCAGCTTCTTGAAGAGGGGGTGTTCCTTTACCTCCCGGGCACCACCTCCACGACACCCTAGGCGCTCAGCAGGATCCTTGCACAGGAGCTGCACCAGGGCAGGGGCAGTCAGGGTGGCCTGGGAGCAGTGCCCGCTACCCCTCAACCCCAGGCCTGGCCACTCAGCCTCCTGCTGGCTGCCTTACCTGGGAGCAGAGCGAGCGGGCCTGCGGGGAAAAGCGTTCCGAGTATTCCTCAGGCACCTCCTTCACCAGCCTCTCCACCTCCTCTCGCTTGATTTTCTTTTTCCTCTGCTGGAAGGGTGACTGCCCTGCGATCATCTCATACAGGAGGCAGCCTAGCGCCCACCAGTCTGGGCTAAATGTGTACCGTTCGTTCTTCACCACCTCCGGAGCTGGGCAGAATGAAATGGGAGTGAGGGCTGGGCAGGAGGCAGGAACCAAGCCCTGGGGCCCTGGGAATGCCCAACACACTTCAAATGGGGTATCAGCTCAAACAGCTGCTTGCCAGCAGGCACTCTAAACAGCCTGGTAGGGACTTCAGTGCATAGGACAGCACATGCCCCATCAAAGGGAGCCCGTGTGGCTCTGCAGGAGGCCAGGTCTTCTGATTTTTCAAAAGAAGTCAGAAGTTTGTATTTTATAATGTGAAGCTGTCTGGCCTATCAAATGTTGGCAACTCATTCCAATGGTTTTAAAAACAATTTGATTGAAGTACAAATGTAGGCCACATTAGGCCTGTGTGGTTACCAGTCTGCAACCTCTGGATTTAATATAGAAAGAAAGAAACTCATCTGCTGTGTGCCTACTGCCTGCCAGTGGGCTCATGGGGGTTTTTGCCTCTCCTCCCTCTTTTCATCTTCAGGCAACCCTGGGAGTCAGTATAAGTGCTTTATAGTTGGGCAAAGTGAGGCTAGGAGCAGCAGTATATGGCCCACAGTCACAGAACAAACAACAGGTAGGCCCTGGGTGACTGGGGCTCTGTCTGCTGTGTCACATAGTCTCCAAGGGGAATATGAGGGCACTTCCTCTCTGAACCTGGGCAGGTCAGAGGAGGGCAGGACTGAGAAGATAAGATCAGCTCCTTCTCCTCTTCCTCTGGTAGCAACCTGCAAGACCAGCCAATAGGAAGAGCTCAGTATTTGGTGAGTGTGTATTCGCAGGTGTGTGGGGTCCTGGCTGAGTCTTGGTCCTAATTTATAAACTAGAGTTATCATCTCTTTCTACTCCCTGAGACACAGAGGTGGAGGGGTCCAAAGGGCAAAGAAGTAAGGATGGAGGGAGACTCACCCATGTAGCCCACAGTGCCCACACGACCCTTGATGGTCTGGCCCTCTGGCACATGCACAGCCAGCCCCAGGTCAGAGATTCGGATATGACCTGAATGTAGGTGGAGCAGGGGGGGGCCCATTAGACAGGTGGGCCAGACCCTTTCCTACTCCACTGCATCCCACCTCTGTGACCCCCTCACCCACCATGGTCATCCAGTAGGATGTTCTCTGGCTTCAGGTCCCTGTGGGGAGAGAGGGGCAGGGTCAGATGTTCAAAATGCAGAGGAGCCAGACAGGACGGTACCACCTCCTAGCTCACTTGTCTTCTGGAATGGGAAGTGCAGCAAGGTGCAGAAGCCATTTATCATCAGGGTGAGGGACAGCTCTGCCCTCGCTCACCACAGCCCCGACTTGAGGGAGGCAGCCTGGGGATCTGTCCAGCTAGGACCCATCCTGCAAGTCCCCAGGCAAGTGGAGAGCAGGTCCTTGGGAAGGCAGCACCAGGAGCTTTGCTCACCACTAGTGCTGAGGTGACTGACTTTGGTGGCTAACTCTACGTTTCCTGTCAAAGGGGCTACTCATCTGTCCTCTCATGGGGCTGTTACTGGCAGTGATTTCATCTGAACATCCCAACAATGCACAGAGCTCTCTGCTGCCAAGCCCTCCATGCCAGGCTCTGTGCACTGCACTGCATCATCCCATTTGGTCCCTAAAACCAGCTACAAGGCAGGAATTACAGTCTCTGCTTCCCAGAAAAGGAAACAATGTAGGGAGCAGGAAGCTGACTGGCAGAGAAGGGTGACAACACTAGCATTCCCGTGAGTGAGCCAGACCCAGAAGCTCTCAAGTCCGCCTGGCTAAGGGCGCCCCAAGCCAGTGCGCAACAGGGCTCAAACTGGCTTATGCCTGCCATGACAGCCCCAGCCCACTAGCATCCTTTCATAGCCTCCACCCGTGCCCAGCCACAGACTCCCACAGGGAGGGCCAAAGCCCAGAACCTGTACACGATGCGTTCCCGGTGTAGGTCCTCCAAGCCACAGCAGATCTCCGCGGCATAGAAGACAGCTCGAGGCTCGGGGAAGCCGGCCTGGCCCATGTGGTAGATGTGGAACTTGAGGTCGCCTCCATTCATTAGCGTCAGCACCAGGCACAGCGCATCCTTGGTCTCATAGGCATAGGCCAAGCTCACCTGTGGCCGAGGGGACCCGAGCCCTCAAGCAGGGGCCAGGGGCCACCTGATGGCAAGGCTGGCACCAGCCACCCAAAAAATCCTTCTCAGTGCCACTCCTTGGGGTCCCACCTGCTCCCCAGGCCTGATGTCAATAGCCCAAGCCTGCCCTTCCTAAGTATTTCCAAGGGCAGGAAGACATCTGGCCTGGTGAGCGGGGAGGGCAGGGCAAGTGCATGGCCAGGGGAAAGGGAGGGGTCTCCTCTCTGTACTTACTACAAACCTACTGTTCACTTTCTCCAGGATCTGTTTTTCATTGAGTGCCATGGCCTCCCCTTTCCGCTTCTTGATCCGCTTCTTTTCCAGCTTCTTGCAAGCGTACATCTTGCCTGTTGCCCGCACCTGGCAGGCACACACCTGGAACCAAGGCAGATGGGCAAATAGGGACAACTGTGCCCTTCCTGGGGCCACAAGGGTTTGGGGACAGGGGTTGGTCCAAGGCCCACCGTACCCCACATTACCACTCCATCAGAGACTCTGGCGTGGCCACTTACCTCACCAAAGCCACCTTTGCCCAGGACTCGGTACTGCCTGAAGGTGTTTTTGGTCACTGGCTGCCTGCGGGCATGGGATTTCAGAGCAAACACTGGCTGAGCAGGGCCCCAAGGCCTGTGAGAGTCCTAGAAACTCCCAGCCTTCAGGGAGCTCACCTTTCCAGCCACTTCCACTGTAGGAAACGGTTGAAGTAGATGCTGTCGAGGTAGTCGGCAAAAGGAGCCATGCTCAGGTACTCATGGGTCAGCCTGTTGAGAGGTTCCAGCCCACTGGTCAGCCCCTGACACCTCAAGTTCTCAGCCTGATGGGCCAGACCCCCTGCTATGTGCACGCTTGGCCTGAAAGGCAGCATCATGAGCCAACCCTCTGGCTAACTCAAAGAGAAGGGAGGCATGCACCCATACAGAAGCTGAAGATGCTACAGAGAGGGAAGGCCACCTGCCCAAGCTCACACAGTGCATGCAAGGCTAGGGTGAGAGGCTGAGCTCCCTCACCAGCTGCTGAACTGTTCGCAGCCTTCCAGGCCCACAGAAGCCCCCTCCTCAGGATACAACTCCAGGCCTGTGGGCAGGGAGAGGCTTACCGGCTGAGCTCCTGGAAGAGGTCTTTGCAGGGCCCCTGCTCCAGCCGCTGGGAGCAATTAGTCACCAGCTGCCGGGGGACCTCAGGAATGAGGTCAGGACCCTAAGGACAGGCAACAAATAGGTTAGTGCAGGGGGTCCTGTGGCCAGCTGCCCACTCCCAGGGCAAAGAAAGCCAGTATCTTGGGCCTGTGGTGCACCAGCCTGCCCAGATGCTGAACTCAGTTCTACTGCTACCCTTGAGGCAGGGTGAAGCGGAGCCACCGGCTCTGGCCCACCCTCCTGGGCTCCGTGCCCCTGGTCTGCCAGGTGAACCTGGTGCAACTCCAGGGCACTCTCTGCCCAGGCTGCAGTCATTCCTCTCTCCATCACTGAGCTCTGCCCACTGGTATCATCCTTCCATCGCTGCTCACTCACCGTGTGGCTCAGAAAATTCTGCATTAGCTGTCGCCCACAGGCCTTCCGCTTCTCATCAGGGGTCACTTCATACTCAGCCTGCAGGGGGGAGGCAGAAAAGCTTGGGGTCTGGGTGTATCAACGGTGTGAGGAGATGGAGAGCACTTGATCTGGGGACCTCTGCCTCCCGCTCAGGGCCAGGCCAGGATGGGCCGCACTCACCACTCCATCCAGGAAGGCAATGCAGCGGGTCAGCTCAGGCCTTGTTGCACAGAACTCTCGGAACAGCAGGCGCCCAATGGGCTGCCGCTCACACAGGCTATGGTAGTCACGTTCTGCAAGCAAGCGTAGGAGCTACTGGGTTCCCAGACCTGGAGACTGCCAGCGGGCCACTCCTATCCATACCACCCAGGTCCTGGGCCCCAACAGCAGCTCCTAGCCCTGTAGTATGGAAGCCATTATCTCCTTTAGAGCCCTCACTACAACACTGAGATGGGCATTACTCTTATTTCCATCAGACCTTGGGACTGAGGCCCAGAAAAGCTAAGTAATTCGCTCAAGGTCACACGGCCAGGAGTATGGCTCCAGAGGTAGGCCCTTACCTCCCCTGCTATCTCCCGGTTCACACCACCTACATACGTGACAGTGCAGGGCTTGGGTGTGGTTTGTGAGGTTCCGGCCCGGCCCAGGCTAGGCCCAAACCTGCTGCCTGCCTGGCGAAAGTGCAGGAGGAAGCTGTGGCTTCCGGCGAGCTCAAGGCTAGGCCTCCTTCCAGGCGGTGGAAGCAGCCACGGTATACTCCTTGCCCACATGCAGGCCATCAGAGGGCTTGAGACAACCCTGGGTGCTGCACAAACCTGGGGCCTCAACCAAGATAAGCAGGAGCTGGGGTCCCAGCCCCTCTGGTCAAGGCTTTGCTGCCCATCCACCCCCACCTTACACTCACCCCACACCAGGCTGGGCTGTGCTAAGCACAGGCTTGGGGCTCCTAATACATCAATCTGTGGGTTGGCTCTAGCCTCCCTTGTGCTCTCTACCCCTCAAACCCTAGGCCGGGCCCTCCTTTCCTCTGCTTCTCTCAGACTGCCCCAAATATGTAGCTGCCCTGCTCCTCATCCACTCCCTCCCTCAACCCCCACCCCCATTGTCTGCACTGTGCTCTCCACCCATCTCAAGCCCAGGAACTGAAACTGGGTTGGGTGGTGCAGCCTCAATCTTCCTGCTCCCAGGACCCTCCACCATGCCCCTCTGCCCCAGGGGTGAGGTCTGAGGAGAGGCCCTCCAGCACCTCCAAGTCTCTACCCAGGCCTCACCGAGGCTGAGCCGCAGCTCTTCACACTGGCTGATGTGGGGGAACTGTAGCATCTGTCGCCATTTCTTGCTTTTGCCTTTGCGATTCCCACCACCACCTACGGGAACAAAGGGGCACTGGGTCTCCAGTCCCACAGCCACCGCGCTTCCCCTCAAGCACTCAGTGTACCCAGAGGCCTTCTGGGCTCAGCCCAGGCCCAGGCCCAGCCCACTCCAAGAGGCACCACAGGTCTCCATTCTGCATGCTTCAGCATGCCCTCGCTGGGCTCTGGGACACCCAAGGTACCCTGGGCCTCCTGCTGGGGGCTCCTGAGCTACAAGATCCAAGAGGGGTGGTGAAGACAAGGCCACCAGGCCGGAGGAGGGGGGTGATGTGAATGGAGGGGGGCACGGGGTTCCAGGAAGCCTTGGCTGCTTCCTACCAGGTAAGGGTTTCTCAGGTATAGAAAGTAGAGGACATGACAGTGATAGGAACTCTGTAAGTCAAGGCACAGAAGGAAGAGATTCCAGGACATGTGCAACATGCCTGAGAGACACCAGAAGCAGAGGGCAGCCTATGTCCCTAAGGAAGCTTCAAGCCCCTATTACCTAGCCCTGCATCAGAGCTACCAGAGACTCAGACAATATGGTGGCAAGAGGGCAGGCATTTGGGATGCCACTTCAGTACACAAGGGCTTCCATGGCCTAGATACCTGCCTTATTTTACCTAGCTGACTCCCTCTCAGTAGCTGCTGAGACCAGAGTAGCACCTCAGGTGCTTAGAGAGCCAGATAGGTATGGTATATGTGAGCCAGATGGGAGGCAACAGGGAGTGGAGGGGAGTGTGGTGAACTGGGCCATATCCACCCCTTCCAATAGGGGCAGCTGCAGCTTTGCTGTGGCCAGGCAGGAATGCAGGCTCAGTTTGGCCAGCCGGGATCTGGACTGTTGTATGAAATACTGGGTCGTATTTTTTGTAAAAACCCACTGTAGCCAAGTGAATTAAATATGTTAGAGAGCTAGCCAGATGTGGCCCATGAGCCAGGAGGTTGAAAATGGAAAGGCCTGAGTCTTAGAGCCCTACAGACAGAGGTTTGAATCTCCAATTCACACTTTAGGCCCATCTAGGAGCTCAATTTCTTCACAGGTACTAGGGATCCAAAGCCACCTCCAGAGGTGCTGTCAGAGTACCTGGGAGAGTCTGTGCCTAGTGCTTAGCAGGGCTGTGGCAAGAGTCGGGCCTCAGCTCCAACAAGTCATGGCAACCTCAGGCAGCCACTTCCCCTTGCCTGGCCTCAGTTTCCCTGCTGCTTCCCCAGCCTTGTTTAGATCTGGCCCAGCTGAAAGCAAGTGGCACAGGGGAAGGGGCTGCTCCAGGGAGGGGGCAGAGCTGAGTCCCTCCAGGGCTTCTGTGACCTAAGCTGCCTGGAGGAGGAAATGTTGCAGGACACCCATTGGGAAACTTGCTGGCAGCCCTCCTGCAGCCTGCACCCAGCATCCCCCACAGTCATTGCTCCACTGTGAATGAGCAACAGACCCCCACCCCCAAGCCAAGGCAAGGCCTCCCCAGAAGGGGAACTCCCCCCCCCCCTCCGTCACCCACCCCACCACAGATCCCTCACCCAACTCTCCATCCGCTGGCCTCCCCCCACCAGTTACTTCCTCCTCCCCCTCCGCCAGGCCACATCAAGGCAGCAGCAAGAGTCACATGCAAATATCCTGTCCTGGAACTGCCACCAGAGTCAGTGGGGCTTCTCCCCAGCCTAGCCTGGTCCCCTCTCTGTGCCTCTGGGCACCTGGGCAAGGAAAGACGGAACCCCAGCCCCCCAAGCACTGCCCCACTTCATCCTCAGAGCAATGCTGCCGTACCATGCACAACCTTGGGAGAAAACAGAGGCCTTGAAATGAGGAACCAATTTGTCCAAGATCACAAAGCCTGGGGGTGCCAGAGGCAGGATGAAAACCCAGCTCCCTAGGACCACAACCCACACTCCTTCTCCTGCCAAACACACCATGCTGACATCCATTAGGTGTCAAGTAAATACACATACCCAGGGTTCCCAAACCATTAGGGCCTCAGATCCTTTGGGGAGGTGGCAAAGGCCCAGCCAGCCCCAAGCTGTCAGCCAGCTAATGAAGGGGTTCCCATGCAGCCAGCCTAGGGGCCAGGGTTTAGGACTGAGTGACAACAGGGATTTCTCTTAGTTTTCAGGTCCTATCCCCAACCATTCCACAAAAAGGGTTACTCAAATTTAGAGAGAAGAGACTTGTCTAGAAGCCTGCAGGTGGGAGGGGCAGGACCAGGTTGGGTAAGGGCTCTCCAGCGGAGGCATCAGTCCAGGTCTGGCCATACCCCCCTACACCTAACCCATGGCCTGAGGAAGCCTGATGGGAGGTGCTATGCTCTCTGGTCAGGCAAGGCAGTGCTTAGCAGGCCTGAAGCCTGAACTGGCTGTAGCCCTAAGGAGGGAGGCCTGGCCAGGCTCTCCCCACCCCTCCTCCCTAGCTGGCTGGATGACGAGGCAGAACAGAATCGGCAGATGCCCCCAGAGGCTAGGAGGAAGGCCTAGCCCTGAGACTTGATAAGGGACAGGAGATAAGGAAGACTCCGAGCACTGGGGACCCAGCCTGCCATGCCTACTTCCAAGCAGCACCTCGCAGGGGGCAACACACACTGGGCAGGAAGGGGGTATAGATGCTGTGCCATCTGAGGGCTCCACTGGGCTTCCTACACACTATTGGGGGCATCCTGTGTCCTAGGCCTGGGGCAACCACAGTCTCACTGTATGAATTGGGGGCGAGTCCTTAGGCTGGGCCTGTTTCCCACCTGTAAAATGGTGGGAAGAAAAGTGAAGCAGAAAAGTGAAACAGATGACCTGGCCCGGAAGCCCAGGAAAGAGTAGAAATGACCATGTCATGACCTCTCTGCCCTAGAGTTCAAAAAAGAAGGGTCTTGTTCACGGCTGATCCCCAGCACCCTAGACAGGACAGGGCACAGAATGAGCGTTCTGTGATTATGTTACTGAGGTGGACAATGGCAGGCGAGGACCAGGTCTGGTCCTCTGTGTCCCCCAAGACCCTCAGAGAGCAGGTGCCTGGGAACGTTTGCAGTGGGAGCTCTGAGGAACTCAATACACATTCACTAGATTTGCTCCCTCTGCCAGGTCTGCACTTACAGTCCTGCCAGTTCCACATGCTCTCTTCCTTCAAAGCTCAGCTCCCACTTATTTCTGTGCCCATTTGACCCACTAGACGGTGGGCTTCCTGAGGGCAGAAATCATAACCCATTCGCCTTTGTCCCCAGTGTCCTAAGGCACGGAGCAACATATGTGACCAGTAGTTTCCTCAAACGGGGTGGGCTGTGCTACCGCAGTGGCTCCACTCATTCATTCCCCAAACCTTTATCCTGCAGCAACTTTGCGCGGATCCAGTCTGGGCGCCAGGGTCTGGGCCCGAGGCACGTGGGGCAGGCTACCCTTTCTCGGGCATCTTCTCACCTGGGGGAGACCTCAGGCAGGCTCTCCAAGGACCCGGGTCCCACCCTTCCCTCTTCCTTCCTCTCTTCTTCACCGCCTCACGTCCTCCCCCCGCCCCGCTGCGCAGCGAGGGCGGTGGCCAGACCCCCGCCCCTTCCTGGGCCCTGGCACCCTCGGGCAGGTGCGGAGGACTACCGGCCGGAAGGGCTAGCTTCTGCGCGGGGTGCGGGGCGCGCTGCCCTAGGGGAGCTCGCTGCTGGGGCGCCCAGCTGAGCTCCGAGGCCGCGCGCCCGCGTTCCCTGCACCCGGCCGCCCGTTCGGCCGCCTCACCTTCCCGGGCCTTGAGTAGCACCGTGTTCGCTACGATGTTCTCGAGCTCCATGGGCTGCGGCGCCGCGGGGCCCGCCGGGCCGCGCCGCCGGCCGGGAACGCTCGCGGGACCCGGGGCCGGATGGCGATCGGCGCGGCTCCGCTCGGCTGGCAGTGACCGCGCCGCGGCCTCCCCGGCCTCCCCGGCCTCCCCGGCCGCCGCCGCCGCCGCCGCCGCCGCCCGCCGCTCACGCCCCGCCCCCTCCCGGGGGCCACACGGCGCGGGCCCGCCCAGCCCCGCCCTCTGTTTACTTTACGCGGCCAATAACCGGGCGGGCGCTCCCCGCGCCGTCTCCCCATTAGACAGCCTCTTCATTAATCCCCGCCTTCCGAGCCAGGGATTAGCTCAAAGGAGAAGGGAGGAGGGACTTTATACGTCATCTCTTCCTGGTTGGTCTGAGGGGCGTTCAGCCCCTAGGTTCGAATTTCTGGGCCTTCGTAGGATAGCGAACTGCCAATTAGGGCCGAGCCCTCTGCTGGGACAGCAGAGGTAGGTCCTCTGGGTCACGCCCCGGAAGCCGGATGTTTGATTGGGTCAAAGGAGCGTCAGTCATTCTAATCGCTGCACTCTAATTGGGCCATCAGATGAGGGTGTGACCCGGGTCCCTTTGACTATCCTTGGCTTTTCTAAGGTTTGTAGGGATGCACTTGCTATCTTGGGCCTCCTGCTGGCCGGCTGCGAACTGCTTTGAGCCATTTGTCCAGCGGTATTCCTTTGGGTTGGCCCGTTCTGGAGAGTGCACATCGGAAGCGGGTAGAGGTCCAGAGGAGGTGGTTGGCCTCCCCAGCTGCTCCCCGGCCTCCGGCACCCGCCCCGCTCCCCCAGCCGGATGTTGTGATTTCTCTCCACCCACACGGCCTCGCCCGCCCTCGGCTCTGCTGCCTTATAAGGCAGCGTTACCACCCTGAGACCTTTGAGTGAGCTCACACCCATTATACAGGTGGGGAACAGAGAAGTGCCAGAAGTCCAGCGGCTGGCTCCAGGCGGATATCCTACTGTCTCCTCTCCCACCTGACACAACAGAAAACGAAGACTTGCCCAAACTCAGCGAGTAAGAGTAAGGCAGAGCCGGATTCAACTAGGTTTCTCTGATCCCTATTCATTCATTCATCCATCCAAAAATACAGAGCACCTGCTTTGTGCCAGGCATTGAACCAGATGCGGGGCAATACAGTGGTGTCAGCAAGATAGCCGAGCTCTCTGCTTACATGCTAGACGGGTGGTAAAAGTTAGACCCGTAATAATCAAATAGGATGGTCTCAGAGAATGATAAGTGACATTAAGACAAAATACTAAAGTGTGAGGGGGGGAATGGTCTCAGGGTGTGACATTTGAGGAGATCCAATGGCCATATGTGGCTACCATATTGGACAACATAGAGAATGTTTCCATCATCACGGAAAAGAAGTTCTGCCAGATAGCACTAATCTGGAGGAAGGAGTGGCTTCCATTTGTACAAAGGTTCCATGGTGACAGCCTGAATAACTGGGAGAAAAATGATGCCACCAACTGAGGAAAAGTGAAGGATGGTAGGCTGAGTACTTTCTGATCCCCTAAACTTGACTTGAACAGACAGTTTTGCCACTTCTTGAAATATATACCCTAAGTCTCTGCTAGAGAGAAGTGGGATGTTGTGTGTGTATATCCAGACATTTGTGAGCAGGAGCTTGATGGCTTCCTACTTCTCATCCCATAGACCTATACCCCAGCTGTACAAAGACAGAAGCCAGGGCAAGATGGTGCCTTTCTGCTCTAGTCCAAAGTTGCTGGACACCCAGATGTGCAGGGAGAACTGGGGCAGATGTGTAGAAATTGTTGAGAAGGGGGAATGTGTATATATGGGAAAGTTTATTTGCAAACTTCTGTAGATTGAGTCTTAACCATATGCCAGGCTCTGCCCTTTCTTTTTTTTATTATTATTAATTTATTTATTTGAGAGACTGGGTGCAGACGGTGGAAGAGGGAAGGCAGAGAGAGAGGGAGAGAGTCTTAAGCAGACTCCACTGATGAGGACGCTGAGCTGGAACCAGGAGTCTGACACTAAACAAACTGTGCCACCACCACCCAGGTGCCCTCAGGCTCTGCCCTTTCAAATGCATTCCCATTTAGCTATCTCAACAAACTGACCAGGCAGTGTGAGTGCCCCTCCCTTCCTAGAGAGGTGTTGCAATTAAGGATCATAGAGGCTCACAAACTATAGAATAAGCCCAAATGTCCATTGAATGATGAATAATAAAGATGTGGGGTGCCTGGGTAGTTCAGTCAGTTAAGCACCTGACTCTTGATTATGGCTCAGGTCAGGATCTCAGGGTCGTGAGACTGAGCACTGCATCAGACTATGCACTGGGCATGGAGCCTGCATAAGATCCTCTCTCTCTTCTGGGGCACCTGGGTGGCTCCGTTGGTTAAGCATCCAACTCTTGATTTCAGCTCAGGTCATGATCCCAGAGTCCTGGGATCAAGTTCCAAGTCCAGCTTCTGGCTGAGCAGGGGGCCCCCTTGTCTCTCTTTCCCTCTACCCTGCCCCCTACTGGCTTTCTCTCTCTCTCTCTCTCCCTCTCTCTGTCTCTCTCTCAAATAAATAAATCTTTAAGAAAAAAAAATTCTCTCTGTCCTTCTCCTCCTCAGCCCCTCCAACTTTTTCTCTTTCTTCCTCTCTTAGAAAAAAAAAAAAAGGTGATGTACACACAAACACACGATGGAATATTACTCAGCCATCAAAAAGCATGAAATCTTGCCATTTGCAACAACATGGATGGAACTAGAAAATGTTATGCTAAGCAAAATAAGTCAGTCAGAGAAAGACAAACATCATATGATTTCATCATATGTGGAATTTAAGAAGCAAAACAGATCAACAAGGGGAAGAGAAAGAAAAAAACATAAATACAGAGGGAGAGAGGCAAACCATAAGAGACTCCTAATCATAGAAAACAAATTGAGGGTTGCTGGAGGGGAGGGGAGGGTGATGGGCTAAATGGGTGATGGGTATTAAGGAGGGCGCTTGTTGGGATGAGCAATGGGTGTTACACATGAATGATGAATCACTAAATTCTACTCCTAAAATCAATATTATACTATATGTTAAGTAACTTGAATTTTTAAAAAATTTTAAAAAGATTTTGTTTATTCATGAGAGACAGAGAGAGAAGCAGAGACACAGGCAGAGGGAGAAGCAGGCTCCCTGGGGGGAGCCCAATGTGGGACTCGATCCTGGGACCCCGGGATCACACCCCACGCCAAAGACAGATGTCCAACCTCTGAGCCACCCAGGCACCCCATTAACTTGAATTTAAAGAAAAAGGTTCAGTGCTCGCTTCGGCAGCACATATACTAAAATTGGAACGATACAGAGAAGATTAGCATGGCCCCTGCGCAAGGATGACACGCAAATTCGTGAAGCGTTCCATATTTTTAGTGGGCTGCATCTGTGAAGAGGACAATAGTACCGTCATCTGGTTTTGGCTGCACAAAGGCGAGGCTCAGCGATGCCCTAGCTGTGGAACCCATTACAAGCTGGTGCCCCACCAGTTGGCCCACTGAGCCTTTGCACTAATTTACTCAAAATGTGCTGTGAAGTTTCTTCTTTCCAATAAAGACTAGCCATTGCATTGGCTCCTTCTCCCATAAAAAAAAATAGAAAGAAAGAAAGAAAGAAAGAAAGAAAGAAAGAAAGAAAGAAAGAAAGAAAGAAAAAGGTTCATAGAGACTGAGCCTCTGACCCATTGTCATACTAGGGGGTTAGTGACCAAAATGGAATTGAAGGTTTCCTGATGCAAGTTCACTGCTGTTTTTTCCCTTCCAGTCTCTGTGACTAAGGTCATTATTTCCCTACTTTAAGCCACTGACTTACAGAGTGATCGTGAGGGGTTTTGTTTTGTTTTGTTTTGTTTTGTTTTGTTTTGTTTTAGGAACTTCCTGGTAACAATATATGAATTCTTGCCTCAGTTAGGACTTCTGGTTTCAACTAAAACTGGCTCAGGCAAGAAAAAAAAGGGGGGGGCGTTTAACGAATAAATTGGTTCAAGTAACTGAAAAGAAGAGGTGGTAGTTCTGATTTTCTGTGTCTTTGGAGTCCAGGTCTCAAATAGTGTCACTTAAAATTTGTCTTTCCCATCTTCTGACTTTGCTTTTGATCTGTATTGTCTTTATTCTCAGGCAACTTTTCTCTCTGAGATTTAAAGATGGCTGCTAAGAACTTATTAAACTCAACAGCAAAGAAACAAACAATCCAAAATGAAATGGGCAAAAGACATGAACAGAAATTTCACAGAGGAAGACATAGACATGGCCAACAAGCACATGAGAAAATGCTCCGCATCACTGGCCATCAGGGAAATACAAATCAAAACCACAATGAGATACCACCTCACACCAGTGAGAATGATGAAAATTAACAAGACAGGAAACAACAAATGTTGGAGAAGATGTGGAGAAAGGGGAACCCTCTTGCACTGTTGGTGGGAATGTGAACTTGTGCACTCTGGAAAACTGTGTGGAGGTTCCTCAAAGAGTTAAAAATAGACCTGCCCTACGACCCAGCAATTGCACTGCTGGGGATTTACCTGAAAGATACACACGCAGTGAAACGCCGGGACACCTGCACCCCGATGTTTATAGCAGCAATGTCCACAATAGCCAAACTGTGGAAAGAGCTTCGGTGTCCATCGAAAGATGAATGGATAAAGAAGATGTGGTCTATATATACAATGGAATATTACTCAGCCATTAGAAATGACAAATACCCACCATTTGCTTCGACATGGATGGACCTGGAGGGTATTATGCTGAATGAAATAAGTCAATTGGAAAAGGACAAACATTATATGGTCTCATTCATTTGGGGAATATAAAAATTAGTGAAAGGGAATAAAGGGAAAGGAGAGAAAATGAGTGAAAATATTAGTGAGGGTGACAAAACATGAGAGATACCTAACTCTGGGAAATGAACAAGGGGTAGTGGAAGGAGAGGTGGGCGGGGTTGGGGTGACTGGGGGATGGGCACTGAGGGGGGCACGTGGTGGAATGGGCACTGGGTGTTATGTTATATGTTGGCAAATTGAATTCTAATAAAAAATTTTTTAAATAAAATAAAAAATAAATATGGCTGCTAGCAGCCCCATGCTCACTTCTTACTAGTGAGGCAATTTCTAGGGAGGGAGAAAGCCTCTACTCTACCTTGAAGATTCCAGCAAAAATCCTGGGGCTGCCTCTGACTGGTTTGATTTGGGTCAGATGTTCATTTTGAACCAATCATTGAGGACAGAGAGAGACAGTTTCCTGGTTGGCTAGATATGGATCACATTCCTACTCCCACCTCAGCTGAGGGATGGGGTAAGTCATTAGGAATCAATCTATCTGTATTAGTCATCAAATGCTGGGTAACAAAATACTCTAAAACTATGGCCTAAAACAACAACAATCAATTATCATTTCTCATTGTTTCTGAAGTTCAAGAATCAATTATAGCTTCAAAAAAGAAAAAGAAAGAGAAAGAAGGAAAGAAAGAAAGAAAGAAAGAAAGAAAGAAAGAAAGAAAGAAAGAAAGAAAAGAAAGAAAGAAAGAAAGAAAAAGAAAGAAAGAAAAAAAGAGGAATTCAGAAGCAACTTAGTTGTATGGTTCTGGCTTGAGGTCTCCCATGAGGTTGCAGCCAGATGTTGTTTGGGGCTGCAGTGTCTACTTCCAAAGTGGCCCATTCAAACTGATTTTGGTTGTCCACAGGTGATACTAGTTTCTCCTCACATGGGCCTCTCTGTAGGGTTGCTTGAGTGTCCTCACAATATGGCAGCTGGCTTTTCCCAGAGTGAGCAATCCAAGAAACTAAGGCAGAAACTGCAATCCTTTTTGTGACTTGGGCTTCTGTCATACTCTATTGGACGCAAAGAATAGCTCTGACTCTGACTCGATGTGGGAAGACTATACAAAGCATGCATTCCCGGAGGTGAAGATCAACAGGGAACATCTGCCTTCCACAGCACCCCATCCTTCCCTGTTTGTTCTGCTTTTCCTGTGTGTAGGCTTCATTCTCAGGCAGGCTTTCCCCAACAGTGACAAAGATGGCCATCGATCTCTGTAGGCTTGCATTCCTGGTGACACCAGTGAGAAAAAAGTGTCTTTTTCCCAAAAGTTCTGGCCAAAGTCCTAAGGCTGATTCCCACTGGCCAAACATGTATATGCTTATCTCTGAACCAATAGCTGTGGTCTAGAGTTACCATGCTCTGATTGGCCAGAACTAGGTCACACCCCCAGCCCTAGAACTGAGGGTAGAGCTAGAAGCACTAGAGATTCAGAGAGGGTGAAAGAGGAATGGTTCCCAAAGGAATAATCAGGGTGTCCCTACTGAACCAAGGTAAATGGTTTTGGGGCAGGAGAAACAATAATGCCACTTCATGTCCCTCCCTTCATGTCCCTCCCTTGTGCTCCAACTGCACATCTCAGTAGTATCTCTTGGTTTGGCATTTTTCTTTTCTTTTTAAGATTTTATTTATTGATTCATGAGAGACACATAGAGAGAAGCAGAGATACAGACAGAGGGAGAAGCAAGCTCCCTGCAAGGAGCCTGATGTGGGACTCGATCCCAGATCCCAGGATCATGCCCTGAGCCAAAGTCAGACATTCAACCTCTGAGCTACCCAGGAGTCCCTTGGTTTAGCATTATTCTTGTGGGATCATCTACTTTCTTGGCTCCCTTTCTGTGGTAGCTAGAATTCTAAGATGGCCCCAAGGATCTGTGGTGTATGCATACTTTTTCCTAGTTATGCAATCCAACACTAATCTAGATGTTCTATAGAATAATGCTGCAAATGTAATTAAGGTACCAAATAAATTGATCTTCAAATGAGATTATCCTTGGTGGGCCTGACCTATTCAAGTGAACCCTTACATGGAATGGGCTTTTTTCTGGCAAAGGAGATTCAAAGTGTGAGAAGGAGTCAACATGGGAGGAGACTCTCTATTGCTGACTTAGAGGATGGAGGGGGCCACATGGCAAAAATGCAAGCAGCTTCTAGGAGCTGAGGCCAGGCCCTGGCTGACAGCCTGCAAAGAAACTGGGATCTCAGTCCTACAAATGCAAGAAACTGAATTCTGTCAATGATCTGGATGACCTTGGAAGTAGATTTTGCCCCTAGACCTTCACAGCTCAGCTGTGATCAGTTTCATGATGCCCTAAGCAGAAAACCCAATCACAGTGCCAGACTTTCGACCTACAGATCTGTGAATAGAAGGGTATTGTTTTAAGCTGCAAAGCTTTTGGTTAATTTTAGGCGGCAATAGAAAACGAGTATACTTCCCCATAGACACTATGATCCCCGAAGTAGGAAGCTTCTCTTGGATCTCCTTAACATCCTCCCAAGAGGACCTGAAACATAAAGTCCCTCTTCCTGCTTCCAGCCCTACTATCTGTGAAAAGGATGAGAAGACCAGCTCCTTATTCTATCCACACACACCAAATCCCAATTCCCTCACCCTTGGGGGCCTAGCAAGGAAGCTGCTCTGCTTGGCTTTCCACAAACAGCCTGTGCCCTGCCAGGCCCAAGAGGGCAGCTTGACCCAATCTCTGCTTCCCAGGACTCGGGGACCTTTGACCAATTCTATTGATCTGGATTCCTGGGCAAGCAGCTGGACTAATAGACAGACGCCATGAGGCTTCTGCTGTTCCTGGGGTCCCTGCTGGGAAGCCTGGAGTCAGTGCTTTTGGTGAGAGCTGTGGGAACAAGGAGAATTGTGCTGGGATGGCCCTGGGAGTCCCTATCACAGCCTTGGCCTCTGATCATGACCTTTTGGTCCAGGTGACTGGGAGGCCTATTTGGAAAGGCAAGAATAACCCATAAGGCCCAGGTGGAGGAGAAAGAGACACCCAGAGCCAGTGGATAGGAGGACATGGTCTTTATTTCCAGAGGAGGGGATCTTGAGGAGACAACGGAAAGAGGAAGGAATGGCCTAGGTCTTTTGAGGAAATTTTTGCATTTCTGAGATGTGAAAGGAAGCTGAGGACTGGCACAAGTTCAGAGGCTGGCTATGACTTCCTGGGACAATTCTCTGCTGTCTTCTCTCCTCTGTAGACTCCACCTTGGAAAGCCACCAAAGAGCATAATCACAGAGTGGATGAGCACACAGTGGGTAAGTACCCTGGCTGCACCTCCTAAGAGACCCTTGGGTGGGAATGAGTACTGTGCGGAGTGTGCTGATGGCAGTTTGGGGCTCTTGGAGCGCAGGGAGGGATTCTAGGTATTCTTCACTTTGTCCCCACTTTGGCTGACATTCAGACCAGAGTGTCTACTATGTGTCTGGTCTTGTGCCCATGGGCACTGGGGACCCAGAGTGATGACAAACTGTGTGCTCCTGGAGGGCAGGGCTTGAGCTGTATCTGAGTGCCCACTCCAGTGCCTTCCAGTCTTCTTTAGTTTCCCTAGCCTCTCTTCTCCCTCCCTCAGTACATCTTACAGGCATCAGTCATGCTACACAGAGGCCATGGCCCTTGATGGACAAGGAAGGATCAGAGCAGGGCTTTGGTGCCTAAATGCCTCTGAATCTTGACTTCATCACTTATGTGCAGGTGACTCTGGGCAAGTGACTTGACCTCTCCAAGTTTCAATTGCTCCCAATCATAAATAGTACACTTCTTAGGGTTGTGGAGGAGAGATTAGTTGTTAATCCATGTGAAGCCTTCAGCCCACAGATTGCTGCATGGTAAAGGATTAAACTATATTAGCTTTTATTTATCAAGCTCTCTTTTAGGTGGAAGATGTCTGCATCCCCCCACCTCAAATCATGCCGCAGCTCCCCATTGCCTATATTCTTTCAGGCACTCAATATTTGCCTAGAATTGTGACCTAGATGGACCATGCCCTGGTAAGCCTGGTGTAGTGGGGCCAGACCCAGGACCTCAGCATGGCACTAGGGCCCTCACATCCAACCCTGCCTGTCTCTGCCTCCTTTCCTCTTCCTTCTACACCCAGCCAAACTGCTTTCCTCTCTCTTGCCTGAGCCAACCTAGGTGCCCTGCCCTTGTCTCATTACCCACTTGCAGTCGTCCTCCTCTCTGTCCATCCCATTGGCATCTTAAAGGTCCATCTAAGACTCTTCTCTCCTCCTTTATTCCTGTTCTTGGTTTGGCCCTCAGCAAGTGCCACTGTGCTTTTAATAACAAAACAGCAGCTAATGCTTATTGAGCACATTCTATGTGCTAGACTCTGTGTTAAGTATGTGATAGACATTATTTCATATGAGCCTCACAACACCCCTCTGAAGTAGACAGTCAAGTCTTGTCATTCATGGTTGCCATGTGCCTATTAAGTCACCGAGAACACTGAATTAGCAAATGCTGAATGGCTGTTCCTAAAGGAAATATCAGGTTAGATTTCTGTGAGCTTGAGTCTCAACATTTTCATCAACTGTCAACATAAAAGCTTGTTTTTTGTGTGATTCTGTTTCAAGATACCATACTTAATATACCGTTGCTTCATTAATCCTGAAGCCACACTTCGACATGGATGGAACTGGAGGGTATTATGCTGAGTGAGATAAGTCAATCAGAGAAGGACAATTATCATATGGTTTCACTTATATGTGGAATATATGAAATAGTGAAAGGGACTATAAGGAAAAGGAGGGAAAGTGAGTGGGGAAAAATTATAGAGGAAGACAAACCATGAGAGACACCTAACTCTGGGAAACAAAGGGTTGCAGAAGGGGAGATGAGCAGGAGGTTGGGGTCACTGAGTGACAGGCACCTGAGGAAGGCACTTGATGGGATGAGCACTGGGTGCTATACTATATGTTGGCAAATTGAATTTAAATAAAATATTTTTAAAAGAAAAAAAAATACTGAGTCCATGGCCAGCAGCACTATAACTCATGGCTGGACGAAGTTTATCTCACACAGAAATACTCTCTGTGGTACCCATAGTGACCTGTTTACGCTTAGGAACTTCAACACTGTATTTGGGGGGCATTTTCAACAGTAAAAGCATCTACCAGAAGCACAAAATTTCAAAACTGTGGCTCTAAACGACTGTGAAAAGGACACTTCTTTACACTGGAAGAGCTGAAACAAGAAGCAGAGCATTACCTTGTTTCCCCTCAGCTGGGAATGCTTCAGGCACCTCAAACTTTTCACCATCCTATGCATGTCCACAAATGACCATATAAACACCTTGAGAATTGGTTAGGGGATTATAAATAAATTTTAGCAAGAAGGCAAATTTGCAAGTATGGCAAATAGAGAGGCTCGACCATACTGTTTTAAAAAATAATAGTAACAATATTTTTATTGTAAAACTTTGGAAATTACAGAAATGCAAGAAGAAATTCCTCCATAATCCACTATCTTCTGACAAACCACTCCTATAAACTTTGGGGCATGTCCTTCTAGACTTCTTTCTAATGCATATGTAAATATATTTGTACAAAAATAGGACCACATTTGACATGCTGTTTTTAACTTGCTCTTCATTTAAATTTATGCTTTCTGTACTATTATATCTGCATGATTAAAAGTGATTTTTAGGGGCACCTGGGTGGCTCAGTCAGTTAAGCATCTGACTTCAGTTCAGGTCATGATTCCAGAGTTCTGAGATGGAGCCCCACATCTGGCTGAGCTCTGCTTGTCCCTCTTCCTCTGCTTCTCCCCCATCCCCCACTCTCCCTCTTTCTCTCTCCCCTTCAAATAAATAAAATCTTCAAAAAATAAAAGTTATTTTTATTATGAAATATGCATAATATAAAATTTGCTATCATAATCATTCTTAAGCATACAATTCCATGGTATTAAGGACATTCTATTGTCCTGCAACCATTACCACCCTCCATTTCCAGAACCTTTTTCATCTTGCAAAATTAAAATTCTTCAACTGTATAGTTGACCCTTGAACAAGAAGGTTAGCAGTAGAAAATCCTTGTAGAACTTTTGACTCCCCAAAATTTAACTACTAATAGCCTACTGACCAGAAGGCTTACTGACATTGTAAACAGTCGATTAACACATATTTTGTATGTTAAATGTATTATAAATTGTATTCTTGCAATAAAGTAAGCTAGAGAAAAGAAAATGTTTTTAAGAAAATAATAAGGAAAACACATTTATAGTACTGTACTTATTGGAAAAAATCCACATATAATCCACCATAGTGAGTATGGTTCAAACTTGTGTTTTTCAAAGGTCAACTATACTATGATCATTGCCATTTTACAGGTGAGGAAACTAAGGCTTAGAGTAGCCAAGTGACTTCTACATTCACCTAGTATTTTTTAAGTGCCTACTTTGTGGCAAGCACTCTTCTAGGCCTGGGGGCTGCAAATTTGCCCAAGGTCACACAACTAGTAGGTGGTGAAATCAAGGTCACACAACTAGTAGGGTGGTGAAATCAGGAGTCCACTCCAACTGTCTGACTACAGAACTGAAGCTCTTAAGCAAGAAGCAGTCTTGAAGGCACAGCAATCGTTTCAAGGGTCTATTTTTCAACCAGACTGTGAGGGGTGGTACCTGGGCAGGGGGGCATGGGGCATACCATCAGGGAGTGTGTTATCTCTGCAGTTCTCACTGTCACTGGGGAGCCCTGCTACTTCCCTTTCCAGTACAACCGGCAACTGTACCATAAATGCACCCACAGAGGCCGGCCTGGCCCCCAGCCCTGGTAAGACTCCCCAGAAGGGGTTGGAGCAGGGCCCTGGGGGAGATGGATTCTGCCCACTTTCTGCCCAAGGAATCCTTCGTGGAGAGAGGGGGCTCTGTTAGGGAAGGGTGGGCCAGCCCCTTGGGCAAAGCAGGGAAGCTTCATCTCTTTCTACAGGTGTGCTACCACCCCCAACTTCGAGCAGGACCAGCAATGGGCATACTGTCTGGAGCCCAAGAAAGTGAAAGGTGCTACACACAGTCTTTGGGGGTGGTGCAGGGCCCTCTCCTCCCCACTAGTTACTCTCCTGGGTAACATCAGTCCCTACACACCTGGTATTCTGGGCCCACCCAGACCCTTCCTTCCCTCCAGAGGGAAAAATTCTAGGAAAAGGTAGCCCCATTTTACAGGTGGGTGAAGTAAAACATGGAAACTTGGAATGCCAAGATCACAAGACAAGCAAGGTTTGGGTAGGGACTTGGCCTCCATGAGCCAGGCTGTCTGATTCAGGCTCCCCACTCTTACTTCCACTGCGTCCATCTCTCAGACCACTGCAGCAAACACAGCCCCTGCCAGAAGGGAGGGACCTGTGTGAACATGCCAGGCGGCCCACACTGCATCTGTCCAGAACACTTCACTGGGAAGCACTGCCAAAAAGGTAAGGAGATGGTGAAGGCAGGGGAGAAGATGCTGAGGAAACACGGCAGTCCTGGGCCTACTGAAGAAGTCTCTGGATCCCCAGAGACTTGGCATGTTCCCAGCCTCTCCTGAGACCCCTGCCCTCACCCCTTTGTCCCCAGAGAAGTGCTTTGAGCCTCAGCTTCTCCAGTTCTTCCATGAGAAAGAAATATGGCATAGGCTCGAGCCAGCCGGTGTGGCCAAGTGCGAGTGCAGGGGTCCTGATGTCCACTGCAAGCTGGTGGCCAGCCAGGGTGAGTGGATGGGCGGAGAACTGGCCTGAGTCGGGAAGAGAAGCTGTTAGAACCCCAGGGTAGTGTGTCCAAGGAAAAGGGAGTTCTCTGTGGGGGTCTTTGGGCCCAGAGGTGGCTCAATGCACTCCATCTGCCAGGCTGCCACACCAACCCGTGCCTCAACGGAGGCACTTGCTTCCAGGCGGAGACTCACCGCCTGTGCCGTTGCCCCGCCGGCTACGCTGGACGCTTCTGCGACGTGGGTGAGTCGGCAGCCAGAGGAGCGGGAGCTCCGCCCCCAGGGGGGAAGGGCTGAGGAGCGTGGGGAGAGCGGCTGAGAGCGTGGTTCCGGGCTGCAAGGAGTCTCCTCTCTCCCCAGACACTGAGGCGCGCTGCTACCACGGCCGCGGGCTTGACTACCGCGGAGCGGCCGATGCTGCGCTCTCGGGCGCTCGGTGTCAGCGGTGGGCCTCGGAGGCCAGCTACCAGGAAGTGCCTGCAGAGCAAGCGCTGAGCTGGGGGCTGGGCAACCACGCCTTCTGCCGGTGCGCTGGGGGGGGGGGCAGGGTGTCCCCCTCTGCCCCAGGGCCCTCTGGGGCTACTCGCGCCTTAACGGCTCGCGTTACAGGAACCCGGACAATGACACCCGCCCGTGGTGCTTCGTGCGGAGCGGCGACCGGCTAAGCTGGGAATACTGCCGCCTGGCGCGATGCCAGGCACCGGGCCTGGCGATCCCTCAGATCCTGCCTCCAACCCAAGTCCCCTCTGGCCGTCCGACCCTTCCCGTGCCCTCGCTCTCAGCGTTGCAGAAGCCCCAGCCCCCGACCCCAGGTAGTGGGGAAGGGGCGAGGGGCCAGCGGCTGCGCTGCCCGCTACCTGGCAGCCCCCGGCGGGTCTTCCCCGCGCTCAGCCTGGGCTCCTCCCGCAGCCTCGAGCGCCACGCGGGAGCAGCCCGCGGCCGTGCCCAGTTCGGGCTGCGGACAGCGGCTCCGGAAGCGGCTGTCCTCGCTGAGCCGCGTCGTCGGGGGCCTGGTGGCCCTGCCCGGGGCGCACCCCTACATCGCCGCCCTGTACTGGCGCCACAGCTTCTGCGCGGGCAGCCTCATCGCCTCCTGCTGGGTGCTGACGGCGGCTCACTGTCTGCAGAGCCGGCGAGTCCCCGCCCGCCCGGCGCCCGCGGGGGACCCCAGCTCCTCTCTCCCGCTCGCCCAGCTTCCGCGCGACCTCCCGCCCCCTTCCCCGGCGCCCCAGGACGGAGCCGAAACCCAGGGAGGGGCTCGGGGGCAGGAGGCCTGTGGCGGGCTCTGAGCGCGCGCCCCCGCACCCCCCCGCCCGCAGGCCGGCGCCGGGGGAGCTGACGGTGGTGCTCGGCCAGGACCGCCATAACCGGAGCTGCGAGCAGTGCCAGACGCTGGCCGTGCGCGCGTACCGCCTGCACGAGTCCTTCTCGCCCGTCACCTACCAGCACGACCTGGGTGCGTGGCGGCGCCCCGCGGCGCCCAGGGGAAAGGGCGGAGGCGGGCTCGGAGTCCCGGCGCCCGGGGCTCACCGTGCTCCCCGCCTGGTTAGCGCTGCTGCGCCTGCAGGAGACGGCGGACGGCCGCTGCGCGCTCCCGTCGCCTTTCGTTCAGCCTGTGTGCCTGCCTAGCGGCGCTGCCCGCCCAGCCGAGGCCGAGGCCGAGGCCGCGCTCTGCGAGGTGGCCGGCTGGGGCCACCTATTCGAGGGTAGGCAGAAGGCTGGGGGCGGCAGGGACACCTCTGGCCACCGGGGTAGGCGAGAAAAACCCGCAGTTTGGGCACCACGAGGGACAGGCGGCGCCGACCTTGCGCGTTGGGAGGGCGGCGGGGCCCTCGCAGTCAGCTCCTGCCAGGTCCTGGGCTTCACTGCTGGGGACGGGGATCCAAATCTCCTAAGGGGTCCCGGGGGAATCACGCTTTCCCTTGGTTCTTTCTGGGCGCTGTGATGCAACGGCTAAGGATGCCGGCCTCGCGCTGGAGCAGTCGGTTCGCTAGCTGGGGAGCATTGTTCTGAGACACTGGGGGGTGGGAGTGGGGAGTGGGGTTCCAAAGCAGTCCTGCTCCGCCCCGCCCATTCAAATCCCCGCTCTTCTCTGTTTTGTCAAAATGGTGTTAAGAGCAACTCTCTTCCTCACCGGCTAATTAGTGGGCGGCAAGCAAAGTCGAGAGGGGTGTGAGGAAAGCGCTCTCGGTTCGTAGGTGCGGGGGAATATTCCAGCTTCCTGCAGGAAGCGCAGGTGCCTCTCATCCCTCCCCAGCGCTGCTCCGCCCCCGAAGTACACGGAGCCTCTTTTATCCCGGGCATGCTCTGCGCTGGCTTCCTCGAGGGCGGCACCGACGCCTGCCAGGTGAGTCCGTGGGCCGCCTTGGCGCCCTCCACCCGGTCAAGTGCAGACCCCAAACCAACTGCGCTGAGCCACGTGTCCCCGACCCAGGGTGACTCCGGGGGCCCACTAGTGTGTGAGGAAGAGGCCTCAGAGCGCCAGCTCATCCTGCGAGGTATCATCAGCTGGGGTTCAGGTTGTGGCGACCGCTACAAGCCAGGTGTGTACACCGACGTGGCCAGCTATGTGACCTGGATCCAGGAGCATACCAATTCCTGACGGTCTCGGGACTTGTCCTTCCCTCCTGGGCAATTCTGGAATGGGAATTGGCCTATGATTACGGATGGCAAGGAATGTGTTTCATTCCTCTTAGCACCGTCACTGTGGCAGGCATGGAGTAGGCACTCAATAAAGTGCTTTAAAAATGCTTGAGAGGCACAGCTCTTCAGGGGACCCCATGGAAAATGCCAAGACAGTAAACTGCTGCAGTTCTCCACACCTCTCAGGGAACAGAATCTATTGAGATCTTAAGCAAAATATAGAGATTCATGTCCAGTTAATATTTACTGAGCTGTTCTGTGTACCAAGCCCTGAGCAAGGTGACTCCATAAATCATTCCTTGTATGAAACTATCTTAACATTTGAAGTTTGTAGAACAGAGTTTCTCAACCTCTGCTGCACACCAGAATCATCTGGGGAGCTTTTTTGAACCTATGCCTGAGAACTACCTCAGATCAATTAAATCAGTTATCTCTAACTGGGGTGTTGGTAGTAATATGTTTTTATAACTCTCCAGGTGATTCCATGTGCAGCAGAGGCTGAGAACCATGGTCAGAAATGCTTAATATTACAACAGTGGTGTGGACTCAGAGCTGGCAATGTGGAAGATGACTCCCCCCAACTTGCAGTAGGGCAGTGGGGCTCAAAGTGTACTGGACCACCAGCAGCAGCCTCAGCGGGGAACTTGTTAGAAATGCATATTCTCCAGCTACCTCCTGTACTACTGAATCAGAAACTCTGAGTTGGAACCCAGCAATCTGTTTAACAGATTTCCAGGAGATTCTGATGTTCCTAACATTGAACCAAACTGGGGATTCTGGGGGTTGAATGGTTACCAGGCCGAGAGGTCTGGCTGTCCAGACTTGCTCTCTTTCATTTTTTTCTTTTTTTTTTTTTTAAGGTTTCATATATTTATTCTTGAGAGACACAGAGAGACAGAGACAGAGGCAGAGGGAGAAGCAGGCTTTATGCAGGGAGCCCAATGTAGGACTCGATCCTGGAACCGTGGGATCACAACCTGAGCCAAAGGCAGACACTCAACCACTGAACCACACAGGCATCCCTCTTTCATTTTGTTCTAAAACCCAGGAGCACACTGTGCTTGGTGAGCCATTTAAGTTGGTTTTTCAAGGGTTATATAGACTCAACACGATTTCCTCTTTTAGGCTAAACTTACAACTTCACCAGGCCTCAGAACCTCTTTCCCTCACCCCACATATACATTCTCCAGTGTACATAGCCTCTCTGTGACATCATCATACCTCAATATCACAACCCCGACCCCACGTGCGTCACAGTGCCTCGGTTCCAGGCACATGGCACAGCTGGATATCCCTTGAACGTGCAAGGCGAGGGACGCACTCTGAGCCAGAATGGGAGACTGGAAAGGCTATATCAGTGCAGTGCTCCGGGACCAGCGTATTGACGACGTGGCCATCGTGGGCCACTCGGACAATCGCTGCGTGTGGGCATCACGCCCCGGCGGCCTTCTGGCTGCCATATCCCCGCAGGAGGTGGGTGTGCTCACAGGGCCCGACCGCCGCACTTTCCTGCAGGCAGGTCTGAGCATTGCAGGCCGCCGCTGCTGCGTCCTCCGGGACCACTTGCTGTCTGAGGGCGATGGCGTTCTGGACGCACGCACTAAGGGGCTGGATGGGCGCGCCATCTGCGTAGGCCACACCCCGCGCGTGCTCCTCGTGCTTATGGGCCGTCGTGGCGCGCACGGCGGCATCCTCAATAAGACAGCGCATGAACTGATCAACGGGCTCCGTACGCAGGGCACCTAGCAGGACAGCTAACCTGCCCTCGCAGCTGGGCCAAAATAAACAGCTGGGCGTGGCTGGTTCATCCTCTGTTTGTGAGCATGCAGGGCAGTTGCAGATGAGGAAACCAGTTTCCTGGAACATTCTTACAGAGGGGTTACCTAATGGGGCTGGGATTCTGAGCCCAAAGGCTTCCCGGCCTCCTGGCCCTCTTTCCGTGAGTGCCCTGCAGAGGCCTCTGGCCTGACTTCCCAGAGTCCTTTCCCAAAAACTTTCCATACTCCCAAGACACACTCTAAAGGGAGCCCCTCCCACACCCCTTCCCAGGTGCATCCCAGCTAGACCCAATGGGGTCAGGGAGTCAGGCTGGAGGTCAGTGTACTTCTCACCCCCTCTACTTGGCAGTAGGAAGCCTTTGCAAGTGTTGTGAGTGGGTGAGGGAACAGGGCTGGTAGCTTGGAGAGCAGCTCTGGGGTCCCCTCCCAGGTTCTTGCATCTCCTCCCACATAATCCAACAAGAGTGGAAAGAGAGCACAAGTCCAAGACCATCACAGTGAGGTCTGGGACCCTAGAGCCTTCTTTCCCTCTTGGGGTCCAAAGGCTCCAGAGGACTCCCTGGACTGCAAGGGAGAACTTAGGTATCCCCCCACCCCTTGATCCTCACACTGCAGGCTTTAGCTCCAGGGGCCTTATGGAAAAGGAGGAATTGAAAAGTTTGGATGGATTAAGGGAGGCTTGATTATTGCTCAAAGATTAAGGACAAAGGTGGGAGGGACGATGGCTGGTCCCCACCCACTCTGTGCTGGGGCCCAGGGCCTAGCCTCTCTTGCCCATCTTCACCTTCCCTGTTCCCTTCCTCAGTGTCTCCCAACAAAGCCCTCACCTGTCATTTGTTTGCTGGAACTTGTTCTTATCCCAGAAAGGGGGAGGAAGTAAGGTGGGTGAGTCTAGAGGCAGGGAGAGACCAGAAGTCAGCTGGGTGGGGTGGGTGGGGATGGTGCAGAGAGCCTTTCTTATATTTGCCTTGGGGGTGGTCCCAGGCCCTAGGAGGGACTCCCAGGAAGTCTGAATCAGAGGTTGGACTCATTAAGGCAGGATTAGGAGGATTATTGGGGTGGCTTGCAGGAAATAGTGCTGCTGAACCCCAAAGCCATGGTCTTGCCCCCTCCCCAGATGGAGAGCAGACAGATTTTTAAATGCAAATGAGAATTTAATTCCTTTTCCATCACGAAGTATTGGGAAAGGGAGTTGTAGCGGTGCTGCAGAACAACTGGGTGAGGATGAGCAGGATGGTATCATGGAGGAAGGAAGGTGACAGGGAGGGGTGAGAACTCAGCCAGTGACTCAGGCACCCACATCTATGCACAAGCAAACAGCTGCAAGTCATGTCCTCAGACACACCCTTACTCCTGCTGCGCCCGAGTCGGACTTGCGTGTACAGGAAAACCAAACACAGGCCTCTGAACAAGATCTTCTTGTGGGCAAAGGACTCAAAAATTTCACCAGGTGCCCCATAGCCTGCACACAGCCCCCCACAGGTGCTTTAATACACACATGCAAGATGACACACAGTCTCACTTGAACACGCCCACACACGCATACACACTGACTCTCAGTCACACAAGCTCAGACCTCTGAAGAGCTGCACAAGGACAGGCCCATGCCCAGAGTGCGCAGACACACCCCTTTGGCCTTCTACAGTGGCACTGACCACAGGCCCTTCCCCGGCCCCTGGGGCAGTTTTGGGCTGCAGGCTAGAGGCGGGTGGCATTGTGTCGAGCAGGCAGTGCCAGGTGGGGGGAGGGTGTGGCAGGGGGCATCTCCTCCAGGAAGACCCTGGCAGGCAGCGGTGGGGAGCGAGGCTCGGGCCTGGCACAGCACAAAGTGGCACGTGTGATGAGGCGGTCCAGAGGCTGCAGGGAGTGCATCCAGCGGGGCAGGAAGTCCCATGTCTGCAGCCACTTGGGCAGGTGTCTGGGGCTGCGATTCTGCAGGACACTGATGAGCACCACAAAGGCCAGCAGAGCCCCAAATGGCGTGCCCACACCCACCATGGCCTGCCAGCCTGCCATGGAGATGCCAAACACCAGTGACGGCAGCAGCAGGAAGCACAGGAGGAGGTAGAGGACAGCAAACCAGCGGTACTTAGCAGTGCGTTTACCCAGCGCCTTGGCCATGCGGATAGGCAGGCGTGTGCAGGGCACCGGGTACCACAGCAGGATGCCCGAGATGTTGAAGAAGAAATGGCAGAGGGCAATCTGTAGAGGAGAGGGCAGAGGGGCTGAGGTGGGCATGGGCCCCGACTCCCCATCATGCCAGCAGGGATAGATAATAGGAGTCAGGCCTGGCCTGGGCAGCAAGAAAGTCAGGGCTGATGGGTTCCTAGTAAAATATTGAGACACTTTTGAACCAGGTGATAAATGCTGCCCTAACTCTACACATTTTCCCCACTGATCTGTCTCACAAATTCCCCAGCAGACTGTGCCCAAACCCAGCAACAAAAAGATGCATACTAGTTTCTGGCTCACAAGCTCTGGCCTCCTGATTGGTCTGAGCCCTAGTCCCAGCCCCAGCCCCAGCCCCAGGCTTGTCATTGCTCCATTGCTCCTAGAACAGCTGCCCCTTTGCCATCTGGACCCCTGCTTGTCCTTGACCCCCGAGAATGGGCCAGCCCCCCTCTGGTTGCACCCCTTCCTGAGTGCAAATCCCACCTGCTGTTGTTTGTGTGATTATTTGATTAACTTTTACCTGTGAGATGCTAAGGCCTTGGAGGTGGCACCAGGTCTACTTTGCACCGTGTGGTGTCCACAGAGCCTGTCATAGTGCGTGGCCCCTAGTGGGCAGTCAAAAACCTTGTTCCATGGTGTCCCACCCTGTGTCTGGTGCCACCGTGCCTCAGTCACAGCCCTGTCTTGCCCTGGGCAGGCTCCCAGGCGCACCTGGACAGCACTAGACAGCTTCTCCCTGGGGCTGGCCAGTGCGGCCAAGATGGCGGTGGTGGTAGTGCCGATGTTGGAGCCCAGTGTGAGGGGGTAGGCCCGCTCGATGCTGATCACACCCAGGCCTGGGGGCAGACAGAGAGGATAGGTTCTCCCCAGGTCCTTCCTTTAGCCTTCCCTGCCAGCCTGCCCCGCCCCCACCTTGCCATGGTTACTCACCAATGAGTGGGGTGATGGCTGAAGTGAACACAGAACTGCTCTGGACAATGAAGGTCATGCCGGCTCCCACCACCATGGCAAAGTAGCCTGTGGCCCAGGTGAAGGGGGCGGGGAAGTCTACAAGGACACCCCCGTCCCAGTAGGGTCAGTAGGAGGGCTTTGGGAAGGTAGCCAGGACCTCCCTTATGGAGGAGGTATTGGACGCTGGCTTCTGAGCAAGGCCTTGCCAGTTCAGTCCCCTGCTCAACTGCAGTGGCTTCTACTCTGCCCTCCTTGATCTTGGATTAAAGGCTCTTCTCAGCCTGGTTCCTTTACTATTGCTTAGTAATATTTCCTCTGCCCGGGATATCCATTTCACTTCTAAATGTTCATCCTCAGGGCTCAGTGCAGATATCATGTGCTACAAAGCCCTCCTGGACCTTGGCCCTCTGGCAGACTTTGTTTTGCTCCTGTCCCTAAGCTTCCAGAGATCCATAAATGCACCTGACTCCAGCATTTGTTACACAGCCTCTGCCAGTGCCAGGCCCTGTCCCCAAAGCCTGAAATGAAGCTTAAAATGAAAATCAGATGGTGTCACTCCCCTGCCCCAACCCTTCAAGTATAAAGTCATCTGTATAAAGTCCAGGCTCTGAGCACAGCTTGGGGGGTGGGTGGGGTGCACGATCTGCTCCTCCCTGTTACCTTGCTGACTCCTCCCTGCCTCACTCACTGAGCTCCCACCACACTGCTGGCCACCTTTCTGCCCAGCTGGTTCCTGCGTTTGTGCCTTTGCACTTGTTATTCCCTCCACACAGAACACTTTTCAGCCACCTCTGATTACTACTACTCATTTTAGCCTCACAGAGGCTGCTGAAAGCCCATTGAAGGAAGCTTCTTCCATATTCTCTGTCATTTTCGCTTTCTCCTTGGTCACTCCTCTCTATATCTGAATGTATCCCCCCTTGATCATTTATCTTTCATTGTATGTCCATCTCCTTCTCTGGGCTGTGAATCCCCTGAGGGTAGGATCCATCTCTGCGGCTCACCTCTGTATCCCTGGCACTAGATCATGCTTGAGCACATGGGTTTAATGAGTATTTGTTGAATAAATCAGTGGCCTCTAAGAATCTGTTTAGAGCCACCTACTAGAATGGAACCACAGCCAGAGGCAGTCACAGATCCCCAGCTGCCAGCACCTCAGGAGCCTCATAAACCACCCAGCCCAATCTCTTCTTTGTTTGCAGGGAGAAACCGAGGCTCAGAGATGGCAGGGCTTTACCCAGATCACACAGCAAGGCAGTGGTGGGACTTAAGATTTGGAAGGGTCCATCCTGGGGCCCACACACCCAGTTCTTGGGGCTCACCAGTGTTGATAACCTTCTGAATGACCTTAGCCACCTGGCCCTTAAGCAGAGAATTGAGCATCTTGACAAGGAGGATGAGGCAAGTGCACAGGACCATCAGGGAGCTGGCCAGCAGAATGAGCCCCACAGCCAAGTCAGGCAGCCCTGTGTCCACGAAGATGTGGTTGCCTAGTAGGGAGAAGTGTCAAGCTGCTGAAAGCTGACCCCCCCCCCCCCCCCACAGCTAGTATCCCAGTCCCCTGCCTTTGCTGCCCTCAGGATTGGAGCTTAAGGACCCACCTCAGGCTCCCTCAGCCTCAACAACAGGGCCTAATCCAAGCCCAGGAGCTGAGCTGGTAGACAGCTGGCTTTCCTGGGACTGGTAGCAGCAGTGGCCAGGAGAGGGATAGCCCTTTCTCTGCCCAGCTCTGCCCCCACCATGCCAGACATCTCCCATGATGCAGGCACTCACATTTCTCCATGGAGGCATTTCCAGGCATCCTGCTGGTGTTCGCCTCTGCCCTGGGCATAAGGGTCGGAACCTAAATGAAGAGGAGAGTGACTTAGAAAATAGGAAAATGTAGCCTGGGGTTGGGGATAAGATGGGAATTAGGGAGAGGTAGGGGGTAGGATGGAGGTGGGCCTCCTGGCTCCATGCTTGTGGATAGTTTGCTTGTACTCTGAGCCTGTCTCCTCTGCTAGAGAGATGGGGATGGAAATGCCTGCTGCAGAAGAATCTGGCCATGGTCAGCCCTCTGAACACTGTCCTATCAGTCTGCTGATCTGGACCTCACTGTGACCCACAGAGGTATCCTGATCCTGTGGCTTCTGACCATGGCCCTCCTTCCAAACACCCTCCCTTGCCCATCCTTTATTTACCAGTCCCTCTCTTGGTGCCCCCCCCCCCCCCGCTTCCCCAGCATCTGTGCCCCATCTTCTCACCTGAGGCACCATTAGCCCAGACTTCATTGTCCTGCTCAAATCTTTATAGGGGGAGGTTGGGTACAGGAGGTGGGGGAACCACTCTTCTTCAGCCCTCACCTACTGTCAGTAAAGTGAGGGGGGTTCCTAAAGAGGCCCTCCAGTTCAGAGGGCGCAGGACTAGGCAGGTAGCTTATAGGGGCAGTAGCCACTCAGCTCTAGGCCACTGTCACCATCCAGGGACAAGCCAGCATGGCCAAATGGCCCAATTCTACAAGAGAAACCCCATATTTTCCAATTATGTGAGGGCCAGTTTGTTCTGGACCACTAATTTGCAGCCTCATTGGATCGAGGAATTATTTTTTCTCAAGTGCAACTGGGGTGCTTATCTTTCCCTTAGGATCCCAGCCTTGAAAGGAAAAATTGGGCTGGGCTTGGATGAGCAGAAACCGTCTCCCCGAGGAGGAACTGAACCCCAATGAGGGGCAGTTACTCCCAAGGCCATAGGCAAAACACAAGAGCCACAACGTTTCCTTATTCACATTCTGCCTCCTCTGGAGGCTGATTTAGGCCCTGGTCCCAGGAAGTTCTGCATCCCACACCCCCAGACCTCCCTTGTGCTGAGGGTAGTGTCTCAGGCAGGGCACTGGCACTTCAATGTCACAGCTCCTTTAGGGTTTATTCCAACCTGTGTCATTTATAAAATGTATGATAGAGATAAGAACTATTTCTGGTGCCTGGCTTTAAATCTGGTTTATTTTAGTGACATGTGCTGCTGTGAGTGGGGCACTGTACCCCAATGTGTTCCAGCTGTCCATACCAGCAGTCCTGTTTCTTATACCAACATCCTGGAGCAAGTCATGCCACCTCTCTGAGCCTGTTTAAAGCTGGATGACATAAGAGCTGTTATAAACAATTACAGGAGAAAATGTGTGTGAAGCGCTCTTCAAAGGCTTATCTCATGATAAGTCTTCCGTAAGATACTGTGCCTCCTCATAAGGATTAGACCCCCCTTTGTCCCTGAGCCTATCTAGGCTTACACAGTGGGAAGGGTGTGTGCGTAGGTGTTTGTGTGAGATTGACTTCCTAGGTCAGGTCAGGATCAATGGCTCCTGCAGGTGTGCCTGAGGATCCTGGCTCTAGTGGGAAAGACCTTGGTGGACCAGCCCAGAGCCCTGGGAGGCATATGATCCCTGAGATGAACGGCTGCCTGACCAGCCTGTGCCCCTGACCTGGCTGGGCCGGCCCATGGTTTCTTAAGGGAGGATGTTCATGGCTGGAAGGGGAGGGTCCCACTGGGGGCTGGCTGCCTAAGGGCAGGCCAAGGCTGAGGACTCAGGCCTCTGGGGTTTTGACCCTTGACCTTCCTGCCTGGGGTTGCGGGGCTCTGGCAGAGCTCCCACAGTGGGGGAAGTGGGAGAAGGTGGGGGCAGCATAGAACCTGTGAAGTGCAAGAGAGGAGTGGTGGTGGGGATGTCAGAAGGTAGGCAGGCTGGACCTGCATGGTCAGGCAGGGGGTGGGTACTGAGTGAGGGGAGGGAGCAGGCCTACATCCTTCCTTGTCAGGAAGGTGGGAGCTCTAGCCTAGAGAAATAACTGGACTGCCCAGGGTCTGGGACATACCCCGTAGACACACCCATCCTTCCTGGGCCGGTGGTGTGTGGTGGGGTGCTGATTTCTGTGGGAAGAACAGAATAAATGAACCCCAGGAGCCCTAAGCTGAAACCCCTGCTGCACCTTTCCCAGCTGTGTGATACTGCACCAAACACTTAACCTCTCTGGGCCTTAATTTTCTTCCCTACAGCAGGAGTTCTAATGCTGCCAACCTCTTCCCAGGGGCTAGTTTTGAGGAATCTTGGAAGAGAGGATTTAAGTGCCTGTAGGAACATCCAAATTAATGAGGCATCTCTGGAAACTGAAGGCCAGAATTAAGCTCACAGGCTCTGAGAATCCTTTCCCTGGGGAGAAACATACAGGATGTGTGGCTTGTGCTGTGTGTAGTTCAGCCTGCAAGGTAAAGGGAACTCCAGGGTCTTTCTTTTTCTCGACACAGAAATCACTGTGCCAGCTGCGCCGTCTGGTGGCAAAGAGGAGAACTCCCTCTTAGAGCACTACCTGCCACTCTGGAGCAGTCTGGGAGTGGTTGTGGTCACCCACGGCATTCAGGCCCGATAGGAAGAGTGGAGAATGGACATATATGGTGGATTACCACACTGGCTTCTGGAAGAGGCAGCAAGATGGGGATTCAGAAGTATGGGCTCCAGATTACACCAGGATTTTCATCTTACCTCAATGGTATGGACTTGGGTAAGCCTCTCTGAGCCTCAGTTTCCTTAACTGTAAAATGGGCAAGTGATAAATCCTGTTTTCCCCCTTTGCAGGTCCTCAAAGGATGCTTGTTTAAACCATTGCCTCTGGAGGGGCACCTGGGTGGCTCAGTTGGTTGAGTGTCTGCCTTCAGCTCAGGTCATGATCCCAAGGTCCTCGGACTGAGCCCCACGTCGGGGCTCCCTGCTCAGCAGGGAGACTGCTTCACCCCATCCCCTCTCCCCCTGCTCCTTCTCTCTCTCAAATAAAATCTTTAAAAAATTAAGAAAAAATTGCAATTGCCTGTGGATTTTCTTCCACTATTTGAAAACCCTCAGATTCCCAACACTGTCTTTGATGACTTGCTTTAGGTGAGGTTGGGTCCAGTCTGGTGAAAGTTGGAGGCCACAAGGACAGGTTGGAAGGGAGACCGGGCGGCCAAAGGGAAATTAGGAGTCTGGTGTGGGAGGAGCTACCAGCACACGCGGTGAGAGCAAGCACAGGGCAGCAGAGCCCTGTTCCCCGTGATCTGACCTAGAGGGGCGGGTGAGAACAGGGAGCTTGTATGCCACCCCCTCCCCCGCAGCTACTGTCCAAGCCAAGGAAATCCCAAGTGGATACTGCTCTCGAGGAGAGGCTCTTCCCAGAGAGCTGGGACGCGAGACCACTACTCAGGCAGGCGGCGTCTGCGACAGTGAGGACAGCCCCCGCCACGTGAACTTGGCTGGCTTACTTCACACCACGAGGCCCTGGGTTCCTCTTGTGGAAGACAGGATACTCATGTCCACCTTGCCAGCGTTTTGCGTGGATCCCATCAGGGGAGGGCTACATCCGGGGCACATGTGAGGGGATACCTGCCCAAGGCAGCTGGGGCGGGGGCAGGGCTTTCAGAGCGAGGGAGGTACTCCACAGCTGAGGAGCTCCCTCCTGTGGCTGGTTTTCTGTGAAGACCAAACCCTGTGATTTCTGTGTTATCCAGGTTCTGCTATTAAGTGAAAAGGATTTGGTCAATTCAGAGAGCTCAGAGACTGCCCAGGGGGCTGGTGAGAAGGTGGCACTGTGTTGGAGGGGTCAGAAAGCCAGCCCAAGAGCTGCCCACATGGGCTTTTGATGTCAAACTGCCTTGAACACTCAGAAGTGCCAAACCAAAGCTGCACACTGCTCAGACACAAAGGAACCACAGAGGGCAGGTTGAAAGGATGCTCTCTGTTCAAGCTGGGATAGCTGGGATAAAGGGCCATCAGGTAACAGGAAGGATGAGGGGGCCACCTGCGTGGAGCCTTGGGCTTCGGGTTTCCTTCTATCTTGTTCTAAGTGGAGTTGCTTCTTATATGTGACAATTAAGAAGCAAATACTGTGGATTACAGTTTTGATGAAGCACTTCCATTTTCGTGGCTGAGTGAGAAAGTATGCTGATTGCCTGCTTTCTTGTGAGCTTAGTGTCATGGCAGCTCCACAGGTGTCCAACTGATCCAAACAGATCTTCATTCTGGGCAGTAGACATGGTGCAGAAGGACACTTCTGTGGCAGTCTCTGGGGAAGGGGCCCCGACATCAGTACAAGTGGCTGTTGTGTTTCCACTGAGGTTTCCATGTGGCCCACTTGTCTCGTCCCTGTTTTTCTAGCTTTCCCAGGCATCCTTGTAACCCCCTCACTACCCCCTCCCTGTCTGGGCCCCAATACATGGCACAGCTGAATCACTACTCCCCCTGGCACCCTAGTGGGGAGAAGAGAGCCCTAGACTGCTACACCTGTACTCAGGGCCCTGAAATGGCTGGACAAGCTCCAGTAAGTGTCTTAGCCTCTAGGAGCCTATTCTCTACCTGTGAAACCAGCAGGTTGAACCAGATCAGTGATTCTCAAACTTGAGCATGGAGCAGACCTAGAGGACTTATTGCAACATAGGGTACTGCGTCCCACCCCACCCCAAGTTTTTTCTAATATGTTTTCCCTGGACCTCCTAAGGTCTTGGGAAGGGCTGAATAGCCTGTAGCTCTAATAGGTTCCCAGCGGTACAGGTGCTGCCGGGCCACACTTTGAGAACCATGGGGCTAGACTGAGTTGATTGGCAATAGCTGCCTAAAGCCGCTGTGAGACTGGAAGGGACTGGACAGTACTACTTGTGGCCAGACCTGAGACTCACCCCCATGGAGTCTGGGTGGCACCAGATCCGGATGAGACTGTGGTTTCTCAGGGACTCGTCACCAGTGGCAATGCTGGTAATCACAGACTTGTCCAGCTGTGGGCAAGATGTGGGTGGGGGGAGTGAGAGAGGGGTCCTTACATCCCCCAGCCCCCACCCCATGCCCCATGCCCACCTTGCCCCCACCTGGATGATGAGCTTGGTAAAGGGCTCTGTGATGATCTTGAGCAGATCAGGGGCATCGCGGCCACCATGAATGTTGAAAGAGGCAACCACCAGCCCAGTAACATGGTGCAGGTACCCAGTGGCAGCCTCCAGGGGCAGCAGGACCAGAACCGACAGCCAGTTAAAGCAATCATGCACTGTGGCCCCTGCAAAGGCCCTGGGTGGGGAGGCCACATTGCAGGACAGGCCAGAGCCAGGATGCACTTATACCAGGGGCTCCTGGCACCTGGAACCACCCTCCCCCGACAAACACAGGCCCCTCACCACTCTACCCCCTCACCGCCTGAAGTCAGTCCGATCCCCCGCCTGCATCAATGCCACAATGGTATTGGTGACAGAGGTGCCGATGTTGGAGCCCATGATGATGGGGATAGCAGAGCTCACCTCCAGCACTAGCAGAAGAGAGGACCTCTTACATAACTGTGTGAGGGCCTCCTAGCTCCTGCCCCCACAACATCTCCCTCCAGCTCGCTGCCCACGTCCTGGCCTCCACTGGGCAGTCCTGCCATGATGCTGCCCAGCCTTGATGTCACAGGTACATGTGAGTATACATGATACATATGCGTGCATGTGAATGGATACACTGTATGTGCACATATATGTATATGAGGCACGTGTCCTGTACGCAAATGCAGATCTGTGCTTGTGTGTGCATGCATCCAAAGTGTGATGGTAAGTTTCATGCATCAGCTTAGCTAGGCTGTAGCACTCATTCAGTCCAACACTGGCCTACTGCTGTGAAGATATTCTGCAGGTGTGATTCACCTCTACAGCCAGTTGAGTTTAAGTAAAGGAGATTATTCTTGATATCTGAGTGGGCCTCATCTGGTGAGATAAAAGGCCTTAAGAGCAAAACTGAGGCTATCCGGCCTTGGCTGCACCTCAGAGTTTCAGCCTGCCCTTCCCAACAACCTCTGCTACAGATTTTAGATTTACTTAGCCAGCCCCACAATTGTATAAACCAATTCCTTGCAATAAATCATATGTATATCTCCAGTAGGTTCTGTTTCCCTGACTGATGGAAGAAAGGACTATGTGGTGATAGGGAGCTGAGCCTTCCTGGGTCTGGACTCCCCATTTGCCACCCTTCCTAAATCTTGAGGCACTTCTCCTGGCCAAGATTCCTGGCCATGCCTTGGAAGATGGAGTGGGAGATGCTGGAGTCCTGCCCCTTGCCCTTAGCTCCCTGGCCCCACTTCTTTTCCTGGCCCCCAGCTCTGACGCACCACCTCAGCCCCCATCCAGCACACTCAGCCCCCCACACTCTTTCCCTAGCCCTGGTGGGCCAACTTACAGCCAGAAGAGACCATGCTGACAATGATGGACGTGGAGGTGCTGGAGCTCTGCACCAGCACCGTCACCAGGATCCCTACCACCAGCCCCGCTACTGGGTTGGACAGGATGGCGTTGTCCTTGAAGATGTCACCAGCCACCTTCCCTGAGGAGTATTAGCCAGCATTGCCTGATGCCCTTCAGGAACCCTGGCCCGGTCCCCTCCTCTGGTCCTACCTCCAGCCAGTTGGAAGGCAGAGCTAAGCACGTCCAAGGAGCAGACGAAGAGGTACAGAAAGGCGAGCATCAGTGGCACCTTGAGGAATGTCATGCCAACCTGGCGCAGCTTCTGGGCCAGGCCCAGATCTGGAGATGAACCAGTTGTAAGCACAGGGGCCAGGGGTTAAGGCATCAATTGCTGACATCCTTGCTGTCCACCCCTGCCCAGGCCTACCTGGCTTTTGGTCCTCCTCCAGGGCCAGCTTGGCAGGCAGGGGGTCATGGCACTCCAGAACCTCTCCGTAGGGGCAGCCGTGCTCAGGAAGGGCCACAGGGCCCAGGCTGGGGAAGGCGTAGGCGGAGGTCCCTGGGATCCTATGCAGGACTGGGGAGGGAGGCTGATAAGGAGTTCCCAGAAGCCCTGGGATAGGCAGGGTCAAGGACATGCTGGGCAGGGAGAGGGGTGGAGACCTCACCGGGGATGGTAGCAACTGTGGGCACTCAGGGTCCAAGGATGGGAGCAGCACTCACCCTGAGGGCTGGGCACATAGGCAAAGGCTGTCCCACGTATCACGTGTCCGCCTCGGACTGGGTGTGGGGAGACAGCTGGGCCCCCCATCCTTTCTCCATAGGACATCATCCTGGGTGCACGCTGTGGAGCTGCAGTAACACTGAATGACAACTGCTGCGTCCTGGGAACCGACCCATGCTCACACGCCCCTGTCCACATCCACACCCACATACACATATGCACAAATACCCATGGTGTGCGATCCCTAACGCACATCCTCCACCCCCACATGTACCAGAGATGCACGTTCAGGTACTCATCCCAGATTCATGTATTCATTTGTTCAACAAGTATTTGTTGAGTATCAACTCTATCCTAGGCATTGAGCTAGATGCTAGGGTACAGTGATGACTCAATACAAAGGCAACCCCTGCTCTCAGGAAGCTCCAAGTCTTGCAGGGAGACAGATGCCGATGAAGTAACCCCTCACATAGAAAGTGGCAATGGGAACAAGGGTTCTAATGACAGATACAGGTGCCACCAGAGTGCCCCATGGAAGGGGTGGAGGGCAGAGATGACTGGGCTGTTCATCTGAGATGAACATGAGTAGGAGTCGCCTGAGGGCGAGGGAGAAGGGCATGTGTGCAGCGGCCTCGGGAGGGACAGGAGCTGTGAGTGCCCTGCAGCCAGAGGGGGCCAGGGAACGTGTGTCAGCAGAGCTTGCAGATGTGGGCCAAGGCTATGTGTGTGGGAGGAGTTCTGATCATCCTGAGAGCAGAGAAGAGCCATGGACACCTGCTTGCTCATGGGACCTGCTGGATGTGCACTCGGGAGAATCCACTGGCCTGGATCTCAGGTTTGGGAGTTCCCTTCGCAAACAAACTTCTTTCCCCCACCTGTCTCTCTCCCTCACAGCAATAAACAAACACCAATTCCTTTCTCCTATGAATGACTTTCAGACCAGGACCGGTTTAGGTAAGGAGGTTTCCCCATGCCTGCCCCAATCTGAGAAGCCCTTGGCATGCTTTAGAGCCCCCTGAACTGCCTCAGGAGTTCTTGGTGGTTGGGGTGGGCATACCCAGTCTATATCAGCAGCCCGTACCCCCACACCCCTATGTTGTCCCAAGGGCCCTTGGCTATTTGGTGGAATTGCAGGGAGCTGGAAGAGAAGTGCATGAGTTCTTTCCTTTGCGGGGGTTAAGCCAGGTTGGACTGGGACTGAGATGTTATGGGTGCAGGAAGGGGAAGCACAGTTAGGGCAGAGGTGAGGGAGCAAGACTGATAGGCTATTTCCTTCTAAGACTTGGGGATGGGTTTGGGAGTGGGGAGCCCTAGGCTTACCTTGGGATTCTGTGTTTCAGCTCCTGCTCAGCTACTTAAGGAAGCCCCAGGGGCCTGAGGAAGAGCTGGGACCCTCCTCTTTATACCCTTGGGTCAAGGGCAAAGTCCCAAAACCCTAGCTGCCCTCTCTCTGTTCCCCGATTAACCTCACCCCTGAGATTCCTCCCAGTTAATTACTAATCGTCAGCTCTGCTTGGGGAGTCTGTGGTCAGGCTTTCCCTTTCCCCATGCAGAAACTCAGTCTGAAAGAGACCCAAGCCAGCTAGGGCACAGACACATTTGCCTTCAGGCAAAGACCCTTATGCTACTTAGGCACTTTATTCCCAGGGTCCCCAAAAAGATTTCATGGCTCTAGCCCCTTCTCCTCATTCTTGGTCTGACAGGACTCTTGTCTTGCCACACACCTGGATGTCTGTGGATCTGTCTGTGGGTCTTAGGAGCACTTGGAGGAGAGGGAGCATGTGATGGAAAGAGTAATAGAGAAATCTGGGAAGGCTTCATAGTATTGAGTCAGGGAGGGTCTCCAGTGTGTAACCACAAATCCAGGATGTGTCTGAGAGAACGTGGAGCCCCTGGCCAGATCAGGAAGGGCCTGGTCTGCATTTTAGAATGGTCTCTTTAGTAGGAGAAAAGGGGGTTGTCTGTCAAAGGGGGCAAGTCTGGAAGCAGAGAGACCAGCTAAGAGGCTGATGAGATGGTCTAGAGGAGAGACGATGAGGTCTGAATCAAGTGGAACAGGAGGGATGGAGAGAAGATGCATCCCAGGGATTCTTTGACAGTGGAATGGGCGATGGGGAGCATGGCAGAAAGAGGAACTATATGACAGTTGGATTTCTGGATCAAGAAGCTGATGATGGCATGAGGTCTGTTGCAAAACTTCTAAAACCCAGAGAAGGCTCTTAGGGAGCCTTTGAGTAGCTTGTTTCCCTTTCATGGGACTCTGGAGCCTGAATTGGGGCCCAGATTCACATGAATGATGAGAAGGGAGCTTCCCTTCTAAGAGAGGAAGATTGAACAGATCCAGCAGCGGTGGGTTCCATTCAAAATTTAGCGTGGGCAACTATGTGAGTAACCTGTCCAACATTATCCATCCGTCCATCCATTCATGCACCCACCCACCCACCTAGCCAGCCAGTCATATGTCTATCCACCCATTCCTAAGAACATTAGTTGAGTTCCTACTCAATGCTGAGCCAAGGTTAGCTAGGCCAGCTCCCTCCTGATCTAATCCCTGAGTCAGCCTGGAGTGCTGAGGCAAGTCACTTTACCTATAAAATGGCAATCAGAGGGGCACCTGGGTGGCACAATCAGTTGGGCAGCCAATTCTTAAGTTTTGACTCAGGTCTTGATCTCAGAGTCATGAGATTAAGCCCAGCATCGGGCTCAACACTCAGCATGGAGTCCACTGGAGATTCTCTCTCCCTCTTCCTCTGTCCCTCCCACTCCTGCTCTCTCTTTCCTTCTCTCAAATAAATGAATAAATCTTTTCTTTTAAAGATTTTATTTATTTATTCATGAGAGACACACAGAGAGAGGCAGAGACACAGACAGAGGGAGAAGCAGGCTCCATGCAGGGAGCTCAATGTGGGACTTGATCCCAGGACTCCAGGATCACGCCCTGGGCCAAACGAAGGTGCTCAACCACTGAGCCACCCAGGTGTCCCATGAATAAATCTTCAAAAAATAAAAATAACAAAATGGCAACCAGAAGCTCTTTTGCAGTGAGTTGAAATCAATGAGCTAACTGACCCATCTCAGTGCCTACAAGAGTCCTGGAGTATGTGTTCTCTTCACATTCTTGTGCCCCTCTCCCTGTCCCTGAGATGGCTGCATTCCCAAGGTAATGGCCCCACTTCCTTTAAGTTCTCAGCCCTATTTCAGGTCAACAACTCCTCTTGGCTCACTGGTTGCCCTTTGATAGCTTGGGGCCCCCTGACTGAGCTGCAGTCCTATTCAATATCTCCTATTGACACAGACCCAGCCTTTCCTATCAAGGTAGATGGTCATTTCTGCACAGTTCCCTTTTAATGTGACAAAAGTTAACTAATTTGGGAGCTCCTGGGTGGCTCATTCAGTTAAGCATCTGCCTTTGATTCAGGTTATGATCCTAGGTCCAGGGATCCAGCCCCATGTCAGGCTCCCTGCTGAGCAAGGAGTCTGCTTCTCCCCTCCCTCTCCCCTTCTCCCCTCTCTCCACTGTGCTCTTTCCTCTCTCTCGAATAAATAAATAAAAAAAATCTTTTTTAAAATGTTACCTAGTTTGTACTTAATTTGCAAAGCATTGTGGAGTTATCCTCTGGGCAGTGTTCACAATGGACTCTCTGTCAAAATGGTTAAAAGCAGAGAGCAACGCCACCCTGGGTTTGGATCCCAGCTCCACCACACTGTGGCTGTGTCAGTTTAGGCCACAAAACCCTCAGGGAAGTGGGAAGGGGTGAGAGGCAGAGGAGAGGTGCAGCTGGGATTGTTTTTGGGTAGAGTGACCGTAAGTCCTGGTTTGCCTGGCCAACTCATGGTGTAGGGCTGTTGGCTGAGAGTTCCTTTCCACTTAAAAAGTGCCCTGGTTTGGAAAATCAGCCATATGGTCTTATGGCTTGTTCTGGGAGATTCTGGAGAACTGAGGCAGGCAATCAGCCACCTGCTGCTTACTAGAAAGGTCTCCATTCATACAAAAAGGAAAATAAAAACAAGCGTGCTTCTTCTTCTTTTTTTTTTTTTTAAGATTTTCTTTATTTATTCATGAGAGACACACAGGGAGAGAGAGAGAGAGGCAGAGACACAGATAGAGGAGAAGCAGGCTCCGTGCAGGAAGCCAGACATGGGACTCGATCGCAGGACTCCAGGATCACACCCTGGGCTGAAGGCAGGCACCAAACCGCTGAGCCACCCGGGGATCCCAACAAGCCTGCTTCTTTAACACATTGCTGTTAACAGAACACTGCCTCTCGTTCTTTTCTCTGCACCTCTTTAACCTACTAGGTTTTATTGTCTATGAAAGACTGCCTCTTGCTCCTTTCCCACCTACCATTACATATTGCTTTCCCTGTGTATTTACAATCAGTGCCAATGTTGTTTTTAATGGTTGCATCATGTTCTGCCGTGAACCTAATTTATGTAGTGAACCCTTGGGTGCCCCAGAAACACTTCAAATCGGAGGGAGCGATTTGGGTAAGATTGGGGTTTGTGCATGGGTGGGAGGGGTGCTGCTGAACCAGGGAAGTTCTCGTGTCAGAATCGTCCTTGGGCTCACAAACCTGTTAAAATCACATTGGGCTAGAGGCTGTCTGGGTCCAAGCACTCCCATCCACAGTGGGTCCAGGGACCTCAACCACAGGCCCTCTTCCTTTCCCCTGCCCTGCTCTGGTCAGACCTGATACAGGAGCAGCAGTATCCAAGGTGCTCCTAATGAACCAGGAGTGCTTCTTTTTAATAAAGCTAGAAATTTTGATAATTTTGGAGCTTGGGGTTTTGTGAAGGACGCAGTTATCCATCAAATGCACTATAGGAGATAGAATTATAAAATGCTATGAACAGTGGCCGCTTCTGAATGTATTTGGGAGGGTGGCTGCTAGAGCACTAGTCAAAGCACCAAAATTTGGGAGCTGACCAGAGTTGTTTTCAGGACGCCTGAGAGCTGCCCCTCTGTTCACTTCAACCTCCTTCTACTCACTTTCTGCCTCCTCTCAGTCTGTGACAGACTCTGCATGTCCCCTGAGTGATGACTCCTGCCCTGTCTGTCCATTTGCACTCTGGCCACGGCCTCCCCCAGATGGGGGAGCCTGGAGCCTGGATGATTGGCAGGTGTCTCACATTGAGAAATGGCACCCAGGAAGAGGAGCAGTTTTGGAAGGAAGATGCCAAGATCCGTCTGTACAGACTGTGTCTGAGGTACCTCTGGCATGAGCAGGTGGATCTGTGGGTCTGAAGCACACGATGTGCTCCTTACCCCAAATAGGGCCTCCTGCATGTTCCCAAACCTTGATGAGCAGCATGTGGTCCGCTGATCAGAGCCAGAATTAGAGCAGGCTTCTTTGACGTCCTTCTCCTCCTCCTCCCCCTCCTGTCTCTCATCTCTCACCCAGCATTCCCCATTTCCCTTCAGCAGGAGCTCCCTAATCCTTTCGCCACCTCTCTGGTCCCATCCACCATCTCTCACTGAATGCTCTCCCTGCTTCTGCCCTTGTGTCCCCCAATCCAGTTTCCAAAATAGCAGCCAGCCAGCTTTTCAAAATCAGTTCTATGTCACCCCTCTCTTTTCAAACCTGCCGCTGCTAGTACTAAGACCAGTGTCCTGGCACAGCCCTGGGGCCCAGAGTGACTTGGCATCCGGCTTGCCCCCAGGGCCTCAGGTGTGGCCTGTGAAGATTCACCGCCCACCCCACCCCACCCCCCACCGCCAGGGAGAATAGGCACCAGCACACGGAGAAGAGATAAGGCTAAGGGCTGAGCCCAGAAGAGCACCCACATGTGGAAGAGGGCAAAAAAAAGAGGTGGTTTCCCACTTGGAAACCAACAGATGTGACAGGGATTGGGTAGAAGAGCAGAAAAGCAGGTGCCCCAGAAGCCAGAGTCACCCTCGTTTGGAGAGAGATACCCTGATCAGTTGGGCCAGATGCTGCAGAGATGTCAGGTAATGTGAGAACCGAGCGGGTTTAGTGACCTGGCAAGCTGTCCTGGGGTAGTACAGGGGGCGGGGACAACTTGTAATGGGGTTGGGAAGGAGCAGGAGGTGGGAGCTGGGACAGTACAACCAACACAAATGTGACAGACTGACAGAATTTGGTCACGCCAATGAAAACAGCTTCCCTGGGAGCAGCATAACTGCTGAGCAGAGAAGAGAAGATCCCAAGAACAAGTGCTTGGGCCAGAACGGAGCAAGCTGTGGAAGTTGGCACAGCCGGCAGTTTCTGTAATCCTCGGCTAAGTTCCATCGGCTCCTTAAATATACAGTTTGCTGCCTGTAAGTTTTCTGCAAGACCTAAATTTTGAGGACAATCAAGAGAAGAAAAACTTACATTCCAGACCATCCCACCATGAACTGGATTTTTTTGAGAACTAATGACCAGTGTAATCCCACAACAGGGCTCCTCCTGTCTCTTTGAACTAACATTTTTATTTCCCCAACCAACATATGAGCCCCACTCTGAGTCAGCATGCTGCTGCACATTGTGGACATGGCAGCGAACATTCTATCCCAGTATTTGGGCCGGTACCACTGCACACAGGTGCAGACATGAATGTGCATTGCATGCACAAGGGGCATCCTCTCTCTGTGGTCAAGGAAGCCATTCTCACCAATGGGCTGGGTGACATAACAGGGACCACCTACCACCTCCCCTTAGGGAACAGAGCAATTCCTACCCTGGCCCTTTTGACTTTATCCTGCCTTTGAGAGGCTGGACTTTCATCTGAGCTGCCTGGCACAGGGCAGTCAGGGCCCTGACATGTTATTCTATCCAAGCACCATTCTCCAGATTGAATACCACAGGCTATATTAGATCCATGGATCCAGGGCAGGGGCAGCTGACCTGAGGATGCCCCATCCTTGTTTGGGGATAAGTGTCCTATGTAATGTTTAATCCTGGTGGCCCAGGCACTGGTCACTCATTGACTGATGAGGTCAAAGTCTGTGTCCAAAACCGCTGAGGTTGCTTTGGGCTTTTCTCAGAAATCACGTCTTCCCCTGCAGCTCCCTTCCTCATGTGGCTCCAGCCCTGTGCCTTCATGCCAGCCTCAGGGACCAGGCCTGAGGGTGAGGCTGCGGACAGCATACTCCCAGATGGTATTCTCATGTTCTAGCTTCTACGTTCTAGACTTATAGGTTTAGACGTCAGGTCCTGAGCTCCACATTCTGGGCCTGAAGCTCTAGGCCCTGAACTGTAAATTCTCAGATGCAGGCTCTGGGCTCTGGGTTCCAGGATCTGAGCTCCAGTCTCCTGGCTCCAGTCTCAGGCATCCAATGTCCAGCAGAGCAGGAGCATTGCCTAGGCATTGAGCTCTAGGTTCTTGGCTGCAACCTCCAATCCGAGATTCCAGACTCCAGGTTTTTGGGTTTTTTTCTTCTTTTTTTTAAAGATTTTATTTATTTATTCATGAGAGACATACAGAGAGAGGCAGAGACACAGACAGAGGGAGAAGCAGGCTCCTCACAGGGAGCCCGATGCAGGACTCGATTCCTGGACCCTGGATCACGACCTGAGCCGAAGGCAGACACTCAGCTGCTGAACCACCCAGGTGTCCCTTAGGCTTCAGTTTTTATTTTTTTATTATTTTTTTTTACAGATTGTATTTATTTTTATTTTTATTTATCTACTCATGAGAGACAGAGAGAGAGAAAGAGAGAGAGAGAAAGGGAGAGAGAGAGAGAGAGAGAGAGAGAGAGAGAGAGAGGCAGACACAGGCAGAGGGAGAAGCAAGCTCCATGCAGGGAGCCCAACGTGGGACTGGATCCCGGGTCCCCAGGATCAGGCCCTGAGCTGAAGGCAGCTCTAAACCGCTGAGCCACCCGGGCTGCCCTACAGATTGTATTTTTAAGTAATCTCTACACCCAATGTGGGGCTCAAACTGACAACCCTGAGATCAAGAGTCTCACGCTCTACCAACTGTGCCAGCCAGGGTACCCCTCCAGACTCCAGTTTTTAGACTTCAGGCTCTTGGCTCCAGGTTCTGGGTCTGGGCTCCAGACTCCAAGCTCCAGCTGTATACTCCACACTCCAGGTTTGGGGTCTGGTTTCCAGCCCCTCAGCAATAGGGCTGGAAGATGGCGGCCTACTTGGCCAGTGGGGTTACTGCTGCCCACCTGTCTTCACGGGCTGGGACTTCATTCTGGCAGCCAGAATCCTGGGCTAGCCTGGAAGTGGATGTCAGTTCTATGGCACTTCTCCTTGGCCTCCTGCTTCTGTTCAACCTCTAAGCCAGTTCTCTGGATACTGGAGCTGTGATGGTCACAGAGCACCCCTTGCCTAGACCATGCAAGAGTCACAGGATACACCAATGTGTCCATGTTCTTAGCTTTTCTTGGACCTGCCAGGACCACCAGGGACATAAATGGTGCCTCCTATTTTTGTGCAGTGTTATGGGCCAGGGTTGCATCTGATTCAGGGTAACCAACCATGTGTGTTCCTCCCTATTTGGGCCTTTCTTTTCCTGTGAAAGCTGAATTCCATCCTCTAATCCCCCAGACACTGGTGTCACCTGACCAGCAGGCCAGGCCCCCTGCAGGGTGCACCTTGTGCTCACTCTTGGGGGTAGCGATGGCTGCCCCAGGGAGCATCTGCCCACAGCTGTGTCAGCACTTCCAACCAGACTCCAGGTAAGTAGCTGATGCCTCTACCTGCCCCCACCCTGGCCCAGAGCCAAAGTCATGGTGTGCTTTGTGCTTGCCCTGTGCCCATCTATACCATCCACTTTACTGTCCCCCATGAATTTCAAGAGGGGTAAGGGAACCAGAGACAGGTAACAAGTTTCTCTCTCAGAGGCTCAGGTCCTATGGGCATCCTCAAGGCAGTCACATCTGCTCTCTCTGCCTGCGTCCTCTGTAAGGTGGGGTGTTGGGGACTGTAGAACAGTCAGCAAATGTGTATTCTCTCCCTCCTTTCACTGGGTGCTAGGTAGACAGGCTGACTCCCCTCCAAGCTTCCCATCTGGTGGGGTGAGGGGAAACAGCTCCATGATTTTTCCCAACCACCCAGGAGTTCAGCTTCATGCAGTGCATGAAAACAGCCTGCGGGTTGACCAGCTGGTGCCTTCTGCCCCTGGGCCTGGACACCTATCACCACAGTGAGGGCCCAGGACTTTGAGGGATTCTGAGATTGCAGAGCTTGGAGGAGGGAACTGGGTCTCCCTCAGCCCAGGATAGCTTTAGCGGACGTATTGGGGGATTGTGGCAGAGGGACACAACAGCCAGCCAAAGTGGGCCAAGGTGGGTAGTGGCTGAAGCACCCAAAGAAGAGTTGCTTCTCCTGGAGAAAGGGATGATGGGCCAGCATGATAAAGAAGTGGCTTGAGAAGTTCTTTGTGTTATTATGAGTATTTTAGTTGCATCCTTTAAAAAACACTAAAGCTACAGTGAAAATTAAAGCTCCTTTAACTACTACCTCCAGTCCTGGTCCCCTCCCCATTTTCCTGTCTGATATGTATCCTCTAGAACAGTCTCTATTCTTTCTGTATATTTATAAGTGTGTCTCTGTGTTTGTGGTTTATAAAAAGGTATCATGTCATATGCATCGCTCTATTTTCTTTTACCAAACAATAACAAGTCTTGAAGAACTTTCCACAGCAGACATGCTGTACTCAATTCTTTATCTGCCGTGTGGTATTGGCAGAGCATAGACACACCACCACCTTTTTGTTACCCCACACCACATGCTATGTGGTTTTAATTTTTAGCAGAAACTCCCAAGCTGCTCCCCAGAGCAGCCATATCAATGTATCCTCCCCTGAGAGGGTACTGGCTTCCCATCAAGAGTTCCTACAGCATATGGGCCCTCCCTGGTGTGTGTCCCTAACTCAGACAGCCCGTGTGCTGGTCAAACTCCAGCAATAAATTCCTTACAGGATCCTGGACTAGTCACTTCCCCTCCTGTAGCCTTAGAGTCATCCCCACCACGTTATTTTGTCATGAGGATAAAAATGAGATAAAAGGATGGAACACACCTAACTTGGGAGCCTGAGTTGATGTGAATTTTCCTCCCTGCTACAGGAGCTAACATCTATAGAGGCTCTTCCACCTGACTCACGACCTCCTCTATCATGGGGCAATCGCATTTGTTGGTCCGTAAGAGTAGTAGGCATCACTGCTGGGTCTGGAGAAAGGCAGGGGTGGGTGAAGGGTAGGCTTGCCTGTAGGATCTGCCAACTTTGGGAAGATACCCATGTCTCATCTGATGTTCCCAACTCTCTATCCTGGCACATGGAAAGGTGTCTCTGCCCCCAAGGGAGAAGCCCCAGGGCCCAGGATGTATAAGGGATGTTCTATAGCTGATTGGGGAAGTGGTACAAGTTTGTCTCCCTACCCCCATCTGGCCACAGACTGTGATCCTGGTGCTATGCTGTCCCCTGTCCAGGACCCCCAACTGCTCTGTTGTTCCTGCTTCCTTCACTGGGTCTATCTGAAGCTGTGGAATCATTTCCCACTAGGCCAAAGGGATACAGCAGTGACTAAGATGGACAAGGTCACTGCCATCAGGGCATGGTCATTACAGAGTGGGATGAGCACCATGAAGGAAGAAAACTGGACAGCATGGTAGAGAACACAGTTGGGGAGTACTTCATATCTGGTATCAGTCTATTCGGGCTGTTATAACAAAAATACTAGAAACTGGGTGGCTTATAATCAACAGAAATTTATTCCTCACAGTTCCGGAGTCTGGAAGTCCAGGATGGAGGTGTCAGCACATTTGGTGTCTATGAAAGCCCTCTTCTAGCTTGTAGACAGCCTGTTTCTTGCTCCGTCCTCACAGGGTGGAAGGTGTGGGGGAACCCTCTGGGGTCTCTTTTATAAGGTTAGTAACCACCCTCATGATGGAGCCCATCCCAAAGACTCCACCTCCTAATGCCATCACCTTGGGACTGAGATTTCAACATATGAATTTTGGTGTGGGGGTGGTGGTGGTGGGGACACACAAACATTTAGGCCACAGCATCAGGTGACCAGGGAAGTTTCCACCAAGGTATTCAAGCTAAACAATGAAGCAGGACTTTTGTGGTTATAGGTCTTAGAAAACCCACTCAGAGTCACAAGCACATGCACACAGAAAGGATATTTTGGCCTGCCTACATGAGAATGTCTAGGGGTAGTTGACTTCAGGCATGGGTGAATTTAGGTGTTCAGAGAAATTTTCTCAGGAATTTCCTCCCATCTCTACCCTGCTCTCCTGCGTTGGCTTCATTCACTCACAGGTTCTCTCCCTGCCTGTCCTCTGTTCAAATCCCCAGGAAGTGGTAGATGACCAGGACTGGAATTTTCACTGGGGTCAGAGGATCAGTCTCATACCACACTCTGATTGACCAGGCCTGGGTCATGAGCCCACCTCAGCAGCTAGGGGGTCTGGTCAACCCAGCCAAGCAAAATGGGCAGAGGGGGCAGAGGGCTGAAGACCCCCGAGAAAGGCTTGGGTTTGACTTCTGGAGAAAGGAGGTGGGCCAGTGGGCCCCACTGATCTCTCCCAGGATTTTCAAGGGTGAGGTGCCATGATGGGGGTGGGGACGCAGTTCCTGGCAGAGGGGACAGCAAGCACAAAGAACTGGAAGAGGGAAGAGAGTTTGACCTAAGGGGGGCAGGAGGGCCCCTCACTCCCCAGGTGTCCTTTTGAGGTTCCCACGTCTCCCCGTTTCCTCTGTCTCAGTGGCACCGAAACTGAGTCTGGCATCTCTGCCCACACACTGGGCCCTCCTTCTGGGAGGTCCTCCCTGCTCCCCGTCCCTATGAGGGCTGCCTAGGGACAGGGATGACCACCCAGCCAAAGCAGGCAAGGGACAGAACCTGCCCCTACCACAACGACCAGTCCACAAGACTTTAATGCATCCAGAGGAGCCCACAGCCATGTCTGCAGAGACACACTCAAGCACCAGGAGAAGCAGAGGACAATAATCAGATGCTGTCCTTGACTCAGATCCAGAGACTGAGGAACAGCATGATGACGGGTGGCAGAGGCACAGCTCCCTGGAGGGTTCTTCCCCTCCCTCCCCGTCCTCCCTCTCTCCCTCCCCCCTTTCTCCTTCCCTCCCCAACTCTGTCTCTCATATTCACACCTGAAATACTCTGTGCAGTCAGGAAGAGAAGTTCTGACAACAGGAAGTTAGGGGGCATATTCTGAGGTCCCCAAGGGCTTCCTGGCACTGACCTTGGTGACAGAGGCAGTGCAGTTTAGCGGGGGAACACCAGGTAGACTGGCACACAAGGAACACACCTCACAGGAGAATAATAATTACTATTATAATAACAATATTGTACATCCAGGACAAACCCAGCTGCCCCAGGCCAACTGCAAAATCCATACATCCAGCAGCCTATGTGAGTAAAGTAAGGGGCTGCCCGCCTACACCCCCAAGCCTTACTCATACCAGCTCCCTGAGGAGGGGCCAGCCCTTCCTCCTGCTCCCTGCTGAGGCTTACCACAGGGTGGGAAGGCTGGCACTGCCAACGCTGCCCCTCTGTGCTGGGCATGCCTGTACTGGGGAGGCTAGGCCCACCTCCCCTTGGTGACCTGGCAGCAAGGGATGGGTGAGCAAACCTATGAGGGACGAAGTGGTGGCAGCTGTGGGGTGTGGCTCCTCTGAGCCTGCTCGCCACCCCTTTCCAGCTCTTCCTGCGGGCCTGCCCATGGCAGGAAGGGGCCAAGGACACTCATGGCACAGACAGGGCATGCAGAGTGGGCCCACAGCATGCTTGGCCCGCCAGGTGCCATGCAGCCGGCCTGGACTGTTGGGCAGCCATCAGAGGGCTGAGTGGGCAGTGGAGTCTGAGGTGTCCCCTTTGGGCTGGACCTCTGATTCAGTCTGTGGTGGGGCCTCTTGAGAGTTGGGTCCTTGGGCAGGCAGCTGCAGAAATTCTGGAAGCACCAGGTCCTCTTTGCAAAGAAGGCCCCTCTGGTCGTGGGCTCCACTGCTCTGTACCCGATTCAGCAGCTCCACCAGGCCTAGGGGTGGCCACAGGGTCAAGAGGCCCACTGATCTGCCTTGGCCAGCCTACTACCATCCTGCTGCCTTTACTATGACCACAGCCTTCCTAACCCCCTTCCACCCTTCAGGACCTCTATTCCCCCAACCCCAATGGACACCCTTCCAGCCCCCAAAGACATACAGGTCCCTGACTTAGCTCAAGTCTCTCTCCACAGCACCCACTTTCAATGATCCCCAATGCTTCTGGTCCCTAGCTCTCACCATCCCCAAAGTACCTTCAATGTCACAGGTCTGCCGCTTCCCAGTGCTACTACCAGGCCCCTCAGCCAGTGAGTTGAGGGACAGTGGAGGAGGGTGGGTGGCCTTGTTCCGGGTTCTAGGCTGGCTGCCCTGTAAGAATGTGGAGTCAGAGCCACAGCTGGGAGGGGAGGTACAGTGGGGAGAAGGGAGAGCCCTTTCTCTCACCTGGCTGAAGCACTGGGGTATGTCTCCAATTTGGGGAGTCTTCACACCTGTGGCAGAGAGTGCCACCGTTAGTGTTTGTCTCCTACCTGGACCCCTTTCCTTCTGGGCCACAGCCACCTCCAGGGACCAAGCCCCCAGGCCTTTGTTTCTCTACCTGGAAGAGTGTTCAAAACCAGTCTCTGGGCGGCCACTGAGCTCACTAGCTTCCCCAGATCCAGCGGCTGCTTCTCACCAGGCTGTGGGGACAAGTCAGCAGCCCGCTCCCTGCCGCCCCTCCCCTGCCCCGCTGTTGTGTCCCCCCGCCCCCCCCCCCCCCCCCCCCCCGCCTCTCCTTCCCCCTTACCAGGCACAGTGCCACCTCTTGCGGGCTCAGGCCATGCTTCGCCAGAATGGGCTGCAGTGCGTCCTGCAGCCGCTTGGTGGACTTGGCGGAGATCCGCACCACGCGCTCTTGAGCCACCAACTCGAGCCTGCATGGGACCCTCGCACTGCAGAAGGGTGGAGAGCGGACCTACCTCTCCCCCAACCCACCAGGGATAGGTCCAAGAGGGGCAGAGCCTCAACTGGGGAGGTGGGATGATAACTTCGGGGTGAACCTCAGGGATGCCGTTAGCCCCAGGGGCGGGACCTGAGAGGTAGAACAACAGCCTGAACTGGAGCCCAAACAGGTGTTGAGACCCAGGACCCAAGTCTGGGAGGAGAGGCACTCACTCGAAGGTGATCCTGTTCTCCAGCCGCACCTCCTGATCCGCCAGCACGGTGCAGTCCTGATCCAGGACCAGGGCCTTCTACAGATGCCGGGTAGGTCTTAGAGTCCCTCCCTTGCCACCCCCAGCCAGCCCCAGGATCTGAGGGAAACACCTCACTTCCTCCCATAGCCCCCACTGGGGCCCCTAAGTCAGAGGGATGGGCCAATGGGCAGGTAGGTGGTAGAGATGCAAATGGAATAAGACAGCTGGCTGGAGTTGGAGCCTAATATGCCCAAGTCCAGGCAAAAGTGTGGCAAAAAGGCTGGACAGCTTTGGAAAAGAAATGGTGTTATAGGAAGCATGGGAGTGGGGTGAACACGAATGGTAATGGGGCTGCTTGGATAAGGAGCAGAACTAGGTTCTGGATCATGGAGCTACCTCTTCCTAGGCTAGGCCAGGCCAGGACCTGCCTCTGGGACAGCTGCTGCCCTTGTCTCTCAGGCATGTGAAACTCAACCAGACCAGCTGGATGCATTTCCTTCCTCATCATCCACCTTTGATCAGCTACCCAGGCCTTGTCTACTTCTCTCCATCCCCACCTACTAAGGATACTCCTCATCTCCTCACTGCAACAAGAGCCCCTCCCCCAAGACCGCTGTGAGGCCAGAAGGATGTGAAGTATCTGGCGCAGGGCCTGGCACACAGTAGGTACATAAACAGTAGGTGTAGTAACTACTGCCCCTATAGGCCCCCACTGCCAGCCCAGGGCAGGGAGGCAGCCTCTTCAGGGATAGGCCGATGATGTGCTGCAGGGACAGGTGGAGTGTGGGTGGGGAATTATATTTAGCAGTCGTGAATGCCCGTCTGGGCTTCAGAGGCTGCATGGGTGGCCTGAATGGGCAGAGCTCCTCCCACAGTTGCCTTCATAGTCCCATTCTCCAGGTCCTGGAACTTGACCTGCATATCTTACCCACATCTAGGACTTCACTTAAGCTGTTTCCTCTGCCTAGAATATCCTCTCCCAACAGCTCTGCCAGGCAAACTCTTCCGCATCCTCCTTCTCCCTTCAACAGCTGCCTCTTCCATGAAGCCTTCCTGGAACCAGCCAGAAAAGCCTACCTTCCCCCAGAAACTCTCTGAAGCTTCAACTTCTCTTCCCTGATCACATCCTGCTTGGCTCACTTCTAGCCTATGGATCTGAAGACAGAGCTCAGGCCTGGGTCCCTCTGCCCACCCATCTGGCAGGGCCCTAGGTCTTGTCTGGGTGAATGAAATCCTGTAGGGTCTCCCTAGAACAGAGCATTCTTTCTTTAGATTCCCCTCCCTTACTGGCTGGTTCAGTTTAAAGTGAGTTTGTCGGGGATCCCTGGGTGGCGCAGCGGTTTGGCGCCTGCCTTTGGCCCAGGGCGCGATCCTGGAGACCCGGGATCGAATCCCACATCAGGCTTCCGGTGCATGGAGCCTGCTTCTCCCTCCGCCTGTGTCTCTGCCTCTCTCTCTCTCTCTCTCTGTGACTATCATAAATAAATAAAAATTAAAAAAAAAAAAATAAAGTGAGTTTGTCCTTAGACTCCTCTTTAAAGCTTAATGCTAGTTTGCATCTCAAGGAAAGTTTTTCTTGGGCTACGTGCGTTTGGATGTCCCTGATGGCCATTTCAAGGATGGCCAGTAGGAACTCTCGGAGTGATGGGAGAACAGCTCTGGCAGTGGTTCTCCTCCACTCTACCTCCCTAGAGCATCACAGTGAAGATGACGGGTGTGCTGGAAGCTCTGGGTGGGGATGAGTGGGGGGAGGGGATAGGATTTTCATGGGATGAGACTGGAAGCCTGAATTTGAGGAATTGGTGCTGGGTTGCTTTGGAATTGGGCATGGGGAGAGGGAACGGTTGTGTTGGGGACTAGAATTAGGAAGGGAGTGAGGATAGGAATGGAATTGGGATTGAGGTCATAGCTGAACAGAGAGAGGAATGGGGTTGGAGTCAGGATCAGGAAGAGAGAGTTGGGGACCAGGCCAGATTCACACCTGTTCATTGCCCACCAGGTAGACCTTGATGTCAGGTAGAGAGAGACCTCGTTTCTCACAGATGCCTGCCAGCATGGCACGGATTGTGAGGCCAGGTCGGGCCAGGGCCAAGGAGGCTGTGCCATCTGGCAGGTACACGCAGCAGTACTTCCCTGGCCGGCTTTCACTCTCACCTTCTGTGCTCCCAAGGCTCTTCCGGTGGCTCTGATTCAGGACAAGAGCAGAGGGAAGGTCATGTGTACACATTCAGGGACATGCAGAGAGGTACACAGACAGGTAAACTCACTGGGGCACACACATACATGCGCACACATACCTAAGGGTACACTTTTAGGCAGGCAAAGACACTCTTCCTACAACATGTATATGCTCACTCAGACGTAGGGGCACCCAGAGATAGGTCCTCCCACCGGCCCATATACACCTGCTGTGTACACCTAGGCACCCACATGTGCACACACACAAAGAGAATGTATACCCTTGCCATGCATGGGGCCCAATGTGGTGGGGACAGGAAGAAAGTAAGGAGTATGAGGGCTTGGTAGGAGGGAGGTGGAAGTGGGGACCATGACTAGAAATGATGGCAGCCCCACAAAGGTGAGTGAGTAGTGGCCCTGGCCTGCACCTCATCTCCTCCCAGCAGCTGGCTCACCTCAGATTTGCTGTTGACAAAGGCAAGGAAGCCAAGGTCCAGGCTGGCAGATGAGTTGAGGGAGCCCTGGGACTCTCTGCGCAAAGGAGCCCCACCTGCCAGTTCTATGAGAGAGGGAGCAGTGAGCAGAACAGCCCCTCCTCCCTACACCCCTTTCTCCATAACTAGGTGGATCTGGCTGGAGCCCTCTCGCAGGAGTCTAACGTGGCCTGGGACCATGGAAGTGTTGCTACTAAGAGGGCTTCCTAAAATTCTGGGGTCTAGCCTGGAAACCAAAACACCGGGGAAACGTGATGGTCAACAGGGATCTCTATTTCGGTTTTCACAGATTTACAGATGTCTATGGAACAAAGTAGGAGGAAGGAAGAATTATCAAAGCTTGCCCGAGCTCCCACTGCAACTCTCCTCTATGGCCTCCAACCCTCACCCTTGCGGAAAGACTTCCGGAGCGGGCGACCCCCAGAGCCCTCGGCGGACGGCAGGTGCCCCAACTCCTCCACGCCCAGAGGCAGCGACTTCCCAGACTTCAGCTTCGGCTTCTGCGGGTACAGGAAAGGCGCTGGCGCCAGGCCGGGCTCCAGCTCGCCTGCAGACCAGGGGCACACCGCTACAGATCTGCACCTGGCCCCCGCTTCCCCCAGCCCCTCGTCCGCACCTTCCTCGTGGAGTCAGGGCTGCCCGGGCTGGAGGATCCAGGTTCCCGCAGGGGACGTCCCTCGGCCTCCGCCAGGAGACATTCGCGGTACAGCGGCGACTTGACGAAGCGCGCGTAGCTATCGAACTTCATCAGGTTGAAGATCTGCAGGTCCCGCGCGGGGAAGGTGAGCCGGGGGCGGGGCGGGGCGGGGGCGGCGCTTGGCTCGCAGCCCGCCTCCCCAAGCCCTGAGTATTGGCCGGGTCCCAATCTGGCCGGAAAGGCTTTAGCCCCTCCCACCGACTCCTTGGCCCCGCCCCTCCCCTCTTGGCCCCGCCCCAGCCTCCGCTAGACTCCGCCCCCGGGCCTGGCCCCGCCTCTTGCGCCTTCTTCCAAGGCCACGCCCCCTAGCCCCGCGAGGCCGTGAGAGACCCTGACCTGGAGCTGCTGCGCGCGGAACATGTCCGGTCGTGGTTCGGCCAGCACCTCCTCGCCTAGCCAGGCCTGCCGGTCGATGTTCACTGGGCTCAGCGCCTGGCTAGACAGGAATTCCTCGTAGATGTGGCGGGCCTCCTGAGCAAGCTGTTGGAGGAGGGACAAGAAAAGATGAGGGGCATGGCCCAGGGCATGGCCCAGCTCCGGTCCCACCACTCCGCCCCCGCTCCCCTTCCCTCACCTGCTGCGTGTCGCTGGCCGGGATCTGCTGGAAGCGCTCGCAGGCCTTCCAGAAAGTGACATTCTCGGCGCTGAACTCCTTCTTCAGGAACTCCTGGTGCAGAGAAGGAGGAAATCAGAGGCACAGAGACCCGGTCAGGGAATTCCATCAAAGACACTGGGATAGAGATAGGGCCAAGAAGCCAAGTCAGGCAGATAGGGCCAGACAGACAGATGGGGCCAGACTGGAAGGCATAGAAAGAAAATGAGAGGCAGAGACAAGGAAAGATCCCTGCTGAGAGAAGAGGAAGAAGGTGCCAAAGAAAGGCCAGAGGAGGCAGCCAACAGAGGAATACCATTCTGGCCAGCCTGAAGCTCCATCCACGTCCTCTCCCATGCCCGTTGCCCACCCCTGCAACACACACCATAGTGGCCACTGCCATCTGCCCTCCCAATCCCGCCCCAAGGCTTACAGTGAAATAAGCCAGCCCCAGTGGGTCCTGCAGCAGCCGCTCGAATGACAGGCCCCAGCTGGCCACAGGCTGCTCCTCGGTGGGGAAGGGGCTGCTGGGGCCACTGGGGAGGCTGTGGATACTGAGGGAGCTTCCTCGGCTCTCGCCCTGGCCCTGAGGCCCTGCCGTGCTGCTCAGCTCTGTAGGTGGATGGACAAGGGGCGGTGAACTTTGTGGCCTTCCCCAGCCCCTGGCCCAACCCCATCTGTAGGTACTTTCCCTGGAAAGACAGCAAGTGACAGGGACCCCACCCTGTTTCCACATACCCTCCCCCACCCCAAGCAAGCCTCCTCCATACCCTCTGTCACTTACCTCCGTCTGAGACAGCCAGAACCTATAAGAGACCCAAGGTAGGCAGTCAGAGCTCCGGGTGGATTCTCAAGGGGACAGTTCTGGGTTCAGACCCCAGGACTGGAGCGGTGTTCTCCTCCACCTGGAGGGCCGGGCTGGCCATTCCCAGCCAGGTCACTGCTTGCTCAGCACTTTGCTCTGGCTCCTCCTGGCTCCCCTTCCATCATGTGCAAACCACTGTGTGCTGGGACTTATGCCAGTTACTTTCTATTTGCTCCTGGTTCCCTCCTCCCTCAGCACGTGCTAGGTAAGCCCAGTTGTACAGCATGGTGGGTTATCAGCATAGACTTTGAATCTTGTCTTTGCCATTTACAAGCTGTGTGACTTGTTGCTTGTCTCCATCTGCAAATCGTGTATGATGATAATAATAGTGGCTTACTTCCTGGGACTGTTGTGAGGATCAAATCAGTTTAATAGATTTCTAGGATCGAGAACAGTGGCCAGCATGTGGTAAGTGCTGTATGGATGTTTGCTGGTGTCTCTAGCCAGTGATCTCTTTGTTGTAACTGTTTCCTCTTGGAGAGGAAGACCCTGAGAGACCCTGAGCCCCACTCCACCTTAGGCTGGTTCCAGGATGCTATTTTATAGTATAGAACAGTCATTCTTAGACTCTAGTGTGCACTGAAATAACCAGTAGGAGCCCACCTCTGGAGATTCAAACTCAGCAGGTCCAGGATGCGGCCAGAGACTCTCCATTCCCAACAAGCTCTCAGGCAATGCTGATGCACTGGTCCATAGACCACACTGTGAATAGCATTGCTATAGAGACCAATTCCATCCTTACCCCACCCCCACCCCACACACAACTCCAACTTCTCTGGGAATCCCAACCATTAGTGAAATAGAAACCCTCCTTTCAAAATGACTCTCGCAGTGATTTCCCTCGGTCCTTCCTACCTTCCTAGCAGCTCCTCCAGCTTCCTCCTCATCTCCTACCCACACAAGGTGGCCTCTACCACTCCTTGCCCTTTCCCCCTCCTACATCTCCCTCCCAGATCCAAACCCATATAGCCAACTTCCTGCTAACATCTCTGCCCAAATGTCCTTTGAGCCCTTCCAACTCAGCCAGTCCCAAAGGAAGCCACCTCTGCCACCACCAAATCAGGGCATTGAACCCATTTCCCTACATCCTTCCTGTCTTTCTTCCCACCACCTGAGTTCAATTATCCCCAAGTTCTCCTTCTCTCTAGCATCCTATATTCTCACTAGGCCTGTCACAGGAGTTTCTACCACCTGTCCCTTGGTTACATCCCCACTGGAAACAGGCCTGCAAACATTTCCCCCAGGAAGCCTCTCCCTGCCCTTCCAGCTGGAATCTCCCTCTTTGCTCCCCACTCTCACCTTGGAACACTCAGATCCCACATCTGTGGGCCAGAGTTGGCCTGCAAGTATGTAGAACATTTTTTTCATTTTTAGTTTATTTATTTACTTTTAAAGATCGTATTTATTTATTTGAGAGAGAGAAAGAGAGAGAGAGAGATGGAGCAAGAGAGAGAGAGAGCATGAGCAGGAGAAGGGGTAGAGGAAGAAGGAGAAGCCAACTCCTGGGCGAGCATGGAGCCTGATGTGGGGCTCCATCCCAGGACTGGGATCATGACCTGAGCAGAAGGCAGACACTTAGCTGACTGAGCCACCCAGGTGCGCCTCATTTTTAAAAGTGTTCCCACATTTAAAAATCAGGGGTCTTATATAAACTACTTCCCAGCATGACAACTTTGGCTGGCACTCAGCAGCAACTGCCTTCCCTAGATGGGGCTTATGTTCTTTTTAGGGGTCTCTGAAGCCAGTTTGATGCATTTATGTTACTTATGGCGAGAGATGCTGCCCCAGACTGCCTGAGTTCTAGGTTGTGCTGTGTGATCTTGGATAAGGCGCTACATCTCTCTGTGCTTCAATTTCTTTTTCTATAGAAATGGAGCAAATACTTTTCCTGACTTCAAAGGGTTACTGTATGTAAATAAGTTAAATATATAGTTAAGGAACTCAGAACACTATCCGGCATGAACCATAGTGTTATTGCTGTTGTTATCTTAGTATTGGTGTCTGACCCTGCTCCACTTTCGAGTTTGCTAGCCCCACGACGGAGGAAAGAACACAGGTGTTGGGGTCTGTCAGACCCAGATTCAAATCCCAGCTCTGACCTTTCCCAGTTTTATGGCTTTGGGCTCCTCCCTGAGCCTCCTCTCCCCCTTAGAGTGTGGAGGTAAGAGGCTGCTGAAGAAGAACGAAAGTTTGTGCAGAATGTGGCTGGGATGGAACCCATCTGCAGGCATCTGCCGGCATCTGCCCTCCCCACACGCTCTCCCTTGGCCCACCGGGCTCACCCTAGCCCTCGCCCTCCTTCCTCGGCACCCTCGAATCTGACAGCTTCTTCCCTTCTTCCGAGTCAGCTCCAGTGGCTGCTGGAGGAAGTCCCAACTCCCGGGGTGCGTGAAGATGATGAGTTGAAGCCAAGGGTCCCAGCCTGCTGCCTCCATTCCTGGCACTCTGGTGCACCTGCCTGTTCTGCCTGCTCAGGGCTGCGGGCACCATCCTCTGTCCAGGGCTCCTCCAGGAACCATCTTGCCTCCCCCTCTGAGGTGGCCTCCTGGTCCTCCCTCCCCCCACTGGCCTCTCTGCTGCTTGCCCTCCTTCCTTGGCCTCAGCCTCTTCCTAGCTCAGAGCCCCCGTGGCTGCTGGGGTGGGTGGGAGCTGCAGATAGGGCCCAGGCACCTGGGGCTGTAGCCAGCCCATACTCCTATTTTGTTTTATTCTTGACATTATGTTGAATTGACTGTCAGTGTCTTTAGGCTGGCTCCCAGGTCTCATGAGCTCCCTGCCTGGGGGGTGGGGGAGAGCAGTTGCTGGGTTACAGCTGAAGCTTAGCCTGGGCTTGACTAATGAATCTCTATAGCCTCCCCCATTTCCCTCTCCCTCACTCCATCCTACACTTTATCACACACATCTTCACACTCCTGTTTCCTGCTTCACTGCTTCCTCCTGCTGGGTATCTGCTCCTGCTCCCCTCACTGAACTCACTGCTCTCCAGTCTTGGCTCGTCAACACCAGTCCCCTCCAAACACCAGTTGTCCTGAGCCCTCCAGCCCACCATACTTCTGCTCACCCATGTCTAGGCCTCTCTCTCCTTACAGTTTGGTAGCTCCCAGAGAGCAAGCCTGATTTGTAGAGGGAACCAACCTGAGCCCCCTCTCACAAGCACCCTCTTGCTCTGGGGCCAAGAAGCAGCCAGTAGGGCCCTAGCAGTCCTCCTCTGCCTCCCATGAGGCCCTGTACTCCCTTCACCAGAGATCCTTCACCTCTGAATGCCCCATCTCTGTGGCCTGCAGTTCACCTTTGCCAGTCCCTCTTGCCCTGCTGATTGTTGATCTGGATCGTGGGGACTGAGGTGGGAGGGAGTTAGGATAGAGTCTGGTTTCAGTTCCACCATTCATGAGCAAGTAACTCTCACCTCTGGGCCTCAGTTTTCCCCCTGGGTAGAATGGGGCTCAGCATCCCACTTTCTTGGGGCTGCTAGGAAGAATGAGCACGTATGTGAAAACAGCAGGTACACAGCTGTCAGGGGCTCTGCGGACCAGGGCTCCAGGCTGCCCAGGCTCCGTGGCCTGGGGAAGTTGTGCGGAGGAGGGCTGGCCTTGCCCCACCCTGGCTTGTCTGAGGAGAAGTGGTAAGTGAATGGGAGAAAAGGGGAAGAAATGATGAGGAAGGGTGTGGTGGAAGGTGACACTCCTGACCCATGGTCAGGCTTCAGTTTGGCATCCTTTTTTCTTAGACCCTGGAAGAACCACTGGTATCTAAGGATACTAGGGTGAGAGTGGAGTGGCCCAACATTTCTGACTTCCAATTGTGTGACAGGCACTCTCGGACATACACATCTGTGTTCTCATTCTATCTTCAAATCTTTATCCTGTGTAGCAGGTGTTAATAGCCCTGTTTTACAGATAAGAAAACCTAGACCCAAAGAAGTTGCATAGCAGGGAAGCAGCTGAGCTGAAGTTAAAAGCTAAGTGTTCCCGAGTCCCTGGGTGGCTTAGTGGTTGAGAACCTACCTTCAGCTCAGGGCGTGATCCCAGGGTTTGGGGATCAAGTCCCACATTGGGCTCTCTGCAGGGAGCCTGCTTCTCCCTCCACCTATGTTGCTGCCTCTCTCTGTGTGTCTCTCATGAATAAATAAATAAAATCTTTAAAAAAAAAAGTATTCCCAACTGGAGCCTGAGTCCTGCCTCCCACTAAGCTGCCTCCCTGTGTAGACAGGAGATGTACAAGGGGAGCTGGGAGGCCCAGGGCCTCAGCCCTTTGGACACAAGTGGGCAAAGCCATTCAGGGGTAAAGGGTCCAGGGGGTCCTCTTGAACTCCGCCCTCTGGAAAGGTCAGATCTCAAAGGGAGAGCCAATTTACTTAGCATCTTCTGTGCTGGCACTCTGTACCATCATCTCAATTGATCCTAGTTTGGGGGAAACTGAGGCCCCAAGATCCTCTCTGGGTATATGCAAAGAGAACCCTGAGTGCCTGTTCCCTTCAGCCTGAGTCAACCCTGTGGAGACAAACCCTAGCCCAGGCTGGATGCCAAGAATGCAGGCAGAGCTATGGTAAGGTCTCTCCAGGTGGAATGGCTAACTGGGCCCCCTGAGAGTGACAGGATATGATAACCACCACTCTCTAGGCTTTAGGCCCAACCTCCTCTTAGGCCATGTCCCTGTACACACACTCTGTGTTGCCCCACATCTAGACCCTTCCCCATGCTACCTCCTCTTCCAGATGGCATATGCTTTCAAGAACCTCAAACCACAATGCACAAAATGATCCAACAAGTCAGTTCTCCCATCCCAGGTCCTCCTCAAGCTTTCTCTACCCTGGACCTGTGGCTCTTACTCAAATCTGAATTTTCTTCTGGTATTTGTACCTGTGTCTTTATGCTTTGCCAGACTGGGAGCTGCTTGAGGGCAGGAGCTAGGGCAACACGTTTGGGTCTCCAGTGCCCAGGACAGGGCCAGCGTAGAGCAGGCCTATGGAGGGGCTGCTGACTGAATGACTGCCTGAACAAATGATGTGGTAGTCAGGGTCCTGTAAAGATGTCTCTGGGAGGGGGCTAGGAGCCATCTCTAAGTGACAGGTTTCATTGCGACTGCCTGACAAGCTGAGTGGCAGAAAGATGAGGCTGACAAATGAAGTTGCTGCAGCAGGGAATAATGGCAGCCCGTGGGTGGAGGTGGTGGCAGGGGGAGGCAGGGGAGCACAGAGCCAGGCAGTTCTGGGAGGTGGGGGAACAATGGCATTGAGTCAGAGAGGTCGGGTTCAAATGCATGCCCCTGAACTTGCTGGCTGCCTTCAGCCTGTCACTCCTCTGAGCCACCCTCGGGAGGTAACTCATGAAAGGAGCTTGACACCTGGTCCACAGGTGTCTCTGTGTGCATCCCTGCTGATGCCTGTCCACCTCCCCCATGTCAGCCGAGCATGGTCTCAGAAAGCTGACTGGTGGCCAACAAGCAACCAATCTGTGACCTTCAGGATTCTGAGAGGTGACATGGAGAGTTCAGAACAGACCCAGGAAGGGGTCTGTGTGTGTGAAGATTGAAGATAAATCTGTATGTGAAGGTTGTTGCAAGGAGCCAGGGCTGGAGGCAGAACTTGGGTGCCCTCCCTCCTCTGAAAGACTGATGTTGGGGCAGAGAAGCCATAAGTTGACGTGGGAGGGGCAGAGACTGGGTCTGTCTTGAGGCATCTTCAGTTGCCCTGCAGTTCTGGGCACTGCTCAGAAGCACCAACTCAGCTGCCCTCTGGGGTGAGATTGGGAGTGGACATTCTCCTGGGCCTGGACATCTGAGTGTCATGCCTCTGGGGTCGGAGTGTGAGGATCTTAGGTTCTTGAACTTTCAAAGTTAGGTTGATGGTAAAGACAGTGAGTTGAGGAACTGGGCCAGCCTGGTGGGGTTTGCCTCTCTCCTACCCAGCTAACTGGGGCTGGGCAATAAAGAGACACTGGAAGAAGGAGAGGAGGAGGAAGGTCTTTGGAATTAGGAGGCAGGAGTGTGGGGTAAAACCTCAGTTTCTGAATGAGGCAGGGGACCCTTGAAGAGGGGCTGAGAATGAAGGGAGGCATTGGGCTGACGTTTATAGAGGCCCTACAGTGGGCCAAGGGCCTCATATTCATCATTCCACTTAATCATATCAACAAGCCTTTGAGAATTGTTCCAATTTCCTCATTTTACAGGTGAAGAAACTGAGGGTCAGAGAGGACCTCTAGTAAGGGATAATGGAGCCACAGCTGGAACCCAGGTTTCTCTGGACCCATTGGTTTTGTCCCATAGTCCTAGGCCGGGGCCAGGTTAGAGGCTAGGACACTGTGTGGCCTTCCTGAGGTTGTTAGGAGGGACTGGGGCTCTGCCAAGTGGGGTGGTATGCTAGGGAGAGAAGGAAGGCCCCACACAGCCTGCTCCATCAGCTGTGAATAAAGAAGCTGGACTGTCCAAGCACAGCTCTGATTTGGAGGCCAGGCAGCCAGGGAGAGGGTTTAGGGGGTGGGGCGGCTGCAGTAGCCAGGGCATTCTAGCGCCCAGCTATTCCCACCCTTCCTGGTAGCCCAGGAATAAAACAGACAAGCAGCACCAAGCTGGTCTGACCCCGCTGACCCTTCCCAGGCCACCCAAAGACTACTCCTTCTGGCAGGAAGCCTCTGGAGCAGGTCCAGCTGAAGGGCAGTGACCCACTGAGGGTTACCTTTACCTGACCTTGGGTGTCAGGATATGGGTGAGGAGGGGAAGGCCGAAGCTAGGTGAGATGTGGGGTCTGGGCCACTGTGGGGGTTGCAGGGGTCAAAGGGCATGCCAGGTGTCCCTGCTGCCCTAGGATGTAGGCAGCCCCAGATGGTGCCAAAGTGGCAGGAGAGGGAAGAGTGGGGACCAGAAGCCTATGCCCACTGTATCTGCTCTCATCTCAACAGTTGCCCCAGGTCCAGCAGGGTGATCTGGGGGGTCCTAGGGTAGGGCACCAGGTCCCACTGTCTGCTCCTGTTTGTACCCCAACTTCTCCTGCCCGCTGGCAGCATGCAGGCTCTTGCCCAGCCCTGCCGGGTGTGCCTCCTGAGCTCCACCCTGGGTGTGCCCACCCCCTCCCCACGGGCCTGGCCTGGAGCCCACACTCACCATGCGCCCGTTGGGGACACCCAGGTGCTTGGGCTTCCCCGGCATGCCGCCGCTGTTCACGGGTCCCTGCCGGGAGGAGTGCCCACCATGGGGACCATGGGCAGCCCCGGCCTGAGCTTGCACGGCGGCAGGCAGGCAACAAGAGAGCTCAGCTCTGCTCCTGAGGGCCCTTACATCCTGAAACACAGCTCACTACCTCTTTTCTCTGCCACAGGAAGTGTCTCTATAGAAACCGAACCACAGAAAGAAGCAAGGTCTAAGAGAGTGAATGCCTCTTCCTACACACACACACACACACACACACACACACACACACACACAGGCACGTTCACATGCACATACACATGCCACCAGTATGCCCTTGGCAAACGCCCCACACAGTCACCAGCACATCAAAGAGGACTGTGTGTGCCCAGGAAGAAGCCCAGTCTGGTCTGGCCCAGACCAGGGAGCTCCAGGGTCGCATCTGGGCACACAGAAGAGTGCACAGACTAAGGGCACACTTAGTCACCTTTATGCACACTGGAAAGGGCTCGTGTGGACATGTGTACCGAATATGCACACATGGAGTCTACTCAGCACATACTGGTCTCACACCTGCTGTATGTGTGCTGGGTATATGCATACTCAGTACCCCTCCCCCAGGCAGTTATGCACATGCACTGCCTCTTATCTCCAGATAAGATCTCGGAGAGGCCCAGCCTCGTGCCCAAGTGTACAGACAGATGGACACCTTGTGTGCACAATCATGTACAGACAGGCTATTCGGGTGTGAGTGTTACAAACACATAGTCTCTCCCTTCATAAGAAACCCTTAGGTGTATATATAGTCCCTTGGACAGGGGCATGTGGCAGGCACAACTGTATACAGGCACATAGATGCTCAGCTCCCCTGGCGATATGTGCGAATAGGTATGCACATGCTTCTCCCCAGAGCAGGGGAATGGATCGATTGTATCTATGTGTGACACCTGTGCATTCATTCTCAAGTAAAAATCCCACCTTGGTGTAGTACCGTCAGCTGAAGAATGACATGCTGCCTCCCAGCCCCGGCCCAGGGTCAGCCGAACTCGGGGCTCTTAACCAGAGTCCTCAGTTTGCTACTTTCATACAGAGGCATGCACCCACTACAGGACTTGTGTTTTACCTTAAGTATGGGCTTAGTGCCCTCAAGTCACTCCCCGCCCTGCTTTGAGCCCCTCTTCTGTTTTCTATCCTCTATCCTACTGTCCTTTTCAGGCTGTGACTTGAACCCTTCAGTGGCAGAAACTGACTCTTCACCACAAATTCATGTCCTCTTCCTCTGAGCACATGGTTAAAATTTACTTTCCCAGGCTCACTTACAGTCAGGTGTAGCCTTATGACTAGTCCCATCAATTAAATTATGAATGAACTGTGTGCCATTTCTGGGCCACAACTTTTATATAATATATGACCTCCACATTGTCTCTTTTACCCTTAGCTGGCTGAATGTAGAAGAGTGAGGGATTGTGAAGCCACAGGAGGAAGGAGACAGGAGCTTTGTATTAGGGCACAAGGCAAGCGACCCTTCAACCAAGAACATTAGCTTTGTACTATTATGTGAATGAGGAATAATCTTTGAGCTCTTATATACATTCGAGTCTATCTGTGATAGCAGCTAGTGTCACCCTACTTAATACACTTCTTCACCTGGCCCTGCCTCGTCTTTTCCCACTTTTCTCCAGGCCACCCAGATGGAGGGATTCGGTCATATTTGGTATATATATTGGGGGTTGCTTTTGGGCCTGGAGCATTGCCAGCAGTGGTCTTAATAAGGTGCATAACAATGGCAATGGGCCTGTGAGGGGCTTATAGGGTATATTATGACAGTGGAGACCCTGTCTGTCTGCTGTGCCATGATGGGTCTGGGTCTAGGCTTCATAGAGGGCTTTACCGTTTACAGGGTCTTCTCCCAACATGACTTCATTTGGTCCTTACAACCTCTTTGTGAGCGGTGCTCATTATTTCCATTTTACAGATCAGAGAACTGAGACTCAGAGAGAGTGAATTGCCCAAGGATACATGTCAAGTTAGTTACTGCTAGGTTGTAAATATGTGTGCTTAGGTGCCAGGAGCTGTGCCTGGGCTGCCAGCAGCCCAGGTGCCAACAGTTTATGTCTCTCCCTTAAAAGGGCCCTGTGACAGACTCTGACCTCCAATAAGGTCATCTTCTCCTCTCCTCACCTTTCCACCATGGATGCCAATTTCAGCTCTGACCATGTCTTTACCCCGGCCAGCCCTGGGACTTCCCATTTTCTCTTAGTCCTTATCAGGTTTTCTCCTCTCCAAGAGAGCGGTAGGGTACCTCCAGCCCTCAAAACACTGCTCTCGACTGCTCTCTCCCAGGCTTCCCACAGGGAGATATCAATTACTGATATCTAGTTGTTCTGTGGGAGATCTGATGCCCCTTCCCTCTGGAGACTTCCCTGGCTTAGGTCTTGCTATCTCTCATCTGGTCATAATGACCTTCTATTCAGTCTCCCCCCCTTGGGAGGGTAACCCCCCCCTCCAATCTCTTCTCACCATAGCCAAAGAAATCCATGCTGGTCACTCCCATGCTTAAAACCATCCCATTGCTTTCTGGAAAAAGGCCATGTTCCTTAGCTGGAAATTGAAGGCCCTTTAAGTTCTGGCCTCAGCTACACTCTCCCTCCCCTCAGCCATTCCGAACTGCTTTCATCCCATATGCTCTCAGGCATCCCTCTGGGTCCTTACATCTCCTGTACCCTCTGCTGAGAATGCCTTTCCCCTTGCTGGGAAACTCCTACTCATTCTTCATGACCCAATTCTAGGTTCTGGAACAAATATTCATATTTTTACTAATTACTTATTAATCACCTCCTTTGTGCCAAGTGAGGTTCTTAGATGCTGGGGTTTCAGAGGTGACCCTAACTGACAAATATCCCAGCCTTCCTCCAGGTCTAGTGGAATGTACATATTCTTGTTTGTATAGATATAAATCTCTGGAAGGGAATACTCTTTGAGAGGGAGTGGCAGGGGACTTTTGTTGTATATGTCTGTATTACATATAAGACTATGACTTTAATAAGCTACTTAAAGACAGGTGATCCAGAAAAGATGTCTCAGCACTTATTCTTGAATATGTTCACTCATTCAAAAGGGCAGTTTCTTGAAATAAAGGAGCAATAAATGACACTCCCTCTCCACTGTAACAGGGGTTATTTACTCAAATAGCTAAAGGGCCTAAGCAGGTGCTATAATTTGGCCAGCAGGGAGGCTAGGTCAGCAGAGGAAGGCTTTTGTGGGGCCTAGTGGGGTTGGACCTCCAGGATTTTCCCGAAAACCTAGAAATTTGGATTTCTAAGTCTGTCGGTTTGAAAATACCAAGGGGCGCCTGGGTGGCTCAGTCGGATAAGCGGCTGCCTTCCGCTGGAGTCACGATCCTGGGATGGAGCTCCAAATCTGGCTCCCTCTCCCTCTGCCCCGCGCTCCGCATGTGTGAGCGTGCACTCTGGCTCTCTCTTAAGTAAATAAAATCTTTTTTGGGGGGCAGCCCGGGTGGCTCAGCGGTTTAGCGCCGCCTTCAGCCCACAGAGAGGCAGAGACACAGGCAGAGGGAGAAGCAGGCTCCATGCAGGGAGCCCGATGTGGGACTCGATGCAGGGTCTCCAGGATCACGCCCTGGGCTGAAGGCGGCGCTAAACCGCTGCGCCACCCTGGCTGCCCAAGTAAATAAAATCTTTAAAACATTAAAAAATATATAAATATTGATATTTAAATCGTTGTATTGAAATAGCACGAGCAGGTAAAACAGAACTCTATACGGCTGTGGGCCAGCAGATTTTGGTCTCTGGTCCTCTGGTCCACAGGCCGCTTTCCTGGACCATTCGTGGCTGTTGCAGGTGCAGTGGGCAGGCACTCAAACAGTTTGAATGCGGATGGGTCCCAACTGGTGTCCCGGGACAGGACCCGGGTCTGCTCCTCCTGCTTAAACCCGACTGATTCGGGAGTAGTGAAAGCCTTCAACTGGGAATTCTACATCTCCAAAGGCATGAAGCCAGGAGAGAGGTAGGGCCAGTGAGGCTTCGGACAGGCCAGCCAGGCCACTCAGTGAATACGAGGGTCGCGGGAGTTAGAATTCAGGCCTCCGCCTTCCATTCTGCATTCTTTCCCCCAAGACTGGGAAACGTTACTCCAAGGAGGTCGTTACAGTCTTCGTCTACCCAGCCCGCGCGAAAAGCCCCCCCTCAAAACTACAAGTTCCAGCATGCCTCACTTCGCAGACGACCTCCGGGCTGCCCCTAGTCAAACCATCCCTCTGTTTCTCATTGGCTCACAAGCCTAACGTGCTGTTCCATGATTGGTTGCGTCTCTTGTCGCTCGTAAGAACTCCTTGCCGAGGCTGGCCGGTGGGTTCCTCGGAGCTGCCAAGGAAATGGAACAGTACTTGACCAGGTCGGGGGGCTGCTCAGTAAATAAAGCCACCTTCCCTTCGGCTGCGAAGCTTTGCTTTTTTAACTTTCCGGTGACACTAGGGTTGAAGGGTTTCCGGCCGGAGGACATTAGATGGGGCGCCCGGAAGGCGGAAGTCCTCGGGCGGAAGTGGCCGAGAGGAACGGAGAATGGCGGCGGAAGGCTGGATTTGGCGCTGGGGCTGGGGCCGGCGGTGCCTGGGGAGGCCTGGGCTTCCCGGCCCCGGCCCTGGCCCCACTACACCTCTCTTTCTTCTCCTGTTGCTGGGGCCGGTTGTTGCTGATATAACTGACGGTAACAGTGAACACCTCAAGCGGGAGCATTCGCTTATCAAGCCCTACCAAGGTGAGGCCTGGGGTGGGAATGAGTGCAGCGAGGGCGAGGCTGGACAGGGTTGGGCGAAGGGATTTCCTTTCCCCTGAGCGAAGCACCTCAGTGGGTTTCCTGCCTCTGGCAAGGCCAGTCCCGGCGTGGCCTCTCACCGCGCCTGTCTACGCCCGTCTCTGCCTGCAGGGGTCGGTTCCAGCTCCATGCCCCTCTGGGATTTTCAAGGCAGCACTATACTCACGAGCCAGTACGTGCGTTTGACCCCGGATGAGCGCAGCAAAGAGGGCTCTATCTGGAACCACCAGGTGAGTGGCTCCCAGGACGCTAGGTGTACCCTGAGTAGCCGCTACTCCCAGTCTTCACAGCACCCACAGACCTGAGCTCGGTTTGAAGGCTTGCGCCCTCCACCCCTCCCCCTAAGGTTTTCATCTTGGGAACACTCACCAGTAACTTGAAGCGACTATTGAAGTTACTGTGTGTCAGGAGCTGCTCCTGACCCTTCACACCTTTCTCATTTAGTTTCTTCGAAAGCCATGTGAAGTAAGCGATGTTCTCTCCGCTTTACGAACGAAGCTGAGGCTCAGTTGAAAGTGCCTTACTCAAAGTCACATAGCTGATAAACAGTGGAGCTCTCAGGCTGTGTGCATTGAACTCTCAATAATGGGGTAGATGGAACAGATGGAATCTTTATTGGATATTTTGTGTGTGTTAAGCACTGATCATAAAATGCCCTATTGCGTTTAATTTTCAAAAGGCTGTTTGAACTAGATCGCTGTCATGGCTTTATGCAGAGCTAACACAGACAGTGAATGGTATAAACGGTATTTAAATTTTGATCTGTCTGATATCTAAGGCCAGCAGTTTGCTTTCTTCACGTGCCCCCCTCCATCCCCCTGGACAGTGGAGGAGTCCCTTAGAAATACTTGCAGACTTAGTCCACTTCCCCAGTGCTTCACTGAGGGTCTTGTCATCAGTGGTATAGAGGAGCTGGACTTGTTGGCAGTTTTATTTCTGTGACCTTTACTCCAGAGGTTAGGGAGCCTCAGGCGTCACTAGCATGTCATACATGACCAGTGGCCAAGATCAGTTGCTACATAGACTCCACACTGAGGAAGTCTAGGTCTGGAAAGGAGTGAAAGAGGACTAATTTTGGGCTGGGTCACAGCATGGGGCAGAAACTGCTCCTACTCTAGCCTGCCTGATAACATTCCTTTCTGTGGGCTTAAGCTGTTGGCCACTGTCCTAGTTTTCTCCATCACCCTGGTCCATTCTGGATGGCTTCCCCATTTAGTTCTGGGAGCCCACACTGTCCTTATGTTGCCTCAGCTGCCTGTCTCTTCTGCTCCTTCTCTCCTTTCTGCTAGGGACATCTGGGTTACTTTCTTCAGCTTTCACTCTCATCCTCAGAGCTTGGGGTCACCTGTAAAGGGACAAATAAGCATCAAGTCTACACAGTCTGGCTTCTGGCATCTCTGTTAATAACGGTGGTTTTGTTCCAGCCTCTCTGGCTGCCTTCTTGCCTCAGGACCTTTGCATTTGTTGTTCCCTCTGACTGGGACACTGCCTCCTGGCTCTTCATGCTTGCTTAGTTCTTTCTCTGGTGTGTCTCTGCTTGAGAGCCACCCACTCAGTATTTCATTAACAACTTTATCTCCAAGTCACATCCTGTCACATTATTCTGCCTTAGGCCTTTCAGATAAATTTTTAAAATTATAATGTTACATTTTTTATGGAAGTGAGTTTGGTATGGCATTGATTTTATTACTTTTTAAATAAGGTACATATAGTGCTGGAACTTTTAGAAATTGGTTCAGCTACAAGTTAATTATGGTTGTAGGTAGCTGTTGGTCAGCATTGTCAGTGGCATGGTGATGCTGAAAGAATCCTGAAATTTTCAGTCTGGGATATAATTATCTTCCTTCTCCCATGTCTCCATTCACTTCTAGAGACTTTCCTTTTTTTTTTTTTTTTAATTTTTATTTATTTATGATAGTCACACACAGAGAGAGAGAGAGAGGCAGAGACACAGGCAGAGGGAGAAGCAGGCTCCATGCACCGGGAGCCCGATGTGGGATTCGATCCCGGGTCTCCAGGATCGCACCCTGGGCCAAAGGCAGGCGCCAAACCGCTGCGCCACCCAGGGATCCCTCTAGAGACTTTCCTATTTGGCCCTGCAGATATTCTTGAAAGGGTTGGAGTGTTTCCTGTAATTTTGTTGTTGTTGTTGTTTGTTTGTTTGTTTTGTTTTTTGGTTTTTGGTTTTTTTTGGAGAATTTATTTACTTTAGAGAGAGGGAGAGAGAGAGAGAGAGAGAGAGAGTGCACAAGAGAGCACCAGCAAGGGGAGAGGGAGAAGCAGATTCCTGCTGATCAGGGAGCCAGACATGGGGCTCCATTCCAGGATCCTGGAATCACGACCTGTGTGGAAGGTAGATGCTTAACTATCTGAGCCTTCCAGGCACCTCTGTTTCCTGTAATTCCTGAAAGAAATTTCTTGGAACTCAGAATTTTCTGCCTAGTGTTTCCCCAAGAACCATCTCTTTATTGGACTTAAGAGGTGCTTTCTGTACTTTTCTTTGTCCCCCATCACTCTGGGACGGGCACTGATTTAGCAAGCATTCCTAAGCACCTGCTGTTGACTGAGCAAAGAAAACGTAGCTTCTGCTGTTTGGGGGTTGAGCAGTCCAGACCAAGGAGTGGCCCCAAGGTGACTGGAACTCCCAAGAGTCTGATGGCTGGAGCACAGGACAGTTGGAAGCCCAAGGGGCTAATTGGGCCCCATCTTGAGGAGCCTTGTATGGAAGCTGCAGAATGGCATTTAAGCTTCTTTGGCTGATGTACTATCTGAAAGTATATACCCTCTTGCCCTTTTTAAAAGTTGATATCCAAAATTGCTTTTCTTAAGTTTAAGTGTTTGCAAAGGATGTAGTTTCCAGTGTATTTTAAATATTGCCATTCTGGGGGTCCCTGGATGGCTCAGCGGTTAAGCATCTGCCTTTGGCCCAGGACGTGGTCCTGGAGTCCCGGGATCAAGTCCCACATCAGCTCCCTGCATGGAGCCTGCTTCTCTCTCTGCCTGTGTCTCTGCCTCTCTCTCTGTGTGTGTCTCTCATGAATAAATAAAATCTTTATTTTTTTATGAGTAAATTAAATCTTTTTAAAAAATTGCCATTTTATTTTTTTTTAAGATTTTATTATGTATGTATGTATTGAGAGAGAGCATGTGCCCCCCTCCCCCGCCCCGTGGAGGGAGGGGCAAAGGGGGAGGGAGAGAGAGGATCTTCAGCAAATTCCAAGCTGAGCAGCAGACTCCAAGCTGAGCAGGGAGTACGACCTTGGACCTTGAGATCATGACCAGAGCTGAGTTGAAATCAAGAATTGGACACTTAACTGACTGAGCCCCCAAATATTGCCATTTTTAAATGAAACTATTCAGTACTCTTCAGTGTATTCGGTGGAATCTAAATATTTCAATTTGATATCCACTGTATGTTTTAAACACTATGAATCAACCCAAATTATATATCAGTTTATTTTTTATTGAATTAGAATTTTCATTTCAAAAAAAAAAAAGAATTTTCATTTCATCCCACACAGAATTTTGTCCTATGCAACATATATAATGCTTGAAAGTCTCTTCTTGATTAGCTTGTCTTATATCTCTGCAATTAAAATAAATGTAATACTTTAAACCTTTTAACTTTGTTGGGATCTTGAAACTAAGTTTTACCAGTTTTAGGGGGGAATATTATAGTTATTAATATACAACTGGTCAAAATGCATTACACAATTTTTTGATAATTATTTTATTTTTTAATATTTTATTTATTTATGAGAGTCACAGAGACTGAGTCAGAGACATAGGCAAAGGAAGAAACAAGCTCCTTGCGGGGAGCCCAACGCTGGACTCAGTCCTAGGACTCTGGGATCACAACCTGAATCAAAGACAGACACTCAACCACTAGGCCACTCAGGCATCCTGATAATTATTTTAAAAGTAAAAATTTATTGATAAACATCCCAATTAAAAAACAAACAAACAAACAAACATCCCAATAAGCTGTTGTCCAGGGGGACATCCCTATCTGGATGGCTATTATTATCAGAATGAGACAGGCCTCAGAACCACTTCTGCTTTTTGTTTTTATAGATGTAATGCTGACAGTGTGTGTTCACTTAGATAGTAGATGGAGATGTAGGGAGTTTTGTTATAGCAGGGTTACTCAATATTTTAAATTTCTTAAGGTTTAAAAACGCAAAATCACGTAGTGATCTTTCATCAAAATGTTTCATGATGACTGTTGGATTAGCTTTGCCTTCCAGCTGTTTTGAGCAAAGACCTGGAAGCCACTAACTGTAAAATGCTTTATGATTGCCAGGTGGTTCTGATTTAGTTCGCCCCAGGACGGGCCAGAGCATTTAAGATTATTGAGCTTCCCAAAGGGCTTGGCTTTGCAGTAAGGATGGAAAACCATGGCCATGTCATGTTCTGCCTCCAAAAGCAACTTCTAAATCACTTCCAGCTGGTACCTCAACTGCACCTGCTTAAATTCTTTGAGAGGTTTTATATTGTCTCTTTCTCTCTTGCTGTTTCCCTCCACTGATCTGCAGTCTTCAATCTGCTATATGCAGAGACTTTTAAAGCCTGGGTAGTCCTGTAGGAATCCGTTTCCAGGTTTCAACTTAAGTGTACTCTTTCCTGAAACTCCTTTCCCTATAAACATATGAGGGGCAGGAGGGTAGGTAGGTGTTCCTTTCTCATCTCCGTGTTCACAGATGCCCTTATGCTTGGAGGCACACCTTGTACCAGCTTGGGGGTCTTATCTCAGTGTGTTCTCCCCAGGTGCAGAAAACTCCTGGGCATCAAGACCATTTGAAATCTGGTTTCTGGGCTGATTTTTGTAGAGGTGAGATTATTTAAGTTTTTTCAAAGATATAAGGGCTTTTCTAGTTATTAAAAAGTTATTAATATCTAGTTTGATTTTATCATGGTCAAAAAATATAATCTGTTCTTTCTATCCTTGGAAGTCTTTTGAGTCTTGCAAATGGTCAGATTTTTGGAAAATTTTCTTTGTATGTCTGCAAAGAATGTGGATTCTCAGCAGGTTGAGGTATTGTGCTGTTTAGGTCCTTGGTCAGATTTGCTGACTATGTTCAAATATCTATATTCTTCCTAACATTTTCACTTGTTTTTATCAATTACTGAGAGAGGTATGTTAAAATTGGTTTCTGGATTTGTTTTTATTTTTGTAATCCTGTCAGTTTCTGCTTTATAGATTTTGAGGCCAAAATTTTCCTGGCAAATGAAATCTTTTGTTCATTAAGAAATGGTCATTAGAGGGATCCCTGGGTGGCGCAGCGGTTTGGCGCCTGCCTTTGGCCCAGGGCGCGATCCTGGAGACCCGGGATCGAATCCCGCGTCGGGCTCCCGGTGCATGGGGCCTGCTTCTCCCTCTGCCTGTGTCTCTGCCTTGTCTATGCCTCTCTCTCTCTCTGTATGACTATCATAAATCAATTAAAAAAAAAAAAAAAAGCCGTAAAAAAAAAAAAAAAGAAATGATCATTAGAAAGTCCCCTTTTAAACTTTCTTATTGGTGTAGCTGCACAAGCCTGCTTGCTTATTTATTTAATTTATTTATTACAAGCTTGCTTTTGGTTAGCATTTGCATGTTGTATTTTTTTCTGCCCTTTTCCTTTTTTTCCACTTCTTTATGTTTTAAGAGTTGTATTTTGTAAACATATAGTTAGGCTTTCAGGGGATTATTGGTTTATTTTTATTGTGGTAAAACACAAAATTTGTCATTTTAATCTTTTTGCCCTACTTCTAAGTCATTTAATTTATGAAAACTTTCTCTTCAGTAGGATACTCATTAGCATTTAAATGGTGTTTAAAAATGTAATGGCTATCTACAAAAATTATTTGATTATTTATGTATCTGCACATGCAAAAAAATCCCACATTTTTTATTATAAATGTACATAAACATAAAATTTACCATCTTAACCATTTTAAGTGTATATAGTTGAGTGGCGGTAAGTACATTCACCTTGGAAAACCATTACCAACGTCTGTCTTCAGAATTTTCCTATCTTCCTAAACAAATTTGGTACTCTTTAAACAGTGACTCTATTCCTTGGTCCCCACAACCCCTGGTAAGCAATATTCTACTTCCTGTCTCAATTTGACTTTTTTAGGGACCTCATTTAATGAAATCATAGAATAATTGTATGTTTGGCTTATTTCAATGAGCATAGCTCAAGGTCCATGTTGTAGCATGTGTCAGTATTTCATTCCTTTTTATGGCTGAATAATTGTTCCCGTATGTGTTCACTACATTTTGTTAGTACATTTACTTGTTAGATGGTTGGGTTGTTTCTACCTTTTGGCTGTTGTGAGTAATGTTGCTATGAACATGGGTGTACATGAGTGAGTCCTTGCTTTCAGTTATTTTGAGTATATACCTAGAAAGTGGAAATGCTGGGTCATATGGTATTCGATGTTTAATTTTTTTTTTAAGATTTTATTCATTTGAGAGAGGGAGAGAAAGAACGTATCAGGGGACGGGGGCAGAAGGAGAAGCAGGCTTGCAGATGAGCAGGGAGCTCCCAGATGAGCATCCCCTTAGAGTGCTTGATCCCAGGACCCCAGGATCATGACCCAAGCCAAAGGCAGATGCTTAACTGACTGAGCCACCAGGCAGCCCATGTTTAACTTTTTGAGAGCCACTAAACAGTTCTCCGTAGCAACTATACCATTTTACATTCCCACCAGCAATGCATGATGGTTCCAATTTCTCCACATTCTTGCCAAAACTTAAAAATTTTTTTTTTAATTTTATTTTTTTTAAGTTTATTCATTTCTTTAAGTAATTTCAGCACCTGGTGTGAGGCTTGAACTCATGACCTGGAGGTCAAGAGTCACAGGCTCTACCCACTGAGCCAGCCACATCCTTGCTAACACTTGTTATATTCCTTTTTTTTTTCCTCTAATAATAGACATCTATACTAATGGGTGTGAGGGAGTATCTTGTGGTTTTGTTATGCATTTCTCTAATGACATTGAGCATTTTTTTTTTTTTATTTAGACATTGAGCATTTTTCATGTGATTATTGGCCATTTATCTTCTTCCTTGGAAAAATGGTGAAGTCCTTTGCTCATTTTGAAATTTTCTTTTTATATTGCAATTGTATATTCTGGAGACACTACTTCTTTATCAGACACATGATATGGAAATATCTTCTCCCATTTTGTGGTTTGTCCTTTTGTTCTCTCCATGTTTTTGATGTGCAGGAATTTTTTATTTTGATGAAATTCACTTTATTTTTTTGTTGTTGTCTGTGCTCTGGAGTCCTATCCAAGAAACTTGCTGCATTCAGTGTTGTAAAGAATTTCCCGGGATCCCTGGGTGGCGCAGCGGTTTGGCGCCTGTCTTTGGCCCAGGGCGCGATCCTGGAGACCCGGGATCGAATCCCACATCGGGCTCCCGGTGCATGGAGCCTGCTTCTCCCTCTGCCTGTGTCTCTGCCTCTCTCTCTCTCTCTCTCTCTCTCTGTGACTATCATAAATAAAAAATAAATAAATAAAAAAAAAAAAAAGAATTTCCCTGTGTTTTATTCTTTTTAATTATTTTTTTTATTTGTTATTTTTATTTATTTATTAAAAGACTTTATTTATTTATTCACGAGAGACACACAGAGATCGGCAGAGACACAGGCAGAGGGAGAAGCAGGCCCCAGGCAGGGAGCCCAATGCGAGACTCGATCCCGGGACTCCAGGATCATGCCCTGGGCCGAAGGCAGATGCCAAACCGCTGAGCCACCCAGGGATCCCCTCTTTTTAATTTTTAAAAAAAATATTTTATTTATTTATTCATGAGAGAGAGAGAGGGGGCGGTGCAGAGCCACAGGCAGAGGGAGAAGCAGTCTCCATGCAGGGAACCAGAGAGAGAGAGAGAAACAGGCAGAGGGAGGAACAGTCTCCATGCAGGGAGCCAGAGAGAGAGAGAAAAACAGGCAGAGGGAGGAGCAGTCTCCATGCAGGGAGCCTGCTGTGGGACTTGATCCCGGGATCCCAGGATCACGCCCTGGGCTGAAGGCAGGTGCTCAACCACTGAGCCACCCAGTTGTCCCTTTATTTACTTTTTTTTTTTTAAGGTCTTATTTATTTATTCATGAGAGACACAGAGAGAAAGAGTCAGAGACACAGGCAGAGCGAGAAGCAGGCTCCACGCAGGAAGCCGGACGTGGGACTCGATCCTGGGTCTCCAGGATCAGGCCCTGGGCTGAAGGCGGCACTAAACTGCTGAGCCACCCGGGCTGCCCTTTATTTACTTTTTAAATTAAATTTATTTTGAGATAATTATAAATTCATCTATAGTTGTAAAAAATAATACAGAGAGATCTTATGTAGGCTTATTAATATATAGTCTTCCACGTTTAGTATAATTATGATGTGGGTTTTTTTGTTTTTTTGTTTTTTTAAAGATTTTATGTATTTATTCATTAGAGACACAGAGACATAGCAGAAGGAGAAGCAGGCTCCATGCAGGGAGCCCAATGTGGGACTTGATCCTGGGACTCCAAGATCAAGACCTGGGCCAAGGCAGGCGCTAAACCACTGAGCCACCCAGGCATCCCTGTTTGTTTTTTGTTTTAAGATTTATTTATTTATCAGAGAGAGTGGGAGAGAAAAGGAGAGGAACAGAGAGAGGAGAGAGTCTTAAAGCAGACTCCTCACTGAGCGCAGAGTCCGACACAGGGCTCAACCTCACCACACTGAGGCCACAACCCAAGTTGAAACCAAGAGTTGGACTCCTAACTGACTGAGCCCACCAGGGTGACCCGGATTATACCTTCTTTTTTTATTTTCTTTTTGTATTGCTTATTCTCTGTTCATTTTTCTCTGTGGTCTTCTTTTGGATTGGTTAATTTTTATCCTATTTTTAGTCTTCTGCTGGCTTGAAAGTTCTTTGCTTCCCGATTTTTAGTGGTTACTCTGGAGTTTAAGACACACAGCCATATTTTACCAAAGTCCAATGATAATGTGTACCTTCTTCTTGGACAATGCAAGGATCTTGGACTACTTTAATTACCCCATTGTTGTCACTTACTTTATTCTTTTCTCTTTTTTTAAAGAGTTTATTTATTCATGAGAGACACAGAGAGAGACAGAGATGTAGGCAGAGGGAGAAGCAGGCTCCTTGCTGAGCAGGGAACCCGACGCCGGGCTTGACCTTAGGATCATGACCTGAGCTGAGGACAGAAGTCAGCTTAACCAACTGAGCCAGGCACCCTGCAGTCAAATATTTATTTAGATTTTTTACTCCCACATTTACTGTATTGGTTGCTCTATGTTCCTTCCTGAATCTCTGACTTTACACCTGGATCTGGATAATTTGCCTTCTCTCTGATGAATGAAACTTTTAATGTTTTTGTTTATCTAAAAATGTTTTAATTCTACCTTCACTTTTTTTTTTTTTTAGATTATTTATTTATTTGACAGAAAGGGAGAGAGCGCAAGGGGGTGAGCAGGCAGAGGGAAAAACAGGCTCCCTGCTAAGCAGGAAGCCTGATATGGAGCTGATTCCAGGACCCTGGGATTATGACCTTAGCTAAAGGCAGACGCTTGACCAACTGAGCCACCTAAGTGCCCCTTACCTTCATTCCTGAAGGGTACATTTGTTAATTATAGACTCCTATATTGGTTGCTATTTTCTTTTAATAAGAAAATTCTTATTTTTTTAAATGTTTCATTCTGTTTTTTTTGTTTTTTTTTTTTTAAGATTTTATTCGTTCATGAGAGACAGAGGCAGAGACACAGGCAGAGGGAGAAGCAGGCTCCCCTCGAGCCCGATGTGAGACTCGATCCTTGAACCCCAGGATCAAGCCCTGGGCCGAAAGCAGAACTTAAACCTCTGAACCATCCAGGCATCCCTGTTTCATTCTGTTATTTTCTTGCTCCCAGTATTTCTGTTGAGAAGTCCCTTACCAGGTTAATTGTTTCTTTGGAGATAATCTTATGGGTTTTTTTTTCCCCTCTTGTTGCTCTTAAGGTTTTATTTTTTTCCTCCTTCCTTCCTCCCTTTTTAAAGTGCCTAGGTATGGTTTTCTTTTTATCTACTTTGGTTTATAAGATTTAAGATTCTTTGAATAATGTCTTTGAATCAGTTTTAGGTAAGTATGGGGACATCTCTTTAAATATTCCTTTGGTCTCTCACTTCTCATTCTGAAACTCTATATGTATCTTACAGTTTCTCACTCTCTGTTGCTGACAGTTTTGTATCTACCATTTATTCTCACTTCCTTCCTCGGTATTTTTTTCTGTCTGATTGGCCTTGAAGTCACTGGGTCTCTCTTCATCTGTTTTTAATCTGTCTATTACATTATTCACTTCAGTTATTGTATTTTTTTTACATTACATTATTTTCTTATAGTGTGATTATTTAAAATTTCAGGTATTTTCCAAAGTTTTCAGTCTTATATCTCCTTGAATATAGAAAACCAGTTACTTGAAAGTCCAGTGTCTGGAGTTCCCATCAGCCTGCCGCCCCCACCCCCCTTGATTTTTGTTGATAAACTTGTCTTTTGTGTGCCAGATACTGTATTTGTAAGACTGCTTGTCGAAGAATTTCAGGCTTGGGTGAGTCACTTAATATCTTTGATATCTTCAAGTGTCAAGGCTTAACGGATCTACCTTGATCCATTAAAAAGCTGCAATAACCAGATTGTCCTACGAAGATGGGAGGATCTACAGTCCCATTGGTTGTTTGAGAGCATGTGTTTCTTTCCATCCCTGTCTACACTGCTGTTGATGATCTCTTTAATAGTTGCCAATCTGATAAATCAACAACATCTTGTTTTAGTTTATTTTTCTAATCAGCCTTTGTTTAAACACTTGCTCCCATACCCATCTACAGACTTACAAGTGGATTCTTGTTAAGAGTATGTGTCAACACCTTAGTTTTCATGAGCAGCTTCCTTGGCCAGGCTTTCCCCTTATTGTGGACAGTGCTCAGCTCTGCCCCTGGTGCTCCTGAATACTGAGGAGTACCTGACTTTTCTCTCATCACAGTAGCACAGGGACCCCAGAGCATGACCCTTGCAGCCCCCCAGCCCTGGCACTGTCACCACACTGAAGCTGGACCGGGTCTGTGAGAGGTGGGAGTGTGCTGGCCAAGAGCTTTGGGGTCTAGAGTAATCCAGACCTGGGCTTGAGTCCCTCAGTTTGGAAGGTTGGTTAGAAAGGAGGACAGTGGGGGTAGGAGACCAGAAAAGAGTTGTTGCACTCTGTGTTGAAGGCCTGAAGGT